>NW_026294413.1:58522570-59722570 GCF_007827085.1 Peromyscus californicus insignis | reverse complement strand
TGGTAGCCATCTTTACGTGGCTTATTTTTTTATATTAGCTTGAGCCTATTGCTTTAAACTGTAGCCTTCTAAGCCTGAAACGGCGCTGGCACTATGGCTGCTGGCTCCGCCCACTTAAGCTTCCCAACACGGCAGTGATACGTTTTCCGCCAGCTCTGGGAGCCATCAACTCTCAGAAATAGTGGGTCTATGCTTCTATCAAAGCAGCATGTAGCCCAGAAACCTCTTTTTTGTTTTGTTTTGTTTTGCTTTGTACTAGCAAAGGCTAAATCCACCACACAGCTTAATGTGCCACTTGCAGAGGCCTCATTCCCGCCATACGGCGGCAGGTCGAGCGCGCATGCCTGGAACCCACCAGTAGCTCAAACCCGCAGATGCCACTCATTTGAGAGAGACAATTAGGAACTGTTTTTAGCTCCGTTTTAGAATCTTTTTTCTCAGTTTTTAGGTGGAAACTCTTGCCCCACGTTGGGCGCCATTTGTAGCTAGAGTTTTCCTGCCTGGCCCACAGTCAGGACAAATCTCTGTCACCCGCCAGTCCCACAGCTGCTCAAACCCAACCAAGTAAACACAGAGACTTATATTGGTTACAAACTGTATGGCCGTGGCAGGCTTCTTGCTAACTGTTCTTACAGTTAAAATTAATCCATTTCCATTAATCTATACCTTGCCACATGGCTCATGGCTTACCGGCGTCTTTACATGCTGTTTCTCATCATGGCGGCTGGCAGTGTCTCTCTGACTCAGCCTTCCACTTCCCAGCTTTATTCTCTTCCTTGTCTCGCCTATACTTCCTGCCTGGCCACGGGCCAATCAGTGATTTATTTATTGACCAATCAGCAAGACATTTGACATACAGACCATCCCACAGCAACCACCCACATTTGGAGTGGCTCTCCCCACCTCAGTTAACCTCATCTAGATGTTCCTTCAGAGATACTGGTGTACATTTGTTTCTGTGGTGATTCTAGGTCCCATCACCGAAGTGAGTATGTGGCTGTGAGGGATCTAAAAGGAGGCTCTAAGTTCTGTGAGGGCAGAGACCATTTCTAGGGCCTGGAGCAGGTCTCTGAATCAGTTCATTCTGTCCTTCTGTTGGGAGCTGTGAAGGCTACATGCCATACATTGGGTCTCAGCATTGCCTTTATGCTGCCCAGTCACACAGTCACTTCATAGCTGGTTTATCTGTCTGTAATGAATGGGTGTTGTGTCTGCCTCCAGTGCTCCACTGCAACCTCATTTGCGTTGGTCAGAACTGTTGTGTTGGAGTCTGGAAAACATGCAGAGTGTTCTGAGTCTACAGACTGTTATCTTGCTGAGCTTCTTTAATTTTCCACAGACTAATCCAGTACACGCTGGTGACAGACAGCCTGTAGTAGAAGCAAGAGTTGGTTCATCATGAACAATAACAATGAAGCTAACAGCCCGCCTGCTAAGTCTGTTGCCTTTGGGTGTCTGTTCCCCTTGAGCTCTGGGTGTCTGCATTTTCTTATAATGAGAAATCTCATTGGAGGATTACTATTGTACTTGACTTCTGTGTCTTAATGTGCAAGGCACATTGCTAAGATGAGCAGTGATATGTGAAAAAAGTTGGTGAGTCGAAAGGTTTGCCTCTGACAACACCCATCCCTGCACAGCAGTGTCTGGAGTCCTCAGATGACGTTTGTCCAGGACATCACCTCTAAACACCTCCCTAAGACCCTCCCTCTCAACCTGCTTGCTTTCCCTGCCCCAAAGAAGCTGACTATTCTTCTGAGAATGTGAACAAGAAACCTCTCTGGGGCATTTTCCTGGCAATCCATCTCATGTACATGTTTGAGAGGTATAAGAGCAGAGTTCTCTGTAGCCCAGTAGAGTTTCTGCAGAGGCTCCTGAGCCCCCGAGGCTCTAGACTAGGTACCTGTTCTGGGAATGACAGCACACTGGTGCACATACTCTTCAGGTCTGGGCTAGAGACAGTGGTGGCATGCAGTTCCCGCCTTAGGAGATCATGTCAGGGTCACCTTTCCTTCCCATCACTGTCCTTGCTTTGATTATTGTAAATGGAGTCTTCGTGTGGTATTTGTGGCACACTCTGTGCACCCTCCAAGCATACTAACATGGAGTAGACAACCCTGCAGATGCCCAAGTGGGGATTGGACGTCTAAGATAGTCAGACTTCAGCCCAACATGTGACTTTAGCACTCAAGAGGCTGAGGCAGGAGGATTGAATTGATGGCCAGCCTGGGCTACACAGCAAGTTTGAGGCCAGCCTGAGCAAGACCCAGTATTAAGGTGGGGCGGGAATTTTGTAAATGAAATTCACGTGCTAATTTGACAAATTACAAAACTCTTAAGCCTGGTTTCAGGGCATTTCTTTCTTTCTTTCTTTTCTTTCTTTCTTTCTTTCTTTCTTTCTTTCTTTCTTTCTTTCTTTCTTTCTTTCTTTTAGATTTATTTATTATGTATACAATATTCTGCCTGCATGTGTCCCTGCAGGCCAGAAGAGGGCACCAGATCTCATTACAAGTGGTTGTGAGCCACCATGTGGTTGCTGGGAATTGAACTCAGGACCACTGGAAGAGCAGTTGGTGCTCTTAACCACTGAGCCATCTCTCCAGCCCCAGGGCATTTCTTAAAAATTATTATTTATGTGAACTATAAACTAGATAATACAAGTTTTCCTGTTTTCTTTAAAAATGAATGTTTTGTTTTGTTTTTCTATATTAAGTTGCCACCTTGGTTAATCTCTGTCCTCAGAACTGAGCTTGGACCTTTGTCATGGATTATTCAGCAGTAGATATACTTTAGTGTTGGTGCTGAGAGTCTGTAATGCCAGTTAGAAGTCACGGTGCCATGGTGGGAGCAAGGGCTCTGCACCCCACAGCATGGCTACAGATCCCACTCCTTCCACGTCTGCAGATGAGGTGCCTGTGCTCCAAATCTCACCTTGGGATCCTGTAATGGAGAGCGTTTCTGTCCTCATCATGTCATGAGCCACCACATGCTAGGTGCCTACTGCACTGATGGTGGCTGCCCTCTTCAGTCCAGCTGGGTGTGGGCACTTTGGCTACAATTTCCTCATGTGACTCAGTGTAACAATCCCACAGAGTTCTTCTGTCCTTAAATTCTCAACTCAGTAAAGTGGGAAGCAGGTCCTCCTGAATTGTCGGCTCTGATCCACAGCACATTATGGATTGGGTAGAAATGAGACCCTTGTTATCCTTGGGAAAGCCCGTCATTAGGGTATTTGTTTGTTTTTTTAAACACACACTGTACTCAGCACTCTAAACAAAGTGAGAAAACCAGAGGCTTTCTGTGAATAGCCAGCTTACCCAGGAACCTGCTTCATGCAGTATCTCAGAAACTTCAAAAAGACAGAAAATGTCAGGCGTTTGCACTGGTCTCTGTGTCCGCGTTTCTTCTTAGTAGTGAATGAAATGGAAGGTGGTTCAGTGTGGGGAGAGTGTTAATTCTGTTGTCATCCCCTGCCCTCTCCCTGAGCCCTTTCTTTAGAAAGTCCCCATATTATAGGAGGGCATCTTTTTCTGGTCATGTGCACTTATATATGACATGGCCCTGCAGAAAGCTGGGGGTACACACACACTCCCACCTTTTCCCTCCCTGGGTCCAGGAGAAAGTCTGTATGTCTCCCTGCATTTGTCTTTACTTTTGGTAAAGCTCAGGGCGTTAGAGTGGGACCTTGGGAATCTGTACTGCAACTCAAGTGCTGATCACTAGTTCCAGAAGCTCCACTTTCCCACCACAACCTGCCCTTTGAGAACAAACCTTCAGGGATTCAAAGGATTACAAATTCAGGGGTATAAATTTCCAAGCTGTGGTTCCTCAAAGGGAACCTCAGAAGTAATCGTAGGACTGTAGGCCCCCAGCTTCTTGCCTCTTCATAGAAAGTGAAGCCTTGGGATTATTTTCCACCAAGTTTAAAATAGATTTCTGAGTATCTACATAGCACCATTCCTTCCTGGGCATTCTTGCTTTCTCAGGAGTAAATGGCATCAGGCTCTTGCAGCCCTCTGAGGGCAGTACTTCAGGAGGAATACTTCTCTGAGCTGCACTAAGATGCCATTGGTACTGCCCTGGCTTGATCTGTTGGTCAGAATGAGTTTGCTGTGAACTCCCTGGTTCTGATAAGGCCTTCACCAGACCCCAGTGCTCTGCACAGAGCAGCTGTCAGAACGCAGAGGGACCTTAGAACTCACCTTCACCTACCTATTGGGTTAGTGTTGGATTAGTGCCTGAGACCTCCAACAGGTCTTTTTAAAGAAGATTTCCTGAAGTCTTGAGCTTCAGTCAGATGTTTGACCAAATTATTAGTTAGTCATTGCTCCCATTGTGGTATTCATACAGAACCCAAATTATTTTACTAGTTTTTAAAACACCACTGTAAAACTAAGACATTCTCAAAGTTTACAATGTAATGAAAGTCACATTTAAGTATGGTGGGTTTTCTTTGAGGTTGTATCATGTATTTAATGGAAATGTAAGAAGACACAAATTTTTGTTTTTAAATGCTTTCTTGAAAAGGTAACCTTTGGTTTGAAATTAGACCAGATTTGAAAATATTCATTTTCTTATAAAGGTATATATGTTTTTATGTTTTAGAGAACCATGGTTATAATCAGTAAAACTGGTTTCCAATTGCCAATGTAGAATGGAGTCCTGAGCATCGATCCCTCGGGAGTCAGATTGGCAGCCTATAAAAAGCCTTACTAAAGGATAGATCTCCCATATTGAGGGAAAGTGACTCTCCCCACAGCTCTCCTCACAGACTCTGTCACTCATCACTTCTCTTCTGCCCTGCTGAGCTGAGTGGTGTGCCTGAGTTTCAGCGCCTCCCCACCATAGGAATTGCTTAGGACCATACTTCCTGGGGATTAGAGACCCAGGAGATTGAGTAAGTGACTCAGAAATGGTCTTGTGTTTCCTAATAACTAAGGATGATTAATACCGGCAGCCAGTTCCTGCTATATTAAACCACTGAAAACAGGAATTCTAAAGGTAATAAGTAAAGGAACAAGGAGGAGCCATAGGCTATATGACCTGAGCATTAGTCCCAAACTCACACAGACTCAAAGAAGAGCAGCTCACACCCGGCAGGCAGCCATCAATGAGACCTCTGTTACATTAGTGGGCCACCTTCCCAGTGCCCGTGTCTATGCATGGCTGTGGGTGTGTGCACTTACATGGGAGGCAAGATCTTTCTTGTCCATCCGCCTGGCATTGGCAAATAAATACCAAAAGCCTTAAGAAGGTGTTTCATTCTGTCATGCAGAATTCCAGTCCTCACTCAACATTTGAGGAACAAAAAGACTAAGTGACCTGGTTTTGGAGTCCTAAGACAGCTAATTTTTATTTCTTTCAATATGACCTGATGAGATACCAGCAAAATTTTCTGACTGACAGGTGTGTGTGTGTGTGTGTGTGTGTGTGTGTGTGTGTGTGTGTGTGTGTGTGTGTGTGTGTGTGTGTGTGTGCGCGCGCGCATGTGCGCATGCAAGCACATCATGACCTTTAGGGTCAAAGAGCTCTTTCACAGGGGGTCACCAAGACCATCAGAAAACACAGCTAATTACATCATGATTCATAACAGTAACAAAATTACAATTACAAAGTAGCAATGAAAATAATTTTATGGTTTTATCACCACACCATGAGGAAGTGTATTAAAGTGTATTAAAGGGTCGCAGCGTTAGGAAGGTTGAGGACCACTCCTCTAAGAGAATAGGTCCGTTCTTTCGTGTGTGCCTTCCTCAGGAGCTCTCCACAGTAGTTTTCTGAAGCAGGATCCCTCATTGAACCCAGAGCTCACTGATTCCATGATCTGCCTGTCTCGACGTCCCCATCTGGAATTCCAGGTGCACTCGATTGCCTGGTTCTTTAAACTGGCTCTAGGGACTGAACTAAGGTTCTCACGCTTGTGCAGCAAGCACTTAGCAACGGAGCTATTTTCCCGCCACTCTGGAGGATATCTAAATTTCCCCACTCACCTCACTCGTTCTACAGTTTATTGTTTAAATTTCAAAATTGACTTCATGGTTTTGTTTTTGATCCAAGGGCTAGAGAACATACAGCCAATGTTGATTTGATATGCACTTGATTTGATGCCTTTTGATGAGAACTCTGACTGCAGTGGCTACTCAAGGCCCAGTTGTAATTCAATAGAATGTTGATTCTGCTGGATTTTAAACAGAGAACTATTATTTCAGTTCCACTGAAGTTTCTGAGGGCTACTGTGTCAGGAAAGTTCAGAGTTCAATATGTGCTACTTTATAATTAAGAGAGCTGCACTAGCAGAACATGGCCAGCCACATGGACCCTATACACACTGTGTCAGAGTTTCTAGATCAGCCCAGAAGGACCTACAGAGTCACAGAGCTCTGGAACATTCATGTCCCTGGTGTCTGCAGGAAACTCTAGGTTTAATCGTCATTTACGTGTTGTTTGCTCACAAATTAGTGAGGCCACTTGCCAGATGAGGAATGTCCGGTCTTCTCCCCACATGGTTCTCAGTCAGTGTCACCCAATTGTTCTGGGCTCAGCAACTCAGGGCCAGCATTAGCGGCTGCATGTGGCTCTTCCTGGCTGCTGCATGGGATGAATGAGTGATGCTAATCACTTTCCTCTTCTCCTCCAGGATGACTACAGCACCTCCACTGCAGATGAGGTGGACACCTCCATGACCACGACCACAACCAGTGCCTTCACCATCCAGGAGTATTTTGCCAAGAGGATGGCCCAGTTAAAGAGCAAGCCACAAGCCTCGACTCCAGGGCCTGACATTTCAGAGACCTCTGTTGAATGGAAAAAGGGGAAGAAAAAACCCAAAGAGGCAGCAGGCACAGATGTGGAGAACTCTCCCCAACCCAAGGCCAAGCGACATAAAAAGAAAAAGCATGCAGAAGCGGAGATAGAGCCTGTAGGCAAGAAGAGAGACCGAGCCAAGCTGCAGTCTGGAGACCCCAGTGGGGATGAGTGTTCCGATGCCTCTGCCGGAGCTGCAGAAGATTGTGTACAACCACCCGACAGCCAGGATGATGCCCCAAAGTCCAAGAAGAGAAAGGCAAAGAAAAAGTCGCAAAAGCCAGGAGGGGTAGCAGTAGACTCTACACCAGACAAGGCACTCGTGAAAAAGAAGAAGAAAGCTTCCAGATGACCTCTCACTAGCCAGGGCCTCTGACCTGTCTGTCAGCAAGCACACTGCGGGGCAACCACTCTGGCCTGAAGTCAGAGCACGGTGAACCCAGGCAGCTCAGCATCTTCACCATGCCCACAGGTTGCCAGCTCTCACCTGCTCACCACATTTCCCCCCAGTCACCTTCCTGAGAGAACTGATTTGGATGTTCTAGATCATGACTTTTCAATAAATAAAATAAATTTCAATAAACAAATAGATTCTTATACACTGAGCCTTTCACATGAGTGTTTATTCACATCCATACAAATATAGGGGATGTGTGTATGTGTGTGAATGCACACGCGTGAACGAGTGTGTGGGTTTGCTCTGGTTTCCTTCAGTAACTGACTGGTGCTTCCTTCTGAAGGACTTAGTCTAATTAAGGGATTAAGAGGCAGTGACTTGGATGCAGATGGTTCCTTTTGTTCTGCAGCCAGCCATACATTTCTGCCAAGTGGGAATTACATGACTGCATTCCCCAGTGAGGGTTTCGCTGTGCTGTGCTTCAGTGTTGGTGGGTGGATGTTTCTCCTGCTGAGTGCTGGCCACGGGGATCCCAGGCCCCCCTCAGTGACAGCACCAGCTGGGGACAGTGAGTGCCTAGCTTTCATAGGTCACCAGGGGTTCCTGCACTAGGTGTAGTCAGACTTACTTCTGTCTCGTGTTCCTTGAATGAATCCCCTGCGATGAGCGTGTTTGTGTATAGTGATCAGGAGGTCCCCAGGAAGTTCAGAGAATGGAGACGCTAAGGCATGAAGCTGATTGTCCTCTTGAGGGCAGGCTCTGCATTAGGACTGCCTTGTGGAAGCTCTTACAAGTGTAGATGTTTATGAGAAGACCAAGACACTCTCTAGCCGTGCTCAAACCAGGTACTGTTGCCATGTGTCCACACGTCCTCCACTTGCCACACACCCACACGCCTTCTAAGTGCCCCTGCGAGTCAGCCAACTGCTGAACGTGGTGGTGGAACCCTCAGCCTGTGTCCTCTCTGCCATTTCCCTTCTTTCCTCTCTGCCTTCACTTCTGTCTTCTTTCTAGCTCTCCTTGTATTTCCAGTTCACATTTTCCTGCTTGCTTCTCAGACCCTGCCTCCCATCCTTCTGAGACAGTCTTGTGCCACTGGCCTTAGTTTTCATAGGACTGTCGAGGTAGTGGTGGGGACCACTCCACAGGCCTATGCCCACACTGTGATGTTTTGCCCTTGATCTTAATTTCTGGGGTCATGCGTTCCATGGGAAACTTGGCCCGGAGAGTCTTGAACTGGAAAATACATGGAGTAGCGCTACTGTCTAAGAACACTGAACAGTGTTGGTGGATTCAGAAGACTGTCCACCACCCCAGAGAGGATCCGGGTGGACTTGGAGCCTGAAGCAATCTCCAGTTCTTTTTTTTTTTTTTTAATGCACATTGATGTTTTGCCTGCATGTATGTCTGTGTGAGGGTACCTTATCCCCTGGAACTAGAGTTACAGACAGTTGTGAGCTGCCATGTGGGTGCTGGGAATTGAACCAGGGTTCTCTAGAAGAGCAACCAGTGTAGTGCTCTTAACCTCTGAGCCATCTCTCCAGCCCCCAATCTCCAGTTTCATCAGGTCTCCCAGAGTTTAGAATCCCAAACCAATAAAGCCTCAAAGGTTTTTAAAGTCACTTTTCCTTCACAACTTTTTGGCTTGCCCTATCTTGTTTGTGAAACTAGAGACCCAGAAGTATGAAAGCACAGCTGTATGAAAGCTAATGTGTACAGATCTTACCAGTGCATGCATGCTGGCTTCTTTTGCCTTTTGATGTATTGAATTTAAAGGTTTGTTTACTAATTTATGAGTATGAGTATGAGTGTTTTGCCTGCACGTATGTATGTACACTATGTGAATGCCTGGTACCCAAAGAAATCAGAAGAGGGCATCATAACCCCTAGAACTGGAATTACAGATGGTTGTGAACTGCCATGTGGATGCTGGGAACCCAAAGGGGTTCTCTGCAAGAGCATTAAGTGCTCTTAACAGCTGAGCCATCTCTCCAGCCCCAGTTATAGTGTTATATTGAATTTAATTTCCTAGATTAATAGAAAGGTGAGAGCCGAGGGCTGGAGCTCAGTGACAGGGAGCTTGCCTGGCTCCATCTAGAGTGAAGAGAAGAGAGATGGGGAGAGGAGACAGGAGAGAAGAGAGCAAGAGAGCCGGAGAGCGGAGTTGTTTGCAGGATTGGAAACATAGGAGATCCATCTAGGCTAACTGGAGAGATGAATCCCCCAGCAGCCACAGGCAAGTGGCTTCAAGTCACTTTTATAGAGGGATATAGAACGTGATTGTAGTTTTAATGGGGTCCTGGGTGATTTTTGTCTAGTTTGCGGTGCTGGGGAGCAAGCATGGGCCTATGCTTAGTAACTGTCAGTAGGTGGCTGAGAAAAAAGCATGTGCTTAACTCAGAGTGCTGTGCGGCCATGGGCTTTGAAGGAGACAACGCTTTCTCCAGAAGCCTCACCTCCCCTGTTTTCCCACTGGTCTCTCAGATGGTTGTTGGGTCGGAGGGAAATTGGAATAATAAGAGAAGGACACAGGGAGCTGCATGTGACCGTCTGGATACTTGTAAAATCATCGGCACACGAGTCCCGCCTTTGCCTGGAGTTACTACCTAGGTAAAAATGCCTCAGTTCTACATCCTTCGCAGCTTTCCTCAGCAGCCTTGGGTCATTAGAGGAAATCCGAGTTCCCAGAAAAAGAGCAGCCCTCTGAAGAGCTGCCCCCCTGGTGTCTTGCAGTAACCTTTTCTATGGATTTTAATAGACGATTACTATTAAGCGGAGCCTTATGTGCTGGGCCCTATTCCAAGCACTTTAAATAAATCAACTTGTTAAATTGTCATTCAGCCTTGTGAGGTAACCTCATTCCTGTCCCCTTTACAGAAGAGCCTTTTGTGATGGCTGGAGATTTATGCTACCCTGAAGCCCCATGATGCCCCAACACCCTTGCCACACCATCATGGGCTCCTTGGCTCTCAATACCACCTTCACCCATCTTGTAGGCCCCTTGTGTTGCATCGTTCCCATAGTTTGGTTACTTACCAGCGTGTGGGAAGCAGCTGGCAAACACCAGAGATTTCCACAGCTAACCCACATGAGCTGTACACGAGAATGTGCTCTTGGGTACATTTGAAATCCCCAAAGGGGCCCCCTTTCCAACTTGTCTCTGCAGTTGTTGGGAACTGTGTTGAAGACTGTGGTTAAAAGGATCTTCTACTTGGTAGGAAATATTGATGCTTTGGGAAGATAAAACCCAAACCAGCATTTGTTTTCCATGCCTCTGTTTCTCTCCTCACCTGTCCCCTGAGTGGCAGGAGCAGGCCGAGACCTGTTTGCTCGAAAGAATCGGCACCAGAAGAGTGCTTGCAATCTCTCCCAGTGATCTCAGCTCTTGGATCAGCAAGCAGCGGCTGTATTTAGATTTGAGTAAGAACTTCCTCCCCACCCGCCACCCTGTTTATCTCTCTCAGCTTCTGCAGCCGCTGCAGTTTGGAGCCTGTTGTGCTGGAGCAGAAGAGGTCAGATCGGGTGCCCGGTGTGGTGTGTACTTTTATGGTGTACCATTATTCATGAGCAAATTAGTACCGTGTCCTAATAAGGGAGCTGACTAACCTCACATACAGTCTATTTAGGAAATACTGCATATGGTAAAATGATACACACAAGCCCTCCTGGATCCAGCAAGAGGAGAGAAAGGCAGACAGGGTCGTTGGGTAAAGAAGGGGAACAGAGAAAGCTGGCCGAATCAGAGTTCTTGAAGTGGCAATGGTTGCAGTGAGGGACCGGCTGATGGACTGCGGGCCTGAGTTCAATTTTCATGTAAGCCTAAGTCACCATGTAAGAAAGCCTGCAATGAGTTCTTTAACTGAGGGAAGGACTTTGTAACTAGTTACATCTGGAATTTTCCACACTGGATTTCCTTGGAAAAGTGAATATAGATGCCAAAAGGCAATTACTGTAAATATATTTCTTGATCACCAACATCAGGCTTCAGGCTGCTCACAGTGGAAGAGCTGGCCCGCAAAAATCTACCCACACCCCTGTCTTCTCAGTTTGTCCTTTAGAGCAGACCAATAGGAGATAATCCCATTGCATGCCCCCAGGCTCCAGCCTCCTCTCCTGAATGAAGAATGAAGCAATGTTTCATTCTGAGAACATCCATGTCAGTGATCCAGTCGGGCTAGAAGCTTCAAGAAATTCTTTGCCAGCCCATTATTTAACCTGCACCTGGGAGTCAGTTTGTCCTAAAATCTCTCTATCAACATCATTTCTAGCCGATTAACTGACCATTGTTCTCTATGTATTCCTTCACACATATTACAACAGGCATCCATCTTTGTGTCCCCCCCATCCCCACCCTGCTCCGGAGTCCAGAGTTCATGTGAATACGAGAGCCCAGCTACCCTCCAGTGGCCATGTCATAGCAGGTCGGCTGAGTGTCAAGGATGGAAGGAGCAAGGGAGACAGCCTATTCCATCCATTGCCAGAGACAACCCTTCAGCTGGAAGGGACCAAGCCAGCCACTGAGGTGTCTTGTTAAAATGTCCAAATCAGCTTTACAACGTGCAGCATTTAGGTGGTAAGTGGTCTGGGAGAGCATGGCCCAAGAGTGGCAAATGTGTCCAGTTTCCTTTGCCTCTCCTCTTTGGGTCATTCACCCCAGTCTCCTCCCCACTCTTGCCCTCCACTTGGAGTGGGAGGGCTCCACACACCCTGAGTGTTTGGGGGTTCTGTGCTATTCTTCCCTCTCCCTCTGTGGAGATGCTCCTGGTCTGTTTCTGCTGCATCTGGACAACTCCTAGCTCTGTCTGCATCTCAGTGATGTCAAGCTTTTAGCCTCCCTCTCCAGATGGCCTTTTCCACCACCCTCAAATTCTAGGGATCGTCAAGGAGCTCTTGCTCATCTTTTATGGCTGCCCTCTGGACCTGCTGTTGTCATAGGAACCACATGCACCCACAGATAGTGACTCTGTTATTGAAGGTTTTCAGCTGCTCTCCCCTGTCCTCCACCAATGTGCATAAAGCAGGTCTGTCCTGGAGCTCAGAGCATAGCACTCCTGCTGGACCCCTCTGCCTACAGGCACTGCTCTGCATGCATCTGGCCTTCCTTCCTAATCTCAAATCTCTGGGACATTCTCCCCTGTGCCGTGGCTCCCTACCTCTGACTGGAGTCACTGTATGGAGGCCCTGAGAGACCACTGTGTGGAGCTGTGAAAGTGAAGCCTGAGTTTCTGAGAAGACCCCAAGATGCTGGAGATACCAGAGCTGTGAGACATCTGACAAAGAGAGATGTATACAGGAAGTGAAACTAACCCAAAAGAGATGTATGTTATATGCAGCAAAGCTGAGAGGCAAAAAATTAAGCCCTTTGCAATTGAAGTCCCACCCAGTGAGCATGGAACTACAGTATTTGGTGTCTGCCCTGATGGATTCCTGTCTTGCTTTGGTCCAGTGCTTTCTCACTATGCTCCTCTTCCTCCCCTTTGGGAAGGGAATGTATGTTGGAACTATGTAATTTGTTTTTTGTGTTTCTGTTAATTGTGACATAGGTCACAGTTAAGAGATTGCCTTGAGTCTCAAAAGAGACTCTGGACTTTTAAACAGTGTTGAGACTATGGAAGACTATGAGGACTTTTGAAGTTGGACTAAATACATTTTGTATTATGATATGGCCATGAGCCTATTGGGGGCCAGGGAGTTGATTGTGGTGGTTTGAATGGGAAATGTTCCCCATAGATTCATGTGTTTGAAAAGAGTTGGTGGTGCTGTTTGGGGAGATTATGAAACCTTTAGGACATAGAGCCTTGCTGGAGGAGGTGTGTTACATTGAGAGTCTGTAGCCTTACCCCACCTCCAGGTTGCTCTCTCTGGTTCCTGTCTGCAGTTCAGATGTGATCTCTCAGCCTTCTGCTCCAGCTGACATGTTTTCACTACCATAATGAAATTGTTTTTGTTTTGGGTTTTTTTTTGTTTGGTTGGTTTTTTTTTTTTTTTTTTTTTTTTTTGTTTTTTTGTTTTTCGAGACAGGGTTTCTCTGTGTAGCTTTGCGCCTTTCCTGGAACTCGCTTTGGAGACCAGGCTGGCCTCGAACTCACAGAGATCCGCCTGCCTCTGCCTCCCGAGTGCTGGGATTAAAGGCGTGCGCCACGACCGCCCGGCCTTGGTTGGTTTTTTTTTTTTGGTTTTTCGAGACAGGGTTTCTCTGTGCAGCCCAAGCTGTCCTGAACTCACTCTGTAGACTGTGCTGGCCTTGAACTCAGAGACCTCGCTGCCTCTGCCTCCCGAGTGCTGGGATTAAAGGCGTGCACCACTACCACCCAGCTTCAATGATGAAACTTTTATCCCTCTAGAAGCATAAGTCAAAATAAATGCTTTCATATGTAAGGTTTTTGTTTTTGTTTTTGGTCATGGTGTTTTTTCACAGCAACAGAAAAGTAACTTATATATACCCAGTATATGTGAGACCCACTTTTCCCATAGGGCCTTCCTTGTGACTCGCCTGACCACTGGAACCTCATCTGACTCCTCACAAGCCCCTTTCCCTCCAAGTCTCCTTTCCTCAGGGGGTGGCGGAGGGATTAAATGAACCTAGCAAAATACCTAACAACTGGCCAGAGGAGAAAATGAAAACTAAGTACTTAACTGTGACAAGGACACAGTACACACTGTCCAAAGCAAGAGTGAGTAATTTCCTGAGTGGATCCCACATCCACGGTAGACTCTGGGAGACGTCAATATAGGTTCACTTACTGTAACCACCACTTGACCCTGGTGTGGGCAGTGGGTACTGGGGCAGCAGGGCGAGTGGAGGGTGGGGGCACATGGGAAATCCCTACCTCACTCTTAAACCTGCTGTGAACTCTAAGAAAGCCATCTTTAAAAGCAGAAGCTCCTCGTGAGAAGATGGGGGCCCAGTCACGAGTAAGGCAGTGGCCATGCTCTTGGCACACACAGGTGGCCAAGGCCTGGAATGGGAGTTCTGTCCAAGGTCATTATCAGGGCTCTGGAGCTCTCAGGCTCTGATGATGATCATGCAGGACTGACGAGCTTAGGATGAGACGCTGAAAGGCGTGGTCAGGTCATCCTGAAGCCAGCTGAGTCCCAGGAAGGCTTAGGGCTGGCCACTGGAGGTGGTAACCTGTGAGCAGGCCCTGGGGCAGGGCTGGGAAGGGCTTACATTGACTCAGACTTCTCAGGTGACAGGCTTCGAGATCCTTCCCTTGCCAGGGACTCCAAGGCAGCCCCAAGTCAAGCAAGTTGTTGCAATTTAGCTGGGAGGGATTGCAAAACCCTGCCGTGCTGAGGCAAGGCACTGCCCATCTGAGGTGAACAAGTGATGCTAAGTGAGCTGGAAGAGGGAGAGACACAGTTGGGGAGCTTCCAAATCAGGATCCATCCACAGCTCCAGCCCTGAAACAGGAACTCCCGCTCACCTCACACGCTTAGATGATGAGTACAGAGGCCACCAGTATCTGAAGTGTCGGGAAAGTCGACCACACCAGCCATTACCCCAGATGCTCAGACCTTTCTGATCAGGAGACAGCTTAGGATACTATGCTTCATTTTTATGTTTTATTTTTATGTGTGGTCATGTGGTCGGGCATGTGTATGTGAGTGTCTTCAATCACTCTCCAGCTTATTATTTCAAAGATTTATTTGTGTATCTGTGTGTGCCTGTCTCTGTGTGTGTGTGTGTGTGTGTGTGTGTGTGTGTGTGTGTGCATGCATGCATATATGTGCACACCTCGTGTTCAGAGACCAAAAATAGAGCATCAGATATCCTTTTCTCTATCACTCTCTGCCCATTCCTTTGAGGCAGGGTCTCTCCTACCTTCTCAGCAAGGCTGGAAGCCACAAGCTTCAGTGATACTCCTGTCTCCATTCCCCACCCCCACCCCCGAGAAGCCCAGGTTACAAGTATTTACAGGGCTCCAAACTCTGGTCTCCATGTTTTCAGGATTAGAGTTCTTAACGGCTGAGCCATCTCTCCAGCTCTCCATCTGATGTTTTGAGACAGGGTCTCTTACTGAAGATGGAACTAACCAGTTCGGCTGGCCTGGCTGGCTCATGAACTCCAAGGATCCTTCTGTCTCCACCTCCCCAGCACTGGGGTTACAGATGAGCGGCCACTTGTTATGTGAGTGCTGGGAATCCAACCTCAGGACCTCTTTCTTGCTACTGAACCATGGCTGCATTTAGTCCTGGATTGACCCAGTTTAGTTCCTGTGGGGGAGGTGAAGTGCTTTCATACCAACACAGCTCAGTTCACAAGGAAGGGGAGAGGCGCAGACCTCTGTGGGAAGATGCCAGCCTGGGTGCTCACTTACCCATTCCACTAGCCTTCAGGCTACGGCATTGCCAGGGACTGTGAGCACGGCTGCCAGAGACCTGGCCCCAACCCTCAGATGCTCACGGTTCAGTGAACTGGGTC
The DNA here is from genome assembly GCF_007827085.1 of Peromyscus californicus insignis. NCBI lineage: Eukaryota > Metazoa > Chordata > Mammalia > Rodentia > Cricetidae > Peromyscus > Peromyscus californicus. The sequence goes on along the minus strand of NW_026294413.1, from coordinate 59,706,947 downwards.
ACAGAAGTCGAGAGTTCTTCCTTTCATGCATCCAAACTCAAGAGGAAGCTGTCAACCTTAAAAGGTTGTGCAAGCCAAGGAGTGTTCGTGTGCACCTTGGGCAGTAAAACCTGTGTGGGTGCATAGGTAGGAGTAGTCCCTCAGTGCCAGCGAGCTTTGTGCTCCTCTGAGGGAAGGTGAGAAATGGAGACCTTCAACTCCTTCACTAGAACCATGGCTTCCCTCGTGGCTCCTGGATTTCAGAACTGGAGGAAACCTATGGAAATTCACCAGAGAAGTGCAAGTTGGGGCAGTAATTTGTTGCAAGACCACTGAAGACAGGAGAGGGACTAAATGGCTTCCGGTGACCTCTCCTGTACCCTGCTGGCTGGATCCTCTCTCTCTCTCTCTCTCTCTCTCTCTCTCTCTCTCTCTCTCTCTCTCTCTCTGTGTGTGTGTGTGTGTGTGTGTTGCACATACCCAGCCAAGCACATATATGTAGGTCAGAGAAGGAAGTCAGGTACCTCTATTACTCTCTGTTTTATTCCCTTGAGACAGGGTTTGTCACTGAAAAGAGCTTTCCATTTCTTCTGGGCTGACTGGCCAGAGAACTCCCAGAATCCACCTGTCTCCACCCCATCTTCTCAACGCTATGGTTACAAGCATGTGCCACCATGTCCAGATAGTTTATAGGAATTTGAACTTGGATGCTCACATTTGCTCAATAAACAGTCATATGCGCTAAGCCAGCTCCCCAGCTCCTCTGTATCACTCATGTTGGTCACAAACCTATGAAAGGTGTCTTAAATTTATCAAGGACTTCAATTCCTGCCTTCTGCACCCCAGCGTTTGCCCAGGTTAGGGTATCCGGGAAGGACAATCGACATGTCTCCTCATCACCCTTTATTGACTTGATGCTTTGTAAGTATGTTCTAATTTATCCTCATGGCACCCAGAGGTAGTTGTAACTCTCTGATTCTGAATGTGGAAGGCAGGACAACTGCTTGATTGACAGTTTCTCAAAAGCCTCAGCTAGCAAGTACTTAGGCCAGGACAGGAGCCCACATGTACATGGTTTCGAAGTTGTCATCATGTGGTCTATGCTCTAGAGCCTGCCAGCTGTTCCCTAGGTCATGAAATGTAGGCAAAGGGGGCTGGAGTGAAAGTTCAGTGGTTAAGAGAACATGCTTCTCTTGCAGGGGACCCAGGTTCTCTCAGCATCCCAGCACCCACATAATAGCTAACAACCGATTGTAACTCCAGTTCTAGGGGGTCCAACGCTCTCTGCTTCCCTCCATAGGCACGGCACACATGTGATGCACCTGCATACATGCAAGCAAGCACTCATACACATTATATGTTTCTAGACAGCATTACAATAGCTTTCTTTGCAGCCCCACTTTTCAATTTTATATGAGAGTTGAGAGACAACTTTATTAAGATAAATATACATCCACATAAATGAATAAAAATATATACAGATGTACATTAATTCAAATAGATACATCAACTTTAATTAATAGGCAATATATGTAGCTATAATAAATACATACATTGATGAATGTACAATATATACAGATGGATGTTAATTAAAACAGCTGTGTCTACATTAATGAATATAATATATAGAGATGTGAGTTATGACACATGTGGATGGAAGCTGTAAAGGAGTAGAGTTTTATGTGTGTGGTTGATGTCAGAATAGTCTATGGTAGATTATCTTAACTTTACAATGTTAGATTTAATCCCTACATAATCATAAAGAAAACAGAAGATCCATAGAAGGAAATGAGAAGGAAGTCAGCACAGGCCCCTATACAAAGTCAGCTGAGCATGAAGGCAAGTGCATTGTTGTTGGTTTTACTCTACTTTTGGGGGGGAACCCACCATGCAGCTCCCAAATAAATCACTCATGGAGGCTTATTCTTAATTACAAATGCTCGGCTTTAGCTTGGCTTGTTGCTAGATAGCTTTTCTTAACCTAAATTAACCCATCTACCTTTTGCCTCTGGGCTTTTACCTTTCTCTTACTTCTATAAATCATACTCTTACTCTGTAGCTTGCTGTGTAGCTGAGTGGTTGGCCCCTGGAGTCCTCCTTTTCTATGGCTACTTCTTCCCCCTCCCAGATTTCTCCTCTATATATTCTCCTTGCCTTCCAGCCCCGCCCATCCTTTCTCCTGCTTTGCTATTGGCCATTCAGTTCTTTATTAGACCGTCAGATATTTTAGACAGGCACAGGAACACAGTTTCACAGAATTAAACAAATACAACATAAACAAAAGTAACACAACTTAAAATAATATTCTACAACACAAGTGCCAGACCACCAAGCTGTGTCCCCAGCCCTCTTTTCACATTTTAGTTTGAGTCAGGGTCTCACAAAATGGCACAGCTGGCATGGCTTGGATTTCTTTTGATTGATGCCAGCATGGCATATTTTTCTTTATCCCCCCCCCCTTTTTAATGAATACTTCTGCCATGGCTATAAAAGACAAAGTGATTGATGCAAAACACTGAAACTATGTGCTTCCATGGAAAAGTCAAAATAGAACTTAGGATACGGGCCCTTCTGTTGCATGCTGTCCTTACTTTCAATCAAGGCCTGGCTCTGAATGTTTCTGTTGAAAAGTCAGCTGTTGTTGGAGTGGGGGCAGGGAGTACCTTTCCACACAACTTGGCATTTCTCTCTCGCAGTTTCTCTTTCTCAATACACCTTCTCTGTTCTGTATGTTTAATGTTTTAACAATGATATGATGTGGGGAGTTTCTTTTCTTTTCCTATTTGCTGTTCTGTATGCCTCTGGTACACAAATGGGCCTCTTTTCCCTAGATTTATTAAACTTTCTATGACTATATTGAAAATATTTCTGTGCCTTTGGTCTAGGATATATCATTGGGCTTCGGCTTTTCAGCCCATGTTGGCAGCCTCTAGTTCAGTGTACACTTAAAACCCTGACCTTGCACACAGTCCTTGTACAGCTGAATTATGCATACTGTGTCTGCTACCATTTCTCTTTCCTTTTTTCTTCATTTCCACACTTTTTCTACCATATAGTTTCTTTCATCAAACATTCTTTTTAAATTTCATTTTCCTCCTTTCTTTGCACATTATTAGCATATTAATCCTTTACTTGTTTAGTAGTTGCCCTAGGATTTACAGTACACATTATACAACTAATTCAAGTCTGCTTTCAAATAACGCTACTCAACATCATAGATAGTGCAAGTGTGTGGTAACAGAGGGCCACAACTTACCTCTCTGCCATTCATTTTGCTTAGCTATAAATTATAATAACTGAATGCATTGCTGTTTGTGTTAAAGAATCATAAAAACGATCTTTTTTTTTTTTTTGCTAGAGCTGTAGCTCAGTGGCACAGCACTTAGAGCACTAACACACACACACACACACACACACACACACACACAAGTCCTTGGGCTCAGTCACTCCAGGCTATACACAAAAATTAGTTTGTCCTTTCCCCCCTTCTTTGAAGACCTTTCTTTATATAGATCCAAATTGCCGACTTATGGAATCTTACTTCTCTCTGAAGAACATTTTTTAATACAGTTTTGGTTTTGTTGTTGTTGTTGTTGTGTGTGCCCACTCATGTACAAGATCACATGTGCATGTTTGTGTTAGTGCCCTGGGAGGCCAGAAGAAGGCATAAGCTTCCCTGGAGCCGGAGGTACAGTAGGTGGTTGTAAGTCACAGGGTGTGGGTGCTGGGAAGTCTTCAAGAGCAGCAATCACTCTTGACCACTGAGCCTGCGTATCCCTAGACCCTGAAGGACTTACAAAACATTCCTTTCTGGGATATCAAACTTTTGTTTATCAAAAAAAAGTTTTCCTTCTTTCCTTCCTTTCTTTCCTTCTTTCTGTCTCTCTCTTCCTCTTTCTCCTTTCCTTCCTACCTTCCCTCTCTTTCTCTCTCCCTCCCTTCTTCCCTTCCTTCCTTTTTTTTTTTTTTCTTTTTTTGTACTTGAAACAGAATTGTGAGTTGGTGGATTTTGTTGTTGTTTGGTTGGATTTGGTGGGGGGGTTGATTTTGGTTTTGTGTTTTTTACTTTCAACACTAAAATATTCCTTCCACTGTCTCCTTGCTCTTGTAGATTCTGAAGAGACCTGGGGACCTTCCCTGCTCCTATGATGAAATGATTGTTCCTTGGCTACTTGTGTGATTTTTAACTTGTGTTTGGTTTTCTGCAGGTTATTGCTGTTTTTCTGTTGATCTGGTATTTTCTGGGCTCCTGGGAAGTCATCACACATCATTGCTTCCGACGCTTCCCGTCTCTTTCCCGTTCCCCGCTGCTGTCCCCATTATGCAGGTCTCATCTTTTGTTGTGCCCACAGTCCTGGACAATCCGACCCATTTCCCCTTTTCCTACAGTGGAGAAAACTCCTGTGACATACTTTCAAGACCATTGATTCTCAGCTCGACCATGTCCAGCCTGCCAATTGCTGACACACTCATCTGTGTTTTCATCTCTAACTTATTAGAAATACTATTTTTCTGCTAATGTTACTGTCTGATATTGAATGCTGTTTGTGTTTTCTCAGCATTATAATGATGGACCTTTTAATTCCCTGCTCTTGGAATTCCAAAGCCTTTGCCCTACCTGAGTTTGAGTCTCATGCCTGTTCTATCTCTTTAAGTCTTTCCTTGTCTTATTGCATGCCAGCAAGAATCAGAACTTCCACTTTCTCCACTTAATTTGAGGCTTTGTTTTTAAGACAGTTTCTGTGGACTATTTAGCTGGATGTTGCTGCTTTTTTTTGCACATATTTTACATGATCATGAATGTGGCTATATTTTAATCTAACATCTTACTGTTTTGACTTATCCAACCTTCTTTGGTTTTTAAATTAAACTAGATATGTGTATGTGTGTGTGCATATGTATGTATCTGTGTATGTATGTGTGTGTGTGTGTGTGTGTGTGTGTGTGTGTGTGTGTGTATGATATGTGTGTATGACAGTGCAGGCACACACATGCTGCAGAGTGCATGCTGTGTTCAGAGGATAACTTTGAAGAGTCGGCGGCTCTCTCCTTCCACCCTGGGTTCCAGGGACTGAATTCAGGTAGTCAGGCTTTCATAGCCGATGCTTTTCAGCAGCAGAGTCCTCTCACCAGCCCTTTCAGGTTTTGTGTTGTTTGCTTGCTTCTCATTTTTGATTCCTGTATTAGATAAATTAGTTATTACTTTTTATTGCTCAGTTTTGTATACATTAATTGCCTATCACCTCTTAAAGCAGTTGCTCTAGAGTTTACAGTCCATGTCTCTGATCACAGCTTCCCATGAAATAAAATTATGAATTACCTATGCATAACATTCCAGAGCCTTGCAGTCATGTGCTTCCCTCTCCCTCTTCTTGGCTTTGTGCTATTGTTATTATACCATTTTACTTATACATTGTTTTCAATTCCATAGGAAGTTGGGGTTTTTTGAAAACAATGACCTTTCAATGATATTTCATGTTTGCTAACACATTATATTACCATTCTTTTATGTTGATCCAGACGTCTGCGTGGCACTGCAATCCTTTGCCTGAAAGACTAAATGCTTTAACATTTAATGCAGTGTTTGCCTGCTGATGGAGGTTCACTCAGCTTTCGTATGTTAAAAGGTCTCGTGTCTGTCTTCATCTTATAAGATAGTTTTGCTGGGTGCTCTAGATCGGATATGTCATGTCCCCCCAAGATCCATGTGCTGGAAGCTTGGTCTTTAGTATAAAGCATGGGGAGGTGGTAGGAAACCATCATAGGAACACTGCCCCCAATGGGTGATGGACACTTGTCTCATGGAAGTGGGTTAGGTCTCAGGAGCCTGGGTTAGTTATTGCAAGAAGGATCTGGTAAGAGAAGAGGCCACTCATGTGTCTTGCCTCTTCTGAATCTGCCACTCACCTCTGTACACACACCTCTGTCATGGAATGTCCTCTGCCATGAGACATCCTCTGCCATGGAACATCCTCCTCTGCCATGGGACATCCTCTGTCAAAGGACATCCTCTGCCATGGGACATCCTCTGCCATGGGATATCATCTGCCATGGGATATCATCTGCCATGGGATATCCTCGGCCATGGGATATCATCTGTCATTGGATGCCTTTGCCATAGGATATCCTCTGTCATGAGATGTTATCTGCCATGGGATATCCTTTGCCATTGGTTATCATTATCATCTAACCTGGGACAACCTCTGTCATGGAATGTCCTCTGCCACAGGATGTTATCTGTCATGGGATATCATCTGCCATAGGATGGCCTCTGCCATGGAATATCATGGGCTGGGGCTCCTGTCAGAGGTAGCTGTCCAAGCTTGGATTCTTCCACCTTCACAACCCTGAGTCAAAACAGAGTCATTCAAAAAGTACCCAGTAGATGATGGTTGGTATATGATTTGGGCTTGAGAAGTCTGAGTTTGGGGTTTTGTAAAAACTGTCTCTCTGTTGCTTTCTGAATGACGTCACTTCTGTCTCAAGGCCTTGCTGCAGCCTCATCTCTTACTTTGTATGTAGGGTTCCCCTTTCCTCTCGGTGCTTTTTACAGTTCAGATACCAACAGCCAGAGGGGATGGCTCAGCAGGCAACGAAGAGCCTCTGCTTGCTGTATGAGCCTGAGGACCTGAGTTCAAATTCTCAGCACCCACTTAAAAGTAGAAGGTATCCACAGCCCTGAACCTGTAACGCCTGTAAGCACTGTGGAGAGTGGAGGCAGGAGGATAGCTGAGGCTTACTGGCCACCAGCCTCACCCCATGTTCAATGGGAAGCCCTGTCTCAAGGGAATAAGGTGGAGAGTGAGAGCACAGGGCACCCCGTGTCCTCCTCAGCCTCCACACATGCACAGGCGACGAGCCCTGCCCACCTCTGCACACATCCACACACGAAACAAATTAATTAACATTTAAAACAATCAGCATCAGAAGCCTGGTTAGGTGTGCCCAGTGTTGCTTCTTTCCGTCTCCTCTGGTCAGGGATCTTGGACCATTTGGAACTGTGTGCTAATGGCTTCTATTAAATTTGGAAGCTCTCTGGCCATGATTCCTCCACACCTGTTTTCTAGCCCCTCCCCCTTCTGAGACGCTGGCTGCCTTTGTGTTCTGCCCTTGGTGTTGTCTGGTGGGTTGCTGCTCCTGTTGGCTTCTAGCTCTCCCTCCGCTCTTCCCTGAGGAGAGTTCCTGTTGACACAGCCCGAGTTTGCTGTCATCTCTTCCCGCAGCATCAGGCCGGCTGCTGGTCCCGTGTCGTGTATTTTGTGTTTCCCACATTGTCTTTTGCAGCTTTCTGCCTTGGATCGGGGTCCGGGCTAGACTTTCTCTTCTCTCTTCACATCCCCACTTTCCTTCTGGGGCGGACTTTGAAAAGCTCTTTTACAGTTATCTGACTCATCAGGCCTGTCATTTCTGGTTGTTTCAGTTGATTGATGTTTTTCCTGACTGTAGGTTCTATGTCCTTGTTTTCACCCCTCAGGCTACTTGCATGTCTTAGGAGGCCTTTCTAGTCTCGCTGGTGAGAACAGACTCTTTCTGTCCCTGTGGGAGTTCGGAAGACCAACAGTTGTCCTCCTGCCTTCCCCCAGAGCTCTCTCCACAGACTCAGCATTTACACACACACACACACACACACACACACACACACACACACACACACACACACACACACACACACACATCAGTTCTTTGCCCATACTCCAGAAAGAACTTCAGATCCCACTCCTGCCCCCACCAGCCTCAGCCAGCCTCCTTTCTTGGCTTTGTCCTACGGAGCTGGGAACTGTCTCCTCAGCTCACTGAGTCCCCTGTCTCAGCGGGTTTCCAGGCCCTCCTGGCTGCACCTGGAAGCCTCGGTAGCACACAAGACTCCCCACTGGAGTGCTCCTTTCAGCATCCTGTGCTCTGCTCTACAATGTCTGAACACCCGGCTCTTTATTTCTTCTTCAGCTTTTGTAGGCATGTGAGGCAGGGGGATAGCTAGGATCCTCACATCTCCATCATGGGCAGAAGGGGGATTCTATTCTTACAGAGGATGACGTGTGATTGGATCCAGCCTGACTGCATTCAGCCCTGTGTCCTGTGGGGAGCCTGGCGGTAGCTGGGCATCTGGAAGAGGGCCTTACACGGAGCCTCTTCCCCATTCAGCCATTTGTTACCACTTCTCTCCAGCAGCCTCCTCGTCAGCTACAGAATCTGCAGTAATAGCAGTCCTCCCCACATCAAAAGGTGTTTGGAGATGGATGGGATGGATGTGCCTTAAACATGTATTCACATGCAGAAATAAGACTGTGGCCTGTGCTTCTTAAACATTAAACTTAGTGGTCCCCAGGTCAAGTGAGCAGGATGACTCCAGTTCAAAGGCAACTAACAAAGGGCCGAGGAGCCATTTTTTTTTTTTTTTTTTTTTGGTTTTTCGAGACAGGGTTTCTCTGTGTAGCTTTGCGCCTTTCCTGGAACTCGCTTTGGAGACCAGGCTGGCCTCGAACTCACAGAGATCCGCCTGGCTCTGCCTCCCGAGTGCTGGGATTAAAGGCGTGCGCCACCACCGCCCGGCAAGGAGCCATTTTTTAACACCTGCCTTTAAGTTCTTTTCTAATTGCACTCAGAAGTCCTCTCAAAAGAAACCCTGTAAATTTCAGTTCCAGATACAGACCTGTGACTCCTTCGGCTCTTTTCCAAATATAGCTTTACCCATAACGTCCACCCCGCCCCCTCCAATTGCTCTCTGCCTCTAAGCACATATTATACCTCATATCCTTCACCTTAAAATGGAACTGCTGTTCTCCTTTGAACCCCCTTTAAAGGCATAGCCCTGGGCAGCATTGCTGTTCAGTGTGTGTGGAAGGCAGAAGAGGAGGAAGACACACTCCTTTGCCTTAACGTTGCCCTTGGGGTTGGGAAATGTCTCAGGTGTCACAGTGCTGCTCTCTGGGCTGTCAACCTTTGGTGTTCTTACCTCTGCCATCTCACATGCCATTGAAGAGTCATAGCATCCATAACTCTGTGACCCTCCATTTGGAGACTTAGGATCCGTGCCCCCTTCCCTAAATCTGGCCAGGCTTAGGACAGCTTCAATTGATAGGGGGTTGGCCGGGAAGGTGATGTCAGTTGCCTTCTGAGCCTGTCAGCAAAGGCCATGAAGCTTGTGCCTTGTGTGGGGGGATGCTCATTCCTGGATCCTGAGCTGATATGCAAGACGTCACATCTGCTCTGAAGCCGTGCTGGGAGGAAAGCAACCCCATGAGGAGAATCTACACACAGACACTCCGGTCAGTAGTTCCAGCCTAGCCTGCCCCGGAACAAGCACTGGTGCCAGCCATGTGTGCAAAGAAGCTTCCCTGGGCACCATGGCTTCACGGCACCGTGTTCAGATGTAAACAGCGGGAGCATGCCCCTTCCCAAACCCCTGCTGGACCCAGCAGAATGGTGGAGCAAATGGTTCCAGGGCCAATTGAAGTGGTCTAAGCAGACATGTCGAATGAGAGACATGTTTCGCATGGAGTCTATCTGTAAAAGGTCTTCTGAGACTGCCACAAAGCCAGCTTTCTGAACACAGAGCCAGGAGCTGTAGAACAACCCTGCACACAAGCAAATATGGCAGCAATAGGGTCCAGGCAACTCCTTAATTTGCTCTGAGTAAATACAGCAGTGGGAAGCAAGGCCACTGGGGGAACCCTCTTGTTACCCACATGGCCCATCCATTGTTCACTGTTTCCTCCCACCTTCCTCTTCTACCAATCCAGTGCCCACTATATGCCAGGTATTCTTTTAGGTCCTAGAGTTTCAAAGATGGAAGCATATTAATTATGCTTTCCACTTTCTTAATACAGATGCTTTGAGTCCCAGGGTTTCGTCAACCCTGGAGTGCTGACCCTCCACGGCCAGCAAATCCCTAGGGCTAACAGGCAGCTCACCTGTGACGTACCTTCCACATGCAAACCATGCCCAAGCCCAATCTTATTCACTTCCTTGGGAGCTGCTGCAGTCCAGGTCACTCTCCACCTGGTCTTATTACCTCAGGACCAGGTGCCACACAGCTAGGGACAATTCCTCACACCCAGAGCCTGCTGACATCATTCCTACTAGCCAACCCTAGAGCCTGTACTTCCCTTACCTCTTGCCTCTGTTGGTGGTGACCTGTCTTACCCACAGCTAGCCCATTTTTCCTTTGTATAGCCAAAGGCCTCCCCTGGACTCCTCCTGACAAAATGTCCCCCCCCTCACCCTGACAACTAAGAGGAACAAGCTGTCTTCTCCACTACAGTGTGTTCCAGATCTGTTGGCTTTACTAAAGCTCATGTGTTTCAGTAGCCATTTTATTTAAATGTGTTTGTGTGTGTGTGTGTGTGTGTGTGTGTGTAAAACCACCAGAGCCAGTTCTCTTCTCCCACCATGTGGGCTCCAGGAATCACACTCGGGTTGTCAGGCTTGGTGGCAGCAGAGTGCAAGGCCTTGTTTTAGGAGAACTTGCGATTTCACAATGTGGCCCGGGCAGGCACCTGAAAACAGCAGGATTGGGAACGCTGCACTTCCTACTCTGAGCACAAAGGTGTGGTCACCGTGTGAAAAACAGCCAGCACGCACCCCCACTTTTCTGCAGATTTGGTGTACCTCAATAAAAAAAAAAAAAAAAAAAAAAAACAGAACACAAAATAATAGTAATTTTGAGTCCACCCAGGAAGGCAATCCCATAAGCTGAACAAATGCGAAGTGTCCTTGCTTGCTCCCTTGCTCTCTCACATTGGAATTGCTGGCTGGTGACAGAGCTCTGAGATGAGATCCCTATCAGGCTGTCTCGCCACCACTGTCATCATCAGCCTGACACGCCTCACCAAGGACTCAGACAGAAGTACCTAAGCAAACACTTATTTTCCATGCTGTGTCATTACTACACAGTTTCTACTCACTTTCACTCTTTCTAGGCATTTTGAAAAAGACAGGATGAGGAATGTATGTCCTTGACCCAGCCATTAATTTTTCTTATACCATGTTTCTTTCTTTCTCTCTCTCTCTCTCTCTCTCTCTCTCTCTCTCTCTCTCTCTCTCTCTCTCTCTCTCTCTCTCTCTCTCCACAGAGTTTCAGTCCAGGCTAATCTTGAACTCACTGAGGCTGGCCTTGAATTCTTGATCCTGCCTCTGCCTTCGGAATGCAGGAATTACAGGCATGCGCCACCACACCCGGCTGATTTGTTAATTCCTTTATCAGAATCCAAGAGTTTGGTTGTAACCAATGAAGTCCAGTGTTTCCAAGCCGCAGTGTGGCAGCACACTCTCTTCAGGAGAGCTAACTGTTCAGAATGGAGGGAAGCAGGTTAAGATAGAAAAGATGTTCCTGTCTGCTGATCCTCTTAGAGCTGCCTGGAGATCACAGAGAACAAGGGCCTTCATTTCAGGGCTCCTTGAGATCCTTCATCTTACAGATGAGCCCTTGGACCTGGCTGGAACCAACCACTTGGCTAACTTATTGAGATTTCCATAACCAGCAGTGGCCAGTTGGATTTGGCTGCTAGAACCCAGGCAGTACTCCTCCTGCTGGGCTATCTCCCAGAATCCACTGGGAGGCAAGATTAATCAGACAAGGGACAGGAGAGCTGGCATGCTTGTTTTCTTTTTTGGGGGGGAGAGGGTTGCCATAGGAACCATGGGTGTATGACCTGGGGAACTTTAAGAAAACATTGTTTTGATATTCTGGTGTTGTAATTTAATCCACTATTGCAGAAGAGTCCGCAGTTATCAAGGGTCCACTTTATTCACACCTAGGAACAATATAGTCTGAGAAAAATGCCTTTCCCTATAGAGGACCTTTGGTGCTGTGACCTGTGAGACTCTGTGAAGGTTCTTGTGCTCTGCCTGCTTTAGTCTGCTCAGTTACGCCTACAGGGACATCTCAGATCCTAGCTCTGAGTTTTCATCTCAAAAGTTATTCTGAATTAAGGACCTCCATGGGTGTATCTTCAGTGGCTTTGAAAAGATTTCTGGGGGTTGAAAAAGAGTAACTCCCTAGGGCAAATGTTGGGAGATGGGGGCTGCCAACTCTGAACTAGATACAGGTGAGGAACCCATTGAGGGGAATGGGGAAAGTAGCGGGGAGGGAGGCAGGAGGGGAAGGGGGGAAGGAAGAGGGAAGCAGAAAGATGAAGGGGAAAGAAAAAATAGAATGATGTGATCTTGAGATGATCTGTGAGCACAGTAGGGCTGGGCTGGCTCCAGTTGCTCTTGGCCCATTTGATTTCCGTGTCCAGGACAAGGTATGACTGAGAAAAGTTCTGCTGAAACTTCCGGAAGTTAGAAAGCTTAGGGGAAGGGGTAAGAAGGGTGAGTCACAGAGGTAGTTGAAATACCCTTCCCCTGGGCATATGAGAACCAGGGAACAAGAGAGGCCAGGCAGGCGGGCTTTCTGCTCCATGGCTTGTAGGCACAACTGGACAGCCCTCATCTGGGAAATGGCCCTGTTCTAAGCTCACAGTGGACTTCACAGAGCTGGTAAGGAAGTGGAATGGAGCAAGCCAATAGCAACCAGCTCGCAAATTGTCAATCAGATACAGAAGGACCAGTGTAAACAAAGATGGGGAGGAATAATTTCCACCTCCAGCCTAGATCAAGGGGCAAACAGCAACAAGAAACATTTGCTCAGAGTGGCTCCAGGCGCAGCTGCCAGCATCTAAAGGAGACCTGCTCTCCCCTGCCTGCTCTCCTTGGTTGCTATGCTTGGTGGCTGCTCAGTATCTGCAGCTCATAGGTGCTGCTGCTGCCTTGGTGAAGTGGGAACCTGCAAGCTGGCTCCAATCCTTCTCCTTGTCCCTCTCCCTCTCCCCATGACCCCAAGAGCCATGGGGGAAAAAATATCCTTGAGGAGAGAATTGTGAAACCTGGCTTTTGAAACCTTTTAGATTTTCACCCCTTTGTCATTTTTCTGTGAACTGTTTCACAGTTCATTAATGTGTATTTGAGGGTTTCTGTTTTAGGTTATGTCCTCCTGAAAAACTGGGGTTAGAGAACTGCAGAACTAAAAGGGAAGAGGGATGGAGGAAGAAGGAAAGAGGAGGGAAGCGGGGAAGAAGGGAGAGGGGGAAGGAAGAAGGGGGAAAGTGAAAACCAGAAGTTACTGAAGAGATGAGCAGAGAAAGGGGTTATTACAAGTAGCCTGTGTTGAGTTTGGCCCTGACTTTGTGCAGATAAATTTGCTGCGTTGTCCACACGTAGTCGGTTCCAGTGTGCCCACTCGCCTCTCAGGTACCTGCATATGCGACTCTGCTCTCCTGAACCTGCGGGAACCAGGGATCCCTTGCCACTTTGGGTTTATGCCCCCACGTGACCAGCTGCAGCCCCGGTGCCTTGACTCTGTTGCATTGCCTGCAGAGGGTTAGGGCTTGACAACTCTTGCAAGGGTCTGGAGTGACCAGCCCCGGAACCAACACATGGACACAGTCCTGGGCTAGCACTGGCGAGAGCAGGCAGCTGGATGCCCGAGAGGGCCCCGCACCTTGTATCTGCCGGTAACTCACCGGGCTTTTGACTCTCGGGGACTGAGCAGAACTCATGCAAGGGGACAGGGTCACTGTAACTCTGTGTCCTTTGGCGCCTCCCCTGCCCCACCCCCACGCCCGGCCCAACTTACACCAGTCGCAGAACATGCTCCTAGGTGAAAAAGAAGTACCAATCCAAGGATGAAGTAACGGAAGTGAGCGAACCAGCCCGGGGTCCTGCTTGCAGATGGCTCCCAAGCTGCGGGCCGGCTCATGCCAGCAACGGAGGAGTGCCATCCCTTGGCTCCAGACTCAAAACTTATCACCAGATGAAACGAAACCAAGCACTTGGAAACAATGTTCCCTACCTGTGTGCTCTGAGCCCAGCCCCACTTTTTGCCCCTGGTTTGCCAAGGTATCTGTAGCCCTCCCTAAGGACTCTGCACTCTGTGAGTCCAGCATCTCCACAACCCGGCAGGCACGTGCGACTCCTGGGTGCGCTGGGCACAAGGGCCACTTAGGGCGAGCTCAAGCCTTTAAGTGGGGTTCCCGACGCCGAGAAGAGTACACTGCGCTGGTCTTTCCTGAAGCTGCATAACAACACTCTGGCCCTAGAGCTGAGATATGATCAGATCAGAAATAGCGGGCTCGAGTGATCCGCTGTCACTCTGTTCCCTCCCTCACAAGGAGAAACACTTTGACATAGAGATCCTTCTGGAAGCCCCCTTTCCCTCCTCCTCCTCCCCCAATAGGAACTTCCGCCTCCATGGTGGATACACTCTCGGCAAACCTCCTTCCAGTTTGGTGCAGGTGCCTGGTGGCCCAACTGCTTGCACCTCAACGGGCAGTCCTGGCTTTGCACAGTAGCTGGGGGTGGGGGTGGGGGGGTGGGGGGATAGGGGGGTGGGGGCGACCCCGGGCTTTAAGGGACACCGGCCTTAGAGCACTGCTGCTGGATCCTGGCCAGGGCAAATGAGAAATGCCCTGATGAATTTTATTCGGGGCCCTGGAAGGTAAAATTGGGTCTTAAACTCGGAGAAGTTGCAGTTCTCTGGATACTTGGAGCGTCTCAGCTCTGGCCGGCTCGCACGTTGCAAGCGAGGCCATCTGTGAATTCAGTCAGCGCGCGCTGGGACTGAGGACGAGAGCGCTATCTCCATCACAGATTACACAGCCGGAGCTCACTGTATTTACCTCATCACCGCCGGTGAGGTCAGCCTTATCGGCTAGTTTTAGGATTAGAAAAGGTCTTGAGAGATATCGGACTTGCTGTCACGCCTTCAGTAAATCAAGACAGGCTTTAACACCCAACCTCAGACGCTGCCTCTTTCGAAGGTCGTCTCTGCGGAGCCTCCACATGGGGTGGCGTGCCATAAATATTTGTGGGTCTAATTCCGGGATCTAGTCCCGCCTGCTGTGGTTTCTACAGTGGGGTGTGTCTAAGCCATATTGGCTCATTCATTCATTCGGCAGTTCTTGAGTGCCTACTGTGTGCGGCCGCTGGTGTAACCGCAGAAGCAGCCGCAGTACATACACATCAGGGGTAGACAGTCTCGAATGCCCAGGCCACAGCCCGTTTAGCCGGGAGTATCAGGATGTGGGAAATCGAGGAGGCCTCTGGATTTCAAGAAAGTCGTTGGGGGACCTAGGAGCGTAAAAGCGGCTTCTCTGGAGTAGGCGAAACCCCAGAAAAAAATTCCGCAAAAGAGCTACTAGCCAGGGAGCTGCAGACTCGGACTGCCGGGAGGCGGCGGCAGGCAGAGTGGGATGGGGGGCGAAGACAGGAAAAGGAAAATCGGATGGCAGAAAACCGAGACCGACGCCCCTCCAGAGACCCAGGGTGTCAGTTTGGGAAGGGCACTGCGCAGAACCCGATGTCTAGGTAGATCCCACATCGGCCTAACGACCATCCCTGGTGGCCACCCACGTTGTCTAGGGCGAGATGACCGAAGCCATAAGTGTGTTCTGTCCACAACAGCTTATTAGCTGATCTAGGGGCAGTGATGGTCAGTGTCTCTCCTCCTCGGGTATCCCTGCGAAAGCTGTTTGAGTTCAGTTTTTCCCTTGCGGGAGTTTTGGGAGAGTCTGGTCCCTGGACGACAGGCGGCCGGAGCAGCAGAACGGTGGGCTGGACCTGCCTCCCGCGCCACGCAGGGGAGACTGAGGGCGGCGCGCGCTCCCCGTGGCCCTGCAGCACCTGCACTGGAGCGCTGATCCGGGACAGGCTCGGGAGGCGGAGGGGAGGACAGGGGCGGGCACGGGGACTGGCCCGGCCCCTCCCTCCCCCTGCCGGCAGGTCGCAGCGGGGACGCCGCGGCCGGGCAGCCGGGAGGGGCCGCGCCGCCCCTGAGAGTCATTGGAGGACCCGGTGGCCCAAAGCTGATAAATAAGGGCCCGGCCCGAGGCTTCGGGCCAAGTTGGACGTCGCGACCCGAGCGAGGGCCAGGTCAGCGCCGGTCCCACGAGGCGAAGCCAAGTGACCCGCGTTCGGCCATGGCCTCGCTACTGGGAGCCTACCCGTGGACCGAAGGGCTGGAGTGTCCCGCCCTGGAAGCCGAGCTGTCGGATGGGCTGTCGCCGCCCGCCGTCCCCCGACCTCCAGGGGACAAGGGTTCGGAAAGCCGGATCCGGCGGCCCATGAATGCCTTCATGGTGTGGGCCAAGGACGAGAGGAAACGCCTGGCGGTGCAGAACCCAGATCTGCACAACGCGGAGCTCAGCAAGATGCTGGGTAAGTGCGAGGGGCGCGAAGCTGGTGCGGGACCGCAGGGATGACAGCGTCGTTCGCAGGGGACGGGAAAGGGGGCGTCCGCGCACGGACACCACCCAGGCCTGAGCGGTCCACGGTGAAACCGTAGGACCAACGCAGGGTTCCGGACTGGTCCCTTTTCGGGGGCGCGAAGCAGAAACCCGGGCCCCAGGGGCGGGCGCAACCAGGCAGCGAGTCCTGAGGACTGGAACTCGGGCTCAGGGACTCAACTGGGCGTTTACGTTCAGCCTGGGTGGAACCAGCGTTTGGTGGAAGACTGAGGCAGGAGACCCCATCATTCCCCACGTTGTATGACTGGGTCAATCAGAGAGAGTGTGTCACGGATAAGAAGATAACGAATATAAGTCAATCGAGGCCTTACCAGGAAGAATCTCTATTTTTAATTATTTAACAGGAAAAAAAAACAGCAACAAAAGACGTCCACCAGAATAGACTCGATTCGCTTATCTATTTATCGTAGAAGTGTAGATATCTTGAAAAGATACTTGGAGCATCCAGGGAAAGTCTGTAGAGCCCATTGCTTCGTGCTTGCGGTATGGTGGTGGCCGCCGATAATCCGGACTGAGAACAGACAGGCCAGAGAAATCCGGGATGAACATGCTAAAACGGTTCTTAGAAAACCGAATTTCTGTAGGATTTTCTTTTCTCTCCAGTACCCGGAGTGGTGTGTGTGTGTGTGTGTGTGTGTGTGTGTGTGAGAGAGAGAGAGAGAGAGAGAGAGAGAGAGAGAGAGAGAGAGAGAGAGAGAGAGAGACAGAGAGACAGAGACAGAGAGAGACAGAGACAGAGACACACACAGAGAGAGTTATATACATATTTGTGTTAGTGTGTGTGGAAGGGTGGGGGTGGGATCAGAAAACAACTTTCAGGTGGGGAGTAGGCTCCCTCTTTCCGCCATGTGGGTTTCAAGGATCAAACATGTACATCTTTAGGCTTGATGGCCAACGCCTTTTTGCCCACTGGTCCACCTCACTGATCTTGAAGCCAAACATTTTTTGACCTCACCTGATTTCAGAATGCTTTACCCTTCAGCGTGTTTTTTTAAAATTTATTATAACCAGTGAAATCCCTTCAAAACATTGTGTGTTTACAGAGGGCACCAGGCTGGCCAGGAGAGACACTCAGGCCTCTGGACCCCACCCGCTGCTGGGATGAAGCCCTTTCCTTTTCCGTAGGAGCCTGGCTTCTTTCCTCTTTCGGAGTCCCAGAAAGAGGGCTGACATTCTGCGGGCAAAAGGCCTGGGTCCAGAGGGAGGGCCCAGCCTGCTGCCTGTCTGGAGCCCCCAAAAGCAGTTGGTGAGAGTTGTGGGGTTCCAAGCACCTCTTGTCCAGCCTTGTGGCCAGCTGTGCCTAGCATGTTTTGGTGAGAGTTGCCTTGGAGGCGCCTTCTTCCATACAAAATAAGAAACCTGTATATTTTGTACTCTACTGGTATAACAAGAAATAGGCTAATATCTGCAACAATGTTTTTCTCTTACCTGAAAGCTTGTATTGTTTTCTTGAGACTTTAGGAGATTTTTTTTTTAAATGCAAACTCTTTTTTTTTTAAAAAATGAATTCCTAATTTTTTCCCCTCATCACTTTGTTGATCAGTCACAGACAAAAACGTTCCCACTTCCGACCAGGTTTCTTTCCCAGGCCCTGGTGGGAGGAGAGAGAAGGGTGGGGAGCCTGAAGAGGAATCTAGGCTGCCTGTTTGGGGGACCAGGGCAGGGACAGAGATGTGGGATACAAACCTTCCTTTGGGCTAATTCTATCTAGAATAGAGCCCTAGGCTGCAAGAGATCACAGTTCATTTCGCAAAAGAGACTTTCCCCCCTTGGCAGCTCGGCCTGACTAGGGTGAGGGGAAAACAGCAGGTATTCATTGCTTCTTAAAATAGAGACGCTGAGGCTGCTATCATGGGCAGTGGCAGCCACCCCTGTGGGCTTTCTTCCTGAATGCTTCTTTGCTCTCTGGCCTATGAGAGGAAAGGAAGACCCGCATAAGAGACTCCTGGCCTTTGCTACTATACGCTTCCCAAACTTTAACCTTAAGACCTAGGTGGAGGATTTTTAGCACAAGTGAAAGTGAAATATTTTAGTATGTCATGAATACATGAAGTGAAGTATGTCTAGTGCATTATGAATGAGAAGGTGTATCACAAATTAGCGTGTCACAAATTAGACATTTGTTAGGATTTAAAAACAGAAATCGTATTTTATTAATACTATATAGCATCTGGGCACATTCAGAAACTGGAGTCACATTTTATATTCAGCCATGAATAGAGTGTGGGGTGTGTCTGCATCTTGGACTTCTCAAAAGAGCTTTGTGGCCTCAGCCACAGGCTGAGAACCAGTCATCTCTACATCTGGTGCCGGGTACACTCTTCAAGCCATAGCTAAGTGACAGCGAATTACAACAATTGGCAAATAGTGGTAACTTCTGTCTTTGGGCCCTCAGTGTCCTGTGACATCCTGATCCATGAAGCCGGCCAGTGGGGGTGAGCCAGAGCCAGCAGACTGTGGGGACAAGGGCAGGGCATGCACGACCCTGCGCTTAGCCACATGTGGATTGTGCCCAGTGGGCTTACATGGCCCGATGTCTTGTCCTCTTGACTTGAGGGTCTGAAACTTCAGCATACCTTAGAGTCCAGGGAGAGCATGCTACATTTGTAGACGCCCACCTTGGGAGGAAACAGTTTAAATAGTCCAGAAGTGATCCTTGGAAATCTCTGGAGCAGGACTGCATAACGCCCAGTGAAAGATGGAACAGGGATGCCAAAGTGGCATGAGAGGCCACACAGGTAGGGAATGGTGACTAGAAAATCAAGTACAAGCAGCTTTTTAGCACCACTGGGGTTACACAGAGAGGATGCTTCTAGAAGAGAAAGCCTTGAATTGGAAGCAGCACAGGCTATGGTAAGGAAGATAGAGACCCAGGGAAGTTAAGGAGTTTGCCTCTGGGGAGGGCTGTGGCTAAGCAAGTGTCCTGCTGCATTCAAAAGGTCCTAATTCCATGGGAAAAAGTGGTAGCGCACGTGTGTGTGTGTGTGTGTGTGTGTGTGTGTGTGTGTGTGTGTGTGTGTGTGGAATGTTAGCTTTCCAGCCATACCCATATCTTCACATAGCAGAGTCTATTTGACTCATTAAGGCTTGTGAGATTCTTGAATCTACTTCTTGATGATATAATTGTCTGGGGCTGGGCTACCTCAATGAAGGCTATGAGGTTTATACATTAGTAAACAGCATGCTGTCACTTCATGAGCGGCAGGGAATTTTCATTAAAACGCACAAATAAATAGAACTGACCCTTAAAGGATAGCGAGAACCCCAGTCAATATTACGAGCCTTAGATTTTTTTTTTTTTTCTGTTGCTAATGATTGGGTCAGGTGGGACTTCCACAGCTGGATGGTTGGGTCACCTGGTGATTTGGGGTGAGACGGTGATTTTTGAGCACTTTCCCCATGAAGTTAACCTTGTGCAGTGCAAACAGGAAGGGTTAGTTCAGCCCTTTCGCTGTGTGTGTGGGATCTGGGAGGAAAAGAGAACAGAAGCAGATGGTGTCCTTTGTGACTGTGAGAAGGTTCCTCTGGGTGGAGTAGGGGGACAGAGATGTTTGCACATGGGATGCTTAGAGGCATTAGGCTGAAGCAGGTGTAAAGGCTGAACCAGCCGTTTGGAGTCTGAGCATGCCCTTCTCTGGTTTGTGTGATCAGGAAAGTCGTGGAAGGCGCTGACACTGTCGCAGAAGAGGCCCTATGTGGACGAGGCAGAGCGGTTGCGCCTCCAGCATATGCAGGACTATCCCAACTACAAGTACCGGCCCCGCAGAAAGAAACAAGGCAAGCGTCTCTGCAAGCGCGTGGACCCTGGCTTCCTCCTGAGCTCCCTCTCTCGCGACCAGAACACGCTGCCTGAGAAAAATGGTGTTGGCCGGGGTGCACTGGGAGAGAAGGAGGACAGGGGTGAGTACTCCCCAGGTGCTGCCCTGTCTGGACTACACAGCTGCTACCATGAAGGTGCAGCGGGTGCCCCTGGCAGTGTGGACACATATCCCTATGGGCTGCCCACGCCCCCCCGAGATGTCGCCCCTGGACGCGCTGGAGCCTGAGCAGACCTTCTTCTCATCTTCGTGTCAGGAGGAACATGGCCACGCCCACCGCCTCCCTCACCTACCAGGGCCCCCTTACTCCCCAGAGTTCACGCCTAGTCCCCTCCACTGCAGCCATCCTCTAGGTTCTTTGACCCTTGGCCAATCCCCAGGGGTTTCTATGATGTCCACCGTTCCTGGCTGCCCCCCATCGCCAGCCTACTATTCCCCTGCCACCTACCACCCTCTTCACCCCAACCTCCAGGCCCACTTGGGCCAGCTCTCCCCACCTCCTGAGCACCCTGGCTTTGACACCCTGGATCAACTAAGCCAGGTAGAACTTCTGGGGGACATGGATCGCAATGAATTTGACCAGTATTTGAACAATCCCGGCCACCCTGACTCTGCGGCAGGGGCTGGGACCCTCAGTGGGCATGCCCCACTCTCCCAGGGGACTGCAACAGGCCCCACCGAGACCAGCCTCATCTCCGTCCTGGCTGATGCCACAGCCACATACTACAACAGCTACAGTGTGTCATAGAGCCAGAGGCACGGAGCCTGGCCCAGACGTGCCGTCCCCTCCTCCCTCTGAAGCACTGAGCAGAGCAGAAACTGTAATGTCACCGTCCCTCGTCCCTTGGTGGCCGGAGGTCAGAACTGCCGTCCCAGACCCTCCAGTCTAAAGCCAGGATCCAGCACGCCCCTTCTGTCCCTTCAAATGTGTCTCGTTGGCTTCACCCTGGAAGCACAGCCTTGAGGGGCTGTGTGCTGTGTGCGGTGGTAGGACTTCCTGGCCACTCCTGCGTCTCCCCATCAGTGTAGCTGATCGTGGAGAGCCCAGTGCATTGGAGCTCCTGCTTTTGATGTAGCCACTTCTGATCTGTGGTGCTCCCAGTGAGAAAGGACCCTGGGCCTGGGGTCCATCTCAGTTCAGTCTCTACTGGCAAAACCCCATTCTGGCGTGACTAGTCTTGACTGTTCTCTCCTGTAAAGTGAGGCTTGGCTTGATAGCCAAGGCCCTGCTCTATGGATCTCTGTGTTATACATGGCTCTCCCAAGGCCAAGGAAAGTGTGATTCCAGTCATGGGCAGCCTCATGGGTCCAAGGGCCCAGGTTTTCTGTTTTCTTATACTCTGGTCCACAGTTACCCTAGAATTCCAAAGGAACTCCTCCAACTGAGAAAAATATTTACCCTTGGGCTGGCAAGATGGCTCAGGATGGCTCAGTGGGCAAAGGAGCCTGCTGCCAAACTTGACCTACATTCTATCCCTGGAACCTACACGGTGGAAAGAGAGAACTGACTCGTGAAGTTGTATTCTGACCTCTGTGTGCATGCCATAGCACATGTGCCCTCGAATTATATGTGTACTTGAGCATGCCCACACGCACACACACACATACCAAATGTAAATTGTTTTTGTTTTTTTAAAAAGAAAGCATGCACCCTTGTTCGGGAAATTAATTAATATGTTCAGCTGTATCACTGAAAGCAAAATTGGATTCAAAGTTTGTTTTGTTTTGTTTTTCTCTTCTGAGACAGGGTTTCTCCGTGTAGCCCTGGCTGTCTTGGAATTCACTTTGTAGACCAGGCTGGCCTCGAACTGAAAGCCTGCCTCTGCCTCTTGAGTGCTGGGATTAAAGGCGAGTGCCACCATGCCCAGACTTGAAGTTTTTTGTTGTTTTGTTTGTTTGCTTGCTTGCTTGTTTTTTGTTTTTAATATATACTTTAGATACATTCTTTTTTGTTACATACACTCCAGGAGACTACAGTGTGAGACAGATGCCCTTATGCAGGTTCGCCCCTCCCCTAGGGTGCGTAGCCTGATTTAGATTCTTCTCAACTGTAGCAATGTCTCTCCACCTCCCTGCTGGATGACCCAAAGAGCTAGGAACCTAAAAACACTATCCACCAAGCAGCAGCATCTGGGTGTGCTGATTTCTCCAGCAAGGCTGCAGCATGGTGCTATCTGTAGATGCAAAGGAGGACTCTCCTCCGGCTGTCTGCTGCTCCACACGCTCTCCTGAAGGTTTTTTTTTCTCTCTCTGTTATTCTCCCTTCACTCCAAACTGGCCCCCAACTCAACAGGCCCCTGACTTGAAATCCCAGACACGATTGCCTTGGCCATGAGGGAAACTTGGTTCTTGTTCAAGTGGATATATCAGAACAGTTTCCCTGTCCTACCGTCCTTTGGCTGTCCCAAACAAACACATGTGACACCCAAAGAATGTTTCTGAGCTCTGATCCCACCCCAGCTGTTTCCATCCCCAAAGCCTCCTTTGAAGGAACGGACCTAACAGACTCTTGTCTGTCCTTGAGCACATGTGTATTATTACCTTTATGAAATGTGTTTTTATTTTCTGCTGTTACCTCTCCATCTTATTTTGTATTGTTGACAGATTCCCCCTCCCAGAAGTCTTATTATAAAATCACTTATAAGATACACTTAATCTTTATGTTATTACTGTATATACTATTTGGTGATAAATAGTGAATGGTTGATGATATGATTGACTGATGCCCACTCCTGATGTGTATTAATAATCTTGTAAAACCGCATTACAGACGTTAAGCTACTCTGTTCTATTTTTTCAAGACAACTGCATATGCATGGAACAGTTATGAATATTGATTTGTCGAAAATGTTTAATTTAAATAAATGTTTTTGTACCTTGACCATTCAATCCCTTGAAATAGTTTTGAAAAAAAAAAAAAAAACCAGTTTTCCTGCTAGGTATAGATAGTATGTCCAGTGCTACCTGCAATAATGTTCAAGTTGTTTTCTGCCTCAAGTTTTTTATTTTAAGGAGTTTTTGGTGTGTAGGGTTTTTAAAATTTTATGAGTCATGCCAAAAAGATAAACTCCAATTGCACACATTGGGGATGACACTGTTCTCATTGACTTTGGAAAAGGAAAGCCATCGCAGCCCACATAAACAGTTTTCCCATGCCCGTACCGTGGAGCGGAAGTAATCACAGGCTGCCTGGGCACAGGCAGATGCCTACCTTGCCCTTTCCCCTACATGGGTGGTATAGCGGTATGCAGTGGCCCTCTGGACTGGACAGTATGCCGTGGGGGAGGCAGATGAGCAGCCTGGGAATCAAAGGTTGGGGGTGAGCGCACCCCAGGATACACCCCTACCCAAGCAAATGGCACTGTTTAGTCTCCTCGTGGGGCACCTCCTACTGGCCTCTCTCCATGGAGAGAAGTGATTTGTTCAAGTCGAAGGTAGCTGTGTACCTTCCCAGGCCCTCCTGGGCCAAGGATTGGGTCTTGAGAGGTCCCACCTGGGCCTCTGCACGTCCTTCTGTCTTGATTATAACCTACAGTCGTTATTTTAATCACGCTTCAGAGATGTCGGGAGCATTACCGAAGGTTCCTGAGCTGTTGCTCATCATCCACAGTCCCATTACACAGCCAGGAACACTACGGTCCAGAGTGGGAGATGGTGTGGGGCTCAGCACCCTCCTAGGGTGTTGGCTTCCACATCCATGAGACACATTGGTTGGCAGCATTTGTGGCTAGGGGCTTGGTGCTGCCCTTTGGTTTTGATTTTGGTTTTTGAGATGCAGCCTCTGACCTGGTACCCACTATGTGACCCAAACTGGCCTTGAACTAGTGTGAAAATTCTTCTTCTTCATCCTCCTTGGTTCTGTTTCCTGTGCTACACTAGGACATGGGATCAACTGCTTTTCAAACCATGGGCCTCTCAGTCCAGAGAAGAAGTTGTGGGGCCTGCCTGAGAGCCATGCTGCCCTGGCTTCTCACGCCGCCTGGCCAGCGATGGTCGTACACAGGGCTGTACTGAGGTCGTATCGTTGGCTACACTGAGCTCTGGACTCTGGCATTATCTGGTCAAGGCATGCTCCTTGACACTGCCAAATGGGAATGTATCATTGCAGAGCACAGGATGGGTATACTGACCCTGAAGGTGCTCAGCTCTCAGTGGAACAGCCTGGAAAACAGGGTCTCTGTGAGTCCCACCTACCTGTACACCGTGCCTGTGGTACCCAGGGCACTATGTGATTGGTGTCATATCTCATGGGAAGACAATATATGAAGATGAGTTTTTTTTCTAAAATGCTGATATCCCCATGTCATTCTTTGCCTTAAAAACCTCCATTCCTGTTCATTAAACAGTGAGCACCAAAGGAGAGTCACCTTGTGACTGAGGAGCCCCGTATTCCAACTCCTACTTGTGTATGTCCAGGGCAGCCTCTATTTTCACAAATTGTTTTCATAAATGTTGGAGAAAGGGAAATACTCCTGCGTTCTTTCCTATAAGAGACACCCGCCTCCGCCCCACTACATCTCCTGCCAACTATACAAGCTTCAGGCCTATAATACCTGCTCAGCCCCAATGTTATTTCCCCCATGGCTTCTTCCCAGAAGTTTCTCCCTACCTCTGGTGTATCTTGCTTCAAGAATACCTGCCAGTCTCTGAGAACATTCTCCTTTCCCATTTATCCATATTTATCCACCATAGCACCTGTCCTGGAGACCCTCACACCATCACCTGTCTGGTGATACCTCACACAGGGTCCAAGTGGCAGGTCCTCATTCTGCCTGCCATGGACCCTGGTGGCTACCGTGACTGGGCAGCAGTGGATCCAACCGGGTTGTGTGTCCTCCATTGCCAGACACAGAGTAGGTTCAAGAATCCTAGTTGGGTTGAGTGGTGGTGAAAGACTCCTATCCTTCTGCGTCCATTCTCCTCGGAACCATGTTCCCAAGGCCTTTGGGTATGTGCCCCTCAGGTCCATGGGGCTGTTGAGGTTGCCCTGCATCTGCTGCAGTGTAGGCTTGGAGAAACAGGTTGGAGATGAGGCATAAGCCTTCCTTTTTGAATAAATAGTATTTCTGCTCTCTTCCCAGTGAAAAGGGGAGGGAGAAAGGAAAAAGGAGGCACACACCCTGTTCTGTTTGCTTCTGTGTTGCTATGAAGGAACACTGACCAAAACCAACTGGTGGAGGGCGGGGGGCGGGGGGAGGGTTTATTTGGTTTATACTTCCATATCACAGTCCATTAGAGCAGGAACCTGGAGGCAGGAACTGAAGCAGAAGCCATGGAGGAGTGTTATTTATTGGCTTGCTCCTCAGGACTTGCTTAGTTTACTTTCTTATACACCCCAGGACCACCTACCAGGGGTGGTACCACCTACAGGAAATATCTCAATTGAAGTTCCCTCCTCCCAGGTGACTCTAGTTTGTGTCTAGTTGACAAAAAGTAACTAACACAACATCTGTCTATCTATCTATCTATCTATCTATCTATCTATCTATCTATCTATCTATCTACCATCATCATCATCTTTTCTGTCTTTCCTTTCTTATTTCTCTCTCCCTTTATATCTTCCTTCTTTCTCTCTTTATTTCGTACATTCTCTCATCTGTGCAAGTGGCCTTTACCTTGGCCCTTAGCATCAGCTTACCACTGGCAGGTACAGATGGCACCTGAGACCCCAGGCCACAGAGCTACATCTGTACAACATGCCTTCCCAGGAGAGGCTGTCTGGAGGAAGCAGGTGGATGCAGGGCCTGGCTTCCCCTTAGTGGGACAGGGCTAAGCCATGTAGAAATGCCTGCCTCTGCTTTCAGCTGGAGATGTGAATTTAAGAAGCCAGTGTGATTGGAACTTTGGAGACTTCAGTCAGGGATTTCTATGTCTTTTCAGGCCTGGAGGTTGTATGAGCTTGAGAACATTGGAAGAAATGTATTCCTATAGCATAATCAAGGAGCTCCTAGGGGGTCTCCACTTGGCTCCCTGTTTGGCCCAGCGAGTCCTTTCTTAGCCCATTCTCCTTCTTTGTGGAGGATGGCCTCTTTGCCTTTCTTGGTGGCTGGGTTTTTATTCCATTTCAGAGTCCTCCAGAAAGGGGACTTTTTTCTCTGTAAGCTAGTTGAGCAGTTCCATAACCAGGAAGTCCTGTCTGCTTCACTAACCCTCTCTTGACTCAGCCTGACTCCGTGTTTGCTTAGCATCATTGAAGGACATATATGTATCCCCATCTAGGTCAGGCAATCTTCGTCTCTGGAAGCCATCCTTTTGGGGACCACATTTTGAAACTGGGATAGGGAACTGTGGCTTCCTTTTAGACCATGAATATTCTATGGATGTGTGGAGGGGTGGAAGGGAGGACATGACCTTATATATATATAAAAAAAAAAAAAAACAGGAAAGGAGAGTAGGATCTCACTAGAGATTGAGAGAGTATACCCTTTGGATGCTTCTGGAATGCACCAGAATGGTGTTGCTGTAGTCATTCCTCAGAGGTTCATACTATTGAGTCCAATGGTGGGTCCCTCAACCCTACTCACTGACCTTTTATAGAATCAGTATCCCCCTCTATCCAAGGGGCTGAGAAGTGGACAAGCTGAAAACATGGCAAGCATACTTCCCAGAAGGTTCTGGCTTCCACTTCCCAGAAGGTTTTGGCTTCCATGTATTGGAAGGTCTTTGCAGCCCCCAGAGGCCCCAGGAAGGCTGACTATTGTATCTTAGCGGTGATGAGATCTTCAAGGTAAGGCTGTGGCTTCAAGGTCACAAGGTCGTCTAGAGGGCAGGTGGCCAAAGAAGTCCACTTTCCCATGTCTCTTCACCCTGTTGGCTCTTATCACAGAAACTGGGAGACTCTTACATCTCTTCCATCAGATCTCAAAAAGCCGGAGGACTTTCTTTCTGTTTATTCATCTCTTAGAAAGACAGGAATACCAGCCCCATCACCCCACTATCTCAGGGTGCTCAGAGGGCTAGAGAACATATGTAACATCCTGAAGTGTGCTGGAGAAGAACAGAGGAGAGGTGACCCATCCCCACACTCACCTCTTCAGCCATTCTAACTAAGAGCACAGACACCCCTTGGTATGCATGGAGGCCCCTGTGGATTCTTAAATCCCCTCTATACATAAAATGGCACAGTGTGCAGTTAGCTTGACCCCAGTAGACTGTACATCAGATGACTTATGACACCTGACAAAAAGCTCTGCTGTACAACCTGTCTTTATGCCAGTCTTTGGAGAATGACGAATAACGACAGGGAACCAAGCCTGCCCAGGCTCAGTGGTGACAGACTGTCCTGGGTAGAGCAGCACAGTCCACACCAGCAATGCTTGTATGAATCCTTTCAGCCCGAGTAACTGAGTCAGCAATATGGGCCACTTGATCACCAAAGCCTGACTGATGGCATATTAAATGGAAGGAATATGCAGTGTAGAACTAGGACACTCTAGTCCCAGCTCTGAACCCTGGTGGGGA
Organism: Peromyscus californicus insignis; assembly: GCF_007827085.1. Taxonomy (NCBI): domain Eukaryota; kingdom Metazoa; phylum Chordata; class Mammalia; order Rodentia; family Cricetidae; genus Peromyscus; species Peromyscus californicus. The sequence goes on along the minus strand of NW_026294413.1, from coordinate 59,679,406 downwards.
AAACATCCCCTGGTTGAACAGAAGGCATCAGCGTTATCCTTCATGCCCAGGCTTGATGATGGGGTCCAGTGAGGTAGAGATTCAGCTGAGAGTAAGCAGCTGAAGGGTAGATGTGGAGAAGAGGGCAAGGGGGTGGGGAGAGGGAGATCCATAGGCCCCCTCAGCCCAGCATCTTCAGCACAGGTCTCCAGGGCACCCTCTTTGCAAGAGTCCCTGCCTCAGGGAAGGCAGCAGGTGGCAGTGGTTGTAGCTCAGGTGGACTTCTGGGAAGAAGGGACCCAAGACAGGTGAGAGGCAGTGGGGCCGTGGCTAGCATGTCTTCAGGAGATTTCTCTCTGTGCCGCTCAACACCCAGCTCGGGGCTGGGATGAGGCTCAGAGGAGCTACACAGAACACACAGCACTCACAGAAACCAGCACTTGCACAACAGGCCAGCACACCGAATGCACACAACACAGAGCACACACACAGCACACGCACAGCAGGTGCACACACTGCCTGCAGAATCCACAACGCATGCACAGCAGGAAGCACCACATAGCAAAGGTATGCACACACACACACACACACACACACACACACACACACACACACACACAGAACAAATAGGAGTGCATAGTCTATGCACATAGCATACACACACTGCACAGACAGCAGGCAGCACACACACATACACACACACACACACACACACACACACACACACACACACACACACACACACAAAGCCTATGCATATAGTACATACCTGTGCATAGTACATGCACATAGCACAGTCACACATGCACGTGCTCACACGCACACACACACACACACACACACACACACACACACACACACACACACAGCATCTAAGCAAGCCACTGCTATGCTGGAGAACAGCTTGGAGGGTTACGCCTGCAGGAGAAGCCAATGAACAGTAGTTGCTGGGCTTTTTCCTGCCCCGAGAGCTGCTGTGACCAGGAGTGGGAGGAAGTGACCAGAGCCCAGTGTTTCCTGTCTGATAAGGCAGTCTCTCCCTGTAGAGCCTGGTCACCACCTTCAGGCCAGCCGCCACGGCCGCCACCAAGAGAGCCCTGCCCAAGGAAGGGCCTCCTAGGAGGAAAATCTCTTCTCCAGATTAGCAGAGGTCTGTGCCTTCCTCCCTGTCCGCCTGAGTGTCCCCAGCAGCCACAGGAAATGCAGGGCTCTGCACACCCAGGGGTCCCGCCTAGGGGCTCCGCCTGTCTCAGGGCCCCACTCGGAGAGCAGAAAGCTTGCCCCAGCAACAGTTTTCAGGATGGCGGGGCTCCCACTAACAGAAGCTGATCAGACCCACTTCTGGAATTCGGTCTTCGGAAACCCCTCACATTACTCAGATATCCAGGAACCTGCCTCCTCCCAACTTCCTAGTTGGTCATCTGGAAGGAACATTCCAGGATAAGGGGCTGTGGGCTCGGATGCAGGCTTGTACCCCACTCTCTCTGACAGCTCTGCGGGGCTTGTCTTGTCCTTCTTTGAGCTGCCTTTTCTTGGAAAGCAAAGGCAAGGGCTAATTCCCTTTTAGACTTGGGAGCTGGGCGCCTTCAGGAGCAGCAATCATGCTGAGTCAAGGTCCCCCATGCTCTGGGACAGAGCAGGCAGGTGGAGAAGGTGGTGTCTTCTGTTTCCAGTGCCCTGTCTGGCCGACCCCAGCTCCTCTTCCTATAGGAAAAACATCTTTGGTTCCTACTCCTGCTAACCCGCCCTGGTGCCGGACTCTGCCATGTGGAGTAGGTCGTGGAGAGGTACAGAGGCCAGGTATGAGCTGTAGAGAAAGAGTTTGCTGCTCAGAGCTCTGTTGAGAGTGGACGAGGGAGAGCCTGGTCCTGTGAGGGCTGTGGCCATTGTGCTCACCGACCCCAGCTCCCAGGTGATCTTCCTGTCACATCTCCCTTCTTCAAGCCCATCCCTGGTTAGGGCATTCCCCTCTCCCTAAAAGTAGGTAGATCTCCTCCCCGCCTATATTCTGGCCAGTTCTCTTCTGGCTTAGAGTTGACCCCTCCTAACAAAGGTTTGCATTAGAACTGGGGAGATGGCTGAGTCGGGAAAACACAAAGGTCTGCGTTCATTTCCCAGAACCCATGTGAAAAGCTGCACATGGCGGTACGGCCTTGTAATCTTAGTTCTGGGGAAGCAGAGGCTGGAGGATTCCGGGACTCACTCACCAGTCACCCTAGCCTACTTGTTGAGTTCCAGGAGGGTAAATGATTCAATCTAAAAACAAGAAGTGGCTGGGTGTAATGGCACACACCCTTAGTCCCAGAACTCTGGAGGCAGAGACAGGCAGATCTCTGTTGAATTCCAGGCCAGCCTGGACTACATAGGGAGATCCTGTCTAAAAAATGACAACAAAACATAGGAAAAGTGGATGGCATCTGAAGAATGACATCTGAGGTTGTCCTCTGTCCTCCTTGTGCATGCCCATCTGCACATATGAACACACACACACACACACACACACACACACACACACACACACACACACACAATCATTCATAAGGCTTTCTTTCTGTCCTGAACAGATATGCTCAGGCTTACTGGGGACATCTTTGCATCCACTGAGCAGGTGGTCTTGGGTACATGTGAGGAGGTGAGTGTGGGCTGATGCTGCCTGTGTAAGTGCTGGGCCTTGCCACACTTGCTGGTTCCCTTATCCAACTCAGCCATCCTGAACCAGGCACAATTGTGCCCTGCCCAGATGGGGAAGCTGATGCTGAGGTTTGAGAAAGCCACCTGGCTGGAGAGCAGGGGGCCACATCGACGTAACTGGCCACAGACTGGCCTTGGGTAGTGGAGGCCAGACCCTCCCTCCTCTCCCCAGTCTCTGCTCCATTGGCTCCGTCCTGGTCTACTCTGATCCTAGAGTAAGCCTCCTCCCAAGCAGGCAGAGCCTTATGCCCTCAAGCATCTGGTGGGCTACAGGAGGAAGGAGGGAAATTCCCTGGGAAGCAAGGTTGTTGCAGCCTGGGCTGATTGGTACAGGGCCAAGACACAGCCTAAGTTCTCCAGTGTGGGAGGCAGGTCAGGGTCAAGGCCTTTTTCTCTAGTCTCTGCCAGTCCAGCTCAGCCATCTGTTCACTGTGTGACTTTGGGCCAGCTACATACCCTCTCTGGACCTCCCTGAATTAGGGGGCAGAGCTCACAAGTGTCGTAGGGCTAAAACACCTGAGTTTTCTGAGCTGTGGAAAGGTAATAATGATATTTTAGTCCCCTCCTCTGCCCTTGGCTTCTGTCCTGGGATGGTCTCTAGAGTGGTGGTGGGGTCTCTAGGCAGGAGTCTAGCCAGGTGAGGCTTAGGAGCTATACACTTCTGGGCTGGAACCAAAGCTGCTGAATCCAGGTCCCGGGAGTAGCTTAGACAGCGTCTTGGCTGCCTCCACTGCCCTGGCTGCCACCCAGCCTTCTGTCACCAGGCGATGGGATGGCATGAGGCCCCCAGACACCTGGCCTGGCCCTCTTCCCATGTGTCACCAGCCTGGCCCCCATCTCCTGAAAGCACTACCCCGCCTTGCCCACATCTGATTCTCTATCTCCCCTCCCCGCTTGGATCATTTGGACAGGATGGGACAAGAGGCCTCTAGCCCGAGTCCTGCCTACAAGTCCTCCTGCTGAGTGGGGTCTCTGAGCCCCTGGACTCCTGCATTCAGTCCTGCTTATTTCTATTGCCCTGGGCCATTCCCTCTCCGGGTTAGCTAGAAAGATGGTCCAGACAACCCCAGGAGACAATTATCCACTTTAAAACATCTGCTGGCTCAGTGCTGCTAACAAAGTGAAACTCAACCCTCTCAGAGGGACCCCCAGGCCTCATTCCCATGCAGTCCCACCTACTTGATGTCCAACAAATTTCCAAATTGGATATCTGTTGCTTCACAACCCCAGGCCTTGGTGTATGCGATTCTCTCCAGTTGAGATGCCTGCCTCTACATCTTCATGTAGTAGATTCCCAGTATGTGTCAGGACACTGGCTCCAGTGTTTCCATCTCTGAAAGCCTCGTCCACATGGCCTCCACTCCCCAGGGCCTCCTCTCTCTCAGTCCCCACCAGAGCTGACTGGCCCCATTTCTGTACGTTTTTGCACACGTTTTTGCAGTGCACTGTGTTGATGCCAGCTCTGTTTGTAAGTGTCTCCTCCCACCAGTCTGGGAATGTGTTTATCTGGGACGGACAGCACACTGATCTCGGTGGCAGGTACAGAGAAGGTGTCCTGTGGTGGTTGCAGAATGGATGGACAGCTGTTCAGGCCTGAGAGTCACACTGCTCTGCCTTGGCCCAGTGCTCCATTCCAGTCCAGTGCTCCACCCCAGTCCAGTGCTCCACCCCAGTCCAGTGCTCCACCCCAGTCCAGTGCTCCACCCCAGACCAGTGCTCCACCCCAGACCAGTGCTCCACCCCAGACCAGTGTTCCACCTCAGCCCAGTGTTCCACCCCAGTCCAGTGCTCCACCCCAGACCAGTGCTCCACCCCAGACCAGTGCTCTACCCCAGCCCAGTGCTCCAACCCAGTCCAGGGCTCCACCCCAGTCCAGGGCTCTACCCTAGCTCAATGCTCCACCCCAGCCCACTGCTCCACACCAGTTCAGTGCTCCACCCCAGTCCAGGACTCCACCCCAGCTCAGTGCTCCACCCCAGTCCAGGGCTCCACCCCAGTCCAGTGTTCCACCCTAGTCCAGTGCTCCACCCCAGCCCAGGACTCCACTCCAGTCCAGGGCTCCTCCCCAGTCCAGTGGCTTTGCTTCTCTGCATCTGTGTTTCTGTCTGTAAAGTGATATTTCTGGATACCAGAGGTTCTACAGAATCAGCTGGAACAGCTAGGGATGGTCCCTGGTGAGAAATAGCTTTCCACCTCCTGATGATCCTGGCACAACCTAACACTATTCTGAATCCTGCCACTTCCTAGGCTGTAGCCACACCCCACCCTGGCATCAGTCATGAGTAATAGTGCTTTGGAATGCTTTTCTCACCAGGGTATGGCCAGGCAGTAAATTTGTGCTATATGGGACACATACACACATGCATACACATGCACACATCCATACACACAAACACACACGTATACATATATACATATACATATGCACGCATTACACATACACACATGCATATGCACACAGGCACACAGATATATACATACATATAGATACATATGCACACATCTACTTACAATATACACACATACATGCACACATTACACATATGTGTACATTAACATACATATAAACACATGCATACACACATAGTACCTATATATACACATGGATACAGATACACATACACATTTAAACATATGCATATACACATATGTACATACATACATGCATAAACAAATGCATACATGTATACACACATGCTCAGGTCACCAAATCTTGTTCTCCCATTGATCTCTTAGGGACAGGGGAGATCCCTATAAGCTCCATGTGTAGTGATACCATCTGTTAACAATTCATTGTGTTCCTTCTGATGTTTTTATGGATCCAAGGATATGCTTTAAAACCTCTTTAGAATACTGGATTATTATTTTGGTTTGGAAACATGCTATTTTATTTCCAAATGGTTCTGGGGGTTGAACTCAGAGCCTTGCACAGGTTAAGGAGGGGTCCTTTACCACAAAGCTACATCCCCAGCTTTTGGAAACGAGCATTTTTGAAAGTGTCGTACAGGCTGGCCTGGAATTTGTGATGCTCCTGCCTCACTCTCTCCAGCTCCTTGATTTCCCCGTGTCTTCAGAGCAGGCTGGGAACTTGCTCTTTATATGAATAAATGTGAGCCTCAGTGTCTTCCTCGTTGCTTCCGATTCTTCTGCGTTGGCTGGACCCCCTGTGGCGGCCCTTCTACAAGGCCCTTTTCCATCTCCATGTCATTGCATCCCATGTGCCCTGGGTTTGCTGAAGGACCTGGAACTGGGCCTTGTGTCCTCTGCTGGGCCCTAACCACCATTCCCCACCTCCAGCTGAGCCTTCATAGTGGCCCAGACACCTCCAGGATGCTTCCTGAATGGTTCCCACCACCAAGACCTTCTGGAGTTTTCCTGCCAGGACACAACACAATTGCCAGTGACGAGTAAACTTTGCTCAGAAAGACTGGAAAGGCCTGTCTGGGCTCCAGGCCCAGGCCCTAGTGGCCAGGGATGCGGGGATGCCCAATTTCAAGTCTGGACCACTGCTCTGAAGGGAAGTGACTGTGTGGAGGGTTGTAGGGTGAGTCAGTAACTTGGCCCTGATGCCCCACAGTTCTGGGAATCAGCCTGGGCCAGGATGGTCAGGCTCAGCCTCTGACTTGCACTATCTTGCTCAACATGGAAACCTCTCTTCCTGGGAGGAGGGGCAAAGGCCCTGGGGTTCCTGAGCCTGGAGGTTCCTCTGTTTTCTGTGAACTACATGGGTACTTGTCCTGTGTGTCTCTCTCTGCCAGCTGGGCTGTGACTTTGTACAATGTGATTTCCCTGTCTCCTAGCACCCAAGGTAGTCTTGGTGGAGGGGACAGAGCTCCTCAGGAAATCTGTGAACTAGAAAAGAGCAGGTCTTCCAGACAAGTGCCCTGGGCCACCTTTTTGAACTTAGAGTACAGAGTTCCCCAGCTGAAAATCCTGCCCCCACTAGATTCTACCATGCAGTCTTAACGGGCCAACGTATCGTTTATACTCCATCCAACGCAGCAGCAAACCTGTGTTGTATAGCGCTTTCCCCCTAGTTCTCAGTCTTCATGTTGTGGAATATTCCTTTCCACTGTTTGAATATATGTCACTGTGAATGGTTTGATAAAAAAAGCTAAACGGCCAATAGCTAGGCAGGATTTTCGAGGCAGAGAGAATGCTGGAAAGAAGAAGGGCAGAGATGTCAGGAGACATAGAGCAAGCAGCATGGGCATTACGAAGCAAAGGTAACTGAGCCACGCAAAAGGACATAGATGAAAAGATATGGGTTCATTTAAGTTATAAGAACTAGTTAGGAACAAGCCTAAGCTATTGGCCAAGCTTTCATAATTAATAATAAGTCTCCAGGTTGTGATTCGGGAGCTGGCTGGTGGAACAGAAAAATCCACCTACAAATGGCACCCAATGTCCGGGCACATATTTCCACATAAGACCTGAGAAAGCTTCTTAAAAGGTTCCAAACACACAAAACTGGAGGCAAACAAGGTTTCCTAGTCCTGCAGTCTCTCACACAAGCCGTGATACAGAGAGGCGTTTCCAGGCCGCTGTCTGCGGGCTTGAGCTGTCAGCAGGAACCTTGTAAGCACACCATGAGCTAAGCTAGCTCTGCAGTGGTTTAAGATTTTGCTCGTGCAGACAAAAAAAAAAAAGGTTACAGACACACAGTAAAGCAGGTTCAGACAGAAAAGAACCTCTAAACAGGTTAAAATATGTTTCAAAATGTGTGTAAGCTTAAGACAGAAAAAAGCATAGACAATCATAGAAAAAAATGGATAGTTTAAAAATAATAGAGTCTTTAAAAAAGAGTAAACTAATAAAACACATAAGCCAAGCAAGGATGGAAAATACACAAGGAGTCTGGATCCTATATGGAAATCTTGTTAGATTTGAATTTTTTAAAATGCTAATGTACAAAAAACAATAGCTGGTGAGAGACACTGGATTATGAAACTGCTAAATTGAACCAACCTATATATTTTTAAAATGTCTTCATTTCAAAATGTGTTGCACTGGGGGAGAGGTTATGCTTTTGTTTCCACAGGAAAAGAAAGCCTGTGGATTCCTTCCAGATTAATAGAGATCAGATTGGACCAGGGGAGACCTCCTGAGTATCTTGGCTGCAGACATGGGGGAGGAAGCCAAAAAAGACTACAGGACAGGTGATGTGTAAGCTGATCCCTTGACCTGGGAGCAGCTCTGAGATGAGATGAGACAATGATCAGTCTTTTTGGCTACAGAGTCCTCATGACTTATTATTACATACCATCTTTTCATATGTCATGGATAGAGATTTATATTACAGTTCGATTATACAGTCCAAACTAACTTGTAAAGTTGACAGATGCCTTTTACCTGCTTAAACATAAAACAAAAAATCATCTTTAACTGACTTGTGCACATCACACATTCCGTACTTGTGATAATGCAGATATATATGTATGTTACCTTTGAAAGTTTATATGTTTTCAGAGCAAGGGGACCAGACACTAATGAAAATGGGTGGCCCAGGTGATCCAGCCTCTCAGAGCGCCTCTGTTGCAGTTTACTCAGAACTCTGCATCCAGAAAAGCTTCAAGACTGCTGACTGAGATGGTCCAGCCTCACAGACTACTCCATCCAGAACTTTAGAAAATTTTTACATTATCCCATCACACCAAGACTGGACAACAGCTAGCTCCCCCAGGACTTGACCATTATCTTAATTTTTTTCAGGATCCCTCAAAAATTCCAGCACCCTGAGACTACAGGAAGCAGTCTAGATAACACAATGCCTACATTCCCAAGAGGAGGAGCGTAGGTGGTTTTTGGTTGTTTGGTGGGTTATGGATGTTTGCCATCATTGGGGGGGTTGGTTACAAGTTGTTATTGGTAATGGTCAGGAAAAAAGTTGAACAAGGGAGATTAGATTCAAGGGTCTCTTTCTAAAATGAAAAAGGAAGGATATAATATAGAAATGATGGAATAAAAGGGTGGATTGTTGAGTCTACTTTTGAACAACCACTTGTCTCAAATATTTTACATTGGTATGGAATTTTGTATATTAATACAAATTTAAGGTTATTTTTGCTAGAACATACTGTACATACATGTCCAAGACACACATGTCTTGCTTAAGGTATTGTGCCTATGCAGTTCATTTAACAATGTAGTGTAAATTTCTAGTCCTTGAAAGTTATTATTGCAAACTATTTATGGTAGTAAAGAAATGCAGGTTAATAGTCATCTATAATAATCAAACTTACTGTTATGTTAGGTATATTTTCAAGGTCAAACAGGGATATATTTTAGATAGACTGATGGTCTTCAAACACTTTAAAGACCTATAGAATATGGTATTTAAAATGTTTTAATAATGTAGGGATTTTCATGACAGTGAGACATGCCTGTTCTTGGCAGCATAATCTACTTCATAAAAGGATGATGGCCATCAAAGAGCCTCCATATGGAGTTTGCTTTCTTTGTGGCAAAAGTCAGTCATTTTGGAAAGAAATTGTCCTTGCCTTGACTGCTGACAGTATACTGTCCAAATTGGACAAGCAGAATACACAGAAAAGTGTCTGCCAAACTTTGACAAGACAAGGTAGGACAGTCTTTCAAAATTCTCACTTCACAGAAAAGTCTGTCAAATATCCTAGGCCTGTAGGCCAAAGATGGATGCCCCAAGGTTGCCTAGGAACCCTGGGGTGACTGTCCAGGCAGCCAGCTGTCTCTGTCATTTCTTAGTTTTGGAAGTTGTTTACTCTACACTTCCTGTTTACTCAGGTAATATTATATCCTTCTGGAGTCTTTGATGGATTTGAAGACTAGGTAGTTATAGTTGCAGTTTTCCTTAATTAGGACAGAAGGTAAATTAGGTACAGAGCTTTGGACTCATCGAGATAAAATAAATAATGGGAGTATTTTTTCCAAATATGCCAAATACAAATGTGTCTGATAATTGTTCTTATTATTTATAGTTTTATTATGTCAGAGTTAAAACCTTTCTTTTTTATTTAGAGGAAAAAAGGGAAATGTGGAATATTTTTTTATGTGTGAATATATGTCACTGTGATTGGTCTAATAAAAAAGCTAAATAGCCAATAGCTAGGCAGGATTTTCGAGGCAGAGAGAATGCTGGAAAGAAGAAGGGCAGAGATGTCAGGAGACATAAAGCAAGCAGCATGGGCATTACGAAGTAAAGGTGACTGAGCCACGCAAAAGGACATAGATTAAAAGATATGGGTTCATTTAAGTTATAAGAACTAATTAGGAACAAGCTTAAGCTACTGGCCCAGCTTTCATAATTAATAATAAGTCTCTGTGTTGTTTTTTGTGAGCTGGCGGCCCAAAAGAAAAATCCATCTATACCTCCCTAATGTTTCGACCCTTATGTACAGTTGTGGTGTACATTGTGGTGACCCCCAACCATAAAATTATTCCATTGCTACTTCATAGCTGTAAGATCGCTATTGTTATGAATCATAAGGTAAATGTCTGATATGCAACCCCAGAAGGTCATGATCCACAGGTTGAGAACCACTGCCCTGGATTCAAACATTGTCTCTTGGAGAACAGAAGGGTCAGAAGGCTCATAAAACTCACAAGAAATATCTAAGGAGCTTATAGCACACAGTTGCTGAGGCAGAGGAGACTCTTCAATGGTGACGCCGTCCACAAGCTGAGCACTGGCCACAAGCTGTGCACTGGCCACAAGCTGTGAAGGAGGCTCCAGCGACACAGCTTTCTAGGGTCATCACTCATGCTAGGGTGGGCTTTCCAGTGACAAAAGCTACCTTTGAGTCACCCATGCTCCTGTAAATAACCCTTTGCCCACATGCCTGTAAATAACTCCAGGAAACTCGCTGGTTCGCCTCACTCGGATGGAATCGTTCATTTGGTCATTTTCTGCTCTTTCTATCTGGATTGACTAGAAAGTCTCCACAGAAATCCATGCAACGGCATGTGGCTTGCTCAGCATGAGACTGCGTATACCTCAGGCATCTCCTACCAACCTGCCCTGAGGCTTCTCAGCTCTCAGACGTCTCCTCCCCTGCCCAGTGGGTCTCTCTTGTGCTGAGTCCCATTTCTGAGGTCAGCATTCCCTCAGCTCTGCTTTCTCTGGGATTGAATGAAAGGTGTCCGGAGACCCCCTGAGATCTCCCAGTAGACTGGGCTGTGACATCTGTGTTGGCTGATTGAGGTAAAGGAGTAGGCGGCCTGGTTTGGTCCTAGCAGGTGAAGTATTAACCAAGGAGAACCAGGATTACCCAACATTTCTGGACCTGGTTCTCTCATCCATAAATTGAGGAGACTGAAATCAGAGTCTTGCTTAGTAGGCACTCAACATAAGCCAGAGCTTATTTTTATTATATGATTTTTCCCATGATGCTCATGGGCCACAAATGTACACACGCCTCTGGACTGTGGACTGTGGAACAACACAGTGCCTGGGTCCTCACCATAGGCATCACTGTCTGGGTCGTGTGGCTATGTGATTGGCCGCTGAGTGGGCCACCATTGGAACAAACGTGGAGCATTGCTAACAGAGGGGCTCTGTGAGTTCCTGGTCTGAGACCCTTCCCACCATGACCTCCTTGGCTCTTCCTATGTCTGGGTTCTAAAGATGTTACAGTAACTGTTCCCAATAGGGCACCAACAGGGAATACTGGAGATGAAGCTTCACAAGGGACTGGTAAGGCAGACTCCTATGCTCCTAGAACTAGCTCACCCCTAGAGAGAAGTCTTTGCAGTATTCCAACCATAGGCCAACGGCCACCATGGATGCAATAGGCAAGTCCCTCTTCACCCTCTTCCTTTCACTCGGCTGGAGGGGTGACCAAAGTAGATTTCTGTACCCCAAGGATCCCTTCAGTTTTGATATTTCCTAACTCTGGGGTTAAAAAAGGAAACCACCTAGTTGTAAGCAAATTAGCATTAATATCTTATTCTAAGAGTCCAAGCTGAGTGCTAGAGCTGAGCAAGGAGGTCATGCATGGAGTCCGCTGGAGGCTCCCATTCACAGATTTGTTTGCTCAATTGATTGCTAATTTTCTTCCTCGCTCATCCAGTGTCTGTGCCAGCCTGGCAGATTATAGACGGCTTGAGATGAGCGTCACGCCCTGCACCGAGGGCTTTGTCTATCTGCCTACCCCCACTGAGTCTTGGCTGGCCTGAAACTACTTCAGGAATTGTGATGGTTAATCTGGATTGTCAACTTGATGGGATTTAGACTCACCATGGAAACAAACCTCTGGGCATGTCTGTGAAGGAGTTTCAAGATGAGCTTAATTGAGTTGGGAAGATCCACCCTGAGTGTGGATGGTACCATTCCATGGGCTGGAGTCCTGGAGTGAATAGGAAGATGAAGCAAGCCGAGTAGTCGCATATACTGCTCTCAGCTTCCTGAGAGGGGATGCAGTGTGAGCGCAGCTGCCAACGCCCCTGCTGCTGCGGCTTCTCTGCCACGGTGGACTGTGCCCTCAAACTGTGTGCCAGAAGAGACCCTTCGTTAAGTCGCTCTTGTCAGGGTGTTTTGTCACGGCAATGGGGAAGTTAACTACCAAAAATGAATCACTGTAGAAGCAGGGTTCTGCCTCTGACCCCAGGAAGAGTCTGCTGACTTCTTCCTCCCCCTCGAAACCCCGCCACGTTGTGAGGAAGCCCTGGGGGTGAGAATACAAGCTGCCAGCTCACAGTCTCACCTGACAAGGCCCACCTTGTCAGCTGTTGAGACCGGCCATACAGAAGTGAGTGCTTTGGCCATTGTTGACCTGTCCCGGCAGATACTGTGGGGGAGCAGAGGCAAGCTGCGCACATCAACTCCTACTCCACCGTGCAGCCATGATGCTTGTTGGAAACCACTGAGGTCTGGAGTGGTTAGTCAGGCAGCAGGGACAGGGCCGCACTGCCTTATGGGGACGCAAAGGTAGACCCACGTGGTTGAGCCCAGATTCCCTTGTGAAAGTGGAATCCATGACAAGAATGCTTGCAGTATATCATTTCTCTGGAGAGCAATCTCAGAGAGCAGAGGTCTGATGAGAGAAAGATAAGTCAATCTCAAATGTACCCTTGTGCTGGCATTAATCATCTCCTGATATAACCTAGAATCAACCGGGAAGAGACTCTGGACATGGGACTGTCTGGATCAAATTAGCCAGTGGACATGTCTGTGAGGGATTGTCTTGATTAGTGAGTTGAGGTGGGAAGACCCAGTTCACTGTGAGCAGCCCCATTCCCTATGCAGGGGATTCTGAACTGTGTAAGAGTAGAGGAAGTGACGAGTATCGTGTGTTTATTCTCTGTCTGCTCTTGGATGTGATGTGACTAGCTAGCTGCCTTGAGTTCTTGCCTTGATTTCCCCACAATGATGGATTGTAGCTGGAATCACAAGACACATACACCTTGCTCTCCTAAGCTGCTTTGTGCCAGGGTCAGTAAGATAAACGAAACTAGGACCTCCCACACACTGGCCACTAGGGTGGGTGACTGGTGCTTGATTCTCTGGGGTCTTCTGAGGGGCCATGAGGTTTGTCACAGATTGTCCCCCTTAGGGACACCAGGGAGAAGTGGATGGCCAGAGCCGAGCTGTCCCATGAGATGCTGAGCTCCTGCAACTCCCAGGCCCACATGTATAGATGCCACGCTGGCTCCTCACAGTGCCCTTACCCATCAGAGAAGGCCCAGGACAGGAGGCAGAAGGCACCTGGTAGAGCTTGAGTTGGAGTGTTGACCACCAATGCCGAGTGGGTTGGACACTCGTGGAGCAGTTTTCTGTAACCTTGTCTGGAAGCAGAGAAGAGCACTTAAAAGTGAGTGGTGGGCCTGTGTGGAACACACACAGTCTGTCCCTTCGTGGTGCCTGCTCCACAAAGCTGCCCAACTCTAATGCCCAACTCTATGAGTCTACATCCCCAGCAAGCTCTCCACACATACCCATTATCACTGAGGACTGTACTTAGAGACTGTCACGAGACTGCGGCTGCTGGCCTGTGAGATTCTCATAGAGTCTCAGGTGGTGTTGCCCCATTTTTACCCACAGCCCCATGCTTTTGCTAGAAAAGCTCCAAAGTCTGCTGACCAGTCTGGTGGAGACACAGACAGACAGACAGACAGATAGACAGACACACCCACGCACACATGCAAGAGGCTCTGGGCAATCTCAGCTGTGCCACTTCCTGTACTTTGAGGGCCAACGGAAACAGTATTTCCAGGTTCTTCTTGAAATCTGAGACCCACAGGAAGGACAACCCCCGAAAGCCCCCTCTGAATGGGCGGGGCCTAGATACCACAGTCTCTTCATATCTGAGGTCTGGATCAGGTTTAGAAACGCTGCACCCCAGATCTCATGGAGCCATGACTGGGAATCATGTTCTTAAAATGTCAGAGCAGAAGTTACCTCAGGAGAGACATGGGTTCCCCAACTCCTTACTTCAAGACTGCTCACTGTCAGTGGACGCTGTCCCTCACCACGGGACAATAAACAACTTTCAGACAGTGTCAGGAACCTCTTAGTCATCTCACAGGGGCCCTGTGAGGAACCTTTCGGTAGAAGATCAGTGGTCCATGTAAGCTTGATGGTGAATGTGCTCTGCTATTGGGGTAGACAGCTCCAAGGCAGACAAGCTCTGTTCCATTTGTTCTGACCGTCCATTTGACGTCGTGTGCACAAGTTCCAGAGGAGAAGAGCTGCCTCTGAGCCTGGATAGTTTTCCACTCTCGTGGAGGCTATCTCAGGTCTCTGCTACAGGGCCCATGGCTCGTGTGGGGAGGGTGGTGGTCCTGTTTACAGGACCCATCTGAAAGGCTGTCAGGGGCCCAGGAGATGTCATCCAGGCAAGTGGGAGTTTTGGCTGCTCCTTCCAGCGCTTCACCCTCTATTAGCCAAGGGACTTTGAGCAATCATTCCACCTGTGAGCCTCAGTTTCCTTATCTGTCAGGGTTGCATCCTTGCCTGCCCTTCCCACTGACCTCAGTCAGCTGAAAGGTGTGTGTGTGCCTTGGCTCACACAGCCAAACCACAGAACGGCAGGGTGGAGCTTCCCCCAGCGTGGAGGATTAAAGATGCAATCTCTCCGTCAGTGCTCTCGCCTCTCTTGCTCATCTTGGCCCCTTGTCTTCCTTCTCTCCACCTTGCGTCTCAGTCACAAGCCCGCCTCAGCCCCCTGAAGCTCTCCCAGTCTCACAACCAAGAGTTAAGGACTCCTGTCAGTTTTAAGCAGCAAAATCTCTGAGTCAGTCATTATGACTAGGAGTGTGGTGGACAGGTAAGGATGAGGTATGCCGATTGGTCCAGTTGGAGTCCTGTTCCCCCTCTCTGGTCCAATCACTGTGGTCCATGGCAGTAGACTATTTTGACTGACCCACTTGGGAAATGCTCTTACCCTGAAGGAGGGGGAGTCTTGGTGAGGAGTCCCCATGAGTGCTACAGTGAGTGTGCCCTCTAGGGCACTCATGTCATTTTTCTGTCTGTGTGTAAGAGCCACCCCAGTGTCTGGCATAGAGTAAGCATTGAACAGCCTTGGCAGTGAGCACAACGATACCCGAGATTACATTGATGTGTGTATCTGTGTATGGCCTCTGGGAGGCAGGACCTGGCCAGCTGAAACTGGTTGCTAGTGGCTGGACTTTGAAGTTGATACCTGGCCCCTGGATCTAGTCCTGGTGGTGCTTTCTCTCTTTCCTAGTATGCCAAAGTCTGAACAGCATCAGGTACCTCCAGGTATCTTATTTAATTATTGGTTAATTTACTGCTTTATAATTCAAGCCCCTCATCAGTGATAGTAGCACACGCCTTTAACCCCAGCACTCAGGAGGCAGAGGCAGGCAGATCTCTGTGAGTTCGAGGCCAGCCTGGTCTACAAAGCAATTTACACACACACACACACACACACACACACACACACACACACACACACACAAACAAACCCTGTCTCAAAAAAAAAAAAGAATTCAAGCCCCTAAAAAGTGGGGTACATTCTCTGTTTACTATTGAGTCCCCAGTGTCTAAGTGTGTGGAACTAATAACTAGTCAATTAAAACTGGTAAAAAGGATGTGACCACTGCCCACTGTCTGGCACAGTCATTGGTAGAGACCTATTCATTTCCAGTTTTCTGCGTCTGTCTCCTTTTGTTCCTGTGCTTACAACTGATAAGTACACCCCAAAGCAAGTACTTTATCATGAATGAATGCTGAACTTTATGTGTGGGGGTTCATGTGTGTGTACACGGGAGGAGGATGCATGTACCTGTGGAAGCCAGGGGTCAACTGCAGCTGTTGCTCCTTGGATGCCTTCTGTTTGGGGTTTTTTGTTTGTTTGTTTGGTTTGTTTGGTTTGTTTGGTTTGGTTAAGACAGGCTGTCTATTGTCCTGAAAATTGCCAAGTAGACTAGGCTGGTTGGCCAGGGAACACCAGGGATCCTCCTGTCTCTGCCTCTGGGTGCTGGATTACAAGCCATACCCAGCTTCCTACCATGCTCATACAGCAAGCAGTGTACTGAGACACCTCCCCAGCTGTGGAGGTTGGGCTCTGGTTGACTTTCTGATACTATTCCCAATACTGAGGCCATTCCACACGTGTTGGATTGAATTGCTCTAAGGCTTTGCTCTGCTTCAGGTGAAGGGAAGTGCATAGCAATCCTGGAGTTGCTTTTTCTGTCACATCTGCTATAAGCACAGAAACCCGACTTCCTTTACCAGGAGCGAAGGCCTTTTGTGTCGGTGCTGTTCAGGGAGCAGCTTGAATAAGAAATCTTAAGAGTCCACAGACAGCAAGTCACCTTGGAAGTCCCCCCTGGTAAATTTGCTCCGTGTGTGTGTCCACTTCCAAGTTCTGGATGGCCTTAGAGTCCTGCTGACCTCATGGGATACCCGAGAGTTCATTAGCAGATTGGCACTTCTTTGTTCTGTGCCCATGGATATTGCTGTGGCTTTCCTTGGTGTACCCAATACTCAGTTTGTTCATATTGTGGTATTGCCGTTAGCTTTCTAGAAAGGGGCAAAGCCAAGATAGCCAAGATTTGGGCTAGGTGTGATAGAGAATGCCTCTAATTACAGAACTCAAGAGAGTGAGGCAGGAGGATTGCCACAGGTGTGAGAACCAGCTTAGTCTACATAGTAAGTCCCATGACAGCTAGGGCTACATAGACAGAGATTCTGTCTCAGGACCAGACAATCACATTTTACCAGCCAGGCTCTTCTTCGTCAAATTCGTTGCTGCCAAAGGCCCTACTGAAAAATTAAAGTGCAATAGCAAGCAGTGGGGTAAGTAGATGGCTGTAGGTTTATCGTACCACCCCCACCCTGGGCCACAGCCAAGTCCTTCCTTCCATCTCTTTACCTTCTACACAAGTGCCCGGCTCATCTCTCCACCCTTCCCACAGGCTCTGGAGCCTGCTGGCTGGTGGCTTCCCACACCTACAGCAGCGCACCGTGGCTTGGGGACTAAGCAGCTGTCAGGAGCAGCCCAGAGTCTTCTCCGGGCTCCACCCTAAGGGGAGGAGCTGGCCATCTTGGTTGTTTGTGTTGGCCTGCACTCAATAGCCCAGGGGGGCCTCAGGTATTATCCATAGTGTTCCACTGAGTTATGGAAGGCTTGGGAAGGTAAGGCATGTCATCCATGTCTACTCATGTACCCCGAGTCCAGGAGAGAGCTCATTCATGAGTACTTTTGCATCTTTTAATTACTTTTGTGTGGCTGTGACCAAAATACCCGTGGAACAACCTAAGGGTTGAGAGTTTTAGTGAGCGTCTGGGTCCCTCATGACAGGGAAAGCATGGCTGAGCAGCTCAGTTCATGGTGGCAGGAGCATGCAGAGAGGCTGTTCACACTGTGGCAGACCAGGAGGCAGAGGAAGTGGAGCCAAATCAGGAGCCAGGGACCAGGCATCACTTTTAAGAGCCTACCTCTCGGGACATACTTCTGTCACCTAGGCATTGCTACCCAAAGGTTCCACAGCCTCTCCAAAGAGTGCCACTGCCTGGGCAACAAGGATTCACAACAGGGGCCTTTGGGGGGACATGTTAGATTCAGACCATAACAATGTCCCCACCAAACGCATGGTGGCTGGACTTGGGACAAGTGGGTCCATCTTGTCTTCTATTACACTGGGGATAAAGAGTAAAGCGGGCCCAGCAGGTGTCACCCAAGACTGTCCCCAACAAAGCAAAACCTATAACCGCTCCGTCCTCAGACCCTGACACTGGCCCAGGTTCATCCTGGTCTGGGGCAGCTCTTTACTCAGGTTCTGCACAGTTTGGAATGTGTGGGCTCAGGGAAGAAGCTCTCGGTCCATGGTCAGCTTAGAGTCCACCCACCCCTGCTGGAAAATCTCATTTGGTGCCACTTCCCAGGCAGGTGTTCCCATTGCTGTTCTCTAACACCTCAGCCCTCCCTCTGTTTGCTCTGATCATAGGTCCAGAGAGGCCTGAGAGGCAGTCGAGTCTCCCCTCCCCTGAAACCCAATTCACAAATACCTGGTGCTTACTCTGCCAGGGAAGTCAGGCAGGGATGGGCATGTTAGTTTCCCCCCAAGCTTGAAACTCTTAAGGGCAGAGGTTTCCAGTGCAGAGAGCAATGCAGAGCAATGCAGAGCAATGCAGAGCAATGCAGCTCTCCCCCATGTTGTTGTGATGAGGGCATTGGCTCACTGGAGGCCACAGTGAAGTGTGCTTGTCCTTGAGATGGTTTGAGTATTTCTCAATCTCTAGGGACAGAGGAAAGAGATGCTTATCTCACCCATCCACCTGTCCATCCATCTATCCACCACCCATCCATCCATCCATCCACCAACCCCCCCACCCCCCCATCCATCTATCCATCCATTCATCCACCCACCCACCCACCTACCCATCCATCTTTCCATCCATCCATCCATCCACCCACCCACTCACCCATCCATCCATCCACCCACTCACCCATCCATCCATCCATCCATCCATCCATCCATCATCCATCCATTACATTATTTTTTTTTTTTTTGAGACAGGATCTCACATATCCAAAGCTGACCTCTAAGTAAACAAGGATGACTTTGAACCTCTGGTCCTTTTGCCTCTACCTCTCAAATGCTGGGATTGCAGGTGTGTATTGCCATGCCCAGTTTATACAGTGCCAAGGATCAGACTCTGGGCCTCACACACACTAGGCAAGCATTCTACCAACAGAGTGACAGCCGCAGCTCTGTACATCATTCTCTAACATCCCACCTACACTATGGCTGAACCTCTAGTGGGACCCCACTCCCTCTGGGAAGGGGGCCCCAGAGGGCGGAAGGATTCCACCCACTGGTTTGTAGACTCAGGACCACAAGAACTACCTTCTCCTGCCCAGCTTGGCAGAATCTGTCCCCTCCAGGATGGCTTGGCGGGTGCTGGGTTGGACAAGTCTTGCTGGGCTGGTGGTCTACTCTTACAGGTGTGCCATTGTCCCTTGTCAAGCCAGCAGCTGAAAGCGTGTGTAGGTGTCTGCATGAAGGCACAGTGCCCCAGGGAAAGAGCCCAGACACAGAGCCTTGAGCACTGGCTCCCCTTTCTTCAGCTCTGTCTCTGGGTGGTTGTGAGCCTCCCTGACTTATCTGACCTTGCTTGAACTCTCTCCTGGCATGCACTGTAAGACCTTCCACCACTTGCTCTATGTCCAGGGAAGGAGAATCCCAGGGCATGGTCTGCTCAGGTGACCTCTGTGGTCCCACTGAAAGAAAGGTCTGGCCTAGCCAAGAAGCTACCCTCCCCCATCACACATGAGACAGAGACAACCTGGGAGTGGCTTTGTTTCTTTTAATCACTAGGAGCCTCTGGTCTATGCTGAGCATGCCTATATTGCTTCTCTCTCGAGTCCTCGGATGGCAGCTGCCAGCCTCCTACTTCTTAGCTTTGCCTTTCTTTCCTTTATTGGCTTTACTGGCCTTAGGAGAGTCCTCTAAGGCTGCCTGGCCAGCGGTGATACAGGGAAGTGGGGGTGGAGGAGCACCAAGGCTCAATGTCTTCTTCTGCAGCCTCAGGTCCAGGATGTCAAAAGCTGCCTGGATCTCGTACTGTAGAAGCTCCTGCAGGCATGCGATCTGGATGTGGATGGCCTCGCTGACCAGACGCTCCAGAGCCTGCAGGACACACACCAGTGAGCATGTTTGGAGGACAGCCGAGGCCCATCCTCCTGTCAGTGGCCGTGGCTCCCCATAGTGGTAGCCCTCTGCTGTGGATGTACCTCCTGCCCACCAGCTCTCTCCCTTCCCCCATCAAGTCCTGGGTAGCAAATCTCCTGGTGTGTGTCATTCATTCCTCACATGGTTTTGGGACCAGAGGCCAGTGGCCAGTCATGCTCCACATGGCCATCGTGAGCTCCCCCCACCTCCTGACTGCCCTCACATTTCACAGTCCTGCAGAACTCACTGGAGGGGACAGCTTTAGAGAATGGGGTTACTTTTGGACCAGCCCACTATAGGAAGAATATGAACTCAGCCCCCATTTGCTATTCTAACAGAATACACTGTGACTCCCTTCACATTCCTGACCCTCTAGTGTCCTAGAGACATGACAGAGAAGTTATGCATGATATCAGGGAGTGATGAGGGATATACATTGGGGTATGCTGTTGTTCATAATACATACTTAAACTCTGGTGTACACTTTGCCCCAGAATGTCCCTTGGATTTTATTTCAATCTAAAATTAATGCTCTTCCCCAGATCTTTAGAGAAGGATCAGACTCCATAAAGATGTGCATTTGTCCTGTGGTGATGGTTGCTGAATGCTTCCCTCAGGCTTACAGCCAGGGATCTCCAGCTTTGCCAGAGAGCCCCATTGGAGATTAAAGGGGAACTGAAAGGCATGGTGGAGCAGGAGCTGGTATCAGGCAGCCCTTTCCTGACCTAGCCTACAGACTCCACAGTATCATAGAGCAAAGTCCTTTAAGGACCCAGAGACAGTCTGTCACTTAGCTTCCTGGACCCCGGTTGGATGTCTGTTGCTGTTGTTTTGTGATGGAGTCTCACATAGGTAAGATTGGCCTTGAACTCTTGATCCTCCTGCCATCACCTCCTGAGTGGTAGGATCATAGCTGTACACCACCATGCCTGGCTGCCTACTTTGGATGTCTTAATGTACTTAGATAGCATGGTCTTGTCCTGTTATTATGTATCAGAAGCCTTGAGCTTGGATGAGTATCATCCAACCTGTTGGGTAATTATTTTAGCAATTTCCCAGACATCCTTTTGAACTTTGGAGGGATACTTTCTTTGGCCAACAAATCAGAAGCCAAAACTAATCAAACAACAAACAGAACCCCTTCAAAACAATCTTGCCACTACCTCTCCTGCTATGCCTGTGCATTTACACACACACACACACACACACACACACACACACACACACACACACACGCACGCACGCACACACACTCAGCTCTTCCAGTCTTCTCTGGGCCAGCTGCTCACACACCTTCCCTGAGCTGTCTGCACCTTGGGTCTCCATGATGACGGGCTCTGACCGCAGACCAAGGGCACTGGGACATTCCCCAGCAGCTCAGAGGTCTATGTCCCTTTCCTGTCTCTCAGTGGACTCTGTCGCCAGTCAAAGACACGGAGGGAAAAACTCAGATTTCAAGGCCTGCAGGCCTTGACCGACTAGGAACTCTACTCCATGGTACCTCGATGGCATTCAGCAAATGATGTTCTTTAACCCCATTGTGTTATCAGGAAAATGGGGACCTGAGTTTCTGCTCTGCAGGGATGTTGTGCACGGATGTGCATGCTAAGTCTGTGGGAGATATTAGATGCCCCTGTGACTCTGTCCCCCACTACCAGTGCAGACAGCGAAGGAGGCCCTGGCGTTAGTCCAGCCTGCTGTGTCTCAGAGATCCTGGGGCTGGCAGACAGAGTCTCACCTCTCTCCTCAAGGTTGGACGGGGCTGTAGCTGCCCTGGGGGCTCCTCAACCCCAAAGGCCTTCTGCAGCATGTGCGCCTGCTCCAGGCTCAGCGTCTCCTTCAGCATTAGCACATTCGTGCGCTTTTGCACCTCAGCTGTGCTCAGTTCAGCCATCTGCTGCTCATGCCTCCACACGTCCCTGTCTATGCCTTCTGTTAGGGGAAGGGGCTGGGGTGGCGCACACATTTGCACATGGGCAACTGTCAGGTTGACCTCCTGGTCCTGGCTCAGGACATACTGGTAGAGTCTATAGTGTCGGATGAAGGTGTTGTGGAAGTAGTCACAGAGGGCCAGCAGGTGGGTGACGTTGAATTGCTTCTGGTAATCTCGGAGCTTCTTCCCCAGGACCGTCACAGCCTCTGTGATGGAGCAGCCTGTGGGTACAGGGGAGTAGGGTACAGAGTGTAAATTGGGCTGTGAATCCAGGTCCACCCTCAGAACCTGCGTCCTGACTCTGATTCTCCAGCACTACTCATCAGCTCCCACTCAAGAGCTCTGGAGTGCATCTCATTTCCCACTTTCTTTTGGATTCCAGGAAGCTCAGGGCCAATCTTCTACAGTAAGATGTGTTTATCAAGCTTTCCCTATAGGATTGTCTCATCCTTCTGTTTTGAAGCTCCTGTTCTGACTTGCTTCAACTGTGCTTTAGATTGTTTCGACTCCAAATTCCTCAGGAAGGAGAAAAGCGAGTAACAAGGGGTTTCTGATGTTTGTGGAGAAGGAGGTGACTGGAGATGTGTCTGGGTAACCTTTATGCTGGGGAACTTGGGACAGAGTTGGACAAATAGTGCTGACCTCACATGGAGTCAGCTATGAGAACAGCACCAAGGATGCAGCTCCTCAGAAAGGGAACAGTTCTCTCCTGTCCCTTCCCATGCCTGAACCCTCCAGGTGCCTTAGCGCAATGATCGGAGGCAGAACTCTGTCCAGGCTGCCAGGACTTGACACAGGAATTGGTTTCTGAAGAGTCATGGCAGAATGCCATGCAGGTCCTGGGCATAGCAAGTCAAGATATGGCTTAAGAACATGGCCCTCCTACAGCCAGGAGAGCCGGTTCTCATGGCACTATGGTTAAAGACCGTGAGCTTGGTCGTGTCTCTCCTGCCCTCCTTTGCAGGCAGGAGACCACTGAGCCACACATGCTTAGAATCCAGGTCCGTTAACGGCCATGGAAATCAAGTGCACGATGCAAGAGTCTGGCTTTTTCCTGAAGTTGGAGCGACTCCTCTGCATATCTCTTCCTAATTTCCGTCTGTTACCCCTTATTTCCTGGCTTTAGAGGAGTTTTCACTTCCGCCCTTTCCCATCTCCTACAGAGGGGTGACTTGGCTCCGCCTGGAGGGTGGTGTTGAAAGCCCTCCATCTTACTTCTCCAATCACTCTGGGCTCCTCAAAAGGCGCTGCTGCCCTATGTGGGAATATTGACCACCATCTCATCACCCCAAGGACCAGGGGATGAGGCCATGTTGCCTTAGAAACAGCAAGTTGACAGGGCCCGTCTTTGCTGAAAGCCCCCTTCATACATGCTAGGGAGATTGGTGTATTTTTACCTCTATGTCGTCCCTGTAACCAAACCCAACAGAATCAACTTAAGGGAAGAAGGGCTTGTTGGAGGTTATTTCAGTCTGTCACAGTGGGGAAGACTTGGAAGGCCAGGGAGTGAAGCTCTGTCTGTGGCAGTTTATGTGTGAGGTGGAGGCTAGTCATGTGACAGTGAACCAGGAAGCAGAGTGCAGGGGTGGGACAGGCATTGGAGGCCCCTTTCAAAAGTCCACGCTAAGTACCTCAGCCAGTCACACCAAGTACCTCAGCCCATCTCCTAGAGTCCATGCGACTCACTGGGAAGTGAGTCCAGACAGGAGTCTGTAGCTCGAATTCTAATTGGTTTTAATAATAAAAACCCAGAGCCAGATATCCGGATAAATGCTGAAAGAAAGATCAGAGAGACAAAGGGGCAAGCCATAGCCACCTCTTACCTCGTCAACTCCTCAGCCAAAAAGGGATTGAGCTCCTGTCTCCTCCCGCCTTATATTCCTCTCTCCACCCAAACAAAATATCACCACAGAGTCTTTAGGGGACATTTCAGATTTAAACTGTGAATGCCTGGGCTCCGCAGGTGAGTGGGGGAGGGAAGTGGTTCCAGGCTGGAGCCTGGCACAGGCAGACCCCTTCATTCAGTCGAACAGGCTCAGTGCTGAGAGCTGTGCTTCTGTCTCTGGGGAAGGCCCGTGGCTTGGAGCCCCAAGACACTCTGTCCCTTCCTAGCTGGGGCACCTTTGATTTGAACGTAAAGTTGAGGATTGCGTATATTTACTTCAGAGGCTTGTTGGAGGGTCTTGTGAGCTCACATACTCATTTGCCTCTCCTAGAGCTATTGGGGAGAAAGCCACAGATGCTTTGAGGTGGAGGAGCTGTGCTAGCCATTTGAAGAAAGTCTACCTCCCTCCTCCCTTCCTCCTTGGCCCCCTCCTCCCTCCCTCCAGGGTCCCCTCTCTTTGTTTCCCTCTTCTCTCTATTCCTGTCTCCCTCCTCCCTCTTCTCTCTATTCCTTCCTGTATCCCCCCTTCCTCTCTCCCTCCTCTCTCCTGTCTTCCTTCTTCCCTGCATCCCCCTCCTGTGTCCCTTCCCTTTTTACAAGGTGAATCTGTCAACTCTTGCTGAGTCTGTGAGGAGGTGCTGTGCTGGGTGCTGGTAGTGCTGTGGTAAAAAGACACGTTCCTGCCCGTGAAGTGTGGGTGAGAGAAGCCATAGCCGTGGTGTTCAACAAGAAAGGGCGGAATCGGGCCATGGGAGCACTCAGATGAGGGTTCTCTGAGAAGAGGGGGGTTGGACAAGTGGCTTTGTTCTGCCTGAAAGGGGCAGAGCGAGGCAGGGATGGTCGGTTCAGGGTGGAGAGGAAGAGATGGGTCAACAACAATATGGTCCAGGTTGGGGCAAGATTGGGCCCCACATGCTAAAGGCAGATAGACAGCAGCAACTGTTGGTTGGAAAGTGAGTAGCAAGCAGAGGAGAAGGACCCATGGGCCGTGCTCAATGGCTGTAGCTTTGTTTTCAGGACAAGACTTTTGGAACACCTGAGTAGCAGGCTGGAGGTGAGCAGAAATGGGTTCTTGGCGGGGGGGGGATGATTGTGAGCAGGAGCCACAGGCCATGAAGAGAGAAGAACTGACAGACATATCTGGAGGCTTGGCTAGGGGCAGGTGCTGGTCTGGTTCACCAACCAGGGGCTCTTGGCAGCTGCCACCCTGGGAACAGTGACTGTGCAAACACCTAGTGTCCCTTGCTGCCCTATTCTTCTCAGAGTTGGGTGTGTGATTAGGGACTCCTCTACTGCAAGGGCAGCCGATGGACAGCAGCATCCCCCTGGGAACACCATGAGGGGGGTACCTGTGCTCTGAGGAGCAGCTTGGCCCCTCATCCGGTACCAGCCTGGGTCCAGAAGCCAGCCCAGCTCCCTCTTGCTGTGCCCTCTTTGGCTGATACTTTCCCGAGTGACTCTGATATGTCACCTGAATCCGTTGCATTTCTTGTGGTTGTGACCTAACCCCTGACAGAAGCAACTGCAAGATTTATTTGGGATCGCAGTGGGAGAGGCGTGGCGGAGTGGGACAGTCAGTGGCGAGGGAGTATGTCGCAGAGGTTATCACACATGGTGGAGGCTCAGAAAGCAAGCTGAGAATGGAACCGGAGGCAGCGTCACCTTCAAAGGCCCTCTCCTAGTGACCATGTCCACCCAATCTACTCCTCCTGGGGGCTCCACAGCCTATGAAACAGGGCCAGAACTGGGGACTAAATGCTCAAAGCAAAAGCCTGTAGAAAATGTTCCATGTTCAAACCCTAACATCGCTTACGTTCTCTGGCCTCTTCCCACCTTGCCATTCTCTTGTGCTCCTCGGACACACTTTCTTTTCTTTCCTCTTTCATTTTAAACGTCTTATTATATCGGGCTACATAAGGCTATTTCCCACAAGTACATAATGCACTTTGATTATCCCCGGCCCTGCTCTGTTCCCTTCCCCCCTCTCATCCCCCTTCTCCATCAGTCCTCTTTGTTTTCCTTTGTTTCCCTTTTTCGTGTCGTCTGGACATGTATGACTTTGACTCTACAATAAACACGTGCGACAGAGAAACAGGATGGACAGAGGACCCACACAGAAACCCATGAAGCTACAACAAAAGATTCTAAAAGAATCCATTGGAGAAAAGACAGCTTCATCAGCCCAGTGCTGGCAAATCTAGGTATCCACGTGCAGAATGAGACTAATTACTACCTCTTGCATATTAGTTTATTTAAACTCCAAATGAGTCGAGTGGAAGCACTTTCAGTGGGACAAAAACTATCTGAGCTCTAACGATGTTCTGGAGCCCAGTTCTACCAATAGCCTTGATCCTTAACAATAAAATTTTTTTCTCTGAATTTCTTGAGCATCACACACATCTCTGTTAGTGGAAAGGAAGGACTAGGCCCAGTAGGACCCCCCAACTCTGCCTCTCAGCCCCACACTTTAGAATCCCTAGGAGCTTTCTGGGGTAAGGATGGTTTCCTCCACACACAGCCCTGTCCCATCCAGGTAAGAAGATGAGGGCTGGTTCCCAAGGCAGGGTTGCTTTTAGAATTTCTTCCTAGTATCTGGGGTCAGAGCCACAGGATCCCAGCCTCTGGCAGAGGAGCTACCAATCAGGATGAAGGGTGACCAGCCGGAAATCAGAGCCTCCACTCTGCAATCACTTCTGGGTTACCCACCTGCTGCTGAAGCCTTTTCTACATGTGTGAGTGAGTCTGGGGCTGCTCAGATGTGTAGGCATATTGACAGATTCATTTCTGCTTTTGGAGGGTGTGGTAGTGATTGGAAATGATGTAGGATAGGCAGGCTTGGCTTCTTTGAGGGCACATGTATGCTACAAATTACCTAAGCATATAAGCACCTGGAGCACATATAAGGAGGCCCAGGATGAGAAAGACAGGGAGTACTGAGGGGCTGGACAGAGGATGGGTAGGTGCTGAAAACAGGAGGTAAGAGGTTCCTGGAGCTGAAGGAATGCATAGAATCCTTAAGTTCCTCCAAGTTAAGCATTGCTGTGGAGCTCCAGGGCCCTCAGGGGTAGTAAAGCAAAAAGCAAGAAGCAAGGGGTTGAGTGGGTTTCAGACTGAAGATGGCAGCCAAGTAGAGGGACCACCAGAAAAGTGATCCTAGGAGAGTGCCAGGAAGTCATTGTTTATGTCTGTTAAAGCTGGTCTGCAAGCCTGGGTGAAGGACTGTAGGTGAACCTTCATAAGGGGACCTGTCTCTAGGCTCCTCATAGTGAATTTATCAGAGGTTGCTCTGTTCCGCCTGCAACCTGGCTTGGCCTGGCAGTGCACAGGGTGGGGAACCTGCCCCTCTATGTGGGTGGTCATGTCTGCTGCTTTCCCCATCCAGTCCTCTGCATCCCCAGTGGCCACACAAGACGTCTGTGAGGCTCAGTCATGTCCAAATCTTGCCACGATTGCCATACAGCTTTCCTGAAAGGTAGGGAAACATTAGTGTAGCCTTTGCCTGGGCCAATGGGAAGATCCCTGGTTGAATTTGAACTCCACCAAAGACGCTTGCTGAGCTCAGTAGACCTTGTCCCTCGCTGCTGCGCAGCCGCTGTGAGATGCACAATCTGTTCCCTGCGTCCCAGTGACTCAGCATCGAGGGATTAAGCAGTAGATGTCTCTGGTAGAGGCAGGCAGAGCTGGGCCTGCACACTGCTCTTCAATAACAGGGAGTGGCCTTCATTTGCATTGGCCACTGGGAACTTCCTGAAGTCTGTCCCCAAACCCCTGGAGGCCCACACCTGTGAGGAGGAGCAGAGTGGAGGAGGAGAGGAATGATGGAAGAGGGTGTGGGGGAGGATCCGCTGATGGCAACACAAGATGCTTGCTTGCTCCCGCACTGGGCAGAAAGGACCTGGAGGGGGAGTACTGGCATCTCCATAGCAACACAGGAGATGAGCCCAGCCTGAGGGTGGGGAGGACAGGGAAATGGTGAAGAGGGGCTGATCTTTCTGGATGGGTACCAGATGACCGGGGTGTCTCTGACAAGATTGTCTGGTTGCCTCGTTTTGGATCCAAGGCAGAAGAGTCAAGCCAGGATACAGTATGACAACTTGACTTTCTCGGTACCTGAGCAAGAAGAGGAAGGCAGAGGGAAGGCCAGGCCTGTCATCTCCATCGAGCTCTGCTCTGTGTTCCCCAGCACTCAGGAACCCACGCAGTGACTACCAAGGCACCATTGTCCTCAGGGTTGGAGGATCCCACAGCATTGTGTCACATGCACTTGTGCCACTTGGGCTCCCAAGCCCCGCTCAGCTCGGGGAGACTCATCCTTATCCACAGGGCACATTGAGAATCACAGAGAGGCTGAGAGATTCACTCAGGATGCAGAGTTGATAAACGACAGAGTTGGAATTCAGCCCCAGTCTCTTGTCTCCAAGTGACTTCAAGCTCTCTTTGTAGACTCTTGGAGGTAGGTGCAAGAAGGACCTCAAGTCTCTCAGATTTCTAAAAGTTTTTCTGCAGTAGGTACTGTATCAAAGATGCATGGTCTGAGCCAGAGACCTTGAAAATAAACCCAGCCAAGGAAAGTGAGCAGCCTCAATATGCTAATGAGCTCAGTCCAATCATCAACAAGGTGGAGCAAATTCAAAGTTCTTCAAAGCTTCTTGGGGTAGATCATCTCTCTATGTCAAAGGATCTTGTTCTAAGATAGATAAACTGAGGTCCAGAAAAATGGTGGGACCTGCCCCTGGCAAGGGATCGGGGCCTGGCCCTGGAGTGTGTTTCAATTTCTAACCTGGGGAAGGGACATGTTTCTACTTCTTTCCCTTGGACTCTTTGGCTTCTTGTGGTCAGAAGTGTCTCTGAAGGTAGCTAGCCACAGTCTCTGAGGAAAGGAAGGGCTAAGCTGGGGCAGGAGACACCATTCTGCTGCTTCCCCTCAAGTGTGCTCTGAGTCTTCCCTGCTGACCAATGGCCAGGAACACACAGCACTTTGAGATCAGAGTTGTGAGATTTCTCCATCTTTGCCTGGCACGGTTTCCATGTCCCCCTGTCTATCCTGGGTCTCTGGGATGCTGGCTCCCTTTCTCTTTAGAGCCAGAAGTCCTCTCAAGAACAATGCCCTCCTGCAGAGGTTGGTTGCGGGGACAGGAGAGTGAGCAGTCTGATTCCAAAAACTCTGGGGGAGGACCATCAAGCTGAACTGTCCCCTCTGCTCTGGGCTTTAGATTGAGGAGTGACAGACAGCCTTTCACTCATCTCCACCTCCCTGGCTGACAGTCCCTGAGAGTCCCCCACTGAGCTCAAGATGGCTTTGACACTGGGAGCTGAGCTCAGAGTTTGGCTTCTCCACAAAGCAGCCCAGGGAGCCCATGAGAGCCCAGGCTGAGCATTCACGAAGATGCAGCTCACACCTGGTCACAGCGTGTCCTCACTTGCACAGGTGACTCTCTCTAGAAATCAGTGCTTTTATCTGGAAAATGGAGCCAATAAAAATCTTGCCTTGTCAGGTCCAAAGACAGTGAATATCCTGGGCTTTCCATAGTGATAAATAATGTGGTTTTGTGTGTTCATCCTCTCCTTCCTCCTTAGGTCTCTACCAGCACCTCCCTGGGGATAATCTAGAATCCATCTGGCTATCTAGAGGTGGGGTACCAGCTTAAGGCCCCAAGTCCTGGATAAAGAGTGGCCTCTATCCAATCCCTTGATTGTCATCTAGTGTCTGGTATGGGAGGTGGAACACAGGTGCCAGAGGATTCTAAAATGTGCTGTTGAATGGGTTGGGAGTAGATCAGGTAACCCCCTGGGTTCCTTTCTACTCTAAGAAGCTGTGAGGATTTCCATGGAGCCGACAGTCCCGAGCCATAGTGGGCTGCGGTGGGTGCTGGGAGCCATGCTCCGCAGTATACTACAGTTTAGGAAGGGAGCTCTGACTCTGCAGCCCCATCATTTTAACTGTCTAAGATGGAAACAACCAAATAATCCTCCCATGTCAGGGACATGACTCTGTCCCCAGCCTGGCAATCAACTATTTCATGCAACACCTCTCTCCAGGATGCTAGGCCCTCAGCCCTAGAAAGGACAGGAGTAAAATGGCAGAGGGTCACAGTCAAGAGCTGGAGGACTGGTCTGCAGGAGACATGCACATTCGTCCATAGGTTGCACGAAGAGCTGGCAGACACAGGCTCCTCTTTCATTCGGGGTTAAGACACTGACCCCACTGGACCCCTCCTGCTGGTGGCTGGGATCAGTCCCCAAGCTCATGCTGTAACTCAAGGTGACCCAGTTAGGAGTGCACTCCCGGACAGATTACCTGGCCCTCCTAGGTGCTTTTTCTTCCTGCATGCCAGCTTCCCATCCCACCTGAGGCAGGAGCCTCTCTCGGGCTGCCTCTCTACCTCCCATGGCTGTATACACCCCATGTGCTCAGGTCCTTGATCAAAATGCAAAGTCACCAGGTAGGGTGTGGATTCTGAGTCAGACACAGATCTGGATTCAAATCCTGAACCCACTTACCCTAGGTGTATTCTTAGGAAGATTAATTTCTCTGGGTCACAACATCTCACCTTTAAAGTGCTGCTTTTCATATCAGACCATAGGGAAGATTATTGATGCCACAGGTAAGGCTGGACTTTTCATAGCCACCCTTGGCAGGACGCACGGTCTGGCCAGGGAGTGTGAATGCTTCTGTGGCAGTCTTGTTGACATAGTTAGCTGTGACCTCACTCTGCACATTGGTTAAGTTATACCCCACCCTCACCTACCCTGAACTGCTCTTTTTTTTTTCTTTTAATATAGACTTTTTTTTTTTTTTTTTTTGGTTTTTCGAGACAGGGTTTCTCTGTGTAGCTTTGCGCCTTTCCTGGAACTCACTCTGTAGACCAGGCTGGCCTCGAACTCACAGAGATCCGCCTGGCTCTGCCTCCCGAGTGCTGGGATTAAAGGCGTGCGCCACCACCGCCCGGCTTAATATAGACTTTTGTGGTATAGTCCAGGATGGTTTTCATCTCAAAACCTTCTGTCTCAATCTCCCAAGTTCTGGGATTACAGACATATGTCACCACACCTGGCTTCCCTCTTCAAACTTCTACATTAGACACCTAACCACCCCCAAAGACCTCAGAATGCTTTGGGGGGTGGAGGGGGGAGGAGATAAGGCCTTTAAAGAAGTTGGGGTTAAATGAAGTCATGTAATCTGAGTGGGGCCTTAATGTGAGAAGTAGTGGACACGTACAGAAGGGGACCACGTGAGAACATGTACAGAAGGAGCTACATGAGGATACGGGACAGAAGGGGACCATGTGAGGACATGGGGAGGTGATGGCAGCTGGAGGCCAGCATGAGCAGTCTCAGGAACAAGCAGCCTGCCTCTTCTTCAAGCAGTACCTCTTCTTGAACTTGCGGCCTCTAGAACAGTAAGGGAGCAGGTGTATGCTGCTAACTCTTGCTGTCTATGGCACTTTCAAGGGTGGCCTGAGGCATCATATTCACCCAGGGGAATCTCTGAAGTGATGGTTGCCAGTTTGTCCCAAGAAACATTCTACATTTCCACCAAGGGCCTCAGAGGGAATCTTGGCAGACAATTCACTCTAATGTCTCCATCCTGGCCTGGTCTGAGGGTACCCCTGCTCAGTCTGTCTCAGGCAGTGGGAAATGGCACCTGCTATCTGCTTTGCTGGCCTGGGGTGCTGCAGGGGGTGGTGGCGAGGGTACAGAACTTGTGCATGCCATGAGTCCCCTGGGTGGAAGAGCCATGCCGGGTAGCCTGGTGAGTCACTGCTTACTCCAGGTCTGGGCTGCTGGGGACAGGCGGGTGGCTGCCTTCCCACCCTGTGGTGGCCTAGTGACATTTCCTGGAGAATCAGGAGTGGCCTGGGTGGAACTACGGATGCCAGGATCATGACACATTCTGCTCTGCCTCTGTCAACTGGTCTTCCAGGCTGCCTTCCTACTAGCCCCAGGATTTTGTGGCCAGGCCATAGGACAGAGGTGTCTTCCTGCCTCATGTGTCCGTATTGCCATGGTGACAAGATGTGGAAGCAGGTAGTTGGTCGGGGAGAGTCCTCCAGGCAAGCAGAGGGCAGGGACTGCAGAGTGAAACTGAGGTAGGCCAGGCTGCCCCAGCCCCCTTCATCCCTTCCTTCCTGCCCATGACTTCCTGAGCAGCCACATATTGGAGGCTCTGTCTTTTCTCCTGAGTCTCCTATAGCCTGGGTACAGAACATAAAGTCTGCCCTTTCCTGCCATTCTCTCCCCACCAGGATGTGGTAGACTGGAAGAACTCTGTCCCTTGACCCCATGGTTGGTGATCTCACCCTAGGCCCCGGGGAGGGGGGCAGCTGGATGTGAGTTGCCCAGCCTTCCCGGAGGCTGACCCAAGAAGGTGCCAAGTACAGAGCCTGGAATTGAGGCCAGAAGATCCTTGGAGCCGTTTGCCAGGATGGAATCAGCTTATGCTTTTGAATAAAGGGCCGCCATGTCCCTCCCAGTGCTGGGCTCGATTGGGCAAGGAGATAAGCTGAGCTGGCAGCCATCCTGGCAGGGCTCTGAATCACTGTTGTGCAAACACAACCCCTCCTTAAACACTGCCTGCCAATGTCCTCATCTGTCGTACAAACAAAATACAGCCATCCTTAGCCTAGGTTAGCCACAACAAAGCACCCCAGGGAAGCCACCTGCCAAGAAGAGTGACAGCCAGTATGGCTGTCAGCCGGAACAGAAACTCTGATGGCGTTGGCCTGTGGCCCCCACTGGCTGCATCCTGTGCCAACAGCTGTCATAGGTGTGATGTACCTAGGAGGGGCTGGGACAGGATGCAGGATAGGAGACTTGGGTGCCCTCATCAGGACAGTACACGGTTCCGTCACTCATACAGGTAGGTGCTTGTGTGCATGTGTGCCAGGGTAGGTCATGGCCTACGGCAGCTGGATTAGAAGGCGCTCAGTGATTTCCTGGGTTTCCTTTGTGCTGACCCATAACCTGAACCCATCTGCAGATGAAAAGAATGCCTTGTCTGGCTCTTTATCCTGGACCATTATTAGCTTTTCACTTAGCCCAGTGCATTTGACAGAACCACCCAGCAGAGCGGCTGGCCAGGGGTGTGCAGAGACAAAGCTGGAGTTTACAAACACACCCTCTGTCTGCATTGGTGTCTCCTCTGCTGGTGAGACACCTGGAGCACAAAATGAATGAAGGCCATGTTCGCTTGAAGAAGCCAGCGTGCCAACTGACTGCTTCAAAAATAAGGATGTGGAAGAGGAAAAAAGACATCTCTGCAAGGGCACTGCTGTTTGACCACCAGCTCCAGCTGACCCAAATTTGAGGGTGTGTAGGATGGACTTCCATGCCCAGGAAACAACATCCAGCCATGGCATGGGAGGCAGGATAATAGAGCAGAGAACATCTGTCTCATTTATCTCAAACCATAGAAAAATTTCAAAAATATTACCATCTGTAGGGGGAAAAGCAGCTACCCACTGTGACAAAAGACAAAGTATGGTTGGTCTGTGACTGAGTTAGTTTAAAATTTTTAATAAAGCAAATGCTGTTTCTGGCTTGCAACTTTTTCAGTTTTTTCTTTTAAGTCTTCTCCCACCATTTTAAGGTGTTGACCTGATTATTTTTCTGTTCTTCACGCTGCTGTCTACCTCAGCTTTGCTTCCTTTCGGATGCTCGAGGTATCAGTGGTGCAGACAGTTCTAACCTGCTTCACGCATTGCTTTGTGGATTTGGTCCCCAGAGTGTGATCATTACAGCAGACACTATGCACAGTGTGGAAATGCTGACACCTCCTCACTAGATAGAGAGATGTCTTTACTGCAATCTGCCTTTGTGAAAGAGAAAATGTCTCAGGATTTCAGCTCTTTGAAGAGCCAAGTGGACAGTGGTGTGTGTGTGTGTGTGTGTGTGTGTGTGTGTGTGTGTGTGTGTGTGTGTGTGTACATGTGTTTGTGGTATACTAGCCTACACATGCATGGTATGGAGGCCAGAGATTAATGCTGGGTGTCTTTCTTAGTTGTTTACCTTATTTTTTGAGACAAGGTCTCTCAATGAACCTGGATCTCACCACTTTGCTAGCAAGTCCCAGGGTTCCGCCCTGACTCCAAACCTCTGCCCCTAGTGTTGGGGTGTACTCCACATATAGACATACACCACAACGCCTTGCCTTTCTGTGGTTGCTGAGGACCCCAACTCAGGTCCTCACATTGGCTCAGAAAGCAATCTATGAATTGAACCATTTCCCCAGCCCAACTTTTGAGAGTTTTTATTTTTTGCAGTTTCAGCATTAGGGATCATAGCCCAACGGCAAACGTGGGTGGCTGGTTCAGATGTTACCAAAGGGGAGAGAAAGGGGAGGTCAAGGTCAGGGCTGGTGTTGGACAGAACTATTGGGGGAGCAGCCTAGTAAAGTCAGAGAGGACTGGGGTGTGGGGAGCAGCCTAGTGGAGTCAGAGAAAAATGGGGTGGTGGGGAGCTGCTTAGTGAGGTCAGAAGCAGTGATGGAAATCAGTGGATCGTACAGAAGACCCAGAGTTCCGAATGGGTGGCTGGTTCAGAGAACAGGTGAGGTTGTACAGGTGAACCTTCAGCTGTGGGGTGATGGTAACATGACTCCCTACCTTATGAGTCTTCTACCTTCAGTCAAGGCCCCAAGTGCTATAAGCATGACTTCTTGAATGCTTCCTACTTGTGACCCTTCTGTACCCCCACCGATTTTATTTTGAGACTGGGTCTCACTATGTAGCCCTGGCTGGCCTGGGACTCACTAGGTACACTATAGAGACCAGGCTGACCACTTACTCACAGAGGCCCACCTTCCTCTGCCTCCCAAGTGCTGAGATGTTCACCACCATGCCCAGCTTCATGCCCTCCAAATGTAACACAACTCTGGCTATGTAGGTAAAGAAAATAGGTATGCAAATCAAACATTTACTGATTATGAGTAACATATATTTTGAACATTTTCCAGCAGATATATTTTTTAACCATTGATTAAAATTAAAGTTGTATATTAATGAGACTGTCTACTTATTTATTTAAATATAAAAATGAAATCTTAGATGACTAAGACTGTAGAATATAGAATATCTTCAACATTTTTTCAGAGTTGATTAATATTTTGATTGTACATTGCTGAGAACACGTGCTTCAAATAAACACACAGTACACACAGTACAAAATTACAGAAGTGTGTCCCTGGCCATTTCAGAAATTGGTGGAAAATTTGCCCTAATCTCAAGCCAAAATCATCAAATGATATTCTTATGAAATTCAAGTCGGCAACTGTGGGGGACCATCTCACCCCCACTTTTCCCTAGGGTACTCTTGAGCAGGAGCAACAGGAAATATTAGATAGAAGGAGAGAGAGAGAGAGAGAGAGAGAGAGAGAGAGAGAGAGAGAGAGAGACAGACAGACAGACAGACACACAGACACACAGACACACAGACACAGAAACACGGAATAACCTCGGGAGGACCTGGATCCTATCCGTCGTGCCCTGGCTGTCTCCGCTCTCAGGTATATACAGGAATGCCAAGGGGTGGAGCAAAAGGCCTCCCCTCCAGCACAGCCAAGTGCAGACCATCTCAGACACCTGGTGACCATGCATGTGGTCAAGCCATCCCCTAATGCAGCCCTGCTGTGTGAAGCAAGCTCAGCTCTCACTAGGAAACCTCTGTGGGCTCCCACAAGCAACTCAAATAGCAATTTTCAAAACCAAACCTTCTAACGCAATCCAACCTAAAGACACACCAGTGTGATTCACGCTGAGGAATGATGGTGGGAAATACACAGTCTTTGTTTTTTGTAATTAAGCCATTATGTTTCTATAATGGTTCTGCACTGACCAGCCCACACCAGAAGGGACACCTTCTGAGGAGCATAACCCATTGAGGGGACGACCTGCTGTCCCAGGGCACAAGGGAAAAGTCTCTAAGGAGGGGCTGACACACTTGGTTCATATAAGCCAAGCCAACACCCTGAGCATGTGGGCACAGTGTGGAGTGGTATGAAGGTCAGGGATGGGGACCAGAGTCCAGGGCTGTGCTGTTACTGAGCACAGTGCCTCTGAAGAGGTCTCTGGCTCCTGGGAGCTCCCATGTGCCGGCCCTCCGTGTCTCTCTTTACCTTTGGTCTCCTTGAGCAGCTCTTCCGTGAACTTGACCACCTGGACCACCTCGACCCATGGGAAGCCTTTTCCCACAGCAAAGATGACACTGTCATAGAGGGTGTCCAGCAGGATGCTCCGGCGGGCATCCCTCAGCTCATCAAACTCCTCCCAGTTCAGGAGCCTCCGCAGGTGCTCTCGTCCCCGGGGTTTCTGCCAGATGTGGTATGGGGAAAGGGGACAATGTCATTACGGGGCATGACACTGTTGGGGGCCACACGAAAATCCTGAGAATGGCCAGGAATGTGGGGACACCAAGGAAGAATCGGGCTTGGTTTCTAGACTGCTCTCCTTCCCTTTCTGGAAGCTTGTTCTTTTGGGTGTGCTCCAGTGTGTCGGTACATGTGTGTGGGTGTGCTTCAGTGTGTCGGTACACATGTGGGTGTGCTCCTGTGTGTGTCCCTGCACATGTGTGGGTGTGCTCCCGTGTGTTGTGGGGTATTATTTTAACCAGGCAAAGATGTGTTACATTTGTTTATAGCTATAGAATATTACTTTAACTGTGTAAAGGTGTGTTACATTTGTTTATGCTGACTTTATTTAACAATATAAGGATGTGTGTTTAATGATGTAAAGATGTGTTGTATCTGTTTCACCTTGCCTGCCTAAGGCACCTGATTGGTCTAATAAAGAGCTGAACAGTCAATAGCTAGGCAGAGAAAGGATAGTCGGGGCTAGCAGGCAGAGAGAATAAACAGGAAAACTCTAGGCTCAAAAAGAACAAGAAGAACTAGAGAAGAGAGAGGAAAGAACACAGGAGATGCCCAGAGCCAGAAGCCAGGCAGCTACCAGCCAGCCAGAGAGACAGCAAGAAAGTAAGAAAAGGTTAAAAAGCCCTGAGGCAAAAGGTAGATAAAGAGAAACAGGTTAATTTAAGTTAAAAGAGCTACCCAGAAATGAGCCTAAGCTAGGCTGAGCATTTATAAGTAATAAGAAGCCTCCGTGTCATGATTTGGGGGCTGGTTGGTAGCCCAAAAGAAAAAGCCTGGTACACCTATGTGTGTTGGTACACATGTGTGGGTGTTCTCCTCTGTGTGTCAGTGCACATGTGTGGGTGTGTATGTGGAGGTCAGAGGGCAGCCTCAGGAGTCAGTCGTCACTCAGAGTCCACCTTGTTTTTGAGACAGGTTCTCTCACTGGCCTGGAACTTGCCAAGTAGGCGGGGCTTGCTGCCTGTCTCTGCCTCCCCAGCATTGGGATTACAAAGCTTCGGCACCACCTCTGGCTGTCTTTGAAGTGTGTTCTTAGGGATCAGACACAGTCATGTCCTTGTACTCGTGTGGCAAGTACTTGACCAGTGGAATTATTCTCCCAGACCCCTCTTCTTCTTCTTTTTACTAGCACTCCTTTCTTTGAGAGCTCTGACACTAGCCAGTGCAGCCCCAGGTTTGTGCACCTCCAACAAGCCTCAGGTTTGTGAATGGTGGTTCCTGTTTTCTGTTCCCTAAAACAAGGTAATTTCCCTGAGACTTCTTTCAACCAGCTCACCTGATACATTCATACTAGAGTGTGAATGACTGGTGGAGAAGAGGTTTAGTGAGGTGATGTTTAGCTTGAGGGATGTTCAGGCTCTCTTGTGGACTGGTAGAGTATAAATTTTCCCTCACTGGTGCTGCTATAGCCTTTCTAGAAGGGGTGCACAGTAGGAGAAGCAAGGGTCACTTCAATAACAACAAGAAATAGGAAGATATAGAGACCCACCATCCACAGGGGTGCTGCTCCCCAGGGCGAGGAGGCTCTAGCTAGGGGAACTCCAAGCAGATCAATGGCAGATCTCATGGGCCTAGATCCCTATTCTCAGCCCCTGGCAGTTTCTGTTTACCACACTTCTCTGTCCTGTGCACTCCTTCCCTGCAGCTCCCATCCATCAAGAGCCCCTTCACCCTCCCGCACATGAGAAGCACAGCTCTAGAGGGCTGTTGGAGCCCAACGCACCAGATGGCAGGTATTGTCTCCTCCTCCCCCATCCCTGGTGAGCTGGTCCACAGCCTAGACTTTTCAGTGAGCCCAAACAGCCTATGACTCTGAAATTCCATCCTCAAGCATCCATTGAGCCAGGGTCAGGACTGGTGACTCTAGAACTCCAGCCTCAAGCATCCATTGTGCCCTTAGAGGTGGTGTGTTGGGATGTTAGAAGTGCCACCCAAGAAGACAGCATCCTTGAGCCTTGCTGGCACACCTCCCCCTTCCCACTAGATCCATTGGAGCAAAGGTCTCTAATGCAGATCTTCACCTGAAACTGGAAGACTTCCTTCACTCCCTGGGGTGTTAGGAGTGCCATGGCCCTGGCTCCCCCCAGTTGCTAGGAGACCTCACTGGGACTGACTCAGTTCCCAGAACCCTGGCAAGGAAGCCTGGCTTTGTTATGTCATGGGGTCCCTGGCTTCTTCTAGTTTTTTTCATACTGGTCCTTCAGCAGTCCTGTGCTATAGGTCATCCTCCTGTATCTGTGCAGGGACCTTAGCCCCTTCCCCTTTCATCTGTCTCAGTTTCCCATCTGTTCTCCATCATGTACAGGCATGTGCATGCACCCACGCACACACACTCCACTTCCCTCATCCTCCATATCCTGCTAATTGCAGCCTGTGTCTTCCTGTCCTTCTATAGGTCAGGTTTGATCTCCATACTGACCTTCACGTCCTTACCTCATCCCTTCAGGATCTAACCCAACCTGCCCCCGACACCACCCAGCAGCTTCCATAATTCTGTATTTTCAATGTTATGACTTAGCTTTGAGGACACAGAAAGCATCTAGGCAGGGGCACCCCAAGGGCTGTGCCCAGGCACCAGATGCTGAGAGTGATGAGTCAGGCTCTCTCCTAGCCTCCCCTGTCCTGGTGGCACCTGGGTCACCGAAGGCACAATTATGCCCGCCCCCTCACTGCCCATGTTCAGAGCCCCAGTAGGAGGGCCTGGGAACACTGGCTAGGGCTGGTGTTCTCTGCTGTGTTGGTTAGTTTTTTGTCACCTTGACACGAGCTAGGGTCGTCTGGGAAGAGGAACCTTAATTGAGAAAAATATCTCTACCAGATTGGCCAGTAGGCAAGTCTGCAGGGGCATTTTCTTGATTAATGATGGATGTGGGAAGCCCCAGCCCATGGTGGGTGGTACCATCCCAAGTCAGGTGGTCCTGGACTGTATAAGAAAAGAAAATTGAGAAAGCCACAAGGAGCAGACCAATGAGCAGTATTTCTCCATGGCCACTGGTTTAGTGCCTGCCTCCAGGTTCCTGCCTTGGCTTCTCTCAGTGATGGACTGTGACCTGTAAACCAGATTAACCCTTTCATTTCCAAGATGGTTTGTCAGTGTTTTATCACAGCAGTAGAAAGCCAACTAAGACACACTGTGGCAGCATCACTAGGGGAGGGGATCCTTCCCCACTGCCCCTCAAA
The DNA here is from genome assembly GCF_007827085.1 of Peromyscus californicus insignis. Classification (NCBI taxonomy): domain Eukaryota; kingdom Metazoa; phylum Chordata; class Mammalia; order Rodentia; family Cricetidae; genus Peromyscus; species Peromyscus californicus. The sequence continues at coordinate 59,640,256 of NW_026294413.1, read as the reverse complement.
TGCACCCTGACGCTTTTCCCTGCTGACTCCTAGCCAGGGGAACTTATTGATCACCATGTTCTATGTCTTGCTGTGCTGGGGGCTGAGCTTCTCACTGGAGACCTCTAATCTGTCTTTCATGTTGACTACCCTCCCCAGCCCCCACACAGATGCACGCGTGTATCAATTACGTGGATTTGGCTGTGCCATGGTTTACAATCATTTAATCAAGCCCCAAGCAAGGTGTTGTTAAGTGACACTTAGTAGGTCTTTGACGTCTGCTGCCAGCTCAGTGTGAACAGGGGAGGGTCAGGAGAGGGCTTTAGGAGCAAACTGCCAAGCCAGAGCATGTTCTTGGTCTTTTCTTTCCCCCTCTTCCTAATCAGAGCACAGACACATGGTGAGGCTTCAGCTAGCCTGTAGACTATGGGAACAAGGCTGGCTTCATAGGGGAGGCTTCCTAGACTTTGCAAAGCCATTTTGCCCCTTCCTTTGCTGTCTTCCAAGCAAGAATGCAGAGATGACTGTCGAGCACCAGCAATCATGCTGCAAGCACAAGGCTGAATCCCATCCTGGGCTCCCTAAGGACGTCAAGCCCACCACATCTCCATCAGCTGCCTGACTGCACTGTCCTAGATGGGAGGCAAGGAGGGAACACTTAGTATGTCTGGTTTAAGGTGCTGGCCCTTGGGGTTAGAGTTCCCAGCAGCTACACTCAACCTTCTGAACCTCCAGTTGGGTCAAATGAGGTGATCGGGAGGTGGGCCAACCAAAGAGGAGGGGTTCTTGCTCATGAAAGCAAAGTGATTATCCAGAACCAGGAAGTGGAGGTGCGGAGATTTCAGGATGTCCCCCCTGTCACCCATGGGAGCTGCATGGCCCACTTCCTGTAAGGGCCCTGAGAAAGTGACAGTCTGCCCAGTCATTCAAAGAGAGTTTCCTAAGACTAGAGGAGGCTGGGAGGCCTGCTCTTTGACACAAAAGTCACCCCATCAAGGACAGAGGGTGGTGCTGCTGTGGGGCTATCCTACCTGCACATGTCCTCTCAATGTCAATTCAGCGTGCCAGAGCCTGAAGCCTATGGCGCAGGTGGAAGCCTTGCTGGCCCCAGGAAAAGATGAAGAGTGTCATTCCAGGTGATTGTGTCCAATCGGAGCCTTGCAGTTGGGAGTGGGGGACAGTCACCCTCAGTGCCTCCTTTCTTCATCCATCTGCTCGCTCAAAAATGGCCACCGTGCATATAAGAACTGTTTGGCCACAGAAATGAGCTGTGATTCCCACCGTGTAGCTATATGCATCTTCGGAAGCCTAACTCCTGGCAAGGGCTAGGAGGTGGGTGGAGAAGATGCAGATGCTGGAGAGCACAGTCTGAGTGTGCATGCTCGTGCATGGCGTGTGCTGAAATGTGCCCCTTGCCCCTCATTCCTGTGTTAAAGTCCTCAGTACTTCAGAATGTGAGCATGCTTGCACGTACGGTCTTTAAAGATGCAACAAAAGTAAATGAGATCTTTAGGATGGACTCTCATCCAGTGTGGACACCTTGATTTTGGACTCTGAACCTTGGGAACTGGAAGTATGTGTCCCCATCAGAGGAGGACAACAGACATCAACGGATCATGTGGGGTCATAGCTATCTGAAAGCCAAGGAGAGATGCCCCAGAAAGAACCAGCCCTGGGGACACTTGACTTTGGACACCCATCCTCCAGAACTGAGGATGTGTCTGCTCTTTGAGTCCTTTGGTGTGTAGAACTCTGTTACAGCAGCCTGAGCAGGGGCATCCAATGGGTGGACGTGGGCTTCTTGATGGGAGGGTTGGGATGAGGTATGTGTGGGTCAAGGGGCGGGAGCCAGAATTTGGAGCCAAGCAACTACTGTGCCTCCTGAGAGAAGATGGCATCCACCCACAGCTTGTTAAAGAGGGGGAAGACGAGAGTGTGGGAAGGGAACAGGGAGGAAGCTTCAGGAAGCAGGAAGGTCCAGCATTACAAAAGCCAAGTATGGCACGTGGCTTCTGCTGAGTCTTTATCATTGAGTCTTCACTGAGCCTGATCAGACCACCCAAGAAGACTGATTTCCTCTGGAGTTCATATGGATTTCCTGAGTCTGTGTCCCTTCCTTGCCCCCACTCTCTTATTTATTTTGGCTCATGAGTTCATAGGTGTCAGCCGATGGTCACTTGGCTTTGTTGATTCTGGGCCAGTGCTGAAGCAAAACATCATGGTGGCAAACCCAGGATTTAACAGCTGCTTACCTAACAGTAGTAGCCAGGGAAGGGTAGTGGGGGTCAAGGGCATGCTAGGACAAGATATGCTCTTCACAGGCACAATCCCCGTTGGCCTAGTTCCTCCTCCTAGCCCTACTTCCTAAACTATCAGTTCTCTGTATTTGCATATACTATTTGTCCGGTGCTTCTGAGCCTCAGGTTGCAGGCTTAACTTGGCCTCAGTGGTTTTGTTTCCCCCTGAATGTGGTGACTTTGTGATTGTCCCTGTGGCTCTCCAGGCTCTGGTCAGAACCAAGTCTCACCACCGGGACTCGTAATAAGCTCTGTTCCGCAGAGATGTTGAGGTTATCCCTGCTCCTGTCACTAATCATGCAGCTGGTCCCACCCCTCTCTACTTGAGGCCAATAGTGTCACATAAACCAGTTTCTAGCCTCAACAGCATTGATATAGGGAGCCACCCTGTTCATTGTTGGCTGCTGAGAAGCATCCCAGGCCTCTGCCGACTAGATGTTAGCAGCAGGCTCTCTGCCAACTATGGTGACCACAGCATTTCTAATCCTTGTATTATGTCCCATAGGGTCAGTTCCTGCCTGCCTGTTGATAGCTGATGGTCTAGAGTCACAGTGCCCATGATGGTTCATCATCACTGTCAACTGGGCTGGTGTCCAAAGTCAACTGGCGATTGCCTAGGAGGCACACCTGTGCCCATGTCTGTGAAGGCATTTCCAGAGAGGATGAACAGAGGAATGATGACCCACCTTGAGTGTGGGTGGCACTACCCCATGGACCAAGGTCCCAGACCAAGTAAAAAGGCCAACAAGAGAAAGGGAGCTGAGCTCTATTATTCATCTCTCTCTGCTTCCTGACTGTGGATGCAACATGGCTTTCTCCTTCTAGCCACCACGGCTTCTCCAAAATGGCGGACTGTGTCTCCTTGAGCAATGAACTTTTCCTTAAGTTGCTTTTGTCAGAGATTAGGCCCAGCAGAGAGAAAAGTAACAAACGCTACACTGAACAACTTTTATTTTTGAGGAGGGTGGATGAGCCTGGGAAGCCTGGGTCAGTCCTCCCACCAACCTTGTGCTTGTTTCCTTCTTGAAGTAGTAACAGGCCAGTCTTCTTGTGCAGGGCTGTGGACCAGCCTACTTCTATCTTTATGGTTTTCCTTTCTTCTCTGTGTTGATGAACATGGAGCAAAAGGTGCATATGTATGCACAAAGATCCTGTTCCAAATAACTGGGACTGTCCTTTACCTTCTGTCCCTCATCAGTGATGTCATTCCTGTCACAATGCCCCTCTAGCTCTAGGACTTTAGTAGCCTCTGCTGTCAACTTTACTCAGTTGACAGGTTCTCCTTTGGGTTGCATGAATTATTATGAAACCTAGACCAGCATTTCACTTGAACTGACTTTTTTCTTGACTCTGAAACTTGAAGCCAGCATCTTTGAGAATTCATGGCATCCTCTACCATGGTTCCTAGGACAGCTGGAATATGGTGGATGTTATAGAGTCATGAGTCTTCTGTGGATGGCTACAGTGACCATTTTAGAGATGAAATAACTTGAATCTGTTGTCTGTATGCTAAAGTCTAGGTGACTACCCAACTCATTGACTTATAGCCCCCCATAGGAAGGCAACGTGATGTCCTGATTGCCTGAGGGTGGTCCAAGTTTACTCCTGTTGTCCCCAACCTAACTGGTAGTGTCTCCATTTTCTCTTCAAAGTACCTTGGTTTTGATAATAAAAATATGTGGCCACCCAAGGAAAGGCTACCATGTCCACTCCCCTTATTTCACTAAATGAAGACATTGAACAAATGATACCTTCCTTTTACTGGCCTAAAACATAACTAACCCAAACCCCAGTGAACACTCTGCTGGCCCGTGTGTGCTGATGTAGATCCTTAGTGGCATGGCATTTCTTAGACACCAGTGACCTTGCACACTTTGCAGGGGTTCAGTAGACAGAAACAAAACAAGCCGGTGTGCACTGAGAGCCCTTCATGTTGCCCATGTTTTGGAACAACTAGTGTTTTAGCCTATGAGATCTGATAATGGTTGTTATAACTTAGCAAAATACCTTGAGTGGGCCCAGCTGGCTCATTATAGTGACCCCATCCCTGTGGCTCACATCCATGCCCATTTGATCACTGGGATGACCATATGTGCCTGTCACCCAGAAGGAAACCCTCCTTGAGTTCATTGCAGAGTTGACTAGGCTGGAGCGGATGCATGGCAACTCAGCCTCCGTCTCCCGAAGGCAACATCACCAGGAATTCTCACAGGTTGCTCTTTCTCCCATCACATTTCTACTGAGCAGAATGCTGGGGTGCAGGTCACAGTTCACCCCCTTCCTCCTGGCAACCATGGATCTACACTGAGACATTTTTGTAAAACAGAGATTGCTTTGTCTTAAGAGAGGTTGGATTTGACTATTCCAGCCTCCTATCATTCCCCTTGGTTGTGGTCAACAAAACCCAATATGGCTGACTCAATCCAAAGTGAGTAATGGAAACCCTCAGAGGGAAACTGGATGTCAGCTGCTGGAGGGAAAAACAGGTGAGAGCTCTCCCAATACCTGAGAAAAGCAACTCAAGGGAGAGGGGGGAGGGGATTTATTTGGACTCGTAGTTTGAGGATACTGTCCATCATTGCAAGAAGTCAAAAGGGAAAGTAGCCCCCGCCCCCCCCCCCCCCCCCCCCCCCCCCGAAGCCGCTGGTCACATTGTATCCACAGTCAGGAAGGAGAGAACTTTCAACACATCGTTTGCCTTCTCCTTTTTATTCAGTCCCGAGCCCTGGCCTGTGGAAGAGTGCCACCCACATTTAGGATGGAATTTCCCACCTTAATAAACTCTGTCTAGAAACTCCCTCACAAGCATGCCTAAAGGTTGTTTCCATGATGATTCTAACCCCATCAAGCAAATAATCAAGATTTCCCATCATACCATCCCATATACTCTCCTCCTGCTTCTCGGCCAGCTCTCCTTGGGCTGGTGGCCCACATCTCCCTTTCTTTCTTCACTTAGTGCTCCTGCTTGTTGTCACCAGGGCTGTGGCCACTGCAAGGGCTGAAGTCAAATGGAGACCCTTGGTACTTGAAGGTTCCCCATGAACACACGGCCGTATTGTACTGTCCTCACAGCCATCCTGAGGGCCGAGGGCCAGAAGCCGTTTGTGTAAGTGCACAAAGCTAATTATTCCCTCTGCAGATGGTGAACCCCCATAATCTTCTCGGGCTTGTCATAATCCAGCCTTTCTGGAAGCTGCTGAGGTGGTGAGTCTCCATGTGAGAGGGCCAGTGACTGGGCAGAGAGTTCCAGAAGCCACAGAGGAACACCCTGAGGCATGTCCAGAGGGTCCATCAAAAGGCCCACAGCAGCTACTGGGAGAGGGGCAGCATCCACCTCAGCCTGACCTTGACTGGCTGTTCCCTGGGCTCAGAGAGCCGAGCCATGCCCAAGCGCTCCTCTGCAGACGGTGAGTGTGTAGCTCCCTGTAACCAGTGAGGTAAGCCACTGCGGGTGGGGGATAGGAGGACTGACTCTGGGAAGTCCTAGGAAATGGGGAGGCTTTTCTGCTGCAGATGCTGGTGGTGACGCAAGGCTCCACTGCCTCCCCGCAGCCTGCTGAGCTGGGAGCAGATCATGTTGAGACACGGTGGTGTCACAGCAGCCGAGTTTCAGGTTCCTGCTGATTGATTTATGGGTGTCAATGCTGCAGCCTGTCCAGTCTTTCCATCTGGACCTTTGAGGGGAAGGATGCAGTTGCTAGAGCCAGCAAGAGGGAAAATTCCTTCCCAGGACGATTTGGGTCCCACAGTGGAAGGAGAGGTGTCAGCCGGCCCTGCAGGGGTGAAGATATCCAGGGAGGAGGGGCTGGCTCCGAGGAAAGGGTCCAGTTTACTTCCAGAAGACCTAGACCTCAAGCACAGAGTGTCAAAACCAGGGTCTTGGGGAGCTAGCACTAGGGCTCAATAGTAGAGCGCTTGTCTAACATATAATATGCCCGAGACTCCATCCCTAACAGGGCAAAGAAAAAAGAAAAAGGGAAAAAAGGGCCTAGAGGACCCTGAGTATGACCTACGGAATTTTCTAGACTAGCCTCAGGGTTAGCATCCTTGTTCATTTCTACAGGAAGTAACCAAGATGCAGAGAAACTGAGTACTGGAAGGACCCCAGAGCCAAACAGAATATTCTTCACAGTCAGAGAATCCTTGGGAGGGTGGGGACAGTGCCGCTGCCCTGGCCCAGGTTCAGTGATGGGGAAGCCAAGGTTGGGGCAGTAGGTGCCCTGAAGGTCCCAAGTCCTGTGAGTGAGAGTTCATGCTGAGTCTAGGTTCCTCAGACCAGCTCCAGCATGGTCATCACTGTTCCCATACCTCAGCTTTGACTTTCTCACGGGGCCACACCCTGTATTCCTCTCACTGAGCACTAAAAGCTCCCTCCATGGAGGGGAAGTCCCCACCCTCCCCAACTGCTACACAGTGACAAGGAGAGAAGGGAGAGGTGAGAGGCATAAGCCACTGCCTCGTCATGACACAACCATGGGGGAAGATTGCAACCCAACCCTCAGGAAGGTGTAGCCTCAGAAAGGCAGACAGACAGTGGAGGTTCTGCCCCCACTGCCCGCAGGAGTGTGATTGAATCTTAGTTACCCTCTTAGTGATAGAGACTTCTAAAAATCCTCTTACAAATCAGAGTGACCTCAGACAGGCCGTTGTCTTAACCCACAAGACAAGAGAAGAGCTGTCGGCCATTCTCAGCGCCTCAGTACCAGTGTGTGTGTGTAAGAGAGGGGGGGGGGCAGGGAGGGGAGACAGAGAGACAGAGAGGCAGAGACAGCAAGACACAAAGAGAGATAGGTGTGCACATGTGGGTGTACATCCAGGCGATCATACAGGCATGGGTGTGCATGTTCGTGCATGTGTTGGTGTACTCCTGTGTGAGGGTGTTTAAGAGGAAAAGCTGGTGTGGCAGGGGACCCCTGGCCTTTCAGTCACAGGTGGGATCCTGCTTTGGCTGATCAGGTAGTGCTCTGTCCTGAGCTTTGGTCTACCGCGTAGAGAATGAGGAGCAGACTGAAGGAGGCCACGCACCTTCCGTCTCCACGGCCCAGTCCTTAGAACCTTTCCCTGAAAAACCCACTTTCCAATCCTTTAATCATCCTGGCTGTTTTCCTCTGAACTTCTTCCAAGAGACCTGTGTCACTCCATAAGTATGTCACATAAATTAGTCAGTAAATCAGTCTGTCAGCAGGAGTTCTTAAGCAAGCACCCTGCGGCTTGCGGGAGATGCCCAGCTGATACAGCTCAACCACTCCACAACCAAAAGGGCTTTCACCTTGCCTCAGACCTGGGGTTCATTTGGCTAGCCATGACCTGGGGCCTTGGGGACTCATGGGGAGGACATCAATCCTTTTTTTATGGCACCCTTCCCAAAAGATCAGGGCCTTCACCCAACATCTCTGAGAACATGGCATGTAGACATCAGTTGGGCACCAGCTGGGTTCAGAGGTTGGCTAGGCACTGTGAGCGCAGGGACAATGAGTGGGAAGTCCCTGGCCACCAGAGCAAAAGGCAGGTGCATCAAGGGGTAAGCGTCAAGAGGCTGCAGAAGCAATAAGGATGATGATCCCTGGTCAGGAGCCAGCCAAGGCCAAGGTTGCAGACAGGACATCGGCGTTGCTATGTGGGCTGCTTTGCAGGACTTAATTTCCTGATACAGTCTGGTGAATACAAAGTGAGGTGGCTCAAAGAACCCAGAACCTGGAGGAAAGCAAACTTGTATTTTACTCAACAGCCGCAGGCACCTTGAGTAATCCGTTTCGTCTTTCAGCTAGATCCTCTAAGGCATTAGGGGATGAGGGTCCCACTAGGCAGCTGAGATAGCGTCACTTACCTGGGCGTCTGACACAGAGCAGGTGACAACGGACATCTCCTCCCCCTACCCCAACCCTTGTCTTTCCACTATGACACTGTGACCCAGTTTCTGGGTGCTCTGCAGCTCCTACAGGTGACATTGATCCTGACTACCACACTGTGAGCTTGGGGTGCTGTGTTCCATGAGTGAGAGTCGTGGTCTAAGTTAGCAATGTCCCCTGCGGGTTCATGACTGAACTCCTGCTCTCTAGTTGGTGGCTGTGTTTTGAAGGTCATGGCACCTTCAGTAGGCAGGGTCCAGTTGATGGAAGCGGGTCACTGGGGATGGGCCTTTGAAAGTTATGGTGTGGCCCACCTCTGGTGCCTTCCCTGCTTCCTGGGCCACTGCTGTGTGCACTGTCTACCCAGCATACACATCCCTACCACCACGGACAGGCCTCCACCCTGGGGCCATGCTTTCTCCACCGTGGCCACGATGAACAAAAGTATCTCCGAAATGGGAGGCAAAGACATCCTTCCAGTCCCTTCTGCCAGGTGTTTGTGTTGCAACAAGACATAAGCAACAACGTGAGTCACCTATGTGGCCTGCACAGGACTGTCCTCGCTTTTAGATCAAAGGCGTTTCCTTTAACCTTAAAAGCAATTTCATTTCGCACGGTCCCCTGCTTGGGAACCAAACGGTCTAGGCTTGGCAGTGTGACTGAACTTAGTTTTTTTGTTTTGTTTTGTTTTTTGTTTTTTTCTCTGTGGCTGGGCACACTGTTTGGGGTTAACATCTGTTTGCAGTACGGGGAAGTATTCAGTCTTGGTCATGACCTAAAACTAACTTGGTGAGGACTACTTAGGAGAGAACAGTTGGGTGCAAAGCCAAAGCTTCTCAGACTTATTTACATCTTTACATCACTACCGACTGGAGGCTGGAATCAAAAGCACCCCACTGGGCTCCACACACCACCCTCACCCTAGAGCAGGGGCTCTCAACTTGTGGGTCACAATTCCTTTGAGGTCAAACAACCTTTTCATAGGGGTCGCTTAAGACCATCAGAAAACACAGATATTAACGTTATGATTCCTAACAGTAGCAAAATTACAGTTATGAAGCAGCAATGAAATATTTGTATGGTTGGGGGGTCAGCACATGAGGAACTGTATTTAAAGGGTTGCAGCCTTAGGAAGGTTGAGAACCACGGCCCTAGAACCTCTGACCCAGGAAGTCTGAGCGCTATGTTAATTTGTGCCTCTAAGAAGCCCCTCCCCAGGGGGAGGTACTGAGGCTCTAGGTTCAAGGGCTGAGAAGCCCAGGTGTCCTCTCTCTGCGTGCACTGGCACTTAGCTGAGCCTTCCTCGCTACAAACTTCCATCCTTTAGACTAGACAGTTCTCTCCAGGTAATAACTACACACATTCACAAAGCACTCTGTAAACTATGAAATGTCAAATAACCATTAACAGCTTGACGTCTAATTCAGCTTCACCTGCCTTATGAAAGGAGGATACTGAGTTATTTTTGTAAAGATTAAGTAAATTATTCTATATAAAAGCGCATTGTGAAACACAAAGAGCTACCAAATCTTGTTCTTTTAACTTCCCTAATCCTCCATTTCCTCACCCGTATTGTGACAGGGTGCCCCATGAGCCATCCTGTGTGCCAGCCTCAGTCACAGGACACCTAGTTCCTATGGATGTGGATAATGCAAGACTGTACTGCATTTTCTGTGGATGCTCTGAGTCATGTTGACTCCCTAGGTCAAAGCTGCACTGGAGCCCACAGTTACCAGTTAGGGTGCTCCCGGCCACATGATGAAGGGCTCCATGCTAGAAGTGGATTTAAGGACAAGGGACTTCTTGACTCATCTAACAAAAATTCCAGAGGCGTGGTTGACTAACTCAATTGTTAATAAAGACTCTGAAATCTTGACTTTCTCCCCAGGATTACACTGTGGTTGCAGCTGCACCAGGCATCACACACATACAAGGACAACATCCAAAAGCAAGATGAGTGCTCTACTAGTACCCTTTTCATGGATGAGAATTTTCAGAATCTTCTCATTGGCTAGGGTTCTGTCACATACCCTGAAACAGGGGAATGGAATAAGCACAGTTGGCTTGGGCTATGTATTGTATATTCAGTCCCTGGGTAAAAAGAGACCCAGGAACTATGGGATGCTCCAGAAGACTCATGTGGACACAAGAATCAGTGCAGAAAGGACTAAGGGGAAGCGGCCGCCCGTCTATCCACCCTCCAGTCCTCCTCCGCATCTCTCTGCTGGTGATCGTTTCACACATCTCAAGCTCTTCTTGGCTCAGAAAGCACAGCCAGAGAGGGACTTGGCAGGTTCTCCCCAGCTACCTTCTTTGAGGATGCTGAGCTCCCTGGTAGCCAGGGCCAGCAAATCACAGTAAAGAAGTCATCTTGTTGGAGGGGCAGGGCAGGTCCCCGTGGGTTAGGACCGATCAATAAGTCACAGCCTACTGAACTTATTGGCTATGGTGTCTCTCTGGTGAAGTCCTGGACCTGGGAAAGCGCTTGAGCATCACTGTGTCACTACAGGAAGTATATCTGCTTCCTCTTAGGTCCATCACTTCCTGGGTAGCTACAGTTGGCTCATTATGTAGGTGAGGCTGGCTGCTGATTCTCAAGGTCCTCCTGTCTCTGCCTTCCCAGGGCTGGGATTATAACTGCACATGACCATACTCAGTCTTTTAAATTTTTATTTATTTTAATATTTTTAACAAAGGTTCGAGGGATTGAACTCAGGTCATCACACTTATAAGGCAAGCACTTTACACATTAAGCCATCTTCACAGCCCACAGTGGGCTGGATTTTGCTGGCATTTTGAGAAGGCCAGTCATGTAGCTGGTCTGATTTCATTCTTCTTCCTTCAGAGCCTTGTGAATCCACAGGGAGTGGATCAGGGGTTCCTGAAGAAGAGAACTCACCAACAAGCCTTTCATCCCTGTCTGGGCTCAGGAATGTGAGGAGGCAGGGACAGGGAGTAGAGATGGCATTTCCCATGGCGTTGGACCTTTAGGCCTGGAGTGTGGGTCCCTGGCACCAATCCCTTTCAGCTTCTGAGAAGATGCATGGGAAAGCTGTGAGGCTGAGAGCATTGGAGCAGCTGAAGGAAGGGGTGTGCAGAAGTGGAGAGGGTAGATGTAAGGAAGTAGATGCTGGGAGGGTGGAACACTGGGTCCTATCCCTCAGGTGTGTGCTCCCTGTTATTGCTTAGTGAAGGTGTCCAATCCAGCTGAGTCCCCAGCTGGAATCTCAGAGCAAGCAGCAGGGTCCAAGACCTCTAAGACCAACCCTATCTCTTCATTCTGCTCATTTGAGGCAAAGATGTGGAAACCACTCCACAGGGACAGAGAACCCAGGACCTTGGAAGGCACATTTCCAGGCCTGACTTATAGTTTTAAAATCCCAGAACCATGCATTAGACTTGTGCTGGCCTGGGATCCACATTAGCTAGACTTCAGAGCTGTGAGGGTCAAATGGGTGTAACACTTTGGGCTAGGTGTGGCCGTGAACTCAGGAGGCAGAGACAGATGGATCGCTATGAGTTTGAGACTAGCTTGGTCTACATAGTGAGTTCCAGATTAGCTGGGGATACACAATAAGACCCCTGTCTCAATAAAATAAAAGGGCCCATGGACCTGCACTGAAAAATAATAGCAGCAGTAAAAAGCAGAAAATGCAAGGGTTTGAGAGGATGTGGAGAACCTAGAAGCCTTGAACACTGTGAGTCAGACTGTAAAATGGTATGGCCACTGGCCACTGCTAGATATGTACCCCCAAAAGACTGAAATCAGGGTCCTGGACAGATGGCCAGCATACCATGTTCACAGCAAGCGTCTTTATCCTGCTGAGCTGTCTCCCCGGCCCTTGAAAGGTGAACTTTAAAACAGTACAGATGGGTACTCTTTACCACCACTCAAAAGACACACACACACACACACACACACACACACACACACACACACACACGGCACAAGGAGTACAGCAAGAGTCACAGGATCTCACCTGTCACAGGCAGGTTCTGGGCAGTCAGCTGAGGAGGAGGTCCGAGGGCCATGGCTTCTTAGGTGTCCTGGTCACAAATCCCTGTAGAGGGAGGTTAATGAGAAGGGGGGCAGAGGGAGGAGCCAGCCATCATGGAGAGTGCATAGACACTGAACCAATTTTGCAGGGCTTTCTGAACGAAGAACAGCACCATGCCGCTGTTCTTTGCAGCTCCTGGGGACTGCCTGTGGATGGGGACAGTCTATGGGTGTTTATTGTCTTGTAAGGGGAGATCCAGGGTCAGGCTCCTCAGCTGGAGGAATCTCCCAGGCTAAGACTGTTCCTTGAGAAGACTGTGATGGTTTGAATAAGAATGACTCCCACAGACTCATATATTTGAATGCTTAGTAGTTAGGGAGTGGCACCTTTTGAGAAGGACAAGGAGGTGTGGTCTTGTTGGAGGACGTATGTCACTGGCAGCGGGCTTTGAGGTTTCAAAAGTCCTGGCAGGCCCAGTCTTTCTTATTTCTCTGCTTGTGGATCAGGATGTAGAACTCTCAGCTTCTTCTCCAGCACGGTGCCTGCACGCCACCATGCTCTCTGCCATGTTGATAATGGACTAAGCCTCTGAAACTGTTAGCGAGCCCCCAATTAAATGTTTTATGTTAGAAAAGTTGCCTTGGTCATTGTGTCTCTTCACAGCAATAGAACAGTGACTAAGAAAAAGATGGAAGACCTGTACCCAATGACATCCAGCAGGCTTCTGAGTACCACTGCCTTATCCTGTGTTTCACTTTCGGAGCAGGCAGAACTATCCCTGTTCCATACGGAAGCCACTTGTCTAAATCCCCAGGGCCAGAAACGGAAAAGCCATCTTAGAGCCACCCTACCTGTCTGTGAGTCCCCATGGACCACTTTAGATGTGACAAGAGGCACCAGTCTTTCCTACCATCGCACTTCTTAGGAGCATGGAGTCCAAGGCCAATGGGATGTGCCTTCCTTGCCCTTGAATAAATATTTTTCATAGGGACATGGAATTCTCTGGGTTTCCAGGGCCTGTGTCAGCTCTCTTCTGGATTCATCCTCCCAAGGGGCCTGGTAGGACAAGCAGAGATCCACCCATGGGTGCTGTAGTGTCTTCTGGATGGTCGTTCTCAGCCATCACTGTTTTCTGTAGTTCCATGTGAGAAATCAGGGTCCATGGCCAGGTCTGTACCTTCCAAGGGCAGGGCTGTTTCAGCATGGAGAACAGCTCAGAAAATGAGCTGCCGGCTGTGTGCTCTGGGGACTGTAGCTGTAGGAAGGTGGTGGCCCTCCAATGACATGGCAGGCCTCGAAGACTGTTTCCTTAGGCCTGCCTGATCCAGCTCCTCACTGGACCTCACCATCCTGGGGAGATTAGAATGAAGGGCTGCTGTCAGGGTCTCTGTCTCCAGTGCTTGGCATCTGCTTCATGGAATGGAAGGAGCACACACAAATACCCAAGTAACAAGGAGTTGTTTTCAGTGCCAAAGTGGAAACACAGGTTAGATACACTGCAAGAGAGCAGCGGGCCCAGAGCCAGCATGCAGCTCTAGAAGCCATGGTCACTGCCCAGGGCTTCCTTTCTTGGGTCTAGGAAATGGTGTTAAGTTGCTAGGGGCAGTGTGGATGTTTTTCTGTTTTAATTGACAGGCTTAGGTTATGCAAGCTTTTATTGTCTGTGCATATCCTTTCCCATAATGCATCTAATTTTAATCATATGCACGCCCAATCATGCATAGGTATAAGATAGCAAATAGGGAATTCCTCCTAAAAGTTCACTCAGAGGACACAATTTGCCCTGCTGCACATATACCCAAAACCAGTCTCTGGGGCACTGTCTCACTATCCCTACTTTCAGGATGCGTTTTGGGATGTGTCTGGCCACGAAAGAGGAGTCACTAACGGTTGCTAGGGAGCTAGAAGCCAGAGTGTCTTGACTGCTGTGTGGAGAGGGGTGTGTGCAGTTTGACGTAGGTGGAGTCCACACTGCTAAGTGTTGCTAACAAAGGGGTATGTGTTAAACAGCTCACACCAAGTGAGGTCCCGGGTTGCTGAGCTCTCTGTGGGCTTGCCTGTCTCCGGACTCCTGAGTAAAACTAGAGTGATGAGCCAGGCAGCGATTGCATAGGCCTAGGCAGAGGCAGGTGGATCTCTATGAGTTTCAGGCCAGCCTGGTCTACAGAGTGAGTTCCAGGACAGCCAGGGCTACACAGAGAGGGAAAAAAAACTTAGAATGATGGTTGCATGCTCCCTGAATGGAACTCGGGCCCATCAAGATAAAAGGGACAGGAAGCAGAGCACACTTCCCCAAAGCAGAATTGGGATGCATGCTCTCAGCACCTGAAAAAAACCTTCTCGCATCCCAAGCCACGCCCTGGCTACATGTCCCCTGTTGACAGATGTTGGAAGATTCTGTTCCCTTCTACTCCCGATCTTGTTCCACCTACCCCAGGCCACTCTGCCAGCATGATACAGGCTGCACCCACTTTTATTGCTCTGGCCTTATGAATCAGTTTCTCATACATTCTGGTGGCTTCCATCTTCTGAATTTCCATGGATCTATCAACACCTTTTCTTGGACGTAGCTTGGATGGCTTACTACACACCACCGCCTGCCTGAGTGAGGCGAGCCTGCAAAGCCCCAGGCAAGGAAGGCACATTTTCTTAGCTCCCACATCGGGTTGTTGGCTGCACCAGGCCCTTCTCTTGGAGACTGTTTTCATCATGCAGGCAGGCAAGGCCTCATTCCAACTCTTCCCAGGATCTCTGGTACCTGGTGAAAGAGAAAGAAAAAAAGACAGTGTCATCTTTCTCCTCCCTCCTTCCCTCTTCCTCCTCCCTCCTTCCCTCTTCCTCTCTTCCTCATCCCTCTTCCTCCTCCCTCCTTCCCTCTTCCTCCCTCCTTCCCTCTTCCTCTCTTCCTTTTTCCCTTTTCCTCCTCCCTCTTCCTCTCTTCCTTCTCTCTTCTTTCTCCTTCATCTTCCCCTCTCCCCTCCTCCTCTCCTCTTCCTCCTCCTCCTCCTCTTTCCTCTCTTCCTCTCACCTGTGTTCTCCCGCCTCGTTTTCAGCCTCCTCTTAACCATGAATGCTCTCCTTCCTTTCTGTGACACTGGTCCCAAATCTTCAAGTCACTGGTGGAATCCTGGCCATCCAGGAGAGCAGGTGCACTAAAGATGGTCAGCAGGAGAGAAGCCTACAGACCGGCACCACTGTGCACCATGCCTTTCAAAGAAGTGGAACCCAAAATTTGTCCTGGCTTGTCTAATTCAACGCCTTTGTGGGTCTAAGAAGAAGCAAAACCCTCCCCTGGCCTTCAGAGAGTTGTTTTTCCCTTTGGAAATTGGTAGTTTTGCCATGGTCTGCTCTGCCTCCTGAAATCCCCTGCTTGCTCTTCCCTTTTGTTGGAAGCAGCTACTTCGGGTTTCCTGAACCCACAGAGAAGTCTATGCAACCCAAATGCAGGTGGCCAACTTGAAGGCACATCTTACTACCAAAAAGGCACCATTTTATGTTTTAAACTGAACTTTTAAACTCAATTAGCTAAGCTGGGGAGATGGCTTAGTCCATACAGTGCCTGCCTTGAAAACAGACCTGAATTTGATCCCCAAACCCAAATGAAAACACCAGGTGTGGTGGCATGCACTTGTAATCTCAGTGCTGGGGAGGCAGAGACAGGAGGATCCCTGAGGCTCAGCCACTAGGCTCCTCAGAGCCCCAGGTCCCAGTGAGAGATGTCCTCTCAAAATTAAGGTGACAGTATTTCTGAGGGACAACATTTGAGGTTGCTCTCTGGCCTCGACATGCACACACAGACACGTGCACAAGTACCCCCTTCATATGTGCCTGCCTGAATACATGTATGCAAATAATAAACTATTATTTACCAAAACACCACTAAATTTCCCTGAGACAGTTCTGTAGGAAAGCACCTAACATCTCAGTTGCTTATCTTCCCCCAGAAACATTTCCTAAGAAGCTTCTGGAACCGTTTCTCCTCCTAATCTTATCTGGTGTGGATGCTATTCCCTCTGATTTTCCTTCACTTCTGACTTCCCAGCCAGTTCTGATCTGCTGAGCTGTGGGTGTCTAGTGTGAATAAACGCAGGCTTTCTTTGCTCCCTCAGTCCTTCAAACCCACCCCTTAACTTTTAAGCACAATTAAAATCCAATCAACCAATTACCAGTCCCTCTGTGGGAGCTGGGGATGCTTTGGGACCTAGCAGGGGAACTTGGGCAGAGAGAATTGATGCCCCAGTTAGGACTGGCTCTAAGGCATGTCATGTAAAATCAACTCTCAGTGGATCGGGGCAGTCTGAGGCTGCTGTGTTATCTCTGAGGCCATTGACACTGGAATTCCTTCTGTCTTTTATCTTTAAGACTGGATTCCCTTGTGGTTACAAAATTGTTTCAGGAGTGCCAGCCATTGTGTGCACTTTCCAGGTACCTGGAAGGAGCAAGGGGAAGGGGGAGAAGCAACCTTTAAAGAGGTTTCCTAGAAACCCGTCCAGATGGCTTCGCCTAAAACCCCTCAGCTCACGCCACCTGGAAAGGAATGTTGAAGTGTTTCATAAACTGAAAATACTTAATGGAGTGTCATATGCACGAGTTCCATGGTGAATTTGCAAACCAGGAGAGAATGGATGATTTTGATCTCTGTCATCTTTGGAGTTTTTGTTAAAACTCTGCTTTTAAAGAATTATGTCTTTTATTGTACATAATTGCTGATTTTCATGCAGGTGTGACAATTAACGCAGATGAATTGCTCATGTTTTCAGCCAGGCTCCCACCATACACCCACACCCACCTCCGCACACTGCTCGTGACAAAACCACCAAGACACTGACCTTGATCCAATGAGGACAGAGACACTGATGTCACAAGATCATCCTAGGAAGCCTGTAGGTGCCCTTCAGCAGCCATGCCATACCCACTTCCCTCCCTTTGAGGCTGCCTTAGCTCCCGGCAAGCACAGGGGTCTCCTTCTTGTGTGTGATTTTGTCATTTCCAGATTCTGTGTAAGTGGAGTCAGAGTGTGCTGTGTTCTTTTTCCTGGCTGACTTATATTCCAAGGTGCAGACATCCTGTCATTGCTGCCGGTGTCACTCTGAGAGACATCTGGCTGTTTCCAGACGACGTGGTGGTGCTAGCCTATAATCCTAGCATCCAGGAGGATCACTGTGAGTCTTAGCTGCATAGAAAATTCCAGGTCCATCTGGGCTGCAGAATGAGATCTTGTCTCAACAACAAAATGTATTTATTTTATTATTTTTTTTGTGTCTGTGTGTGTGTGTGTGTGTTTGTATGTTCGATGTGAGTATGAGGGTACATGTATGTGTACATGTGGAGGTCAGGGACAGTTTTGTAGACTTGGTTCTCTCCATTCACCTTTACAAGCATTTTGTACAGCTAACTCCAGCCTCCAGATTTTCATGGCAAGCATGTGTACCTGTTGAGTCAGCTCCTGACTCTCCTCCCCATTTGTTTTTAAAGCTGCTGTGAACATCTGCGCACAGGCTGTCAGGGGAGTCAGAGTTTTAATTCCCTGGGATAAGCATTCAAGAAGCAGTTAGCCCAGGCATTAGTCTATGTTACCCTATGGCAAATTAAAATAAATAAGACAGTAAATAACTTGTAAGTAATTGCCATAGTAACAGGCACAGTAAACATTGTAGTGCCTCTCCTTATATCTTTGAGTGTGAATCTCTCTTTTCTTAAAATTTCACTTTATGTGTATGAGCACTTTGCCTGCACGCATAAATGTCCACCAGCACCATTGGCTTGCCTGGTACCCCCAGAAGCCCAAACGGGGCATCAGATTCTCCAGGAACTGGAGTTACAAATGGTTATGAGTCGCATGTAGGTGCTGAGAACCAAACCTGGGTCCTCCGGAAGAGCAACCAGTGCCCTTAAGCGCTGAGCCTTTATCCAGATACCTCCACATAAAATACAAGGCAGAGGACTCACTGAACACACAAACCGGGCAGCATCTGTGTACCAGGCCCTAAAAGAAGGAGAGTGCCCCAAGGGCTTTACTCATGCCACGCCCTCCCTTGTACCAGAAACGCCTTTCATCCATTCGGCACGTTCAACCCATTCCTCTTTCATATTTGTGGTTTGAGGGCCTCGTAGCCTAACTTTAGTCTAGTCAAGATTTCCCTGAGGTCTGGAGACAGGCTCCCGGTTAAGATGCTCCAATAACAGGGTTCATTAATAATAATAATTGTGAAACATCAGCAAGAGGAAAAGAGAAAAGAGTTGGGGCAGGTAAATGGAATCGGGAGAAATGTGCATTCCCAGAATCCCTGTAATACGACATCTGGATGTCCTCTCTCTTTCTCCCTCGCTGTCTGTCTCTGTCTGTCTCTCTGTCTCTCTGTCTCTGTCTCTCTGTCTCTCTCTCTCTCTGGCCCCTTCTTATTCCCTCTCTTGGACACAAGAACTATCCCATGATGATAGTGTTGTGCATACAATGTCTAGGGTGTGCAGGAGCCCCAGCAGGAGCAACTCAGCTGCTCTCTGGGAGTGGTGAGGGATCTCCAGCTGCCTTAGAGCTTATGCTCATCTGATGAGCCCCACTAATGGGCTTAAGGATAACCTTCTGTTGGGAAGCTCCCTGCTGGCACTCAGTTCAGGGCCCAGTGACTTTGCTCATCACTTCAAGAATTATTTTATGTATATGGGTGTGTTCCTGCATGTATGTCTGTATATCACATGCATGCAGTGTCTAAGAAAGTCAAGAAAGGCCATCAGACCTTCTGGATCTAGCATTATAGATATTTGTGAACCAACTTATGGGTGGTAGGAACTGAACCCAGGTCCCCTAGAAGAGCAGCCAGTGCTCTTAACCTCTGAGCCATCTCTCCAGCCCAAACCCCCCGCCACGACTCCTCACTCTGAGTAGAAATTTTAAT
This sequence comes from Peromyscus californicus insignis, assembly GCF_007827085.1. NCBI lineage: Eukaryota > Metazoa > Chordata > Mammalia > Rodentia > Cricetidae > Peromyscus > Peromyscus californicus. The sequence goes on along the minus strand of NW_026294413.1, from coordinate 59,621,237 downwards.
CTAATTTTATGAGAAAGAAAAACCAAGGAAGTAGGGAGCTGGGAAGATGGCTCAGCTATCCAAGTGTTTGCTATGTAGGCATCTAAACCTGAGTTTGGATTCCTAGCAACCATTAAAAACTAACAAGAAAAAAAAAAAGAAAAGAAAAAGAAAGTTGAGTGTGGCAACGGTGCAGCTGTAATCTCAGCTCTGGGAAGAGGGGACAGGAGGATCCCTGGGGCCCCCTGGACAGCTAGTCTATCTGAATGGGATAACTCTTATGTTCAGCGGGAGGCCTAGCTCAGAAAATAAGGAATCCAGGAGAGCAATCCAGAAAGACAGCTTCTGGCCACTGCACTCACATGGAGATAGCCGTAGGTGTACACACACACACACACACACACACACACACACACACACACACACACACACACACACCAGCCAAGATAATGAATTATTGCAATTCTTTAATATTTTTCTTGCATTAAAACTGAATCTCTTGTTCCTGTCCCCAGCTGCCTAGGGAAACTGCTTCCTAATGTTCCATCAGTACAATTGGCTCAGGGCCTGAACAAGACTCACAAGTGCCTGTGAACACACAGCATGGAATTAACTGTGCCCTTGCTGGCATGGGTGGGCGAGCTCAGCTAATACCACGCATTCACACACATCAATGACGTGAACTAGACCTGCAGCTAACAACACATCCAGCCTGGCAACGTGTAAACAACATGGGTATTTCCTATTGCTTTTTCATGCCCTGGCTTGAGGCAGGCTTCCTCCACCTGGGGCTGCCTCTGGGACCTTCTAGGCCCTGTGGTGAGTGCCACTGCCTGCTCTGGTGGCAAAGAGGACCCAGCTGGGGTCTGCCTGCAGGAGGAAGAGGCCATCTCGAGGTCCAGCTCCTTATCAGAAGGATGCAGTCTTCAGAATCCCCCCACCCCCACCCCGAGTCCCTGCTTCCTTCTGGATCTCAGAGCATCTTTGATCTGGAGCCTAGGGCAGTTTTCCTCTCTCTCTTCCTACTTCCTCCCTTCCTTTCCCCTCCTCCACCAATTTAGGGAAATTAACTCCTATGTAGGAGATAAGTTGCCACAAGTAATAGCTAGGTTAACTCTTTCTTGGCAGGAAAGATCAACTGATCTGTGACAAGGATGTAGAGTTCATCCTCAGCAGGTCATGTGGCTGTAAATGGAGGCATCTTAAAAATATTATATATGTCTGTATATAATTTAATTTATATAATACTATGTACATATATAAAGAGGGGGAAGAGGGAGAAGGAGGAAGAGAGAGAGAGAGAGAGAGAGAGAGAGAGAGAAACTCATGTAACCCAGGTTATCCGTGACCTTGTGATCCTTCTGCCTCAGCCTTCTAAGTACTGGGATTATAGTCATGTGCTAACATACACCCAGCTTATGTGTATGCTATGTGTGTGCATGTATGTGTGTAGATCAGAGGTTGGTACTGAGTGTCCTGCTTGTTCTCTACCTTATTTTCCGTGACAGAGTCACTGAACTTGGAGCTCAACACTTTAGCAAGACTAGGTAGCTGTGGGGCCCCAGGGATCCTCCTGTCTCTGCCTCCCCAGAACTGGGATTCCAAGCTGGCTTTTTCCATAGGTGTTGGAGGTCTGAACTCTGGTCCTCACGCTTGTGTGGCAAGCACTTTTCCAACTGAGCCATCATCCCATCCAAGCCCCGTGCCTAGCTTTTATTGTGGTATCTTTTCTCCCATCTGAAAAATAGCTTGTCAAAAAGAGCTTCAAGGAGCCTGTAGGGCTTATGAACCAGCACACAGTAGGCATCATGAAACCTATTGATTGGTTGGCTTGCTGTGTAGTCAATAGGTAAATGCTGAAGGCAATCCGATTCCTTCCTATGAAAGGCTGGGATAGGAGTGCCCTGCCACTGTGGGGCTGCGAGGCTGAGCCTGGAGCGCTGGCAGGTATAAGGTTCTGCTGGAAGAGAAAGACCTCGGAGACATCCAGGAAGGCTGGGCTCCCCCTTACCTGCCCAGGCCTGGACTCTCTGCCCACATTGTTTTCTGAGCTTCACATCATTTTCCTCTAAGGACCCCACTTAAACAAGTTGCTGGAAAATGGGTGACAATGTCTTTCATCTTATCAATAGCATCCCCTGCAGGACACTTGTGCTGGGGTCAGATCAGTGAGGTCCAAGGCTGGTCTGGCTTTATGTAGTGTGTCAAGGGACTATGTGGACAGGCCGACTCTTGTCCGCATCAGGCCAGCTCAAGGCTAAACTCATCCTACCAAAGAGCCTTTTCCATGGCTGGATTTCTGACCGCCTGCAGCTGGATCATCAGCTGTGGCTTTGGGAATGGGCTTGTTTATAACGCTGAGACAAAGGGAGGAAGTCCAGAGCTGTGGAAACAACAGGCTTTCCTGTGGCCCGGGCCTTTCATCCAGGGGGCACCGTGAAGCAAGATCCTTGAGCCGCAGCCACCAACCCTGAGATAGGACAGAGGGGAGTCGGGGAGAAGGAGGGGGTAAGCCCTATGATTGTGCAGGAACAGCCCCACCATTCCTCAGAAACTGCAGGGCACATGTCTGTGTGTCCATTTTATAGAGGGAATGTCCATGCCCAGGGATGTGAATGCTTGGGTAGTGCTGAGATGTTGAATGCCAGGTTTAAGTCTGTTTCTCCTGCTTCTCCTCAAGTAGACCCTTTCAGGATGGAAGGGATGCAGGCTATCTGCTCCACAAAGTCAAGATAGGAGCCCTAGAGCTCTCAGGATCCTGTCATAGACTCACAGCATCTCTATGTCTCAATAACTCATTGTACAGATGAGAAAACACAGGCCAAGGAGGTGAAGCAACTCACACACCAACAGCACTTTCTGTGTCTTGCTCAGGGCAAGTGGTCAAGAGAGAGCTGGTGGATAAATGAGGGAGAAAGACAAAACAGGTTGTCTGAACCATCACCTATGGCTCCAGCTCTGTCTGCGCCCTGGCTACGATTAGGTAGGCTGGAGTCAGACCAACGCCCACAGCAGGTTAGAACTGACTCCAGCTGGTGCTACCTGGGAGCGAGGCTGGCAGTCCCCTCGATGGAGATGAAGCAGCCGGCATGAGGGGCAGCCCATCCACACAGCTCTTACCCATCAGGGCTGTAATCTAACCAGAGGTCTTCATTATCTGTTGAGTCCTGCCCGGGCTGCAACTGACCCCAAGTGCCTACGGTCCATGTTCTCAGGTTAACTACTGCTCGTTTCACTATAGTTCCAAACCCACAGAAAAGTTGTCTGCATAGTACAGAGAGGTCCCAGGTCCTTTCCTGTTCCCCAGGCATCCATCCATCACTTCTACCCTCTGCTTCCTTGACCTCAACAGCACTGAGCCCACAGAAAGGAAAGCAAGGGGCAGGGAGGACTGAAGTGCCTGGTGTTGCTAAGACCAAAGGTTTAAATTTCTCAAGTCATGGGTACCTGCAGAGTGGGGCAACAAGGAACCTCACCTCCCTTGAGAAGTTACCTGACCTTCTCTTCTGGCCTTCTTTCTGATGGCGCCCAGAGGTTGGCGGGCATCCGAGAGGTATTTGTGGTCAGGCATGATGGCTCATGCTTGCAATCCCAGCACCCGAAAGGCAAGAGGATTAAGAGTTTGAAGCCAACCTGGGCTACACAGTGAGACTAGGTCTCAAAACCCAAACCAACAGAAAAGGCTGACAGCAGTGGGGTACACGAATGCACCGGGTATTGGTCTACAGCCATGGGGTGGCAATGGTGGGCCCTTCAGAGCACCCACAAAAACAGAGTATGGAAGCATTGAGTTCAGTGGGTGGCTAGGAGCAACAAGATGCCACCGTGGGATGGAGACCAGATCACGGAGTGCTATGGTTAGGATTTGGTTTAAGGATGCCCCCCAAGGCTTCATGTGCTAAAGTATAATCCCCCTTGTGAGGGGCTAAGAGGGTGAAAATGTCATCTGACTATGGTGTATAGAGGAGGGACTTTGGGAGGTGACTAGGAAGAGGTAAGGTTTCCAGATAGAATCTTCATGACTGAATCCTGATGACTTTGTACCAAGAGGGAAAGAGACCTGAGGGGACACACAGGCTTCTCACTGTGTGTTGGAAACTTGGTCCCCAACGGGATGACTTTAATAGGTGGTAGAACATTTAAGAGGTGGGGCCTTGTCTAATTAGGTCACCAGAAGCATTGCCATTGGAAGGGATAAATGTAGATCTCACGGGATCCTAGTGAATTTCCACAAGAGCACACTGTTAGTCACAAGTAAGGCTAGCCCTTGTGGAAGCCTCTGGCTTCCATGTGACCACTCCCTTTCTCATGTCCCACTATGATGGCAATCTATCTGCTATGAAAAGATGCAGCCAAGCACTGAGGGTCCCTCCCCTTGGACTGAACCAATGGGGACAATTGATCTTGAACTTCCCTGCTCCAAAATAGTTGAGTTAAATAGACATTTTTTCCTTTGTTAGTGCCCAGCTTCAGATATTTTGTTATAGCAACAGGAAACAAACCGTTGAGGGTTATTAAATATCCATTTACCCCTATATCCTTTCTGCTAGATGTCTGGCTTCTGTGGGTTGTCTCTCTAGCTCTTTTGCCTTTCTTGCTTCTGGTAGTTAGACAACAGGAAGCACCAGTGGGGGATGAGAAAGAGAGGAGAGAGGGTGTCCTTGTTTCCCCATTTCAAGCCCAGCCACAGCCTTGACCTTGACTACATTTGTCTGCTGGATTTTTTCAGCTCTGGGGCTCCTAGTCCAAAGGTGCCATTTCCTCTTCTGCCAGACAGACACATAGCCAAAGCTTCCCACTGGTACCATCTCGTAGGCACATCCTCGGAGGATGCAGGGTGGACTCAGAGCACTGAGTGCTCTGCCAGTGTCTCTTCCCTTAATGATCTTGAGTTAGTTAACCTTTGGGGTTGACTCTCACCGTCAGCGTGATCCCTGAAGCTTTGGGTCACCCAGCACTGGGGTCGCTTGCAGTAACCACTCTAGTCCCAGCCCCAGATGTGGCCAGTAGAAAGGGATCTGATTGATGGGCCTGTCAATTTCACAGACCTCAAATACTATCAGAACTATCTGGGCTCCTCATAGGCAGCCTACAGCCTGGGCATCAGGTCAAGCCCAGGCTGAAAACCTGATGGCCCTTGTGCCCAATGACTGTTTAATCCTCCCACCCATTCATTCACTCAGCAAGCTCTTCCTAAGCACCTAGAGTGTGCTGCCTGCTGTACTATGTACTGGGGACCCCCAGAGTGAGGCCTGGTCCTCACCCTTGGCTATCTCCTGACCTAGTAGGAGAAACAAACCGGATGTGCCCACAGCTGTACAGGATCAGCTGGCATGGGGGTGAGAGAGGTAGAAATGAGTCACTGCAGGAGTCAAGAGAACAAGGACATGGAGGCGGGACTGCGAGTCCTCTGCCTTGCATTTTACGTGGAGGTATCTGTACAAACCATTAACTGGGCTGAAGAGTTACTGGTCACTGGTTAGTCAAACTAGAAGAGAATCAGCAGCTGTCAGTGCACCGAAGCATGAGCAGTTCCTCCCATCTTACTTCATTCCCTGGAAAGCACGATGTCACCCACCCTCGCACTGGGATGTGGGCTGAGCCTTGGAGGTTGGACAATTGCCCAGCAAATACCAGGTTCGGAGACTAGCTCTCCAGTTTCTTCTGTATCCACGTAGGACAGAAAACTACTTCCATGCATTTCGGGGGAAGAAGAGGCTGAAGCAGAATGTTCTAGAATGAGCTGTCTCTATCCCGGTGAAGTGTCGTCGAGTGTTACCCACTTCAAACTGACCCTAAGTGGGGGCAGTGGGCATTCCCCAGGGTCTGCTGCCCATCATGGCTACAGGTTTCTTTGGGTCACTCAGGAGACGGGTGATGGGACTCTGAGGACTGGACTCTCCCAGGCCTCACCCTGGCCTCCTCCTGGGCTCTGCCCCACCTCTGTCTCTTTCCTTCCTCACCGGGACTTGGCCTCTAGTGGCCTCCAGGGCGACCTCGACCGTGGTGAGAAGCGTGATGACCAAATGACAAAAACATTCTTGAGGAAATGAGCCTCTCTGCGCGGAGGCCACCGCGGTGTCACAGAGTCCCTCGCTCTGCTGCTGCCATGGAACCGTTCCAAGTGCTCCGGGCTGGTCCCCCTTCCTGTTTGGACTTCAAATTATTTTCCCCAGGGTACAGAACCTTTTGGGGTCCACGGTCCTTGGTTTTCACCCACCAGGGATGGCTGCCTCCACCCAGACCACACTGCAGAAAGCAGGCTAGGGAAGAAACCATGTTACCGTCTGAGAGCTGGCTCCGACCTAGCCTCTGCCACTTAGGACCAGAGCACATGGGGGGAAACATGGCACTTTGCCAAGCCCCTGGTTCCTTCTCTGCGAGGGGTTTTCCCAACCTCCTCGTCTCATAGGAACAGAAGAAGAGGCTGAAATAACATGCCTAAGTCTGCGCAGACCCGCACCTGGGTCTTGATCTCCAGCCCCATTTCGCAACACCATGCCTTGCTCCAAAGTTGTCGTGGGGCCCGACTGCAGTGGCTGCTTTTAGACAACCCGCCTCCCCCAGACCTGCAATACCATTACCCTCGGGTATCTAGCATGTGCTTCACTCAAACAAGTTCCTTTCAGTGGGGTGGCTGCAGGCCTCAACTTTCCCCTGCTGTGTAGAGGCACACCTTCCCGAGCTCTGACGGAGGATGGGCCCTCCTTGTAGGGCCTCAGCTGCACCTAGACTTAGTGTCCTGATGGGGTAGCATGGGATTGCCACTCGACTAGGCCCACTGGGTGACCTTGGTGAGTTCCAGCACCGTCTGAAAATTACAAATACCGAAAGCTTGTGTTGTCTCAGTGCTTAAGCTTTTGCCCAAACACAAAGGCCCAACGTTTGCGGCTGGAGTCTAGGAGTTCGCAACTTCAACAGCCCTGGGGACCTCCTATGATATGGAGGCTGGGGCCCCCCCACCAGCTGCATTGCCCCTCCCTTCCGAACCTTCCTGAGCTTGGGGTTCTGCAACAGTTAGATCCCCTCTGTGTAACGGCTGCAGCTGCCTCTTAGTGGGTAACCAATGGCTTCTTCTGCTGAAGGCCTGGCAGTCATGGCTCCTTTGCCCCAATTTTTAAAATTGTTTTCTTAATAGTATATATATATATATATATATATATATATATATATATATAATATATATCAGATATATCATATATATCAGATATATATATCTGATATATATTATATATCTGATATATATATATATGATTAATCTCTCTCTCATCTCTCCTCTCTCTCTCTCTCTCTCTCTTTCTCTCTCTCTCTCTCTCTCTCGCTCTGTGTGTGTGTGTGTGTGTGTGTGTGTGTGTGTGTGTGTGTGTGCGCGTGTGCGCACGCACGCTATGACACACATGTGGAGGTCAGGGGACAACTTGCAACAGTCAGTTTTCTCTACGATTTGGGGTCCGGGGATCAAGCTCAGGTCATCAGGGGTAGCAGCAAGACCTGCTGAGCCATCTCACTAGCCCGTCTTGTTTTTTGAGGTGGGATCGTTCATGCATACCCAAGACTTGTCAGTTTGGTAGGCTGGCTTCTACCAAGCCCCAAGGATCCTCCTGTCTTCCTTCTCAGCTCTGAGATAACAAGCCCGTGCCACCATACCTGACTTACCCGGGCTCTGGGGATCAAACAATGTGCTTGTGTGTGTGTGGCGATCACCTTCTTGGCTGAGCCGTCTCCCCAGCCTCAGCGTACTATCTTGTAAACAGCTGTGTTTTTATTTTCTGTGTAAGCGAGATGTGTTCAACTTGATGATTTGGGACACATGAACAAACCCTGTACCACCATCACCCCAGTCAAGAAAACAGATGCGTCAGCTCATCGGTGCCTCTCGGAGCCTCCTGGAGTTCTTGCACAGCTGATAGTTGAGCGTTTTGTGCATGTACTAAGAATGCTGAACAGGAGACTCAGCTCTGCCAAACACGGCAGGACCTCCTTGACCTAGGGGCCTGCTGACCACAGTCGCTAAGACATGGCAGTCATGACATCTCTCACCCATCACTTTCTGTCAAAGGCCCTTACCAGTCTAGGCATGCTGACTTTTGCTGTCCTATTTCATATGATCTCTTCTTGGTGGTGAGCGGCTGACTCCTCGGGCCTTCCCATGTGCTGCTTGCCTGAGGTGGCTGTCTCCTCTCTACTGGCTTTCCCTTCCCTGTAGGTGTCTGAGTGTGACTGGGAGATACCACACCATCACCTCTCTGCCTGAGGTTGCTGTCTGCCCATTTCTCCTAATCCTGCAGGCTGAAAAAGATCTCAACACCAGGTTTATAGGCTCTGTTTCTAGACTTCTGTGTGGGCTCAGTCATGGGCACGGTGGGGTCTCTGTCATTGATTCTTGGTGCACCCACCCACGCTCAAGAAAGCTGGTGTTCAATGCTGTTTTCCTGAATTTTGATGGCTGCCCCAATGTCTTAAGAAAACCCTGGCAACTCCCTACCCTCTGTGTGTATGTGTGTGTGTGTGTGTGTGTGTGTGTGTGTGTGTGTGTGTGTGTTACACACTTCTGTGGGTTCAGGTACAGTGTCTGTGTGAGCCTGTGCATGTCTTCCTCAGACCCCATCCATCATTTTTTTTTGAGACAGTATCTCTCACTTGCCTGGAATTCACCAACTAGGCTAGGTGACCAGCAAGCCCCAGGGATCTACCCGTCCCCACCTCCCCAGAGCTGGGATTACAAGTGCACAGCATTATACATTATACCTTTCTTTCTTTCTTTCTTTCTTTCTTTCTTTCTTTCTTTCTTTCTTTCTTTCTTTCTTTCTTCCTTCCTTCCTTCCTTCCTTCCTTCCTTCCTTCCTTCCTTCCTCCCTTTGTATGAGTTCTGGGGACTGAACTCAGGTCCTCATGTTTACAAGGCAGGTACTTAACGAAGCCATCTCCCTGGGTCCCTGGCTACTATTAATGGTCAGCTCTTCCCCTTACCTCAGGGCCACCTCTCCCTCAAATGTACCCATTCTGTCCTCTCTAACTTCCCCCTATTTCCTACTATTGATGCTTTCATCTTGATGCCGTTGGCTCCATCTTGTAACTATTCACTAGCTCATAGGCCCTTGGATTGCTTTCTCAGCTCTGAGGGCCATGGGTAGCCTGTGGTGAGTGTGTGTGTGTGTGTGTGTGTGTGTGTGTGTGTGTGTGTGTGCGCGCGCACATGTGTGAGAGCACATATGAGCATGTGCCCGCTATGTTCACACACATCCCAGACCTTCCATGGTTCCCTCAACCCTGGCAGCTGCAGAACATCTTCTTTCTTTAGCTGTTCATACACACAGTGGCCCACAATCAGGTGCAAGAACCATTTCCACTGTCCCAGCTTTCTCTGCTGGCTGCACCTCCCAATCCTCCTCACTGCACAGACACCCCCTCTCCTGGCCCCACATCAGTTACTCCACACACATTTGTCAGGCATTTCAGAATGCAAATCCAGGGCACAGACCCATACCAGTTTCCCTTCCTGCCTTTGAAGAGCCCAGACTGCACATCTCTCTTGTCACTTAAGCCCCCTAAGTGGAGGCCATGCCTGCAGCCGGCTTCCCCTGCAGATAAGCTGTCTAGGGAATGTTAGCAAGTGGGCCAGGGTGGAGGGCAGGAAGATGTTCCGACGCTGGGTTTTGTTTTGCTTTTCGGCAGTTTCCAGGGATTCTCCTTCCTGTGCCAATATCAGGCTTTTCCTGCCCGAGGTGTCTTTTCCTTAGTTGTCATGGATGTTGTCTTCCTTTATCAACGTTTGGGAGCTTTTTCCTAGTAGCTGCAGGCTTAAGAAGAATGTAAGCACTTTCCTGGCTAAACCATACGCCATCAAGTCCCCTAGCTAGTCCTGAGCTTTCTCTACAGTCCCTCTGCTCTATGCTCTTCTGTTCCTAATCTGGGCTCTGGACCTTTGCAGAGATCTGTAGAAAGGCATCAGAGGCCCAGAATGCTGACATCATCTGCAGTGTATGTAGGAAAGAAAGGGAGTTCTTGTTTTGGTTTGGTATTGTGTTTGTTTTTGTTTTTTTACAGTTTCCCCATCATTGTGACAGGTGGTGAGACTATGACCCAGAACTAACGTCTTCTGGATTTCTCAAGATTCCCAGATTCAGGGAGACTTTGTGTGCAGGCCTTTTCCAGACAATTCCTATAGAACTTCAGTGGCCTTTAGAGCAGCACCCATTTTATGGTTGAGGTCGTAGAAACACGGAGGAGCCAAGCAGCTGCTAGCCAATTCCTGACAGAGCCAAGCTGAGTCAGAAGCAGCGGGTCCCTCAAGTGTCAAAAGGTGAGGACCCGGGCACAGGAGTGTTCCCTTCCTCACAGGGTGATGAAGTCCATGAGGCTGGAGTCTGGCCCTCCACCCTGTGCCTCATTTCTGTCTGGCTAAGGTATGACACATAGGAGCCAATCAGCGTTTGGTGACAAGCTGCTCCTGTTTGTGAGTGCCACACCCACACTCATCCTGTCGCTCTCTGCCAGGAGCAAACTCTGAGCAGCAAGGAATACCTGTTCTACCATACAGACATGGTCTTCTTCCCCAAACCCTCAACAGCACCTGGCTTTCGGAAGACATCCTACACTAAGTGGCCTTTCTTAAAAGGCAGTTCATCCTGCCCCTAATCCCCTTGCTTTGTTTTAAAGATTTATTATTTAAGTCAGTGTATGTATTTGTGTCTGCATGCCCTCAGAGGCCAGAAGAGAGTGTCAGATCCCCTGGAGCTAGAGTTACAGGTGCCTAGCGCCTGGTACGGGTGCTTCGAACTCAACTCTGGTTCTCTGGAAAAGCAGCAAGTGCTCTTAACCACTGAGCCATCCCTCCAGCCCTAACTCTACTTAATTAAAAAAAAATGTATTTGTTATTAGCGTGTAGAGGGAGGCACATGTGTGCCATGGAATATGTATGGAGGTCTGGGGACAACTTCTGGGAGTTGGTTTTTTCCTTCTGCTGTGAGTTCTAGGGATTGGGCTCAGTTTTCGAGGCAAGCACTTACTTGCTGGCCATCTCACAAGTGCCACTTATTTTTAACTATTTAAGTACAGGGTCTTTCTTGGTATCCCAAAATGGCCTTGAACTCATCATCTCCCAAGCTCTAGGATTGCAGATGCATGACAGTATCCCCTGAGCAACCTCTCTTTTAAAAGAATAATTTTTAATTGTTGTAAAATGTGTAAAGTTACTATTTTAACCTTCTCAGGAGCTTGGTTCAGTGTATAAGGCCCATTCATGTCCTTGTGCAAGCCATCTCTGCCATCACCTCTGCACACTTTCTGTTATTCCAAAACCAAAACTTTGTACCATTAAATACCAACTCCTCCTACCTCGTCTCCTCCAGGGCTGTAGCTGTCATTCTACACTCTGTCTCCAGCTACTCCAGGGACTGCTTAAAACTGGAACGGCACAGCTCTCATCCTTCTTTGACTGGCTTATTTCACTTAGCACAGTGTCCGCCTAGCTCGTCCAGATCATAGCACCCGTCAGAACGGTGAGACTATTTTCAAAGCTCGCTAATCATTCTGTTCTGTGGTCAGATCACATGATGCTTATCCGTCTATCTGAGAATGGGCACTTGGGTGATTTCCAGTCTCTGGCTTCTGTGACTAAACCTCTGAATAAGCCTTCTGTGGATGAAGGTTGCTGTCCGCATATCTCTTTCAGACCTTGCTTCCAGTTGCTCTGTGTAAATTCACAAGTGGGATTGCTGGGTTCTGTGCCACACTCAATTTTTTGATCCTCTGCCACACTTCTGGACTTGGGGGCTGCACTGCTTGACATTCCATCATGGATATGTGTTCACTGCACTTGGCCCTCGTCAGCCTTCGATGTAAAGATATGTCTCCCCACCACACTTTAATATCCCTGAAATTTAGATGCAGTTTATTATTGATACCACATCTTAGCTCATCAAAATTTCTATTCCTTCCTTTCTTAGAGGATCATACATTACATCAATCTCCTTGCAACTCTTGTAGAGTTGAGCCACTAGAAGTCCACGCTAAAATGATCATATGACCCCTTAGGGACGATTCAGACCCCATCTAGCAATTGGAACCCCCAAGAAGGACTTAATTCCTTGCTAAGTGACAGCCTGTGGCTCTTGCTGCCTCTAGAAGCCATGTGCCCTTTTACCTATAGTTCTTAGCATCTGTGAGTGAACTCATCAGCTGTTCAAGGTTCCCCAGCATGTCCCCTCCCTCCTGCCCGGCCCCTTTAGGTCTGCCAGTGATGTCATTGTCCCTTTCCCTGTCTGCTGACTCCTCTCACCATATTTACTCTCTTCCTGAATCCACTTATCTTACTTGTTCACTGGCCTCGTCTGTCCCCCAGCCGAGCCCACTTCCAGGTCTCTGGCCAGCTAAACTGTTTCCTCCCCCAGGCCCTCAGGGCCCACCCAGCCCAATTCCTCCATTGGTCTGTCACCTTTTTGAGTATTTCCTGTGGTTTCTATTTTTTCGCCCTTAATCTGTTTTTTCTCAGATCCACCTCTCCTCCCCCAAGCTGGCAGCCTCTGCTTTCTGTCCACTTCCCCTGAAATCCCCGCACCCTTCCGCCCTCTCCATCCTTCCGGACTCCACCCCTCCAGGCAGACTCAGTGTCCTCGGCCGAGGAGTTCCCTGGAATACTCCATCACCAATAGTGGGGCCACATGGACTCTATGCTACCAGGATCATTTGTTACAGACTTCTAACAAGATATTGACTCCCAGGTGGCCCTGTCTGCACTCTGGGGCCTCCACATGCTTAGAAAACTGAGAAAGAGATCCCTGTAATCAATAGATCCCAGCGTTACCTGATGGGGTCCTCCTCCTTTCCTGGATGTACTCTACACTAGTTCTACCCATGTGACTTCAGCTGGGAGGACTGTGGTGCTGGGAACCACACTGTCTTACCATCCATCTTCTCTGGACCTTCATGCGGATATAAATGTCAGGGGAGTGATCTTCTCTGTGCTGTAGATGGTTCTGCAGCTGTGGCCTCCTCATTGATGCTTCTAGAACAGGTGCCCACAGGTATAGGGCATCCTGCCTAGACCTGCCTCAGCTTGGCTGGTGAAGAAGGACAAGACTTCTCAAGGCTCCTTCTGGAGGGAAGATAAAGACCAGGAAAGGAAGGAAATAGGAGGGAAATTAAGATGCACCCCATTCTGCCTTGGCCGGTGCCTGGTCCTTTGCATCGCCTCTGAAGATCTGCCTGGAGGAGGGGGGCTTACACCTGTGGCACATGAGACACCTAGGTGATCTAACAGGGGCCTTAGCCCACCTGGCAGCCCCAGCTCTTTTCCTAGATCAGCTCTAGCTGCTGTGTCCAAAGAAATGTGGGTGCTTCCTGCTGCTGCTGCTGCTACTGCTGCTGCTTCTGCTCTTTGGCTAGTCAACGCTGTGCAAGGCTTAAATCCCATGGCCTACACTCCAACTCATACTCACCAAGGGAAAGTTTCTGGCTCTTGTTACTGAGCAGTCCATGTTCAAGGAGCATTTGACTCCTTCCCATTCACAATCACTTGCTGCTTTCTCCCATTCAACCATATATCCATTCATTCATTCATTCACCAAAGATATCATAACACCTGCTGTCTTGGGCTGCCCACTGGGTTATGGGAACACAAAGACTAAAAAGCTATAAAAGCCACTCGTCATAGTGTATCCACTGGACACACTCAGTGTGCAGGCCTTGTAGGTGGGTGCCACGGCATTTTAGTCTTTGCGTTCCTGTAACCCAATGTACAAGCTAGAACAGCAGATGTTCAGTACTCTGGTGAATATGAGTGAGCAAACAGCCAGGTGACACCAGAGGGGCTTGAGGAGGGAGGGCTCAAAAGATTTGTCACATGTCTTCCAAGAAGAGACTCTTTCTTGCTTTGACTCCCATCTCTGTGGCTACAAGTTCCACTTGTTGGTGATTCCCACAGAACTGAGGGTTCACCTCCCCGGATTCAAGAGGAGGCAAAGCTGGAGATCAATGCCACCTCTTCCTGTAATGTCTTCCACGGTGTCCCCTTCATAGGTCCCAGCCGGGCAGTCCTGTTCCTCCAGTTTCTTCTCCTGGGAATGAGATTCCTTCTAAGGTGTGTGTGTGTGTGTGTGTGTGTGTGTGTGTGTGTGTGTGTGTGTGTGTGTGTGTGTGTGTGTGTATGCCCATAAAAGTATGCTTGAGTGTGTCTGAGGATATGAATGGAATCCTGGGTCCATGTGTATGGATGGTGTGAGGGGGTGTGTGCTGATAGACGTGAAGGTGAAGGGATGTGTAGTGGCCTGCACAATGCTGTCACACACCAGTGCAGGGCATTCACTGGGACAAGAGTCAGGAACTGCCTGCCAGCTCTGCTTTGACACTTAGGTCCTGCAGGTCACGAAGCCTATTGGGTGATCAGAAATCCCAATTCAGAGAGCAGTTGTAGTCTAGAAGAGTGTCAGAATTCTGGGGCCATCCGGCCCTTGGGTCGAGATGTTGCACTTCTGCCTGGGGCCTGGAGGAGCCAAGGAGGTCTTTGCCTTAGACTTGTGCCGTTTCTTGGGTGTCCTGCTAAACTGTTGTCCCATTGGGCCTCTGTGCACAAGCAGGGTTGCAGGGGCAGGAGTCCTATCTCTGGGGGTGCTAGAGGACACGGTGATACTGGGCAACACCAGAGCTTGAGACATGATGGTACTGGGGCCACAGTGATACTGAGGGACACAGTGGTGCTGGGGACATGATGATGTCAATCAAGGACATGGTTCTGTTGGAGTAGACAGAGACACTGTGGGACACAGTGATGCTGGAGGATATGTTGACTGGAGGGTATGATATTTTGGATTGAGTGAATCTCTGAGGCATAGTGGCATTGTGGGGTATGATGGACAAGATCATCCCAGTAGACATGGTGATTCTAGGGACATACTGATGTGGTAGACATATGGTGGTACTGGAGACATGGTGATTGATGCCCATATACATGGTGGTGCTGGGGACAGTATGGTGTTTCCTTCCTCTCTGGGTTTGTCATCAAAGGCTGTCATTGTGAGTGAAAATGAACATCAGGAGGGACAAACAGCCCCCATGGGCAGGGACTGGGGAATAACTGTTCCTGGAGCTGTAGTAACATTGACTGGAGGGCTAATGGGAACAGCTTGCAGGGATTAGCTGGCAGGGAGGAGGTCTCAGGAGCTAATTATACATCTGTCCAGAGATGAGAGGATTACAAGGCTCTTTTGTGCCCCATGCTTTTGAAAATGAGAGAAGAGTTCTTTTCCGTCCAACAAATGGGACTAAATGAAGAGCAGGACCAGGGAGGAGGGAGTTGTGGCCCCGGTAGCCTCCCATGCACATGAAGGATGTCCACTGTGACTCTGAGCACTCCCGAGTCGGGACAATCCTGCTCTAACCCCATCAGCTCAGATCTAGCCCCCAGCAGGAAGCTCTATGAGGGTAAAGGTTATCAATGCATGTTTATTTCTCAGACATGAGACTGGAGGCCCTGGAAAGTGCGGGTTCTGCTTCCCAGGTGGGGTAAGCTAGAGAAGGCAGGTCCTGAAGGGTAGGAGCTTTCGGGAGATGCTACACTAACAATGGGAGTTGGAGAGGTCTCAACGAAGAGGTCAGCCACAGTGAGATGCAGAAGGACAGGGCCGCCTCTCAGGAGAACCTTAGAGTCCTTCTGTGAGAAGAGGCCAGGCTCACAGAGTCGACAGGGGATGTATGGGAGAAGACTTGGAGTAGCAGAATAAAGGTGAAGACTTTTTTCTACAGATCTGGGGAGCCAGAAAGGTTTGGGGACACAAGAAGAAGCTGGGTTTCAGGGTAGCCTGGCTGCCATGGGCAGAGGGGCGTGTGGTGACCTGGGACAGGAGAGGCAGATGAAAGGGTTTTGCAAGTGTCCCGTGGGAGGTCAGAGGGCTGCACACCGTGGGGTAGTGGAAGTGGAAATGGACGGTGGGGACAGGTCTGTGCCTTAGTCTTTCCTGTTGGTGGCATCAAGCTGATAGCCACCCAAAGAAAAGACTTTAGGGGGACCTTAGCTTTAAAAAGTTGTGTTTTTTAAATATTTCATTTGTTTGTGAATGCATGTATGTGAGTGTGTCAGTGTGTGCGTGCGTGCATGCGTGTGTGTGTGTGTGTGTGTGTGTGTGTGTGTATGTGTGTGTGTGTGTGTATACATACACCCATGAGAGTCAGAGAATAACTTATGGGAGTTGGTTCTCTCCTTCCACTACGTGGGTCCCAGAGATCAAGCTCAGGTCATCAGTCTTGGCAGCAAGTGTCTTTACCCACTGAGCCATCTTGCCAGCCCCATAGCTTATTTTTAATATCGATGCCAACACCAACCAGTGACGAAGACACAGGATATGAAGTGATGCATCTTGCTTTAGGTTATATAGACAAGGGTGTGGAGTCTCCTTGTCTGATTCCCTGTCCCTAGAGGGCTTGGAACCAGTGCTGGAACCCCAGCTCCCCCCCCCCACCTAACAGCTGGATGAATGGAGTCCAGAGAGATAGGGATCCCCAGGGTGCTTGGAGAGACCGCAAGAAAGGGAAGCCTGCTGCCTGGAGCTCTTGACTCTGTGTCTAGCATTCTTCCTGTGACGGTCACTCTTTGTTCTGCCTACCCACATTTTTAGAGGAGAAAACACGAGGACATTCAGGGGGGTTGTCTGTTGGCAGAAGAGGGCAAGAGAAACAGCCAGAGGAGGGAAGAGACTGAAGACTTTTGACCCTTGCTCTATGTGAAGCAGTTCAGATGTAGAAATTCATTTGCGTACTATGACAACTATCCAGACTAGCTGAATTCTGCAGATGGGGCTAAGTAAGTCACTGTCCTCCCAGATGACATGGGTAGCAAGTGTGGGCAGTAGGGGTTGGCATAGATACACCCAATACGAAATCTTTACCTTTTAACCCAGGTTGGATCAAACTGTCTCTACACAGCTGGATGGAACTAATTTGGGGTGTCAGGAAGCACCTCCATAACAAAGGGAAGAGACTAGATTGTCCTAACCTGTGACTTGCCCTCTGAGCCTCTCTTCCTTTGTCTGTTACAGCTGTCTGGGCCTCCACATCATGAACGGCACTCCAGGAGGCACGAGGGAAGCTCCTGCCCCAAGCCACCGGCATTGTCTCCTGCCCTCTGTGGCTCACACTCCCTCTGTCACCGAGGTGACACCAGCTAAGAAGATAACCTTCCTCAAGCGAGGGGATCCCCAATTTGCTGGGGTTCGCCTGGCTGTTCACCAGCGCACTTTCAAGACCTTCAGCGCCCTGATGGATGAACTGTCTCAGCGCATGCCTCTTTCCTTTGGGGTTCGCTCTGTTACCACACCCCGGGGCTTACATGGCCTCAGTGCCCTGGAGCAGCTGCAAGATGGGGGCTGCTACCTCTGCTCTGACAAGAAGCCCCCTAAAACTCCCAGAGAGCCCGGCCGCCTGCAAAGGAAAAGCCCCTCTGCTGGGCCGTCACGGGGGCATGAAGGTGGGCATGAAGCTCCAGAGACATCCTCTTCCTGGAAGGGTCCCATGGCACCAAGGAGGATGACACTGGTGAAGAATGGGAATCCTAGATGCCAGCAGACAGTGGTTCTCAGTCACAGGAACACCAGAAACCTGATGGCCTTCCTCAGCAAAGCCTCTGAGCTTCTACGCTTTCCCGTGAAGCAGGTGTACACAATCAGCGGGAAGAAGGTAGGCTGTGGGGGCAGGTATTACCTTTGGACCTTGGGTCAAAATACATAGGTGGACTAGTAAGGCATCCTTGATTGCCCGCTGCTAATTAGAGGTGAAGAGTGGAGATATTGGGGCAAATCTGTTAACCAAACAACAATCATCAGGCCTGGGGGGCGGGGGATGGCTCGGTT
Organism: Peromyscus californicus insignis; assembly: GCF_007827085.1. Taxonomy (NCBI): domain Eukaryota; kingdom Metazoa; phylum Chordata; class Mammalia; order Rodentia; family Cricetidae; genus Peromyscus; species Peromyscus californicus. Next base: position 59,603,418 of record NW_026294413.1, on the reverse strand, counting down.
GGTGAAGTGCTTGCCAGGGACCTGAGTCAGAAGTCAGACACACACACACACACACACACACACACACACACACACACACACACACACACACACACACAGCCACCCTACTCATGCTCCCATTTAGTAAGCACTTAGCACACAGCAGGCTCTGAGCATTGCACGTGCTCCTCATCTGTTATGCAGTCCTCCCAAATATTTCCATGGGAGTTTAGGGCAGGAAACAGATCACTCAGGGTACCTTGAGCATTGAGAGATTTAACGCAGGACATTAGGGGCAGGTCTGGAAAGCTGGAGTGTGGGACCAGGGCCGGGTCGACAGAGATAGCTCACCACACCCTGCAGGTAGCACATGCCTTTACTGGAAGCACTGGGAATGTTGAGTTCAAGAACACATTGGTGGGGCCGACAGCCAAGCATGGGAAACAGTGCTCAGGAAGCACAGTTGCCTCTCAACTCACAGGACTTGTAGAGGGATGAGTCGGCCATGGCCACCTCGGCTGCCATCACCTCCTGATTCTTACATGCACACAGCAACACCAGCCAGAAGGGGGATGAGGTGGTGTGTACCGAAGAGCTTCCTTCTCAGTCTTGATCAAAGGCACCCAGTTTTGGGAGAATACAGTCTGCACTCGACCCTAACTGCAGAGGCTAGTAAGTGTAGCTGGCGCCTTCCCAGCTCTTGCAGAACACAAGTCTCTGAGAAAGGTGAACATTTCGGGAAACCAAGCTAGGCTGATCTAGTTCTCTCCCCCAACAATCTGGTCCTGTATCTGCTTAGCCCTGGGGCCTCCTCTAGTCAGAACTGTATTTACTAACTAGGTGTGGTGGCACATGCCTAGAATCCCAGCACTCAGGAGACGGAGGCAAGAGACCTGCACATTGGAGACCAGCCTGGCCTACACACAGAGTCTAGGTTAGTCTCAAGAAACAAAAGCAAAAGCATATTTGCTTTCTGCCCCAAGCCACATCATCTCGTGCTCTCTGTCTTCTAGTTTGGTTACAAGGCCACTTTGCTATCCTCTCTCAAAGTCTATCAAAGTCAGTAGCCCCCAGAATTCCTGGCATAAAGTAGCACAAGAAATCAAGAGCAAAAGCCGGGAAATTAGTTATAATACATATCTCAGAGAGCTGGGAAGAAAGTCGGACAATCTCCCACAAGACTGTAGTTAGTGTTTAAATTGTCCTTCCACTATTCACCTGGCGTTCCTTCCCCCTTCTGTTGGCCCCTCTGCTGATGGTGGTTATAACCTGATGGAGTGACTAAACCATGGTCCTGGAAGGCTGAGTCCTCTGGGTCCTTCTTATACAGGGCTGCTGGGGTCTTTTGTTACCTTGTCCGACTGCACATGGCAGCCACAGAGGGCTCCCAACAAGGGTATCCCCACTGTGAACAGCAACCGGACTTCCCCCTTGATAATCAGAACCTCTTAACCATCCTACACAGGAACCCTCCTGCTGCCCGATGGTTCATTAGCTTGGAGTGCCTGGTGAATGCCTTGACTTCTAGTTCCATGGGGCATTCTCCCTGGGGTCCCAAGTCTACCAAACCAGCAAGGCCCAAAGCTGAGGGGATGAGAAGTAACGTATGCATCTATCTGGGCCACAGATGTGTCAATGACAAGGTGTGGTGGTACATGCCTATGATCCTAGCACTCAGGGGATCAAAGCAAGAGAATTGTATGTTGGAGATCAGCCTGGGCTACACAGAATTCTAGGGTAGTCTCAAAAAACAAAAGTAAAAGCACCATATTTACTTCCCGCCCTAAGTCACATGATCTCTATGCTGTCATTCTCATCCCCAGGTGTCTGTGGTCCATAGAAAAGCAAAGCAGTTCACACCACTTGCTTGGAAATGCATATCACATCCTATAGGAACACAGCTCAACCTCCCTGGCTGGTTGCCACATGGAATCTTCCAGAGAATATCCATCCTACTATTCCACATTATGAGGGTGATAGAGCGTATGGCTATAAAGTGAATTCTTACTGTTTGTTTTGAGATGGGGGTCTCCCTATGTAGCCCTGGCTGACCTGAAACTCTCTATGTATTCCAAGCTGGCCTAGATCTCACAGATATCCACCTGTCTCTGCCTCTCGAGTGCTAGGATCAAAGGTGTGTTCACCACTATACCCAGACACACAGTAAATTCTATTGGTGTTAGCCCACTGCCTCATATCTTCTGCTGTGACGTCAGCCATCTTCCTGGGTTGTGCCGGTGTTAAGTGGGCATTCTGAAAGCTCACGATGGTGATGCTAAAAGAGAATGGCTGAGGACCACCTTTAACCAAAACAAAAGTCTACTCCTCCATTCCAGTGAGTACAAACTGCCCCCAACAGAGATGTCCTCATTACGTAATAGCATCGGTGTCAGAGGGGTTCGGTTTGATTAGCTTCCCACCAGGTGTCGGGCACCCACTGAGCAGGCCGATCTGTCCATGTGATGATCACCTTTTGGTGACCACTTAGCAATGACAAGAATGTCCTCACCCACCAGCCAGTTGTGGAAGAGCCTTTGGGAGCGGCTTCTCTAGATTTCCTTACCACCAACCCTCCAATCTTGGTCCTGCTGAGTCCTTGACTCTCAGATGAAATTCCTAGCCACTACCTATCCATTGTTCCTTCTGTAAGAGTCAACCAAATCCAGCGATCGCCTGGATAGCCTCCCCGACACCCTTCATGACCCCTGAGTGGGTCTGTAATGCAAGAGTCCCTGGCACTCCACTGCCTCCTCAGCATTTGATGCTACAGTGGTGAGATGGAGTAGACATCTACCCAAAGAAGAAATGTGTCTTGAAGTTGAAAAGAACAAAGGGCCCTCCTAATGAACTGGGCTGGATGGTAGAGTTGTGTGTGATTGTGGGGAGGGGAGATGTGTCCCTTGGATAAATACTAAGGAGCACAATTGCTGACTCATGTGCTTGGTTTTACAAGAAACTGCCTTCCAGATTGGCTAGACCAATTTTCATCCCCACGGAGCACGAGTGACAGGTCCTGGTGTCCCACCTCCTTGCATTTGATGTTGTCCTGGGGTTTGGTTATTCTAATAGTTCCATGGTGGGGAGGGTGTCTTTTTGTGACTGAGCACACCCTTCTAATTTGAGAGTATTCTAAAGAACACACTACGCACTTTAAAAGCCCCTGACACTACACACTGCCATTCATGCTGTACCACAGGCCTTCAGATATGCAGGGCCTCTGGGGCCAGGGAACTACTCTGAGAGTGAAGTCCTATTTACTGGAGTGATGCATCCTGCTGATGCATCTCTGAGCCAGGAGTTGGCAGCAGCGTGTCCTGCTGGTGGGTCTAAGGGAAGGGTAGAATCTGAGGACAGACGGACTCTCTGGGAGAGGAGCAGTACTTTGCCCTCACTGATCCACTCAAGCAGAGACAACTGGCTTGAATTATACGGAAAGTTATCAAATACTGGTGAGGACTCCACCTGGGAACACGACAGACTGAGAATCAGATCTCCACATGGAGGCACTGAATGTCCTGCTGCAAGCATTTTACAAAACGTATTCTGGCTGGTAGATGTATGCTCGGGGAAGCAGCTTAATGGTCCTGACCTCCTTTCTATCCAGGGTAACCTGTGGTCTGGCTCTCAGCTGGTGGAGACAGAGAAAGAGATCCTACAGGCAGTGGGCTCTCAGCCCCTGGCTGTGATGGAGGCATTGTGGGATGTGGGAGCCCAGAATGGTATGTGCAAGGGTTAGGAAGGGCCGAGGAGACGGGACCTTCCTTCTTGGGCCTCCCAGAGCAGAGAGTCTCTGCAGGCCAGGCTCCCAACTCCATGTTCACGTCCTCCAGGTGGACTCTCTGCAGACACTCCTGGATGGTCCCTCCCTGCTAGTGTGTGCTGGAAACGAGGCCTTCAGATGCCTGGAGATGGAAAATGATGGAGAGAACAGGACCAGAACCTTCTCTGGTGTGACTGCAAGGGGTGAACGTGGTGAGTAGATTCTGGGCCTTCCTGGCTTCTTTAAATGGGACAGTGGCTCCACAGGCTTGGTTGTTATCACTTCCAGACCCACGGGAAAGGTGCTTTGGCTGGGTTCCTAGGTCTTCCAGCCACTTTGGGTCTCTCTTGCTGTTTCCTTCCTCCGTCAGCCTTAAGTGAGCGGAGCATTGCTGGGAACGCCTGAGATCAGCGTAGATTATGACACAGGGAAATCTGAGCTCCAGGTTTCTAGGGTCTAAAATAACCATTAAGATTCTCAGTGGACATGTCCTCATGGAGGTGCTGAGCCCTGTGAGTACAGGGAACATTTAAGTCCTTCAGAGTCGTGGCTGTCTTAGGCAGCAGTGGTGGTCTACAATGGTTACGATGATTAAAACACACCACAACCATGGACCATCCATTCGGACATAGAGATCCATCAAAAAAACCCACAGAGGGTCAGGGTCTAGGCTTCGTTGTTAAAATATACATGATTTCAAGGGCACAGTTCCCAAGTGCAGGGTAGAAATTACAGCCAAACTGCTGGACTGATAATAGAGTTTGGTGAATGAACAAGGGGTTGTGTTTTGTGGGACTCCATTAAGAAAATGACCAAGAACAGTACCAGCAACTGTGGCACCCTAGTGGCTGGGACAGAAGACAATGTCTAGGCACACACTACAAGAGCCACCAGGCCTACTTGATGCTTTCTCCTGGCCGGAAATGTTTGTGAGGTCTGTTCTGCTGGACACAGGTGCATCCCACCAAGCATAGCTCAGGAGATAAAATGAGAAACACCCAGGACCCCATTCTTCCCTAGAGCTACTTCCTTTTCTCTTCTTTTCTTTCTTTTTTTATTTTTTAATTTATTTTTTTATTTTTTTATTTTTTTGGTTTTTCAAGACAAGGTTTCTCTGTGTAGTTTTGGTGCCTATCCTGGATCTCGCACTGTAGACCAGGCTGGCCTCAAAAACAGAAATCCACCTGGCTCTGCCTCCCGAGTGCTGGGATTAAGGTCATACACCACCACTGCCCAGCTTTAGAGCTATTTTCTATCACCCAAGCCCCCCCCACCCCCCGCTTTTTTTTTTTTTCTGCCTGCGGGGTAGGCTAGACTATCACAGACTGACGTAGTGTGTTTAGACCTCTCCTGGCAATCTTTCTTCAGCCCAAGAGCCTGGCCATTGTGAGGGAGATGGGTCACCGTGAGTCATATCAGTTTACAGTGTATGGTCAGATTATCACTGGCAGCAGCCTGAGCTTCCTCCTATGCCAGGTCAAAGAATCCCCATGGTGTGTTTTCACCTGCAATGCCACAATCTCTCCAGACTCTGATTGTGCTGGTGTCTATTCAGCAAGCACTAATATGCAGCAAATGTTCTGTGCAAGAAGCTTTATGTGCAGCAACTCGATATGCAGCAAGTACTATATGCATGGCTGCATGTCCCGAAGCAGTGCTAATGGGTTGTAGATTCAGACACAGCAGGTAGCTGGTGGCTTTGGGCTGGTCCATGCTCAGTCCTTCTTAGTGCTCTGTGACACCCACGGGTCCTTCTAGAATAGCTCTGACCCTTGTCTTTCTGCTGTTGCATGCTCTAGTTACTCTCTTCTCTCTTGTTCCACTGTACAACAGGCTGCTGGGGACCAAACGCCAAGCAGAGTGTGATGCACTCGAGGGCCAGGTCTGGCAGAAGGCTGCGGCAGTTTTCCTTGATGTCAGAGAGTGACCATCCGGCATCTGGTCATCAGACCTGGCCAGGGCCTGCTTTGAACAGGTGCCCTCAGGACACACCTGGCCCACCTGGCTCCTTGGTGGCTGCTGATGATGTGGAGAAGAAGGTCTGCATGAATGAGGATGGCAGCCTGTCTGTGGAGATGAAAGTCCGCTTCCAACTTCTGGGCGAGGATACCCTGCGGTGGTCCCAGAGGGTGGGGCATGCCAGTGTCTGCACCCCAGCTGGTGGGGAGGGCCAGGTCCTGAGGGAGGCTGATCCCTTCTGTTACAGACAGGAGGGCCACCCTTGGGGGTTCTTGGCACACGGGGCACAGGGACGGGGTCCCTGTGATGGAGGATACCAGACAGCCTTTGATGTGGACCAGGAATCACAGCCCAACTATGACATTTGGAGGAACCCCCTGACCACCTCTGGGGGTGCAGGTGCAACTCAGAGGAGGAGGTGGGGCCTGTCTAAGCTCTCTGGATGCAGGAGCCACTGGAGCCAGGGGGCCAATGACCGGAAAGGACATAGCAACAATAGTGTCAGCCCAGTCTCAAGTCCCAGGCACCCTAGAAGTGCCCAGCCAGGCTCCTGCTGTCCCTGGACTCCAGAGGGTGAGACAGACAGTGAAACCTTACATCCAGTCTCCTCAGCTTCTTCCCAGAGTGGGGCTGAGCTAGAAGCTGGTAAGGGCCCCTGCCTAGAGGACACAGGACCCTGTGACTTGGGACCTGAGACCCGAGGTATAGAAAGGGCCCTTTCTGATACATCAGTCAGTGCTGAGTCTCCTGAGGGGTCTAGTGAGTATGGTAGCCAGCATCACAGAAGCTCAAACCAGGTGAGGGTCACGGTTTCCCAGAGGCAAGCCACCCAAGGTGACAGGCCTTGTGTTCCCACCCACAGTCTCTTATCTTTGAGCCACATGGACCCTCAGACAGAGAAGTGTAGACAGAGCACCAGGTGGCAGGAGGCCAGAGGTGAGCCTGAGCTGAGGCTGCCCCTGGTCCCAAGCCATTTTAGCTCTTTGGACACACAGAGAGATGCTCTCCCAGCTTCTGCCAGTGCCCCAGCCCAACGGAGGCAGAAAAAGCAGAAGAAGCCAGCTGGTATTATGTGCTTGCCCAGTGTCCTTGCCCCTTGCCAAGTGGCTCAGAATGGCCATGCCAGGCAGTGTGACTACTGTAGGAACACTCAATCCTCGCTGGACACAAATGCAATACCTCAGGAAAGACAACAGGCCTGCCTAGGAGGCCCCACACCACGATCTCCTCCAAACTCACCCAGGGCTGGGCATCAGGCCTCCAGCAATCTGAGATCACCATTCTCTAGTTCTCTTGACTTTCAAGGCCCACAAGCCACCAGCAAAGCTACCACCATACCAATGAGTGACTCAGACTGTGTGTCCAGCTTTTACCATCCTAGAACTCACTCTGCAGAACCGGCAGGGGACATTGAGTGCCCAGCTCACTCTCCAACTCCCACACCTGTCCACACAGGAGATGTTGGCTGCCTGTGGGACAAGGCAGGGACCACCCCTGAGCCTCCCTCATCCTCTGTGTCTCTGGACAGACGGCCTGAGGCAGAAGATCCAAGACCCCACCAAGACTGCTGCTGCTCACAGGTGGCAGCAACCTCTGTCCTCACAGTCCCCAGTGGTCAAACACAGGCCCCCATCTCTGAGGCCTGCTGGGGGGCCAGCAGCTTCTGTCCAACTCCCCCCCAGGAGCAAATATGTTCCAGAAAGGATCCTACAAGCAGTAGTAGTACCAGCAGTGACCAGAATCAAGCTGATGGCCATGCTGAGCCCAGGAAGACTCTGCTGGGAAAGTCCCCTGGTATCAGGGGAAGCCTTGAGGAGCAGGAAGGGGATGGTGGTCTGACACCCAGTGCTCTGCCCTACACCTCTCCAGATGCTGTGGTTCGTGAGTGGCTAGGCAACATCCCAGAAAAGCCGGTACTCATGACCTATGAGATAGAAGGTGAGACCACAGAGGTGGCCAATGATGGCCCAGAAAGTCCTGAGGATGACCTTGGTGATGGCTGCTCTCTGAAAGCCCTTAGGGAACTGGCTCAGGCCAGACAGCAGCCCTCAGAAGGGGTCACTGGTGAGCAGCCAGAGCCGACAGGAGTCCTCCCAAGGACTAGTTCTGTGTGCTGCAAACTAGGTGATCCACATCATGATACAGCGTCAGGTGAAAGGGCCAAGGCCCCTGCAGAAGCTGGGGTAGGAGAAGGGACCACCGTGGACCACGGTGTGAGCCTATGTGCGCTGCCCAGCAGGGTCTCGGCCTCCACACAGATCATGAAGGCCCTGCTGGGCTCCAAGCCAGGCCGGCCCAGCAGTCTACCAGAGGTCTCTAGCACAGTAGCCCAGAGGCTCAGCTTCTCGGCTGGGGCCCTCATCGCCTGCCTCGCCAGGCTCCATTTCTTTGATGAGGATCTGGGCCCTCTGGATGGCAACGCGAGGCTTGAAGAGTCCCCTAGGTACAAGGAGATGCTGAGCATCTCCCAGGCCTTGTGGCCTGGGAGTGAGCTTGGGCAAAGCCAGCTGGACATCGGCCTCAGGAAGCTCACTTCACACCAGGCTCTGCTGGGGACCGAGGACTGCACACCCACCTCCTCCTCTGGCGTGGATGTCAGCAGTGGCTCGGGAGGCTCAGGTGAGAGCAGTGTGCCCTGTGCCATGGATAATAATACCCTGGCTCCCGAGAGGGTAGATTTGCCCTTGAAAACCCCCTCTCAAAGACCTGATTCCAGGAACCAGGGATACCCAGAGGTACTGAGTCATTCCGCAGCCTCATCTGGCTCCCAGGCGTGGCCTGGCACCGCCAGTGGGGAGGAGTCAGGTAAAGGTGGCGGGAAGCAGAAGTGGGGCAATGCTCCAGAACAATCAGCTGAAAGCACAAGGCTGGAAGAGGAGGCCCAATCAGAAGAGGCAGAAGGGAGGGTCCGAGAGATGCTACAGGAAGATGGTATCCATGGGGAGGGGCTTCCGGAAGAAAAGGCTGGAGTCTGCAGTCCGGAAATGCTTCGAGCTGGCTCTCGGGATGGGGAGCGCTCCCCAGAAGACACCAGAGTGTCAAAGGATGAAGCAGGAAGAGATGCTGCCTCTGGAGGGCTGTGGCCCCTAGATGGGAGAGAGGAACCCACAGAGTCCCCTCACCGTTTCAGTGGGAGCAACTCAAATGATCGCGAGAGTCCAAGTGTTCACATACTGGAGCAAGGGTTGGAAGAGGTGTCCACCGTGGCTGCCACGGGCTGCGAGCAAGCCAGTATCAAGGCCAGCTCAGGAACCAGGGAGACGAGCACGTCCACGGCCCACAGAGGATCTCTGGACCCTGACCCAGTCTGGGTGTCCAAGCTGCTGAAGAAGGTAGAGAAAGACTTCATGGCTCACCTGGCTGGTGCCACAACTGAACTCCGAGCCCGATGGAACCTTCACGACAACAGCCTGCTGGACCAGATGGTGACCGAGCTGGAGCAGGATGTGGGCCGAAGGCTTCAAGCAAGCACTGTCAGGGAAGTCAGGAAGATCCAGAGCCGGCAAGGGAGGATGGTCCCGGAACCACCCGGGGAAGCCCTCAGGGGTCAGACATCACTACAGACAGAGCAGCGCAGGCGCCGCCTTCAGGGCCTGCGCAACTTCTCCGCCTTCCCTGGCCAGGGCCCCCTCTCCCTCACCCCGGAGGATGGGCCCACTCTCAGGACAGCCTTAGGGACCAGGCCAGGTGTGGGGTCCGTGGGGGATGAGTTCTGTCCCTGTGAAGTCTGCCTGAAGAAGAAGAAGATGATCCCTAAATTCCCAAAGGATGCCGCAGGAGTCTCCAGCGCACCGGTCAAAAAGGCCTTTGACCTACAGCAAATTCTACAGAGCAAGAAAGGAAGTAGGAATAGAGAGGCCATGGAGGTGGCCCCTCAGAAGGCAGGGATGATGTTGCCTCAGGAGGACCCTAGAACTGTCCAAGCAACTGATGGAAAGCAGGAGCTGAGGTTGGCCCCGGGGCCTGGGGTAGATGAGGGGGAATCTAGACTGAGAGGAGAGACGGATCCCGAGTTCTTGAAAGAAGAAGGAGCTAGCTGCCATGTGCCAGAAGAGGATGCAGCCACTTCAAGAGAAAGGGAAATCCACATCAGTGCTGCACAAGAAAGCCGGCAATTAGAGGAGAGTGTGACCAAGAAGGAAGAAACCCTGCACCTGCGCTTTAGAGATGGAGACGCTTCGGAGGTTTCGGGAAGACAGGGTGGTGGCAGTCATTCTGTGGAGACTCGGGACGCTTCCAGAGAAAGACAGCCAGAGGTAGAAGGAGGAAATCAAGATGAAAAGGAGAACGGCCCTTGGGTTAGTTCAGGAGAGAGCCAGAGAGGGGTGGTTTCTGAAAACATCAGCCTAGACCACGAAAGGAGGCTCCACAACCGCCACAGAAGGCCAGCCCCCCAACGCCGCCATGCAGCGCACTGCACCAGGGCATCATCTCTGAGCAACTGCTCACAGGTGTCTCAGAAGGGCTCAGAAGAAGATTTTCCAAGTGGAGAGCTCAAGTGCACCAAAGCCAAGAACAGCAGGGACTTGGATGCAGAGAGAAAAGTCACCATGATGTACCCAGAAAGTTCCTCTTCGGAACGAGAAACCCCCTCCAGTCCAAGACCTCCAAAGCAGGAGGAAGGAGAAGTCTGTCATGCAGAAGATGAAGAGACAGCTGGAAGCTTGATTTGTACCCAGGTTGGGGGTAGGGTAGATGGCTTTGGCCAGGATGATTTAGATTTCTAGATATCAAATGATAGGATAGTAATGAGTCTGAGTGATGCCTGCATAAATATAATACCCGTGTACCCAAGGGAATATCAAACCACTATACAAGGGACATGGACAAAGACAAGGAATTGCTACCCACCCTGGAGCTGCGGGCCTCGCTACTCAGGAGGCTATGGTGGGAGAATAGAGAGTTCAAGCCCTGCCTGGGCTATAGAGCAAGTTCAAAAGCCAACTTGGGCAGCTTAGTGTGACATTGCTCCAGGGTCTGAGACTATAGCCCAGTGGCAGAGTGCTTGCCTGGTGTATTTGTGGCTCTAGGTTCAACCTTGACAGTAACAACAATGAAAAGGACTTGCCAAAGAGAGACCACACCATGCTGTCCCTAGGATCTAAACTCAAGGCCCCCATACTCAATGTGCAGCATTAGCTGTGAGCCTGACATGTTAACAGATGTCAGCCATTCCTCTGTCCACACAGCCCAAGAGCATAAAAGGGTCTGGAAAGACAACTTGGAGCTTCTGTTTGCGTTGACTTTTATGAGGGAGTCTCTCTCTGTCTCTCTCTTCCTTGTTACTTTCCCCCAGCTTCTCTGGGACACTCACCTCTTTTGACTTTGAGGCACTTTTTGCTGGCCTGGAATATATGTGGTGACTCTGCAGATGTGAAACACTTGGGAAAAGCAAATACATTCAGGGTCATGGGATAAAGTTTGTTCTCAACCCCAATGTCCTAGGTTCATCCCCCACAATTCATACTATTTGTAAGGGGGAAGCAAAGAACCAGAAGGAAAACTGATCGCCCATCGACCAGAAATCGTCGACAGCTTTGGAAAGGGACTGGATGCAACACCCTCCATCATTTTCTGGATGTTTTATCGAGATTGTTCTCTGTATAATATTTATATACTGCTTTCCCAAACGCTTAAATATATAAGGACATACTATAAATGAATACAATAAATGCTAAAAAAAAAAAGTTTTGAATTCATATTTTAATTCCTGAAGAATTTTCCTGGATGGGGATAGAAAAAAAAAGTCACCATTTCCTTATCCTTGACCTCTCTCTATCTCTCTGTCTCCCTCTATGCCCCCCTCATATACGCATGCGTGTACTATATTAATGTAAGTGCACCTGGCTAGCAGGCACATGTAGAGTGCAGAGGCTAACAGTGGAAAGTCTTTCTCAATCATTTCTCCACCTTTTTCTTTTTTTAATGGCAGGGCCTCTTGTCAAACTTGGAGCTTGCTAGTTGGCCAAAGTCCCCCAGAAGCTGCCTGTCTCTGTCTCCCTAGCCCTGGACTTGGAAACACATGCAGCCGCCTGGCTTTTTAGAGGGTTCTGGAGATTCAAACCCATACTTTCACAGCAAGCACTTTACCTGCAGATCTGCCTCCCAAACCCATACATTTAAAAATCTGTTTCAGCCGGGCGGTGGTGGCGCACGGCCGGGCGGTGGTGGCGCACGCCTTTAATCCCAGCACTCGGGAGGCAGAGCCAGGCGGATCTCTGTGAGTTCGAGGCCAGTCTGGGCTACCAAGTGAGTTCCAGGAGAGGCGCAAAGCTACACAGAGAAACCCTGTCTCGAAAAACCAAAAAAAAAAAAAAAAAAAATCTGTTTCAAATGGTCTTGCTATGTAGCCTGGGCTGGCTTTGTGGCCCAGGCTAGCCTCAAACTTTGGATTCTATTGCCTCAGCCTCTCCAGTGCTGAGGTTACATTGGATTGCAGATATCTGCACCACAAACACCTTAGTTTTCCATTATTTTGATCTTAAAACTGATTCCAAATTGAGTATGGTAGTGCAGGCTGGGAAATCCAGCATTCAGGAGGCAGAGATATGAAGAGCGCCATGACTCCAGGGCCTGCCTGGGCTTCCTCATGAGTCTGCAGCCACCCTGGGGTATGTAGCAAAAGCCTGGCTCAAAAAAGCAAAACCAAACCAAACCTCCCAGCAGACCAGCAAACAAAACAACCCTCACCCCTGCCCTTGACCCCTGGACCACCTTCTAGTTGTTTAGACCTGATTCCCAGGAATGATATTACAAGGTCAAAGGATGTCAGTGTTTTTAGGAATCATAGCACATTTTGGCACATTGTTTTTCTAAAGTTCAGCATTATCTAGCATCTCCAAGTGCTCACCAGTCTTCACTGCTGACCTTCAAAAGCAGAGATTGCTTGCTTGCTGTATGGGCAAGCACAGGATCTCATTTTCATGTGGCACCATTCTAGGTATACTTGAATATTAATTAAATTAAAACCCTTACTAGGGTTTAACAAAATCCATTCTCTGTAAATTATATGACGAGGCTCACTCATTTTTCTTCTGAGGTCCTAGCATTTTTTTTTTAAAAGAATTGATTTACATCTGTCTTTTGCTGTAGGCTAAAAAAAAATTCTGTCATTATTCAAATCTTTTATTAGATTCTTTTGTTTACTATTCTATCGGGGCCCTTGAGTACCACAGCATGTGTGTGGGAGTCAGAGGGCTACTTTATGGAGTTGCTTCTCCCCTTCCACTGTGTGGGTTTGGAGGATCAAACTCAAGTCCTCAGGCTTGGTGACAAGTGCTTTTACTTCCTGAATCATCTCACTAGCCCTGTTTATTATTTTTGATATTTAAAAAATAGCTGCCCTCTGTTCACATCCTTCCACAGCAAGCCTTTGTTGGTGTCCTGCCGCCGTAGGGGGCTCCTTAGTGGGAAACAAAAATTTCTGGATCTCATCCACTTCCCTATTCTTAATCATTAGCCACATCCAGATTTATCACTCACAGTATCACTGGTGGCAGCCATTTCAATGCAAAGATGAAGTGAATCTGCGTGTCTGTGGCCACTCTTCTATGGGTGAGGATGGTCTTTATAAAATCTGACATGTTCTAAGACTTCTGTGAGGCCATTCTTTAAAGCTTTTACAATAATTACACACACACACACACACACACACACACACACACACACACGCACGCACGCACGCATGAATTCAACGTTTGTATATATTTGGGGTATGATGCTCCTGGAAGCTGAACAGTCACTCCCAAATGAATTGATTTCCCAACAGTCAATCAGTAGAAGTTGATATTGACACTGGGTGGAGGGCCTGGATGACCACAGTCTAGCAAGCCACTTGTTAATCTAATTCCTATCAGCCTCCCTCTCCCAGCAGATTGCATGGTGGCCAAGATGCGGCCAGGTGTCTGGATGTGATGGTATGCACAGTTGTCCAGCCCTTATCACACTAGCTGTCAGGAAGCATCCAGCACATACCTCATCTATGACATGAGGTCTCCAGTCCTCACCAGGAGGTGTTCCAATGCCTCCCAAATGCCAGCAGCAGCAGCAGCAGCAGCAGCAGCAGCAGCAGCAGCAGCCAGCCAGCCTTACCCTCTGCTAACCTGAACGTCATTAAAATGGCATTACTCTTCTCTCATCAAGCGCAGACAGGGACTGTCAAGATGGCTCAGTGGGTTGAGGTGCTTGCTGCCAAGCCTGGGAGCCTGAGCTTGGTCCCCAGGCCCCATATGGTAGAAGGAGAGAACTGACTCCTGCAAATTGTCCTCTGACTTTTACACCAGTGCTCTTGAATGTGTGCATCTTCTACACACAGCAAAATAAAAATATTAAAAAAAAATAAGAACAGTAGAAAGGGCATGAGACTTGGCATTGGAGGACCTGGGCTCAAATCCAGGGCTCACATCTGTTTCCACACTCTGGAATGGATGACTGGTGTTCCACCACCCCTGCGTTGTTGTGGAAGCAGATGAGCAGATGTAAGAGATGTCGTTACATGAACACTGGGGCATTTTCAATTCTGCGTTTCTCATTGCCCTGTGTTCAAGGCTTACAGTACCCTTGGTACCATCCTGTACCATTCACAGAATCAGTCCTGTTGAATCTCCCAGGTGGATCTATTAGGTATGCAAAGAGGCATTTTCGTGTTCACTTCACAAACGAAGCAACTGAGGCACAGAGGAGAAGGGGAAACCTGCCTAAGTTGACCCAGTTAGATAGCTGCAAAGCCAGGATTGCAAGGGAGATACCCCACGCTCAAAGTCCACATCCTTTTCCATTGTATCTTCATTCTCTTTCTTTCCAATCTCAGTTGTGTGAATCAGTAACCTGAATCAAGGCAGGGAACACTTTGCTGAGTGAATTTACTGCAAAAATACTGAAGGCTTAGGAAAGTGACTTCAGTGGGATTCTTTCTGCTGGGATGATTGTATTATGTCCCCAGGAATGTTCTGCTCATGGGCTTATATCAGGAGCTGGCCATCCCGAGCTCTGTGAAGGGCAGCGTCACACTGAAAACGTATCTCTTTGTGGGATTCTCTCGGTTACAAATTCACCTACTTTAAGTCCGCAAATATTTCTGCCTTTTATCTTTTAAAACAGTTGCTGTTAATGGACAACCTGACCTTTTTTTTTTCCACTTGGAGATAAGGAGTTTGGTGGCCATAGCGAAGGTGGGGACCTTGATATATCCTCCCCACCTTTTTCACTATGGCAACCAAGCCGTAGGAGCGTCTGTGGCGTTCCTATACCCTCAGCTGGCTCCTGGGTAAAACCCCAAATCATCCATCATCCAAATGCTTATGAGGTCTCCCAGGATCCATGGCAACCCCAAACCTTTTCAGCCTTGAATGGTTGGAGAGTGGAGCGACCCTTCTGCCTTACCCTTATTGTCCATGTGTTAGGGGTCAGAGGGCCAACTTTACAGTGTCAAAGGAGCCAAAGCCTATGTCTGGGGTTCACACCCAGAGACGGGTCATGCTGATCTGGTTAGGACTTCTGCTCCGCTCCTTGTTAATACCAGAGGAGCTGGACACTCCATTGAGTTGACCAGTCCTACCTCCAACTGACAAGCCTTCCTGGAGAAGTAGTCATGCTGGGTCCAGACCCCAGACCTCCTCCATATCTCAATACCCCTTGTCAGAGGCAAAAGAAACCCTCATAGAAGACAGTGAACAACAGATCTACTAGTCCCTGGACATCCAGACCACACACCCCTCTCCAGCAGACTTTACCTTCCTTTTCACCAAATCCCAGCCCCCGAGTCTCCCAGACACAAGCTTCATTGACCACTCACATGGCCAAGGGAGAGGTGACCTGTCCTCAGGCTGTGAAGGCCTTGCCACAGACACCAGCTTGTGGCAGGGAGGCCTGAAGAGGGACCCCAAACAACGTCAGGCTAGCGGCTTTGTCCTTCACTATCATGGTCATGGAGAAAGAAAACATGGAAAAGGTCATGGGAAGCAGAAAGGAAACAGACAGTTCTGCTCCGGTGGCACTCTGTCCCAGGTGTCTGAAGTCAGCCTCGCCACGAATTTCCATAGCACCCGAGGAAAACCAGCTTCACACCCCTTCCCACATTGCCTGCAAGGAGTTAGTCATCAGATACTGCACCAGGACTGGGCCTCCCAGGGAGGCTCACTCACCATGCCCTGCTCCACCTAAGGACCCATGCACATGAATGCATGCTTGTACACATATGCAGGCTCACAGGCATTCGCACACATGTTCTCCCACTTAGACACATGTATGTGTGCACACACAAAGACATTCCTTCTCACATGCATGTGTATATATACTCTCACGTACACACACTCATCGCACACACAAGCATTCGTGCACACCCAGGGGTCGGCTTCCTCACCCTCCCTCATTACATGGTCTGCCCAAGGGACAATGTGGGTCAGCCAGAGTCAGCCTCTCTCTCTCCACTCATCTCTTGAGAGGCAATTAGGTGGGTAAAGGTCATTCTCCCAACATGACCCTGTCCCTACTCCCTTGTCCAGAGCCCGGCTGACAGCTTAAGCCACCTGGGCCTCTGTAAAGACCAATATCCAAGAACACAGAAATCTGGGCTGCACCAACCAAATCGTCCTGCCCCCACCCCCAAGCAGAGCAAGCCAACTTTCTTTCTTCACTTGGGCTGGTTCCACAGCCCCCACCCTCCCACCTCCCCCACCCCGCATCCATTCCTCTCCCTCCCTCCTTCCTTCTGATCTGCTATAACAAGAAGATGTAGGCTCACTTCCAAACGGAGGCTGCCCTTGGGGGAGCAGCTGTGTGGGCCACAGGCTGAACTTGGGGGGTATAGTCTCCCTGCTCAGCCTGTGGGCTCACCCTGGCCTGGGCCTGATGGTCAGTGTGCTGATGAGTACTTGGTCCCCTCCTGGGCTGACACCTCAGATGCAGGATAGCTTGGTCATCAGGACTTGTCAGGACTTGAAGATTCCATGCCCTGGGCCCAGAAGACCTGGACTCTCTGATCTGGATGACAGGCTTGCATTCTGCAGCATTCCTGGACCCCACTTGCCACCAGCTCGATACCCCGGGGACCCAGAACCCTGTGCCAGGTGAAGTGCCCAGCCTCTCTCTGAGTTCAGCACCTAAGTTCTCTTTCCTTTGCAGGTTAGCACTTGGCTGCCCGGAGATGCCTTGCAAGGGGTCGTCACAGTTCCGTAATGGTGAGAAGGCCGGAACTGGGAATGGGGTGCCTCCCTCTGGACCCCAAGGCTTCAGGGAAGTGGGCCTGCACCTCCCTCTCCTGGCTTTTAACTCTTCCCACATTCTTTCCCAGAAACAGCAGGATGGCTTCCTGAACCCAAGGCTGGCTCTGGAGCACCCTGCCTCCAGGCCCGGGATGAACTGGGTGACTTCTCAAAGCCCCGTCAATCTGTCAGTCATGCGGTTCCAGGAAAGGACAAAGCCAGAGGACAGGCACTGGCTGGGTGCAGGGACGGAAGGGTGGTGTGACTCACTTTCTGGGACAAGCCTGAACCTCACATCCTCCTTGGTTCGGCCACAGCACAAGGGCTTGTACTTGCCAGGAGATGCAGGCCAGACGGAGCATGTGGCTGCAAAACAACGCCAGGGGCCAGGATGAAGAGAAGCTTCCAGATCCCTTTCCGTCTGCTGTCAAGAAGCAGCAAGCTTTTCCCTCCTGCCTCTGCCCTCCAAGCACATCTGAGGTCCCTTCCTGTACCTCACAATCAAGCCCACAAAAGGCTGTGGTGGCTCCCACCTGTAATCCCAGAATTATGGAGGCTGGCACAGGCAGATTGCTGAAAGTTGGAAGCCACCATGGGCTACATAGTGAGTTCCAGGCTAGCCTGAGCTACTGAGTGAGACCTTCTCTCAAAAAAAAATATGTAGGGCTGGAGAGATGGCTCAGTGGTTAAGAGCACTGGCTTGCTCTTCCAGAGGTCATGAGTTCAATTCCCAGCACCCACATGGTGGCTCACAGCCATCCATTATGAGATCTGGTGCCCTCTTCTGGCAGGCAGACATACAGGAAAAACACTGTATACATAATAAATAAATCTTAAAAAAAAAAAATGTAACAATAAGGGTTGAAGAGATTGCTCAGTGGTTAGAAAGTTTGCTGCTCTTCCAGAGGACCTGAGTTCGGTTCCCATCACTTACATCAGGCTGTCTCCAAGGGTACCTGGACACATGTGACGGGTGTACACACACATACACGTAAATAAAATAAAATAAGTCTTGTTTCAAAAGTAACAATAATAACAGTAATAGTAACGATAGAAGCTCTGAATGTAAGGGTAGGGGGTGGGAAGGTTTCTGTAGGACAAACAGGTCTCTGTTCCCTCCTGGGCTCCTGGATCTCTGAGACCCTGAGCTCCTGGGTCCCTGGGTCCCTGGGCCCAAAGCCCTTTGACCCTGGGATAAAGCTAGAGAGTGCTGAGTTCATTCTGCCCACTGGTCTGTGCCAGGCCTGTGGCCACAGGTGATTATGCAGAGTGGAAACTGTTGCCTGTTGTTCCCCTTTTTACATGCACACGAGCTAGATTACCCATCCTGCACCCATTGGTCAGGAGCCCCACCTCCTGCTGCACAGGTGGTTTTGATCCCATTGTGGTACCCACTGGGTGACAGTTAAGGAAGCTGAGGTACAGTGGGAGCGGCCTCAACAGTGACCCCAGCCACAGCAGCCAAAGGGTGGGTTACTGGAGGTTCTGGACATATATTATTAGTGAGGGTGTGGTCGCTCTGGGAGGCAAAACTAGAAGTGGGATCAATAGTCATGGCTGAGGTTGGGGTGAGGGGCTGTGGTTTGGGGTGATTTACCCATGATGAGAAAGGTAAGTCATGGGGTATGTATGTATGGACATGTGCATGTATTTGTGCATGTCTGTGTGTGCATGTGTGTATTTGCATGGGGTCAGGGGGCTCTATGGGTAGTGGTGCTCGGCAGGGAAGGAGCCGAGATTCACTGAAGAGGGTTTCTGATGGCCCTGATGGTGACCTGACAGCCATTCTGAAAGAAAAGCATAGTTCAGGAGAGGTGGGACCAGGGCTTTGGAACCCTCCTTCCTGCATTTTCAGAGATGACAGAATTCAGCTGGAGCAAACAGGCCTCAAGAATCACACCCCTCGCCTCTCCCCAGGCCCTAGGCAGGACGGGACTCCTTCCAGCTGGCTAGCCACCGAAGCCCTGGCCCAAAGACCCACTAGGTCCTCAAAATACAGCCTGGTATAGGAGGAGAACTTGGCAACCTGAGGTAAGGCTGCTGCCAGGAGGCCCTTGACGTCTGGAGGAGAATCATCAGGGTAGGAAGTTGATCCTGGGACTCGGGCTCCTGGAGTGGGGTTGGGACTTCCGGGGAGGGGGGGGGTTGCACTCTTCTCTCTTTCACAGTTCTGCCTGATATGTGTGCTCTGCCAGCCATGATGGCCTTCTCCCCGCATTTGGCTTCTTGTTCCTACTGTGTCCCCAACCAGTAGATGTTCTGAAGTCTCTCCATCCTGGAGGATTCGAAGGCCTTGTGCTGAGCAGCAGCAGACAGAAGGTCAGGATGAGGAAGGAGCCTTTGGTAGTGCCCCCACTGTGGTCTAGTCCTCCTTGTCACAGGAGTTGGAGACTTTAGTGCCAGCAGGGCCAATGTGTCCTGCTTTCTACTCTAACCGACGCCTGATCTCTCCAGCAGCCTCCTTCAGGAGACGAGGCCCAGAAAAGTCGCGCCTCATGCTTCGGTTCAAGGTCACACAGCAATCTCACGCATAGCCGGGCACAGGAACCAGATTTCCTGCTCTGCAGGCTCCATGGGGCAAAAAACGTGAATCTCCGATCTGGCCTCCTCCCTGCTCAGGTGTGGGGTGGAGCCTGGTAGAGAGGGCAGCATCTCAGCCTAATTAGACACTGTAAAGGAGTAGGGACATGAGGGGGGGGGGGATGCTCAGAGATTAGTGCCCCCTCCATAGATCATAGACACGCCAAGGACATAATAAATAATCTGCCCAAAGGTTTTAAAGGTAAAAATCAGCAAATCATTAATAATGTCCCCAGAACCATACATCACGCTGATGTCTTCCTATTATGCTCTCCCGAAGCCGATGCGTATCTTCTCTGTGGTCCTCCCCTCCCCACTTCCCCCTCATCAATGTGTTCTACTGGCGACATGGAAGCCCCTCCCCCACGGCCTGCTAAGCAGGAGGCCAGGAAAGCCCTTTCAGGTCTGCCAGGCCAGCCAAGCAATTTACTCAGGTGTGTGGCCACAAAGAGGTGGTGAGAGGGGAGTTGCCCACATCCCTTTCTTGGAACCCCAAACCCCGCTTCGTGTTTTAATTCTAAGGGGTGGATCAAGCTCAAAGCCACAGCCCCCTCCCCAGGCTTTAAGCCAGAATAACATGGTGTCTATCTCTCAGAGACACGAGCTTTAATTAATTAACACAACAGGGTCGCTGTAAATAGAAGTGCTGATGGCTGCATTTCTCGCCCCTGGTGCACCTCAGCCGCAACTATGGGGCGTGGGGGTGGGGTGGGGAATACCTACACCATAGACATGGGTACACTGGCTGAGTTTTGGAGTTTGAGGGGGTGAGCTGAACCCAGGGTTGGAGGAAGGAGGGAGAAAAACTTGGGTAAGCCTCTGGGATCCTGGCCAGCAGACCAGGGTGCAGGTGACAGTC
The DNA here is from genome assembly GCF_007827085.1 of Peromyscus californicus insignis. Lineage (NCBI taxonomy): Eukaryota > Metazoa > Chordata > Mammalia > Rodentia > Cricetidae > Peromyscus > Peromyscus californicus. The sequence continues at coordinate 59,583,080 of NW_026294413.1, read as the reverse complement.
TGTACCATGGGGTGACACGGGTATGACCACAACTTGGTGGAGGTATCAGGGCACTGCACTAGAGTCCTTCTCGAGCTCAGGTTGGGAGACATTGTGTATCCTCTACTTCCTAAATGACAAGACAGACAATGAAAGCCAGTCACCTGCAGATCTTTGGGGCGGCGTGTGCCCAATGCCCCTTGGCTAATCTTTGAAGGGCATGGGGACTGAGGCATCTCCTAACACTGCCGGTAAAAATGGTTTCTTGGGTGAAGAATCTGCAGCAGAGATGGAAGATTTCATAGCTTACTCCTTGTTGTCTTTTTAGAAAGAGCACAGGGAATACTGGAAGCTCAGGGATGTGGGTTTGGGGGTCAGTTCTTTCTAGAGAACCTGGACGTTGTTCCTTCACTCCTCCAAGTCACCCACAATGCTGGAAAGCTCCTCCCAGCTCTGAGTTAGTTATTGGGATACCTGACCTCTCTCTGTTGCTACATCATTACTACGTTGTGCTTGCGCTGTGCAAACTCTGGGAGGTTCTGGTCCAGAGCCTGGCTCCCCCAGCTATAGCCTGCCTTGACCTTGGCAGAGACGTACCCTCTCCATAGCTCAGGGTCTTCTATGCTCTCTGAAGCCCCCACCTGGGATCCTTTGGCCCTCAGAACAGGCTGGAGGAGAAACAAAATATGTTGTGGTTTGAATGTGGAATGTGCCCCCTCCCCAGACTCGTGTGTTTTGACCCCTGGTCTCCAGCTGGTGGTGCTGTTTAGGAAGGTTGTGGAACCTTTAGGAGGTGGGGCTTGGCTGATAAAGGCAGATCACTGAGAGTGGGCCTCTGAGCCTGGTTCTGAGTCCTAGTCTTTACTTCCAGGTGGGGTACCAGGAAGGGACCTATTGCCCCACACTCTCTCCAACAGGGACCAAGGTATTCCTGACTCCGTATCTCCCCGCCCTGCCCCACCATGGACTAAAATACCCAGAAAACGAGAGTTAAAACAGATGTTCCTCCCTCACGTTGCTTCTACCAGGTATTTTGTTACAGCAGTGAGATAAGGTGTGAATAAATACACAATGGTAGAGCACGGGAAAAATCCTCGCTCTCCAAGGCTCTTAGAGAGCAGAGCCAGGGACAGCTAGAAGTAAAGGCATGCTGATCAGGGGTCTAAGAGTATCTCCCTCCCCTGGAAGATTTCCCCCAAATCCCAGAATCTCTTGAGGCCCCTGGGACTTCCTGGGCGAGGTGACCCCAGCGGCCTACTTTCTTCAGGGAGCCTCAGTGTACCACACGATCCCCATAGGCACAGTAGTAGGTCTGGAAGTGTGAGAGGGTGAACGCCGTCACTTCTTCCTCTGTGCCCACTTTGCCCAACTTCTATACCCAACAGATGGTATGTATGTCAACAGTAGGATTTAGGGGTGAGTTAACAGCTCTGCTAGCCTCAGTTTACCCATCTACCAACACTGGCTTCATTCCTACGTGCTGCGTGGTCATGAGAATCTGATGGTATGGCAGACGGTGTAGACACGCCACAGAATATAATAAAGTAGCTATTACTTCAACAGGTTAATTATCATTTGGCTTAGGGGCGCAGGACTCCTGTGGAGCACATTTTAACAGGCATGGAGTTAGACTGGAGCGGCCCCACATAAGAGGCAGCATGTGATTGGCTCCCCAAAGAAACAGGGGTGCTCTGACAAGGGGAGTTGAGAGCTGAGGAGTGTTTGGAGGGGGAAACAGCAATACCTAGCTCAGTTGTGCGGACGACAGCAAGAAGGCAGAGGCAGGCCTGAGGATAGGGGGTGGCCCTGTGACCTGACACCTAGCCCCCAAAGTCCCCTTCTCTCACCCTGGCCCATCCCGCCTGCAGAGGCGTCAATTCTGATGATAGAACACACTTTGCCAACTCAGGGCCCTGAGAGACCCTGCTTCTCTCTATTCCCTGTCATCGGGACAGGCCCTCAGCCCCCTCCAGTCTTGATGGATGATGGCCCTGAGCTGGCTTTCATGCATCTCCGTCTTCCCCAGAAGCTGTGACACAAGTAATTGGTGTCACCTCCATGGTCGCATGCCAAGTGCTGACAAAACAGCCCATAATAGGGGCTCAGTGCTCTGTCCTTGATTGCATGGGGAAGGGACTGCTGGGAAATGATCCAGCATGGCCATAAGCTTTCGGGGTTCACTGAAGGAGTGGCAGCTAACAAGGTGTGCAGTTTCTTTGAGAACTGAATATGCCGGGGATAAAGGGCTGGGGCCCTTGAGAGCCACCGTTCCCCAGCTCCTGCCAGCAGACCCAGTGGTGGTCAAGTGACCTAGCGACCCAGAACACTGTGTTAAGCCAGACCTTGATATCGTAGGAGATCTTTAGAATAGAGGGAGAGAAATAGCCTTTCTGACATCTTGTCTTCTCTCCCACAGGAGGGTGGTGATCCATTATGGTGCACAGCGTGGCACAGAGGCACAGGGAACTAAGGCCACACACTGGGATCCCCAGGTGTCCCCAGAGGAACACTCCCAACTCCTTACTATCTGGCACCTCACAGGGAACAGACAGAATCAGGGCAGGTTGAGAGTCGTAGGAGCACAAATTCCCCCTCTCTAGCATACTAAAACCTGCCCTCCCCAGAGCCCAGATGCGCAAGGCTGTGTCCTTAGACCAGGGGTCCCTCCTGACCTCTGCCGACTGGCCTCCATCTTTACCCTGGCTTTACACTGAGAGGCTCCCAGCAATGGCCTAGAACTTCTGGCTGTGGACAGTGAAACCCCCAGCTCCAGCTTCAGACTGTGCTCTCTCCCTGAGGACACTGGGCAAGAATCTCTTTGGTTTGGGTCTGAGAAACAGCACATCAGGGACTTTGCTCCTCTGAAGCTCTGTGGCAGATAGGGCTCTTCTGTCAGCACAGCTCCTCGGCACCGGACTTCATAGTGCACAGTCCGTCTTTGGCCTGGCACATCCCCGCCTCCATCGTGCCCTCCCTCCCCATCCCTGGCTCCATCGTGCCCTCCCTCCCCATCCCTGGCTCCATCGTGTCTTCCCTCCCCATCCCTGGCTCCATTGTGCCTTCCTCCCCCATCCCTGACTCCATTGTGCCTTCCTCCCCCATCCCTGGCTCCATCATGTCTTCCTTCCCCATCCCTGGCTCCTTCATGCCTTCCCTCCCCATCCCTGGCTCCATCGTGCCCTCCCCCCCATCCCTGGCTCCATCGTGCCTTCCCTCCCCATCCCTGGCTCCATCGTGCCTTCCTCCCCATCCCTGGCTCCATCATGTCTTCCTTCCCCATCCCTGGCTCCTTCATGTCTTCCCTGCCCATCTCTGGCTCCATCGTGCCTCCCCCATCCCTGGCTCCATCGTGCCTTCCCTCCCCATCCCTGGCTTCATCATGCCTTCCCTCCCCATCCCTGGCTCCATCATGTCTTCCTTCCCCATCCTTGGCTCCTTCATGTCTTCCCTGCCCATCCCTGGCTCCATCGTGCCCCCCCCATCCCTGGCTCCATCATGCCTTCCCTCCCCATCCCTGGCTCCATCGTGCCTTCCTTCCCTGCCTCCCTGACTCTCCTCTTGCTTTTTTTCTTTCACTCCCTTAGTAGAATGCTGGTCACCTCTCACAAGCGGCTCTAAGCCCTAGTCCACAGAAGGTGGGCTCAGCAATGAAGGCTCAGGCCAGTCTCGAACAGTGCTCTGCACTGTAACCAGGAAGGGACGACAGATCTTCAAGGCTGTTCATGCACCCGGGGCCAGGTCTGCAGTGGCTCTACCCCAGAGGGTGCAGTTTTACATCCACCACACTTGTATTCCTCAAGTGGTCAATGATGACAGTCCTGTCATCATTAGTCTGTCTTGGCTGCAAGGTGGCTGAACCTCCAGAAGACCCCTGGATTGATATCTGTGGACCATTGGACCATAGGAAAGCTTGGTTTCATGTTGGGCACAAGCCTCAAGGTGTGTGGTTTCCCTGAAGCCTCCAAAGGCTAGCCTATCTGAGGAACTATCAGGCCTGCCTGGGGTCTTGTTCGTCCCAGCCTAATGACCAGACTGGGGTGAAAAGCCTTCTTATGGGCTGCATTTGTCTTTGATGGTAAAGTATGTTTCTTGGAGATAATACATGGCTCTTGTTGCTTAATCTTTCCTGCTTGCTTATGTCTTTTAAATAGTTTTTTTAAAATAGTGTGTGTGTGTGTGTGTGTGTGTGTGTGTGTGTGTGTGTGTGTGTGTGTGTGTGTGTGTGTTATGTGGTTGTGCCTTGGTATGGAATTTGGAAGATAATATTCAGGAGTTGGTCCATTCTCCCACCTTGGCCTCTGGGGATTGAACTCAGGTCATCAGGCTTGCCCATCAAATGCTTTTACCTGCTGAACCCATCTCACTGGCCCTAGTCTGTGTCTTTTGATTGAGGAATTTAGTCCATTAATGTTCAAAGTTGTAACTGAAAGCTGTGTATTACCCCTGTCCTTACTTCATGCCCTGACTACTGGGGATCAGGGGAGAGAATTGGAGAAGTTAGCCCCGGCTCATCCTGGGAGCTCTTGACATCTACCTGTCTCCTGGGGAAGGTTGCAAGGGTCCCTCTTGGGTTAGTAGCTCTGTCTGCTCCACCGTGGAAAGAGGAGAGCCTGGGAGGCCAACTGACAGGGGCATATCCCTTGGGGGAATAGAGCTTACAACACCCAGAGAACAGTCTTTGTCACTTCTGGGATTCAAAAACCCTTCTTGAGCCGCAGCCTGGGAGAGTCCCTGCCGCCGCTCATTGTCCCCACGGCTGCCACTTTTTCCTCTGCTACATTGTTGTCCCTTATCAGCATCCTACACACTGCGGTGGCTGCACAGGAAAGCACGGCCACCACTGAGGCTGTCTCCTGGGCGGTGGATGCCAGGTGTCCTGCCACACACAATCGAGCCCGCAGGCCCATCCCAGAGCCCGGACAAACTGCTCCACTAGGGTGACAGAGTGCAACATTTGGCTGGTCCTTCTCTTCTTTGGGGTCCTTAAAGCAGAGGATGATGAACAAGACTCCAGTCCAGGTGACTTCAGAAGGCACGTGTGGCACCACCCATCTCTGTACCCCCTCCGATGCCCCATGGAGCGGGGCACCTCCAGTCTGTGGCTGTGAAGCATAGGCTGATGCTATTGAGAAAGCCAAGGAAGGCTGAGAAAAGGGAAATGCTTGAGGGACCGTCGTTAGTGAACAAAACCTGCTGTCCCTGGACCCTTTCTGAAGCGAACGGTTTAGACCCAATAAGACAGCACCTAGCAGAGCTTGGGGAACAAGCTCTAGCAGGAAGTGGGGACAACTCCCTTTGGATCTGCACTGGTCTAGAATATTCTAGAGCACTAAAGAGAAAAGTGCGTGCCACAGACGCAGCAAATTAAAACGACGAGACACCTAGTTAAATTTGAATGTTCGAATCAGTGAAGAACAGTTTTAAAAGCACGAGTTTATCTCTCTGATGTGGTGGAGTACACCAGTGATCAGAGCACCAGAAGTGCAGGCCAGGGGGTCCCAGGGTCAGGGTCATCCTCTGCTAATATTGAGCTTGGGGCCAGCCCTGGCTCCAGAGACCTGATCTCAATTAAGTGAAACAGAACAAGTGTAGTCACGTGATATTTAGCCCAAACATTTAAAATCTTGCCCCTTTCTCCTCTGAAATGCAAGTGTGATTGGAGCAATTTGTTTAAATTTTTTCTGGTCTACTAGGAAAGGGAAACTGACCTCAAGAGGTCTGGGGATGTTCCCACTGTGGCCTCAGAGCAGCCTGTCGAAGTTTGGACCCCAGGCTCTTTTCTGCTTCCTCAGGTGGCGCCCTTTTATCAGGACTTGTGAGCACAGAAGAAGCCAACACAGCTGTTGTGTTCCCCTGGAAAAAAAACCCCACCAGCAGCAGTGAGGTTAATGGTTCTTCTACAGGCGGTGTGTCTCCTCCGCCCCCTGCTGGCAACATCAGATATTACAGTGTCTGGGTCAAGACAGCCTGGAAGCCTCCCGCTTTCTGGGTCTGAAACCACCCCTTCTTCATCTGCCTGGGGAAAAGCAGAATTGTGGCTTTTTGTAAGGAAAAAAAATCATCCTCTGTGTGTTCTAATTTATGAAAAAAAACTTATTTTACCTCAGTGAAGTAGGACTTTTGAGAAAAATGACATAAAGTTCACTAATTATGTTCCCACAGTCAACTTAGAAATTACTAGAAAGAGAAAAGCCCTCAACACTCTTGAGCTAATGACTCAAGCCCTTTAGAGGATAGAAACTCCAGGAATGGAGACAAGATGGATGCAGAAGGGTCTTCTCACACCAGAGCAGGAAGTCATTCCCCCCAAAGAATTGCAAAGCCTCTTCTTTGTGTCTTCTAGATGCTGTGGAAGACTAAATGCTCCCCATGAGTCTCTGTGTCTTACCTCAAGACACTTCCAAATAACCAGTCATCTCAGAGCACAATTCTCTACACTCTGATCCGCAGGCCCTCCAATAGCACCACATCACAGAGGGTGAGCCCCATGAGCCACACCCAAAGACACAGCAGTGCTATTTCAGTCTCTTGGTATTTATGCTCGGAGTGGAAAACTGGCAGAGTTGTGAGCCTGAAATCATGCAGGCTCTGACAGGCTCTCGTACCCACAGACAGGGCAGATACACGTTTTGTGGGTCCTCAACTACTTGGAGGTCTCTCAGGGAAGCAGAATGCAAGATCATGATTCCACCATTAGGTCTGGAAATCAGCATTCATTTGGGAAGAACAAACACATCACAATTAGCATATGTTGATATAGACTTTATTGTCCAAGATGCTTCTGAGCTCACAATAAAGTTAAGCTGATGGCATACAGGTTTCCCATGTTCCCATGCTGCCCCCTAAGCACAGTGTCTTCCACTATCAGCATCCTCACTGGAGCAGGATAGGTGTTATTTTGTTTGTTTGTTTTGAGGCAGGGTCTCATTGTGTAGCCATGGTTGACCTGTAGACCAGACTGGCCTTGAACTCGGATCCTGCCTCCCAAGTGCTGGGATTAAAGGTATATACATCAAGGCCAAAAACTCAACACAGGTGATATAAACCTTACCCACAAAATCCTGGTTGACCCTTAGATAGTGCTACTGTGTTTCCCAAGAAACACAACCTAGTAAGGGTGATTCCAAGAGCCATCTTTCTCCTCAGCTCTGAAGCGGTATTAATCTGACTCTGCCAATGTTTAAAGTGGGTCCAGTTTGTACTACACCCACCCTACCCCAGAGACATCCACACGGCAGCAACTGCCTGGTAAACAAGAATAGTAGAGGGGAGGAATCTTGGGGGAAGTAATTTGGTCTCCTGAGATGTAAAGGCAAGGTTCAAAGTCAGTGGACCAGAACAAGAGGAACAGGAGGAAATCCAACACAATGGACCCAGGCTGGTGTGAACCATTCTCCACGGAGGACAGCTCACCAGGCTGAGGTCTGAGTTCCTGGGCAAGGCAGGGAAGCTCTTTGTGAGCCAACAGGCTTCGTGCTCACTGGCCTGGTTTAGACAAGGTTTGGAGGAGCCCTGGGGCCCCTTTGGATGATTGATTACTTAGTGATCAGAATTCTGGTTCCTGCTAGGGTCATGATCTGAGTTTAGGTCAACAGTGCCCTCTACTGCTCTCTTTCCTACATTACAGTTCCTAGGTCTGCTACTTTGCTTGGACTAGTCAACAGAAGTTGAACAGGTGAAAATGGTGTGTTCTGTAAGATACCAAGCATCTTTAACCAAAACAGAGGTTTCTGCATCAGCAGCCTACAGCGGCCTTCAGAAACTAGGAGCTCTGTGTCCCAGGGGTGAGCCACCTGTAGATTAGGTCTATTTATGTTGGTTGCCTTTTGTCCTGAACATGCAGACATTTTTCCTGCCATTCCCTAAACAATACACCAGAGCAAATATTTACATAACATTTACATTGTGTTAAGTATGGTAAGTAATGTATAGATGATTTAAAATACGTAGGAAGCTGTGCGTGGGTTCCATGCAAAGAGTATGCCGTTTTCTATAAGGGATTTGAATTTCTTGGGATTTGGACACCTGTGTGGGATCCTGGAATCAGCCCCCTGTGAATATCAAGGGATAACTATTTAGATTTTTGCATGAGGTAGAGGTTAGAGTTCTATTAGTATCAAGATAAGAGAATATTTAAATTTACTGGACCATCAGGAGCCAAAGGACTTTTTCTACTTAGCTAGCTCCAGCAGATTGGGGACATCCACATCTCTCTAGGGGAAAGGAAGGCTGTGTAGTTCAGAGCATATCCTAAGCAGTACACATATCCCTCTGGAAACTCTATGCAATATAAGAGGTCAAGACCGGAGGCTGGAGAGATGGCTCAGCAGTTAAGAGCACTTACAGCTCTTCTGGACCCAGACAGCAACTTGTAACCCTCTGTAACATTCTCTTCTGGACTCCATGGGCGGCAGGCACACACGTGGTATGCTTATAAACATACACTGAAACACTTGTACACATAAAATAAAAATAAATCTTTTAAAAAAGAGGTAAAGCCCATTGCCTCCTGTGTTTTGTGTAATGTGAAATACTTGACCAGAAAACTTGAAGAGGTTTGGAGGGTAGAGTACATGGTGATCTAAGGAACCATGCTCAGGTCGTTTGACTCAGCCGCCTGTCCACCTTCCCTTGACTCCCTGGCTTCTGTGCGACGCCGCTGTCCTCCTTTCCCACCCGGCTTTCAAGGGTGAGTCCTTTACCCTGCTCCCTTTCACTGAGGCCTCCTTTGAGCCCGCACTTGCTAGGCTCTCTCACCTTCCCTCCTCACCTGTGAGGTGATGAGTGGACGTGAACTGGATGACACCTGCACTGTCTTCCAGCTCCCCTCCCAAACCCAGCAGCACCACTCCCCTCTCTCCCAGGCCTCTGACAGCAGCCTCTCTCTGGGTGGACCAGTCACTTTCCTGGGAATAGAATAAGAGTAGATCGCACTAAGAGCATCCCTAATGTGCCTAATTCCAGGTAACTCTGTAGCCTGTGTTCATATTGGAAAACAGGACGTAGCTATCCGCTTGTGCTGTAAGAAGGAATGATAGTAAGGAGAGCCCTCGGTTTGCAGGGGACCTGGCATCCAAGCCTTCACTTAACCCATGTGGATGGTTTCACAAGCTGTTTCATTGGCTTAACTAATCAGTCAAGAATGCCAAGGCTCATATCGGTGATATTCTCAGGGCTTAATAGTATCAGGAGATTGCACCCATGGGATCTAGATTCATTTTCTACTTGAACTTTATCCTCAGGTTTCAGTTTTACACTGGTAATGCCTAAAGCTCGCTCCATGCCTCCCGCACTGGGAGATCTGTCCCCTGGAGCTCTGCAACAGCACTAGCTGTGCTAAGTCTGACCTGGAGGAGGTGGCTCTTCACACAGAATCACATTTATCACTGTGGGCTGGTGGCTTTCTTCTCTAAGCCCCCCGCCAAGCTGAGGATGGGAGAGAAACGCCAAATTTAAAAAAAGAAAAGAAGAAAAGAAATGCACACTATTTAAGCAGGTACCCAGAGGGCTTCTTGGAAACTCCCAGGGCATGGGAGCCACCGCAAGGCATAACAAACAGAAAGGGAGAGAGAAGGGAGAGCCCGGTGGCTTCTCTTTGATCGCGTTTCCTCTGCAGGGTTTGGGGCGCCTCGGTTCCACACTGTTCCACACTGCCGTTTTGTTCTACTGTCTGTCTGTGCCTCAGTGTGAAAACAGAAGCCTCTTCCTCTGACCCGAGGCAGGCAGACCAGGAGGAAGCTCCCCAGGGACTCTCTCCTGCATGTCCCCACCCTCCAGCGTCCGAAGGTCTGCAGCTGGGGAATCCTGGCGCCCTGTCTCTGCTGAGTTCGCGGAGCTTTGGGTGGGGAACCTAGAAAGTGAAAAGCCAGGCTTGACCTCATCAAACACACACGTGCGTGTCCACACAGACACACACACACACACACACACACAACCACACACACACACACACATACACACCCTTCTGACTGTAAATACAGGATTCCAATTCTAAATGGAACAATAAGAGTTGGATTCAATGAGACTCCCCGGGCAAACGGAGTGTTTAGGGTTTTGTTGAGATTCTATTGTGTTGACTGGAGTTTCTTAATACAGTAAGACAGCAAGCGGCTTCCTGTTATGGAAACAGCCAAACCCTGACATTCAGAGAGTCAATCTATACAGCAACTGGATAAACAAGCGAGATAACCATCAGCCATAATTGACACAATAGCCAAGAGGGCATTGCTCGGGGAAGGAGCTGGCCCAGACCCAAACAATTCAGAAGAGTACAGTGCAAACCATCTCCTGGAACAATCCCCATTCACTGCGGCCTGAACTGGAGCATGGCCCCGACCACTGAGGCCCCACCGCCCTGAAAGGTGCAGACACAGAGAGAGCTCAGTGCTATGGAAGCCGGCTGGCTTTCTGGGGGACCTTCTGGGGGACTGTGAGGGGTCCTGTACTGTCTTTGCGAGTACTGAGGTTGGAGAAAATGCTCCGGATGCCGTCACTTGGTGGAGTGAGTGTGGACCTCCTGCCTTTGACTCCCCACCTGCAAAAGGAGCATCCTCACAGCCCAGTTCAGCTCCTAATGCTTCTTCCTCTGAGGGCTGGGGAGATAGCCCTGGACTACAGAAGGGGCAGCAAAAACTATCTGAGCACTGGGCTTGGCTCTTGTGCACTTATCAGGCTGCGTGTATCTTTTGTCTCCCAAGATCCTGGTCTCTATCGCTCCCACTCTAAACTCATCCAGCTGCTAATCTGCCTGGGTACCAACTCATCACGGAGCGACCTCATCCTCTAGTGAGGAAGCACAGCCCATTATTGTCCATGTGTCTTGGCCTGTCAAGTCCTGGACAGTCTTCCCAAATCCAGAATCTTTGCCTCAGCAGATAACCCCTGCCCCACAGGAATACCCAATAACTGTCTCTTAAAGTTGGGCTTCATTGCAAGCAGAGCATGCATTATAGATCAGGGGAAGTGGGGGGGGGGGGGCGGGGACACCAGATTTCAAGGAGCTCTAATTGCCGGGGGGTCCCCATCCCTTTCTCTGGGGCCTGAATCTCAGTTTAGGAAAAGACAGCAGGTCAGAGAAGACCTTCAAGGAGAGAGGATAAGACCTGGATGGATATTCTAGACACAGAGGGCACTGGTCTGGAGTCATCTAATGGGATTGAAGGGAAGTTGTAGGCCTAGGGATGTAGCTTCGTGGTAGGGTGTTTGCCTCTCATGCAAGAAGCCCTGGGTTCAGTTCTCATCCTGGAGAATGAGTGGGGAAGGGCTTATGTTTAGCTGTAAATTCTGAAATACAGAGGCGAAGGTCGCACAGTCCTGCTGGTGGTCATCCCGAGGGCCAGCCACAGCACGTCCTGTGCAGGCTCATCCACAGAGCTGGGCTCTGAGCATGCACCCTGTGCATACACCCTCCAGACCTTGGAGCCTCTCTGTCCAAACTGGTGCTCACAGCTCAAAGCACGAAAAGATGGGCTCTTCAGAGCATCATTTGATCTTGCAGAGGACCTGGGTTCAGTTCCCAGTACCCACATGGAGACTCCTAACTCCAGGTTCAGGAGATCCAAAGTCCTCTTCAGTATGCATACATACATGCACGGTAAACACTCATACACACAAAATTAATAAATCTAAACCCAAAAATGATTTTTAAAGAGAATTAGCAAGGATCTTGGAAATAATTCCAGGCCCTACACTAAGGCTTGGAAGGGATGGAGTGTGAGACTCATTGAACGTCACAGAGCGACTGGGTGACAGGGTAAAGTGGGAACTGAGTTTTTTCATGTTTAGCTTCTTCCTCCCATACCACCCTGCTTCCAGCAGTGAGAGATGGAGGTGAGGTGCTGGCCTTTGAGCTCCAGAGAGGCTGCCAAGGTTGTTCAGGACACACTCAGGAAGTATCCATGTCAGCAACTCCCAGGAGGCTCCTTCCCAGCGCTCCCAGCACAAGACCATGGCCAGCCTCTCCACCAAGTGGGGGGAGGGGTAGCTGGCTGGGTGCTCCCTGTACTCCCTACCCACCACCGAGGCCTCACTTGAGCCAGTGACATGCTTGCTCCTCCACCATCCTAGCTACCCGGGGAAAGCTGGGAACAAGCTGAGCTTAATAAGAGTGTCTTTGAACAGAGCATGCCCAGGTTATGAAGAACAATCCATGAACCTAAAACCTAGAATAATTCCCATCTCTACAGCACTTTCCAGTATGCAGAACAGTCCTGACTCTATAACTCAACTAATCCTCACGCTCAGAGAACCCCAGCCCAGCAATTGACCTCACACCACATACAAGAAGCTTCATCCTCAGGAGTGCCCTGACTCTGCTGCCAACCCAGCTCTCCTTCCCTGGGATGCCCCTTCACCTGTCAAAGTCCCCCACAAGAGGGACAAGTATCTGCCTCGGTTGCTTGTGTTTGTTTGACAGAGTGGACAATTTTGAAACCTAGTTAAATATCATTGCTTTGCTGCTATTGGACTATCTGCTATGGGAAATCTATCTTCCTGCTGATCTGCAAGGGTGTGTGTGTGTGTGTGTGTGTGTGTGTGTGTGTGTGTGTGTGTGTGTGTGTGTGTATGTGTGTGTGTGTGTGTCTATTTGTTTGTTTTTCAAGACACGGTTTCTTTGTATAGCCCTGGCTGTCCTGGAACTCACTCTGTAGACCACACTGACCTTGAACACACAGAGCTTCACCTGCCTCTGTCTCCCTAGTGCTGGGATTAAAAGCATACACTACCACTGCCCTGCCTAGGTTTGAAGTTCTTAAGGTAAAAAAAAAAAATCCACATTCCTGGTTTCCCAACAAAGTAAAATCATGGGGGTAGGCTGGGAGTTTAGCTCAGTGGTAAAGCATTTACCTGATGCATGTGAAGCCCTAGGTTTGATCCCCACTGCCACCAAACGAAGTGACTAACTACATAGAGAATCAAGCAGCTAAACTCTAGCCAAGGAGCCGGAGGCAAGGACAGTGTCTGACAAAAAGCCACTTGCCAACAACGGGTGATTTTCTGGACTCTGGCTCCAAACTTGTGACCACATCTACTCTGTGTCTGGGAAGACAGAGGCAAGACACTTCTGTTCTGGGACAAAATGTAACACAGGTCTGTCTAAACCAGCAGTTCTCGACCTGTGGGTCATGACTTCCTTTCACATCAGACCATCGGAAAACACAGCTATTTACACTATGACTTACAACAGTACCAAAATCAGTTACGAAGTAGGAAGGCAAATAATTCTATGGTTGGGGGGGTCACCACAACACGAGGCACTGTATTAAAGGGTCCGCAGCATTAGGAAGATTGAGAACCAGTGGTCTAGACACTTGTTCATTTGTTCTTGCCTGCACAGTGGGCCAGAGACCCCACCCTTTGCCTTCTTCCGAGCTATAACCAATCAGACTCGACATTGGTGCCCCTTCTAGTTCACGGGGACCTGGTGACCCTGTTCACATCTGTGCCAGTTCACACACTGTCTTGGGTAGCCCTCAAAAGTTGATAGCATGGTATGTCTTGAAAGCTCATGAGGTTTTTGTTTTTTGTTTTTTTTTGCACAGGTTTGTTGGATCCACCAGAGGATCAGGGGTTGGACCCTAAACGCTGAACTCTGGCTTTGCTGATCCTACCTGCAAGCTCTCGCCCAACTCCCAGAGTCTGAGGATTTAGAACACTTTGTTGTTTTGACTTGAGACAGCGCCAGCTCTCCATCTGGCTGCTTCTGCCATGCTGACTTCTGGTGGCCAGCTCTCACAGGCCCAGGCCAGCTACTTCTATCCCAACCCCAAATGCTGCTGCATTCCTTCTCTTTGCTGCTCTTTACAATCCTAGGGCAGAACTTTCCAGAGATCTTGCCTGCCTGTCCTTGCTCTCTTTGGCTTCAGCAGTATGGTGGGAAGACTAGAACACACACACACACATACACACACACACACACACACACACACACACACACACACACACACACACACTGCTCAGTGGCCCAAGTTTTGTCTGAGCCACACAGACCTATAGAAAGGCATGCAAGAGCATGATATGCTGCTGGGCTCTTCACATACTCTGCCATGGCTGGTGTTAGTTTTTCGGCTGCGTTGTGTGCTTACCCTGCAAGGAAATGCCATGAAACACGACAGAATCCGCTAACAAGAGTTTTATTAAAGGGACAGAGAGTGAGCAGGCCTGTGGGAAACACGTGTGTGGAGAAGAAGGGAACCGGGAACATGGCGCCTGATTTTAAAGGCTGGGCGTGGACAGATCAGCGTCACTACTACACGCAAGCGCGTAGATCACATGGCCACGTTGCGCGCTTACGTGGCCAGTGGGACGTCATGGATCTTGGTCACGCGAGATGCCCTGACCCGGAAATGGCTATCTGGACCTGGACCTAGCTAGGCGGAAGTATCCGCCAGGCATATGCAGACACGCCTGACCGTGGGGGCTTGTTGTAAATCTTTCAGCTGGTGCTTCCTAGAATGCACAAGGGGATCCTTTGACATCACGAGACTACTTATGAGTCAAGTCAAGAGGTTCAGGGCAGATGGCCTCCCCGGGCCTAAACCTTCAACCAAAAAGCTCCTCTGGACTGACACCCAAGGACCCCGATCTATCTCCCTCTGCATGCCTCTGATGGACAGGGCTGCTCATCACCTCTCCCCATCCAGGTTTCCACCCCCATGCCCATTCCCCTCCTCCATCTTTCTAAATCCTTCTGGTGCTTCCAGGCCCAGTTTACAAAGATTCCCTCTCGGAAACCTCCCCTCCTCTATTTTGCAAAGGGAGGTGGTGGGCTTGAAGAACTTGCCTGGTTGGTCATGCAGCTGGGAAGCTGGAACCACAAGTCTTCTTCTGCCAGGCCCACCAAGGATGTTCCCACTAAACCTTCCTTCCTGGACACTCCACCCCCACCCCGGGCCCACAGGATGGCATCTTTGGCTCACAGCCAAATGCTGGGTGCTGAGGCCGTAGTGGCCCCCCTCTCCCCATCTGCCTGAGGGTGAGAAGTGCTCCTGCCCTGGATCAGGGCCCACACAATCCCCTCTATGAGGACCACAGTGTTCCTCTGTGACCATGGCTACGCTTCTCATCTTCGTTGCGGACAACAGCTGTCACTCATGGAGATCCAACCATTCACGGTACACTCTGGTACTTTGGAACGTTTCATTCCATTTGGTGCTTCCACCCACTCCATGTAAAGCATCACTTCATCTTCAGAGGGAGAGTGAGCCTTTTAGGGAGAAGGGGGTAGCCCCTTGAGCTCCAAATCTCCAACTCCCACTTTTGATAGCTCTAGTAACAATCATACGTGATGGTAACAGGGTCCTAACCATTTCGACTCCTGGCCTTGGATGGGGTGGAGTTGATGCAGGGATGTGGGGGAGGCTTCACCAGGCCACTCTGATAGGGCAAAAGGTAGCTGCAGACCTTCCCCAGGGAGCCCTGCTAACCTGATGCAAAGATAAGATAACCCGTGGCCTTTAGATGACCTGAAAGGGGCTCCCATTGTTTAACAGAAGGGAGGAAAGGCGGTCGAAGATGGGGGAGGGCAAGGGCTGTTCACAGAGACCAGAATTCCAAAGGAAGACTCCTGAAGAGCTTGACACTGCTTTCCAGGGACCGTGAGGCATGTCCCTCTCTAATGTAACCGAGGTTCCCAAGACCTGGGATTGGGTTTGTCCCGATCTGTGTCATAAACAGAAAGCTTAACCTCTTGGTGTTGCCCTTTCTTTGATCTCTAACCTGGGCATAGTGATACCCAGGCTCATTAATTGAGCACCGACTGTCTCCCTTCTTCTTCTACCTGTGGGGCACACAGTGACAGAGAAGGTGGACCAGAGTCTGCTCCGTGGAACTCTCCAGCGAGAGCTGCAGAAATGGAACAATGTGGAGATGATAAGCCAGGTGCTTAGCAGCGGTGATGACGTCAGAGCAGCAGATAGGGAGAAGGCAGAGAGAGGAAGAGAAAGACAGATGTGGGGTGGATGCTAAGACAAAGCTGAACTTCGCCCGTTTACGTGCCTCCTCCCACCACAAAGGAAGTCTGGAAGCTTCTTGAATGCTTCATGTTCACCCAGCCACAGCCATCAAACCCTCCAGCTCTCCCTGTCTGCCAACCTTGCAGCTCAGAGTGGGCAGATCTGAGGCTGAGGGAGTGCTCCCTGGCCAGGGGTTAGGTCCAACTGAGAAGGAAAGGTCTGGAAGCTCCTGGGAGCAGCTTTTCCACAGCAGGATCTTACTCCAAGGGTGTGACTGGGTTTGGATAGGAAGCAGACAGAGAAAGTGCTACTTCATTGGAGGCAGCCCCCTGCCTCCTGCTCTTTCTTGGTCTCCAATTATTCTAGACACAGGGTAGCATCAGAGAGGCCTCTGCTGCACTGTTTAGAAGCAGTCAACAACAAATTGGGCAGAACCCCCAAGCATCTAGTTTAATACCCCCACTTCGCAGATGAGGAAGCTGGGGACACCAGGGGAAGGTGCTCACCTAGGTAAGACCACAAAGCCACTGAGTGGCTTCTGTCTGTGTTTTAACTGAAGATTTTGGGCATCAACGGGGACTAACTTCTTACTCTGCTTCTCATGGACTTTGGCCTGTTGGTCCCCCAGCACAGTGCATGTGCAAAGGATTCTTATCATCATCTTAGGGTTCTAGCTGAGGCCCTGAGTTCGTTTGGCTCTCCAGAGTCAGAGGAGGATCTGGCACCCATGTTTCTGGGATAAGAAGCTGAAGTCACCCCATCTTGGCAGTGTTTCAGAGCCCAGCAAACATCCCCAACGCTGAGGAACTCAGTGACTTCTGAGTCAACACTGGTCCACAATGCTTTGCAGACCAGCATCCTTGGGCCCCAAAGACAAAGATCCTCTCTGTCCCTTATCAGTTACCAGGTTTCTGGCACCTCCTGTGTTTCTTAGAGCCCTCAGAGCTCTGGTCCTTACTTTGGCTGGCTCCCTTCACACATCCTTAGCTGTCAGGCCAGGAATAAAACACATGACATGATGAATGCCAGCTCAGTGTTCAGCACAAAGCTATTTATCCAGGGTATCATGTCATCTCTGTTACTGTTCTCCTCGTCATTGTGGCCCAGGGACGTGAAGATGCACATTCTCGTGGATGTCAGTATTCCCACTCTGGCCTGAGGTAGCTGATGAAGACACGCTGATGGACCATCCACTGTCAGGTCCTGAGCTACGAACAGTCTCCCTAGGAAGATCCTTCTACTCCCAGCAGGCTCTTTGTTAACACTGATCACTTGGCAACCTGGTCTATCTCAAAGGCAGAACCAGAGGAGGCTGAGTGGAAATGGTGGAACTCGACACACTTCCTTCACTTGCCACAGTGATGAGGAGGGCTGATCTTGGCCAGCTCAAGACCTCCTGTTCATCCAGCAAGTGTGTGTGGTAGGTAAACTATTGTTGTGGTTTGAATGTGAAGTGTCTCCCCCGTAGGCACATGTGTTTGAACACTCGCTTGCCAGCTAGAGGCACACCTTGAGGAGGACCTGGCTGGAGGAAGTAGGTCACTGGGAGGCAGGCAGTGAGGTTTCTAAGCCTGGCCCTACTTCCTTCTTTCTTTGCTTCCTGACTGCAGATACAGTGTACACAGCTACCTGACCCTTCTGCAATCATAACGCTTCCCCTCGAGGTGGGAGCCAAAATGAACCTCCCCCCTTGAGGTGCTGCTTGTCAGGTGTTTGGCAATAGCAGTGAGGAAAGTGACTAACAGAACCACCTACCCTGGACAGAGCCAAGGAAGTTGAGCCTTTCTTCTCAACCTCAAGAGGATGACTCCCCCCACTCCAGAACATTCCGCTCTCCCCGACTAGGGTAACATAGCTGCAAGTTTTTCATTAAGACATTTAAAACATGGCTCTGACATCTCACCCAGTGGCTTCCCAGAATCCGTCAAGAAAGCTCTTAGCATGTCACAGGGACGTGTATGTTCTGTGGCCTACATTATTCTGTGACCAACCGGACTCATCTGCCTGTCCATAGGAGCATTTGAGGTGGAGGCCTCTTGTGCTCTGATTAGAGCCAGTCCCAGATCATCAGCTGGTTCGATGATGGAATGCTGTACCAGGTGGCCAGGCCATCGCCAGCTTCCCTTCTGAGAACTGGAGGATGGGTTTGATGATATGAGAGACACCATCAAGTTTATAGGGCAAGATATGGATGGCCTCCTATATATTCACCCTGGCTGTTGGGATGTGTGCTTGAGTTGATGGGTCTCAGCACTCATGTAAGATGGATGGTCCTTTTCAGATTCCAATCCCATCCTCCCTACTACAGCACCTCCTGGCCCTGGTGTCTTAGTCATCCAGAGTTTGTGGGCACCCATCTCCATGATTATTCTATAGAAACTGAGGGGATATCAGATCTCAGTGTGTGCGTGTGCATGTGCGTGTGCGTGTACGTGTGCGTGTGCGCGTGCGCGTGTGCGCGTGCGCGTGCGTGTGTGCGTGTGCATGTGTGTGTGTGTGTGTGTGTGTGTGTGTGTGTGTATCTTCTCATCAGATTCTCCCCTCCTCCACTTCTGGCCATCCCTTGTCCTCTAGGACAAATTCTATGAATATGGAGCTACAAGGGATCAGATCATGTCCATCTCAGAGGCCCAGGAGCCTGCCAGGCATGAATGGCCTCCTGTGGCTGGGGTGAGGGCAGGAGCACAGAGCAAAGGGCTGGGGTCGGTGGGGGGAAGGTTTGGCAGGATCGGCCATCCCCGGGTACTGAATGAATGGAAGTCCTGGCGGAAACACCTGGTGGTAACGGAAATCCAGGACAACTTTTATTAGCCCTGTTCACAGGTCCATTCAGCCTGCATTGGGGGCTTCCTATTTCCTCTGCTGGCACTTCACACTCATTCATAACAAGAAAAGCCATTGTGCTTCTGAGTTATGGGCCCGAGATCCCCACGGGGCGGGCATTAAACACGTTGGCCCCAAGACTTATTTTTAAAATTGCGTTCCCGTCTGAGCCCCAGCTTATTTTTTTCCTACTCTTACAATAAAAACTGTAGAAGGTGTCCTCCCAACCCTAAGAAATATCTGTGAAAAGCAACTGCTCAGTGCTTTCTGTCTCTGGTCACTGCAATCTTCTGGGACTCGAGGCTGACAAGGGCCCCTCTCACCACCAGCTGTCGATTCTAACACTGGCTTGACTCCCACTTGGAAAGTTGGTATGAGGTTAGAGTTGTAGCCCAGTGGTTCCATTTCCAGCTATCAGATGAAGAAGAGCATCAGATCAGATCCAGAGGGTATCCAAACCCCCAAATGCTGGGAATTCACTGATGTTACATCTTTTAGTCCATGTGGCCCATAGAGGGAAGCTACCACTTGGAAAGGGCTTGAGCCCATCTGCTTTCTCTCCACAGGAAGCCAGCAGAACTCTGGGGGCCAATACTGCCTCACAGACTCCTCGGCCAGAGCCCCTTGGCCATAGGAGACTGTCAGGGCTGAGGGTCAGCACCTGCTCCACCAGCCCCTCTGATGATGTATCCAGCGTTGATAGCCATCAACAGAACAGTGTCTGCCATTCTCCAAGGATAGGCAGTGCCTGGAGCTGCTGAGGCTTCCGTCCATGACCCAGATTCTTCTCCCGAAGGGCACTCTGGCAGCCTCCATCTTCCATTTCCCAGGCTTGGTGATAACTTTCACAATTGATCTGCCAACCAGCTGGCAGATCATAACACATATGAGTGAACATCTGTATGTCACGGCACACAGAGCAGATAATCATTTTTACTTCTTCTCATCATCTATTAAAGAGTATGTCCTGGCATGTCAGAATGGTAAGGGGGACTGCTGAGGACCCTTCCAATGGGTACCAGGATTGGAATAACAAGAAAGAAAGACGTTTAACTCAAGAGTAAGCACAGGCTGGACATGTCTGCCATTGCAGAGAGGGGGTTAGAAGATAGAAATTTCTGGTAGAACATCATCAGGGGACTATTGCTGAAGGTGGGCCAGGGTGGTGGGGTGAGGAATTTGTCTATCAGAAGTGAACAGACACCAACAGGATAGAGATTACCTATGAGCTGACCTGCCCAGATTCTGAGCAAAACTGAATTCCTCAAGGACAGATCTGGAAGCCAAAGATGAGTCCAAGTCAGGAACAGGGTGCTGGGGGAGCCTACCTGAAGTTCTCCCATGAGAGGTATTTTTTTTTTGTCATGCTCTATCCAAAACATGGGAACAGCTTGACAAGCCAAAGCCATGGCTTTGTCTTTTGGGTGACCATGGCTCTGAAGTTGATGACAGGCTCTCCTTGCCAGGAGCTGAGTATAGATCATGACTTGGTTAACTTCTGATTCCAAGCCCAAGACTGAAGAAGGGCTTTAGGAAGCGATGGGGTGTCAGGCTGTTAGGCTCCTGTCCTGTCCCTCACTTGGGAATTAGTGACAAGCACAGGAAGTGATGGAACTTGGTACTTCTTACTGTTTGTCTTTTCTTGGTCACTTGGAGCTGAGGGCCAGGTCCCTGGGCTGAGAACAGGGCTGTTTCTACTATGTTCCTTGGGCTGTCCTCAGTGAGTACCTGGGAAAGTGTGTGAGGGACTGAGGAAGAGTGGAGATCTGCTCAACTCCCCCCAGCTGCTGTCAGCATGCCTGTGGAAAGGGGAGGCTCTGTAGGCCATAGATCCTCAACTCCTATAGGTTTCAAAAGATAGGTCACCCTATCTTCTCAGTTCTAATCTGGAGTTTTGCTGGTTTTGAGTCATTGGACATGAAAAGGAAAACTTATGGTAATCCCCATCACCAGCAAACCTCTGACCTCAATGGGTCCCAGTTAAGTCAGCTGGGGGAGAGGCATCCGAGGTCTGGGTTGAGGACAAGCTGAGAGGAAAGTGAGAAAATATGTTCCTTGTCACCCTTCCCCTCCCCCACCCCCATGGGTGCCCATCTGTCTCTGTGTCTCTGTCTCTCTTCCTCCCTCCTCTCTTCCTCTGTGTGTCTTTGTCTGTGTCTCTCTGTTTCTATCTCTGTCTGACCCCCATGTCCATCTGTCTGTCTGTCTGTCTGTCTGTCTCTCTCTCGTACTGTGGCCATTTTTTTTCTGTAAGCAGGAAGGGTAGAAGAGGCCTGCACACTCACGGTGAGCCTTTTCTTGCTTTGTTACTTTATCTCACCAAGCACCATGAGAACCCTTAAAGATATTCACGTCCCCATTCTATATCAGAGGACACTGGAGTCCAGAGAAGTTCACTCTGTCCAGAGTCACACAACTGCACAGCGACTGAGCCAAGCTCCCAGTCTCTCCTCCAGCCAAGCTGCGCAGTTGGTGCAATGCTAACCCCTGCTCAGAGTCACTGTGGGAATGGTATGGAGGGCCTGGCGTGTGTCTTAGCACTGGGTGGCCGGGCTTCCTAGAATGATCTGTTTCACTCCAGCTCAAAAAATACCTCATACCCTCAAATCCTCATAGTCTCTGTTGCCATAGAGCAGGTTTCTTGTTGGAGAAAAACAAGCAGCCCAAACCTGAGCCTACGGAAGCCCTGGAAGAGGGACAGGCCCCTGGGAGCCTGGTGCCTGATGTGCCGGGGCCATCGCATTGGCAATGAGCTTGAGGCCTGAGTTCAAGCTGTGCTAGCTCACCAAGTGCAGGCCCTTTGTTTACGTCACCCAACATGCAGTCAGTTGTAGTGTACATACTTAGACTATATGACCACCCCCAGTGTGCACGCAGACTCATGTGTACACATACATGCATATCCACACACATACACTCCCAGTCACTTGCAAACACACCCAGCATGCATGCGGACATGTACATGTACAAAATACATGTGCCCATGTATACACACACGCAAATACATCCAGCATGCATGAAGACACATGTGCATATGCACACATATCCACTTACACACATCCGGGCACAAGCAAACACTCCCAGTATACATGCAGATGCAGGTGTGTGCAATACAGGTCTGTGTGTCCATGCACACACCCAGACACATGAAAATACTTAGCAAGTATCTACTCACATGTGCACACACGTACATGCTCACACACATTCACATGTGGCAAGGATTCCTAAGAAGGCTGTGCTTGTCCTTTGTGAGGGTCTGAGAGCACCACAGTCCTTCAAACAGCCTGACCCCATTGTGTTGCCTGCCTTGTTCCAGTTGGCCTTCCCTCCCAAGGCACCATCGACCCACATAGAGGACCCAGCTTCTTTCAGGTGATTTCCGTCTATGTCACAAATGTCACTGCCCTTTTGCTCAAGCTGGACTGAGAATATAAGTCCATGGATGGCCACCAGTGGGCTCGGGACTATCCCAAATGTTGAGTTACAGTGACCGAAGAACCATCCAGGGTACAGCTGCTCCTCCAGTGGGCCGCAGGGCCCCCCCAGGCCTTAACTCTCGGCTGCTGCTCCTTCCACTGCCCTTCCTGTGACCATTGCTCTTTTCTCACACCATTTTGCTAGTCATAGAACCAGAGTTTCCAGAGAAGACCTTTGTGCACTCCAGTCCTCTGCTGTGGACTAAAGAGCGCCCCCACCCCCACCAGCCACACGCCATCATTCTAATCCTGAACCCCAGGGCCCTTAAGGAGATGGCGAGGATAAATGAAGTCATTAGGGTGAGTCCCAACACAATCTGGCCAGTGTCCCCGTAGGGAAAGGGAAGTGGGACACATGGGCAGAGGGAAGGACCCATGGACAGAGGGACAAAATATGAGGAACAGGGGGAAGACTGCCATCCCCATGCAAGGAGACGGGCCACCAAAGGAACAGTTATGTCCCAACTCAGCATTGATTTCCCACCCCATTCAGGACCAGGAGCCTGAGCAAACATGTTTCTAGTTCAAGCCTATAGTCTATGGTATTTATCATGGTGGCCTGATCCGATGCCGCCCCCCCCCCCCCAGCCCAGCCGCCGTGTATTGATGACTCAGGGTGTGCCCCAGGAAGAAGCGGGACTGCAGAGGTTTCTCAGGGTGGAGGTAGGTGTGTGCTATGAGCTTGTGACCTTCCTAAAGGAGGCAGGGGCGTCACCCTCCCTACACCTAGCATGTCAGGCTTTGCCTTCGGCTCACTTCTATTCCATGTGGAGCAAAGGGGATGGTGGCTGCTGTGAGGTGGGGTGGCCAGAGCCCCTGGGAACCTTGTGACCTACAGGAGGTGGCTCTAGGGGCAGGTGAGCCATGCTGCTAACCAGCTAGACTCAGGTGGACACCTCTAGGAGAGGAAAATGGTTTTGGAGTGGGAGGCAGGTGGGGGTTGCGATTGGGGGGTCAGAATCTTTGCCAAGCTTTTGAATTTTCTGAACTAGATCTAGGGGTGCAGGGAGGGGAGCAGGAGGTGTGAGGGGCCGGCTGAGGGAAGACCTGGTTCTGAGTATGCATGGATATGAAGGAAGAGGGAGAAGGAGGGGAGCTGGCCAGCCCTCTGAACCCGGAGCCTCCACGGGAAAGATCTCGCTTCACCTGCAGCTTGTTCAGAGACTCCAGGACAGCAGCTGGCCTCAGAGTGAATGATGAGCTCATGGGATGGGGCTGCTCTGGGGGTGCTCCCAGGCTCCCTGTTGGGGTCCATTCTGGGTTCTCTAGGCAGCCTGAATAGCCCTCAGGGAAAACCTCAGCACCCTGGCCTACAATGCCTGGTCCCCAAGATACCTCCAGTTATTGGGAGTTCACTGCTCCCCTGGGGGTCCACATCTGCCTCTGACAATGGGGAGCATCCATGGCGACATAAACTAAGCTTCCCAGCAGCCCCTCCCTACTTCTAGTCCTGTCTTATAGTTTCAAAGAATAATTGGCCCCAGAGGACCTGGAGCCCCCATCCCAGTTCCTCATCTTTCTCTAGGCCTGACCTCCATACCCACTGATCTGATCTGCTTCCCAGGTAACTTCCAGACTTGCCCATACTAGCAGCCCTGTACCCTTTCACTGGTCTCTCCACTCTCCTTGGGAAGCCTGGATATGATCTGGGGGCTTCTGGGCAGCAGCCACTCTGAGCACTGTCCCAAACTCTTTCTACCTGCACCTCTCTGGGTCTCAGCGGTCTGCCTTTCAGTGTTTACATCCATGATGCCCAAAGGCTTCTCTCCCGGACCTTCCTAGAACCTGGTTCTACCGTCCGCAGTCAATTCCGGAAAGAAGGGACTCTGTGGAGGGGAGCCCCTGTTTCCCCTCCTGTCCTTCCAAGGGTTAATGGCCGGATAGGAAGCTGGCTTGAAAGGGGAAGGATATCTTGCCTTTTATCTGGGTTACAATGTTGAAAGTGAGCCAGTTGGGGGCAGGGCTAGAAGCCAAAACCCAACCACCCCCAAATAAAATTATGAATGGGCCAGCTCCACAACAATACAGGACCCAGGACCGTGGTGGTGGAGGAGGGAACCTCCAGCCTGTTGACAACCGGCAAGGTCAGGCCCCCTGTCCCTCGTAAACAAATACTCACAATGGCTGCTTCCCTCCGGAGAGCCAGCTCCTCTCCAGGGCTGTCCCCTGGGTCTCAGCCTCCCCTGTCCCTCATCCTTGGGCAGTCAGTCCCTGCACACCCACTGCCACTTGCTTCCTCAGGGAAAGGCCAGTTCTTTGTGAGCCCACACTTCCTCCCCCTGTGGGAACCACTTCTGAGCCCAGGGACATCTGCCGCAAGGCATCTTTCTCAGGGGCCCAAGGTGGGAAAGTGGAGGGGGTGGGGATGCAGGGAAGGGGGCTGTGACCTGAGTCTGGGATTGTCATCACAACCTGGGGGAGAACAATGAGGGGACCCTCTGCTCCTCTGGCTGGGACTTTCCTCTCCCACCGCCTCCTTTGTGTGCTCTGGGGAGGGCAGGGGATTTCTTCTCCTGCTCACTGACTTCGGTTTCCCCTTTTAAAAAAAATTTGTTGTTCAGCAAGTGATCCCCTTCCCTGACTTCCCTGGTCCAAGAGTCTGGAGGGGTTGCGACCGACAGAGAGGGACCAGGTAGGGCAGGGTGTTGGGGTTTAGGAAAGACTTTGAGTTCTCCATGAGGGAATGTTCTGGAGAGAGAGCATCGCGTGCTGTGGTCTGCTGCTGCAGGTGCAGGGGCTCCTACAACCCTGTGGAAGGTGTCCCAAGCAAGCCCTGAGTGAGCACATCAATCATGGAAGGCGCTGGTGGGAAAAAAACAAGACCAAGAGCTCTGTCGGCAGGGGAAGCTAGAACTTTCTATGACTCCAACTCATCCCCTGCACTTCAGGAAACGAGTCCAAGGAAGCCCTACCGATGTCCCTAGTGCAGACACTGTCCTCCACACTCCTGATCCATGACCAGAACAGATGCCAGATGTGATACAATGGCTTCTGAACATCAACGAAGCCCCAAGAAGGTCACTTCTGATGAGGCCACATCTAAGCACCAAAGAGAAGTGGGGCGTGGGGGCGGTGCCTACTTCAGCAATTGGGAAAGACTCAGACTTCCCAAGAATCCTTCTTGCAAATGAAGCCCATTGGATCCCATGCTAACACCCTCTGCTCGACTGGCCAAGCCCCGGCAGGAATCCCCAAGTCCTGCAGCCCTGGGAATGCCTCCATTGACTTTGAGAGCAGTGTTCTGCACCACTAACATACACGGAAGTTAAACAGGAGCTTAAGACCCAGGGCTAGGCAGTCACTCTGAGAATGGCTTGGAAAGTGTCTTCTAAATCAGAACAGGAAACTGCCACACAGCCCAGTATCAGATCTCAGATATCTATACCAGGGAATGAAAAGTTCTAGCTCATGTGAAAACCTGTATGCGAGCACTCACAGCCTTATTTGTAATAGTCCCAAACTACAAGCAGCCTGGATGGCCTTTAACAGGTACCTGGTTGAGTAACCTGTGGTTTATTGAGACCACAGATGGCGCTTGTGGATAAAACCATACTTCTCCAAATGCAAAACTTGGAGAGTCCGTATGTTGTACTAGCTTCACCTTCAGGATCAACCCCTGATGCTATTGTGAGGGAAGCTGTGGGAAACAATACTGAAGACCTCTTATATGTTATCTTACACCTTTCTGTGGTGTCATAATTAATTTAAAATGAAAACTAACAGTTGAAACTCCAAACACAGTGGGCTGGGGAGATGGCTCAGTAGATCAAATGCTTGCCCCGCAAATGTGAGGACCTAAGTTCGGTCCCTAGAATCCATGTAAAAAGCCAGGCATGGTAGTATATGCTTGTAATCTCAAAACTAAGAGGCAGAAATGGCTTATTGGCCAGACAGCCTGGCCTGATTTCAAGCTACAGGCCAATGAGGAGACCCTGTGTCAAAACACAAGGTGGGAAGCACCCGAGGAACATCTCCAGAGGTTGCCCTCTGGCCTACACACACACACACACACACACACACACACACACACACACACACACATGTGTGCTTCTGCACCCCAAAACTCCAACCACAATATTCCGGGTTCTTTCCTACCGTTGCATCAGCTCTTGTCACCACACACATGACAGGCCAAGGCCTAGCACAGCCAGTCACTGTTGAAGTCAGATGAAGACAGAAAAACATAAGCCAAAGCTACCAGCTCCGGGTGACTGGAAACACGAGACACCACCAGAGCAAAAGGAGCCTGTGAGCCGGACAGCCAGTTGCTGAGGAGCGAAGTCTAGGTGCTACGGTGAAGTGGCCTTAGGTTTTGCATCTCTGCTCTGAGTGGAGCAGGATGGTTTCCCACATCTGATCCAGAGAAGCCTTCCTGGGAGACTGGGGGATGCGTCAGTCATTCCTCACAGGTTCTGTTCTCTGTGTTCTAGGGTTACACACTGTTCTGCTGAAACCCTGATAAACTGTGCTTTCGTGAAGCCGGTGTGGACCACGCAGGTTGCCAGAGACTGAAGCAAAGCTACTCTCCTCTGTGTCTTTCAGAGTTGGCCTGAACATACCGTCAAAACCTGCCCAGGATTCTGCTGGGAAGCTGGGGTGGAGATGTTCTGTAGAGCTTGGTAAGGGGAACACAAGGTTTGCTCTCTGATGCCAGCTGCAACTCAGCCACTATGCTGGGGATCTCTGGGCCACATGGTAGCTCTGGTTTTTGGCTTTTTTTTTTTTTTTTGGTTTTTTTTTTTTCAGTGCTGTGGACCAAACCCAGGATCTCATGCATACTAAATAGCACCCTACCCAGAGCTACAACCCCAGCTTCTAGTTATTAATTTTGAGGAACCTCTTTTCCACATTCACTAAACTAGTCCACATTCCTATCAACAGCACATGTGACTTCTTTATCTCCACATCCTTATCAACACTTATCATCTCCAATGGCCATCATTCTGGGTAGATGAAGGTGTTCTCACGTGTGGTCTTCACCTATTTTTCCCTGGTGACTGGTGGTGCCGAGCTTTCTCAAGTACATATTGACTGGTTTTCTATCTTCTTGTGAGAAATGTATATTCAGACTCTGCTCACTTTAAAAATCAGGTTGTCTCTTTGCTATTGAGTTGTTTGTTCCTGAAGTACTTGGGTAATGGTTAGTGTTACTCGTGAAGTTGACAAAATCTGCACTCACCTGGACAAGGAGTCTCCATGAGGAACTGTCTGGATTAGGGAGGCCTGTGGGCGTGCCTCTAAGGGACGTTCTGAGTTGGGCTGATTGAAATGGAAAGTTCTGCC
This sequence comes from Peromyscus californicus insignis, assembly GCF_007827085.1. Classification (NCBI taxonomy): domain Eukaryota; kingdom Metazoa; phylum Chordata; class Mammalia; order Rodentia; family Cricetidae; genus Peromyscus; species Peromyscus californicus. The sequence goes on along the minus strand of NW_026294413.1, from coordinate 59,555,566 downwards.
TGTGTGTGAGTGGCATCATAAAGGACAAAGAGAGACATGAACACAAGCATTTGCAGTTCTCTGACCCCTGACCCTCTCACGTTCCTGCCACTGTGACTCCCTGCAGTGATTAACTGGACCTGGAACCCTGAGCCCTCTCTGCCCTGAGTACTTTATCACAGCACCAGGAAGAAACCTGGGCAGCTAGTAACCTCTGATTGCACATTTGCCCATATTTCTTGTGGTTTCTTCACTGGGTGCATGTTTCCCCCTGTCTTGGTCAAAGCATGTCTGTCTGGTGGAATCCCTGTCTTTGGTCTGTCTACTTGGATTGCCTGAGCTCCCGACTCAAATGCAGGCTTGGCTTTTTCACACAGTGCATGGGGGACTAGAAGGAGGTCATCCCCAACGTCTCCTGACATCTCTGACTTTGTGTTTATTGACAGGATGTCTCTCTCAAGGAGTTCCACCTTGCAGGCATCGGTTAGAATTTATATCAAATAGTCCTGGTGTCACTCTAAGGAGACCAAGGGTTTCTTCATGACCAGTGGCTCCTACTGCTCTTTCCTGCAAGATGTAAGGAGCTGCTTCTTGAAGTGTGGCTATTAAGCCTCATGGAGGTAGGGCATTCAGCTATCTCCTCAGGGACCTCAACATCTTTTGAAGCATTTCTCAATACCTAGTGGCCTTGTCTAGCTGTTATTTGAAAGGGTGATGGTCTGTTATTCATCTACCCCTTTGGGCAGGAGCACCAAAAGCCAGACTTCTCAAAGGTCCTATTCTGAGAAATGGTTGGTTAGCACAGGGCATGCCAGGGTGTCATAGTGAGGACAGCAGGTCCCAACTCAAAATGGAATGGTGAAGGATTCTCCCTCATACTCAAGAACACAGGCCAGTGAAGGTCAGTGCAGACGAGAAGACACTGTTTTGTCTCCCAACCCTGCTGTTCCTCATAGCTCATACCCTGGACTAAGGTGTCAGCCTTGCCTGTAAGGGGAAGTCCCTTTGTGGGACAAGGTGCTCCAGCACACAGTCATAGAACCGCTTATCCTCGGTCTTCGGGGACACAGTGGCCTTCAGTTCATACCTCTGACTGCATTGCACACACAGATGCAAAATTTGGCTGCTGCTGGGTTACCCCAAGACAGAAACTACGAGCCACCTGTCTGTCTTCTGCTTCCTGACACAGAAACAAACACACTCACCACTCAGTCCGCCTCAATACAGCACAAGAAAGAGAGGGAAAGAGGGAGCATGTGAGCACTTCTTAAAGCCAAGGTGGTTTCCATTTCCCAGGGCAAGCAAGCTGGAAGGGGTCAGGGAGAAGGCCCGAGTGTCCAACTGCTTCCTGTACCTCTTGACCTGCAGCTATGAGGCATGGCCTTTACAACTTGTTGAGCGTAGATGGCTAGTAAAGGACATCCTTCCGCTGCCCTCCCAGAAGGACAGTGTTCCAAGCCCTCTCTCTGGAACTTGGACGCATGCTCTGAAATAAGAAGACACTACCACACAGTGAGGAGAGCAAGGCCTTTAAGGTGGCCCTGGGAGAAGGCAGGGCCTGTTCTGGCTGTGGGGGCCTTAGCAGGAAAAGTTATTCTTTAGTAGGAATGACTGCGATTTAATAACACATTGCCTGAATGTGACGGAGACACGACAGCTGAATCCACACCCCTCCCTCTTGCCTTCCCTCCCTTCATACATGTCCATGCACATATGCACATGTGCACACCCGCCCTCTTTTTTGAATTGCTCTGTGTGGTCTACACAGACATGGAATGAAAACAGTTACGGGGGAAGTGTATGTGGCAGAAACCTCAATACCATATCCTCATCAGGTTAAGGTCCCTGTGTTCTCATGGGGCAAGCGGGGAGATGGAAGGCAGGTAGGATGGAAGCGGGGAAACTGCAGGAAACCCTGACTCCACAGTGGGGAGCAGGGTTGGATAGCTGTGCCCAAAGAACAAAGGGGTCTGGCTAGGGGAATCCTGGAAACTACATCAGGATTCCCAATACAAATCCCAAGACCCGGAACACCCTTGACATTATTATTCTTATTATTTTTATTATTATTTTATTATTGTTATTTTCTTCTTCTTATTATTATTATTTATTATTGTCCTAGTTAGCAAGGACATAGTGGTTCAGCCTTCCAAAGGTGGAAGGAGCCAAATTCAAGGCCAAAGCAAGCAACGCAGTTAACACCCATCTAAAAACAAAGCCAAGAAACCCCAAACCATGAACAACACAAATATAAAACAAAAAACCCTAAAACCCACAGTTGGTGACTGCCACCAAGTGGTGGTGAGCAGAACAGCAGGACCTTGTACTCTGATCCTGGATCCATCTTCCTTTGGTGCTTCTGCTGCAGCCTTTTAAGGCCTTGTGTTCGCTACTCCACGCTGGCATTACAGTGAGTCTGACCCGAGAGTTCCTCTCAGAGACACGAGCCTTTGAAGATCTGGGGTGCCTGAAGCTTACTGAGATCCTCCATCTCACTGCCACAAGGCTGAGGCCAGGCTGCCCTGACCTCTATCCTGCAGGAAAGGAGTCTGCAGCACACAGACTTGCTGAGAACGAGCTTCTGGCCACCGTGCTCCTGTTTTTTCCTGGCTGTAGCATGCTAGCTTTCTTTCCTTTACTGATCTGAGATACGTTCCAAATGGACACAGGCTTGAGGTCAAGGGCATTTTGGGTCAACCCAGAGGTGAAAAAGCGGGGAGCTTGCTGGGCCTGGTCTCATCAACCCAGGGCTTCTGCCTCCAGGGGCAGCATCCTTCTGATAGCAGAGAGAAACTTCTGCTTTAAAGACGACACCAGTTGAGCCACAGTTCAGCCACAGCAGGGCCGGGCCAGCGCTGACTTGTGGGGTTGAGCGGAGGCTATTACAATGCTCCCAGCAGTTGCCAGGCACAGCATACGACCTCCTCTCTCCTCTCTCCCTTCAGGGCTCTGTCTGTCACCCCTTGGGTGTCCTGTCACTCAGAGGCCTGTTCAAGTTCTCTTCTTTGGGAGGAACCAAAGTTCTTCCCCGAGTAGGCCTGAGAAGACAGCCTGTCTTGAACCACTCTGCCATCTCGTGGCCTCATTTGGGAATGACAGCTCCTCCCGGCCAGTCTCAGCAGCTTCTTGGCTGTGTCCTCACACAGACTGCCCTTAACTTCCCCCAAGCTCCCCTCTCTTTGTGAGCTCTCTCTAAGAACCTACCAAGGAGCTGCTCTCCCCAGGCCAAGCCTTCCCCCCTCTCCTGCTCTGTTTTTACCTGTCATAGACAGTGACATTTTTGTGTTGTGTCTGTTCCCCTGGAAGTATGGAGGGCAGATATTCTGCTCCCTGCTTCATCCAGGTTTGATGACTGACTCAAGACCATCAGATATGCTTTCTCTAGACACTTACTGTTTGGTGTAACTGCAGGTAGCCTATGCCATCTTGTAGGCAGTTTTTCTGTGTATAACTCTGTTCCTGCCTTACTAAAACAGAAGCTCAATAATAATTCATGGCAAACCCTAGAAGGTTACCATCATTAATATTCTATACCATATATATATACATATATATACACATATATATGTGTGTGTGCATATTTATGTATATACATACATACACAAAGTCACACTTGATCTCCTCTGCCATTGTATGGCAGGTTAGGAGCTGGGCTTGTGCATTTCATGTTTTGGGACTTGAGGACTCAGTAAAATAAAAGACTAAAAAGATCAGCTCCTGAGCGGACGCTCTGGGGCGTCTTTCTGGCTTCACCCTGAGTAGCTGTCCCATGCTTTCTTTCATGGGCACCCGAGAGGTCAGGAGACCATCACACGGACATGTTTTGGGGATGGTGACAGTGCAGTGTGGGCGGAGGGAACAGTGCTGTGAGCCTACAGTCTAGAGAATCATCAGTTCTCAGGATTGTCCCTTCGCTGCCTTAGTCAGCTGGGCAGCCAGGGCTGAGGGGTGACACTGGGAAGGGTCATAATGCACCCCAAACTCTCACATTGGGGCTTCAACTGCAAATTCACTTGTGTGAGTCTGAGCTTCCACAGTCGTCCCCCTGGCCCTGTCTGTGTCCAGATTTCCTCTGTACGGACATGAGCCACCCTGGACCCAGTCCCCTTCATGACCTCATTTCACCTTAAGGACGTTTTTAAAGACCCCTGTGCTAGTACAGAATATCTGACAGAAAGCGACATTGGGAGGGTTTATTCTGGCTCCGAGTTTAAGGGCACAGTTATCACGGCAGGACAGGCATGGTGGCAGGAGGGGCCGGAGGCAGCTGGTCACGTGGCCCCCGCAGTGAGGAGACAGATAGCCATGGATGCGGTACTCAGCTCACTCTCCTTTTCACTGAGATGGGACTCCAGCACTGGGATTCCTACCACCCACATTCAGGGTGGGTCTTCCCACCTCAGCTGACATACTGTGAAAACTCCCCCACTGGCCTGCTCAGAGGCCTGTCTCCTGGGTTACCTGAGCACTGTCAGGTTGACAAGCCATATTAACCCTTACAGCCCCCATCCCCAAACACAGTCAGGTTGTGAGGTACTGAAGGGAGGGTAGGACTCTTCTATAAGGACCATCACGGGATGATTGATTTGCCCCACCCCCAATCAGGCACATGCTATCTTTCTGCACACGCCACTTGCCTGTTCACTCTTTGGAGAACCTGAGATCTGCCAGTCCAGAGTATGTCCCTGGGGTCAGTGGCCAAGAGGGTAGAAACCCCAAGGTGCTCTAGAGTCCTCTGCAGGCAGAGAGGCACACGGGTGCAAAGGTCCCCGCGGTACAGGGTTATTTCTGCTGATGCACCAGCAAAATGCTAAAGTGAGGACTGTCTGTCTATGGCTGGGCTGGCTAGCAGCATATCCCCACCGAGGGGCAGGAGGGTCTCCTCCAAGGACTGACAAGCCTGTGGGAAGCCCAGTGACTGTCACATGCCCCAACTTGTCTCCACTCATTTAGATGAGTGTCTTCCCAATCCCAGACCCATTTCTTAACCAGATAAACAGCGGATTGGGATTAAAACCAACAGCAAGATGTAAAAGCCGTGTGAACTCAGTCGAGTCTTTGTGACTAATTTTCCCATTTCACAAACAAACAGATCAGATGATTTCTATTCTAGAGCCATTTCTACATCCCCTTTAGTTGGACGTTTAACAAAAGTCTGTGTGTGTGTGTGTACCTGAGGGTATGGATGGCACACATCAGTGTGCAGGAGCATAGAGAGGTGAGAAGAGGGGATTTGATCCCCTGGAACTGGGGTTACGGGTGGTGATGAGCAGCCACGTGAATACCGGGAACTGGACCTGGGTCCTCTGCAAAAGCAGCAAGCACTCTTAACCACTGAGCCATTTCTCCAGCCTCTGAAGGTGATGGGTAGGAAGGGACTTCAGGTAGGAGGGATGAAAGGAGTCACTAGCTAGAGAAGGCCCCTCCCACCAGAAACTGCCTTGAACCTGACAAGTGACCAAGGGTGACAACCAGGTTCACCAGAGTGGGCTGTCCCCAGTACATCCCATCTGGCTGTGTCTACGTTCAGTCCCTGAACCAGGGCTCCAGCCTGTCTTTGGGGTTTGAGACGGCATTGCTTTATTCCCAGTTGGACAAGGCTCTGAGTAGCACCCAGGACAGAAGGCAGGACAGGAACCAGCTTTTGGGGTAGCCCAGTGCTTGGCATTTGGAGGAATGGCTGCGTCCTCGGGTTTTCTTCTTGCCAGAGTCCCTCAAATGCTTAACATCCAGGGGCTTCCCCTCTATCTGGGCTATTTTCTCAATCCACAGGGTATAGTTTGACAACACGGTGTATATTCCTGGAATGCCTTTTTCTCCACAGCTCTTGCCCCAGCTGATGATGCCCACCTGATACCACTTCTTTCCAGGCTCTGTGTTGCAGACAAGTGGTCCCCCACTGTCACCCTGTGGACAGAGAACACAGCTCCATAGTAAGTCCATTTTTAACTGTCCGTTGAGGCCAGGTACAGCTCATTCATGGGAAGAGATCTATTGACCTGGTCTATTCAAATAAATGTGTCAAATAAATTTGGTTACCACTGACCAAGGTGACCACCCCATCCTGGCCCTATGGGAGAAATGTGCCACTGACGAGTGGTTTGTGGAGTCATGGGGTGCAACAAACAAGGCCAGCTCAGTTGGTAGAGCATGAGACTCTTAATCTCAGGGTCATGGATTCGAGTCCCACATTGGGCGTCAAATGTAGTAGAGGGCGCCATTTGTAGCTGTAAGTTTTCCTGTGTCCCACCTGGCCCGCAGTTGGGACAAATCTCTCACCCACAGCCTGTCTTCTGTACCCTCTCTGGAGTTTTTCTCCTCAAGCCCTCTCTCTTTGATCCTGCACACTGCTGGCCTCGTGTGTTACATCCCACATTAAAAAGGCTAGGAATGGTGGCAAAAGTTTGTGATCCCAGTGCCAGAGAGTCAGAGACAGGTGGAAAACTGGTGGACTCCTGTGGGCTTTAGTGACCTGAAGACCTGAAATCGTCTGTGGACTTGTTGCACGCTGACCCTCCAGGGGGACCCCAACAATGCCAGGGATACTGTGGGTGCAGCCTTTACCCAAAGACTCAGAATTCCTGCCTTGGTTCCATGGCTCAAGGCCCTCATGCCTATGTGCTTTTCAGACTCTGTGCATGCATGCGTGTGTGCGTGTGTGCGTGTGTGCTTGCGTGTGCGTGTGCGTGTGCGTGTGCGTGTGCGTGTGTGTGTGTGTGTGTGTGTGTGTACACACGCGCACATGTGCATGCATATAAACGCTCCTGAGTGTACACATAGGTTCAGGTGTGTGCAGAGGCCAAAGAACAACTTCACCTCCAGTTTCTCAGACGTTGTGTCCACTAACGATTTTTGTTTTGTTTTGAGATAGTTCTCTCACTAGCCTGGACTTGCCTGTTAGGCCGACTGGCCTCAGAATCCCAGGGAGTCTCTTACCTTCTCTGTGCTGAGAATACAAGTGTATGCCCCTATGCCTGGCCTGTTTTTTTTTTTTTTTAAACATGGGTTTGGGGGACCAAACTAGGGTCCTCAAGCTTGCTTTACTGAGCCCTTTCCGGGCTCTAGAATCTGAATCTATTCCCAGGGGAGGGGAGACACTCTTGCAAGGGAAACACCTACGGGCGGGCTACAGGTTAAGGGAGGGGCTGCTGCCCTCGTTACCTGGCAGGCATCATAGCTCTCATTGTCATATGCAGCACACAGCATGTTGGTGGTCAGCTTCGTAAATATCTTTGTGCATTCCTTCCAGTCTGTAATGCGCATCGGTGCCTTCATCAGGTCGGTTTTTGCAGATGATTTATTGACTGGCATAGAGAGAAAGCACATTGGACAGGCCACCAGGTGGGGGTGGTCTGTATGCAGACAATGAAGCTGATCTGGCCTGGAGACAGCCACCCTCCTGTGCCAGCCCAAAACCCTCTTCTTCATGCTCCTTATAGACTCAGTACCCACAGCCTTCAGATAACCTATACTTGAACTTTATCTATCATCACTGAAGCTTTTCTAATCAACCCCGCCTCCTGCAAATGTTCCTCTCATTTAGAACCTTAGTTCTCTTCAGGACCAATTCCACCAAGCTCCAGGATTTGACATCCCCAGGAAACATATTTGTGAACCTTTCCCTGCAACTCCTATCACTATTGTTTACTATGTGAACACAACACTCCATTCCTAGCTCCCATCCCTGCTATGGGGCCATTGAAAATACATTTGTACCACAGTGAAAAAATTATTATTAGATGTGCTGGATTGTCTTTTGAAAAATGATTTAAACTTTAAATATATGTGTGTGTGTGTGTGTGTGTGTGTGTGTGTGTGTGTGTGTGTGTGTGTGCATAAGCACACAAGTGAGTGCCCACAGAGGCCAGAAGAGGGCATCAGATCCCCTGGAGCTGGAGTTACAGGCAGTTGTGAACCTCTCAACACAGGTGCTAGGAACAGAACTCAGACCTCCTGCAAGAGCAGTATGTAACTCAGTAGGTACACTGAGCCATTTCGCCAGCTCCTAGCCGGATCTTTAGGAGGTTCACAGTTTAAATCTGAAATGCCTCTAAGAGCAGGCCCATGTCTGAACACTTGTTTCACCACAGATGGGGCTAATTTTGGAGGCTGTGGAACCTTTATGGGGCGGGGCCTAGCTGCTGGAAGTAGGTCTCTAGGAGCAGGCCTTTGAAGATGATTCTTGCTTCCCCATTCTGTCCTGTTCTCTGCTCCCTGGCCTACTGCAGCGTGAGCAGCGTTTGCCCCATGCTACCACCCCTGGGCTCAGAGCCGCTATGCCCGGCCTTCCCCAAACAATGGACCAAGATCCCTGAAATCCTGAGCCAAAATAACCCTTTCTTCTCACATGTTTCTGGGAGATATTTTGGTCCTACACAAAATAATTAGTACAAAAGGGATGACAAGAACCAGTGTCTTGGCCTCCAGTAGCAGGAATTTGCCTGAATGTCTCAACTCTTATCACAGAAATTCAGTTATTCCCTCACAGGATGCTTTAACCTTGTAGATCCCCATCTGCCTCTTTCCCCACTTCTAAGTCTTGTCTGGAGCCAGCAGCCATGTTCTACCTGTCTTCCTCTGCTAAGCTGCTGAGAGAAGTCAAGTTCCAGGCTCAGTTCACACAAGACATCGTCATGGGCCCGAGGCTTGCTTCGGCTTTAGGCTGGGTGGTTCCTATCTCTCTCCTACCCATTGTTTCTTTTGGGGGTTTTCTTAGGGGGACAGTTAAGTGGGGATTTGCTCACACATTCCTGCTCTATATATGTTTCCTATTTTGACTAAGTAACAGCCTAACATGTCATAAATGGTAACATTAACTTCTGAGAGTGGCTAAGCAACACTTTAGGAGCATTAGAAGCCCAGCCTTGAGTTGGGCATCATGGAAGCCTGTAGGAACAAGGTAGGAGTCATTACCATGTGAGAACTAAAAATAGAACAGTAGGGCCTTTGGACAACTATGGTGGTTGAAATTCCACTAAGCACATAGACAAGATCACTCTGTGCCAGCTGACCACACCCAGGGATTGGTTCAGAGTTGGCATCTCAGCCGCAGCATCTCTCTGGCACCCAGAAGAGGCTGAGCCCAGGCTCCTAAGAGCCCGGTGTGTGGAGATTTCCTCCACTGAAAGCCACCCCACTACCCTCTCACTCTTCCTTGTCCTTCCTCACTGCTCCCCCAGATCCCGTAGTTCCCATGAGGCCCTGGGCAGTCACGTACCTAAGTTGGTTATGCCCCATCCTGCCACCCAACAGTCATGCCAGCTGGAAGGGGTGGGTTGGAAAGGCAGGCAGATGGGCACTGTCAGATCATTGAATTTGATGGGCGTGGCCAGCAGCAACAAGGCAATATCATTGTCCATGTTGTATCTTTGAAAGTTTTTGTGGCGAATTATGCTGCTGACCTGCAGTTCCTTGGGTGAGGTAGTTAAGTCATTGGTTCCCACTATGACTGTCAGTCCTTCTGGGCTGGTGGCACAGAACCAGAGGGAAGGAAGGAAGAAGAACGGAAGCTGGAGTGAACAGAAGAGGTCAATGGGTCTAAAACTCTAAACCCACCGTAGTTCTAGAGGCCTTTTAGGACTTGTCCTGCTGGGGCAGTTGCTCAGAGAGTTTACAGATTTGAAGAGTATGGAAAGAACATGGTATCTCCTTTCCCTGTTATGACCCAATATTTGACAAGACACTGTGTGAAGAGAAGCTTATTCGGACCTAGTTTAAGATATAGTTCATCATGGCAGAGAAGGCATGGTGTGGGAGAGTAGGCTACATGCTCATATTTATATGAAATGGGAGCAGATGGAGACTGTGGCTGGAAGTGGTCTGGGTTATCAAGGTCCCCCACTCAGTGACCTAATTCTTCTATTTAGGTCCAACCTCCTAAAGGTTCCACAACCTCCCAATACAGCACTACAACCTGGAGACCAAGTGTTTGAACACACGAACCTGTGGGTGACATGGCATGTTCAGATACTAATGGAGGGAGTAGACTTGTGACCTTGGGGTTTCCAGACCTGAATGAGATACTAGTGTTGAACAGAGCAGAACAGAGTTCAGTTCTGGGCTCTCTGAAGACCCCCCCCCCTTCAATGGCTTGTTTTATGTCAACTAGACACAAGTGAAAGTCATCCAGAGGCAGGCGCCTCAATTAAGAAAACGCCTCCGTAAGATCAGGTTGTAGGCAAGCCTGTAGGGCATTTTCTTAACTATTGATAGAGGAGGGACAAGTCCATTATGGGCAGTGTCATCTCTGGGCTGGTGATCCTAGGTTCTATAAGAAGGCAGGCTGAGCAAGCCAATGAGATCAAGGCATGGCCTCTGTATCAGTTCCTGCCTCCAGGTTCCTGTCTTGTTTGAGTTCCTGTCCTGACTTCCGTCAGTGATGGACTATGATGTGGAAGTGTAAGCCAAATAAGCCCTTTCCTCCCCAAGTTGCTTTTGGTTGTGGTGTTTCATCACGGCAATAGCAACCCTAACTAAGACACCCACAAAGGACCGATTGGCATAGAGAAAACCAACTGTCAGAGGCAAGGTGGTGGTACACACAGCAGCAGTCCCTGCTTATGTCATTAGATTCCCCAACCATTTAGAAATGAGGGCCAGGGTTTCGTTTGGAGTTTCCACTGGACACACAGAAAGAGCTTCCAAAACAAAGCAACAGTCAGGAAAGATGGCCAGGGGCTTCTTAACTATCTTAACCAGTCTCCAAGTCTCCTGCAAGAGGAGGAGCTACAGCATTCTTGGTTTGGGTAGGTCTGGAGACAGAACCCATGACATCAACCATGTTTGGCAAACACGCTACCACTAAGCCATGTTACATCCCATTCTATATCTTTTTTTTTTTTTTTTTTTTGAGACAAGGCCTCAGTTTGTTGTCCCAGCTGGCCTCAAATGAGCGTTCCTTTTGCCTCGGGTTTCCAGCAGCTGGGATTACAAGCTATGCCTTCTCTTCCTGTAGTTTCCTGAACTTTCTAAAGGAGGCGAAGGCAAACTCCAGAATTTCTTTCCTGCCTTTGTCTACTGGGTATACACACTTGGGCAAGTTATACAGTCATCAGACCTCGGTTTCCCTATCTACAAAATAATGATTTCTTTTACCTCCTTCCAAAGGTCATTGTGGAGTCAAATAAATTAGTATATAAGAAAAGTCCTAGCAAAGACCTTGGAGCGTGGGTAATTGTCAGTCAATTCTAGGTGCCCACTGACGGCCTAGGACAAATCAATCTCTGTAAGAACCAAGAAGCGGAACAACAGACAGCCAGGAAAACTGGATGTGAAGAGTTAGAACTTCCCTCTAGGAGCACTTGAATGTCTTAGGAGAGGTATGGGGCCAAGCCCTCTGGCCCTGTCATCTGCATGTGTTCCTAAGAGGGACAGGGGGTGACCTTAGGCACTGTCTCCAGTCAGTTGAATCAGTCTCCAGACTGGAGGGGAGGAGGGGAGTCATTTTTGTCTGTCTAGGGGGCAATTGCTCCAGGATCCCTCTCACAGCCTGTGTGTGGCTGAGGACCCGCCACCCCTACCTCCGATAACTTGAGCCCTCAATACTTACGAAATCTCAGAATAAAAGCAGTGAGCCACGGTGAGGATCCACCACTCGCTGATAATGGAGCCACCACATAAATGATGTCTCATTTCTTGAATGCTCACCTGCCACGGAAACTCACCCACCTCAGCCTCCTGCCCTCCTATGATCCTGGAGTGTCGAGTTCTGCTGTCATACAGGGGTCTCACGCCACATTCTGCAGGAATGCGAAACCAAAACAGACTGTCAGTCAACCTCTGGCAGGCCAGGCTGGGTCTAGCTTGGGGAGAGAAATCCCTGGGGGTGCTCTGAGGCCAGGACACCAAGGCTTCCCCGTTGTGACAGGAAGGAGCCTACGGTTCTGGCTGTCGGGTGAAGGTGTTGGTTGTCTACACCCTGCATGGGCTTTCAGGATGGCAGCTTTACCAAGCCTGTTTCTAGCCAGCGAACCTAGAAGAAAATTCTTTCAGAAGCCAACTCCTATGTGGTGGGCAGAGCGGGACCACCAGAGGCACACACCAGGTCTAGTAACTGTGTCGCAGGACTGGCAAATCTCTCCCCTTAGAAAGCAACAGAGACCTGTGGGATGGAATGAATGCACTGATCATCAAATGGTTGGTGGCGTGGTCTTGTCGTCATAAAGGCCCCGAAGAAAACAGAGGTGGGGGTGGGGAGGTGGCTCAGTTGGCAAAGCTCTCACCACTCAAGCACAAGGTCCCGAGTTGGAGCCCCCAGAAGCCATGTGAAAAAATCCAGGTGTGGTAGTGTGGTTGTAGTATCAGTGCTGGGGAGTCAAAGACAGGCATAACCCTGGGGGTTCAGCCAGCCCCACCTACTCGGTGAATTCTAGGCCAATGATGGCACCCTGTCACAAAAGACAAGGTGGACAGTACCTGAGGAACATTGAGTTTGTCCTTTGACCTTTACACACACGTGCATACGTATGTGCACTGCCCCAAACAGGCAAACACACACACACACACACACACACACACAGAGAGAGAGAGAGAGAGAGAGAGAGAGAGAGAGAGAGAGAGAGAGAGAGAGAGAAAAGGGAGAGTCAAGGCAAAGAGAGATACTACAGCGCTGACTCTGAGGAAGGAAGCAAAGATCCAGACCAGCCACTCAACATCAGAACATGGACTGTGGCAATTCTCCCCCAGTGCTCACGCAGGGCATGGTCCTATCCACCCTTGCCTTCACCCTGGGATCCCCACATTGTACTTCTAGCCTGCAGACCACTGAGAAGAAATTGGTGTGACTTAAACCATCTAACCTGTGCTGATGTGACAGAAGCCCTGGGTAAGGAAGAGGTGCACAAGACCCCCCAAGGAGTCATGAAAAGTGCCAGAAGCCACTAGAAGCCTTTAGTATTGTCATCTGGTCCATATAGGACAGTTGTGCTGCTTGGCAGCTGGCGGCAGAGGCTGCCGCTGCTGGGCTATGAAAGAAAGCCGAGAGCTGACAGTGTTCGTCAAGAGCCTTAAGCTGTCTGTAACACATAAATGTCTTCTTCCGGGCTTTTGACCTTGACATCCTCTTTGTTCACCAAACACACTCACGGTGCTCACCTTGGATCTGACACTGTTAGAGGCGCTGTAGAAAAGACGAACTCACATTCGTTTTCACGATCACACTGAAGCAGTGCTGCCTCAGACAAAGGTTAAGTAAATTGTCTAAGAGCACACAGCCTAGTCAGTGGCCTGACCAAAATCTAAAGCCAGGCCACCTGCTCCTCAGTACTCTGTGCCTGGAATGTTCCCTCCTTGGTGGCCTGCTTGCTCTCTGTGTTTAGGCTTCCCCACAAGAATCGCTTCTTCAGTGACGCTTCCTCCAACATGACCCTGTGCCCTGGCCATTCCATTTTGTCTATGCTGCCTTAGGTGTCTCCATTGCGTTACAGTGGACATCATCACTGCGGAGCGCTTCTGTCTGCCACTGACCCCAGAATGCCAGCTCCAAGTGGAGAAAGCAGCATGCATGTCTTGGTGATGCTGTGTCTTGAGGATGGGGCCATACCACCTGTCAGGGAGGCACTCAATGACCGGGAGACTCAATCCTCTGGCAGAAGGATTCTGTGCTAGAACTGTCTTAAGGGGAAAATCTGGGTATTGGAAGACGTCCCCTCCCCTCCGGGGGGTTCACAACAGCAACAGACGGAAGACAAGCTGGTGTCATGGTATCTGTGCCCTGAACGATTTCTCAGCCGTGTCAATGAGGCTCATGGGGAGTTTCTAGTGATGTTGGGGGAGGTACCTGTGATATAAACTTGAATGAAAACATCAGGATAAGAATCAGGTTTGAGGGGTCAGTGAGAGGGCTCGGTGGGAAAAGCCGTTGTTGCCAAGCCTTCCGGTCTGAGTTCCACCCCAGGGGAACTAAATGGTCTAAGGAGGCGGCTGATTCCCACAGCTGCTCTCTGACCTCCGCATGTGTGCTATGAGGCCCACACCCCCCCCCCATACACACTAAATTAAAATGTAATAACGTCAACAAATCATATTTGAACCTTATGTGATTTGTCTTGCTAGAAGTGTGGGCCCACCTGCGGGAGCCCATACATCGAGATAACCCCAGAGAGAGACTTGACTGACTGGCGAGTGTCTGCTCCAGGCCCCTCTCTCTGATGCAGCTACGGAACTGGCGAGGGCCTAGGTTTTGCACAGACAGCAGAGGTTGGTTTGTGATCTCCTTATCCAATGACTCAAGGGAACACTACTTAGCCTGGCTCATCTCCTTTCTTCTCATCCCTAAGATGGGCATGAGACTCCACCCCATCAGGCTAGCCTACGGACCCAACGGGATGATGGTGTTTGAAGGGCCCTTCAAAGTGCTGGGCACAGAGCAAAATCCTCAAGCCACAGTTGGTTCGGGACTTCTCAGATCCGTTTTGCACCGAAGCCCCCATGGAACTGGCAGAAAATTCCACTCTCTACATCCTTGGTCCTGAGAACACCCCCATAATGCCAACGTGGAGGCAGCCAGGACACAAAACCTGAAGGCAATGTCAGCGGCCCCCACAGGGAGGAGTCATTTGAGTAACTTGGACTCCAGAGGGACCAGTTCTGCCTATGGTGTCCCGTGCCCTCCTCCGTGGAGTGTCCCCAGGCCACACTGAAGGCCAGGCAGACATGTTTGCTCTGCTCAGAGGCAGTGTGAAGAGTACTGGAAGGAAGTCTGGGTATAGCTCAGACTAGTCCAAGTCAAAGCTCTGTCCCTGTGGAGTGGCTTTGGGCTAATTTCCCCACCCCTGAAGTTATAAAATAAACCTGGATTGTATAAGAGGAGAATGGGGCTTAGGCAGCAGCATGCGTCCGTCACTCTTGGATTTCTCATCGTAGGTGTTGATATGACCAACCGCTCCAAGCTCCCGTCACTTCAATTCCCACTCATGGTGGACTATAAGTTTGAACTGTGAACCAGAATACACCCTTTCTCCCTTAAGTTGCTTTTGTCAGAGTATTTTATCATAGAAACAGGAAAAAAAATTAGGTCACTTCTACTCCCTGGCCCAAGCTCTGGGCACCTCCTTATTCCTTGGTTTTGGTGAGGTAGAATTTTAATTTTCCAAGCCAAAACTCCAAGTTTAGACAGGTAGCCACTAAGAGGGATGGGTGGGGGGGGGGGGTCTGTGCTCTTGGAGGTGGCCTCCTGGTGGCCCACTGGCTAACTCCTGCGTCATGTCCACTGTCTCCTTTGTCCTCAATGCTCACCACATATCGATAGGACGAAGGGAGGCGAGGAGAAGTGTCCTGGCTAGACCTGCTTGGGTCAGCAGCTCTGGCCAGAGGGAGAGGAGTCCACGTACCAACATTTGCTCCCAGGGTGTGGGCAACAAGTAGCAGAATGGAGGGCAGGATCATGGCCCCTGCTGTGCTGTATGCTGGAGGTTAGGAGGCTGGGCCGAGTGAATGGTGCCCACTGGCTGTTCAGACGCCTTAGGCTAGCCAGGCTATCGATGTCATAATGGCTGTGTTGAGAACTCACATGAAGTCACTAAGACTCCTCCTAAATCCTTTCCCTTCTGTGATGCCTCACCCAGGACTTCATCCTTGAAGGCTTTATCCCTAGAACTTCCCTTATAGCCGCCTGACTCCCATCCGTATCACCCAACCCTCTTTGGACACTGGGGTTTTTGGTCCTGTCGTAACTATTTCTTCTAAAGGTCCACGGGCTTCCCTTTCTGGGGAGCCTATCACATTGAGTTGTAACTGTAAAAGTCAGGTGAGACTTGCAAACTGGCCGCCAGGCTGGGAACTGGATGAACATTGCTGAGACAGCCATTTTTATAGACTAGGTAGCTACCAGATTCTCAGCCTCTTTTGGCATGCTGATAGCCGTGATTGGACTACACAGCCCACATTGTGTGTGTCAATCTAAGAAGTCCCATTTTTGATACATATGTATTCATTCTATTGGTTATGATCCTCTGAAGAACCCTGATATACCTACCACCTATGACCAAAACGTTGGAAGTCTTTATCAGCGCCCCATGTCCCAGCGGGTGGAAAAACAGATGATAGGAACAGAGCTATGGGACCCAGCCACACGGACTGAGCCTGCACAGTCCATAGAACACAGTCCCAATAGTCCATAACCTCTTAAACTGAGGGTCATGACCCCATAAGGGGCTCACGTAACTGAATGTGGGGTGTGTGAAAACTTGAGCAACAGTGAGTGAAAATAAAAGGAGGAGTGATCTGAAGTGTTTCTGGCACAGCTTGGCTGTGTGGCATTGTGTGACTTGGCCATGTCTGTGGTTTTGAACGTACGACATGTATGCTTTGCATTGTACATGCCATGTTTCACAATGTCAACCAATGCTGCCTTAAACTCAGATTCAAGACTGCATGTCATGGGCTGTGGTGTGTTTCCTGCACCTACAGTTTTCTGCTCTTACAGTAACAGTTTCATGATGGGAAACAGAGACCTTTGATATTTTCCTGCCATTATTTCTCTGCACATAAGTATCACGTTAGGATAGCTTTGCATTGTATTGGGCTAGGATATTTGATTTTTAAAAATTGCTGTTCAAGTTACTGAGTCTCACAAATTGTTCGGTGGATTTAGTCTTGGGATTAAGACAGAATTTCCAATGACTTCTGAAAAATCCCGTCCTTCTGACATTTTGTTTATATGACGTTTCATTCTCAACACTGAGATTATAAAATAAAAATATTGATCAACCTTGAAAAACATTGAAGATATTTTGTCAAATATTCAGCCAAGATTTTGGTTTTTGAGAAAGAGTCTTGCTATGTAACCCCAGCTATCCTGAAACTCTTTATGTAGACTAGATTAGCCTTGAGTTCACAGACATCCATCTGCCTCTGCCTCCTGAGAAATGGAATTAAAGATGGATACTACCACCCCTGATAAGATTTAATTCTTTATATAAAACTAAACAAGCTCACCCATCTCTCTAATATACAAATTTGCTTTCATTTTTAGTAAATGGTAAAATCATGTGTATCCCAGAGTTGTTTTAAAATAAATACTATTTATATAAATAAAGGTTTGATATGTATATATGTTTTATATACTTTGGTGAAAAGGTAGCACAGATTTTTTTTTAAAAAGTCAAAAAAATGTTATAGTTTGATGAACATGGCCCCCATAGGCTCATATATTTAAACATTTGGTTCCCAGTTGGTGGAACTGTTTGAGAAGGATTAGGAGGTGTGGCCTTGTGGGAGTAGGTGTGGCCTTGCTGGAGGAGGTGTGTCACTGAGAGTAGGCTTTAAGGTTTCAAAAGATGCCCATGCCAGAAGCTCAGTCTCCCTCTCTCTGCCTGTGACCTTAGGGTCAGGATGTACACTCTCAGCTACTGCTCTAGTGCCAGCCCTGCCTGTCTGCTGCCACAATCCCCACCATAATGGTCATGAACTAACCCTCTGAAACTGTAAACGAGTCCCCAATTAAACCCAATTAAATGCTTTCTTTTATAAGAGTTGCCTTGGTCACTGTGCCTCTTCATGGCAATAGAACAGCAACTAAGGCAAGAAGCCTGCCCTAGACTATAGTAGACACCTTCCTCCTCCTCCCTAGAATTGGATGAGCATTGGGACCAAAGGAGAGAAAGCAATTTCAGGGCCTGAAAGAATTTGCA
The DNA here is from genome assembly GCF_007827085.1 of Peromyscus californicus insignis. Classification (NCBI taxonomy): domain Eukaryota; kingdom Metazoa; phylum Chordata; class Mammalia; order Rodentia; family Cricetidae; genus Peromyscus; species Peromyscus californicus. The sequence goes on along the minus strand of NW_026294413.1, from coordinate 59,537,957 downwards.
GAAACTCCAAAGAAGGTACAGGGCAAGACATGCCACTCAGGGACGGCTGTCTGGCTGATGCTCCAGAGGCGACTAGAACGGCATCCTCTTGGTGGTGTCACCAAAGTCCGAGCCAGTGATCTTCTGACTCTTGAAAAGCAGCTTGGAGCATTGTTGAGAAAGATGTGCAGAAGGGTAAAAATTGCCGATGCCTTTCTCTTTTGCTCTTTTTTATTTATTTATTTATTTATTTATTTATTTATTTATTTATTTATTTATTTATTTTTTAATTTTTTATTTTTTTGGTTTTTCGAGACAGGGTTTCTCTGTGTAGCTTTGCGCCTTTCCTGGGACTCACTTGGTAGCCCAGGCTGGCCTCGAACTCACAGAGATCCGCCTGGCTCTGCCTCCCGAGTGCTGGGATTAAAGGCGTGCGCCACCACCGCCCGGCTTATTTTATTTATTTTTTGATGCAGAATTTTCCTTTGTAGCCTAGACTTGCTTGAACTCACTAATTAGCCCATCCCACCTTGAACTCCCAGCAATCCTGCCTCAGCCTCCTGATTGCTGGGATTACAAGTGTGAGCCACCATCAAAAATGACTTTTTACATTTACATATATCCCATGCAATGGCAGGGACATTCAAACAGTAAAAAAAAAAAAAAAAAAAAAAAAAAGTACTATCTGAAATGCATGTTTAGCTGACATTCCATGTTTTATTTGGAAAGCCTTGTGTGCAAACTTACAGGCTTAGCCTGTAGGTTTTGATCAAATGGGTTTAGGGGAGTGGAGCGGGGCAACGAATCAGGGCCAAGCATTTCCTGAAGCTCTTTCTACAAGTCTACAGTACCATCTCAGGGCCAAATACTGGCTTATACCCAGGAAATCCAGAGTATGGTTGGCTGAGTTGAGGGGGATGTAGCTGTGTAGGGTCTCCCCTTAACCTCTAGTTTGTTAGAGGACCCAGTGGGTGCTGGTAGGGGAAAGACACTTGAGATAGTCCTAGGATGCATCCATACCATCTGGGAAGATGCAGGGAGTCTTTAGAAGGTGAGCACAGGGGATGGACACTTGGAGACTGTGAGGAGAATGGGACCTTGACACCATAATAGCTTCTCTTTGGCCTGCACAGAACAGAGAGAATCCCACACACATGCCTGCTGTGGGATGGTCTGTATGTCAAATGTGTTGCTGATTGGTCAGTAAATAAATCACTGATTGGTCCGTGGCCAGGCAGGAAGTATAGGCAGGACAAGGAGGAGAATAGAGCTGGGAAGTGGAAGGCTGAGGGGAGTGACACTGCCAGCCGCCATCAGGATAAGGAAGATGTAAAGTACCGGTAAGCCACAAGCCACGTGGCAAGGTATAGATTAATAGAAATGGATTAATTTAAGCTGTAAGAACAGTTAGCAAGAAGCCTGCCACGGCCATACAGTTTGAAACCAATATAAGTCTCTGTGTTTATTTGATCGGGTTTGAGCGGCTTGGGACTGGCAGGTGAGAGAGATTTGTCCTGACTGTGGGCCAGGCAGGAAAACTCCAGCAACACATGCCCACCCACAAGAATTAGCCATGAGTGGCCTCCAGACCCAGAGAACATGCCCACCCACAAGAATTGGCCATGAGTGGCCTCCAGACCCAGAGAACATGGCTGTACTGCATGGGTTAGCTCACCTGACCTGCACCTTCCCCAGCTTCGACTCTTGGAGAAGAGGGAGCAGAGCCAGTGCTGAACAGGGCATGGACCTTCAGACCTTGTCTGAGGAGGGAGCTGAACACTCACCCAGTCAGAATAAAAGTCCTGACTGTGGCCAGGAGAAATTGCAGCTGGATTTGGGTACAATGACCTCAGAACTATAGCACAAGACTGATGGAGAAGCCATGTCTCCACATTTCTGTCGGAGCATATCAGGTCATTCCCCTGTACGGTGTATAAACAGAGCAGGAAGCTCTGAGCTGCAGTTAATCATAGACCCTGCACAGTGACCACATTTGTGTTGCTCGGTGCAAACACTGCAGTCCTGTTACCCTCCTTTTCCAGGTGCCTTTGATGCAAGGTTGTCCTTATGGCCATCGGGGAAAATCTTGCCAGAGTCTTGTGATTTCTTCCACAGCACTGTGGGAAATCTGAACCAAACAAATCACCTGATGTAGGAAGGCAGATGTCAAGTAGGAGTGACATGTTCCACTCATGCCCAAGCTCTTATGACATCCTTGGCCAGCTGGTCATAACTGCTTCCTGTGGAGCTAAGGATTGGCCTCAAATGTCCTTCAGTAGTGCAGTGTGGGCAGCCATTAACCATGATAACTTAATAAAATCCACTGTCACAACTGGGGCATCGTGTTACAGGCACAGGGCCTCACCAGTATCCAGCAAAGGCCATGAACCTCACCTGGGGACACTTTGTTCGTGGAGGCCTCCCTCTGTTCACAGCGCCCGTGACTAATGGACAGTTACCAAACCGACAGGAGGTGGCCTTCATATTCCAAGATAGTGCAGACTCTGCAGTCAGATGTGCAGGTCACCCACCTTCAAACGCAGCTTCCGCCATGCCCGGAAGGGACCTGAGGGGATTTCATCTCTGCCAGGAACAGCCCTCTCAGCTGGTGGGAAGATGGCTGTGGTCACAGTGACCACATTTGCTGTGACAGTGACAAGGGAGATCTATGACCCAGGTCACAACTTAACCACTGGATTTACGTTTGGAGTCAGTGAAAGATTGTAGTCTCTGGCTTGTCCTAGCCATGAACTTGGAGGTCACCTTGCTGTCCCCTCTCTTAGATTTAAAGTGAGGCACACCTCAGGCACGGGGTGCTGATTTGCTCTCGTGACTCCTCCAGGCAATGAAGTAATTTGCTGCCGTATTCTTCAGCATGCAGAAAAATCCCACAAACTATGTTAAGCTAGCCCTTCCCTTGTTTTGTGGGGGGGAGGGGGGGAAGAGACATGTTTTGAGGGCCCTGCTGCTTTCGTGGGTGTTTCTAGACAACCTCTAACTCTCCCATAGTTATAATTAAAGTTCTCGGACATTCATGAGGGAAGAAGACACTGTTAGACTTTAAACGACTTGCTCAAGATAATACAGGCCCTGGAGGGTGGGTCCAGGATGGAACAACCTCCACCCTGAGTAGGAGGCAAGACTTCTCAGGCACTCAGTTATTTATTCTGATGTGGGAATAAGGGATCTCTCGGTACGGAAGCAATGGAAATGAGACCAGGGCACATATTTTGAATAAGACATTCAAAGCTTCACTGGGGGTAGGGATGCAAGAAGGGCGGATTGAGGACATCCATCAGACTGCACCACACACCAGAGTACAGCAGGCTTTCATTTGACTTTGTGAGGGCAGGCTAGTTTGGTAAAAAAGGCACCTTTACATTCTGCAAAGGAAGCTAGGTAACTGTTACCCTAACCCACAGGTCAGGGGTGTTATCTGTCAGCAAAGCCAGTGGGAAGTTAATATATTGCTCAGCTGTAAGCTAGGCAAAGGGGTGCCGGCTGTATGGGATGGATCCTGGGGCCATCTCAAGTGTCTCTCACTTAGCAGCACCCAGCGGGTGCTTGCCTCAACAATCTGAGGGTTCAGGGAAGACCCTAACCAGTCAATAAACTTCCCCTTGTGTGGCCTCATCTGGTGTTTGACAACAAAGCTGAGAGAGGTCAGCATTGAGGGTGAAGGAAACACATACTCTGACGTTAAGGGTAAACGTTGAAGGGCCCAGAGTTGATTTGTCTTTTGGCCCCCTCGTGGTGTCCCCACCCACTCCAATTCCAACTATTTATTAAGTCCCTAATAAGTACCAGGCAGCACTCTAAGAACAGAGGGTGTAAGAGCAAAGAAAACGAAAAGACCCTTGCCCTCACCAGAGTTATAACCTGACGTGGACCGGGGGGGGGGGGGGGGGGGGGGGGCGACTACAAAGTGATAATACTGAGGCAGGCAAAGGACATAGAGAGAGGCTTGGGCAAGGGCAATGTGATGGCTAATGCTGTCAAAATGACAGGATCTGAAATCAGTTAGGAGACAGCCTCAGAGGGATTACCTAGATTAAGTTAACTGAGGTATGAAAAGCCACATCAACTATGGGCAGTACCATCCCTGAGGATGGTATCCTAGATGGAATAAAAAGGAGAAAGCAAGCTGAGGACCCGCATCCATCTTCCTTTGCTTCCTGACCATGGAGGAATGTGGCCACCTGCCCCAAGTTCCTACCACTGATTTCCTCACCATTATGGAATGTACCCTCAAACTGTGAGGCAAAAGAAACACTTTTTTTTTTTTTTTAAAGTTGCGTTCTTGAGCCGGGCGGTGGTGGTGCACGCCTTTAATCCCAGCACTCGGGAGGCAGAGCCAGGCGGATCTCTGTGAGTTCGAGGCCAGCCTGGGCTACCAAGTGAGTTCCAGGAAAGGCGCAAAGCTACACAGAGAAACCCTGTCTCGAAAAACCAAAAAAAAAAAAAAAAAAAAAAAAAGTTGCGTTCTTAAGGGGCATCTTTTCACAGCAAGAGAGTAAGTAATTATCCAGGCAGGACTCTTTGACCAAGAGACTGGAGCCTAGAGGAAGTTGAGAAGCTTCTAGATAACTTAGGAACGTTAAACACAACACTGTTTCTGAAGCAGGCACTTCATTCCTTCTCTCAGTGTGCACTCCTTCACCGAGTGACAGGAATCTCGATGAGTGAGAGCAGATAAGGCGGTGTCTTCCAGTAAGCCAGGGGATGCATCCTGGAGCTGCTTATTTTGTCTGTTTGAAGTTAGGGATAACTAGCATCTTAAAATGTTGATGAGAAGGATGATGAGATGGAGAGGGTAATGATGGATGATGGACAGGTGGCGGGACCGGGCAGAGATTCAGAGCTCACAGGATGCTATTCCCAGACAATCATCCCCCCACCCCCACTTCTCACCCAGTACCACTTCTGACTCTTCTCTGCTCCCTTACAATGTCCAGGCTCCTTTCTGGCTCTGCCTCCTGCTAGTCAACATCAAGGTAGAGGAGGCCATTGCAGCTCAGTCCTCTCTTGTCTCTGCATACTCTCCCAGGCATCACTTTCATCTGAGGACCTCACAGATGGACCCTTTCCCAGATTATTTCTAGTTCCCAAACTTCCGATCTGCACTGTTTTTGGACTGGACATGCTGTGGAGCCAGTGGCCATGGCACACCAATAGCTGTTGTTCTTCTGTTTCTCAGTGGTCCCACCAACATCAGGCCACCAATATCTCTCACCTGGATGACTTCCTGTGGGATGTTCTCTGTTCTGGTTTTACCCACTCCCAAATAGCATCCATATTTCCATGGTACAGCTAGAGTAATCTCTCTCTCTCTCTCTCTCTCTCTCTCTCTCTCTCTCTCTCTCTCTCTCTCTCTCTCTCCTTCTCTCTCTCTCTCTCTCTCTCTCTTTTCCGTGTGTGTGTGTGTGTGTGTGTGTGTGTGTGTGTGTGTGTGTGTGTGTGTGTTTGTGTGTGTGTGGTACATGTTTAAGTGCATGTGCAGGCTATGAACAAACTTGGCAAACTTGGGTGTTAATTCTCAGGCTCTATTCATCATTTTAAAAAATACGTATTTATTTTCATTTTATGTGTATGAGTGTTCTGCCTGCATGCACGTGTATGTACCGTGTGATGTATGGTGTTCTCAGAGATCAGAAGAAGATACCAAATTCCCTGGAACTAGAGTTACAGACTTTGTGAGCCAACGTGTGGGTGCTGGGCCTTGAACCCAGGTCCTCTGCAAGAGCATCAAGTGCTCTTAATTGATGAGTCACTTGCTCCAGGTTCCACCCCTGACCCTGCAAATTTTTTTGAATATAGGGTGTCTAACTGTCCTGGGAGTTGCCAAGTAGGCTAGGCTGACTAGCCAGCAAGCCCCAAGGTTCTACCTCTCTCTGCCTCTCTAATGCTGGAACTACAAGCATGCCTCACCATGCCCCCCCCCACCCTTTTAATAAAACACAGGTTCTAGAAATTGAACTCAAGCCCTTGCACTTGCTAGGCAAGCAAGCTCTTTACTGACTGAACTATCTCTGCAACCCACCCTAGAGTGATCTTTTAATGTAAGTAACATTTTAATGTAACCTCAACACCCACTTATTTTTTTTGTTTTTTATTTTTTATTCATTTTACATAACAACCACAGATCCTTCTTCTCGCTACACCCCCAGCCTCCCTCCCCTGACCCACCCCCCAATCCCCTCCTCCAAAAGGGTAAAATCTCCCATGGAGAGTCAGTAAAGCCTGGTACATTCAGTTGAGGCAGGTCCAAGCCCCTCCCCGCTGCATCAAGGGTGAGCAAAGTGTCCCACCATAGGTAATGGGCTCCAGAAAGCCTGATCATGCACCAGGGATAGATCCTGATCACACTGCCAGGGGCCCCTCAAACAGACCCAGCTACACAGCTGTCTCCCATATGCAGAGGGTCTAGTCTAGTCCTGTGCAGGTTCCACAGCTGTTGGTATTAAGTTTGTGAGTTCCTTTGAGCTTGGTTCAGCTGTCTCTGTGGGTTTCCCCATCATGATCTCGAGCCCCCCCACCTTGCTCATATAATCCCTCTTCCCTCTCTTTGACTGGACTCCCAGAGCTCAGCCTGGTGCTTGACTGTGGATCTCTGCATCTGCTTCCATCAGTTACTGGATGAAGGCTCTATGATGACAGTTAGGGTATTCACCAATCTGATTACCAGGGTAGGCCAACTCAGGCACCCTCTCCATTATTGTTAGTAGTCTATTCTGGGGTCATCCTTGTGGATTCCCAGGAATTTCCCTAGCACCAGGTTTCTCCCTTACACCATAATGTCTCCCTATATCAAGGTGTCTCTTTTCTTGTTCTCCCACTCCTTCCCTCCCCCAGCACTACTATCCCATTCCCTCATGTTCTCATCCCCCGTCCTCTTCCCCTATTGCCCTCCCTCATCCTATTTACTCATGGAGATCTCCTCTGTTTCCCCTTCCCAAGGTGATCCATACATCCCTCTTAGCATCCTCCTTGTTTTCTAGCTTCTCTGGATCTGTGGGTTGTAGTCTGATTATCCTACATCTAGTATCCACTTGTGAGTGAGTACATATCATGTTTGTCTTTCTGAGTCTAGGTTACCTCACTCAGGATGATATTTTCTAGTTCAATTCATTTGCCTGCAATGCAATTTCATGATGTAATTTTTTTTTAACAACTGAGTAATGCTCCGTTGTGTATATGTACCACATTTTCTTTATCCATTCTTTGGTTGATGGGCATCTAGGTTGTTTCCATGTTCTGGCTATTGTAAATAATGCTGCTACGAACATAGTTGAACATGTGTCTTTGTGGTAAGATTGAGTATCCCTTGGGTATATGCCCAAGAGTGGTATCATTGAGTCTTGAGGTAGATTGATTCCCAATTTTCTGAGAAACCACCATACTGATTTCCAAAAGTGGCTGTAAAGTTTGCACTCCCACCAACAGTGGAGGAGTGTTCCCCTTGTTCCACGTCCTCTCCAACATAAGCTGTCACCAGTGTTTGTTATCTTAGCCATTATGACAGGTGTAAGACAGTATCTCAGAATCGTTTTGATTTGCATTTCCCTGATGACTAAGAATGTTGATGACAATTCCTTAAATGTCTTTTAGGCATTTGAGATTCTCCTGTTGAGAATTCTGTTTAGATCTGTAGCCTATATTTAAATTGGATTGTTTGGTATTTTGATGTCTAGCTTTTTTAGTTCTTTACATATTTTGGAGATCAGCCCTCTGTCAGATGTGGGGTTGGTGGAAATCTTTTCCCATTCTGTAGGCTGTTGTTTTGTCTTATTGACCATGCCCTTTGCCCTACAAAAACTTCTCAGTTTCAGGAGGTCCCATTTATTAATTGTTGCTCTCTGTCTGTGCTACTGGTGTTATATTTAGGAAGTGGTCTCCTGAGCTAATGCATTCAAGAGTACTTCCTACTTTCTCCCCTGTCTAGTTCAGTGTAGCTGGATTTATGTTGAGGTCTTTGATCCACTTGGATTTGAGTTTTGTGCATGGTGACAGATATGGATCTATTTGCAGTCTTCTACATGTTGACATCCAGTTGTGCCAGCACCATTTGTTAAAGATGCTTTTCTTTTTTTTCCTTTGTACAGTTTTGGCTTCTTTGCCAAAAATCAGGTGTTCATAGGTGTGCCGATTAATATCAGGGTCTTCAATTCAATTCCATTGGTCCACAAGTTAGTTTTTATGCCAATACCAAGCTGTTTTTATTACTATAGTTCTGTAGCAGAGCTTGAAGTCAGAGAGGGTGATGCCTCCAGAAGTTGTTTTATTGTGAAAGATTGTTTTAGCTATCCTGGGTTTTCTGTTTTTCCATATGAAGTTGAGTATTGTTTTTTCGAGGTCTGTGAAGAGTAACACCCACTTTAATTCTTCTCCTCTAACCAACCCATGATAGAGTTGGAATTTCCTATAAAGCACATGGAATTTATGAGACCCAATTTCAGAGAATATAAAATCGCACCCAGAGACCCAAAGCTCTTTACTGCCAATGGTGGTAGTAACATAAATGGCTCCTCAACGTGCTCAGAGTCAAGGGCAAGGCCAGAGCACACAGGCAGATGATACTCCGCATGAAGCGTTCAGGGTGTCCCTTACCCACTATGCAAAGGGATCGGTAACCAGAAAGAACGGGGAGAAGGACGTGGCTCCATCAGGCTGTGCCTGCACCTCCTCTCCATCCCAGCATTTACTGTGATGTCACCAGGCTAGGCTTTGCCATGCATTTGTGATGCCCACCTGTGGCAGCTGCAGCTGCTGTGGTATCAGTGTGGGCAGGACATCAAGGTGGGCGACACTGGGCTGCAAAGACGACGCGATGCTCTCACTTCTAATTGCATTGCTCATGGCATCTAAGGGACACGCCCAGGACCACCAAGGTTAGTGTCTGGCTAGCCCAGAACGAAGGTAGGGAAAAGCCTGCCACCTCATCCCTGGATCCCCTAGAGTGGATGGGGAGCTCCAGGGGGTGCAGAGTTAGAGGTCTCTAACCCAGATCCAGAGAACATAAACTCTCACCCAGAGACACCCAGAGCTCTTTACTGCCAGAGGTGACAGCAGATGGAATCTGGCTCAGGGAATGAGGAGAGTGTGACTGATGGGTCAAAGCAGATGTCCTGGACTGGTTGAAGATGCTACCTACAGTGAATCCCCCAGGATCTGGGCCCAGAGTCCGAGAAGCACAGGAGACTTGGGCAAGATCAACAACTGGCATTATTTCTTCCACTCAACCCCCTCTCTTCAAATGAACCGAGGCTCTTTCCAGGCCCAGACCCTGAAAGAGGCCGAAGAAAGGTGTGGGGTTGAAGAGGAATACATTTAATTAAGAAAGTATTAGGTCATGTTGGTGTAAGGAGTCGGTTCATGTAACATTTGCTCTGTGGTCCTGGGAGATGCCCCACAGAGAAAGTTCTGTGGGTAGACCAGATGTGCAAATGTTTGGTTCTCTTTCTGCAGAATTACAGCAGGACCCCACACAAAAGGATGCTGGCGTGTATTATGGTTCACAAAGTGGCTTTGCTGTATTTGATCTGCTCCTTCCCCCTCTTTCCCTCCCTCCTTTCCTTCCCCTCCCTCCCTTCTTCCCTCCCCACCCCACGTATGTATGCATAGTATGTACTCATCTTTCTCAAAGTCACTCACAGCTTTTTACAATTCTATCAAGCAACAGCATTAGCTGGTAAATTTCTGTTGCTTTTCCTCCATTGCCCTTCCAACATCCTTTAAACATAGAGTATGAATTTGTGATTTCTGAGGCAGGTCTATTTTTATGAGCTCGCATTTTCCTGCCCTGGCCATTTTCAGTTTGGAGGTATTTTCTAAGATCTGTCCTGTGGGCCCTCTCTTTTGATTTCCCTCAGATGCCACCCTGCTCTTAGCTGGGAAGCCTCTGGGAATGTGACATGAGGATTTCTCTGGGCCCCTCGTGTACCAATGTCTCTGCTTTCTCTTTCAAAATCAGTTCTGTGTGGCCACAGACCTGCCTTTCCAAACTCATCATGGTTGCCGTTCCGTGAGCTGCTTGAAGTCCAGAATGGTGAATTCCCATGGCAAGTGAGTATCCAGATGCTTGGGAAACACCTGTGTGGAGGCTCCATCATCCATCAGTGGTGGGTTCTGACGGCAGCACATTGCTTCCCAAGAACCCTGTAAGTGTCTGGGCATCGCCTTGATTTGTGTCCCATGTAGTACACATGCAGTCTGGGCTAGCCACTTGGTTGGTTGGTACATGAAGCTTTTGAAGCCATAGGCTCTGTGCCCAGTGGTTTTGGACCAAAGTCTGCTCCTACCTAAGCATCTCTCTTGACTTCATCAACTATATCCCAAGTTGGCTGCTTCTTGTAGCTCAGCACCAGTGTTGGAGAAAAATCAGTGTAAGTTTCCTTTTCCTGCCCACCCCCTGTATATTAAGACACATTAAATTCATTCATCGTGCATGCATTGAGCACATACTGGGGACAGTTTTAAGAGATAGGGATGTAGCAGTCAATAAGAGAGCCAAGATTCCTCTCACTGAGGCATTCACATCCTCTTTTCTGAATGGGCACATTGCACTTGTGTTGGTGGGAGCTTCTCCTGAGCTAATGGTTCACCTGTTCAGAGATCCTTCTGGGTCTGGTCCCTGACTCTGACCTCCTTGGTCTCTAGATGCATACCCCCCTGACCCCACAGCTTACCCACTATTCTATACTATTTAGTGGTAAGTTCCACTGCTTGGAAATGTGTCTGCAGATGCAAAGTGGCCACGACCATTGTCAGCTGTGGTGCTTTTGTATCCATTCTTCAGATTAGAAATGGCAGTGGTGAACATCACTGTAGTCATGGGAACCAAGACTTTCAGCGACTTCAACTTGGAGAGAAAGCAAGTGCAGAAGATCATTGCTCACAAGGATTACAAGCCGCCCCACCTTGACAGCGACCTCTGCCTGCTCCTGCTCGCCACGCCAGTCCAATTTAATAAGGTCAAAATACCCATCTGCCTGCCTCAGAAGGAGAGCTCCTGGGACCGGTGCTGGATGGCTGAGTGGACATCAACTCACGGCCACGGTATGTGCCTTGCCTTCCTGCTGGTATGAAGCTCACCTGTAGGCTGTCTTCTGCTGAGCAGAATGAGGTTTAGATGGGGAAGACTCGGGTTTGAATTTGTGGCAGCACACATGCCCTTCTTCATCATCACCTTTTCCCATCCACAGCATAACAGCAATGCCTCCCTCAACTGAATCATGTAGATGAAATTATGTAAAGTTCCCTGCAAACACACGGGACACAGAAGAATCCCAAAACTTGAAAGCAATGGTCATTTTTTATGGATCCCATAAAAACCGTGTGGCTCACACAGCTGTGAGCCTCACATAGAGTCCACCGTTTGCTGATATAATCAATCCAGTGGTTTCCCTGGGGCAGTGAGCACCAGCAACTCCATTCCTTTTCCTACAGAGCACCAGGCTGGTCACCCACGGACCACAAACAGGGAGAAAGCCAGAATTTTCTTTAGCACTGTGGTTATTTCCCCCCTACAAGATGACACATCCTGATGTGCCTTCTCTTCCAAGTGTCTCCATTGGGCTCACCAAAGGGACTGGCTTGCTTCTGGAGAGAGCCTGCATCCTCCGGGCATATACATTAGCAGAAGGACTACTTGTTGGGACACCTAGATGGCAGAGTGGGGTCTTGCACTAAAGCATCCATCCTAGGGGACCTGTGAATCCAACTTGCTGGGCCCTGCAACCTTCCAGGACCTCCGCTCTGATGTGTGCGGGCTGGCCACTGTTGTGGCCAACGCACGCTCATCCTCAGGCTAGCTTCCTTACTTTGCTAGGCTCAACCAGAGGCTTCAACATGCACATGACGAAGCTGAGGGTGGTGCAGATTAACTGGCGAGCATGTGCCAAGAGGGTGGCTCAGCTCTCCAGGAGCATGCTTTGTGCCTGGAAGGAAGTAGGCACCAACGGCAATTGCCAGGTACTCAGCCCCCGCTACACCCTCCTCCCCACACCCCACGATTCTTAGGTTCCCTGAAGGAGTCCAGGAGGGAGGCCCCTGCTCATGCCACTAGCCATCCCTCTGTATCCTCTGCTGGATGGCTCCACGGGCCTCTCACAGGTTGTGCTTCTTGCTTTTCTCATTCCCAGGGAGACAGCGGGGCACCCATGGTCTGTGCTAACTGGGAGACTCGGAGGCTCTTTCAAGTGGGTGTCTTCAGCTGGGGCATAACCTCAGGCTCCAGGGGGAGGCCCGGTATGTTTGTGTCTGTGGCTCAGTTTATCCCATGGATCCTGGAGGAGACGCAAAGGGAGGGAAGAGCCCTCACCGTCTCAAAAGCCTCGAGAAGCCCCTTGACTTGCGTTTCACGACACCCCATGTTGCTAAGCTTGGGGTCTCAAATACTGTTTGCTGCCATGTTTGCCGGGGATAAATCAAATTGCTAAGCTCTGAACCTGCTTACCGTTTGCCCCGTCTGTCCTCTCCTATCTTGGCACAAGCATCTGAGGAACGCTGACTATGGGTTGGTCTCTATATCAGATGAGTTAACCACAGACTTAGTTCCCTGCCTCACACTCTAATGTAGGAATGTCAAGCTCCATGCTGAAAGAAGTGCTGTATGTGCTGGGGGGGACTCCAGAGGAAAACATGTCCTCTGACAAAGGAGGGCCAGAAGGGCATGATTCAGGAAATCTTTGAAAATCTCCCATGGAAGTCACCCCATCCTTCCTATGAAGGAGGCTCCATTTGCATTGTGAGTCTCTTCTCCAATGTCCTGAATTGCTTCTTTCTCTCTTGGGACATGATAAGATCCAGCCATAGACCAGTCTTACTATGTCAGTCCAGCACCCAACCGAGCACTGTGCCCAGGGAGCTCCCAACCTAGCCTGCAGATGCCTCCATGTCCTGGACATGCATAAAGATCTCTGTGTGCAGCAGGTAGGGCAAGGGCTCTCTGGTCCAGTTGCAAGCTAAAAGTGGGAGATTATGACTCAGGACTTGGAGACCACACCTTTCCTTCCATTTTTTAGTTTATCCAAAAAAATACTTCTGGATAACAAATTGTTCCAGAGGCACTGATGCCTATCTACTTCTCCAGCACATGGAGACTAAGACTTCCCAATGACCAAAGTCACCACCCATCATATGTGAGAGTGGACTGAACTAATCTAGGGACATCAGAGCCAACATGCCCACTACTAGAGACAATAAACAGAATAGCTTATTGCCAGTCACAAAACAAAGGGTAAGAATTTAGGCTGAGAAAGCCACACATCCCTGTTTGAAGACCAGTGTCATATCATGTATCCATGAATTAATGGTGGTCGCATCTCTAGATCTTTTCTTGGTCAAGTCCATATGGCACAGATACAAGGGAGGCAACCAATTATATGGACATGGGAGTTATTTGCCCATTTATTCATTTGGATACTTTGTGAATACTATGTATAGTAAGGATACATATATACATTTTCATATATATATATATACTATATATAAATGTTATATAACTTCATTCTATCTTCTATTGTCCATCTATTTTCTAGGAATTGTGGGGAATGAGTAGTCTAACATCTGTAGAAGAGGCACTGGACCACAACAGGGATTACAAAGTGCAGGGATACCTTATAACTTACAGTAAGAAATATATCCTACCTTGTAGCCAAGCACACACACAGATACACACCTTGAACTAACAAGTCACAAAGCAATACACCTGGTACTAGGTAAATAAGGACTTAGATATGCATGACCAAGGCAAACTGTAGCTAGATCTTGGTAGATATGTCGTCTGAAGGTCAAAATGCTTCTTTGTGGTTAAACATCCCTGAAGCTGCAGGTAGGATGTGCTCTTTTAAGAAACCATGGTGCTGGGCACTTTCCTGGTTTCTATACGTTCACATTAAGGAAAGATATGTGACCTGAAAGGACCTTGGTTTAATTATTATATCAATTTCATTGCGGTTAACCCACTTGTGAACTTTTCAAGAGGATCATGAGGGAACACTAAGTACCCTAAAAGGAAGATCGGTCCATCATGATTTTGGATGGAGAAAGGGTTACCCTATCTCATGAATGTGCCACCCATCTCAAAATACTCATATAACCTTCACATTCACAATGCAGGACCCCCTGTGCTGATACCCACCTTGAGGGCAGCCCATTCCAGTTTCTTTTTGTTTTGCCAAATACATTTCTGCTTAAACCATGTGTGTCTCCTGACTGAATTCTTCCCTTTGAGAAGACAAGAACTGAGAGCTTCCACCCACAGCAGTAAGTGATCTGGGCTTACTAAGGTGTCAGGATCTAACAGTGGCATGTGAAATGGGAATCACTATTTGGGAGCACTTGATGGAGGTAAATCCTAACCTTCACACCATGTTTAAGGGAGTGGCTGCAGATTAACCACCCAGGAGTGGGATTCCATCACTTGGTTCTCAGATCAATTCCTTGTCTGGCATTCTTCTTGAGTTTGTTAAAGGAAACACAGGGGAATACTGCTGAAGTAAGGTGGACTATGGGAGATATTTTGACCAATCATCTAGGGAATGCCTGTGAATAAAAGGTAAGGGAAAGCAGAGCCATAAGACAACAAGGAAAGCTCTGGTATTCAGAAACAGTCAGGCCTATTATTTGATACAATGGATAACTTTCTTTTGGAACCAATTGTAGAAGCTTCTCAAGCTCTTTGATTACATACTGACATGGAGAATTTAAAACTCCAAGATGGTGGGGGTATTGCCCTTTTGTGGGTTTTTGTTTTGTTTTGAAACTTGCCACTGTGTTTAATGATGTAGAGCCTTGAAGCAGACAGAGCCTTGTAGCAAAGCCACTTGGTTCCCTTTCACTGGTAACTGAGCTCAAGGATGACAGGCCATTACTTGGCTCAGGGGCACAGCATACCACAGACCACCACAATCTATCTCCCACTAGCAATGAGGTCATTGTTGCCTTCAAACAAGCCAGGCTGAAACCACACCTAACAGTCTCATCTTTGAAGTGTTATTTTCTAGAATTTTTACTGACAAAGTCTGTATCAATTAGGAACGTGTCAAGGACACAGGAAGCACTCTGTGTGCCTCAGGCAGAAAGGAATGTAGGACACAAGTAAAGGCTTGGGACGCACTGAAAGGCTCCATGCAGAGGTGGAGAGGAGGGGAGGTAGCGTCCTGCCGGGGCTCGACCAAATACAGGAGCCACCAGACCCACTCCTGCTAATGATCTCCTAGTTATCCTCAGTATCAGGGAGGATTGAAGTTTGTGGCTAAATTTCGTGGCCACCACCTAATGGTGTTTGTATGCCTGCCTACAATTGCTCTGAGAAAATGATTTCACCTTATGATGACTGGTATTGTCTACACAACTGAGTCTAGAATCACCTGGGAGATGGGCCTGTGGCTGTAGGGGACTATCTTGTGTTAACAGAGATGGGAAGCCCTGCCCACTGTGGGTGGCACCATCCCCTGGCTGGGATCCTGGACTGTGTAAGCAGAGAAGGGGCTGAGCAACAGCATGCATTCATCACTCTTTGTTCTAAACTGTAAATGAGCATGACCAGCTCCTGCTGCTGTGACTTCCCACCATGCTGGGTTATATCCTTAAACTCAGAGCCAGAACAAACCCTTTCGCCCGTAATTTGCTTTTGTCAGAGTATTTTATTGCAGCCGTAGAAAAGGAAACCAAGACATGTCCCTTATTCTGCTTCATTTCAAAGCATCTTGGGCATCTGAGAAACATAGTTTGTCAGTGTTCAGTGGCTAGCTTCCCTGGCTAATATGGCAGAGATGGCGCTGGGTTAAAATGCAATCTCTAATGTGGGGACCAACTAACTGGCAGAAAGTTGCCAGGAGGGGCAAGTTCACACTCCCTAGTCATCCGATGAGGCTTCATCACAGGTAACTGGGTGCCTTTATTAGTCCTGCAATCTGCATGCCTCACAGCAGTCAACTCATCCTCCAGAAGAAAGTTCCAGAAGATGCTGGTCTTTTATTTCCCCATATGCTCCAGCTCTCGCACTCCAGGTCTGTTTGCAGCTCTTGCCTGGGTCTGAGAAAGCTGCCTCCTGAGGCCTGAGCCTCCTGCTGTCCCAGATGCTGTTAGGCTTCCCCTCAGAAAGCCTTGACCGAAGTAAAAGCAGAAAGTGAGGTCAAGGTCCCAGTGCTGCTACTGGCCAGTTTCCATGGATGCCCATCCCCCAACCGTCTTCACCCCTGTGGCTTTCCCTGGGTCTAGGGAGGAGAGAGTCTCTCTTTCCCCCATGGTTGACTGCTTTGGCTAGCCCATTTAATTGCTAAAATGTCCATGATGTTCACGCCAACATCAGAACGTCTCTATTCAAGTTTTCAGAACGGAATTCCAGCGCCTCCCTAACCAAGCTCAGCTCTACTCTCTTAACCCAAGGCCTTTGCTGATTTTAGAACTATCAATCTCCTTATTCCACCTCAAAGGGCCAGGAGGGGATACAGACAGTCGAGAGAGGCTCAAGGGTTACTGAATCCCCAGGCTAGTCCACCTTTCTTAGCTGCTCTGGCAATCTCCAGGTGGATGGACAGTCATCAGGCAAACTCCTTACGGAAATGCAAGGCCAGAGCCCTCCCTCACCTCGCACCCCTATCCTAAAGACTTCTGTACCACTACACACGGTAATCCAACTGGTCTCAAACAAGAAAGAATCGGGACAGAGCTGAAATCCAAAAGGGAAAAAGGCAGGGCTGTACTCCACAGGGAGTCATGTCTGTTTCCTAATCAGTCTCCTGCCCCAAATAGCTCGGCTCTCCTCCCCCACGTGTGTTGACGAGTTTCCTGCCTGGGCAGCAGATGCCACCAAGACTTAAACTAGGTCACAGAGGGCTGTGATGGGCTGACACAAGCCCACAGGCCATGTCCTCCTCTGACCGGGCTCCCCAGGTTCTTGGCCTACAGTTCGGAGCACAGACCTCACAAGGACACACAGCTCCTAGAGCTTCTGAGCAGGGTCTTTGCTCCCTAGAGTCACAAGAGCAGAGCCCTCTGGGTAGCCAGAGATTGGGAGAGCCTGTCCTCTATGTAGGGATAGGAGCCTTGGGAGACTACAGCCCCTGTCCCTTCCTGACCCCTTCTCTTATGGGTAGCTGGGGATCTGCTTAGGGGGAGCTTTGAGGCTGCCTTCAGCAGAACCCCAGGGTTTTCAGCAGAGTAGCTGAGAGTATAATGTAAATCACAACAACGAAACCTGGACTTTCACCTGATTTCAAACCTTGCCCCATTCCCACGGAGGCAAAGCAAGGTGAATGTCACCCTGCAACACGCCTTCAGCCATACCTAATAACCCACCCCCATCAGCCTCTGCATCTGCCCCAAGTTCTCTGCCCTATGCTCTGAATCCCCCTCCCCTCTCTGATTTACAGACGACCACGAGCATTACCACAGCAGGGCTGTGGATACATTCTGAACAAGGTGTCTGTTCCTAACCCACTGTGTTTGGGAGGTGGAGCCATGAAGGAAGACATTTAGAGTTAAGTGAGGTCAGAGGGTGGGGTCCAGTCTACAGGATAGTGTCCTAAGAACACCTTTGTAAGACACACACACACACACACACACACACACACACACACACACACACACACACACGCACACATAATGTAAGGACACAGGAAGCCATCTGACTGGAAGCTCAGAAGAGAACCTTCCCTGGGAACCTGGATCTTGGACTTCTAACAACACTCAGAAACTTCCAGCAACTCCATCCTTAACTCAGAAAATAAGCACCAAGAGTTTTATCCACTCAGCCTGCAGCATCTTGTGGTGGCAACCTTGGTAGAGGAAGACAGTATTAAAAAGTGATTTCTGCTCACATGCTGGGCCCTGGAATTCCCGAGAAGGTGCGGTCAGCAAGTGGGGTGTGTTCGCTACTTTCATCAGAGTAGAGAAGCTGACTCAGCAGGTTCCAGGGTGCACACAGTCCATCATGGAAGGGAAGGGCTGGCTGCTGTCATGGCAATGGGAGCTCATAACTGGTCACATCATGACAGCAGCAGAGAGTGAGGAAGCAGGCTCATGGCGTGGGGTATGACTCAGAGGCTAAGAACACTTGCTATGCAAGCATGAGAACTTGAGTTTGAATCCTCAGCACCCACATCATGTCTGGGTATGGCTGCAAGGACCCAGGACCCCAGCAATGGGGAGGCAGAGCGGAAGATCCTCATAACCTTCTGGCCAGCCAGCCTAACCCAAACAGCAAGATTCAGGTGCAGTAAGAGACTGTCTTGCTGGGCGTCAGTGGCGCACGCCTTTAATCCCAGCACTAGGGAGGCAGAGGCAGGCGGATCTCTGTGAGTTTGAGACCAGTCTGGTCACAGAGTGAGTTCCAGGACAGCAAGGATTGTTACAAAGAGAAACCCTGTCTCGAAAGAGAGAGAGAGTCTCAAGAGAATAAGGCAGACAGCAATAAAGACCCCAACTCTCACATACACACAATACACATCTCTCTCTCTCTCTCTCTCTCTCTCACACACACACACACACACACACACACACACACACACACACACACACACACACACAGTGGGTGGCAGGGAGAAGCAGGCCAGCTATAACTTCAGACCCACTCCTGCTAGGTCCTGTCAATGAGACAGACAGGCCCTAAGTTCAAAAGATTCCGTCCTACCCACCCCAAACAGTACCGGCAGGCAGCCGTAGTGTTCACACACAGGAGCCTGTAGAGGACATTTCACATTCAAACCGCAGCAGGACCACCACCCCTGCTGCTTACATCAGCGGGTCTGTTTGTGTCCACAGGGCAGTGCTGTTTTAAAAGTCTGGCTTTGGCATTCTCGCTTCTACGGAACAGCGTGCTGTTGTTCCAAGGCTCTGTGAATGGAAAGTCATGCCCGTGGCTGCACAGTGAGACTTGGAACTTACCCCTCTTCCCAGTCTAGCCTCTCCTTGAGCTCCAGCCCCTGGCGATGGCAGGTGCTTTCTCTACGCCTGTGGTTTTGTCTTTCCAGAAGGTCATACTACTGCGAAACTGCGGCGAGGAGCCATCCGACTCCATCACCGACCTGCTCTGCTTGTGTTTGGGGCGCTGGCTGGTTCGTTCGGTAACGGCTTCTCTTCACTCCTGAGTGGTCTTACTGTCGCGTGGGTGCGCCACTTTGTGTAACCTGTCCCCTAAGCATGGGCAGGGAGATTGTTACCAGGGTTTCGTAGTTATAAAACAGCCGCTACAAAAGCTGGGAATTGTTTTTTTGGTGTGGACATGTATTTTCTGCCTTTCATTTCCTCTTTCTTTCGCAGAACAGGGCGTTGGACCCAGAACCTCACTTATGCTGGGCCAGTACTGAACACTAAGCCGCATCCTCAGCCTCCCTTTTCTTTTTCTTTCCTATTTTGAAATATGATCTAAGTTACTCAAGCTGGCCTTGAACTCATTCTGTAGTCCAGACTGGCCTTGAACCTATGATCTTCTTGTCTCTGCCTCTGTCCTAGGTAGCCGGGATTACAGGCCTGTGCCACCAGGCCTGGCCCAATGCTGTTTTCATTAGAATGTGAATGCTTGGAGATTGTCTGGGGTATAAACGAGGATAATGCATATGTGTTCTCCTGGAAGCTATGCTGGGAAGCTGTATGGGAGTTTCTGGGAAATCTCTATAAATAGCTTTACTCCATCTCACACGCACATGTGACACCCACCCACCCACTCCCACCCCACACAGGGCCCCACTGTTTTGTAAACAGTGAGAACCACAAGATTCTGTTAAGAAGGAACAGGGGGAGGAGTTTTTCACATCATTTCTGGTCCTCACTCGGCAGTGAAAAAGTAGTATTTTTATGTGGGTTTGGTGATCAAATTCATCCTTGTGCTTATAAGCACTTTATGAACTAAGTCGCCTCCCCAACCCAATCACGGGGATTTTGAGGGTCACAGTCCAATCTACAGCAAATTCCTCCTGCTCTTCCTCCAGGTCACTGTGAGACTCAACTTTTTCCTCTGAGGACGCTGCCCCATGGCCCCTCCCACACTGTGACCCTGCCCTGTCCTTCCAGGACACCCTTACTGAACGCACCTGGCACAGTGACCTTCCGTTGACCCCAGTGACACACCCTTACTCCATGGTGCATTAAGCACTCTCTTTGCTCTGTCTTTCTCCTGGCTTGGGAGTTCCCAGAGCTCAGAGAATATCCACTGTTTCCCCTGGCTTCATCCTCCAAGGCTGGCACGTCGAAATGCTCAACAGGGCCTGGAGACAACACAAATGAGAGGTGAGTACAGGCAGGACCCAGCCCAGCACCCCACAAAGGGTGTGCCCCCATTGCCCCAGGCTGTACCAACTGAGCTTCCCGTTGAGAGGAGCTGCTGGTCAAGGCGCTGTCTTTGCAAGGAGATAGTAGCAGTGAACCTGAGCGATTACATCAGAGGCTTGGAATCCTACAGGTCCTGGGCTGGGATATCAGCCTTAGTGCAATGCTTCTCAACCTGTAGGCTGCGACCCCTTTGCCGTTGAATGACACTTTCACAAGGGGCCACCTGAGACCATGGGAAAACACAGATGTTTACATTAAGATTCACAACAGTAGCAGAATTACAGTTATGAAGTAACAATGAAAATAATTTCATGGTTGGGGGTCACCACAGCGTGAGGAAGTGTATTAAAGGGCCGCAGCGTGAGGAAGGCTGAGAACCACTGTCTAGGTGCACTAACCCTCTCCACACCACAGAGATGTGTCATCATCACTGATTTTCAGATAAATAAGGGCATCGCATCCAAGTTCAGTGACTCCTGCTGGTGACATGAGCTTTGATGCCCATAGAGTGTGCACTGATACCTCTGCCATGTCATCTGGTTTATTAGAACCACACACCTCAGTGTCCTTCTCATTAGCAAAGGCCGTGTCTTCAGTCACTGTGCTCTGGGCCATCCACAAATCAGTCTGGGGGAGCACCACAGTTATGGAGCTCCCCCACTCCACCTCCTCTCACCCTCGTCATTGCGCCCTCCCCCATCCCCCTCTTCCCGGAGGACTCAGGAGACCACCCAGGCCTATTGTGATCTCAGTGGTCGCCTAGGCCCCGCCCTCCATCCGCTTGCCCAAGCTGAAGCTCCCCAGTACTGATGTGCAGGCAAGCTGATGAAAAGATGGAGGGATGGAAGAGCGGGGCTGTTGCTGCCATTGGCCTTCATGTTGCCCTGGGCATGTAGCTCACTGGCATGTAGGTCTCTGGGGACCCTGTGGTTCAGTCCCTAAGGGGTGGTAGAATCATCTGGGAGCCAGTTCCAAAGGCAAGTTCCCAGGGATGCTGATTCAGGAGTTGGAGGGGCAGGATTTAGGAATCTGAGGTAGCTGGTCTCTGATCACATGATCACTGAGATTCTTACAACACCTACCCTTTAAAGATACTTGGGGGGGGGGAGCCGTGTGTGTGTGTGTGTGTGTGTGTGTGTGTGTGTGTGTGTGTGTGTGTGTGTGATTTGCTATCTATGTAAGTACTGGAGTTTCCTAGGGTTAGTGGCCACACGGGTACATATTTCAGAAAAGGTAGCCAGCTGTTGGGGCAGTGATGCCTACTGGCCACATCAGGAAGGCTTAAGTCCAGAAGGATCTTTAGAGAACCTCTGCCACCATGCCGAAAACCTTTGGAAAGGTCTAATGCAAAGCCACCATGTTACAGCACTCGAGCAAGATGGGACATCAGTGTCCCCAGTGGTGGGCTCCTGTCTGAGTCAGAGAATGCATGTATGCAGTCCAGGGCAATGGGTTGGTCAACAAACTTCAAACCCCTGCCACAGGGTGAGCTGTTTTAGAAACTCTGTTTACAGCAGAGAAGGACATAGGTTTTTTTTTTTTCTTTCTCTCAAGGTTTTTGGGCTATCTGGTGGTGGGCATGACGCCTTAAACATAGACACAAGAGCTGGACGGTTGGTTCAGGCCTCTAATCCAGCTACCAAGGAGGATGAGTCAAGAGGATCTCAGGTTCGAACCTAGCCTAGGCTACAAGAGTGAGCTCAAGGCTGGCCTGGACAACTTAATAAGACTCCATTCTCATCATAAAAAAGCTAAAAGAGAGCTGGGGAACATTTGCTCACAGATAAAATGCTTACCTCTCCCCAGTGTGACATCAACAAAATCCCTGAGTAAACCTCGTTGGCTGTGTTCTTGTACAATGGCGTGAAACAGACAAAACAGGCTAGTGTTGGGGGGAACCTGGGCGGAGCCAATGACATCAGTCAGCTAGGGTCTTTCCGTACTCATCACACTTGATTCTTCAGATGGGGAGGCATATTTGCAAGCATCGTGCAAAGGCCCTGCACAGGGAAGGAGCTTAATACACTGCCAAAGCAGACAGGCTGGTATAAATGGGAAAGAGGACCCAGTGCAGATCTAAGAGGTCTGCTGGGCCCCAGATTGCCAACCTTTGTCAAAACACTGAACTCGGAGTTCCTGGTTCCTCTAGACTGCCTGGCCAACAAGTCCCAGGGATCTATCTGCCTGTCTCCACCTTCCCAGTGAGGGCGCCACTGAGCCCAGCTTTTTACATGGATTCTGGGGGATCCAATCCTGGTCTTCAAGCACTTTACCAACTGAGTATTCTCCCTAGCTGTGGGGCGTTTACCCACCAACCCCACAGTTCCCCAGAGTTCTCTTGAGTGTGAGCAGCAGGAAATATTAGATAGAAGGATTTAGATTGTGGAGATAGAAAATAAAGAATAGGCCGGGCAGTGGTGGCGCACGCCTTTAATCCCAGCACTCGGGAGGCAGAGCCAGGCGGATCTCTGTGAGTTCGAGGCCAGCCTGGGCTACCAAGTGAGTTCCAGGAAAGGCGCAAAGCTACACAGAGAAACCCTGTCTCGAAAAACCAAAAAAAAAAATAAAAATAAAATAAAGAATAGTCTCAAGAGGCCCCAGGCCCCGACTGTCTCTGCCCCAGGATATTTATAGAGCCGCCAAGGGGTGGAGCAAAAGACCTCCTCCCCCAGCACAGCCAAGTGCAGACCATCTCAGACACCTGCACTCAGGCCCGTGGCCCTAATCATCCTCTATGCGGACCTGCTGGTAAAGCCACGAGGAACTGGAAAACGGGCTCCCACACCTAGCCCTGTCTGTCTGTCCTTGCCAGTGATACTGGGTTTAAATCTGGTAAGATTGTGTCCATCCACAGTGCAACATGCACCACTATCAGTCGGTACTCAGTTCTGCAGCCTGCATGGCTATGCCCTCCCATCCCGTGACTTCAGATGATTCTTTTCATTTGCTTTTTGAGAGGCATTTCTCGGGGCTGGGGGACTCAGAATCCCACCAGCATCCCAGCGCTGCCCACCTGTCAGCAGAAACTGCTGGCAGTTTGCTAAGCTTAGGTGCAGCATCGGACTTGATTGCCCAGAGCATGTCAATAGTCACAGTCACTACCTATTCATAACAGACCCAGCTCTCCAGGGAAACCTTCCTCCCATGCCGGTCCTCAATAGGGTGGATGGGGTCCCAACAATCAGTGTTGCATTAGAATGTCCCAGGTTCACAGTAAGCGATCATCTAAACCACATGCTTCCGGTCCAGTTAAGGCTTTTAAAGATTGGGCAGTATGTGGAATTCAGAAGCTCTGAGCAAGAAGGGAGCAGCTGGGTTTGAAATAGTCACACTTAGCTGAAAGTCTCTCTCTGCTGCCTACTTCCGTGTGAGCTTGAGCAATCCTCTCTGTCTTCACCGTAAAGCAAGACTGCAGACACACCACGGAGCCTTGTTGGGGTTATTGAGAGTCTCTTGCTCACACATGTAACACAGTAGCTGGCTCAGCGAAGATGCTCAAGAGGTGGCAGATGTGACTGTTTCCAAAAGATAAGACTGAAGTGCGCTATTGTGTGAGCCCAACCTCACTTCCAGTGCTCTCATTCTGCGTACTTGTTCACAAACAGTCGTTTCAAGAAAGCGTTTAATTTCTCCCACCCCAATGTGCCTTTTTGACTGTGAAGGAATTCTAAGGTTCCCTTGCTGGAATACCAGGTGTCTCCATCTGAGATGAGATTGTAGGTGTTTTCTAGTGTGACGGCTTCCACCAGGAAGGGTCAGATATGCCTCCTTGACATGCGCGAGGCAGATGAGGCAGGGATTCCTGGAGTTACTCTTTACGTCTTCAAATGCGACGATGCTTCTGCAGACCACCTGCTCTCCCTCAAATGGGATGACCTGTCTGTTGATCACCCACTTGCCCTCTACTCGGGCTCCCTGATTTAGGAACTCAAAGGGTTGATGCCTTTGAATAAAGGCTCCTCAATCCCCAGCTCCCTGTTCATGCCAATGGTTCAAGGAATTTTACCATTGATACTATGATCATTCATAATTATCCAGCCATCTATATACTCATTAGTCAACTACCTACCCACATATCTATCCGTCTACTCCATCTATTCAGCCATCCAGCTTATCTCACCACCCCAGTACACCCATTTATTCCATTACTGTGCATTGGGTTCCTGCGTGATGCCAGCCTCTTTTCCTAGGTGGTGTGGCCATAAGAATTAGTCACATATGGCTCCTGCCCTCATGGGAATTAGACTCGAATGAAAGAAACAGATGTCAAGAGTTTACAAACATTTGTTAACTGTTGCTAGTGTTCCAAGGAGAATACCTGATACAAAAATGATACTGCAAGAAAGGCAATGTAAAGCACACACACACACACACACACACACACACACACACACACACACACACACACACTACTCTCGTAGCCCAGGTTAGCCTCAAACTCACACTTCTCCTGCCTCAGTTTTGCCCAGCTTGGCAAAAATTACTTTAGGATTGAGCTAAGATGCCCAGGATAGACAGAGGCACAGATCAGAGAGGAGACAGGGGAAGGGCCATGAGGCAGGCAGCGGCAGGTCACTACCAGGGAATTGAAAGAACGCCTGCGGTATTGGGGGAGACATGGAAAGACAGAGAAGCAGTGGCTGGTAAGTGGGGGTGGTGACACAAGCGTTGTGGTGGTGATGTGAATGTGTGGTAGTGGTTTGTGGTGTTGCTGTGTGTGTTGGTGATGGGGCTGTGTGGCAGGGATGTATGGTAAAGTTCTGTGGCAGCGATAGAGTTCTGTGGTAGTGGGGTGTATGGTGGTTGGCTTCTGTGGTGATATAGTTCTTTGGCGACAGAGCTCTTTGGTGATGGCCTGTACGGGTATGGGGTGTGCAGTGAGATTGTGTGGATGGAGTGTATGGTGTGATTGTGTGGTAGGGCTGCATAGTGGTAGGGTATGTGGCAGAGGTCTGTGGTGGTAGGCATATGTTAATGGGGTGTATACGGTGGAGAAGGTAGTGTGTGGAAGAGCACCACGTGTGGTGGGATGGTGGCTATGATGACGTGGGTGTGGGATTGTGACTAGAGAAAGCTGGAATAGAAACATTGCTGTATTTTCCTGTAAGAATCATGTGAATGCCATTGTCAATAGGCCACGGCCCTTGCTCCCAACTCAGCTCTGCTGTATAGAAGCTGTTGGAACTTGGCCTGATGTTCAGCCTCAGGCTTCATTCTTTAAAACAGGGCAGCAATAATGTTAGGCGAAACAGGACAGTGCTTTGCAAACAGTGAGTATTCAATACTGTAGATTTTATTGCATTTATTTATTGCTTAATTGGAATAGTACTGGAAGGGTGTGGGTGGGCTCGGCAGTAGAGGTACATGTTCGCCTAGCAGGTACCAGGCCCAGGGACTGAACCACAGTACTGAGAAGGAGGAAGAGGAGCTGGAAAGGGAAGAGAAAAAAAGAGGAGGAAGAAGTAAGGACAGGGAACTGGAAGAGGAGGAAAAGAGGAGAAAAAAAATGAAATAGTACTGGAAAGGCAGCAGAGATGTCAAAACAACCCTGTCATACAGGAAATGTCAAAATCCCTTCTGGGGAGACCTGGAACAATCCTTGGAATTAAAGTTGCATGAAAGCCTGTTCCCTAATCACAATAGAAAAGTCAGGAGTAGGAGAGCGGGTGGGACCATCTTCTTCTGACTATTGGTTTGATGGTGTCGGGAAGGTCCAGGGAAGTGCACATTCACTGTGTACAGGGGGACGCCAGCCCTTCGGCATCTTTCGGGGGACGTGAGGCACCATTTAAAGCAAGGGATACCACTGTACAGACGTAGGGGGAATTACAAGATCCAGCTGCAGGCCGTGGGGTTTCGAGTCTCCCTTCTCAGGGCCTCACAGAATCATTCCAAGAAGCAAATGGCAGCGAAGGAGGCGTCCAGTGCACTCCACACCCGTGTAGCCGAGCCCTTGAGAGACATGTGGTGGACTTGGATCAGTCTGTGGGTCCCACTGCTGAGCCCTGCGGCCTGTGTGAGTGGGGAGAACAGGCTTGTAGTTAAGCTTCCTCCAAGACCCCCAAACTCGACTTTGGGGCCCTAGAACTTTCTTCCTCTCCCTCATTTTTTTTTTTAGTAACATGTGGCCAGGGAATAAGCGCCAGATCTCAACCACAGTACAATGTTTCTGCTATCGTGGGAGGGGAGCCTGTGAACATCTGGGAATTCCCATGGCACGTGGGGATTATGAGTCTCGGCAATCATGTCTGTGGGGGATCTATTCTCAGTGAGTGGTGGATTCTAACTGCATCCCATTGCTTCGGCCAAATCAACAAGTAAGTGTTCCTGTAAGAAGTTTGG
This sequence comes from Peromyscus californicus insignis, assembly GCF_007827085.1. NCBI lineage: Eukaryota > Metazoa > Chordata > Mammalia > Rodentia > Cricetidae > Peromyscus > Peromyscus californicus. The sequence continues at coordinate 59,511,362 of NW_026294413.1, read as the reverse complement.
GGTGAGTGTGCATGTGTGTGTGTGTGTGTGTGTGTGTGTGTGTGTGTGTGTGTGTGTGTGCGCGCGCGAGCGTGTGCATGTGCGTGTGCGTGTGTGTTGGTACTAGGGATTGAGCCTAGGGGCCCATGCGGGGCAAGTGCTCTCTGCAGTCCAAGCCTTCTTTTGGCATTTTTTTTTCAGTGACTTATTCTAATTTATTCTATAATGTATAAGCCAGTAGTTTCCAGCTGTGTCTTTTTTTTAATTTATTTTAATTTATTTTGCAATACAATTCAGTTCTACATATCAGCCACGGATTCCCTTGTTCTCCCCCCTCCCGTCCCCCTCACCTTCCCCCCAACCCCCCCCCCCCCCCCATTCCCATCTCCTCCAGGGCAAAGCCTTCCCCACAGACTGAGGTCAACCTGGTAGACTCAGTCCAGGTAGGTCTAGTCCCCTCCTCCCAGGCCGAGCCAAACAATCCTGCATAGGCCCCAGGTTTCAAACAGCCAACTCATGCAATGAGCACAAGATCTGGTCCCACTGCCTGGATGCCTCCCAAACAGATCAAGCCAATCAACTGTCTCACCCATTCGGAGGGCCTGACCCAGTGGGGACCCCTCAGCCATTGGTTCATAGTTCATGTGTTTCCATTCATTTGGCTATTTGTCCCTGTGCTTTATCCAACCTTGGTCTCAACAATTCTCGCTCATATAAACCCTCCTCATTCTCGCTAATTGGACTCCCGGAGCTCCACCCGGGGCCTAGCCATGGATCTCTGCATCCAGATCCCTCAGTAGTTGGATGAGGTTTCTAGCACAACAATTAGGGTGTTTGGCCATCCCATCACCAGAGTAGGTCAGATCGGGCTGTCTCTCGACCATTGCCAGCAGTCTGTTGTGTGGGTTGGCTTTTTATTTTGAGGCAAAGTCTCACAAAGTTTCTAGGCTGGCCCGGAACTCATTCTATAGCCCAGCGAGACCTTGAATTTGTAATTCTCCTGCCTCAGCTTCCCCAGTAGCTGACCCTGTAGGACTGTGTCAACAGGCTAACACTCAGGATTTTCTTCCTAACCAGTGTTGCTGAATGCTTGTCCCAGAGGCTGATGACCCTGGAACTCCATTCAGCCAGCTGTGTGACACCATGAGGTGCTAAAATGGCCTGTGCGGCTGAGTATTCCACCTGGCCTCTGGGAGGTGAACGGTTCTCCTCCCAGGATCCCATCCATCTTGTGGTGTGCTCCAGGCTCTGCGGCTCGCTAAGCGCCCGTGGATATGATCCGACACAATAAACACCTTTCCAAGCTGGTTACGGTAGTCCCTGCTTCTCACTGAGCACTGTGAGGATGAGCCTGGAGGATGACTTGTCAGGGGCCAGCCTGGACTACATAAGGAAGACCTTGTCTTAAAGACAATCAAGCAGAAACCCTAAATAGACAAAAAAAAAAAAAAAAGGTCTATCACTATTTGCTCTTGCTGGAGACCCAGTGGGTGGTGAAAGACCGCAGAGTAGGAGGGACACGGAAGGCACTGGCGTGGGAGGGTGGGGCTCCAGCCCTCGAGCACCTATCACCAGCTCTGGGCTGGTGTACAAGTCCTTGAGTCCCATGACTCTTCCCAAACTCCTGCTCTATAATCAATCCAGCTCTTCTTGAGAATCAAGGATGACGTCTTGGTGTCCTCCAACTGCCTAGATGCTGGTTTGTCCAAGTAAGATCGTCAGGCTAGATGCTGGAACTCCAGCTGCCTCCTCTGCTCAGATCCCTTTAGCCCCTCACTAAGTAGGATATAGCCCCTGATGGCAGAAGGATTTTTTTTCCTTAGGGATCCCTCCTTTCCACCTCTATCATTTACCTTCTCTCTCCTCTTATTTTAAATGAGCTCGAACCTGGAGATCATGCATGGCAGAGATGACTTCAACAACATGGAGGACTTGAAGTATAAGGAAGTAGACAAGGTGATCATACACCCGAGTTTTGATAGCTGGCTCCTGGACAATGACATAGCTTTGCTCTTGCTCAGATCCCCATTAAACTTGACTGTCAACAGTGTACCCATCTGCGTTTCAGAAGTTTCCAACATACTGGCATGGGATAACTGCTGGGTGACAGGATGGGGCCTTACCAATACCAGTGAGTGACTCTGGCTTGGGTATTACAGGGTGGCATGTGGCTGGTGTTCAGAAGGGTTAGAAAAGTCTAGAAGCTCTGCTGGCCCTTGAAGTTTTGCCTGGTGGACCTGGTGACTTCAGTTCCCATTGAAGGCCCATATCGTCCCTTATCCTCAGTCCCTCAAGCAGCCAGCCTTCATGAGACTTCTGGAGAAAATGGTGTGCTTATACTCTAGAACATGAACCCTGGACAGCACCTCAGGAGAAACCCAGAGAGAAGTTTGCCAAGTCCAAAAGTTCACTCAGTAGCATTCTGGGGGACTATGGAAGGACACAGGGCAGCAGTGTAGACCGCCTCTGCTCTGGATGATGGCGTCAGCATTGCTTGACTAAGGCCAAGGGCTCTAACTAACTGAAAGCCCAGACCCAGGCCAAGGAAAAAAAAATCACTGAGTATAAAATGTCCTTTGTAGAAGCAACTTGCAGCTCACTCCTAGACCCCTTCCCAGTCATGCCTGTAAACTGATCCCTTTTGTCCAGGTTCTTGGTAAGCATGTCTTGCCCCATAATCCATCAGCAGGGAACACCTTGCAAGTCATGCTGTTCCTCCGTGAAGGCCCTCACATGGCCAAACCTGTGTTCTGGTGTTGGGTTCCAAAGTCCCAACCTGGGTGGGAATCTGTCTTCGATGATTTTTATGAGCTTAAAAGAAACAACAACCAAGTTCTTGACACCAGAGTCCTCAAGTATCATTCAATACACATGCCTTGACTTTTTCTCTATTCTGGAAGCATCCTAGACACAGGATTCGGCAATACCTAAAGAGAGAGAAAGCATCTGCACCCTGGGAAGTGAGTGCCCCTCCCTGGTGAATGTCTCAAGGAGCCTAGAGTGGTACAAGCCCACGTATCTGCCTGGGTTCTCTTGATCATCATGGATTCAAACAAACATGTTTCCGGGATTCCAGCGGGGGCTTGTGCCTACTGTAGGATTGGAAGATGTTAAACTCAGGCTGAGATTAGGCAGGGTCCTAGTCCTGGGGAACTATGGATGCTTGGGAGATCTTGATGGTCTTCTAGACACCTATTCCTCTCCCACATTCCCACCAAACTGGATTGATCTCTGGGCTAGCAGAAGTTCTTGCGTATTGGGGTGATGTGGGAGGGCCCTGGCACTCAACTTAAAGGGACCATTTTAGCTGAGACTCTCTCTTCTCCCCTGCTTCTCCTCTGGGTCAGGTTTAGTAAAAGTCCAACCCTCAAAACTGCAGAAAGTCAATGTGGAGCTGTTCGGATGGGACTGGTGCGGTCAGGTTTTGCCTCTACTAACCAAGAATATGCTGTGTGCTGGGGCTCGAGATGCTGGGAAGGATGCCTGCCAGGTAAAGGGTTGGGCTCCGCCTGGGGAGGGTGGTTGGCTTTTCTGTCCAATGGATGAGATGCCACATCTCTTCCCTGGGACCAGAGTAGCAAATAACCCAAGCTGGGTGGCTTTAATCAACATACACGATCCTCCTACAGCTCAGGATGACACAAGCCCTAAATCAATATGTGGGCAAGGCCTGTTCCCTCCCCAGCTCTCGAAGGGGAGCCATGGCCACCTCTCTAGCTCCTGGTGTGGCCTTGCTCTAATGTTTGCCCACGAGTGTGGCTTCTGATTTACTTACTCCCCGCCCCGCCGAGTCATTTAAAAAGTGGTGCTTTAAGTATTACATTTTATAATTTTAACATAACACTGCTCTTTTTGCATTTGCTGTATATTTGTCTGTGTATCCAGTAGATTCAACCAATGGTTTTTTATGAGGCATGATGGATTTTTGCTTATTCTGTTCACTTTTTGCAATTGTGAGGAAAATAGAGAAAGCTGAGCTGGAAGAAAATGCATTCTTGGGGAAAGCATAAGTTTTTGATACAGAAACGTTAAAAAAAAGGATACATTAATCAATGACCTAGGTGGTGATGATGATGATGGTGGTGGTGGTGGTGATGGTGATGATGATGGTGGTGGTGGTGGTGATGATGATGGTGGTGATGGTGGTGGTGGTAGTGGTGGTGATGATGATGGTGGTGATGGTGGTGGTGATGGTGATGGTGGTGGTGGTGGTGATGGTGGTGGTGGTGGTGGTGGTGGTGGTGGTGGTGGTGGTGATGATGATGTTGGTGATGGTGGTGGTGGTGGTGATGATGGTGGTAGTGGTGGTGATGATGGTGGTAGTGGTGGTGATGATGATGGTGGTGATGGTGTTGGTGGTGGTGATGATGATGGTGGTAGTGGTGGTGATGATGATGGTGGTGATGGTGGTGGTGGTGGTGATGGTGGTGGTGGAAATCAGTCTTTCATCAAGTTGTCACTCATCCAAATCCTTTTAACTAACTTGCTTGCTCCCTATGCAACAGTCACAGCTGTGTGGCTGGAGAACTGAATAAAAAACAGACACCTGCCACCACGGGGACTCTCCAGTACCTTCTGTCAAGAAGCTCACACTTCCGCAGGCTATGGGAGTGGCTTCCTACTGCCCTCCCACTCCCCAGCAACTTTTCTCTCCTAGGGTGACAGCGGAGGACCTCTAGTTTGCAACAAGAAGAGAAACATAACCACTTGGTACCAGTTGGGAATTGTCAGCTGGGGCGTGGGCTGTGGCAGGAAGAACGTACCCGGAGTGTACACCAAGGTGTCGCATTACCTGGAGTGGATTAGAAAGGAGACAGCCAAGGCAGGAAAGCCTTACGTGTATGTGGAGGACTCTGCATGCTCTTCGCCCATCTCGTGCTGGCCTCTCGTGTTCCTATATTTTGTAATGTTCTAACCTGGTGATTAAACACGACACTGTCCCCAAGCCAAGTGTCATTCTCAGTGTATGAAATAAGGAGCAGGGCGAACTCAAGCTCTGAGGGAGGATTCTCGGGCTTCACCTGAACTCACTGCACAGCTGTAGGAGGGTACCAGACAAGCCTGGGAACCACTGCAGAGTTTCAAATGGGACTGAAAAGTGGGGTGAGTCCTCTCCAAGGTTCAGAGTCTCTTTCTAAAGGGGGTTAATATTGGGGTTAGTCAGCTAGTGAGTAAATAATTGGCCAAGAAAATAGCTTGGTCAAATCAACCAAACAACCCTGAGGAAAGCCAATGCCACTCACCCCATGCACTGTGACAGGCCTCTATGAATCATGCAAGGTAAAGAAAAAAACTCCCAACCTGCCACATAGGAAGACTCTATGTATGATACATGGACTGGATTCTACATAATTCCACATAATTACAGAGAAAACGCAAAGCCATCCTGCAAACACAAAGATGATAACCTAATAAAAACCTGACTCCAGGGGCAACTGTTCGCTCTTGAGCCTGCTGTCATGTTTTGAGAGAGCACTGTCACTGTGTCCATCTTCGATTTCCTTCTCCGATGAGCTCAAGAATCCCTGAGACTCACCTTCAATCCAATGGAAAGGGGCAATCCAGGGAACCTTGAGGCAGGGAGCCCATTCACTCCTCTCTCACACACATGCTTCCTTCTGCCTTTACCTTGCAGAGCAGTCACAGAGTGAGACCAGTCCGCCATCTTGCAGCAAGCTATGAACCAGACTGCAGAAGAAACACAGTGTCTCCTCCAGCATTGACGTTTGTCAAAGCCGTCAGAATCCCTGAAGGGAACAAGGGTGGAGTACACATACACGCAGAACTTTCCTAGACTCTGTTGTGTCTGTGTCTCGTGTTTCCCAAGCCTCTGTCTCTGATCCTTTAAGACCAGGAGGCACCTTGAACCAGGTGTAATAGAAATTCTGTAAACCTAGAACCATATAAAAGAGGAGCTTTGTAGGAGTATGCGTGCGTGTGCGTGTGCGTGTGCGTGTGCGTGTGCGTGTGCGTGTGTGTGTGTGTGTATGTGTTGGGAGGATGATTTGGGGAAAATACATCAATACATGGTTGTCCTCTGTTCCATAAGTCACCCCTAATAAATTCATCTCATCTGTCAAAATGAACTTGAGTGAGTCGTTCTTTGGGTTGTGGCTGTCCATGGCAAATTAAAGGCAGATACTGAGTTTTACATTATCTCTGGGATAAGCCACACAGCAGGTAGCTCATGAAATAAACACTTTCAGCTCCCTTCTCTCTTCATTTGTAGTTTCATAATGGGATAAATCCATGGCCAATTTAATGATCAAAAGAATTTATTTGGGAGTAAACTCACAACCACAGGAGATTTATCATAGGGCCCGGGAAAGCTGAACTATGTCCCATGTTGAATGGCTTGGTGCAAAATCTCAGCATCCGGAAACGCGGTAGCCAAGAAGGAGTGTATGTGCATCCCTGGTCTTAAGGGTCCTCGGTGGCCCTGCCCCAGAGGCAGGTACCTCAAGGTCATAGGCAAGTGTAACAGCTCCAGCTGCCTCACTAGGGACAGTGCTTCAGGGCATGGCTCAAACAGCTACCCACTGCAACAATCAGTTCTGTTCCTCTAGAGAACTCTGACTAATACATCACCTTTGTTTCCATAGCTGCCATCTGGTACCATGTCCCAGGAAAGGCTGTGTTGGCTCTTGGAGATCATGATTAGCATGCTAAGATTCAGAACTGGGAAATGACTGAGGCTAGATGTTCTGGTTATATAGGTGTGTACCATCATGCCTAGCTTTGTTTGTTTGTTTGTTTGTTTATGGATATGGGTGTTTTCCTGCATGCATGCCTGTACACCATGAACCCATGAGCATGCCCGTGTCTTCAGAGACCAGAAGAGGGTGCTGAATGCCCTGGATTAACAGAGGGCTGAGAGCTCATGTGAGTGCTGGGAATCAAACCCGGGTTCTCTGGAAGACAGTGCTCCAAACCATTGGTTCTAGCTGGAACCACTGAGCTGCCTCTCCAGCCCTCAGGCTTAGCTTTTAAAACTTCAACAGGAAAGGTTTAGATGCTCTGCTCACAAGTCCACTGTACTCATCATGACCTTTGCTTCAATACTCCTGAGGGAGTCTTTTGTATAATAACATTTCCCTCTCAAATACTAAATATTGGTCGGCTTTATCTGTTTTCTCAAACATCTTGAGGGAAAAAAAAAAGCTTGCACCTGAATTATCAATGGCATGTGAGGAAATGGGGATTGTGGGTATTGCAAGCTTTACCTGGGACAGAAAAGGTGACACCCAGCTCTGGGGCAGTCTGACCCTGGCTTCCACCACCCACTCTTCCACACTGAACAATCCACTGACTTTCCTTCATGTCTGTTCCTTGGAATGAGGTTTGTTTGACCTGAAAACCCATCCTCTACACAGCACAGCTCTGCAATCTCAGTCGCCCTAGGAGCCCTGACCTGGATCTTGTCTGGTTTTAATTTGTTGTTTAGCCTTTTTATTCATTTGTCAAAGATGGTTTCATGCTGTGGCGCAGCTCACCTGGGACCCACTGTGTAGCCCAGACTTGCCTCAAACTTGTAGAAATCCTCCTGCCTCAGCCTCCAGGGTGCTGGGATTACAGGCATGGACCACCATTTAAGATCTGTAATTGGGCCAGGCGGTGGTGGTGCACACCTTTAATCCCAGCACTCAGGAGGCAGAGGCAGGAGGATCTCTGTGAGTTCGAGGCCAGCCTGGACTACAGAGTGAGTTCCAGGAAAGGCGCACCGCTACACAGAGAAACCCCGTCTCGAAAAACAAAACAAAAAAATATCTGTATTTGGTACTGGGGATTGAATCTCAGACTCCATACATGGTAGGCAAACACTCTACTGCTGAGCTGTGTCCCAAGACGTGACCCCCTCCCCCCAAACTTGAGCTTATAGGTTTGAAACAGGCCCCTCGTGTGACAGGCATTTTAGAAAACCGGTGTGTCTTTCTGGCTGCTGTGACAAGTGTGTAGCTCCTCTGGCAAAGTTTTGTTAGTGCTATAGTGTAGTGATGAGAAGGAACTGGGATTGTGAGAGGCCAAGGGCTGAGGACAGTCGAGGACTTCCTGTCTCCTTCCAGCTAGGGATCTGAGAATCTTGTTCTAAAGAGGTGAACCCAGGGTCTGAGCAGGAGACTCCCTGAGCCCCTCGGTTCTGGGGTCCAGGGATCACCCTGATATGCCAGAGAAAGCCTGCTAGGCACGAAGACACGGAACAACAGGGCTGGAGGGCTGTATCCACCCATCACCGTTCTGTTCTCTCTGACCTACTTCAAGCCCGTCCGTCTGTTGACATCTGCCACAAGAGAGAGAAAGGTAACACACAAACGCGAGCCGGGGGAGGAGAGCCGAGCTATTTGGGCCAGGAGACAGATGAAGAAGTAGAAAGCTCTCCCTGTGGATTTCAGCCCATTTCTTTTTCCACTTCTGTGTTTGAGCTGTGCCCCAATTCTTTCTTGTTACAAGTCTGCTAGGGTATCGGAGCACGGGATGACAGCCACTCAATTCCAATGTCATTAATTTCATCTGGGACAGAGGGCTCAGGGCAGGTCCTGGGTGTGTGCCTTCAAACAGGAGTGATGGCTCACTCACTGGCTGTTTAAACAGAGTGGAAAACTGTGGCCTTCTGAGAAAGGCACAGCTCCTTCCCACTCCAGCCTGTTCCCATGGCACATGTTTGAAGCATTCACATGGAACTGGGAATCTCTATCTACCCTCTGAGTTGGGACAAAAGAGACCGAAGCCGTAACTCCTAGTCACAAGGGCAAGTGTGCCAAGTAGCCTGATCAAGGCCCCGACAGGCCAGCCCAGATCAGCCAGTCAGGTCCTGAGGAAGAGCTGAGGTGGAGAGCGGGTTTGACTAGTGAACGCTGTTCCATCAGCCAGGAGATTTTGAGGACTTGTGTCCTACTTTGCTTTCTGTAGCTGTGATAAACACTGAGACCGAAAGCAACGTGGAGAGGAAAGGGTTTATTTCAGCTTATAGCTTCCACTCCCTCCTGAAGAGAAGTCGGGACAGGAATCTGAGGCAGGGACTGATGGAGAAATCCTGCTTACTCGCCTGCTCCTAATGTCTCTCTCAGTCTGCTTTCTTGTACAGCCGAGGACCACCTTGTCCAAGGGTGGCACTTCCCACTGTGGGCTGTGCCCTCTCATACCAATAACCCATTTTAAAAACGTCCCACAGACTTGCCTACAGGCCAATTTGATGGAGACATTTTTTCAGTTGCGGTTCCCTCTTCCCAGCATGAGTCAAGTTAACAAAACTAAGCAACAGAGAGAAACTGCAAATGCATATTCTACAACAGCCCTATTTTAAATACTGCATTATCTTGTAGCAGCACAGTTAGACTCAGTATGCTCAAATTACCTGATTGAGAAAATTATAAAAGCAACAGATGGGTGAAAAAACTCTGTACACCGCATACAGAGGAACAGAGAAATGATGCCAGCAGATTTCCCTGGAAACTGTGCACACCAGAGGAGAGGAAAAGAGAGTGAAAAACACCTTTAAGTTACTGACAGAAAAAGAAGTCATACCAGGCAAAAGTGTATTTGATAAAACGAAGTGAAGACTTTCCCAAGTGTCCAAAATAAGAAGGAATCTATCAGTACAAGAAGCACTAGCCGGGTGGTGGTGGTGCACACTTTTAATCCCAGCACTCGGGAGGCAGAGCCAGGCAGATCTCTGTGAGTTTGAGGCTAGCCTGGGCTACAGAGTGAGATCCAGGACAGGCACCAAAACTACACAGAGAAACCCTGTCTCAAAAAAAAAAAAAAAGAAGGACCAAATCATGCAAGCAGAGGGATATAAGCAGGAACACGAGCCAACCAAAGAATAAAGAACATATAGGCAAATGTAACTTACCTAACCCAGCAAACTCCTCACAGGTGCTTGGGAGTCTGCTTCCTAATGGCCTCTATGTGAGGTCGAGCTGCTAACCAAGACTACCCACCACACCTGTGAACCCTCCTAAAGCAGGGTGACTGTGACAAAGAGGACTTCTTAAAAAAAAGGGGGTGGGTGGGTACCGCCGCTAGGATGAATGAATGAATGAAGAGGGTCATTGCATCAAGAAGCTGTGAAAACCTTAAATGTTCCTGTCCCTAGGGACAGAGTCTCCACTTTCACAAAGCAAGCTCAGTGAAACTGTATGAAGAAAGGCATGCCCACAATCTGGAGGTTTCAACCTCTCTCTTACCTGATGAGGCCGGCAGGGCGACCACTGGTAAGGAGAGAGAAGGCCTGGACCACACCGCCCACTGACTCTGATGTAATCTGTAGATTATTCCACCAGCAACAACGAACTATGCATTGCTCCTCTGGTGAGCATGAGATACCACAGCAGATGATATTCGGGTCCACAAAAGAGGTTTTGGTACATTCAAAACCTTCAAGACATGCATGTGGTGTACTTACATACATGCGCAATCAAATGCATGCATAGCATGCATAAAATAAAGATAAAATCTTCACAAAAGAAAAATGACAACTTTTCAGTTGGGTGTGGTGGTGTGTGCCTTTAATCCCAGCAGAGGTAGGCTGATGTCTTTAAATTTGAGGCTGGCCTAGTTGACATGAGTTCCAGGCCAGCCAGGGCTACATAGTGAGATCCTGTACCAAAAATTGAACTATTAAAAAGATAACGTGTTCTGTGCAGGTTCTAGATTAGGCATGGGGACTGGCCCAGAGAAACCCGGGGGAGTGGGGCGGGGGAGGGCAGCATCCTGATGTGGAGGAGGCTTTACTGCAGAATCTATAGGAAGATGAACCCTCCAGGACAAGCAGATTGCACAGCTATGGGAAGGGTTAGAATAATCACAGTGGGTCCTGTGCTGATGCGGGCAGCTAGAAAGTGGCTAGGAATGCTAGAATCCAATCAAGGAGGCGGTTGGGCATGTGAACTCTCTATTGGTTTCTGTATGGACAAACGCACACTCTCAGGGGAGGGCCAAGAAGAGTGAGGGTAGAGACAGAAGGTCAGGTCTAGGAGACTGGGTTGGGTCAGTGGGTTTTGTAGAACAAGACATGCCAATGTATGGACGTAAAGAAGATGTTGTAGTGTGGGCCTTACAGTACTAGAGACATGGCTGATGCACTGGTGTCTCCTGGGCGTGGGGAAGGACCTCCGATTTGAGAGTCAGATGCCCCAGGTCCCACGAGACTACCTCGAATCAAGACCCCACTTGTCTCTGTGATTCTATCTGGTGGTCCTCGTGGGACTCCTGTCTGTCACTGTCAGCTTGCAATGCTGAGGGTGCCCGGGCTAGGTTCATGTGCCCAGAGCAGGGACACCTTGGTGAAAAATCCCAGTTTCTTCTGTGGAAGGCTCAGGGCAAGGTTCAAGGGGTGCTCCCTTGGAGCACTTTGAGGGCACTGTGCCTTCTCCTTGGGGGCCATCTTTCCTTCACAGCCAGCCTCAAGTGTCACTTTCCAAGGTCTTCTGCTTCTCTTTTGACCAGACATCTCTGGGCATCACTAGAGGCCCCCACTCCTCAGACTTCTTCGTTGTCTCCCACATGATCTCACGTGTTTCCACGGCATCTGGCTGCAGAGCATTCCCAAGCTTACCATTCAGATTCCTTCCAGGCTGAAGATCTGCCCCTAAGCTGGCTTACTCCACATCCCTGCAGCGAAGCCAAGACCATGCACCCATCCCCAGCCCAGATCTGTGCCCTCACAGGCCAATAACACCCTGCTCAGTGTGCCCAGGCAAAAGCTGGAGAGGAGTCAGAGCTGCCCAGTGCTGCCATTCGGTAAAGACTCCTTCTCAGGTTTCTCAATGATCCTCCCTGAGGCAGCCCTGCCCACCTTACCCAGCTCCCCACAGGGCACCCTTCTGCAAACTCAAGTCCCACTGGCCTTTCAGTCTCTCCAATCCTGCCCTGATCACTTGGACTTCTAGCCCTTCTGCTTAGAAACCCTTCTATTAGCTGATGAATACAGGGTGAGGAACCGACAGCTGTTGGTTGTTACAGCTGACCCGTGTGTGTGTGTGTGTGTGTGTGTGTGTGTGTGTGTGTGTGTGTGTGTGTGTGTGTGTGTTTCCTGGCACGCACTCACCTGCAGATTGCTGCACGTGGTAGACCATTATACTCTAAGTTCGCCACGTTATGGGGGCTGTGGTGAATCTGTCTAGCTGAGATGACCCTGCACACAGCTCCATGGCCCCCAGAGACAGCATCTCTCTAGCCTGCATCAAGACCTGAAGTTAGCTTACCCATTCATTTGGTTACATGATTACGGTTTCTTGTCTTGAAGAGAGCGTTCTTCTCTTCACGGGCAAAGACTGAAGATGTCTGCTCTAAGTACAACCGTCCTTGACGTAAAATGTGACAGGCACCTTGAAAATCACTATTTGTTACTAAAGCCACAGAGAGTCAGAGAGGTGCACACTTGCCAAAAAACTTAATATTATTTCCCACTTAGGGAAGAATAATCAGGGAGGGCTTATGTTGTTTTTGGTTTCTTTCTTCCTGAGCCTTCACTTGGCTTTGCAATGCTTCAAATATCCTTCCTGAACAAGGAAAGTCAGACATGCAGCAGGCAGTTGCTATCACCAACTGTAGATTTTTATTAGAACAAGCTTTTTCATAGCTGTAAGCAGAATGTTAGAATTCATTAAGGTCACTCATGTCTTTTCTCTACCAGAGAGAGGATGGAGGAGGGAGGGAAACCCCTTACATACGTCTAGGGTCAGTGGAGCAAAGCGTTTCAGCAAATGATTCATGGAGCCTGTAGACATTAATGAATTAGGCACCTGAGGGCAGGGGAGTGGGGTGAGGTATGTCAGCATAGACCAAGGAGTTCCAGTACCCCCTGCCCTCCCAACCATCTCCCTGCTTCAGAACCCTTAGCATCCCTTCAAGCCCAAGCAGGTGGACACAGGGCATTCATTATCTCCATTTAGATCCCAAATGATCCACTAAAATGTCATGCTCAACCCCCACCCAGACTGATCAGAAGACAAATTACAATTTATCAGCTTGTCATAGCACTTCCGGTAAATCGAACCCCCGTGACAACCAGATTCATGTAAATGCCGGTGTGATGTGCGCTCTTTGGAAATTAGCTGATGTGAATCACAGCAGTGCCGCTCCATCCAGCAACCATGGTTTTGCTGGAACCTCCAGGGCCAACTTCGTGGAGGGAAATTATTTTTTAATGGCCATTGGGCAGGACACTCCAGTGCCCCCAAGGCCACAGTAGCCATCTGGGTTCTTGCTCAGGTACTGCTGGTGGTAGTCTTCGGCATAGTAGAACTCCTGGCCCTCTCGGATGTCAGTGGTGATGGGGCCAAAGCCATTCTTGGCAAGAACCTGTGGAGAGAGAGGGAGAGACCTCAGGACCCAATGCTGGACACAGGACTCCTTGAGAAGGAGGGAGTGTGGCCAGCAGGGGACACATGGCTTAGGTCATGTGCCGGTGCTAACCTTCCCTGGTAGATAATTCTACATGGATACTTATCAATCTGCCTTGGTGGATTGGGACTTGAAATTGAGTGTGAGTCAGAGTCTGAAGTATTCTCTTTTTATTATGTGCATGTGTGTGTACTCGCGTGCGTGTGCCCACACACGCGTGCAAGCACTATAACACACGTGTGGAGGCCAGAGGACAACTTGTGAACATTAGTGTTCTCTTTCTACCAGGGGACAGTGATGATTGAACTTGGGCTGCCAGGCTTGGCAGCAAGTGCCCTGACCTGCTTTAGAGTCTGTGAGTCAAATGTTTCGTTTGTATAATTTATATTCTGCTCACGGCCCCATACCTGACAGGAGCCCTGCTTTTGGATGGCAGCTCCAAACCTCCTCCAGGATAGCAGCAGAGCCCTGTGGCTCCCTGGTTTCCCAGGAGGAAAGAGGACCAGAAAGACAGGTAAGCCAGGGGCTATGTCCCCAGCCCAGGGACAGGCTCTCCCCACTCCCACCACATTTAGAGAGTTGTGCTCTGTGGTTCCCGGAGTCCGTGCTCTGAGCTCTGGGCCAGGAACCTGGAGATCCTAGTCAGAGGAGGACGTGACCTGTGGGCCTGAGTCAGCCCATCACAGCCCTCTGTGACCTAGTTTAAGTCTGGGTGGCATCTGCTGCCCAGGAGGAAACACGTCAACACACGTGGGGGAGGAGAGCTGAGCTATTTGGGGCAGGAGACAGATTAGGAAACAGACATGACTCCCTGTGGAGTACAGCCCTGCCTTTTTCCCTTTTGGATTTCAGCTGTGTTCCTATTCTATCTTGTTGCCAGTTGCCCTGAAGTATTGGAGCACCAGGCATTAGCAACTCACTCGCAGCGCTGAGTCCGGAGCAGCCCAGCCTGTGCGTGGATGAGAGTGCTGGCCAGGTTACGATGTCTGCTCTATCTGAGATGAACCCCCAGACCTCCAGCCAGTGGATCCCACCTCTGTCCTCATGCCACTCGCTGAGGCAGGCCTTTTCTGCTCAGCCCTCTTAACCAGGAGGCAGATTCGCCAGGCTTAGAAAGAATGAGGATCGGTGTCCTTGTCAAAGCACGCAGCTGGACCACACAACACAGAGGCAGCCAGGTTTTTGGTTTTGTTTTTTTTTTTTTTTTTTTTTTTGTAGGAGTTAGAAATGAGAACAAGGAACCATTCTAAACCCATTTAAACTTTTTTTTTTTTAACTAGCAATTATTGAGAGTTTACTATATGCCAGACTCTGGGCAAAGACTTCATGTGCTAATTTCCACCTCACAGCTGCCACCAAGGAAAAGTTTTATTGTCATCAACCATATAAAAGTGTGCGTGAGATCATGTGTCTTGATCTCTGACATGCTTGGGTGGCCTGGGACCACAGAGGCAGAATGTCTGAGACCACATTGCCCAGATTCTAGTGCCAGTACCCACCCACTTTCTGTCCCACTCAAGAGAGAAACCAAAGTAGAATCAAGTGGCTGACACAAAGAAAGGCTGAGATTTGCAAGGTGTAGTCATTAGGATGGGTACAAGTGCCTGCAGAGCGCTCACATGTGACTCTGCCACAGTTCCTCCTGGCCACCTCTGAGGGCCTTTTGTCCTGGGCTATGATCAATTGAGGTCTCATGGCAATAAGTTCCTGTGGTTCAGTGATGACTCTGTATGCTAGAACCAAGGGTTTTTCCTGGTCTCTGTTCTAACTGCCCTTCAAAGGAGCCTGTGAACACCAATTCCCTCTGTCAACTCCATCTCTGGGATACCTTGAAAGTTCTCCGTTCCATGCTAGAACCCCAGCTAGCTCGCTATCTGGTACCAGAGTTTTCAGAGAAAGGGAGCCTCCAGAGGATGAGCACTTGGGCTGGCAGCTGCTGGCGCGGTTACATCAGTGAGGGGTAACCTCACTGCAAGGAGGGTGGGCCAGTGTCCTGGGTGTGCAGCAGTAACAGGCCACCAAACCGTCACCAGCATCCTGACATGCAGCTGGCTCTGGGACACAAGGTGGTGGTAAGGATGGAATATTACAGTGAAGAGCACCCCCAAGCCGTGAATATACCATCTGCTTCAGGTGGCAGAGAGCTCACAGAAAGAAAAAGCCAAGTTCATAGTTTGACATTCTTGACCCAGGGCAAGCGAAGGGGGTCTGATCTCTGTGACTATGACAGCTCTGCCTTCTGTGGCCATGTCTACGCACAAGTCAAAGGCCTGAGCAAGTGGCATTCACACCTTCTCAGTCTCCACCCAGAAATGCACACACCTTTGACTTCAGAGCTCTGCACTCTCACTGTGGAGGCATCTGCCTAGAGAGTGTTTGCCCCTCCCTTGCTCTGGGAAGGGGACTCCTGTTTTGACCTCAACTATACTGCCATGCTGTGATTAAGGGGGAGGGGGTCTTCTGCTCCCTTACCCCCTTCCTAGGTCACCCAGGTCTGTTCTTTGCCTCCTTTGGATGGGTCTGCTCTTGGGAAGGTGGACAGGACCTGGCTCCTCCTCCTACACTGTCCACGCATATCCTCTTTTTCACAAATGATGGTCCTTGTATGAATGAGTGGCCATCCCAAACTCAGAGCCTTCGGAAAGTTCGTTGAGGCTGGACTATGAGGAGAGACCTCTCTGAATCCTCTTGTCCTCATAGGCTACCCTTCCCACCTAGGGCACACCAGATAGATGAGCAGGGCTGGGGAGCAGGGGGAGGGAAGAGGGACTGGGGCTCAGGCAGTACCAGTTTCAGCCACAAGATGGCAGGAACGTCACTCATAAAACCTCTCAGAAGCAATAGGAAACAGCTACCAGGAGACAGACTGCGGGCCACCTCCTTTTCCTGAACCCCACCCACCCTAGGACTGGCTCTTCCTTCAGGCCCTACTAGCCACCTCTTGGCATTGAAATGGGTCCTGGGCAGGAAAACTGATGAAGTTGGCTCAGATCTGCCAGGCAGAAGGTCCTGTGCTGGACAAACCCCTGTTCCTGACTCTTAGGCAGCCCCAGCCTGGTTCACCGGGTGCAGCTCTTCCTTGGCCACAGGCCTCTGCCAGGACTAGTTAGTTCTTCAGGAGGAGGGCGCCATCTGGCTGGACCACTCCCTTCCATCTCCCATCTCGATCTCCCATCTTGATGACTGCGAAACATTGTCTCAGCAGCTAAAGTGGTTTGTGTTTGTTCTCTCTCTCTCTCTCTCTCTCTCTCTCTCTCTCTCTCTCTCTCTCTCTCCTCTCCTCTCCTCTCCTCTCCTCTCCTCTCCTCTCCTCTCCTCTCCTCTCCTCTCCTCTCCTCTCCTCTCCTCCTTCCCTTCCTGGTGTTGTTTGTATGTAAGTGTATGTTGTAAGGAGAAAAATATAACTAAAAAGCCCAGGTTGGAGCGACATCAGTCTGCTTTCGTCACAATCCCTTATCTGCTGTGACCCAGGAAGCCTCCCAGGCCTTCCTTCTCCCGCAGATCCCACTGGAAAAAGCTTTCCTGTCTACCCAGTGGGTACTGGACCAGATTCGCTGCTCTCCTGAGGGTATGAGGAGGCACAGTAAGTGTGCCACCCTGCCGCGTCTTCACCCTGGAGGAAAGCCAGCCCACCCCTCACCCTCCTGAAGGAGCCCCACTGACCCCCTCCACATACTCCCCTCTTCTGTATCTGAATAGATCCCTGTGAACAGGCGACAGTGACCTCAGGCCCAGACAGATGGCCTCAGCCCCAGCCGCACCTGTGAGCACCACAGAAGCAAGGAAGTGTCCGGCAGAGGCACAGTGGGCCCGTCTGACCTTCAAGGCCTGCCTTTAATAAAATTAACAAATATATGTGCTCATTCTGTGTGCTGCAGCCCTTCTAATACGTTTATCATTAGTCACCGATATTCCCCAAGTGCCCAGCATACTTGGCACACGGCATGGAAACCGCCCGTTCCTCCATCCCCAGGAAAGCAGACCAGA
Source organism: Peromyscus californicus insignis (assembly GCF_007827085.1). Taxonomy (NCBI): domain Eukaryota; kingdom Metazoa; phylum Chordata; class Mammalia; order Rodentia; family Cricetidae; genus Peromyscus; species Peromyscus californicus. The sequence goes on along the minus strand of NW_026294413.1, from coordinate 59,494,052 downwards.
GACCCCTCAGCTCAGGCCATGTGGAGCAGCAGCAGGCCCAGCTAGAAATACATCCAGTCCCAGAGCTGGTGCTGACCTCAAATGTACAGGCACAGCCAATCACTGACACACATTTTCAAAACAGACGACCCTAATCCTGGTCACAGTCTGAGGTGCTTATGAGGAGAAGCAGGTGCATGGGTTCCAAGGAAACCCTCCAGGAGAGAGAGAGAGGGTACCTGGAACTCAAACCCCCTCACCCTTCTGCTACTGAAGGCAACATGAAGTTATATCCAAACCCTACCTCTACTGACCAAAAGAATTTAGGCTTAAGTGTTAGATTTTTATGTAATTATTTGTAAAATGTATATATGTATTTAATCAGTGCTCACGTAAACATTTTAATAGCATGAAACCAGCTTTCTAGAACAGAAGTTCAATTTGTGATCCTGTGTCCATAGGAAATTGGGGTCTGATTTCCAGGAGGCTGACCTCTGCTTTAGCAGGACATGAGGAGGTGGGGGGCTCAACTCCTCAGACGGCCCTCTAGTGGCGCAGGGCGCTTGAACCAGGTACACTGTCTGACTGGTTCCTATCTTCCTTCCTCTCTGAACCTAGAGATCACTTTGCTTTCTTTCAGATTCACTTCTACTGAATTCTGTACTATGGTGTGTCCTTCACACACATACACACACACACACACACACACACACACACACACACACACACACGAGACAGACACAGAGAGGGATACACAGAGATACACAGAGAGAGAGACTCAGAAACACACACAGACATACAGACACACAGACACATACAGATACACACACACACATACACATAGACAGACAGACACAGAGAAACACACACACACACACACACACACACACACACACACACACACACACCCAATGGTTTAGTCTCCAGGTGGCTTCCAGGCAACCAGAATGCCACATATGAAACTGTCTGAGGAGCAGAGTTGGGAGATGGGTCTGCGGATAAAGCACTTGCCACAGAAGCATGAGCACCACAGCTCTGATCCCAGAACCTGTGATGCCAGCACTAGGGAGAAGGAGACAGGGGGTCCTGGGGCAAAATGGCTAGTGAGTGTACCTGAGTGGCAATTCTGGATTCAACTGGGGGGCTCTTTTCAATGAATAAAGTGGAGAGTGATTGAAAAAGACACCCTATGTCAACTTCAGGCCTCCACACATATGCACACATAAGACCACACACATGGAAACACACATGCATGAGCACATGTCACACACAAAAGAGAAAAAGATGTCTGGAGGTTCAGAAGCAGTTGCAATGTCTTTTCGGCAAAACTGCTAGAAACAAGAAAGGCGGCCACTGTCCATTCTGAGTCCAGCAGAGGGGTCTGCATTCTTTTCGGCAAAACTGCTAGAAACAAGAAAGGCGGCCACTGTCCATTCCGAGTCCAGCAGAGGGGTCTGCATGTCTGTGGTACAGTGTGGCACAGAGCAGGAAGGCCAACCAGTTAGGGAGTGGGCCTGCCTGCCGGAGTGGTGCAGCCACAGGAGAGTGGGGCTCCTTCAGGAGGGTGAGGGGTGGGCTGGCTTTCCTCCAGGGTGAAGACGCGGCAGGGTGGCACACTAACTGTGCCTCCTCATACCCTCAGGAGAGCAGCGAATCTGGTCCAGTACAGGGAGAACAGGGAGTCCACCCAAAGGAGGGCGCTGTACCCATAAGTCAAGCAATCACCATGGCACATGCAAGAAGGACAGGTCCCCAAGGTCAAAGACAATGACAGGAGGCTGCTGGTATCCTGGCGAGGCTGAGTTAGAGTGCACTGACCCTCCTTTGCCTTTCGAACCCTCAGTAGGGAAAGCAGGGAAGGAGGTGACACACTTCCATCTAATTCTGTCTTAAATCTAAGAGCCGTCTACGCGAATCATCGGAGGACTTGGCTTCTGAGAACACACTGCACTCTTGGGTGGTGCCCTTCCCCAGATCCGCAGTTCGGCCACACAGTGAAATGGTTTTCATGACTATTCCTCTGTCCTCTGCATCCTTGAGGGGACCCCCAAAGCCTTCGGACCCCTTGGCTTGCAAAGCAAAGTGACAGATACTACAGGCAGAGCTCTGTCTCTGCACAGAGGGGAGGGAGGATGGGAAGACCTCAGTTGTTTGTCTAGCCAGTGAGGATCTCAAGCACCAGTGTGCGGGCTATGGCCACAGCTTGTTCAGAACCTACCTTTGTGCCTCTGCCAGCCCTCCTGAAGTGGACCCTGCATTTAAAAGTGATCACCAGGGGGGCTGGGGAGATAGCTCTGTTGGCAAAGTACCTACCACATAAGAAGCACAAGGACCCGAGTGTGATCCCTGAACCCATGTGAAAAAGTCCAGTGTAGTGGCCCATACTGTCAACGCAGGCACTGAGGAGGTAAGACAGATGGATCCCTGAGGCCCCCTGGCTAGCCAGCCATGCCCACTTGGTGGGCTCCAGGCCAGCCAGAGCCTTGTCTCAAAACCCAAAGTGGATGGCGGCCAAGAAATGATACTCAAGGTTGTCCTCTGGCTCCCACATGTACCCCTGCACACACATGGGCGTAGATACACAGAAAAAGAACCTGTAGGGGCCCATGTGACAGTGACACTCCGAGGAACTCTGCCCTTGGGGAGGAACGTGGCAGACAGTGGCAGGGGTCTGCCACATCCCTCACCCCCCTCTTGAACTCAGGCTGCCCGTGACACTTGCCTTGACCAATGAACTACTGTGACTCAAACTAACTTCTGGTTTCCGGGTGGAATGTACGAAGCAGCAGGGGCTTTGTCCCTTTCCCTTCTTGGCCACAGTGACCAGAAGTGTTCCTGTTAGGGTCAGATCCACATGCTGGGGCTGGGGTGACGACATCCGGGGAGCGGTTCTCTCATACAGAGTATCTCACCCCCCCCCCCACCTGCAGTGCTACTGAAAGCATTGGGGAGACGGGAATGGCTCGGCCTTCTCTTCTCTGTCAATCAGCTTCTACCTCCCCAGCTCCACTTAGCTGGCCGCATAACGGTTGTGGTGCATGGGCTACAAGCGACGGGTATGGTCACAGTAGGGCAACTGATGACCCTGGCTTGTGGGGCCTCAGAGTGGCCCGTCACTACAGAGCCTCAAGTTACTGTCACAGATGATGTGCCAGGTGAGGATGCAGGACCAAGAAAGACAAAGTCCCCTGTGTTCCAAAAGCTTGTGGTTTAGGAAGGCATCGGACCATGTGATGAGGATAGGCCCAAGAGTACCACTGAATAGCTAAAGTGTAGCAAAACAGAATGGCAGAGATCTGAGAGCTTGCTGGGGGGAAGGTCCATAATTCTGCCCAGGATGGCTCCCACAGCATCTAAGGCCCCTCCTCATCCCCTGGGTGACCTGTGCATCAGGTCAGAGTCCCACGACCTTGAGGCAGAGGGAAAGTTGCAAATGTCTGAGATGCAAAGAATGCCCTTCGAGGGTGTGGAGGTGGAGGTCATCCAGGTTAGAGGACATGTCACAGAAGGAGGACTGAATTTGGACTTTGATGGGGCCGCCCTGGTGGCATGAAGGGCTAAGGGGGATGTTATGACTGAAGGCAAGGAATGGGGTGATGATTATGGATTTGCAGTGTTCTGGAAGGTCTGGAGGGAGAGGAAGGCAAGCCCTGAGCTGTCAAGGATAAACAGGAAATGGGTTGGCCCAGGAGGAAACCCAGGAGAGAATGCCTGGGAGAGCAGGAGGAGATTGCCCCAGAAGTGGGAGGTCTGGCAGTCTACTTCCACATGCCCACCTGAGTACTCAGCTCTGCCCTGAGTTCTCCCACCTCTCTGTAACACAGTGGCCTGGAGGAGCGTGCCACAGGGGCAAAGGGGCCACCTGAACTTAGGCGAGGGTGGCCGGTGCCTCTGAGGCGTCCCTGCTTGTCTGCAGCAAGGTCTGTAAGTGACTGAACTAAAGTGGGGACCCAGAGGAAGAGGATGGCCCTCTCATGTTTCCCAGGGGCATCTAGATAGTCCAAATCCCTTCTCTACTGGCCAAGCTCTGGGCCTGAAAGGAGTGTCCTCCTGTGGGGTGCCAGAGGACAAGGCTCAGAGTTGGATGGCTGGGGTGTTACAGGCTGTGCATTCTACCTCTAACCCTTCTTACCAACCATGGGACCAAGGATCGAAGGCTTCTCTGGATTTGATCTTGCTATTGACATCTGCTGGTTGTCACAAGGAATTCAGATGACTTCATCCTTGAGTCAGGTTTCCATTTGTGGCTTTCAGTCATGTGAGAACCACCACCCCCCTCTTCTCTCTGCCCTCCTTCCCCTTTCTCCCTCCGGCTTTATGTATCTTTAGGGATTATGATCTGCTTTTCCATATCTGCAGTCAATTAAGAACAACCTCTGTTTTTGTGTGTTCCTAGCATTCATTACACAAAAGAAACCACTTCTCGCTTTCTCAGAAGAGCCAAGGACACTGGTTTTCACCTTGGGGATGAAATGCAGATTTCATTAAAAGGAAAGCTCCTTCATCCCAAGAGACTGACTAGAAAAAGGACTCAAAGCAACATGACTGCTGCAGGAACTCAGAACTCACATTAGAATCTCAGCATTTCCAAGACTGGTCCCTGTTTGTACAGTACAGAGTGGCCAACTGTGCTGCTTGTCCACAGGCCTTGGGGACTTCCCCGGGATTCAGAACTTTCAGCAGTAAAGTGAGGAGGGTCTCGGGTCACAGAACAATTAAAGACTCTCATCTCCAGTTGTTACACGGATTGGTTGGTTGCTGCTACCCACCTGGGTCTTTGTTTCCCCAAGTGTGAAATGAGACAGTTAAACATGGAGAAACCCTCTGAAACCTTCTCTGACTCATGTCTTCCAGAGCCCTAGAGCTTACCGTTCAGCAGTTGGTATTGCTACAGTTTACATCTTGAATATTCTCCAAAAGATCTTAAGTTGAAGAACCTGGTTCCCAGCCTAGAGGGCGATGGACCTGGTGGAACCCTTAGAAGGTGAGATCTATTGGGAGGAGCTTAGGTCATTGGCAGATTACCCTGGAAAGGGCGATTGTGACCCCAGCTTCTTCCTTTCATTTTTTTCCTTCCTGGACACCATACACCAGAGTCCTAAAACAACAGACCAAGCAAAGCCGACTGAAAATTCTGAAACCATGAACGACAATCAGCCTGCAGTGTTTCTCTTGACTCTCTGTATTCTGCCAGTGATGGAAGCTGGCTATTCTTAGAGTTGTGCAACCATCTTTTGCCCGTTCTTGCTTCTTTTTGACTCCTGGTCTAGAAATTCTCCCTTGACTTGTCCTCGAGCTCACTCTTTGCTTCTGCCAACTCAGTCCCTCTGTCTAGAGAAGTTTGTCATTGAAGGTGCAGCTTGGACTCTCCACCTGGTTCTGTGTCCTTCCAAAATATCGATTTGGTTCTTTGTTTTATAATTTTTTTCTCTCTTTACTTTTGAGACAGGGTCTCAATACATTGCTTTTGCGGTCTTAGAATTCACTATGTAGACCAGGCTGGTCTCAAACTTACAGAGATCCGCCTGCCTCTGCCTCTTGAGTGTTGGGATTAAAGGGTACACCACCACTTTATTTTAGTAACACTCGTTTTATAATTTCTGTCTCCTTATTGATATTCCTTTTTGATGAATACTGTTTCCATATTTTCAGAAATAATAAAACTCGTTTATTTTAATAACACTCTTTAACTGTGCCTCTTCTCCCTGTGGCCCCTGGCTGGTCTCTGCCTAGATGTTTAGAAGCCACGAGCCTACTACTTCTGTGCTGTCTCTATTTATGTGTACAGCACAGGCACTGTCCATGCTAGACTATTTCCAACTCTACCATTTCTCCTGCTCGGTCTTTGACTTGGGGTCATGAGCTGTAGGGTCAAGGGGAGAGCTCCCTTCCATGGACACCAAGCAATCGCATCAGGAAAGGAAGGTGAACAGGTTCCATCCACACACACATGCTTATGGATGTGATGCAAGACAGAAACTCAAAAGAAGGGCAAGCAGGTGGAAGTTTCGAGTCTCTCTCTTCCCAGAGGGAAATGGAGCTGGTATTTGGGCGTTGGCTATTTTAGAAGGCTAGTAAATGATTTTGAGGAGAAAGGATTGAGCCCAAAGAGCACACAATGGCCTGGGAAGAAGTTCCTCTCCTGGGGGGAGGCAGGTTAGAGCACGGTGAGGGACAGAATTGTACCTTGAACAAAGTTAACTTCTGTCTGAGATAAAGTCTTTGGGTGACCTCTCAGAGGCACCCTCAGAAGAACAGATCAAAGTCTGTCTGGGCTGGGGACTTTGAGCCTCTTTGCCAGTGGCTAATCTTTCCTGCTCTTTGATGAGATTCCTAGGAAGGGGGCTTAAGAGAATGACATTTCTTTTGCAAGAACTTTCCTCCCTCTGGTGAGGGAACTTCAGAGACAGCCCTTCCCTGGGTGCCTGGGGTGGGGACAAAAGAAGGTTAGAAAATCCTTGCTTCTGAGGCAGCATCCACACCTTCGAATATCTTCAATTCAAAAACACAGAGCACGCCAAAGCACTACACTTCTGGAGTGTTCTTTCCTGAAGCCAAACAGCACCTCTTTAGGCATCTGTGTCTTCAGGTTGCTCGCCCCTTTCTGTTCTCCAGTGTGGGAGGCTATCACGAAAAATGCTGCCACAAGTATTTGAGAATGCAAGTCATATCTCTCTTGGGTAGAAACATGGGGGTGAGCCTGCTGAGTCACGTGATGTTAATGTGTATTCGACTGGGTAAAAAGTTTCACAATGCTTTTCCCAGTTGGCAGGACTAGTTGGACTTCTCACCTAAAATGTTTGAGAGTGGCCCTGGCTCTCGCCCTTGCCCTGGGAACTGTCAGAATTCCTAATGTATTCATCCTAACTGGAAGACAGGGAACAGCAAATTAGCTTTCATTTTCACTTTCTTAATAACAATTTTGGACACATCTCAATCTTACTATTTGCTCTCCATATACCTTCTTTTTTTTTTTTCCATATACCTTCTTAGGTGAGATGTCTACTCAAATATTTGTGTGTGGGTGGGTGCATGGGTGTGTACAGGTGCACATGCATCTGTGTGTGCACGTGCATGTGGAGGTCAGAGGACAGCCTTGGGTGTCAATCTTCAGGCTCTGTCCGCTTTTTTTTTTTTTAATTTAAGAGACAGGGTTTTCTTTTTTTTTTTTTTTTTTTTTTTTTTGGTTTTTCGAGACAGGGTTTCTCTGTGTAGCTTTGTGCCTTTTCCTGGAACTCACTTGGTAGCCCAAGCTGGCCTCGAACTCACAGAGATCCGCCTGGCTCTGCCTCCCGAGTGCTGGGATTAAAGGTGTGCGCCACCACCGCCCGGCGAGACAGGGTTTTCTTATTGGTCTGGAATGTACCAAGAGTCTAAGCTGACTAGCTAGGGAGACCTTGGGATCCACCTTTCTCTCGTATTACAAATGTCACCATCATGTCTAGCATTTTTTATTGTGCGTTCTGGGGATCAAACTCAGGCCCTTGTGCATCTCTCCAGCTCCTTTCTTCCTTTCTTTTTCTCAAGATAGTGTTTCTCTGTGCAACCATGGCTGTTCTGGAACTCACTGTAGACTAGGTTGGCCTTGAACTCAGAAATACACCTGCCTCTGCTGGGATTAAAGGCGTGCACCACCATACCTGGCTTTTGTTCGTTTCTTAGCTACTTGGTTGGCTTTCGCTGTTGACCTTTTCACAGCTCTAGGTATATTCTAAAGTTGTATGTTGATATCTATGTATAACATCTAGCCCCAAGACTCTAGCATGGTCCCACTGAGCTCCTTGCTTCTACATCTTCAATACAATATTTCTATTGTACATAGTATCTCTATCTATGTATGCATCTATCTGCCCACATGCACACACACACACACATGCACACACACAGAGAGACACAGAGAGAGAGAGAGAGAGAGAGAGAGAGAGAGAGAGAGAGAGAGAGAGAGAGAGAACCCTTTGGTTTAATTCAGGAAACATTTTTTCTCTGCCCGGCTTCAGACTTGACCAGTTATAGCCCAGAAACTTAGAAACTCATTTTTTAATAGATGTGGATTAAATTAAGAAATACATGAGAATTTTTGAGTGGCAAATCAATCACATGTTCCCATAAGCTATCAAAAATGCACCACTATGTGTTTATAAAGGCTGTTCGCTGTTATTGGTAAATCTCTCCTTAATTAAGAGTCAAAATGTTGCTCGGCACAGCCATTGCTTAAAGTGTCCTATGCTCTGGAGAAATGCAGCCTCCATTAAGAGGCCTGTGCAGCAATTTCAAGTGGGCATTTCTGTCTAGCAGATATGGAACACAATGAAGGCCAAGTCCAGGGAAAATTACCAGGGTACAGTGCACACACACCCCTGCCCAGAGGTGGTGAAAATATTTTATTTAATGGTGCCACAACTCCCTATCTGCAGAACTGCTGGCAGAATCTTCTTGAACACACAGAATCAACTTTCAATGGCAATGTGTATGAAAAGCAATTGCAACTTCTTAAAATTCTCTTATGCCAAGCAAAAATAAAAATGAAACTTGGCCACTTGGTTTTTTTTTTTTTTTTATTTACTGATTAAGACAAGAAAAATTGTTCTTGTTTCAGTATTAGGGAATTAAAACCTCCCTTGAGACTTCCTCTGCCCTGGGCGAGGGTCCATCTGCCCATTGCAACAGCCTGGCCAGCTTGCACGCAGAGATTCCCCCGTGAGCTGCGATCCGAATAACTTCACACTGCACTGGCCAGAGCCCAGAATGAAATGCTTGGGCCTTGGAAATCATTACCCAAGGAATCTAAAAATAGGACTGTCAATTAATATGTGAGTGAGAAGAGAAAACGCATGTAAGATGTATAGCTGCTGCGACTGAGCTTCCAGCCTCGCATGGCTGAGAATTTGGACGACATAAAAGCAAGAGAAGGGCAGCTTTGGTGGGTCTCTCGGAAAGCTGAGGAAGCCGGCGGCGTGGGCGTGGGCGCCTCCGCGAGTGTGTGGTCCCCAGTGTGAACGTGCAGAGAGAGGCTGTGTGACTTCAAGACTGGATGCGAGGCTGTGGCGGCGGGTCCAGGCAAAACTGCTTTATGGTTTAGACAATAGCACCCCCGCGCTCCTCCATCCAGGCATCACTAGAAGATTCGGGAAGAATGGGTGGAGGTCAGACGCACAGGCCTCCGTGAAGGCTGCCGAGGCTTCTCAGTAATGAAGAGGGGGGGGGTTACTTTTACTTATTTTCCCATTTCTCTGTGTGTCCATGGGTATGTCAGTGTTTCCGTGTGCCTGTTCTGTGGAGAAGGTGGTTGCTGTCAGCCATCTTCCTCTACCGTCTCAGTTTTGACACAGGTCTCTCACTGAACCCAGAGGGCACCTAGTAGGTGGAGCAGGCTGGCCAGTGAGCCCCAGGGACCCTCCTGTCCCCAATGCTGGCTTTGTAAGAGTGTGCCACCCTGCCTGGCTTGTTCTGCGGCTCTGGGGATCAAACTCGGGTCCTTCTGCTCGCACGGCAAGGACCTGTACTAACTGAACCATCTGCCTAGCCTCTAGACTTAAAACAAATTTTAATCTTAATTTTATTATTATTTTTTTTTTTGAGAAGAAGAAAGGGGAGAAAAGGAAGGAGGGAGTGCGGAATGGAGGGAGGAAGGAAGAAAGTATGTATTAGGGGTGAGAACTCAAAATAGGCAATGAGCACTCTGCCAAAACACAATTGTTATTTTCTTCAGTGCTGAGAAGAACTGGAAATCCCTTCAGAGAAGAGAACTAGAACAGAAGCTAATTACATCATTTGCATTTGCATATAATTGGTATGCCTTCGGGCTAAGACAATAAAATCCATGTTCGTTAGAGTTCTTGCTAAGGCATGATGCATTTCAGACACACTGTGTATCTGTAGGTGTCAAAAGTTCCCTGTGGCATCCTCGGCAGCTCTCAAGTGGATAGAGGTTGCTTCTGAACCAGCCTGAGCTTCGCCAAACCAAATAACCTTGGGTATCTGACTTGGAGGCCTGGCTTTCTCTCCAGTCGAGGGGGATAAAAAGCCTTCTTCTCAGCGCTCTCCTCCTCTCTCCCCCTCCCGCAAAGAAATGAAATCACGTGTTTGAAGGAAGGTGTTCTGTGGGTTCATTTTCGGCAGCAGTCTCCAGACAGCCCACGATGCTGTGGTCTTTCTGAGCCCATGGACCGCCGCACCAGGGGAATTATGAGGAATGGATTATGCCTGGAGCAGGTGGGAGAATCAAGAGCCTGAGTAGCTTAAGCTTTGTCCCACCCAAATGAGTGACCTGATTCTCAAGTGTCATCCAGCTTAGTGGTGCTCCGGGGCCATCTGCCAAGTGCCCTACTCTGTCCACATACATACTGGATGCCACAGAGCACACACTGTGAGAGAGAATCCGGACATGGCCTAGAAGGACCATCTCCATTTATGCCTGCTTAAAACCCCCACATCCTGGGCATCTGAGAGACAAGGTCTAGAATCAGCAGGCTGGTGCTGGGGTTGAGGAGACTAAATGCTGCCCCGTAAGGGCCCTGGCTGTGTTCTGCACTGTCCTTCTTATTTTGTGTTTACCGTGCCTTACCACAGTCCTCTCCACATGTCCAAGCTCTAGCCACTACTGCCTTTGCTGATCTGTCAATCACCTGAAACTGGTCTTGCTGATTCACATTACCACTGTAAACTGGGTCCCCAGCCCCTGACCGTGGACCCAGGGAGCTGATGGAGCCTAACTGTGAAGGCCCAGGGTTCTCCATCACGCTCTGCTCTTTGAAGTATGGAACTCTTTTTTGTCCTTTGTTCAAGGACACGCACACACACACGCGCGCGCACACACACACACACAACTCATAAACTTCAGCGAGGTTAGGCTTAAGCCCAGCCCCACCAGGAGTCCCCACAGCTTCTCCAGTACACGGACTTCACGGTGCACTCAGGTGGCAGGGAAGCAGCCTGAACCATGGATTTTACAGAGAGAAAGAAAATCCCTGTAAACTTGAGAGAAGTCAAAATAAGAAACAGAACTGGGGGACATGGCCCACAGAGGAAAAGACACCACTGTCACTTATGGGTGTACTGAGGTGTCACGGAGGCACCAAGAGGGACAGACATGTGAGGAGTTCATAGCAGGGAGGGCTGAGGAGGGGATTCCAGGTGCTTTGAGCCATGCTGCCCCAGCCCTCGGAGAACTGCGAGCGGCTTCTCTGTGGACTCCATAACCCCTTTCCTGATAGTACCTTCTCCACTTACAGGACCCTGGTCAAGTCCCTTAACCTTTTCACACTTGACTTTGCACACTTCTAAAACGACAATATTCCCCTGAGAGGTATTACTTAAGCTCACAAAACAGCACAAGTGGCTATTATTCTTACTTTTCATAGGAATAACAGAAACAGAGAGGTTCAGTTGCTTGCCTGAGGTCACACAGCTAACAAGCTGCCTCGACCGCTGGAGGCCATACTGGGCCATCAGCATAAGGCTTTCTTTTAGTGCTTCCCGATGGAAGCGCTCTCATGCCTGTCCTACTGGACACGGGGGATGATTCCTGTTGCTAGCTCCAGCCTGGCTTACAGGCACCAGACTGTCACTCCACAGAGAGTTACGGGAAGGAGAGACTGACCTTGTACTGGGAAAGCAGGACACAGCACAGGTTCCTGCTGTGTTATTCAGGTACTATTCAGGCCACACCAGGTGCCGCACTACAGAGGCTCTTTGCAGGGCACCCCCAGTGTCCTCTGTGCTTTGCGGCCCACAATATACGCGCGCATGTGTACGTGGTATATGCATATGCTTCCTCACTGTCCACCTCTAGTTCTTTCTACCCACTCCCACCGTCCCCAGCACTCTGGAGGATGCGTTTTACTCCTTATCTATGCAGATTCCAACAAAATCAAAGAGGCAACTGAAGTGTCATGGAGGAAAGAAGAAAAATGGCTGGGCAGGGGGCGCGGAGCTTTATTCTGCCCCCATCTTTCTGTCTCCCTCTTTGAGAGTCTGGCACTGGGAACATAGCTCTTGCTTGCCAGGGACAGAGCAGCAGAGACTTGGCCATGGTCTCAGCCAGATGTCACTCTCATCTGGCGGCCTTGGCTAGCTCAGTGTTTGGAATGAACAGCCCAAACACGGGGCAGGCGGGGCCCCTGTGGGGCTGTGGGCAGAAAAGCTGAGCCCTGGCGATGCCCAGAGACATCTCTCTCCTTAAGGTGCAGGTAGACAGCAGGAAAGAGGACATCAGAAGGTCAGCCTTCCCTCCTGACCCCCTCTTCTCCTCCTGGATCCCTATCTAAGCTATGGACACAGCCATAGCTTGCTATTTACCAAGAGACCAGACTCACCTTACCAGAGGAGCAGCTCCCAGAAGTCTTGTGTGTCTTATGTACATGGACCCCACTCAGGAAAACAGATAGAAGGAATCAAGAGTGGCTCAGCCCCTACATCTGGATCCCTGGGGCCCTTGCAGTTCAACCTTTGTCACCTCACTGGGAAGCTATGGAAATCCAGTCTTGTGCTGTATCAAATGCATGAGCAAAGAGCCACACACAGTTCCACTACCATGAAGGAGAGTGAGTCGGACCTGCCTGGAACAAGGACCCACTAGATTCACAGTCTATCAAATGCTGAAGGGTCCCAGGCTGAAGTGGGGGGGGTCCCAGAACCCTGTAGGGTTCTGAGAGGAGCCTGGCTGCACCTGCAGCCAGAGGCGAGGTACCTCAAAACAGAGTGCAGGCTGATCTGTGTGTCAGTGAACACATCAGCATGTGCAGGGGGCGGCACCATGTGCTGCCTGCCAATGGGCCCACTTTGGTCACCATCTGCAGTGGAGAGTGGGACACCTGTCAGAAACAGCTGCTGACGGCAGATCGGAGGTGGGGGGTGTGCTTTGTGGTGGCCTGGAGCTGGGCACGGTGCCGGCCCACAAGAATGCCAACTGTGTGCCTGGTGTGGAGGGAGGCAGTGAGAGAACCCTGTTCCTTCCTTTCCACACAGGCAAGGTGCCCACCACCACTTCCTGCCTCCCTGGACATAGGTTCTAGCCTCTTGCCACTCTCATGGGCAGAAGAGACAGTAGAATTCCCTGTGGGGAAGGAGAAAGTCCAGAACCATCCTGGGGAGAGCCCTAGACCTCCTGTGGTGAACACCCCAAGTGTCTCTGCAGAAAAAAAAATGGCACTGGGTATCTTCCTGGCTCTGTAGGAAAGGGTGCCCCCATGTGCATGGCACTGAGGTGATGGGTTGGACCTTTTTCTTTATGGTCCACCCTGGGGTGGATGTTGATCTTCCAAAGTATCTGGGCTCTTCTTTTTAAGTAAATGAAGTTCACTTTATCAGCATAAAATAAAAAACTCTAATACTGTAACGACTTTTAGTGAGAAATCTTTCCAAGTGAGTTATACACACCACCATCTGTCATGCTTTCACCAGCCACCGGGTCTTTATGTGTTCCTCATGGTAAATAGCCATGGCTCATGGGCATGGCCTACTCTGCTTCTGTTAACCCCAAATCATCCTCAGTAGTAGGTGTCGCTTTTATACCTCTTCCCCAGATAGGAGGACTGGGCTGTCAAGGGCACAGGGACTCAGGGGTCACAGGGCCCAGGCCCAGCCAGCTGCTGTTACTTCCTCACATCTGTGTCCCAACACATCCTAAAATTGTTGGGCCTCAGTGAGTGCCTGTGATTGTGAGAACACACTGGGTTCCCTGGTATATACTGAGGCTACCAGAATGTGGGATATAGACTGTGGCCTCTGGCTTTTCAGGGCCATGTGATGGCTGGCCTGCCTTCTGAAGGTGTGACAGCCCAGTGCAAAGCCCACATACCAGGCAGGAACAACTATACCACATTAGAGGCGCTACCTGTCTGGGCCCTCTTAGCTTCCTTTGGATCTGGCCCACCCCAGCAGTCACAGGGTCTATAGGGCCCTTCTGTAGGAGCAGGGACCCCAGTGTCCAACTAGTTCAGCACAGGTCTGTTGAGCTGTGTGAAGACAGGGTACTCTCCCTCTCACAGGGGGCCATAGGATTTGCTCTTGTGACTGGGTGTGCCACTTAGGGATGTCACACAGTGAGGCATCTGGATTCTAAACTCCACACATCTGCTTTCTCTCCATGCTGTGGCCACCATTCCTTTCATCTTGGGTGCCAAGTTTACAGAACCTTTCCCGAACAGCCCCAGAACATTCACACCTGTGGCTTCCCATTCATAGGGACTGGAGAGCAAGAATCCCCAGCTTCATGTGAGCAAGTACCCAAGATCCACGCAGGAACTAAGGATGGTGGCTTTGAGGCACAGGCCTGGTGACTTACTATCTGGTTGCTCTGAAGATAGTTTCTTTCCAGATACTTGACCTCACTCTGTTAGCCAGGAGGTGCTTTGGCTGTGGGTTCTGTGGGCAAAGACTTCAGTAGGTCTGATGTTCTCTTCGAGCCTCAGAAATAAACCGTTCCAGACAGTGGGAGCAACCAGGCTTATGACCTATTGCGAGGGTCATAGGCAGGGAAAACAAATGCACGTTTTTAAACCCTGAGTTTGGAGAATTCCTTGATGTTTCTATATTGTGAAAGGAACTCACCTTTGATACCATCTAAACATATTCTCCCAAGAGCTTGTGGGCCACTTGCAACTAAGCATTTTGTGCAGAGGGGTTTGCCCAGCCTGACCGCGCCTGTGTTGGGACAAGGGTTCTGTTGCTGACACTCTCACTGCTTTTCTGTGCCTCTCTCCAAAGCTAGCCGCCATATTTGGAAATGAACACTAGAGGCTGCCAGGTGCTTCCACTGAGCAACCTAGGCTACGGGACGGCACAGAGCGAGGACATTATATGGTTGCTCATTTGGAATGATATTGTGCAAAATGCAGTTCCAGAGCTTCCCACCTCAGGGACAACTATGGCAAGAGGAAGCTCCATGCACAGGGAAGACTTTCTACCCAGAAAGAGCTACTGGTTACAAGAGACCCAAGAACATGACAGCTGCCTGCAGTAACAGAGGCCCCTCAGGACTCTTCACCAGGCCCTGATAGGAGTCTGAGACCCTGACAAGGATAGATGCACTCCATAAGGCAGCAGTTCTCCACCTGTGGGTTGTAACCCCTTTGGTGGGTCACCTATCAGATATTTACATTACAATTCATAACAGTAACAAAATTACAGTTACAAAGAATCACCACAAACCCAGGAACTGTATTTAAGGGTCGCAGCATTAGGAAGGTTGAGAAGCACTTCCGTAAGGGCTTCTTCCTCAGTTTAGGGGCAACTCCATATCAGCTAAACGCTTGGGAGTGGGAAGGAATTAAGGCCAGTACAGCCGAGGCAAGGGGAATCATGGAGAGAGTGAATAGCAGCCCTCAGCTACAGCCATGCTCGAGGTGCGCTCCAGATGGGAGAGCCAGTGAATCTGAGCAAGGGCCTTCCATGTTCAAGGTCTACACTGTCTTCCTCTCTACTTCACATAACGTTGCCCTTTTGAAAGATTTAAGTGTGAAATCTAATACATTAAGTACGTTCACAGTGTTGTGCAGACATCACCACCACCCACTTCCAGAACCTTCCCATCATCCCAAACAGAAACTGTACTCATTAAGCAATGCTCCCGTTCCACAGCTTCTGGAATCTCAATTCCATTTTTGGCTTCAGTGAAATCTGCCTACTCCAACTCCCTGGTAGCTGGATTGTATGATGTCCTGTTGGGTCTGACTTATCTCATTTTGTATCATGACTACACGGGCCATTCATATTATAGCACGTATTTAAATTTCATTCCTTCTCAGGCTGATTATTGTTCCATTGCACATGTAGGCCACAGTTATTTTTGTTCATATGTTCATCATTAATGGACAATTGGGTCATTGTTCTTTTAACTATTGTGAATGACGATATATGGGTCATTATACACCTGTATGCCTGTCACCCTGTACCTGTCACCTGTGCCCTGTGAATGCCTGTGTACCAATGATTGAGTTCCCACATCCAATTTCTTTGAGTAGAAACGTAGGAGTGGAATGGCTGTATGTCCTGCGATGTTTCCTGGGGAGACTACTCAAGAAATGTCTATTCATTCCAAACAGAGAGGCCAATAAGAGAACAAAGGAAGGATTCCATCCAACTTCATCTTGGTGACACAGTGAGTGTGCTTACTGACCATGCGTGAGTGTAGGCAGCTACACTGCTGAGGACTGTCATGGACAGCTTATACAGGTAGCTACACTACGGAGGAGCTCCCCACTCACTGTTTACCTCCCCATGATGGTTCATTTTGTCAAGCTGGCAGAATCCAGAATCACCTAGGAGAAGGGCCTCTGAGAACACCCATGAGGGATTATCTTAATCTTAGCTATGTTCATTGGTGTGGGAGGACTTGCTCACTTGGGCTGCATCATTCCCTAGGCTAGGAGTCTTGGATTGAATAAGAAAGGGGAAAGCTAGCTCAACACTGACAAGCCTTAATTCATTGTTTTCTTGCTCTTGACTGTGGATGAAATGTGACTAGCTGCCATCTTGATTCCCCCACAGTGATGAACTATACTCGAGCTGTGAGCCAAATAAATCCTTTCTATCTTAAGTTGCCTTAGTCAGGGTATTTTTTATCATAGAAACAGAAAAGAAACTGAGACAATCATATACATGGGGGTGTTGAGGGACCTCATGAGAATAGCATGAAGACTCCTGACTCTCTCCAGTCTCTTCAGGAGGGAAGGTTAATAGGCCTAATGACCCAAGGAACCTCATGCTGGAGATCACAGCTGCTCTGGATTCAAGATGGCGAGCATTATGTCCAACCAAGAGGGACCATCTGAACAACAGTGAGATGCAGGAACTCAATGATTTCACTTTTTGAGGAACTGCCTAACAGAGGGGAGTGCTTCTTGTATTGCCATCTCAGTATGCAGGTGTCTAGTATCTGTGCCTCCTCCCAACACATCTTGTCCTCTATCTTCTGCATCTTAAAATACCATCCATCCTTGAGGCTATGAATACCTCACTGTCATTTTGATTTGCACTTTTCCATTTTCTTAATAAGCACATTCTCTAATGGGCTTATCAGGTAATTTATATCTTCATTGGTGACATTCTACAACATTGTTTTCTTTTTCTTTCTTTTCTTCTCAATGGTGAGGACTGAACCCAGATACCTGGACACACAAGACAGGGTCTCTGCTGCTGACCCACACTCCAGCCACTGCCCATTTCAAAAACGGGTTATTTGTATTTTTCTTATAGAAGTGGTGGTGTTTTCTCTATAACCTGGAGACTAATTCCTTATCAGACACATGGTTTGAAAATCCCTTTACAGCATGGCAGTGGTGGCGCACGCCTTTAATCCCAGCACTCTGGAGGCAGAGGCAGGCGGATTTCTGTGAGTTCGAGGCCAGCCTGGTTTACAGAGCAAGTTCCAGGACAGTCAGGGCTATATAGAGAAACCCTGTCTCAAAAAAAAAAAAAAAAAAAAAAAAAAAAAAAAAAAAAAACAAAAGAAAAGAAAAGAAAGAAAAAAGAAAACCCTTTACCAGTTTGATGGGTTGTCTTTTCATGTTCCTAATCACTCTTCGATGCACGTAAATTTTTAATTTGATAATGTCCAATTTATTTCCTTGTCTCGAACTGCTTTGGGTACCACAGCCCAGAAACCAATGTAGAATCATATTAAATCCACTGAAAATCCAATGGAGATTTTTCTGTGTGTCTTTCCTAAAACATTCTGTTTCAGCTCTTGGTCTAGGTCTGTGGCTTATTTTGAGCCTGTTGTTGTATATATAGTGTAAGGCAAGGACTCAGGCTCTTTTGCACACACCTCCACTCACAGATCTGGGTGTTCAAGTATCCCAGCAGCATCTGTTGAAAATACTAACCTTTCCCAAGGACCCCCTGTCATGGTTCCCTTGTGAACTGTCCCCTATGGGTCTGTGTGTTTGAACTTTCAGTCCCCAGATGGTGGTGTTGTTTTGGTAGGCTGTGGAACTTCTGGGATGTGGTGAGCCTTGGCAGGAGAAGGCAGGTCGCCGAGTGAATGGTCTGGAAGGTCATAGCCCCACCCTGCTTCCAGTCCTGCTTTGCTTTGTGATCTCCAAGAATGGGAGGAGCTCCCACTGCTCCTGATGAACCAGGCTCAGCTGCTATCATGCACTGTATCCTCTGAAATTGGGAGCCAAAAGCCACCCCAGGCATACTGCCACAGGAACACAATACCCTGGTGGAAATCAGTTGACCATACCTTTGAGTCATGTCCTCTTAAACGTGCTCCTTAGCCTTCCTCTCACATCCCTGCCATCTCAGCAATGCGACCCCCTCGACAGGGTGGTAATGGTTCATCCTGGACATTTCTCAACTAGACTGCCATGGCCTGCAGGGTGTAGGCCCCAGAAGTAAGTATAGCGTTCAGACTCAGCATGGACCCACAGATTTATTTCTTCTCGCACATCTGTTCCCACTCCTCTGTTTTCCCTTTCGTCAGCCACACCATGGGAACCTTGATATTCTTAGCTCTGGCCTTGCTCACTCACCACACACACACACACACACACACACACACACACACACACACCTACATACAAGAACATGCACGTACACATACAAGAACATGCACGATCTGAACTGGCTCCATGTCATGGAGATCTCAAGACCCTATCTCTGATTGTTGCTCATTGTCTCCTTGCCTCTCCTCCACAGAGGCTGTTACCATTTCTCACATTGTCCCAGCTCTGCCAGGCCAGGCCAGCCTCTGTCCCTCCTGCAGAAGGACCCTGTAGTGTGCCAGTCTACACACACACACACACACACACACACACGCAGAAAGAGAGAGAGAGAGAGAGAGAGAGAGAGAGAGAGAGAGAGAGAGAGAGAGAGATTCTTTTTCCAGACTCCAAAGCTTCTGGTCCCAATCATTTTAATCCTCATGCCTTCTCCCATCATTTCCCTTATCAGGTCCTCACACCCCTACTCCACCCTGTGTTTCCAGAGCAGCTCAGCTGTCACCTCCTTGGTGATGGTCCCAGATTGCCACCAGTACTGTGCACCTGAAGCAAGGTTGTGTCTTTCCTACATGCTGTAGTTTATTGGCCTGACAGCGACACTGATGACCAGTACTGCTATCCGGCCTCGGAACCAGCCCAACCCCACCGTCACCGCCTCTTACGCTGTGGTGGGTGGAGACCCCCACCAACCACTCAGCCCAGGAGATCTTGTACGCGGCTCGTCTGTCTTGGTTTTGTCCATCTCTTCCCCTGGATGTGGGGCACTCGAGGACAGGGACTGTCCTCTTTTCACCTCTGCGGCCCCAGCCGGAACCTGGCACACAGCAGGTGCCGATAAATATTTGCTAAATAAAGGATTGCATGACTTCAAACTCGGCTTTTAAAGTTCTGCAGCCCTTGGAAAATTCCACAGTGTAGGCAGCTGCTCCTGTCCTCTGTGCAAATAGGCACTTTATCAATCCAAGGCTGGCAGCAGATCTGCTGAGCCCAACTCGAGCCTCGGGCTTCTTCCCAGAGCGGTCCCTCCACTCAAGCGGGGCTGCATCTGCCTCCCTTGATAGGTGTTTCTGCCAGGAGCCAGAAAAAGCTTGACGCAGCCCTCCCTTTCCCAGTGCTATTTTCAAAGCGGATTCAGAAGGAATGGTGATATTTTTTGCCCTTAAGAACAAGACAACTCCTTTGACATAATAAGGTTAAAAAAAAAGAGAGAGAAAGAAAAGAAAAAGAAAGAAAGAAAAAAAACCCTCCATCACATTTCCTTTCAGCTGGGTGGAAAAAAACTCAGTCTCCAGTTCCAGCTGGCAGGCTGCTGGACTCTCGCTTCTGAGGAGAAGGGGAGCGGAAAGATCAGCCCTGTGCAGCTGAGGAATTATTTTTGGCTGTGCAGCTGGTGAGGAGTTGCTGGCAGCAGGCAGCATCTCCTTAGCACCGAGGCAGGGGCATGACACTGCACAGGCAGAAGAGGCCCCTTTGGGGCTGAGAATCACACTCTCCTGTTGATGACACTGGCAAGTTGGATTGACTCAGGGCAAAGGAATCCCAGTGGATGACCTCTGGGTTCCTAGGATCTGAGGGATCCTAGGGAGAAAGGGATGTTTACTGAAACAGTGGCTCCAGGGAATCCTGCTGCTGCCCTTGAGGAGATTCCTCTGTTGAAAGAGAGAGGAGACTTGTTACCTTGCACTAAAGCAGCAGGACAGGTGAGTAAAGTACCACAAAGTGCCACAAAGCCAGAATCCAGTTTTGTCACCATGAAGGGAACAGTCCCTACCATAGAGGTATCTGACTAGGAGATGGTAGTCAGCCCTTTCACCCAGGTGTGGGCCACCAGTCCACCAGGAGGGTTGTAAGAACCTCCTTTGGGTTGAGTGAGAGGAATCCAGCTTCTTCAATTTGGTGGGGGTGGGGTGCCCTGGAAGACAGTGTGGGGAATCAGGAAGACCATTTTATTTTTCTTGAAATAGGGTCTCATGTATCTGGGGCTAGCCTTGAGTTTGCCATGTAGCTGAGGATAACCTTGGACTACTGATCCCCCAGCTCCACCTCCTCAGTGCTGGGATCTGAGGCATGCACCACCACATGTATCATCATACCTGGTTTAGATGGTGCTGGGGATGGGATGCAGGGCTCCAGGCATGCTAGGCAAACACCCCACCAACTGAGCTTCATTCCTAGCCTGAGACTCACATGTTTAAAGAGCCTCCAAAAAGTAGATTTCTATACAGAACTTAAAAGATCAGTTTTCTTTGATCAGAAGCACAGCATTACCAGTCTACTTTGGGCCCAGTCTGCTCTGCCTAGCAGGATAATGATGAGACAGACCAAGGTCAGAGTTAACTCAGGAAGGAGCAGAAGCTTCTGCCTGCTCTGCCTGTGACAATGGCCTTGTTTCTCTGTCTTTTTTCTTTTTTCTTTTCTGGTAATTTAGAACAACAGGAATAAAAAGTCCTAAAAACTAAGAAAAAACCCACAGTGTTATTTAAGGGAGTTTTTTGCATTAATATTCCATCCAGACACTCAGTACTTCACAAACAACCTCCTGCACAATGTGGCACATTTTAAAATGGGAGTCTAAAGCAAGAGAGTAGGGAGAAGATGCAGTAACTCTCCCTGGCAAAGTGTTCAAGCTTAGAGCTCTCCAGGTGGGTACCAGCCTGCTTCTAGCTCCCATCCTGAATGAAAACATGGAGATGATAGGGCTCTGTCCCCAGGGGACCTCTGGACAGCCCACTGAAGCCTGGATCAGCCTAGGGTGCTAGGAAAGGGCCCCCAGCCCCAGCAGCCTCTAGGGTTCCTTCATGATGAGCTGTGTTGATCTCCTCACCCACCGGAATCCTGGCTCCCAAATCCTATGCTCTGCAGGTCAGTGGTCTTCTGACTTTCCTTGCAAATGGGTTCAACCAGAGGGATATTCATGCAGCTTCTATAAAGTACCAGGATCCATATTTAGTTCCAGGGAAGTAATATGGAAGGAGAGAAGGTTCTAGTAGTTTGGACCCTTGGTTTGTTTATACCTACTATTTATTCCACAAACATCAGAAGAGGCTCATAAAAACCCAGCATGGCCAGAGGAAGTACATGGTGTAGGAGAAGACTGAGCCAGAGATAAAGGTAAAACATGCTCTTGGGTCACTGAGTCTTTTCCTGTTGCTAAAACAGAAACACAGCTGTGACTATACAGCTCAGTAGACAGTCTCCAAGCTGTCTGGGGATGGAGAGCCTTACACAGAATTCCAGGATATGAAAGATGGAGTCTGGCACACAGTGGGCACTCACGATGTTGCTGCTTGGATGGCAGCCAATGACAGAAGTCCACAAGAGGCCATGCATTGGAGCCCAAATATCAGACTGATTAGCTTTGGCTGGAGGCTCCAGGAAGGCTTTGTCCAGTGGATTTCACCAAGATCTGGGAGGCTCTTATGGGGAGAAAGCCAAGAGTCACCATGGTGACAGTCTACTGCTATCTCAGGGTGGGGGCCACACCCCATATCCTCACCCTCAGTGGTCTTGAGGAACTTCAGTCATTTAACAAACTGAGCTTCAATAAAAGTACTGTTTGAAGAAACAAAACAAGACACAAGTAAATAGAACAAAGCAGAAGGTACTAGAAACATTTCTTTCTTTCCTTTTTAGACCGGGTATCACTGTAGAGAGCCCAGGCTGACCTGGAACTCACTGTGTAGACCAGGCTAGCCTTAAACTCATGCCTGCCTCTGCCTCCCAAGTGCTAGGATAAAAGGCATGTGTCACCATGCCAGGCTAACAAGAAACATTTCTAAGGGTGGCACCTCTTAGTAAAGAACAAAGGGCATTCGACAAATGTGTTACCATTATCTTGGTAGCAAGTTCCAGGTTTCATCTTTAGTCCTTTCCCTTCAGAGTCTACCGCCATCTGCACCATCCTGAAGAGCATCAACAGCCAGGATGTGCTCAGGGGACCAAATATGAGTTCTCATCATGGTCTTAAAAGCCCATCTCAATCCCGTTTCCCTACACCGTGTCTCTGGGTTTCCTCCTAGTGGCATTTCCCTTCAATGATACAGCCTCTTCTGCACTGAAGCTCTCCATGTGGGGAAATGAGAACTCACTGAACCACCACTTGTCTGTCTTTGAGAAGTGGCAGCTCCTTCCACAGGCCCTGCCACTTGACGTTAAGCAGACAACGGGGCAGGGAGGGGCTTGGGAGTGGGGGAAGGGATGCCTCTGAAGGGCATGCATTGGAGATATGTGCAGGCTTCCTTCTGTGTTCTGGGGAGATGTGCTAGTGTCGAGGATGCAGAGCCACACACAGATGGGGGATTCCAATGGAATCCTGATGAGCAGTGTGGGGAAGCCAGCATCCACTGGAGCATGGCCCACCGGAGAGTCAGGTACAGACTGACAGAAAGAGGACTCTCTGTGAAATGCCCTGTCAAACTGCAGCATAGGGCTCTATGCTTCAGACCACCTTCTTCTTAGTTTATTTTATTGCCTCCGAAGCTGCAAAAAGTGGGCTGTCCATAGTCTCAGGCTTCAGCATTCTTCAAACAGGCTGGGCAAAAAGAAGCTGGGGAGAAGCTGGGGTACATGGGTGTGTTTTCCTCTGGGCTTCAGGGAGTCTTTCAGCTGTCCTGTACTGAAAGATAACTTCCGTAGCCAAGGTGCACACAGAATCGGGAAATGTAGACTTTCCCAACATTTCGCCATGAATGAGGAGCAGTGATCTTAACATTCCTGCCTGAGTTGAGGTGGATCATGCAAAATACTACCCGGACTTCCACAATAACATCCAATCTTGCCTTAGGAGTGTCCTTTATCTTGCTTAATAAACAGACTAAAATGATAGACACATTATTGCTGCCATTATCCATGTGTCTCTAATCCAATTTATCATCTGGGACATGAGATCCTGGAGATCTCAGGAGATGTGCCTTGGACTCTGATCGAAAGCAATCTCCTGCACAAAAACACAGCTAGATGTTTACAATGTTTAGTGGTCTAAGACGTGGGCTTGTTGAGTGCTAGTGCTTCTTCGGTGATCACTCAGCAAGTCCTGGGACGGTAAGCGAGTTTTTGTTGTTATCATTCTAGCCATCCCCTTTGCTGGGTTTCACACAGGGAAGGGGGAGGGAGGCTGGAAATCCCTGCCTCTGGTCTTGGTGGACTCCATGGTACTTGCGAACAGCTTGTTTGAAAACACCAACTATTGTCTTGGGACCCTAGGCTCTGGCTTCCAGCAGTGCAGGTGCCTAATGCTAACTCTAGCTTCTCTACAAAAGAAATACTAAGCATCCTCCTTCTTCTAGGAAGATGCATGAGAGCAGCTCTCAGAAGACAGATGAAGTGATGCGATACCTAAGTGTCAATCTTAATGTACCAGGTGCACAGCTAGCCATGGCTATCAGATCCCTAGAAACCCATTCTGAACATGGGTTGTGGTCTTAGGATCTGCCCCATCTGTTGTCTGTAGCAAGTTTATGCTACATAAGTCCTACCAGCCATCTGTCTGGTCATCCACCCTGCAGCTTGCATGACCACAAACGTGGTGTTTTCATGCCAGCCCCACTCACATACAGGCGTGGAACCTGCACGGTAATCATGGGTCTAGTCCTAGACTCCAAGAATAGTCACAAAATCATCCTGACTCGAGTCAATGCACATTTATTTACTGGTCATGGAGGTGTCTGGCCAAACCCACGTGCTGATGACATAACATAGCAATTGCCCGTGTGCAGGTTGGAAGCCACATGGGGCATCTATATCTAGCCCATCCTCGAGCACTTACAATCCTGCACGGCAACTGAATACACAGACCACTTCCAGGCCAGCCATAAACCACACATTCCGTTTGCATCAATGTCACTGTCCCTAGAAGCACCAAGGCACTAGTCACAATATGGGGGGTCCCTCCTGTCCAGCGCCTTATGTAGCAACTGCATGTCATGCACAGAATTAGTGTGCATTCTCTTTGAGGTGGCATTTTTGTGCCTAGAATACAAGCCCATTTTCATCCAAACCCAAGAGGCCTCTGTCAGCTGTACAGCAGACATTAACACTGGGGCCCTGTGTCTGAAAACCGGACTATGGAAAGAAGGCAGCAAAAACATGTCCACCCTTTCGGAGCAAACTACCAACATGAAACCATCCAACCAGTCCGACCAGAGCCAGGAGCAGACAGCCTGGTACTTCGCTCACTGCCCAAGCAGAAGGGCCTCCTTCTTCCCACACTAAACAGATGTGCTTAGGAGGTAGGGGCACCACATTCTGATGCTCCCAAATTGGCACTTGGGACAGTTATGGGTAGTGAGAGAGGCCTTACCCCCATTGCGAAGTGCATGTCCCAGGCACACAGGTCGTTTTCTTAGGGAGCAGCCCTTTGAAGTCAACTAGTTTGACTATTCTAATATCATCCATGAAAAAAACAAAACAAAACAAGGGGCAATGGGAACAGTGATGGCCACAGGCCACACTGCTGATCCAGCATGATGGATACTCACAGTGACACACTTAGCCACCAGGGTGTGTTGTAATTACAGAACATGTTTGGCTACTGAGGGCATTTACCCACAGCAGACCGAGCATGACGAACCGGGTCTCAGGAGAGGGTGGGAGGGAGGGATGAAGGCGGCAGGCAGAGCTCTGGGCCAAGAGCGGAATGGAAGTGATGCTGGAGAACTGAACTAGGGTCCACATGCTGGTGCAGCAAGGACTTCACAAACAGCCATGTCCCGAGCCTCAGTCTGCGGGGTGTTCTTTGTTTGTTTTTTGTTTTGTTGTATGTGTTCTTAAGTCTGTAATTTCTTCGTCTTCAAAATGGAGGCTCAAACGAGGCACAATGCACAGAAACAGCGTGAAAGCTGGTCTCCACTCCCTAACAAGTCTCTTAGATTCGGGAACTTGCTGCATAGACAAGGCTCGTTTTGAACTCACAGAGATCCATCTACCTCTGCCTAGGGAGTGCTGGGCTGAAAGCCGTGCACCGCCATGACTGGCCTTGTTCTATACATGTTCACTTTGCTTTCTACGCTGTCACAAATGCTCTGGGAGGCCATGGGCTTCCTGTGGTGGACGGAGATGAGGACAGTGGCTGCCTGGACAATCGACAGCCTAGCCAGATCCTGGAGGACAGCAGGCCAGATTTCCCACAGGAGGAGGGGGCATTTGTACCACACACACAGACAACTGCAGACGACGCTGTACCAGGAACACACAAGGACACCTCTATTCAGGCCATAGTGGGTGTCTACAATGCAGCCCCGTCACCACTCCCTCTGGTCCCCTTTACAAGCTCCTCTTTCACTTTCTACTTTGCTGCCCTCTTTGACTCTGACCGAGTGTCTTCCCCAGATGAGTAGAGGTATTCGTGACCCACCTGTGCCTGCAGATGCCACTTCAATGTCAACACCTCCCACATGGGTAGCTCTCTATTTCTACCTCCTCACTGCCTTCTGGAAGTTTCCATGTGGATTGCCCAGCAAGCCCCTCCAATGCCATCCCTCACACTGAAGCCCAGGATATCTCAACAACAAAGGGGTCTTTTACAATGTCAGGCTGCTCATCTCAGGAAGGCCAGATCATATGTTCCTCTTTCTGCCTCCTCTACTGCATGGTGGCATGGTATCCACCTGCCATTCTGGACAAGGCCCTGACTTTGGGTTTTTATATTTCTCCTTATATCATCCAACAATAATAAGAACTCACTGAACTGATATAACTAGACTCTCCAAGCTCACCATATGATCCCCTCCATACCTAACGGGGTTGCCATCCAATCCCTTTGATTGACAGAACCAGAATCCTCCCCCATTCTCACTCACCACCCCCCTCCCTATTCCTGGGCTGGGAATTCCTAAGTCTCTGCCCTCTTCAGAGTTGAGCATGACTACCTTTCCCAACTCCAAAACTCCACTCTAATAGTACTTTCACAAAGGCATCTTTGCCTCCTCCAGTGAGTTATGGAATCATTGTTTTTCCTCTTACTGTTCGCAGATTAAGACTCTTACCTCACACGCATGCTCAGTCTGGTCACACTCGAGAAATACCCAAGTTGAATACCTGACTGTGCCTGGGGACTTCCAAACACTCCATGGGTGACCCCATGCACAACCTGGACTGAAAGCTTCTCTCTAGACATCCTTCTCTCCTCTCCAAGAGGGTAGAGAAAACAACCTGTGCCCTGACTTCTGTGGTGAGGCCTCCTGGAAAGGTTCCTGTATACCAGACCATCACCAGGCCTTCCTTACAGAGTTCTCTAGAATTTGTTCCAGGGGAGGGGGTGTTTTTCATGCATTGCCAGCATGGCACAGGGCCTGGTGATGATCTGCAATGATTTGAAGGTGGCAGAGCAAGTGCCTTGAGGATAAGGGCATGCTTCTATTTCAAAGGGGGAGCTGCCACCTCTCCTTTCCCTTAAGGGCACAGAGGAATGTCACATGTTGTTCAGGATGGCACAGCCCTGTATGCCAGGCATTTCTAATTTAAACTACAAGGTCTAGGCTCATAGCTATTACATAACAGGTAGGTGAATGTCATAACATTTTAGTGTGTGGCTTCCTGAAGCAGGGGTGACCCCAGGTCACAGACAAGAGTAAACCTCAAGAATATGAGTGTGTTTGCCTCCCTCCTTCCAAGCCCCTGGGAAAGGAGTGGGGTGAATGTATGAAGATGGCCCCTAAGGTTTCTACCCTACTATCCAAAGAACCCCCCCAAACAACATGAAAATGCTTTCACCTTAGCTGTGCTCAGTGAAGCTGAACTGCAGTGAAGGGGATCAGGGAAGGAGGGGAGTCACAGAGGTGGCTGAGAAGTATCCACAGCTTTACAGATTGTCACTGGCCTTCATGTGCATGGATTGGGGCCAAGAGAGATTTGATTCGGAGTGGCCATAAGAATAATGCCTCTCAGGCTTCCTGGAGCAAAAGTACTTTGAATTCCTTATTTCAAAGTGTCGGATATGGTTTCCTAAACATTTGTGCAAATGTCAAACTCACTGTCAACCCGAAACCACCTGGAAAGAAGTTCAGTGACAAGCAGTTAAATGAAGAAGTTATAATTTCACTGAAATGTTTCAGGGACCTTTTCAGCCACAAGAACCAAACTAAGCAACTTTAGTAGAGCTTAAAGTAGCTTGAGTTAGAATAGACTATACATGTCACCCTCCCTCCCACGTGTGTGCACACACAGAGACTCACACAGACACAGACACACACACACACAGACACAGACACACACACACAGGCGGTGGGAAGTCATGACTGAACACATACAAAACGTATAAGGACCTGACGGACACTAAGCCCCTCTTACAGGCTGCATGGGTGTGCCACTGGGCCTGCACAGCCACCTCGGCCCAGCTGCCCAGCACCTTCGCTCGTCGGCCCAACCCTGCCATCCATGGGCTCAGTGACCCTGAGCCGTCACTGGGCCTCCAGTTCTCCTGGACGCTTCTGGAATGTCAAAGAAGTCCCCGCTCCTTGCCCTTTCTAAAGAAGAAGGTCCAGGGATCCTAGTCTCAAACCCAGCACGGCAGGAGAAGTGGAAGCAGCTGTTCTCACTTTTTCCTTTTTGTGTGTGTGCAGGCGCACACGTGTGCATGTGTAAGCCAGAGGCCAGCCTCAGGCGTTGCTCCTCAGGCGCCATCTACCTGGGCTTCTTGAAGAGTCTCTTACTGAGAACTGGGGCTGGCTGTTCAGTCTAGGTGGGCTGGCTAGCAGTTATCTTCCTATTTCTGCCTCTCCAGCACCGGTCACCACGCCTGGCTTTTTATGTGGGGCCCGTGGATCACATTCAGCTCCTCCTGCTTGTGCAGCGAGCTTGTTACCCACTGAGCCTCCCCCATCCCACAGAAGTTTTCCAAAGAGGATGAAACATGTGGGAGCTGAAGGGATGTAGAGGAGTGGGCGGGGAGGGTGGGGAGCGGATGTGAGGTGGGGTCAG
This sequence comes from Peromyscus californicus insignis, assembly GCF_007827085.1. Taxonomy (NCBI): domain Eukaryota; kingdom Metazoa; phylum Chordata; class Mammalia; order Rodentia; family Cricetidae; genus Peromyscus; species Peromyscus californicus. The sequence goes on along the minus strand of NW_026294413.1, from coordinate 59,465,712 downwards.
GAAGGGACATGGTAAGAGGCAGACACTGGTCAACTGAGTCAGCACCAGTAGCCAGTCGGGGAGTGAGCAGGACCTCTTCCAAGCACAGTCCAGGTTTCCATTATGGGAAAAAGATTCCAGAAACCACTCTTGCCCTGGAATGATCACTTTAGGCCATTGTCACTCTCTGCCACCTGTGAATCTGAAAGCAGAGCTACTGAGCATGCCACCTGAAGCTCTAGCTAGCAGACCCCAAAGGCCCGTTGGCCAGCTTTCTGTGAGAAACATTGGCAGCATTCTTTCTTGGCACCACCTTTATGACTCTAGACCAGAACTCCAAATGAGAGGCAGGTGTAGAATGACAGTGTCTGGTCATTATGCAAACAGGGCACTCAAGGTATACCTCCCTGAAGGTCGCAGGACCAGCTGCCACCAGAAGCTCTGGGCACTACACTCAGATCAGGGGACTCTAGCTACTGGCATCTCCTCAAACTCCACGTGTCTCGAGAAGACAAAGGAGGCCAGGGCCATGGATTCTCCAAAGACCCGGAGGAGCATAAGCGGTTGGGCCTAGGGCAGGGCCATTTTCAAGCTCAAGGCCGCCGCGGAGCTGTTGGTACTGCCTGAGGTCTCGGGCAGCAGTCAGGAAGAGAAACGGGTGGCCCTTCTGTTCCAGCTAAAATAAAAGCTTAGTTAGCTACAAGCAAGCTATTCACATCCACAGCCTCTCCTGAGCTCATGGCCACTGGGGCAGTATAACATCTGGGAAGCCTCTTAATTTTAATGGGTCTCAGTTTCCCCCACACCCTACCCTGTCCAGGTGAAAGGGCTCAGCATGGCTACTCTCCAACCATATCCTACTTTTCCCAGCAGTGATCTGTTCATGCCCTGACATGTCTCTGGTCCTTGAGGATCCCAAGAAAGGCCAGTGCCCAAGCCAGGGCAGGGAGCAGACAGTACCAGGGTGAATGTTTGAGTCTCTAGGGCAGCCAGGACACTCCAGGGATCCCTAAGGAAAGAAGGAGTCTCATCAGCTTCCAGTACACCTGCTTTAGCTTCAGTTGTGAGTAGGACACACTCTGTCACCGGCCACCACAGTCTACAACATTAAGAGGCAGCGGGGTGAGGTACATCACCCTGTGGTTCAATCTGGCAACTCCAGAAAGATGCACGCTCTCATTCTCATGAGCCCAGCTGCCAGGGGAGCGGAGAAGCTGGACTGCTGCTCCAGGGTGGCACAGAGTTGATTTCTTCCAACCCTTTCCTCTTGTCATGATCGGAACAAAGACGGAAAGCAACACACACACACACACACACACACACACACACACACACACACACACCAACATAGTCTCAAACAGGGAAGATAACTAAAGATCACTGCTGTTTCCTGCCTTGCTTTGTCTGTAAGAAGGATCTAGAGCCCAGTATGGGTTGACTATGCTAAGAGCTTAATAGACACACGCCATTAGCATTTCTTATAAGCTCCTTGGGGTACTCTTTCGGGAATTGTCATGATGATCTCAAAAGGGAGGCAAATGGCAGGCTGTCCTGAGCAGGGGCCCTACCCCAGGCTAAGCATCTTCTCGATGAGCTCTGAAAAGCTTCCGGCAAGAAGCAACCCTTGTAGCTGAGTCTGAAGGCACAAGGAGGAAGCATCCAGATACGGGAGGAGATGCTCTCAGCAGAGGAAACAGCTCAGAGAAGGCAAAAGAACACCAAAGGAGGCCAGCGGGAGCGTGGTCACTCAGGTACAGCTAGTACACGTTGGGAATGGACAGCAGTGGGCAGAGGTGGAGCCCAAGTAAAGCTCCAGGGGACTGGGGATGGGGGTGAAACCCGGATCTGAGCCTAGCATGTGCAAAACCTTGAACTTCATCCCTAACAGAGGCTCGAGCCACTGTTTCCCTTCCCCTGGAACTTGGCATTGGATGTGACTGTTCAGATCAGCATTCTCTCTGTTTATTTCATGCGCAGCCTAGGGAGTTTTCTGGGCAAGCCATTACTTCCCATATTGACCTGGCCCTTTCAGGTGTCTGAGCTGGGGCTGTGATCCATGAGTCAGCTTCCAAAGAATCCAGTTCGCCATGTCCTCAAGTTTGGACTTTGTCTTTTGGGCAGGATGGAGCAGCTCAGAGGTCACACATGCAGACTGCCATTAATAGGACTGACAAAGGTATGAACAGACACTCCTCACACACGTCACCCTAGAATCAGTGACCCTGGCTCTGTACTCTAACCAAGTCATTTAGAAGACATTAGCCTTGTTCTTAGGATGGCAGAGTAAGTCTGAGGCCTGTGAAAACCAAGGGGCTACCACTAGGGGGCAGATCAGTCAATCAATGAGTTTGGGGTGGGGGTGTGCTAGGGTTGGAGGAGGAGCAGGAGAGGAAGGAGGGGCCTTCCTGCTGGGAGACCAGGATGCTCAGGAAATGACCAGAAGGCAGGCCTGGCACTAAGGCTAAGGCCCCAGCCCTAGCCCCAGCCCCAGCCCTGGCTCCCCTTCTGCTGCTGAGGCCACCTGTGAGTAAAATGAGATGCGAAGATGAGGAGATTAAGGAAGTGGAGAAGAAGGGCAGAGACAGGCCCGCTGACAGATAGCACAGGGAACTCAAGATCTGCTCCTGATGGCTAGCTATTTTAATCCCGCCCCCTTCATTAAATAATGTCTTTCCAGTGGCCTCTACAGCTCCGTAGGCAAGGTTGGACATGGAGCTGACAGGAGGTCACGTGGAATGCCCCAGAAGCTGACCTTGCCCTGGGCAGGCAGGTGACTTGTCCAATAGTGAAAAGTGACAGGTTCCCAAATGTGGCAGGGCAGGATGGTCAAGGATGTGGAGCAGGTCATGGCGGGGAGTGCTCTACAGTTGAGGGAAGTGGAAAGGGATGAACACCAAGGTCATGAAGCATCGAAGAAGCCGATAATAACCTAAGTGGAGAGCAGACATCACAAGGACATCTGCGTGAAGTGAAGCCCTCTGGGTAAGAACCATTATGTGTACAAGGGGACAATGACAGGGAGATGATGCTGTGACAGGCCTGGGTGGTGAGGGTTTAAACATGCCTCCTTGGCTCTAGCATTGTCTTAATACTAAGAGAGGGTTGAAGTGCAAGCCAGACCCACAGCGGTGGGCCGAGTGAGCCCGTGCAGTGGCTCTCACACGAGGGAGCCCCAGGACACATGCAGGGTGTGTAGGGTATCAGACAGATTCTTGGAACCCACCCCAGGATTTCTGAGTCTGAAGTTTGGGTGCAGCCAGAATCTGCATTTTTAAAATATTCCCAGATGGTACCGAGACCATTAAGACCACACCCTTAAGTGACCTCTGTGAAGGAGAGGGACTTTGCAGCCAGCAGGCTCTGCGGCCACAGGTGCCCGAGCCTCCTCCAAGGTGCTCACGGTCAAGGTCACCAGTTCAGCAAGCTATCTGAGACAAAGCCTTGACTGGGAGCTCCTGGCCTCTCAGGGACTTGAAGGTCTTTACAGGCAGGTCAGTTACAAGCCAGCGATCCTGTTTCCGGGGTGTGTGGTGATGACCACAGGGCTGTCCATGAGATGTTCCTTTGAGACAGCTACACACTTAATGACTCTCACAAGCAATGCCCCTTCTCTGTTGTCAAAGTAGGATCTGAAGGTACACAGGCTGCCAGAACTAGCAACTTGGGCCCCATCTAACGTGCCCTGTATCTTTTTACTTTTTTAATTAAAAAATACATTAATTCATTCATTAATTGTGTGTGTGTGTGTGTGTGTGTGTGTGTGTGTGTGTGTGTGTGTGTGTAAAGACAACCTACAGAAGACGTTCTCTCCTTCCACCATGTGGGCCCCAGGGATAGAACTCGGGCCATCTATCAGGCCTGAGGCAAGCACCTTTACCTGCTGAGCATCTCACAGGCCAGACCTTCATCTTTTCTATAACAAGGTCTAAAGGGGAGGAGCCAGCTGGCTGTGACAGAGCTGAGACCCAAACCCAGGGCATATGACCTCATCCACAGCGCCTTCTGTCTCTGGTGCCAGCATTCAGTCACCAATAAAGACATCTGCCAGCTTGGCCACCTGGGTCTACATCCTGAGCAGGTGTCAGTGATTAGACATTTCTGTGCTGGGGCCAGAGCTCCCAGGGTGGGGGTCACACACAGCTGTCACGGCCCATGCCCAAACTTGGACCTTCCTGGCCCAGAATTGCCAGGAAACTTCCTGGTGGGCCGGGAACAGTGCAGAATGGATCCTAGTGACATTCTGGGGACACAGCTAGCTCCACAGTGAGCACTTAGCCCCTCTGAACTGGCGCTTGGCCAGTGGGAGTTAGCCTGCGAACCTCCCATAAAGGAGTCACACAAGAGACCTGTAGAGATTCCAATCCGATCAGAGAGCTGAAGCCAGGCAGGCAGGCAGCTCCATAGTTCTGAGAGGCATTAGCTGATCACTTACGCCCGGCTCACGGCTTCCTCGGGGCCTCTGTACCATTTTGGTACTTATCTTGGTAGGCACAGGTCAAACCAATGTACATTACTGATGAAAAACAAAAACAAACACAAAAATAACCACCCTCACCTTTGGTCTCACCCATTCCAGATGTCTTTTTCTCATCCACCAACCTACAGGCCATACCATACAGCTACACAAACAGATAGGGCTTCTGACAGAGGGAAAAAAATGGCTGCAAGTGACATTCATAACAAGGCAAGCTGTGCCTCCAGTCAGGGGTCCCACCTAGAAGATGCTGGCAGAAATCCCCTTTACAGGGATCCAGGCCACCTTCCGGTTGGGGAGGCCACTAGCCAAGAGTGTCAAGTGCAATTAATGTGGAACCATGTGGGCACCCTGGCCTGGTTTTGACCCTCTGGCTGGGCCCACCTGTACAGAGGGGGAACGGTTCCAGGAAGCATTGCAAGCCAGTCCGTGAAGAGGCCCCAACGTGGTCTCTCTATCCAGGACTGCCGTGTGAGCGGCCACAGGGAGAGAAGGCATGGCTCTGTGGACCCAAGTCACACCCAAGAAGCTGAAAGTCTTGCCAAGCAGCTCACATAGAGAATGGAGGCTGTCTAAAACCCCCATCCTCCTAAGTTTAAGGGAGATCTTTTTGTAACGCACAGAAAGCGCCTGGGCACTGGCTGTAGCTGTGCCCAGGGGAACTGCTTCCACTAGACTAAGGTTCCTGGAGAGGCAGGACTTCCACTCAGTCCTCAGCAGCTCGTTTAGACGGCCACTGAATGTCTGCAGCGGTTAGAGCTGCAGAGAGCGGCCCAATGAGATGACTCAGCTGGTGGAGATGCTGGCCTGCCAACCTTGACAGACCTGAGTCCAATCCTGCGGACCCACATGGTGAAAGGAGAAAACCAGCTCCCTTTAAGCTGCCCTTTGACCTCTGTGAGTACATCATGGCATGTGTGTGGGCAAGAACACACAAATAACCAAATATGATTAAAATTAGGTTTTTAAAGAGTTGAACAAGGCAACTGAAACCAGTTTTAAAATTCAAATAAATTGGAGAGGTAAAAGAAGGCTTTCAAGCCGGGTGGTGGTGGTGCATGCCTTTAATCCCAGCACTCGGGAGGCAGAGGCAGGTGGATCTTTGTGAGTTCGAGGCCAGCCTGGTCTAGAGAGTGAGATCCAGGAAAGGCGCAAAGCTACACAGAGAAACCCTATCTCGAAAAAAAAAAAAAAAAAAAAAGAAGGCTTTCTTCTGGGTTTTTAGTCTCAAACAAAGGCTAAGTGAGCACATACTGTGTGTCAGTCACTCTCTTAAGACCTTTACATGGGACACCATTTACTATTTGCTAATCCTCAGAAAGCAGGAACTGTCCTTATTCTCATTTTACAGATTGAGAAACTGAGGCAAAACAGAATGGCAATGTACCACACCCAAGAGCACACAGTAAGAGTTGAGGTTCAAACCCAGAAGTGAGAACAGCCTTAGCCAGGACCTCCCATTGGGCAATTTCTTCATCTGCACTTCACCACAAATACCCATGCAGGTCTGAAGGAGCCTTGGAGCTAAGTGACAGGCATGGCCTTGGCTATTCCCCATAGGAATACAGATGTGAGGGGAGGGAGGGAGAATGCACTGTGGATTGGAAAGTATCCCCCAGCTCATGGTACCACTGGGAAGTACTGGAACTTTTAGGGGTGGGACCCAGTGGAGGTCTAAAGTTACTGGTGGCAGTCCCTGAAAGGGGTGTACGGGGTGTCAGTCTCTTCCATGCTGTTTTACTTCTCAGATGGGCAGTTTGTGCCACATCTGATCCCACCATGATGGGCAGCCTCACCACAGGCCCCAAAGCAACAGGGCCAGCCACAGACTGGTATCTCCAGCACTGAGCCCAGATAAGCTTCTCTTCTTTTGAAACTGATTGTCTCGGGTATTTTGTTATGCTGGTGGAATACTGACTAGCACGGCATATGTGACCTCCGGTGTACAAGTGGGGCTGATGTCTGCCAAGTGATTCACTCGGAGAAAAATGATTTCTGTCCCCTAAACCAGAATGTGCTACTTAGAATGTCAGAAATAGAAGCCTGCAACCAGAAAGGGGATCCACTTATGGAAACCTGAGTGAAATAGTGAAATACCCCGACCCTGTTCCTTCACCGATCCAGGGAGACACAGCCACCAAGGCCTTTCAGGGAGAAGCTCTCAACCTGGTGGGGGAGGTCAGGAACGCATGCTGGGAACTTCCCCATCAATAACTACCTCAACATTCCCTGGTGTGATTTGATTGGCTTTACTACCCTGTTCCACTCTAGGGCAAGGAAGGGATGTGTAGGTGTGTCTCCCATCACCACGGCCAGTCACCTGACAGAGACACACAAGCACAGAAGGAGGTGCAGCTGGAGACACAATGGCTAGAGCTGCTATATCCATCTGGTGTGGACAGGGAAGCAGAGGAAGCAGAGGAAGCAGGCCGGCCCGAGAGGCCACATCCCCCTCAACGGGCCATTCCCAGTGATCTGTTTCTACCAGCCAACATCCTAAAGGCCACAGACCTTCAAGCCAGCATCACAGTATGAGAACCAAGCATGTAACAAACCTGAAGGCATTTCAGATGCAATAAGAGAGAGACTCCCCTCCTCAGCGTATCAGGTTTTTGGTGTGTGGTTTTTTTTTTTTTTAACATTCTGTGACAAAATTTCAGGGAGGAAGGTCTTATTTCAGCTCACAGATTGGGGATACCATCCACCATGTATGGAAGGCATGGTGGAGTTTGTGGTGCTGGGAGGTATGGCCAGGACTCTCGGCAGACCAAGAAGTAGAGAAGGGGACCATCGGTGCTCTTTATCCTCTTCTTCTTTGCATTCAGTCTGGGAGCCCAGCCTGTGGGATGATGCCACATGCATTCAAGGTGGGTCTTCCCTCCTCAGTCAAAATTCTCTAAAAATACCCTCATAGGCATGTCTAGAGGTGTGCCTCGGTGCCCGAGGTCTTTTGTAACTCATTTGAGTGATCAGAATCAACTACCGCACTCAGAGAAGCCAAGGCAAGGCAGCCATCCCAGAATGGCAGTGACCTTGGAAGCTGCTTGACAAGTCCCTACTTCACAACCTTGATCCCCAAGCGAGTTGCTGGTTGTCATCAGGTTGTTAGGAAACTGTGGGTGTGCCTGTGCATTGTCCCTGGTCTCTGTTGTGATGTCGTCTCTCACGGGTGAACGGGCAAGGAGAGCTGGATGCTGGTTTAGCAAAGGACTGCCATTCTGAAAAAGCCAAAGCCCAGGCACTTGGCTGGAAGTCAGGTGGAACAGCCCCCCCCCCCCCCCCCCCCGCTGACCTTGCCTGGGGTTCACCTGCTGGGATATGTAGGCTGCCCTCAGTCCTTGCTCTTTCTGAGGCATCCCAGAACCACTGGTTCACAAAAATCCCTCCAGTGGGCCACAAGACAGAAACACATGGGCCGACAAGATAGTTTAGTGGGTAAAGGCTCTTCCTACACGAACCTGATGATCTGAGGTCAATCCCTGGAACCCACATGGAAGGAGAGAACCATTTCAGAGAGTTGTCCTCTGTCCTCCACATACACCACAGCATGTGGTCCTGTGTACTCACACACATACCAGACACACAAACATCAACAACAACAACAATAAATATATAAAATAAAAACAAGAACAAAAGAAATTCACACACACACACACACACACACATCTTGTTCTGCAAATAAAAATGATGGGACCACCTCAGATAGGACAGAGCAGAGCTTCATCTACCTCAAAGGCCAAAGATCCCTTCAAGTGGTCCATCCGAGTTGAGCTGACAAGCCCTGACTGGGCCTCTGTGTGCAGTAGGATGCAGGTTGTTCCTGATGGCTTTAGTCTAACTAGAGGTCAGGTTGCCTGAGAGCAGATGACAGCCCTGCTTGGTTCTGAATGTATGGGTGATGTAGAGGAGAGATGCTTGGGGAGAGGGGGGCAGGAGAGAGGGAGGGAGCAGGTGTGACTCTGAAAGTCAGGGCCAAAGCCCTCTTGTCTGTGCAGATGCACAAGGGATTTCAAAGACAAATCAAGTCGGGGAAATGCAAATGAAACAGCAGGACTCTGAAGGCTGCACAGCAAAGACCTTGACCTGGCCAGCTCCTTCTGCATGGTTCCGAACTCTAGCAAAAAGAAGGGGACCCACGGATAGACTAGTGTCAGGCTGGAGCAAGTTACACAACATTTGTATGACTGACTTCGCTGATCTGTACAGTTAGGCCCACAATACCTTCCTCACACAAGACTCAGGTGCCTTAGCAGTCTGACATACAACAAACTTGGGATCCATCACTACTTTCCAACAGGGTGCTGAGGCCTGCTCGAGGGGCATCAGGAGCTCCACTGAGGCAGCCAGCAGACCTGACACCTCCAGGCCCTGAGCCGAGGAACACCGCGCTATTCCCTCTATTATAGCTCCGTCCGTAAAACTCAAATCTGCTGTCTGCATTCACTCCTGTACTTCTCATGAGCTCCACAGGCAAAGTGCTCTGGGATGAAAAGCATCCTAGCAATTTGGCCTGAAGAACAAAAGCCCATCAGCTCTCAGTGCTGAACATAAGGCAGCTTGACTTCTCGATCAATCAGTCTGGTAGCAGGGGAATGTCTCCCCCACATTTCCTGTGCTTGTGAGGAGGAAGCCAGGAGCAGAGTGAGTGGTGCACTGCGGGAGGCAGTGTGTGAGCTCACATCTGCCCTCAGGGCTGCTCAGGCTTTCCGCAGACCCCAAACCTTGGGCACCACAACCTCATTCAAGATCCCCTCAGATAACTTTCTCATCTACTCCGACAGAGGGCCCTCAGGAGCTCCAGGGCTTCCCTGCCAGACCGTACACCCTTGGCCTGGCTTTGAAGGTCTCTCCTAATCCAGTTCACTCCTCCTTTTCCCACTTGATCTGCAGGGCCCTGGACATGATCTCTTTCCAGGGCAGCCATACAGCAGGTGTCCTGGGTCCTTGTACTGCGCCATGCTCTGCTTCTGTGCCTCTAGTCACACTGGCTTCCTTCTGGGAGCATTCTCCCAAGAAAGGCCAACTTTGACCCTATTCAAGTGACAGATCTGCCCCCTTTCCTCCATGAGGTCTTGGTAGGCAGCGGTACGACATGGTGCTGGCACCAGACACAGGCCTGGGTTGGAGTCATAGCTCCCACCCAAATGAGTCACTCAGCACAATTTATCTAATCTTACTTTGGAAAGTAACAATAATAACAGTCCTTACTTTACAGACTGGAAGAATGGCAAATATGAACATGCCTGTCAATCACCACTCGGCACAGCATTTGACACACTCTTGATTCTGTGAGGGGGAACAAATCCCTACTGTTTAAAAGTTTTATTGAGGTTGATTAAACTGGCTTTAGTTATTTACCTCCATTTTCCTCTTCCTCTCCCTCCTCCCTTCCCTCCTCCCTTCTCTTCTCCCTCCCTCTCCCCCCCTTCCCCCTCCTCCATCTTCTTTATTTATGCTGCTGCAGATGGACCCTAGGCCTTGTGTGGGCTAGGCAAGCACTGGATGGACCACTGAGCTACATTCTCAGTCTAGGGTCAAGAGATCAGGGGACAATAATTAAAATAGGAGCTGCCAGTGTGAAAGGCTTGGGAATGAAGCCCCACTCAAACCTTCCAAACTGGGGGCTGCTACTGCAATTATTACTCCCGGACCACTAGAAAACTTCTCTTGCAAATCCCTGCGGCACCCCCCAGTCTGTCTCGCACGGCTCAGTGTTGTTCAGTACGGTTTTTCAATCTTAGTTTTGTTTAATTGCTTGCTGGCTGCCTTCTTTGTTCCCATCCAGAGGGGAGTGGGAGGGTAGGTACATTCTGACTGGATCCCTTCTGTTGCTAAGAGCACAGTGGTTGTCTAAGTCAGAGCCTCCGACTTGGTTTATTTATCTAGGAAGAGAGAAAGCAACCCCCTTCTTTTTCACTTGGGACAATATGCTGCAGATGCCCCCCAACACACACACCTCATACACGTACAGAATCTGTTTATCCTATCTGCAAGCACAGTGAAAACCATCTCCCCAGAGTTCACTTGGAAAATTACTCTGAACACTTTCAGTTCAATGAGGCCTGTGATTATAATCGGCTCTTTCTTAATTCCTAATTGGACCCCTCTGGCTCACATGGCAGGGGCTGCCCTGTGCGGCTTACCACACCCAGCAGGGAAGCCCAGGAGGGCTGAAGGTGAAAGGTGGGAGGCTACGGCCTGGCCTAAGGGATGACAAGGCTCCTTCAAGGGCCATGTGTCTGCCAATACTGGACCATCATTCTGGATGTGATCTGTCACCAAACACAAGGGCAGCAGCTTCAAATCCCCAGGGTTCTGCCGAGGCAGGTCTCTTGGGTGTCAGCATCATTTGATCTCACTTGGAGGAGGACAGGATGGCAAAGTGTGAAGACCTGGAGAGACTTCCTAGTCACAGAATCCAAGAGTCAGGTCTTGAACAGACTTTGGGCCTGCCACCTCCCATGGCCCACAGGATCCAGAGTCTGAGGACCAAGTAGAGCAGGTGCCACAGGGCTTCCTCTCAGGTAGGGGTCTCCGGAGACCGCAGATGTCACAATGACATCAAAACAAATGAGGATGCCTCAGCAGAGTGCAGGGAGGTGGGGAGAGTGTGTACAGCCTCCCGGGCTTCCAGAGGGGTCCACACACCGTTAGGACAGATGACCGGCCTCTTCCTCCTCCCCACCTGCCTTCACGGCCCTACTTGGCCAGGCTAACAGCTGAGTACAAGAAACAGACACTTCCGTCATTCTGTAAGTTGATTCACTTTGCTTCTGGCTGTAACCAAATACCTGGCGTGAAGCAACTTAAGAAGGGAAGGATTTGCTCGGGCTCAGGGTTTCATGCTACAGTCTGTACTGTAGGGCAGGTGTGGGGATGGGAGGGGCTTGAGGCTGGGATGGTAGCAGGATATAAGATGGTTTGTTGACATCTCTGTGGACCAGCAAGCAGAGAGTGACTGGACCAAAGTAGGGCCGGTCTATAAACCTCAAGGCCGACTCTCCAGGGACCTGCTTCCTCCAGCTAGGCCTCAGTTCTTAAACATTCTGAGACCAATGGCTGGGGACAAAGTGCTTGTGGGGAAATTTCACATTCAAACCATGACCCTCACTTAAGCACAGGGACCTCCTGGGAAGGCTTGTGCTGCTCTTCTGTTGACTATAGATGGGGCTGGGGAAGGCAGGGGCCAACGTGTGGGTCTGAGGACACTCCCTCTGTCCAGCAGGAAGAAGGGTCCATGGAAGCAGACTCCCCACACCCATAACCTATACTTTCCCTTACGCTAAGGTTGCACCACCTCTAGAGGCTGAAGAGCCAAACCACTTCCTTTTTGTCTTTCAAATGCCTTCTGGAATTTATTTCCTTCCAGATCTTATTCCAAGTTACACATGATATAAATAACAGTCGCCTCTTCTGACAGAGAACTCTGCATCTTTCTTGGGCATTGGAGGTGGGCAGTGTGTGAGTGCAATTTGAAGACATCCCTGGAGGCATAATGTGCCCAGGGTGAGGACCCTCTGCAGGGAGGGCTGTGGAGAGCAGTCTTAGAGCCTACCAAAGACACCTTCTCTCATGCCCTGACTATGAAGATGTGTGGCACACATTCTGGAACAAACTACCAGCACCTACTCTCCATGGTAACACAGACACCTATCTGCTCCAGCAAATTCCCATGCTGACTTAAGTCACCCAGCAAAATAACAAGCATGTATGTCAATCTCAGGCTATCAACAAGACTTTTCCATGGTGGTGGTGGTGTGGGGGTGGCTTCTTGTTTCCCACGGCAGCTTCAGAGTCTCAGGATACACTTTGGGCAGGAAAAGCGGTTGGCAGAGACGAGAATCCCCAAGGCCACTGACCAGGCCTTTGCCCTCTGAGAGGACGGTGAGGGGATAAGGTCACTGCTGTTGTATGACATTGTCAGGTGAAGAAATGAATGAATGACAACAGACCCTGAATTAAAAGCCATGTGCATCACACTCTGCATGCATGAAGTAGCTTTCCTCACAACCCTCAGACACGGGGTTACTTCCTGCCAGCTGCCTGGCTCACTATCCCTTGACTGGTTATGTGAGAACTCTGCCATCACACACCAGAGAGTCTTCCATTCCTGATTTGTGTCGTGGGAAGCAACACTTCATGGTGGGAGAAGCGTGGGATAGAGTCAGGAAGGCCAATTCACCCTCTTCCTGTGCCACTTGTGTGTGACAACAGGAAAATCATGTCATTTCCTCGAATGGATAGTTTCCCCACCTGGAAAGCAAAGTTTCATTTCTGTGGCTCTGATAAAGTGCTCTGACAAAGGGTAACGTAGGAAAGAAGGGGGTTTATTTCAGCGTACACTCCTGGGTTACAGTCCATCACTGTGGGGACGTCACAGTGGTAGGAGCCTGAAGAAACTAACCACAACACATCCCATCCACAGTCAAGAGCAGAGATAGAAATGCACGCTTGCTCACGTGCTCACTGGTTTGTGCTCAGCTCAGGGCATCCACTCTTACATGGTTCAGGATTTCCTGCCTAGGGAATGGTGCCACTCACAGTGGGCTGGGTCTTCCCAAATCAACCCACTTAATTAAAATAACCTCCTACAGACATGCCCACAGGCCAATCAAAAGTAGACAGTTCCTCACTGAGACTGGCTCCTCAGGTGATTCAAGGTTGTGTCAAGTTGGCAATTAAAGCTAGCCATCATCGGTACCAATGATCATGTGGCTGGGAGAATGAAAATGACATGAGAAAGGCTTCTGCAATTACAAAGCGCAATACAGATGCTGCCTATCGATAGAGCAGGAAGCAAAGAGTTATGGCAAAGCACAGGTTTATGAAGGGGAGCTTGCCTGTAGTGAGGGCTCAGCAGTGAGTTTCTTCTTCAAAAAAAGACCGGACAGGTGAAGCTCCTATGAAGGACCAGAGTTATGGAGGACTTCCCGTGTGGTAACTCCAGTGTCAAACTCCTGCTTCCATAATCTCAGAGAGAATGAATTAGTGGGTATATTTCTATTTCCTGCTGTAAGTATCTTAAACCCCAGAAAAATAATCAGCAATTTTCACATATGCATATATAATTTTGCCCTATTGCTATTTTGAAAACAGTTTCTTTTTTTCTTTCTTTCTTTCTTTCTTTTTTTTTTCAATTAATAGACCTTAACCAAGTCAAATACATTATTTGGCTATTATCCTGCAATCCATATGATACTGGATGAACATGAGCTATCGTGTTTTAATAATTATTTTAATCTGTATCCCATTTTTCAAAACAGTTTTTTACACTAAAGTCAAATTTTGATATACTGTAAATTTTCATGATTCTTTTATATTTTTTCCTTAATGGACTCGTGCTTAAGGCAGTCCTACCAATAAAAGCAAGTAAGGTCATAAGGTGAAAATGTCTTACTTGCACAAAATCTTTCCCTCTAGGTAGGTGGCCTCTTATTTGCTGTGATTATATCTTTAAAATACAATGTCTGATCTCTGAGGCACTTTATCTGCAATTAAGGCTGTCTACCATTAGGTGGCAGTAGGGTCACGATTATGGTTTTCTGCATAAGCTTGTCTAGATTACTTCTAGCTGGAGATGGGGGTAGGAATCTGTATTTCTTCATCAAAAAAAGGATGTTTTGAAAAATGAAAACAACCACATTTGGCATTACCTAAGGAGTCTTTAATACTTAATATGAACAAATATTCAGTAGTTATGGCCTTTAATAACTTGTCACTAGATATTTAACCACCGGGATATAAAAGCATTCTCCCCTACCCCAAACAGATGCAGAGTTCATCCTAAACCCTCTGAGAATCATAAGGCTGGGTCCCAATACCTGCTTTTGAGTTACTGGACCCTATGCCCTTGTTCCTACACACCTGTCTTTCTATGGCAGGGGACCATAGGGTCTGGCTATTTGACAAAGACTCCTTCAGAATTGACTGCCCTGGCTCCTGGGAAAAAGCAAGCAAGGATACAGCAGGCACCCGAGAGTGATGAATGTCGAGACACTGCCATAGAAGAGGGGACGCTAACCGTTAACAAGAAAAGGGTGACGCTGGCTCCGGGGCTGGGGGGGGGCAGATTCCTCCTGCTGAAGGTGCTGCTGAGATGAAGGCTCAGATCAATAGGGTGGCATTGTCCAAGAAGCCTCCTCAGCAGTGACACTCACTCAGAGTCAGATACTGCTCACACCTGCTTTACAAGGGAGCGGTGCTCTTCTACTGCAGAGCACACACGCTCATGCTGACAGTCAGCCATGCCACACAGGTCTCATCACTAGAAGCAAAATGGGCAAGATGGGCAAGACAGGGCCATACTGACTTTGGCCCTGAGCACACATGTGGCTTTACAGCTTGGGCTCGTGCAGGCCAGGAGGGACCATGTGTTCTTCCCTGTCCTGGTTTTGCAGAGGAAGACACCTTTCAGCAAATCAAGTGGCGGTAGCACAGCTCATCCTGTTCTCGGGTTCAACTGTGTCTTTTTGACTGTCTGCATTTGTTTGGTCACACGAGTGAGCAGGAGTAGACGTGAGATGATTTATTCTGTATAGAAGCAGCGGATGGGGCAGTGGGATGGCTGAGTGGCGTATGGTGCATGCTGCCCAGCCTGGCTACCAGAGTGCAGTCCCCAGACACACATGGGGGACGTGGAGAACCAGCTCTCACAAGCTGTCCTTGACCGTCACATGCATGTGAGCACAAACACACAAAAATAAGTAAAATTTAAAAAACGCAATATAACAAAAGCATCATCCCAACCACAGATCTACCTCTGTGTGTTTGTATAGGTTTGTGTGTGTGTGTATGTTTGTGTATATATGTACATATTTATGTGCATGCTTGTGTACAAGTACATATATATGTATATGGAATCCAGAAGTCAAAATTGAGTATCCTTCTCTATTGTTCTCTAGCTTGGTTTTTGAGACAGGGTCTCTCCCTGAACCTCAAGCTCATTGATTGACTAGGCTAGCTGGCCAGCAAGCTGCAGGATTGGCGTTCCTCTGCCTCCCCGTGCTAGGGTTACAGACCCACACCACCATGCTTGATTTTTGTATAGGTGATGGGGATCACACTCAGGTTCTCATGCTTGCATGGCAGGCATTTTACACACACACACACACACACACACACACACACGCACACACGCACGCACGCACACACGCACACGAGCCATCTCCCCAGCCTTCACTGCTGCTTTATGCACTGATTGATTGGAGTAATGGCTTTGAACAAATGGCTCTTAGAGTTGGGAAGGATGGATGAGATTCTGTAGTTCTTTCCCATGGTTTTGTGACAGGTGGTCACTCCGTGGCTGCCTGTCCCTGCTCTGTGAGACCCTCACTCCTCTACGGGCTAGAGGGCTCTTCTGCTAGGCAGTTCCACTTACTTCCTGATGGCCAGCACTAGCACACACAAGTCTCCCCTACAGCCTAGAGTAGGGAGCACCCCTTTTCTGTCCCTTGTAATAAGCAAGCACACCCATCTTGTCCTCTTGACTGAGAGAGCACATCCTCTGTCTTGGAGGGACAGCCCAGCTAATCCTTGAGGGCAGCATCAGTCTCTTAGGCATTTTCTTCTAGTTGGAGGGTTTCCTCAGCTTCTCTTCTCAGCTGACTACCCCTCCCCCACACACACACCCCGTTGGCTGTGGGTGTCAGGTAGACTGTCCACAGTGTATATATGTCCTGGTCTGGTGAGGGCCACCAGTGCTGGAGACAGAGCAGTGGGACCATCTCCACAGAGCTCTTGTGAGCCATGGGTCCCAGTGTTTCCTCAGCAGCTGTGACTGGGGCAAAGTAGTGTCCCATGCTTGCACTGGCTCATCACTTAGCAGGGTTATTTTATTAATAATAAACTGAGTTATGTTACATTAAAGAGAAATGCAGGAAGGCTAGCACATGGGTATACTCTTAATAGAAGGAGTCAGAGTGATCAGAGTGATCACTGCCTTGGTAACTTCAGGACTTCAGACATAGGTTCTCAGACATGTGACTCCAGGCCCCAGGCCTCAGGTCTGCAGAGTCAGTCCAGCCCCTATTACCAAGGCATCGGGTATTTACAAATGGAGGATGTTGCTTAGGACCCACAGAGGAGGAAGGTGGCTGTGGATCTCAAGGGACCCACAAGAGGGACAGAGAGACCAGCACTCAACACAGGTTGAGGGTACAGGGAGGAAAGAGGGTCCTGATCCACTGGGGATGAGAGGCGGCTATAGAAGGATGGGCCTCCATCTAGTCACAGGCTAAAGCAAGCTGAAACAGTAACAGCTCCCCTCATGCTTCAACCCACATCAAAGCCTGGCTAAGCTGGAGGCTTCCGGTCTAGAGCAGGTTGGAGAGCTTAGAAAGGAAAGTTAGTCAATGTCCCCGACTACTGGCTCCTGGAGAGTTCCAGCCTTGAGCAGCCTGGCTCTGACCACCTGATGTCTTGCCTGAGCTTTCTCTGAGCCTCCCAGCTCTGACCCACACACCCATAGTGCCACTCCAAACAGCAGGCAGGCATCTTGGGTATAGATTTTGAGCCCTGTACTTCCTCAGCCCACTCAGACTTCACACCTTCCCCCAACCTGCTTCTGCTTGGAATGGTTTCTCTAAAAGAAGCCCAAAGCCTTTTCTTTCTCTCTTGCAGAATAAAACACTCCTCTGAGACCATCTGCCCTGGAAATCCATCCAGATATGTTGGTGGCTCTTCCTCTGAGACCACAGGCCAACATCACAGGTCCCTGGTGTCCCCCAAGCCCTGCAGGTATATGTGTGCCCATTCTTTTTAATTTTTTGAAAAATTTTTTATTTTATTTTATATGTATGGGTGTTTTGCCTTCATGTATATCTATGCACTGTGTGTGTGTGCCTGGTGCCTGAGGAGGCTAGAAAAGGGCATTGGATTCCTTGGAACCAGAGTTGTAGATGCTATGTGGGTGCTTGGAATCGAACCCGGGTCCACTGCAAAACAAAACAAAACAAACAAACAAAAACAACAACAGCAAGAGTTCTTAACTGCTCAGCTATCTTTCTAGCCCCTGTTCATTCTTGTCTGTCCTGAAGGCTGCTATAGGTTGACATTAAGAACTGAAGGGAGCCGGGCGGTAGTGGCGCACTCTCAGGAAGCAGAGCCAGGCGGAGGTCTGGAGTCTGAGGCCAGCCTGGGCTACAGAGTGAGATCCAGGACAGGCTCCAAAACTACACAGAGAAACCCTGACTCGAAAAACAAAACAAAACCAAACCAAACAAAAAGAACGAAGGGTGTTGGAGGGCCTCCTCTAGCACAATGGTGAGTCAAAACAGGCTAAGGAGGGAGAGGTGGGCAGAGGAGGTGGGGCCAGGAGTCCTGGGTTCAAGGTGTGCTTCACCCATGAGTCAGCATGTATCTTGGTCAAGGAACTCCATCTTGTCCTGCCTAAGCTTTCTCTAGCCACAGGAAGGAAGCCCAGTGCAAGGAGGCTGAGACAATGTGGTATTACGGTAGGTACCATCTCTCTAGGTCCGATAGGTCCGAGACCACTGCTCTAGGCCCTCAGACCTGCATTTCTGTGCAGAGCCAGGAAAGGAACATGTTAATATTCTTAGACTATAAGTAGCTCCTGCGGTTGTAGATAAAATTAAGTGGCATAGCTATTTTGGTAGAAAGTCAGGTAAAAAAAAAAAAAAAGCTGAAAAATAAGCTCTCTGTCAAATGCCAGCCCCCCACCCCCCTGCCACACACACCCTGTTCTTTTTTTATGCCCATTTGGTATTTGTTTTTAATTCTGGCTGATTGTCAATTTTAAAACCTGATGCATAGCGTGGCTTGCTATTCCGGAGGCGTTATTTTAAGATAAAACAATGTAAATTCTGCCTTGGGATGGCAGATGGCTGGCAGTTCGCTGTTTGGCTATGCAACTGGTATGGTATGTTGAGGATTGAGAGCAGCAGGTACAGGGCTCAATTCGAAACCGCCACAGATGCTCGGAGGGAGCGGGGGAGGGGCACAAGCTGGTCAGGAAATTAAGAACGGTACTGGGAGCTCAGAGGGGGGGAGATGGTAACTAGCTGAAAGTTTGCTTCTTCTGGTCTCTGCTTACTCTCTTCAGCTGCTCTGAGGAAACTCGGGAAGGCCCTTAGACATCAAGAGCAGGGAAGAGCTTCTGATCTGGCTTCAGATCAGTCTGTGGGGCAAAATGTGGGCTCCTTGAGAAATCGAAAGGTGAGGATACACGAGGGACACATGAGACAGGGGAGTGTCGAGTGTGTTATTCAACAGAGATGTGCAACCATATCGAGCAGGGAGCCTGAGCCTAGAGAATGACATCACAGGAGGAAGGGGCCGAGGCTGAGAAAGGCAGACCTGCACAGCAAAGGCGGAGCCTCTCATCTGAAGACCCCCGCCAATAAATCTTCTACTGTCCCCTCCACTGTGGGCTCAGAGGGTGTGCAAGGTGTTGGTGTGCTGACCTGGAAACAGGTCAGGAGGTCCACTCAAAGTCAATGAAGACATCTGAATGCTTTTTCAAAAGGCTGCTCCCTACAGCCTCCCCTTAGAGTGTCCAAGGCTTGTCCTCTGAGTGTGTGTGTGTGTGTGTGTATGTGTGTGTGATTATCTTGTGTGTGTGTGTGTGTGTGTGTGTGTGTGTGATTTGTGTGTGTGACTGTATTTGTCTGTGTGATTGTGTGTGTGTGACTGTGTGTGTGTGACTGTGTATATGTGTGTGTGTGTGTGTGACGGTCTGTGTATTTGTGTGTGTGTGTGTGTGTGTGTGTGTGTGTGACGGTCTGTGTATTTGTGTGTGTGTGTGTGACTGTGTGTGTGTTTATGAGTATGTCTGTGACTGTGTGATTGTGTGTGTGTGATTTGTTTGAACCATTTAAAAATGGTTTTCTAATTTTTACAGTGCCGGGAAGCAGCAGGGATGCTTTTGCTGATGGCCTCAACTCTCCTTCTAGGATACCGAAAACGAACAGGAGGACAGACCTGGTGAAGAAGCCAGCGCCGCGAGAGCCCCGGGGTGAGACCTTGGGCAGTGTCTTCTCTGCAGCTGCCGAAGGTCCCCAGCCCAGCTGAGCCAGAGGAGCTGGCTTGGATGATGTAACTACACAGGAAGAATCCCTCCCTCCCTCCCTCCCGAGTGCTGGTCAACAGCCTAACAAAATCCAAAGTGCTGTGGCCCTGGTAAGAGACACTGGGTGAGGTGAGTAGGGCTAAACTAGTCCTTGTATGGCAATCTAGTGTCTAGATAGAAAAGACAAGCTAATCAAAACTTGAATTCACGGAGTAATTGCTCATCTGGACCCTGAGTGATGAGCAAATGGTCTCTGAGGTTTTTCTTTTCTTTTTTGTTTTGTTTTGTTTTTTTGTTTGTTTGTTTTTGTTTTGTTTTGCTTTTGTTTTTCCAGACAGGGTTTCCTCTGTGTAGTTTTGGTGCCTGTCCTGGATCTCGCTCTGTAGACCAGGCTGGCCTCAAACTCAGAGATCCGCCTGCCTCTGCCTCCCGAGTGCTGGGATTAAAGGCGTGCTCCGCCGCCATCCATCCCGTCTCCGAGGTTTTAGAGAACTCAAGTGAGTGTGTTGTCTCCTCGGCTGGGCGTGGCTGGGATGCTGTCCACACTCAGAGGCTAGGACCCCTCAGCTGAGTGAAGAGTCTGTGCCTCTCAGCAAACCTTTAGTAGTTTTATGTCACTAGGAACGAAGGGATGACTCAGCTGTGGTTCCTGCCTTGAGGACCTGCCGTATGGCTGCAGAGAGTCACTTTGAGATGTAGCCTAGTAAGGTCTAGAGAAGACAATGGGAAGGCTGAGGGGCTCTGAGCTCCTAGCTCCTCTGGGAGAGGCTGTGTCCATTCAGATGAATTTGGAAAGGGTTCCTTCCCCTTCTGACCTATTGCTCTGGGGAGGAACACGGTTTCTCCACCTTCCCTTCGTCTTATAGTCCAGAGCAGAACACTAGATGGCCATTTCCCCTGATCTACAGGCCAGAGACAGGACATCTCCCAGAAGATAAATAGGAACTTTTAGAGACAAGGAAGTCTGTAAGAGGGTATGAGGCAGGAGAGGGGCAGTTCTGGGGAATGCTCTGCTGGTTTTAGCCCTAGCCAACCACGCCAACCATGTGAACCACATTGGTGAGAGACTGGCAAGGATTCCTGAATGTATCCCATGAGTATTCTTTACACCAAATGGATCAAAAAGAAATTCCTTCACCAAGATGCTGGGAAAAAGCATGGCATTCTGTTGTTGCATGGTGACATTTAAGTGTGTGGGGAGGGAGGGCAGTGGTAGGAACCGGAACACATAGGAGGTGGGGATGAGTGGGAGAGGGAACTGTGGGTAGAAATGGACAAGGAAAGACAAAGGCCAGGAGGGATCCAGGACCAGCAGGCATGAACTCATCCCCTAGTCTTTGCAGCAACACTTGGCAAAAGAGACTCCATCTGAGACCACCCTCCCCTCTGGAGGCAACAGTGGAGAGATAAGGGGAGAGTCTGTCTGTGGTGCTGGACTCTCTGTGGGTGCTGCATTCTCTGTGGGTGCTGGACTCTCTGTGGTGCTGGATTCTGTGTGGGTGCTGGACTCTCTGTGGGTGCTGCACTCTCTGTGGGTGCTGGACTCTCTGTGGGTGCTGGACTCTCTGTGGGTGCTGGATTCTGTGTGGGCGCTGGACTCTCTGTGGGCGCTGGACTCTCTGTGGGCGCTGGACTCTCTGTGGGCGCTGGACTCTCTGTGGGCGCTGGACTCTCTGTGGGCGCTGGACTCTCTGTGGGCGCTGGACTCTCTGTGGGTGCTGGATTCTGTGTGGGTGCTGGACTCTCTGTGGGTGCTGGATTCTGTGTGGGTGCTGGATTCTGTGTGGGTGCTGGATTCTGTGTGGGTGCTGGACTCTGTGTGGGTGCTGGACTCTGTGGGTGCTGGATTCTGTGTGGGTGCTGGACTCTGTGGGTGCTGGATTCTGTGTGGGTGCTGGACTCTCTGTGGGCGCTGGACTCTCTGTGGGTGCTGGATTCTGTGTGGGTGCTGGACTCTCTGTGGGTGCTGGATTCTGTGTGGGTGCTGGACTCTCTGTGGGTGCTGGATTCTGTGTGGGTGCTGGACTCTCTGTGGGTGCTGGATTCTGTGTGGGTGCTGGACTCTGTGGGTGCTGGATTCTGTGTGGGTGCTGGACTCTGTGGGTGCTGGATTCTGTGTGGGTGCTGGACTCTGTGGGTGCTGGATTCTGTGTGGGTGCTGGACTCTGTGGGTGCTGGATTCTGTGTGGGTGCTGGACTCTCTGTGGGTGCTGGACTCTGTGGGTGCTGGATTCTGTGTGGGTGCTGGACTCTCTGTGGGCGCTGGATTCTGTGTGGGTGCTGGACTCTGTGGGTGCTGGATTCTGTGTGGGTGCTGGACTCTCTGCGAATAGCATGGCCAAGGGTCAAGGCTATTCAAAGAGCCAGGAATGGGAAACGTTTGGCTCAAGCCTAACTCAGAGAGGGAAAGGGGCAGAGATGTCTCAGGTTCTCTTCCTACCACCCTCACTGCTGATGAGCTGGACCCACTTTGGGTTTGGGTTTTTTTGCTCTCAGTGTGACTATGGGTATTTCAGATTCCCTTAACTGGCTGTCCAACACCTCCTTAACAACACAGGAGGAAAGGACGATGCTCACCCACAGGGCAAGTATCACAGAACTTCTCTCTGGCAGTGGGTGGCACATTTGCTGGTGGGAGTGCTTCCTATTAAAGGCAGTTACATCTTAATCATTTCCATCGTTCCAAGCCTGTCTACAGACACAGTTATTATCAGATTACTCTGGTGGCCACAAGGTGATGGTGGGGATTTCATACCCATTCTACAGGTTCTGAGGCTCTGAATTAACTAATTCATCCAAGTCTCACAGGAAGTTAGAGCAAAGCCAGAATGGAAACCTCAGCTCTCTTTGTCTTGCAAGTCAAGCATTTTCACTCTGCTTTCTTGGGGAAAAAAAAAAAAAAAAAAAAGAGTTCCGCAAAATGAAACTCCAGTTGGACAGAGTGAAAGAAAGCACAGTGTTTGTGTGCAGGAAGTTACTTCCACCAGGACACGGAGAGGAGGGGCAGTGACAAGCAGGTAAAAGACACATAGGAGGGTGACACTCTCATGTTTAAGATGTTAAGTGTATGTCAGGACACATGGTTCACATGGCGAAAGTCAGAGTGCCTTAACAGAGTAGTTTATTACTATTGTGTGCGTGTGCACTGCATGAGTGTGTGTGCATGTATGTCTATATATGTATGTGTGTGTGTGTGTGTGTGTGTGTGTGTGTGTGTGTGTGTGTGTGTGTGTATGTGTGTGTGTGCTCGAGCATGCATACCATGGTGTGCGTGGAGGTCAGAAGACAACTTTGTGGGGTTCAGGTATTGAACTCTGATGTCAGACTTGCTTAGCAAAGCACTTTACCCACGGAACCTTCTCCCCAGCTCGCCAACTTCTCTTGAGAGTTATTTTATGTGGATAGCTGGGCATTGCAGATACATTTAAACAAAGGGCCAAATGTAGATGACTCGGTGGGAGTTGTGAGGAAGGCAGAACTTTCCTGAGCAGGCAGGGTGTGATCAGGAGAGTCTCTCAGCAGCAGTTTCTACTTCTATTCTGAGTTTCCAGTCCTGAGGATCCTTGTGAGCTGAAAGGACAGGCTGATGCATCCCAGTACCCAAAGATATCTGTCTCACCGCCAGGGAGAGGCAGAGTCAATGGGACCGTTTCTTCATCTCGCCTGGAGTCACCAGTGTGTAAACAGGAGTTAGAGGCTCAAGCTGGAAAAAAGAAACATGGGCTCTGGGTTCCAGGCACACACCTCTCAAATGAAGTTTAATGAACTTTAGACACAGCCTCCAGAGCTGTTGGCCAATCAGGGCTAGGAAGCTATTAACGTGACTCATGGCAGCAACAGGAAGGCATTACTGCTCTCGGCTCTGCCTTTCAAAAGGCCTGTTATCTCAGGGAAGGTAGCAAATGCCTTTTGAATTATGTCTTCAAGAAACAATACTTTTCTGCTCATTAAATGTGGGGGTGGTGAGACATGACCTGAGCTGTGAGCCTGGGAGGACAAAGGCAGAGGCCACCAGGGCACTGCTCGGCTCTATTAGCTGGGCCAGGCTGTTTATGGGGTTGAAAACTGCTTTATAATTAGGGAGGGAAGCCAAGGCAGAGATACGTGGCTGCTGAAGAAAGCACTAGAATAGAGGCAGGAGAGCCGCAGGCTTGCCTAACCTCTTCTCCCCGGTCAGGGAGGTTCATTCAAAGTGGCAGGCAGGGAATTTAGAAAGCCAGCTGAGCACTTGTAACTTGGGATCTCAGCTGAACAGCAGCAGAGTCCCTGTTCACACCCTAGGGGAGGCCTCCTCCCAGACTAGGCCTAGATCTTGAGTCTCTGCCACCTAAATGAACAGCCATTCTCTTGGGAGAAAAGACACATTACCAAAACACAGCTTTGTGCCAGTTTATGCCGGCTGCATGTCATACCCAGGACACTGTATGAATTATTGCTGGACAACCATGGCAAGCCCTGCTACCATCAGCTTTAACTCCCACCGGGGGGTTCTGAACATATGGCAACTACTGTGGTATTGCCCCAGAGTCATAGCAAAAGCACACTGAGAAATTAAACTCAAAGCCCACAGCTCATATCATTTACAACCCAACTAGGTGACAGGATAGCCCCAAAGAACATGACAATGGACAAGGCCAGCAGTGGTCATGAGACACTGGGCAGCCAGCCATGCTGGAGAAAGCAGAGGGAAGCCATAGGTATCTGAGGGACCAGCATCAACACATCCATGGTTTTTGTGGATAAGCATGGAGTCTGGGGGCAAATCCAGTCAAGGCTGCAAATAGTGGGCTCCACATAGCCATGGAGTCACGAGAGCAAAATTTCTATTGAGCAGTCAGAAACCACAAAGGACAAGTCAAAGACCAAAGAAGCATGGTGAGGAGAACTAAGAAGGATGCTTCTAAAAGTAAGCCGCCGCCGCCACCGTCGTCACCGCCACCACATGGCTTTTATACTTGGTGAAGTAGCATAAGGAGATCTCAAAACCAGAAAAGGCAGATAAACCCACCCTTCCAAAACTCCAGGGGACCTGTCTTTACATAAAACCCCAGGTCTGCCAAAGGGGCCTGTATCTGAGACTGCCCTCTATCTTGGGGGAACCTGAGGAAGTAGAAGAGGATTCTCTGTGGTAATTGATATTCAGGTCAAATCTCAGACAAAGTTCACTCCTTAGGGATCACAGAGGCATGCCAAAAATCACTCAATCAAAATCATAGCATATTGTCTTCTAATGATACAAATGCTTTAAGAACATGATGCAAGCCAGGCAGTGGTGGCACACGCCTTTAATCCCAGCACTTGGGGAGCAGAGGGAGCAGAGGCAGGCGAATCTCTGTGAGTTCAAGGCCAGCCTGGTCTACAGAGTGAGTTCCAGGACAGCCAGGGCTACACAGAGAAACTCGGTCTCAAAAAACAAAACAAAACAACAACAACAAAAGAACATGATGTAAGACCTGAAGTTACATTTTGAAACAATTTTAGAACTGTAAATGAAGGAATACAAGAGCATTATATGTCCAACAATAACACCTTAAAGGAAATGGGCTGGGCGGGTGGTGGGGCACGCCTTTAATCCCAGCACTTGGGGGGCAGAGGCAGGCGGATCTCTGAGAGTTCAAGGCCAGCCTGGGCTACCAAGTGAGTTCAGGAAAGGCGCAAAGCTACACAGGGAAACCCTGTCTCGAAAAACAAACAAACAAACAAAAACAACAACAACAACAAAAAAGTCCATGATACTGTTGACCCACGGACCAAAGCCACACAAGTCTGTATACCTGTTTGTGCAACTCCTCCTCCTCTGGGAACTTATTCTAGGGAACTAATTATGCATGTGACAGCAGTGTATAGGGGAAGAAACACAAACAGCCCAAGGGATAAACAATACTGGCCTGGTTAAAGCATGGCATATTGATTTAACAGACACTGTGCTTTATAATGCAGCAATATTAACAACACAATAAGGTAACATTTAAGGTATGAAAGATACTGTCGCTGCTTGGAGGAGAAATGTTCTCCATAGGTTCCTATATTTGACCATTTGGTCCCCAGTTGGTGGCACTGTTGGGGGATGTTTAGAGGTGTGGCCTTGCTGGAGGAAGTGTGCGACCAGAGGTGGGCGTTGGCGGTTCTGTCCCTTCAGTTTTCTCTTCCTGCTCTGTGCTTGCTGTTGAAGATGTGAACTCTTAGCTCCCTGCCACTTGCGGCCATGCCTCTGCCCTGCCATGATGTATTTTAATGCCCTGAAACCATAAACCATAGTAAACTCTTTCTTGTTTCCTTGGCCATGGTGTTCTATCACAGCAACAGAAAGGAACTACTACAGATAGTGATAAAGTTACATGAAAAGTTACAGTGCAAACCAGAAGGTACGTTACCGTAGGCTCTTGATGCTCAAGGGATTTGTTACCAGAGAAAAGTAGCCTATGTACAAAAATACTTGAAAATCGGGTTGTGAGATGGGCAGTGGGCAAAGGTGCTTCTTCTAGGCCTAATGACCTAGGACCCACATGGTGGAAGAAGAGAACTGACCTACAAGTTGTCCTCTGACATCCAGGTATGCTTTGTGGCAGGTACACCCTCTACCTCACCACAGACAGACAGACAGACACAGAAATAGACACAGTCAGACAGACAGACACACACAAACACATAGACAAATAAATATAAAAATTATTAGCAAAGGTTCTTTTTATTCTGTTCTTATTGCTTATCTGTGTTTTCCTTAATAAATGGCCACTCACTATAAAAACAGAAATTAAAACAAAATTCCATTCTTCCAGAAAATTCCTTAGGAATTCATATGACCAGGGTTGGGGATTTAGCTCAGTGGTAGAGCGCTTGCCTAGCAGGTGCAAGGCCCTGGGTTCAGTCCTCTGGAAAAAAAAAAAAAAGAAAAAAAGAATTCATATGACCCTCACTGACTCACCCTTGCTACGTGTCCTGAGTCTGGGTGTTTATTCTGCATTATACAGTGGGATTTCACAAACAATGTGGGTTCCACTAACTTCAAGTGCAACTGCATGGTAACCCAACTTGAGGCTCAGCAAGATTTCAGTGAGCCGACATCTCTGCAGAGTCGGGGGTGAGCCCTCGTGCACGTAAGAGCAACCTTGTTCAGGGCTTCGCCCCAAAATCAAACTGATGCATGTAAAAGATGGTGCTGGCCAAAGAAAGATACAGGAAATAAAGGCAGCGTGCTCCTACCTGTTCATCATCTCGGCAAATGCTAACCCAAGGACAGCAGCTGGGGTGGGATGGCCTCAGCAAGGTACGCAATACGGCAGTGTCCTGCACTGAGAAATGCATGCTGGGACAAGTTAACACACTGTAAAAACAATGAGAACTCGCCATGCTCTGGGAAATTTTTCTGACACATTAACAGTCCCGCTTCCCTTTCCAAATAAGACTGTTTGCATCTTGAAAGTATTTCATTTCATCGTTTAATCTTGTGGGTTTTGAAATACAATTTTTCCTACACATTACATGGGAAAATGTCTATTTATTTCTGCATGTTATTGTCCTGTGTAGGGTTCAAAAGAGTTTTTGAAGTGGATAGCTGTTCATGTGCTTGGCATCTCAAAACATAGAAGGTGAAGGGCAGTGAGTGGATGTGCAAAGTGATGGAGAGATGGAGGGAGGGAAGCGAGGAGGAGAGAGTGAGAATATGATCCTCATCTTCTCCAAGTCATTGTCTCCCCCACAAACATGTCTGAGCTGCTAATGGAGAACTGCAGTTGAAAGGCGGGGCCTTGGCTACCCACAAAAATCACACCGAGGCGCAGATGAGCCTGTCACCCTGCTCTCCAGGTCTAACCCCTGACACAAGAACACAAGTGATCAGTTCCAAATATAGGCAGTACAGCCTCTGAGGCGGGAAGGACCACCAAGAAGACCCCCATTCACTCCATCTCTGGGGCCTCTCCCTGGCCCTTAAGGAAGGAGTGTGGTGACAATCAGCAGCACGATTCAGCACAGCAGTCTCTGGTGAATGTGCTAAAACAGAAAGCTTACCGCTGCTGCAGGGGTGGGGGTGGGGGTAGGGGTGGGGGGCCTTGGGTAAGACCCCAAGAAGCTGAGTTTACTCAAGACACCGATCCTCTGAAGGAGGCAGCTCCTTCTTCCTAAGAATGTCCCGGAGTGTGGCAGCTACACCTTGAACATGACTTTGCTCTGAAGTCTTTGTCTCAGTGAAAATGTGTGCCTGCATAAGCGTGCTCTGGCTGTGGTCCACAGTGACGGAAAAAAATGTAGAGAAAGCGACTGTCATGCTCTCTCCTCCTCCTCCCACCCACATGGAGATGGAAATGGGTGAAGTGACTTCGCCCGCGGAAGCACACCCCAAAGACAGTTCAGATGGCCATGAGGAGAAGGCGACGCCGTCTGCCAGCTGAGCAGTGTGGAAGCTCTGATATACTACTGCACAGCGGAGCTGATTTTTAAAATAAAAGAAAAAGCTAGCCGAGGCCTCTTCCTCCCTCTGGTTGCTATCGACTCTCCAAAACGCTGGGTCTGGCGTGCTTTCTGATCCCTAGAGTTTGATGCACGTTTGGTTCACAGACTGCAGTGTGTCTGCACCAGATGGCCTTGAGTTAATGAACACAAACTCATCACTTTTGCTCACCAGGGAAATGTGCAGCTCAATCTGATTTGTACTCTACAACTAAAAATATTTGAGTATTTTTAGGGAGCATTTTACCGAGACAAAATGGCACTTCAGGAAAGCATTCAAAACAAGGGACCGACCAGCAAATTGCAACCGTGATCTCCTGTGCATTGAGCTGACTCCTTGGACCAGGCACACACCAAAATTAAAGCCATGGGCTATAAGCTGAACATCACAGTGGCCTCATTTTGCCCTATCCCCACCCCTGACTCCAGTTCCAGTGTCTTGCCCTGTGCTGAACTTGTGGTCCCCAAAGAACATAAAAGAACACATTCAAATGCTAGATCTGCTGATTTCCATATTAGAAACTGGCCTTTCACAGGGTGTATGGTGCCCAGGCATGCACGTGCACAGTCCTTGTGCATATTTCTAGTGTCTTCTTATTTGTATGTTTTTTTACACATAACAATTTTTGGATCCTGAGATGACCCAGTAAATGAACTCTGTAGGACTTCCATTTTGTCCCACTCAGCTACAACTTCTTTTGGGCTGAGTTTCTTCCGGGTCGTCAGCCCCAGCCAACAAAGCAGTTGATGCCTCATGATGGATCAGGAAATGGGAAACTGTTTTGTACAGCTCATTTCTCCCCTCCTCCAAACTCCCACATTTTCTGCGGTTTTATTTAGAACTCATGGCAATTTGGCTCATGAACGTTGAAGTCACAGCTTCATCAGTCAGCTCTGCTCTGGGCGCCTGCCTCGATCAAGCCAGCAGCTACGCGAGCGGCTTCTGTTCTCATTAACTGGGACTGCAGTAGCCTGGGCCCACAGAAAGTCACCGGCCACCTCAAACCTGGGGCCTCTCCTGGGAGCTTATTAGAAATACCAGCTCTGGCTCCACCCAAGACCTAAAGAGCTCCAGGGGCCAGGTGTGCGGTAAGGTTGTGAGAGGTAACCAACCCTTAGCAGTCGTGTTACTGTGGGAAGAGGTCTTAGAGTCTATCCTGCCACATGTTCCTACGGGCTGCACTAACCTGTGAGGGAGACAGTTTAATCAGGTTTCCAGTGAAGATGTAAGCATCAGGCTCTCATGGATAGCTTTCATGGTTTTTTAAAAAAAAAGATTTAAAATATCTTGTGTGTGTGTGTGTGTGTGTGTGTGTGTGTGTGTGTGTGTGTGTGAATGTGCACATGAGTGCAGGTGTCCTGGAGGTTGGTGGTGTTGGATCCCCTGGAGCTGGAGTTATAGGCAGCTGTGAACCACTCTATGCGGGTACTGGGAGCTGAACCAGGTCCTCTGCAAGAACAGAAGAGCAGCAGATGCTCTTCACCATGGAGCTATCTCTCCAGTCCCCTCTCATGTTTTATTGTGATCATCGACAAACAAAAAAGTTACTTCCAGAAGAAAAAAAACTATCACTATTAGTGACACAGTGGTGTTTGGTAGAAATGAGCTCAGAGAGGGAAATTATACAGGCTTTCATTTGGACATGGGTGCCACATGGGGAGTCAGCTTCCGGCCAAGAAGCTCCAGTGTCTCAGACCAAATGGGGCATCTTATTCTCTTCAGGATGCTTAGCTGGGCTGTGTTGTCTGGCAATTCTAGAGCAGACACAAAGAATCAACAGGGAACAATAGTTTTGTGTGGCAGGTTTAAACATCTACTCGGTCAGCATCAGGGCAGGGCAGTAAGATAACTTCTGAATGCTGACCCTTCCTAGCCTGGCTGACTGTGGTGACTTTGACAGTCCTGGGTCACCCTGTGCCTGGCAGAGGGGAAGCTGGTAACTCTGGGGATGGAGGTAAGAGGTGGGTCTAACTCAGTGAGGCAGCTATGGTGAGTCTGGATCCTTGTAACTCAGAAATTCACCCTCCCAGTAGATTCACAGGACACCAGGGCTTTGCTCCGCCTACCCACCCAAGGGTGTCACATTCAAAAGGCTTCAGGAGCCACAAAGACAGTGAGAGGAAAGCCATAAAGGCTCGGACTGACCTTCCCAACACTGTGAGCGCATGAAGACTTGAGGTAGGTGAACCCTAGTTGAGAAGCAGTAGAAAGTGCAAAGATTTCTGTAGACACAGCTGTCTGTTGGTGAAGAAAGAGAACCATGGAGGGATGTTTTATTTGAAAAGCATTAAAATTCAAGCTTGGAAGGAAAAAGACCAAAGCCCTGAGACTACTTAAAGGTCACTGGTTGATGACTCGTGACTTCACATGAAAAGGGAAAGCGCCCCAAATGGCCTGGCAGGTTAAGGGGAAATGAAATTCAAATCAAGGCCTGCTGACTCCAGGGCCTAGCAATTTCCCTTCAAATCAGAAGTTAGGGTAGCCCAAGGGGAGGCTTTACCTTGACTGAGTGCCCTTGTCACTCTGGACTTTGTCTGTGACATTAGGGGGTCACTTGAGAGGGTCCTGAGGACTCTGACATTCTAACATCTAAGAGACTCTTACAGAGAGCTCAAACTGACCTGTCCCAGACATTAAGGACAAGTGGGTGTTATGAGCTGAATAGAAAGTCTTCTGTTGATAGTATTGAGAGCAGAAATGTATCCAGCTGTGCTGTTGAAAAGGGGCCTTCAGGACCTGATTGGATCACATTGGGTTATTAGGACAGAGGCCCATGCCTGAGTTACTTGTCCTGTTTCTGTGACTAAATGCCTAGCTAAAACAACTCGAGGAAGGGAGGGGGTTTATTTTAGCTCAAGTTCAAGAGGGGACACCATGCATCATGGTGGGAAGGCATGGTGGGGGGATCAGGAAGCTGGTCACATCTCATGCACAGTCAGCAAGCAAAGAGAGATGAACACTGGTGCTCAGCATGTTCCCTTCTTTTCATTCAGTCCTGGACCCCAGATCATGGGATGGTGTTGCCCATACTCTGGGTGGGTTTTCCCACCTTACTTAATCCTCCCTAGAAACACTAGACATGTCCAGAAGTTGTTCTCCTAGGTGATTCTAAATTCTACCTGGTTGACAATCAAGAGTATTCATGAGACCCCCTTGATTGAATCTCAGTGGCTTTATAGGGAGAGGGTCTAGGGACACATAGAGCTATGCACACAATACACACAGACTCTTGCTGTGCGGAAATGCCTGGAGAGCCTTGTTAGAACCTGTGTTATGCTGTTTAGACTCCCAAGGCTGTGAACAAAAGTGATGCCTCTTTTCTCATGGGTGTGTGCGTGTGCACACATACACATTGTCTGCAGGTGTATATGTGGGCATGGGTATGTGCTTGTACAGTATGCATGTAGAGGTCAGAGGGCAACCTCTGGTGTTGACGCTTGGGCAGACACCTTCTACCTTTTGAGTCAGGGTCTCTCGTTGGGCTGGAACACTGCCATACAGGCTAAGCTAGCTGACCTGTGAGCTTCCAGGGATCTACTGACTCCACCTCCCATCTCGTCATCACTGGAATCACAGGTGTGCATCACCGCATCTAGCTTTTTCCGGGAGTTCTCTAGATACAGACTCAGACCCTTGTACTTGTGAGGCAAGTGCTTTACAGACCAAGCCACCCTCCAGCCCTCTTCATTTATTTATTAAATAGTTTGTTTCTGGCATTTTGTTATAGTAATGTAAAACGGACCGATCCAGTGG
Source organism: Peromyscus californicus insignis (assembly GCF_007827085.1). Taxonomy (NCBI): domain Eukaryota; kingdom Metazoa; phylum Chordata; class Mammalia; order Rodentia; family Cricetidae; genus Peromyscus; species Peromyscus californicus. The sequence continues at coordinate 59,434,032 of NW_026294413.1, read as the reverse complement.
CCAGAGGGCCTCAAAGAGTGGGAAGGGGAAGGCAGCAATACCCTCAGAATCAAGCTGTTAAGGCACCAATGCTATGTTCATTGATGAATAAGTGTCGGGGCCTGTGCGGGGGGTGGGATATTGCAAAAATAACTCGGGCAGAGCCCACCCTGTCTTTGAGGGGCGCCAGGGGAAAATGTACAGGGGAGAGAGCCCCGAGCTGAAGGGGAATCAAGAGGCCAGGTGCACACAGACAAACGTGTAGCACCAGGAGGCTGCAGATTAGAGACTGACTCCACTCCATGGGAGTCAGTGTCTTAATAAACTAAAGACTCAAGGAAAGAGAAGGGGGTAGGGAGACATCAGCCAAGAAGACAGCACCTGTGAAGGCAAATGGTCATGGTGAAATTGCCGGCGTGGAGCGGAGCGGAAGAACTAACTGCTCATTACTTAGACCACTGCCCGCCACTAACGGAACCCGAAATGGCTGCTTTACAGGCCACAGCAACCGCCACAGCAGGCAAGGTGAACCTACCATTGCCGGGAACGCGTCACCCACCAAAAGCAATTTCTAAATATAAACTTTAGCAGCTAAATAATACATGTATTCTGCTTTGTGTGTAATTGTTTTAATTTATGGTTATGGTGTATAATTTGCATTACCTAATCATGTTTTAAAATGAAGCAATATATTGCATATCATTCTTGGATTTTTGTAGGCATTTTATTTCTTCTTTTCACCCAGGCTGGCATTCTGCATGGCACTGGATTATTCTGGTGATTTTATCTTTATCAGGTAAGGAATCCAAGAGCCTAAACACATGTGACCATCTCAGGAGGCCACCCTATGCCCACAGTGACCATTCCAGGTGTCTACCACCCACAGTGATAATCCCAGGTAGCCACACTACCATCCAGTGACCATCCCAGGAGGCCACACAATAATCCCTGTAGCAACCAGCCCAAACTTACTGTTTTCTTAACTTTTACCCCAGCTTCTAACTTTGGTCTCAAGGAAGAAAACCAAACATATGCCCCAATCCATCACATAGGCCCCTGCTGGATGTCAATTCTACCACTTCCATGGGTCTCACTTGAAGACCTTCCTTTACTCTGAAGCCTCTTTCCTCTGCCTTCGTGGGTCTCTGTGTTACAGTGGCCAATGCCCTTACCATAGCAAGCTCTGAACCAAGACCCTCTCCTTGTTTGCATGAGGGCATGTGACCTCTAACCCCCTTGATGCATGCCGGGGCAGAGAGAGTTTGGGCTCAGAAGAGCAGGGACAAGCATTCACATTAGGAATGATCAATAAAGCCAGGTATTGTAGTACATGTCTTTAATCCCATTACTCAAGAGGCAGGTGGATCTCTGTGAGTTCGAGGCTTGTCTGTTCTACATAGCAAGACAAAACAATAATGAAAAGAATGACATATAAGAGGTTGGAGAGACGGCTTAGAAGTTAAGAGAGTGTATTTCTCTTACAGGGGGCTCAAGTTTGGTTCCCAGGACCCATGCCAGGTAGCTCACAGCCACCTCTAACTCCACCTCCAGGGGATCTGACACCCTCTTCTGGCCTCCATTGGCACTGCACTCATGTGCACATATCTACATATATACAAATAATTAAAAATCCAATCTTAAAAAAATGAGTGACTAATAAACTGTGAGACAGAGGGTGGAATCTACACTGAATGTAAAGGCAGAATTATGGGAGATTCTTACTGCTCAACCTCATCTCTTCATGTCCAGAGAATAAGCAGATGACTAGATGGGGGCTGACACTACACGCTTACTAAGGAGAGGAAAGTCATACAACCTTTGCCACTTTGGAAGGAGGAAGGTCCATGGACGTCCCCAGATCCTTATGGGATTCCTACTAGAGATGTGAGACACAGAGAAAGAGGTCACATTAGACTATCCTCGTGTGTGCATATGGTTACAAACAGCACAAAGAGCAAGCACACAAACACAAACATGAGGAGGGAAGAAGACAAGAGACAAACTCCAACTGCATTGTGATAAATGCCCAGAGAGCTAGCCAGTCTCCAGTTCGAATCCAGGCTGCACCCAAACAGCAGTTTTGATTTCCAATCCCTATTGATTAAGTTTAACTTCATATAAACACACAGTGATTGGCGCACGTGTGTGTGTGTGTGTGTGTGTGTGTGTGTGTGTGTGTGTGTGTGTGTGCGTGTGTGTTTGAATGTGGTATGTGCATGTGTGTGGAGGCCAGGAGACGACATCAGGTATACTGCTCTATCGATCTCCATGTTATTCTCTTGGGAGTCTCTCACTGCATCTGAAGCAAGCTCCAGCATTCCTGCCCTACACCGCAATACTGACACTGCAGGCCCACGTGGCCAGGAGGCCGTCCTATCACTTTATGTGAGTAGTGGGGATGTGAACTCAGGTCCTCAGGCTTGTACGGCAAGCACTTCTACCCACTGAGCCATCTTCCAGCTCTGGCTAAAATTTGTTATTGTGAGGTGAAAACAAAGAAACGAACTCTGTAGATGGCATTTCTCACAACACAACTCCATTGGGCTGTGTTCCAATAGCTGGGCCTAATATCTAAGAGACACCCAGTGCTGCTGGGAGTAAGATACTGAATTTGTGTGGCTCTTCACCACTTTGAGGATATGTCCAATCCCATTTAACTTCTACATTGGATAGGAAATGGAAACAGTGTGTAATATGTGTGTTCATATACATGCATGCGTGTGTGTGTGTGTGTGTGTGTGTGTGTGTGTGTGCGCATGTATGGAGGGAATATGTGTAAGTGCATGCTCAGGGAATATGTATTAGTGTATGTGTTATGGGGGTGATGAATGGGCCTTGGATCACATTCCTTGGTTACAGATCTGCTTGTACTCCTTAAGACAATGGAGCCCATGATGATCATACTTATTAGAGATATATCTGCCATATAAATCACATCTTTTGACTCTTGGGCTGCCCCAAAGCATTCTTTGCAAGCGATTCTCAATTAACTGTGAAGAAAATTGAGGCTCCTATATGTTGGGGTGGAGTGTTACCACAAATACCCAGAATGAATCATGCCTGCTGGTCTAAAAGCTGGAGTCCCTCCTCCATTAACTCTGAGTTTGAGCACATGACTTTTCGTAGCCAAGGGAACCTCAGAAAAGGAAGCAGAGGTGTGCTAAGCTCTGTAGTTGGGGCTCAGTAAGTTGCCATCCTCCCCCCGCCCCCGAAGCAAGGCCAGCCCAGCTGACACTCATGAAGGAGAAAGACTACAGGGAGGGGACCAGAGCATCACAAGTTTAACTGCCGTCACACGGATGAGCCGGGCAGCCTGAGCACAAAACACAGGCAAGCACCAGAGTCACACCACTGGACCATCTCTATCCTAAACCACCGGGCTTGGGCCCGTCTGCTAGGCAGGAGCAGACAGGTGCACTAAGGAGAAACAAGCGTGTCCGTGACAGTCACTCACAGGCCCAAGAGTGGACTTGAAGATTTTGGAGCAGAGCCCATCTTGGTGAACTGAGAATCCCTGACGGGGTGCCTTGGATGCCGTTTCTTGTGACTCAAATATGAAATGTCCCCAGAGGTTCATGTGTTTGAACACGCGGTGCCCAGTAGGTGGTACTGTTCTTGGAGAGGTGAGGAGCATTTAGGAGGTGAAGCTTCTCTGGGGGAAGTGGGTCACTTGGGGTGGGGCTTGGAGTTCTCCAGCAGGCCCACTTCCTGTCCCCTCTCTGTGTCCTGACTATGGTCTCACTGCCATGCCTTCTCTGTGATGGACTACCCGTCCTTGAACCCTGAAACCAACAGTCTTCATCCGGTATTTGGTCACAGTCATGAGAGGGGAGCAAGAGCTGCATTCTGGAACCACGGAGAAATCGCTGCAGCTAACTCACCCACTCCGGCGTGAGTCCCACTGTGTGTGACACACTGGAGATGACTGGCCTCTATCAACCACAGGTACAGGTGAACAGCTGCCGAGAGACGGTGGCCCGATGAGTGGGAGACAGGGTGATGAAGGCCTTGCCTTGGTGGTCACACCGCTGTGAGCGCAGGGCAACAGTAGAACTCAGGCCTCCCCCTGCATCTTCTTTTGTGACGCCTGCTCACCTATTGCAGGATGAGAGGCTCCCGTCCTACGGCTCAGAGCTAAGGATCACATGCCAGTGTTAAGCAAGAGGCCGCTACTTGGGACTATGGTGTGTTCTGCCTTCAAAGGGATCTTTGGGTAAACAAGAGTCACAAGCGGTGTCTCCCAGAGAGCTACTCAGCAAGACAGAGGATGAATCAATGGACTCATTCATTATTGATACACACATATGTCAGAGCAGGATCTGAGCTAGCAGGGCCCATCGTGTGCAGATGATCCCTGGCTGGATATGTAGAACTGGGTATTCACAGGACATCACTTAAACATCTCTGCCATTATTGTTACGTTTCTGTTTGCTCGTGACATCTTCAAATGCATATACTCCATTTTAAAGATATTAAAGATGAGTCACAAACCTGTTGACTGCAGTCAAGGGATCCACCCCCCCAAAGAATAAAACGCCACATTTACATTTGTGGAATACAGAGAACTGGGTTGCCTCCCATCGTGGTGATCTCCCCTGAACTGATCAGGAGACAATGGTTTTGGAAAGCGATTTGCAAATGGGTGGAACAACAGACATACGCTTTGCACTGGGCGGGAGTGTGGAGAAAAACACATGCTAGAAACAAATTTTAATCATCATAAATCAGGCTTCCGTTTGCTCAACTGTAATAATACAATCCGCAGCTCATTATGAGCCTTCATGCTGCCTTCAGAACATGATCGCTCCTGCAGGATGTATAGCATGGCTTGTTGCATCTGACGTGCAACCAATTATAGCCTGTGTCAGCTCTGCTTATGTACTGTTGGGAAGGGTGACAGACAAAGGCATTTTCAACAACTGGGATGCCCTTATGCTGAGGTGTCATTGAGCCAGTGAAATGGTGAGCTCCAGGTTCAATGAGAGACTCTGTCTCAGAAAATAAGTTAGACGGGCTGGAGAGATGGCTCAGCAGTTAAGAGCACTGACTGTTCTTCCAGAGGACCCCAGTTTGGTTCCCAGCACCCACATCACAGTTCATAACCATCTGTAAATTCAGTTCTAGGAGCTCCAACCACCTTTTCTGGCCTTCACAGGTACCAGGCATACATGTGATACACAGACATAAATGCAGGGAAAACAGTATACATAAAGCAAAATGAGATAGAGACGTGACTGGGGCACACATACCTGCTGGGTGAGTGCACCCACCCACCCACCCACACGTACATACACCACATGATACACAATATATACACCACTGTGACCCGTTTAGGCCTCAAGGCCAGAGTGTTTACAGACTAAGAGGCCCTTTAGACTAGAACAAGCAGAAACTAATGGGGTTTGAGATGGCTAACACATGACAAGCAAAGGCCAGGGGAACTGGTAAGGAAGAGACTTCCTCTCCTATGATTCCTGCAGTAGCCTCAGTGGCAACTTGGACCTCAGACTGTCAGAGCAAGTCATGGCATTTGCTCTTAGTTGGAGGCCTCCCAGCATGGAACAACACACGGTCAGCTTCCCATCACTTTCTCGAGAGATGACATGCTGATGTGTGGGTCAGGAAAACAGCTGCCTAGGTTCCTTTGAAGACACTTGAAGGCTGCCTTTGCTACCATGAGGGCTTTATGAGAATACAAAGTTATCTAACGGGTGATGATGGGATGAGCGAGGCGGCCTCTCTGGCCTAAGGTTGTGTCTGCTCCACTGTGCTGGCTCTACTCAGCTCTACGAACAGCCACGGTGATCAGCGCAGAAGTGTTTTCCCCAGGACTGTAACACAGGGCGACCTTGGAAGGCACGCACGTTTCTTCTGCTCTGCTCTTGTGCTTTCTTGCTGACTGTAGCCTATAGCTCTCTCAGCCTTATCAGAAGGCCCACCAGAAGGCCAGGATGTTTATGTAGGATGATGGTGCCAGTGCTGAGGAGGAGTCAGCCATAAGGCCAGGATGTTTATGCAGGATGACGATGCCAGGGCTGAGGAGGACTCGGCAGTTCCTGGGTTAGGTAACCATCCATTAGCCTGCAAACCTCTAGGGCAGATTGCTTACACACGAGACAGAAAAACATCTTTTGAAACTGTGCCCATGACCAATGGACAATCACCAAACTTTAGCCCACTGCAGAAAAATCAATAAAGCCACTAAATCCATTGATTGGTGAACAACTCACTGCTCCAATACCCTGCCGCTTCAGCTGAGGTCCCAGTAAAGCTTTGTCTGGTTTGTTTATGGCATGCTGCTTGGGCTCATCCACATACATACACCCCATAAACAATTTCATTTTATGCGTGTGGGTATCTTGCCTTCATGTAAGTCTGTGGCACTACATGTATGTCTGATGCCTGTGGAATCAAGAGGAGGGCATCAGATACCCTGAAACTGGAACTGCAGATGGTTGGGAGCTGTGATGTAGATGCTCTTAGGCACTGAGCCATTTCTCCAGCCCCAGCTCAGGTTCATTTCTATTGTATCTGAGTTATAAGAATCTACCATCCAGTAACAGAAAAACGTGTGGAACATGCTCTCTGTACTCAAGCTGCATGGGTCCATGTGCCTCAGAGACCCTGGGAATCACCAAGATCTCTCCCAGGGTCCACAACCTCAAAGCCTTTTTATATGATAACGTGGTATATTTCTTCTTTGGAACTTATGATCTCAGGAGTGTAGGTAGAGTTTCTCAGGAGCTACGTGGATATGATAACAGCCTTACTCCAGCAGCTGAGACATGTGCTTGGGTCTCAGAAACTGCCCAGTTCCTATCTCTGAATGATAAATATCAAATAGTTCTTTTGGAGGGGTGTTCCTGAAGAATTCTCAAAAGTTTAAAGAGGTCCTGAGAGCCCAGATTCTGAGAATCACTGCTCAAGGTTAGGTCGGAAGGACAATGGAAACCCACGGGCCTAGAGTCTGCAACAGAGGAGGGCAGAGGCAGGACCAGAAAGGCTGGGCTCTCATTTCACTGCAGCACAGCTGACTCATCAGTAGACATTGTTGACACCATGCATTGAGCAGGCCCAGCCACCATCACACAGCATAGAGGCTAAGAGTGTTAACTCTCTCCTAAAGTCCTGACTGCAGCTCACCTCCTCTCACCCCTCAAAGGCAGGTCAGAGGGAGAAAGTCATTGCTAGGAAACAGCTATAATTCTCCCCTAGTTATCGGTATCTTCCCTGCCTACACGTTCCCCATCATCTGAGTGGTCAAGGTCAACCCCCCACCCCCACCCAGGAAAGTCACTTTGCTGGTGTCTCTGCAGACTTCTATATGAATTGTGATGTATTGGGACGGGAAGGACCTTTAGGGAAAGAAGACAGACAATGAGGCTGACACTGTAGACCGGGGCCCACTCTCAATGGAATATGGTGTTAGACCCATTTTAGAGACTAGGAAATGGAGGCAGAGTGTGAGTTACTTACTCAGGTTTAAATACAAAATCAGGTCTCTCTGCTATCCAAATCTACATATCAAATCTTAGGTCCACTATCCCGAGGTGCCAGATTGAATTCAGCATCAAAATCGTTTGGGGAGTTTAAAAATTTTCACTTTCATCAGCTCTACCCCTGGAGATTCTAATTCCACGGATGTGGGCGGGACTCTGGAAGCTTCAGAGCCTATCAGAGAACCCTGCTTGTGCTTGGCCTCAGCTACAAACACCGTGGGGAGGTGGGGAGCTTGCCCACATCAACACGCCTGGCTGGCTCTTCCGGGGTCATGCTTTTCTTGAAGAAATAAGACTTTATCATCATGTAAGAATTGTTCTCTATGAGGACAAACAGACACCAAGTGACTGGAGAAACTGACACACGGGTGTGTCACCAATGACTCCATATCCAGCAATCACTCACGAATGTTTGTAGATTTTGGTTCTGCCTACAGTGTTCTATGACAGCCCTCTCAGCAGCATGCTGGCACCGGTAAATACTTTGAGAATGGAAATGAATGTGGTAAGGTGGGTATAGGATTCTATAGCCTCATGTATGGGTGAAAGAGGGGCAGGACCCCCCACATGACCACTGGAATATAGCTCAACAGTCTGATGCTACGGGCCTGAAAGAATCTAGGTGCTGGCATTGGCTCAGACTGAGGCTCGCTGGAATAGGCCATCATGGCTCCTTGGTATCTGGGGGTTGTATCCTTAACTTTGCGGTCCCTATCTCAGCATGCATGAGGACTCCATTTCTCACGCCACACAGAATGGACCTCAAGTTAGTACAGCTGTCTTAACAGTTCACCGACATTTGAAGATGGGGTGGGAGAGGGCCTGAGAGGACCATAAGAGGGCCCATATGTCCCCTCCTACATAGTGAGACAATGTGGTGGGAAGTCCCATTGCCTTACAGGAAACACAAGCCAACAAGGACTCAAGCCAAGGACAGGGCAGATGCGGAAAGCTATCTGATTCCTGGTGTATATGTTGACTTCCACATAGATCTTATATTGGTTCCTTCTCCCCTTGTGGTAACAAAATGCCCCACAAAAACAACATAGACAAGGGAGAGCTCTTTCTAGCTCACAGCTGGAGGGTGCTGCCCACCACAGAGGAAAGCGGGGCAGCAGGCGCTTGAGGCAGCTGGTGACACGGCCCTGGCAGTCAGGAAGGCAGAGTGGGACCCTGGCGCCCAGCTTGCTTTCTTTTTTTATCCAGTTCAAACTGTAGCCGATAGATGATGCCACCCACATTTAGGGTGAGTCTTCTCTTTCCAATAAACCATATCTAGACAAATCTCTTACAGAAATGCCCACGGGCTTGTTTCTCAACCCTATCCGGTCCACATCAGAGACCTCATGCAGAAGTAGCTGGTATAGGTCCTGAATCACAAACTCCAGCAATTCATGACACAGACCCAGTCCAGAGCTGGGTACCCTCCTAAGAAAGGTTGCTTAACCAGCAAAGTATGCTCCCAAGGGCTCCACAGTCAGAGAGAGAGAGAGAGAGAAAGAGAGAGAGAGAGAGAGAGAGAGAGAGAGAGAGAGAGAGAGAGAGAGAGAGAGAGTGAGTCATGTGAGAATTTTACAAGCTCTATCTCAAACAGAGCCCTTGGTAAACTACCTGTGAATTACAGTTTCCGCTCACGTGTTGAAGGGCTGGAGAAACAGGGCCTGTTAGGTGAGAATGTGAAATCTCTCCCACAGGCTCATGCTTTGAAGCTTATTCAAGCTGGTGGTGATATTTTGGGAGCCGTGGATCTTTTAGGAGGTGAGGGCCTCGAGAAGGATATAGGTTCTTGGGGAGAGAAAAGTGTCTTGGAAGTTGATAGTCTAGGCAGCCCTGGGTTTTGGTCTTGTCTTCTCTACTGCCTGATCAGACAGGATGTACACTGCCTCAGGCACACACTCTCAGTGGCACAGGCTAATCACTCTACTCTGCTATGATTGACATGAGCCAAACTTAAATCCCTCCTCCTTTAAGCTGTTGCCATCAGACATTCGGGTCACGCCCATGGAACATAACTAACACAGGACCCCTTGGTACCTGCTGGTGACACAGAAGGATGAAGTGTATTTTCACATACCAGCCATCTTCAACTTCAACTCTATGGAAAGTCACCTCGGTTCATACAGACATGGTGATAATCCCAGTGAACGAGGAAACAGAACAGGATCAAGTATGGGGCCTTTTCCCAGGTGGAAAACGCAGCTTGGCAATGACAGTGGTTGCCCACCATCTGCTCCCCACACTCCTGGTTCTGCTGTAGCCTTGCCCTGGCAGAGTGGTTCCTGAACTGCAGTCCTCACAGCTGGTAGTCTCCCTTGAGCCTCACAACAGTCCGCAGTGTGAGCAGGCAGGGGATAAGCTGATAGTTCTGTTCTGTGGATTAGGTTATGACATTTAAGAAGGTAAATGAGTCACCCATGCATCCCACAACTCTATCAAAGGGTGCAAGAGGCTTTAAAACATGCACAGTGCACTGGGCCCCTCTTGTGCTCTCTCAACCCTAAAATACTATTTGCCTCCTTGCAGTTATTCTGGACCACCTTTGCTTTCTGGGACTGTTTCCTTCTCTGGGCTCATTTTTCCAGATCCCCTTTCTACACTCAGCGTGCACACAATGGCTTGCATTTTCTTCTCAGTCCTGATCCCTGCAATTCTCTTTGCCTTTTCTCCCACAGAAGGGCACTCTTTCCCTCTGCTGCTCTTTGATTGGCCCTGGGGTTCATTTTTTCTTATCTATTATCAGCCTCCCTAACCCTTGCTTGGCTGGGTCACCTAATTTCCCTTCGACCTCCAGGACTTATTAGTCTTGCTCCAGAAACCCACAGCCTTGCTGTCATAACAAAGGAAGTGTGTGCTTGTGAGGACCACTTTGCAAACTGATTCAGCCAGTGAAGGGCACCTTGCTGCGTACTAATGATGCTTTAATCACATGTTCCTGACGTGACTGCGTAGGGAGAGTTGAGCAGCTTGTGCTGCATCTCAGTGCAGCTGAGGAAGCCTGGGCTGAAGGGGAGCATAAGACAAGATGGAGGTCATGAACCACATGATATCGCCAAGGAAATCATAATGATGTTTGATATTATAACCAGAAAATTTAACCACTTTCAAGAAGCCAGAGGAACCTGCTTGAATACAGATCAATGTACAGTGGACTGCATGCTCCTCTTTGTATGCTGTTAGCAGTTTTTCTGGTAAGGTCTTGCCTGATGGTGACGTGGGTTCCTGGAGGGCTGGCTCACCCTCTGATGGCATCCTTTGTGGCTGTCAAAAAGGATGTGTGAGCTTACCTTCAAATACAGATCATTGATTTCAACTGTGAGACATGCACCCACAGCACAGCATGTTCAGGCTGCTTTTGTTTGGGGGTGCTCTGTACCCTATATCCTTGGCTCTGCCTGGGAATGGTGGCCAGGGCCTGCCTCAGTCCTGCTATGAAAAAAAAAAGGACACAACACACAGGGACAGAACTTTTAAGTCTGTCTTGAGAAGATGCTAATTTTAGTAAGATCCCATTTTGCTCGTGGCATACCTTGAGTCTAAAAAAATAGACTTAGAAATAAACGCCTTTTACTTACTGGACCCTGTGTCTAGAAATGTATCAACTTTTAAGAAAATATGTAAACACACATACACAGCTGAAAACAACCTACATATCTAATGAGAGACTAAATACAGACTTGTAACTTATCACATGAGAGGCAGTTTTGGAAATCACAACCCAAGTTATGCAAGGCAATAGAGGCTGAACGTCATTGAGGGGGCCCCCTCCCTCCATGGAGAGCAGAGCCTACCTAACTTCTCTGTGTGGCCCAGCCCAAACGCTGTCTTCTTCCTTGTCCACTGGCTAATTTACAACAGGCATCGAGTTTGGCATGAAGAGGATAAGACGCCCCTGTGGTAGTTCTCACTAAGGACATCATAAGGAAGGGCAGGAATGAGCTGTATAGCTAGGTACCAGATCAGATTCCCGGGGCCTGGGGTCAGGACAGGGTAATCTGCAGCTCTGAGCCAGTAGTGATTCCAACTGCCTGGGTAAATTTGGAGATGACATCAGCAGGAAGAAGACGATTTGGAAACCATCCCTTTCCAAGGAGCTTTCCACAGCGAAGCTCAGGCCCCTTCTGTCCGGGCACTGCATCACTAACAGGATCTGGGAGCTGAACTCAGGCCCATCTGAGTTCACAGCCACTATGGCTCTGAGAGTACAAGGGGACCCCTTGAATTTCAAATCCAGACACTACAAAAGACTTCAACTCAGAGCAGTTCAAGGTGAAGGAGAAGGCCAGCCCACTCCGCAGAGCCTACCCTGCTTTGTCCTTCACAGGCCTCCCGCTTGAGGCAGAAACTAAAAACCTTGACCTCCACTCCATCCCATCAGTGCAGTGCACACAGCCTGAGGGGGGGTCCCGGTGGCCCCCACGGGTGACTGTGCTCGCGGCCCAGCACCACTGATGGCTGCTCACTGGCAGGGCGGCAGGGCGAGAGACCTGACGCTATGGGCCTTTTCTTCCTCCTCCACTAGCAGCCAGTGGGCGGGCTTGCTCCGCCAGCTGCCATGGCAACGGGAAGATGGCTCTGTGGTGCCCAGAACAGATGTCACATGGGCTGCTGTGCTCGTGTTGGGGGTGGGGAGCACGGTGGGGGCAAAAGAGGAGGGGCCGTGCCTTTGGAGTTAAATGGTCCCACCAGAGGGAGTAAGTCACATTTGGAAGGGAATGTGGAGCAGTAACATCTATTTTCTTTCTTGTCCCCGTCCTTTAAGCTCTAAACATACACGCACAAACACAAATGGCCTTTCATCTCTGCTCCTGAGGTGCTGGAGGCTCACAGCTTTCTAGGCGGACATGAAAGCTGTTATCTCTCCTAGCCTCAAATGAACATCGCCTCGGTGGCCCAACCGCGAACAGGCAGCGCTCTGCTGTCTTTTAGGGACTGGCCAGGAGGCTCCATTTGGGTGAGTCCAAGGAACCTAGCATCACGCAGAGCAGAGACCAATCAAGGGGAAATTGAAAGGCAAACACACTGGGCTCTCCAGGCAACGACAAACCGGGCTCCAGGCTTCATACGTTTGCCACTGAAATGAAAGAGTCTCTGTGTCCCCTTCCTCCTCCCCATGGGGTCTTTGATCATATCATGCCAAAGGCCATTTTATACGGACTAAACTGGGGCAAGGCTCATAAGTCTACCTGTCTCAACCCAAAGACTCTTTGTCCCTAAAATAGATCTATCTTAGCTGAACTGCTGCATCAAAAAAAAAAAAAAAAAAAATTCTACCACTTTCCATTTCTCCTACACAGAATTGGTACACATATGTACATTAATATGATAAACCCATATATTTGCTGTTAAGAGATTATATAAATACTAGGAAAATGCCAGGTGCCAGTGGCCTGTTTTCCTCTCTGCTTCTAGCCCAATGCTGAGATGCTAACCTCAGATCATGGGAATTGGGGACAAGGGGGCGAAGGCATAGGTGCTGCCCTAATCTGATGCATGACAGTCATTGCATGTATGGGAGGATGAGGAAATGCTACAGAGAGTTATTTTGCACTGGGGTTTAATTCACAGGACCAGCATGCTCAGAGTGGCTGCTTTGTGCCAAGGAATGCCACAGGGAGGCGGGGGGGGGGGGGGGGGGAGCAAGCAGAGCCAAGAAGATCTCATTTATCACCAAGAGGCAGAAACAGCACAAAAACTCTTATAATGGGTCTGATGATGGGAGGGTTGCAAGCAAGGCATTATGGGAATGTGGAAAGAGGCAGGCTCTGAGAGAGGTGTCCTGGGGTGTGAAGAGATGAGCAGGAAGAATCTGGCATTGACAGAGTACCTGTTTTGTGACAGACATGTTACATACACAGCACGCCAGATGGATCATAGAACTTCCTAAGAGGCAGCTACTGCTATCCTGTTTTTTAAAAATGTCAGGAAACCCAAGCTTAGAGTGGCTAACAGTCCAAGGTCATTCATCAAGGACATAGATAGCCATACTGCCCTGTACACCTGCCTAGAGACTGACAGAAGATACGACCCCACAGGAAACACAGGAGCAAGAGTATCTGTCATTTTCAGATCTAAGCAACAAAGTTCAAAAGATCATGGATTTCAAACAGTCTCTGAAGCTTTCCTAACACCCCTTAAACACATAGTAATTAAAATAAAAAGCATTGTTCACCTAGATGTACATGAGAATGTATCACAATGGATTCATATATCACTGGGTGCTATTGGACTTTTCCATGCCCTTGAAAGATGAGGGGTGGTCCCACCAACAATTTTCATTCACTCATTTAAATGTCGCCCTATGTTGGTAGAGCTTTTTGTGTCTGTACCTTTATCGAAACGAAACGTCTTCCCAGCCCTGCCAAGATTGCTGTATTTTATCAACAATCTGGCCTGCACCTGAAATCCTCGGGTGTTTGTGACTCACTGAAGGAAAAGTGGTGATCAAGAGTGAAAGGCTGCCTGACGGTGCCCAGGTCTGTGCAGCTCTCAAGAGTTGCCGCTTGCAAGCCCCAAGTCCCCTGCAGAAGACTAGCTTCCTTGACACTGCAGTGAAGATCTACAACCACCAGGGGGCAGTAACACAAACCAGATTTGTTTCCTTCAGGTCTGAATGTGGATGTGCACAGTTTAATGCATAAAGCCCATTATTACAAGCTTTTCCTCTGCCCACCCCCTATTAATGAACAAATGCCCAGGGGTAATGCAGAGATTTCTAAATACAGTGCAAGAAAGGGCAATCTGTACTCATACACAGGGAGTCTAACATGCAGTAATAAGTGGAAATGAAAATAATCACCAAGATGCAAGTGAGCCATTAGGCTAAAGAGTTAGCCCTCTGTCTGGCTAAAACACAGAAATACAGATGCCTGGCTCACAGAAATGAGCATTTTAAAAATATTTATTTCACAAGTTTCTATTTACCGTTCATAATACTATCCATAATTACAACTTCAAAGCTCCAAGAGGGGTCTAGCAGGAATTCCATTTCTAGTGCTGAGCACAGAGACAGGATAGTCCTCTTAGCCTAAGGTAAATAAATGCATGAATTATTCAAGAACTCCTACGGGCATTTTAAATCATAACTCCATGCTGTAAACAATAGCACAAGTTTAAAAAAAATTAAGATGAAGAGCTGTCTAAATTCCCAAACCATAAAACAGCTACCGACACCCACATCTACACAAGCTCTCCCAATGGCTGCGGTGTCTTTCTGTAGGAATTCTTGGTGTGTTTACAGGTTTTAAAGATAGCAACGGAGAGAATATAATAACATGGAACCTACTCATTTCCCTGGGAACAAAGAATATGGAATGGTCCCGCTATTTTTGTGACCAAGGGGAGATTTCTCAGTCCTCTCTTCTAACAGTCGTTTGGGATGTGAGGCCTGCAGAAAAGACGACCCAGCCACAGCTAGCAACCTCATCTCTGGAGTCACCCCATGCCAACCCAATAGTCATAAACTTCCAGACAGATTGCGTAGTTATTATCCACACAACATGGCTGAAACACACATGGAGTTCTGTGTCAAGTGACCATAACTCTCTAAACTTTCTACTGGGGTTGTTCTGGGAATGAGAATGCACCCCTCTGGGCTTCGGTTTCCTAGCAACAGAGGTAGGAGAACAGATCTTGCCCTGTGCCCTTGTGTGGTGTGACGGTCATTCGGTATAATGGGAAGAAAAATGCTAAGAACCCTTGAGATTTATGAAGACTTTCGGTGTGTGTCTTCTCTCCACTTCACACGAGGAACTGGAGCTGCAGAGACTAATCCAAGGTCATGGAGGGTGAAGGCAGAGCCGGGGCCCCAGCTGGCTGTTCTCATCCAAGGCTATGATTCTTCCCATCCCTCAGTGGAGCTGAGCACACACAACACAGCTGTCTCAGTCTGCTCTGGAAAAATACCTCAGACTAGAAGGCACACAGCACAACTGTGGACTTGGGTAAAGGGCAAGGTGTAACAAGGCAGGCTGCATTCCAAGGCCCCTTCTCCCGCCTTGTAGATGGTTAGATTGTGTTTACACAACTTTTCTGAATGCATGAGTAAAAAGAGAAAAAGAATGGCCTCCCCAATGTCTATGTCTTTTCTTATAAGGTCACTAATCCCACCATGACACTCTACCCCATGACCTTATCTAACCCAAATTACCCGGATCCAAAACCATCTCACCAGGGAAGGGCAAGGCTTTAGCAGAGGAGTTTCAGTGGAGAGAAGATAGAAATTTTCATCCCATAATAATGGACAATACAACAGACTTGTTCATCTCCTGGATCTCTTTAATTGAGGTCAACAAATATTTGCAGACGATGTGTTAGCAGCCAAGCATAGTTGCAGGCACTTGGGGCACAAAGATGGGAGCCCCCAAAAGGCTGGCTTAGAAAAGAAAATGTCAGAATAGGTCCTAAGACATTCTCTTCAGGGAAGGGTATGTGTGACTTGTGAGCACTGGAGACTGTATAGGGATGGTTGGTTACAACAACCTTCCAAAGATCTTTCTTCAGACAGCTCTGCTCAAAACAGCTGCAGTATGAGTCTGGCAACTAATCAGTACATAATTAATATTTGATAAGGTAATTAATTTATTAATTTACTGGGGAAGGGAAAGAGATAAGTCATTTTCAGCCTACAGATGCCTGGAAGGAGCCACATAGGATCTGCATGTACCTCCTGGGGTGGGGGGGTGCCACTGGTCTGGCTGTACTCTGGTGGTACTGGTATTATGGAATAATCATTTAATATAATGGATTTCTGTGTTGAGCTGGCATAATTACAACTATTTTGGGGGTCCAGAAACTAAGAGGACTCAACTTCAATTTATCTATATTGGATCACTACATGTGTGATGCAAATGCCACACTGTAGGGTGGGTGTGTATGTGTGTGTGTGTGTGTGTGTGTGTGTGTGTGTGTGTGTGTGTGTATGCTGGATGAAAGAAGGGAAGGGAAAAAAAGAAAAAATGGAGATATATATTTATAATATAATATATATATTATATATATTATATTATATTTATATATATCTCCATTTTTCTTTATATTTATATATATAGGAGATATATGAAAGTCACTTAGTTCTTCTAGCAAATCTGTGGAGAAATTTGTTACCCAGAGAAATTAACTCAAGCTCAGGGTAACTAAGACTAGAACATTCTTGTCAACCTTCCAAATGTTATTTTGAAAAGAGAGAGGGGAGAGAAGGCAAGAGGTGGAGGAAGATGAAGGAAGGGGAGAGGAAGAAACAGGGATGGGGGAGGAAGGGAGAGAGGGGAGAAGAGGAGGAGGAGAGATTCCGAGTGAGAGATTCCGAGAGAGAGAGCTCGCTGTCACAGACATTCCTCCAGCTCTAGGACTACTCTTGGCTGTCTTCAATATGCCGCTTTCCTTTAGGAGTTGTTAAGTTGGGTCTCTTTTGAAGGTAGAGGGAATAAACATGCACATTTCAACCTCCTTGCAAAACCAGATACAGACCGCAAGACAGTAATGCCTGAAAGGGCACCGCCTACCCAAGTCTGCGGTATCCAGAAACCCTCCAGCTTCATTCAAAGTCTCTGAGCTTTGGGTGGGAATTACATGTTACATTATAGACATACCATGAGAGGGGCTGTTACTAGAAGTTACAGATGTCTTATGGGAAGAGAGTGTCATGATTGTATGGAGTCTGGAAGACCAAACTAATGACTGGGTTTCAGACAGGCACTAAGGAGGCCATGGCAGAGTCAGGCGCCAGGGAGGGAAATGATCTGGATATGCATGATGGCCACTCTGGCTGCCCTGTAAAGGCAGCTATAGCAATGGAGAAATAAAAAGTTCACTGGTCCAGGAACAGATGGTGGTACCTAAGTGATGGCAGTGACTGAGGTTATGACAGAGAAGCGGGTACATGGGAGTTGTATCTGTGGGTAGAATCCAGAGACTGTGGTTTGAATGTGTGTGAAATGCTTCCCAGAGGCTCCTGCATTGGAATGCTTGGTCCTTAGCTCAGAGCAGGCTTTGAGGTAAAGCATAGCTTTAAGAGGTGCATTAGTGGGGCAGGTTTTAAGGTTCCTCAGCTGCACCCCACTTCCTGTTCTCTCTATTTCTTGACTGTGTAGGCAGTGTGACTGACTACCTCACAGTCCTACCACCATGCCTTCCTCACTATGGTGGGCTGTATCCTCTCCAACCGCTTTTCCCTCAAGTTGCCTCTTCTCATGTATGTGGTCACAGCAATGAGGCCAGCAACTAGTGAGCCTCAGTGACCTGGTTAAGTGGTGGTGAGGGGTGAACACAAGCGATGGATGTGCGGGGCTCCCAGGGATGCTGTCAGTGGGAGGGTAGGAGAAAGGACCCAGACTCACTTATTTAAAAGTCTTCAATCTAGGACTAGCTGTGTGGACAAGGATGCAGAAATAAGCAAGTGAGTATTTCTATACAGGGATCTGGAGGCCATGGGGCTCTTTGGGTCATGAAACTGAGTATCTTTGGTACAGAGAAAACATTTACAACACACAAGAGCAAGGTGGCAGAAACTTCATTGGTAGCACATGTAGGGAGGTTATTTGAGAATACAATATTTCTGTTTCTCCATCTGCCTTTTTCTGTGTCTTCTCTCTCTATCTCTCATACACACACACACACACACACACACACACACACACACACACACACACACACCCCTCCATGCATGTCAGGGCCTCACTGGGAAGATGTGGCATTAGTGAGTATACAGCTGCAATCTAAATGGGAAGAGAATCAAATAATCAAAGGTGAGACTTTATTCTAAAAATTACTGGCTGTTTTGAAGCAATCATTACATCCTGTTTTGTATATTTTTGGGGTGCTTTTCTTTAAATTATACATTGAACTGCATATAATCAAATGCATAGATGATAGATGATAAATTGCCAAATAATTGAAAATTAAGATAAAATTACAGAAATTATTTAAAGAATATAGTTATATTGAAGATATAGATGGATGCATAGATGGAAGAATGAATAGATGGGTGAGTAGACAGGCTGATGGAAGAGGGGCTATATAAATAGACAGGTGGTTAGATGGATGGAGAGGCTGGGTGGGTAGCTGAAAGGATGGATGGATGGGTGGGTGGGTGGGTGGGTGGGTGGGTGGATGGATGGGTGGGTAGATGGGTGGATGGATGGATATGTGGGTGGGTGGGTGGGTGGGTGGGTGGGTGGGTGGGTGGATATGTGGGTGGGTGGGTGGGTGGATGGGTGGGTAGATGGGTGGATGGATGGATATGTGGGTGGGTGGGTGGGTGGATAGATGGGTAGATGGGTGAGTGGGTGGGTAGGTGGGTAGATGGATAGGTGAGTGGGTAGATGGATGGATGGGTGGGTGGACAGATAAACAGACAGAGAAATTAAGGAGACAGTTTTTAAACACTGTTTAATATTTGAAATATAGTAATTTAAAATGCACCCTGAGAAGGTTTTATGCTTATTAAAGCTCAATATGTTATAACATGTACACAAAGGAAAACACTGATTTTTCTTCTCTCTTCTGACAAGAGAAGTACTCAAAGAAATCCTGTTTTCCATTCATGAGTCTTGAGGAGTTAGGAATGAGTTAGGTCATACGATAGGCCGCAACTAGCTTCATTCACATCTATTGTCTCTTAAATTTCAAGACCCACAATCTACCAGGGATTACAATGCTTAATTCTTTTTTGTTGTTGTTGCTTTGTTTTTCAAAATAGACCTTCTCTGTGTAGCCTTGGCTGTCCTGGATCTCACTCTGTAGACCAGGTTGGCCTCAAACTCACAGAGATCCCCCTGCCTTTGCCTCCAGAGTGCTGGGATCAAAGGCATGCACCACCACCGCCCACCAAAATATTGAATTCTTAAGTGGGGAGGAGTCACATTTTGAGTACGAAGGAATCCCACATGAATCCTATCCTTAACATTCCCAGAGGGCATGATTCATTCAGGTGACAATGAGAAGACATTGGTTAGGACAGACTGACTTGGGAGAATCATCCACAGTGTATGATAATCCACAAGCAATATTACCTTTGAATATTTCCTCCAGTTATTTGCTTACAAATAACCACACCGTAAAACTCCTTAAGGGAAGAGGTTTGCACATAAAGACAAGATTAGGAAAATACTACACATATCCTTAAAAGATGAGAGCACCGGACACATTTTCATGAATGTCCTCAGCTCACCAAGACATGAAGTAGCATAAAGACAAGATTAGGAAAATACTACACATATCCTTAAAAGATGAGAGCGCCGGACACATTTTCATGAATATCCTCAGCTCACCAAGACATGAAGTAGCTTTATGTTCCATTAGCAGAACTCAGCCCTGTTGAGGTCATTAAATCCAGCCTGAAGTTTGGGTTTCACTCCTGCAGGTTTGAGCCTCCTTCCTGAACCTTCTTGCCTCCCCGGCCCCCACCATCAGATCAGAAGTGAGAAAAATTCTTCTTCAGGTTGCCGGCGGGCCTGGGATTGACAGCCCAGCCAACTTTGCAGAAAACCACAGTTTGGAGGGAAAAATCACTTTCGGTTTCTGGCTCCTCAGCACTCCTACACATCTAATTAGCTCAACAATTGGTCCCTGTGATAAAATCAGCTAATTTGATGTTCAAATGGCTGCTTTGTGGTAAGCAGTGCAGTTACTCCAACACCACATATAACGAAGTTGCTGAAGAAGCCGCTTCCTGCAGGTCACTGGGGGACAAACTGGGGGACAAAGTAGCAGAGGCCATCAAATTAGTAACCTAAGTCAACATTATAGTTAGTGTGCAAAGGCCCCTGCAGACTCAGAGAAGATCAATGGCCGGGATGGAAGGCCCCTAATGGCCAGCTCTGAAGGGGCAAAGAGGAATGAACGGAAGGAGACTCTACTCTCAAAATGAGTCTGAGTGTTTGGGGCAAAATACCGGAGGCCAAGAGCTTCACTGGTGTTGTGAAGAACTGATGCCCCTAGGAGTAAGTGTCTCTGTTGTTTCCCCAAATTTATCCAAGGTCACCCTTGACATGAAGCACAAGCAAGACCATCCAGGACTGCCCTCTGACCAGACAAAAATTTTGATGGTATGGGGTCCTTTGGAAGCCAGAGCATTTTTAAGGTAAATGTAAAAGAAAAGACTGATTCTTTATTGAGTGAAAGCTAATTGTATCACCTTTCATAGGCAAATTGTTGACTTATTTGGGGGTGGGCTATAGATATTATCAGTTATACAAAGAGAATGGGCAGAAATTCACACAAGCTCCCAAAGTGGAAACAAGGTCTCAGAACTACACCAACACATGCAATTTTCAACAATGATACAGAGAGATATACACAACTGTGTCTAAGTGTATCTATCACATCTACATATAGATAGGTAGATAGATGATAGATAGATAGATAGATAGATAGATAGATAGATAGATAGATAGATAGATAGACAGATGATAGCAAAATGGCAGAGAGATGATATAGATACATAGGTACTTAGTGTATGGATAATCAAAGCTTTGTAAAAGACTTCACTTATACAGGAAACTTAGAAGAGTGGCTGGCATTCAGTGAGCACCCTTTTCTGTGGCTGCAATCCTACTTTGACTATCTCTGCCATAAGCATGTTTATGTATTACACATCACTCTGCTCATAACTTCTGTATCTAAAGCTATCTCCCAAGTGACTATCTGATCACAGCAGGAGGTCCGACTGGGAAATCACCTCAAGCTTTTCTTCCTCAGCTCCATCACAACCTCAGAGAGCCCCTTGGTGGGATCAACCTTGAGCCTTTGAAGTTAGCAGTCTTTCCTGGCTAGGGAACCGAGCTGGTGAGAGGGATGACAGACAGCTTCTGATGCTGCTTACACACTGGGATGGGTACCTTTAATTGTCAATGTGAAACAACATAGAATCACCTTGGAAGAGAGTCTCAATGAAGGATTATCTACATTGGGTTGGCCTGTGGGCATGCCTGTTGGGGGGTTGACTTGATTAAGTTCATTGATATGGGAAGACCCAGCCCACTGTGGGTAGCATCATTCCCTGGGCAGGGGAGTCTTGAACTGTATAGGAGAGGACAAAGCTAGCTAAGCACAAGCAGGCAGGCAGATAAATACATTTATTTTCTTTCTCTCTACTGTTTGTTATAAGATGGCTAGCTGACTCAAGTTCCTGCCTCGATTCCCCAGCAATGATAGACAGTAACTTGGAATTGTAAGGCAAATGAACTTGTTTCTCCCTGATGTTGCTTTTGGTCAGGATATGTTATCACAGCAACAGAAATTAGAATGCACACGCTTAATTCCAGGCCCTTCTCAGTCACGTCAGGTCCTGGGGCTCACTTGCCTCTCCCACAGACCTTGCTTCTGTGGGGCCTGTCCTGCAGGGCCCTTTCTTAGCTTTTGCAGCTTCTTGAACCGATAATGCCTCTCTCATCCTCATGCCATATACCCCTTGCCTCCTACCCCGAGATGAAGTCTCCCAGACAGAAGTGCAAGGTGACACCGTGCATGATGGCTCCCAGGGAAATATGCCTCTTCCCGAGAATGACAGGTGATTTCAATGAGGCTCAAGCAACCCGTTATTGGCAGCGGCAGCATGGGCCTTAATCCTCTCTCCTCCTCCTGTCCCATTTCCTGGTACCATCCTGGAAAGCCCTCACACACAAGCCCATTACCATGAGCTCTGCCACCTGTGGGACTTGGGCTAAGACAGACATCCTAGTGGTCTCCTAGGCACAGGTATGTAGTTAGCCTTATTGCTCCCTCCCCGTACCCATAGGTACACATCACGAGACACTTTGGTTCCTGAAAATGGAGCTCTCTTGATATCACAGTCTCCATATAGAAATATGAGAAATGTCACAAAATCCAGTCCTTACTCACAGAGGGAGCCATGTATGGAAAGCAGCTGTGGGGATTGTGCCCCAAACTGCCTGCCATACCAGCCATCTGATATACCAGCCTTAGATGCATGACGGGAGAGGCAACCATCTCAGCATCTCGCTCAGCCCTATCTCCTATCACAGTGGAACTGACCAGGCCATCCACCTCAAAAACAGACAAGTCTCATCCCAGTCTTCCTCATTATCCATCTACCACGGTGGTGTCTGTCCTACATATTTACAGCACCAGGCATAGCTACCAGCTCTATTGTTAAATCAGAAACTATCTTAATTAAAATAGGAGAATTATCACAGAACTCTAAAAACTAGAGCAACTCAAGATGGTTTCTTTTTAAGAGAACCAAATCTCTACTAGAGATTTTTCTAAAAGATTATAGAAGTTAATCGTGAGAACAATTATTTCATGATGTAATGTATATATTTCTGATAAATGCTTTTATTATAATTAGGTTTACTGTTGCTGGCAATGAAAAGTGTATATCACGGGTTGATCTATGTTTTCCAGAAAGGATCTATTGGAGCCTTAAGCTCTTAGAACATGACCTTATTTGGATTTGGGTCTTCACAGAAGTCATCAAGTTAAATGAGGTTACTAGGGTTAGCCTGAATCGAACGGGACCAGTGTCCTTATAAACGCAGAACTGAACACAGAAGCACACCAAGAGGGAAGATCATGTGACATTTTTAGGGAAAAGGTCTGGACTGGTCCTTCCCTCAGGCCCCAGAAAAAGGGCCCCCCCTTGTCATTGCCTTGATTCTAGATTCCAGGTCCAAAACAGAGACAAGCAAGGTCTGTGAGTTAAACAGATTCTGACAGAGGGGCAGCCCCACATATTCACTGGAATGAGTTGATTTGAAGGACAAATACACATGGGCCCACTCCTGGACTCTTACTACATAATTTCTTTGGTTGAATGGCTCTGCTGAAAGGCTGACAGAACTAGCTAAAACATATGCCTTGGAGTATGGTCACAGGTGGACAGAACCAAGCTTCCCTTTAACACTGAGCTGGCCCAGGTCACACTGGCCTGAGCAGGCCAAAGCTAGGGAGCCCTACCTTCTGGTATTCCTCCTTGGATCTCAGGGCTGCTTCCATCTGTGCATTGGAGGTGGGATAGATTGTCGATCGGTACTGGGTGCCATAGTCATTGCCTTGGCGCATACCTGAGGGCCAGAATAGAGAAGATTAGAGGGCTGCTGGGATAATAGTGCTGGCACCAGTAGACAAGTGCTGAAGGGTGTAGATTTTTTTATGAGGTTGCTGTGACCAGTTTTACTAAGTACTTATTTTAATTTTATCTTGATGTCAGTTTCTTGAAATGAGTATAGAAATGTGGTGGTTTGAATAGGTATGCCCCCGATAGACTCAAGAGTTTGAATGCTTGGCTCATGGGGAGTGGCACTATTAGGTGTGGCCTTGTTGGAGAAAGTGTGTCACTGTGGAGGTGGGCTATGCCCAATGTGAGATGCAGAGTCTTCTGATGCCTGCAGATCAAGATGTAGAATTCTCAGCTCCTTCTCCAGCACCAAGTCTTCTTGCATGCTGCCATGACGATAATGGACTGAACCTCTGGAACTGAAGCCACCTCCAATTAAATGTTCTCCTTTATAAGAGTTGCTATGATCATGGTGTCTCTTAACAGAAATAGAAACCCTAACTATGCCAGGAAATATATCTGTTTTAATTATAATGAAGGAGGCTGGGGAGTTGGCTCGGTGGTTAAATGAGTGTATTACTTTTACAGAGGACCTGAGTTCAGTTCCCATCACCCATGTAGGGTGGCTCACAACCTGTTACTTCAGCTCCAGGGGCTGTGGGCACCTGCACTCAACATGTACATACCCTCTTCCCCACATGCATATAATTTTAAAAATAATAAATCTTTAGTTAGAACAAATATCTCTGAACTTAAGTAAATTTATCACAGGCCTGGATCACATTAGATACTCCATAAATGATCATTTTATAAGCAAACACTTAAAGAATAATTTACTTATTTATCACTATGATGTATACTGTGTTGGGTGGGGTGCTCTGGGAGAGTCAGTTCTCCATCACTGCAGCAAATACCTGAGAGAAATCCACCTGTAGGAGGGAAGAATGGTTTTGACTCCCAGCTTCAGAGTTTTCAGTCCATGACTGCTGGGCACCATGGCCTATGGTGGGGCAGCACACCATCAGGGACTCATGGTGGAGTGGGATGCTCACCTCACAAACAAGAGGAAGAGGAGGGGCTAAGGTCCTAATATTCCCTTGAAGAGTATGCTCCCAATGAAACTAACCTCCTTCCACCAGGCCCTGCCTCCTAAAAGTCCCATCACCTCCCAATAGTGCCATGAATTGGGGAGTTAGTCTTCAACACACAGACGTGGGGGAGGGTACTTAGGCAAACAGCAGAGAGGGCCCAGCCAGCCCTCCCAGTGTTTTCTTGAGGATATGCGTAAGTCTTTGAATAAGTCATATTTAAATGTATCCTATCTCTAATGTTTTATAACCAGTACAGTTAAGACCAAGGGCCCAGGGATACAGGTAAACTGAAGATGATTTATTTACATATTTGCAGGTAAGAGAGATGTCTATAATACATTTTTAAATTTTTTCCCAACATCCTGTTAAAAATGGACTCCAGGGCTTGGGAGATGGTTCAGTGGGTAAGAATGCTTGCTGTCGAAGTGTGAGGACCTAAGTCAAAATTTCCAGCCCCGCCCCCCCCAAAAAAGCCATGTGTAACTGTGCATGCCTGTAACCCCAGTGGTGGTGGTGGAAAAGACAAGAGGATTACTGGGCTCTACCAGCCTAACTCCAGGTTTAGTGAGGGATTCTGTCTCAAGGGAACAAGACAGAGAGAGGTAGATCAGGGCAACTGATATCCTCTGGCATGATGTCCACACACATGGACACAAATGTGCATGCACAAGTGTGCATCAGCACATATATGTGCACATATCCGGCACTTACATGCTCACATACACACCTGCTGTGATGGTTAGTTTTAACTGTCAACTTGACACAATCTAGGATTACCTGGAAAAAGAATTTCAACGAGGAACTGTCTAGACTGATTGGCCTGTGGACATCAGTGTGAGGCATGTTCTTAGTTGGGTTGACTGAGGTGGGTGGCAGTGGCTGCCCCTTCTCAAGACTGAATGACAAGGAGAAGAGTCGGCTGAGCCGGCAGGCAGGCAGGCAGGCATGCATTCTCTCTGCTCTCGACTGTGGATATGAATGGCTGCTTCCAGTTCCTGCTGCTTTGACATCCCCACAATGATGGACTGGAACCTTTCAGAATTTCATATTAAAATACATTCCTTTTCTTAGATTGTTTATCCCAAGGTATTTTTCATAGCTAAGGAAGTGAAACTAACACACCCATACCTTCTGTGTACACACACAAATGGACTCTGAGACTTTGATTTGGTAAAATAGCCCAGGTTAAAACTTTACACAACTGCATCAGATGTTGATGAGAATTTCGAATTGATTAGTTACTCACATCTGGTTTTACCTGCTTGTCCTTGTTCTCCTAGACTGCTCTGCTCCCCCTTCCTTATTTCTCCCCACAGCAGCAGTGCTCTGACTGAAGGCCTTCCTTCATCCTAACCATTCTGCCGCCATTTACTTTCCCCTTGTCCTTCTCACTGCTGAACTCAGCTGCTCCTTCCCTGCCCTGAGCCCTTCAAAATGGCAGCTTCCTCATTCCCGCTTACAGTCTGCACAGTTGAGTCTTTAGTGTCCCCTCCCCCACCCCCATTCAGTCTTTGGTCATGTATTGCCACATGCCTGCCAGCATTTATGTGTCTAGGTCCTTGGTCCTGTTCTCAACCCTGCTGCTTCTCTCTTACTGGTCTCACTTTGTTTTGATCTCTGGCATGAGCAGCCCTCCTTCCAACCTGGAGCAATCCATGTTTTACTGGCACCTCCCAGCCTTCCCTCTGTTTCCAACAACCCTCACCAGTGCCTTCCACCCTATGGAGATCAATACATCAGGGGGTGTGGTGGTAAAAGCAGAGTCAATGGATCTGCTGCAGGGTGCTGCTCCGGAGCTGGATCACAAAAGCTTCTGATTCTGGGACTGTTGCTATGGTGAGTGTGAAACATCCCTCACAGACTCATGTGTTGGTTCCTAGCTGGTGGCACTGTTTTGGAAATTTGTGGAAACTATAGGAGAGGAGGCCTAGCTGGAGGAAGTAGGTAACTTAGGGTGGGGGGTAGGGGATGTTTATGCCTTACCCCTTTGTACCTTGTTTCCTGCCTTGAGGTGAGTATCCTCTGTCTTATGTCTGCACCATGGGGCTCAGAATCGAAGAGCCAAGCAATCATGGACTGAACCCTCTGGAACCCCAGGCTAAAAGTAAGTCTTTCCTCCTTTGTTTCAGCCAAATCCTTGGTCACAGCAATAAGAAGTCACTAGTACAGTGTGCAAACTGAATGAGTGAGTGGTCTTGCAGATCATCTTACCACATGCCCCTGGTGGGTCATCCCACCATATTACTCCATCTCTGACTCCACACTGCGCACCTCACAGTTCACACCTCCTCTTCCCAGGAACAAAGCCAGGGATATCACTTTCACATTCCTCATTCTTAAACAAAATGGGATGAAAAAATGAGCATGGTATGTAATTCCCTTTTATAAAACATACACATTTTCACAGTTTTTATGCTAGACTAACAGTTTCAGCTTATTGAGTTTAAGTTTTATAAGGGCCAACACGTTGACCAGCTCTTCTCCGTGTGTTAGTCCTCAAAAAATACTTTCAAAATATAAATCAAAGCTGCCTTCAAAGAATCCATTGGGCTTAGATTATAAATGTGTTCAACTCCTGAGAATTAAGTCACAGCACCCCAGGAGGTAACACTGAAATGTGCATCTTGGTTAAGCATCAACCTTCCATTAACTCTTGTCTCCCAGGAGCTAATGAGCTGCTAGCTAGGGAGAGTGTTAACTAGGTCATTGGGGTGCAGCCGGGCAAAGCTCACTTGGGCTCTTTTCAAGATGGAGGGAAAGTGAAGAAATCAATTAATACCCTAAAGTAAAATCTAAGTGTTTTTAATGATGGTCAGACAACTGAGGTGCTTAAATGCAGTGGGTGTTTTCTCTACACAGACACTCCAGCCTCTGCACTGCTCACATCCTGAGCTAGAAGATCTTTAGTCCTTGGGCTGCCCTATGCATTCTAGGACACATTGTAGCATCCTCAGGCTCGATCAATCGATGCCCACCCAGTTGTGACATGCCAAATTAAGTCTATACATTGCTACATGTCCCCTAGGTGGCAAAACTGCCTCTTGTTGAGACCTGTTCCTTTATATTAAAGAACCATGACTTCCGATATCATTACATACAGCCTTCATGTTCAAGGCAGCTGAGCGAAGCAATGGAAGGAAGTGGGGGCCACAGGAGGGGAGAAACCAACAACTCCAGAGGAATCATGGAAGTCTTCCATGTCTACATTCATGTCTGTATCCACTAAGTTCCATGGTCGCTAGTGTGGTTTGTTTTCATTTTAATTTTAACTGTTTCATTTACAATTCCACATGCATACATGTTGCATGCTGACTTTTTCAGAATTCAAGAGAATGGAGGTTTGCATAAGGGAATACAAGATATTTTTTAATTTGTTTTTGTCAAACAGCAGTTTTAATTGAAAATTTTTTATCATACAATACATTCTGATCTTGCTTTCCCCCTTCCTCATTTTATCCCAGATCCTCTCCCTACCTCCCCACACATCCAACTACATGCCTTCTATCTCTCTCTCTTTAGAAAACAAACCAGCACATTTTAAAAATAGAATAATAAAAACAAAGAAAAGGCATGAGACATACACACAGACAGAGAAATACAGGTATGCACACACACAAAAACAAGACAATAAAGATGTAAAATTGGAAACCATAACCTACAAGCAAAAGATCAGTAAGATTAAAAATAAATAAATAAATGCTCAAACAAAGCAATATGAAAGACAAAAACTACAAAAATACCATTGAGTTCATTTTCTGTCAGCCTATACTGCTGGGAATGGAGCCTGACCTTAAGTGTGGTTTGTATGCCCAGTGAGACTCTATTGTAGGAAAATAATGTTTCCTCTGCAAGTAGTTGTCAATTGGAGGTAACTTCCTGGTTATGAATGGGAGCTCGCGTCTCCTTTCTCCTCTTAGCCCTGGAACTAAGAGGAGAACCTGTCTGGCTTGAACCTGTCCAGACCCTGCACATGCTGCCACAGTCTCTGAGTCCATATGTGTGTCAATTCTGTTGTGTCTGGAGGTCCTTGGTGTCCTCCATCCCCTCTGGCCCTTACAATCTTTCGGCCTCCTCTTCCAAAGAGTTCCCTGAGCCCTGAGGGGAGGGGTTTGATGACAATATCCCATTTAGGACTGAGTGTTCCAAGGCAGCATTTTAAGTGACATTTAAAAATCTAAAACAACAGACTTGAGGTAAGTAAAAATTAAAATTAGTACGTACACAGTTTAGCTTTGAGGCTCTCAACTATATAAAGAAAACCACAAGAGCTCTTTTTGCTTCTTATTTACAAGTCTGGGCAGGAGACAAGAGAAGCATTAAGGCAGCAAGCAGCCTGTCTTTGCTGGGGACCAGTGTGGCTACCACACTGCCCAAGAATCTCTATGCATCTGTCCTGTCTCATGGTACCCATGGGAACAGCATCCATGTTACCAGGGATGAAAACAAAGATGATGAAGCAAGACAGAGCTGGGCTGCTGCTTTTTTAGTTAATAAGCGAAGCTTTCCTGAAGCTGGGAATTGAAGTGGCTCCATGGTCACCAGAGACGCCGATTTCTTTTCACTCAATTATTTTTAGCACATGGTTTCACTCTCAAGAACAAGCATCAGCTTCTGGTCCTGTAACCACCGTGGCCAAAGTGCACACTAAGAGAAGGAAGGAGGAGGAAAAGTGAATGAACGAGATCTCTTACTTCCTCCATCTTTACCTTTATTAATTTTTATGTATTATTACTATGAGTCTATGACGTGTGGGGGTGGACATGCGCATGCCATGGTGCACATGTGGAGGACAGAGGACAACTGTGTGGAATCAGCTCTCTTCTTCCACCTTTTTGAATTTCTGGGGATCAAACTCAGGTCTCCAGGCCTGCATGACAAGTGCCTTCACCCACAGAGCCACCAACCTGCTCTGACTTCTTCTATCTTTAAACAGCCTTCCTAGAAGTTTCGCCCCGCACCATTCGTTATATCTTATTGGTCAGAACCTGGTCACATGGCCATACCTCCCAAACTCCCCACTCCACTACGAATGGGCCAAGACCTCTCGAGAGGTTACAGCCTCACTCAACTTCTTCTCTTTCCCTCTCTACTTCTCACATTCACTTACAGGTTCTCCTCTTCACTCCTCTGTCCCCCTCCAATCACAGGCTCTGCATCAGGGAAGCTAACTGACTCCATGACCATCACTACTTCTGTCCCCAGTAAAGCTGATTTACTGCCCACTTTTGCATTCTATTGTTTCTTACATTCTGTGACTCTCAGAGAAAGTCCATAGTCCTATACACCATCTTGTCCTGCTTGGGATGGTACTTCTATGTTCTGTGGTTGACTCTTTTAGAATGGGAAGGGGCTTAGAGGCCATGGCTAGCTCCAAAATTCTGAACACCTCCAGCTGCTTCTTCAAAATCTATCTCAGTGAAAAGTAAAACTGCTGGTGAATGGCTCAGAACCACAGTCATTTCACACTCATGGAAGAACTGGTCTTCTATTCCTTGTTGTGAACTGACTCACTAGTTTATCTCCACAGAGATGGCATTGAAAGCCACCTGCACACCTCAGTGGCACAGAAGACCACAGCTCACACGGTTCACTCCAGCATTGCCCCCTTCCTGTGGCTGGAAAACAGGATCTCCTTAGAAGAGCACACCGGAGTGCTCCAACATTCTCCACCAGGTCATGAGCATCTGTCCTTTGCAGTGACACACAGCTTCTGACTGTAACCCAAGAGCTCTTCTTGGCACACCTGGCCTTTCTCTCAGGTGTCTGAGATGAAACCCATGAATATTGAGCAGTCTCACTTTGCCTGACTGAAAAATTAATTCTGTCAATTTTAACTGACAGCTCATTTTAAATTTAAAATGAGGAGATGAATGGATAGCCCTTGTTTCATCAAAAAGGAGATAGAGAGGCATCAAAATAGCTAACAAAGCCTGGAGAGATGGCTCAGCCAGAAAAGGGTTTGCTGCACCTCCATGAGGACCTGGGATCCATTTCTAGTACCCACTAAAAAGCTTGGCACAGTGGTGCACATGTACAATACCAGTGCTAGTGGGGTAGAGACAAGTAGATTCCTGGATCTCACTGGCTGACTAGCCTTGCTCAGCTAGTGGTCCCAGTGAATAAGCCTGTCTTGAAAAATAAGATGGGCAGTGAGTAGGAATAACACTTGAGGTTGACTTCGGGTTTTCACATGCATGAGTGTGTATCAGTGACCACCACAGACCAGCACAGACCATCAGTGACCACCACAGACCAGCACAGACCATCAGTGATTCACCACAGACCAGCACAGACCATCAGTCATCACCAGAGACCAGTACAGACCAGCATAAACCATCAGTGATCAGTGATTCACCACAGACCAGCACAGACCTTCAGTGATTCACTACAGACCAGCACAGACCATCAGTGATCACCACAGACCATCAATGAGCTTCTCAGGATGTTTACAAAAACAACACCAAGCATAAACAGATGGCATAAAATGGAAAAAGTGAGCTGCACATTAGCAACCATGCATCAACCACTCTCTACTGCTGACTATAAATGGGATCTGACAGCTGCTTCAAGCGCCTACTGCCTTGATGGATTGTACCTTGGACTGTGACATAAAAATAAGCCTTTTCTCCTTTAAGTCGCTTTTGTCAGATTATTTTAACACAGCAACAGGAAATAAAACTAAGAGTCAACACAGAAAAGTATATAAAGCATGTACCAAAGCACATAAAACATAGTACAAGATTTATCAGTTCTACACTTCACTTCGATGTTACAGTAAGATAATGGCATCATTATTCATTATCATGAAGTGAATGTTCAGATAAAGACCACCAACATAAATAAATGGAGTACCACTGTCCCCCATGTGTCCCTTTTAACAAAAGTGCCTTCTAGTATAGTTTGGCCTATTTTTGAAATTTATACAAATGAAGCTGCACAGTGGTTCCAATCTCACATGTCTTTGTTCTGTGGCTTCAGAACATCTCTTGAATGAGCACCCACCCACCCACCATGAATGCATTCATCCTGCAATAAGCATGACCAGCCCAGGACTGCCAAGAACATTTTCAATATGCACTCGGCTACACATATGCATGAGATACTTGTGGGAACACACCTAAAAATGGAGATGCTGGTCAGTGAGGTTTGCACATCTTCAGTGTAACTACATGTAAGCCACTTTCAGACCAGTTACCCTGATTTACAAAACCCATATTCCTCCATCCAGAAGCCAGAAGCTCTGAGGACCTGCCAATTCACAGAATGTGCTCAAGTCTGATATTCTACTTTCTGTCAGCTCAGTTCATGATGTAATCTCACTTGATCTTAATTTGCATTTTTCTAATTGATAATGATGCTGTTTTTAATTTTGTGCTTCTCCACTGCTATTTAAATACCTTGGCGATATTCCTTTGCAGCAATCTGTGTTTCTAAAAAAAAAAAATCTATTTCATATATTTTAAATATTCTGGATATAAATCCATTATCAGATATAATCTCATTAAAGAAAATTGGCATTTTATTTACAATGCTTTGGTTTGGTTAATTTTTATTTATTTAATTTATGTGTAGGAACATTAGCTTTCATGTCTGTATGTATACCTGGTATCTGCTTGGTGTCTTCAGGGGCCAGAAGAAGGTGTAGATCCTCTGCAACTAGAGTTACAGGTGGTTAGAAGCTATCATGAAGTACTGGGAACTGAACCTGGGTCCTCTGTAAGAGCGGCAAAGGCTTTTAACTGCAGAGTCATTTCTCCAGGCCCTACAATGCTTTGCCATAAGCCACAATTTGGAGATGGTTGGATCTGCCCGCCCACTGCTTACTTCGCTCTTCTGCCTCGTCTGTTGACGTGTCCCCACATCAAGCGCACAGCAGCTTAACAGGTGCTGTTTTACAATGACTAAGACACACAGAAGGAAAAGTTCCCTGTGTTCTTGTTACATAAGGAAACATTTGCTTTTGTAAACACTGAAAATCTTTTTTTTTTCAAGTCTGAAGGAGGGGGTAGAGGAGGAGGAGGAGGAAGAGAGTGAGAAGAGCAACATGGAGGCAGCAGGACCATAGGGGTTTCACTGGGGTTTCTACTAAATTTACAGAGTCTGAGAGCAACGACATGTTCACAAGCTGCTTCCGATCTTCCAGCTGTCCCATGGCTAAGTGAACACTATTAGAGACTTATTAATGGTACTTCTCTTCAAGGAACGTCTTTCTGAAGTTCTCATGGCTGAGCCTAATAGTTTACTTCTTGCTCACGCCAAGAACATTTGGTAAAGAGGGCTGCTAACCTCGTCTGCCCCTGGGGGTCTGGGGGACCTAGATTGGTGGAAGCCAATGTATCTTTGGTTGGTTGCTTCCCTGGGTGCCTATGTTCAGAGCTCAAAGGCCAGGCAGGAGTTTTAGGAGCTAAGATCGGAAGTAGAAGGGGTCATTTCTGCCACATTCCATTGGCCAAAACTCAGTCACATGGCCACTAGGAGAAGGAGAAATCCCAGAGAGCTGGGGAGAAGTGAGCGTTACTCAGTCATTCTCTCCTTGACTTAAGTCTGAACGAGGATCCCCACCCACCCCAGTACAGGGCAGAATAGAGGTTGTAATAGAGCTGGGGCTGGTAGCTCACATCTCTAGTCACAGGACTTGTGAGTTCGAAACCAGCTTGGGCTACATGATAATGAGTTCCAGGCTGGCCTGGGCTACAGAGTGAGACCAAAAATAAAACAAAACAAAATACAAACAAATAAACAACAACAATAAACCCCCCCACAGTAGTTGTTCCAACATGCTGCAGTTTCTGAATATCTCACTTTTAGTGTGTGTGCACACAGTAGGCCTTTGCACAGATCCCTTTCCGTGCTTTGTCACTTATGAATACGAAATTGTGTTGAATTCCTTGTTGCATAGATTCTGGTAGCCATGTTTTTCTTTTAATCTGTCCAGTAAACACTCTGGCCAGTTTCCAGGGTTAACACTGAAATGTTAAACCATGTGTCATGGAATCCACTTGGTGACAGATGTTGTCTTCAAGATGTCACTGATTTCAGTTTGCTAACAGTCCACTGAGGATCTCTGCATAAACCTTCCTGGGTAAAACTGCCCTTTGATTTTGTTTTCTCATATGCTCAGATTTGGGTATCAAGAATATGCAGAGGCATGGAGCAAACTTCCATTTTCTTCAGCCATTGCGAGATATCCTGTAGTGGGTAGCTATTCCAGTCTTGACCTTTAAGTGCCACCCCCATTGAGGCTTTGGTAACTGTCACGCCTACAGGAGCCCTGAAGACCCGAGATCTGGATGTGCTGGCTCTCTGGGTTCCTGGATCCTGGACGCGGGAGGTAGACCGAGCAGAGTTCTCCAGAGAACACAGCTGAACTGCACTACACCTTTCCCGGACCCTGTAACCTATCCCTTCACTTGTAAGTTACCCCACAAAACAAACCTCCCTTTTAACTACATGGAGTTGCCTTAATACCACACCAATAACATCCCTCAAGACAGCAGCGGTTTCTCTCTTAAATGTTAGTAGAAGCATCTGAGCTCCTCAAATATGGATTCAATTTCTTTAGCAATACCAAGTTCATTTCATTTCACTGGGCTCTACTTTTTTTTTTACTTTCTTTTTTTATTCAATGTGTCTTTCACATCATTCATCTTGATCTCATTCATTTCTGCATCCCTTTGCATCTATACTTTGGCCCTGCAAATACCTCCCCCCACAATAAAATAAAATTTAAGAGAAAAAAAGAAAGGAAAAAATTTAACAATCTCGTCATGGAAGCTGCAGTGTGACACAGTGAGTCACACAGTAAACCCCTTTGTCCACATATCTTTACTTGCAAGTGTTCACTGCAAAGAGTCATTGGTCTGTTTTGAGCCTCTGTTTCTACTACACCATCGATCCTGGGCCCTCACTGAGACTCTTCTTGGATATCTTGTTGTTGTCCTGAGTTATGGAGAGCCTGCAGCTTTGGGTCTTTGGGTCAGGCCCCTTCCAGTGCTCCAGCAGATCATAGATGGGGTGGATGGATGGAGCGGGCCAAGTTATAACCCTGGTTCTGGACCTGGCAGCTGCAGGGTTAGTCATCCCACTAATATTCCCCTATCCTTAACACCATGATGAGCTCTCTAGCATTGCCCTGGTTAATTCACCCTTGCAGCCATGAGCAAGGGGTGGGGCCAGTTCTCCTGCTTTTGTGCCCTCAGGGTCAGCTTTCCCACACCTATACCACCAGGGCCAGCTCTACTGTGTTGCCCAGGTAAGGTACAGGGACCACTCTCCCAAGTGCTGCAGCTGGTGAGGGACAGGGACAGCCCTCCCGCTCTTATGACCCCAGGGCCAGCTCCTCCACCAGTCTCAGGTGTTGATGGGTAGGGGTTGGGGGGAGGGCATCTCTCCTTTGCATATGACCGCCACATGTCAGTTAAGTAATGGGGACAGCTCTCCCTTGCTTGCAACATCAGAGCTGGGTTACCTCACCTCTGACAACAGGACCAGCTCTGCTGTGCAACCTAGGTGAGGAACAGGGCTCACTTTCTTGAGTGCTGCAGCTGGTAAGGGGGAGGGTCATCTCACTCATCTGTTGTAGGTGGTAAGGGGTGGGGGGTGAGGTGTGGCATCTCCCCTCCACCAACACCACTGCATGACAGATGAGTAGTGGGGACAGCTTTCCCAAGCCTACAACTTCTGGGCTGGCTCACCCACACCTCTGCCAACTGGGTTGGCTCTATTGTGTTGCCCAGGTGAGGCCCAGGGCCTGCTCTCCAGAGTGTTGCAGCTGGTGGGGGATGGGGACAGCTCTCCTGCTCTTGTGACCTTAGGGCCAGTTCTCCCACCTGCCTCAGGCATTGATGGGAAGGAGGGGAGAGCATCTTTCCCCTGCTCATGCCACCACAAGATAGATGAGAAACAGGGATAGTTCTGTTGGTTCTTAAGAGGTTTGTTTTCAACGTAACTTTCTTCTCAAGTTTGATGCTCTAGATGTCCTCTGAGTCTGGCTGTATCTCCAGTGTCTGCAGTGAGATTCCTTTTTATTTATTTATTTTTCTTCAGACTGGGAATCTCTGCCATGTTTTTTATTGGCTGACTTTGCTAACATTTCACCAGCACGTGCATTTGGAAAGCCTTGGCTTGCACGGTCATCTCTGCTGCTGGTTTGAGCTCCACGCCATTGGTTTATGTTCTTCATTCTTTCTTTCCCGCTGGTGGGGATTATCTGGTGGTTGGTTTCTGGTTTCTTGAGATAGATGATCTTCTCTCTTCTCACAGATGGGTGTAAGATCTGTTTAGCCATGCCCTGTGAACTTGGATACATAGTATCTGAATCATCACCTAATTAAAATTATTTTCTAACCGTTCACAATTTATCCTTAATAACTAGATTTGCTACTGATTTTCCTCGTCAGCACAAGAAGAAGCAACTGTAGTGTGTGGGGGGGTTGATTTTGGCTCCTGGTTTGAAGGGACACAGTCCCTTGAAATGGAGAAACAAAACAGCTGGCAGAACTTCCCATATCTGCTTGCTTCCCTCACTGTAGATCAGGAAGCAGGATCACACCGGAGTCTCAAGGCCCGCCCCACAGTGAGCCACTTCCTCCTGCTAACCCCCACCTCCTAAAGGCTCCACAACCCTACAAAACAGAGTCACCTGCTGGGATCAAGTGTTCAAACAGGAGTCTGGGGTTGCGGGCAGGACAGGGCAGGACGTATTTCCCATGCAAACTACAAGGCTAAGATAGAAATAAATTTTTCTTCTTAACATAAGAGGATTTTTCTGGATAGCTCGCTGCTACTGATTTCTAGTAGAATGCCATGGTAAGAGAATCCTAATCTATGTGACTTTAAACCCTTTAGGCACACTGCTGTTTTTCTGGCCTAGTGTGTGTTCTGTGTATGACTGAGAAGACAGGCCTCTTTCAGGTACTTCATATGTGTCCAATTAGTTAAGGATCCTGAGTTAAGGACACCTTCCACGTCTTAGTAAGGACCCCCAAACCTACATTTATGGCGTCAGAGAATTCTCTCAGAATGTGGTGTCTCCGTCCTCTTCTGCCTGTCTCCCTTCCTGTTTCCTTTCATCTTGATCTGGTCATTCCTCACAACTTGTCGGCTGTTGCCTGTGATGCTCTCAGGGTGTTCTAAATATTTTACCCACCACCTTGAGCTGTTTTCAGTGGGTGAGCTGAACTGAATGGCCCAATCTGCCAATACTGCAGCCTAGAAACTTCAGTTCCCACTAATGCTATCAGCTCGGATCCTCCCCTTACCTAATTTAGGACATTGTATAAAGTGTATTAGTTCTTCTGACTTCATATTTTACTGCTTAAGTGCAAAATTTTCACATTCTAAATGATGATGTAAAATGTGTGCAATTCCTCTGAATGTTTCCAAAAGCCCAATTATCTTCCTCTTGCTAATCCTTAACAGCATGTATGAAATTGTAACAGACACCGCAGGAGTCACAGCCACTGGCAAGTGTGCAGCTCTTTCCAGTCACCGTGGGTCATGCCTCCTGCTCTATGAAAGCATCACTTAACAATGTGGAGTCACGTGTCTTACCGGAGGAGGAACACACTGCTTGGAACTGAGCCCCGGCGAACAAATTCCATCCTTGTCACATAATGGTAATGTACTAGTGGGTGCCAGACAAATTCTCTTGCTTCACTGGGGCAGTCTGTTCATCTGCAGAATGGGTCTAACTTTCATGGGTGCTTTTAAGAATCAAATAGCGTTTTACATGCATAAGCTTCCAAGTGCCATGGCCATCACGAAGATGGTACCCACCAAGAATCCTCCAATCAGGTTTGGAGGTACCAGATCCTTACAACACCAAAAAGCATTCTTGAAAAGACATTTGAGGGTGCAAACAGCAGGGATACTGTGCACATGTATGACAATGCTATGGGGGAAGCACACTTGAGAGTCCAATTAATAAAGAAAAAATACTAGTTTCTTTGTTTCATTTTTCTCTCTTCCCCGAAATTCTTAAAAGACTGAAGCCCCTTGCAGAATTCATAATGCTGGGTTTGAGCCACTTTCGCATTTTGTGTGTGTGCAGCTGTTCCCCCACTACAAGCATGCACATCTGCTCATTAGCAATACAATATAATTCCCACTGTCTAATTATTTGCAGATGATAGATTTCTTATACATGGTCTAAAAAAAGGATAGTCCTTCAAAACTGGTGACTTATTAAAAAAAAAAACCACTAACTTAAAAGGGTCAGCACAATAAAGTTCAGATATTAATTTGGCAAGTTCAAATGTATGTACACCAGCACTTAATTGCCCGCTTGATGGGAAATGGGGGAAATGGGGAAAATGGGGTTTTTCTCCCTGCAGTTAAGGCTTCCCAGTAGACAGCATGGGAGGGTATATGGGGGAGACACTGGCTGCTCTTACATGCACCTGGAAAAACGCTATGGGGCAACCACACTGAAACATCTAGAGTAATGTTTCATGGAGAGTATGTGTGAGGGGGACATGCAGGCCAGAGGGAATTCACTAGAGAGGTGCCGTCCTTGGAGGTCTAGAGAGATGGCATGTTGGTGTATGTCTGTAAGCCTTGTGCTGGAGGTGGTGGCTGAGATAGGCAGATGCCCAGCACTCTCTGGCCAGCCAGTCCAGCCAAACAGTGAATACTGGGTTTAGTGAGAGACCCCCACCTTAAAAAACAAAGTAGAAAGCCATGGACAGAATACTTGTTATAGACTTCTGGCCTCCACAAGTTTATCTGCATCCGAATGGATATGTGTGTGTGTGCAAACAAACACAAATACAAATTTACAAGCAAACACAAATACATACCACACACAAGCACCCCCAAAACACACACACACACACACACACACACACACACACACACACACACACACAAAAGAGTCCTTGGGATTTTCCAAACCTATGCATGAACTAAGGAACCCTGCATGGATGACAGCTGGTTGGCCAGTCCAACCATGTTTCCAGAGGAGATCTAGAACCTTGCTGTCAGATGTGAGGTGGGGCAGGAGGGGTGAGAAGGAGGAGTTAGCTGAGAGTTTTAAAAGTATATGGACAAAGACTAGGAATCTGCCAGGATTAATTGGAGCAGGAGCCAGGGAAAAGGGTGGCTAGATTAATAAAGCATATATAGAAATGGTGGACTCTGTGAAAGAGCAGGACAGGCAGGGTTCACGTACCAACTCTTCCACAGGCAGTGGGGGCTGCAGCCACTGTGGTCTGTCTACACCTGTGGGCTACGTGGGCTTGGAATGGACAGTGGTACAGAGGAAACGGGGAAACACCTGAGCATGGAACACATGCACACTTCCCCCTTGTGAGGATTCCCTCAACAATCCAGCACCCCAGCTATTTGCACAGTTCTCACACTGTGTTAAGAGTTCCAGGCAATCTAGAGACCAGTTAACATGTGCAGCAGGTTGAGCACTGGCTCTGCAGAGTCCATGCTGTTTCCTCCAAGGGACGTGAGCATCTAAAGATTTTGTATGATCGAGTTCTTGTCTCAGAGGGGCAACTCCACATCCCCCAAATGTACTCTATGCAGGCACTGTGCTCTGGGCTGCAAACCAAATTTGCTCCTACATCCTGACACACACCCACCAGACAGGAACTGCTTTCCAAATGCAGAAGCTGAGGCCGCTCGTGTGCCCAGAGAGAAAACATTTCCTGTGAGGCTGACCCTCTGAAGGAGAGAAACAATAAACAAACACTGTGATGATTAAACTTGGTTGTCAACTGCCTACGATCTGGAATCACCTGAAACACAAGCTGCTGGGGACTCCTGGGAGGAACTTTCTTAATGAGGAAATTTAAATGGGTGTGGCACCTTCTGATGGCAGCCCAGATAAAAGGACATGGAAGAAAGAGAAACTTTGCATTTTTGTTGCTTGCCCTCACTCTTGCTGGCAAGTTCATCCACCCTGCTGCTACAGTCTTCCTTCACTGATATGAAGACCTGCTTCTTCAGGATTTCAGTGTAGACCAAAGAGCGGCTGCAATCCAGGAATTCTCTAGGCCTCAGTGTCATATTAGGACTGCATGAGCTCAACAGTTACTGTGCTTGGCCTCTCCAGTGTGGACAGCCATTGTTGGACTACCTGGAACATACACACACACAGATGTAGTGGGTAGCCATTCCAGCTTTGGTCTGGAAGTTCCAACCCCCACTGAGGCTTTGGTAACTATCATGCCTACAAGGCGGGGCCAAGGGAGGGCCCTGAAGACCCGAGATTGGGATGCAGGGTGCTCTCTTGTTTCCTGGACCTGGACAATAGAGGTAGATCAAGGGGAGTTCTCCAGAGAACACCGCCGGACTGCGCTGCGTCTTTTCCAGAACCCGTCACCTACCTATCCCTTCATTTGTAAGTTACCCACTAAATAAATCTTCCTTTTAACTATGTGGAGTGGCCTTAATAATTTCACCAATACACAGAGGCAGCAAGGGCAAGAGTCCTACTTCAGCTTGGGCAAGTCAATGAAGACCTCTTTGAAGACAGTAGAAATCAAGAGAACAAGAAGGAAGCAGGCTTGTCAAGGGCAGTTGACTGACTGAGCAGTAGGGCCAGACTCTAGAGCAAGAAAACGCTTGTGTCTTCAAAAAGTAGAATGAAGGAAGGCCACTGTATCTGAGATGCCTTGAGCAGGGAGAGGGAGCTATCTAAGGTCACACTGGCCACTGTAAAGAGTTTATAAATGGTCCCAAAGAGAACGGACAACCAGAGAAGGGCTTGAAGCAGGAGAGGGCTTGTTTTGTGACTTAATACTGTGGACAATGGATTAGGAAAGGGCAGTGGTACAGTGATTAGCAAGCTTGGAGGCCATTGAGTGTCGACCTTTCCTCCACAATCCACTTTAGACTCCACCTCCTATTTCCCTGGTTACACCATAAGGACAAGCTTCACAAGAAAGGAAGTGAGAAGCATGAATAAGTGGAGGTACAGGGCTTTGTTGAGGCCCATTAAGTGACAGTTACTTTCTCCAAGTCAAAAGAATGGAATCTGAGTTCTACCTCTGACCCTGGATGGAGACATGCCATTGTGACCTGCTCCACAGATACTATTGAAACATACTATTGTCTCTTTCTTAAGAGTTAATCCATCTGGGCCTGTCAGTCATCTGGCCAGAACACCCCTCAGGAAGGCTGATTCAGCATGAAGACATGCTAAGGAGATGGGAGGAATAATTATGCCCTTAATGAGATAACGCGCTGCCTTTCCCAGAAGCCCTTCCCCTTATGCAGCTGCTTGCAGAGAGAGCATCATCCATGCAGCATTGCTGAGCCTATCTTCCTTTCTGAGTTCTGATGCAAAAGTGTAACTTTTCCTTCTACCTTATTTATTTATTTATTTGTTTATTTATTTTTATTTATTGGTGTTTGTTTTTTGATACCAGCCAAAAGCCTCAGTGTGGGTTTCCCGATTGTCTGGGGGTTTGCACTCATTCTCGGAGCCTCCACCCCCACCATGCAGCTGCTTACTGACATCCACTGTTGAATGCACTGGCTGTTTTGGACCCTATCTCCAAAAGCATGACCTTCTTGCTACAGGATATTTGTTTACACTGTGTGAATATGTGTCATTGTGACTGGTTTAATAAAAAGTTGTCAGGACTTCTGGGGAGAGGGAAGAACCCTGGGAAGAAGAGAGGCAGGCAGACACCAGGGAAACACAGAAGAAGTCTGATGTACAGAATGAGAGGTAAAAAGCCACATGGCAGAATGTAGATTAATACAAGCAGGTTAATTTAAGTTATAAGAGCTAGTTGGGAACAAGCCTAGGCTAAAAAGGCAAAGTTTTCATAAATTAATAATAAGATTCTGCATCATTATCGGAGGGCTGGTGGTCCCAAAAGAAAGTCTGACAAGAAAGCTTGCTGTATTTGGCACCCAGTGTGGGGCATGACCACACAGAAGGAGAAGTCACACCAGCCAGTGAAGCTGCTGCCTGGACCTCTCTTTGAACACTCACAGCAGCCAGCTGCCACTTGCAAGGACTCTAGAAATTGAGCTCAGCAAGCTTCCCAGAGCTGGGACAGTTAGGCATGGCTAGGACCATTATGTGCAGCTACCACCTGTGCCTGTGGGCCTGAAGGGGGCGGAGCCAGCCATCAGCACCATGTGCTAAGTAGAACTACATGGCAGGTAGCCTAGACACTGCCTAGTAGTTTAAGGTTTGGCTCACATGGTCAGAGGAGCCTTCAGATGTGTAAAAGGTCAGGTCCAGAACAAGAAAAACCCTGAACAGGTACAATATGTTGGAATGTGCTTAGCTTGCTGAAGAAAGAAAATAAAATGGGTATAGACAGTCATAAATAGATAAATAAATAGTTTAAAAATAATAATGTTCTTAAAGAAAGAGTAAAGTAGTGTAAGAAAAATAAGCCACATAAGGATGAGAAATACACAGGGTGTCTGGATCCTGTATGGTGCTTTGTTCACTTGGAATTTTTTTTAATGCTGATGAGCTAAAGGCAAACACTGCTGAAAGATATTGGACTGTGGAAAAAAACTAATAAATTAAGCCAGCCTATATATTTTAAGGATGTCTTAACTTTAGAATGGATGTCAGAAAATGCATTGAGTTGGGGGAGAGGTTATGCTTTTGTTTCCATAGGAAACAAAAAGCTATGGATTGCTTCAAAATTAATAAAAATCAGATTTGACAGGGGAGACCTCTTGAAAACAATGACTACAGATATGAAACAAAAATAAAACAAAACTTTATAAAACAGGTGATGTATGAGCTGATTCCTCTACAAGGAAATAGCTCTGAGACTTGAGGAGACATGATAAATCTTGTTGGCTACAGAGTCCTCATGACAGTTTGGTTATGCAGTCCAAACAGATTTATAAAGTTGACAGATGCCTTTTACCTGCTCAAACATGGAACAGAGAATCAGCTTCAGCTGATCTGTGCATACCACAATTCCATACTTATGTTAATACATATATGTATGTTACCTTTAAAAGTTTGTGGGTATTTTTTTTAAGGACCAGATACCAATAAAGTGATCCAACCTCACAGAATGACTCTATTACAGTATCCTCAAAAATCTATAATCAGAACAACTTCAAAACTGCTAGTTGAGATGGTCCAGCCTCATAGACTATTCCAGCCAGGACTTCAAATAAGCCCTGAACTTTCCTATCACACTGAGACTGGACAACAGCTCTCTTAAGACTTGACCATTATCTCAATTTTCTCAGGGTCCCCTAAAGATGCTGTCATCCACAGACAACAAAAAATAGCCTAGAAAACATGATGTCCACATTTCCAAGAAGTGGGGTAGGTGGTTTTGGTCATTCAGTGGGTTATGGATATTTATCATCATTTAGGGGGTTTGGTTGCAAGCTGTTATTGGTCATAGTCATGGAGAAAATTGAGCAAAGGAGGTTAGATTTAGGGATCTCTCTCTAAAAAGATTTACAAAAAAGGGAGGATATAGGAATGATAGGATAAAAGCGTAGATTATTGAATCTACTTTTAAACTAAAGAGCAACTATTAATGTCAAATATTTTACATTGGTATGGATTTTTGTATATTGATACAAATTTAAGGTTATTTTATTGGTGAAATTATTAAGGCCACTCCACATAGTTAAAAGGGAGGTTTATTTTGTGGGGTAACGTACAAGTGAAGGGATAGGTAACACGGTCTGGGAAAGGTGTAGCGCAGTCCGGCAGTGTTCTCTGGAGAACTCTGCTCGGTCTACCTCCAGCATCCAGGGTCCAGGAACAAAGAGAGCCAGTGCATCCGGATCTCAGGTCTTTAGGGTCCTCTCCCAGGCCCACCTTGTAGGCGTGACAGTTATCGAAGCCTCAATGGGGGTTGGAACTTTCAGATCAAAGCTGAAATTGCTACCCACTACATTATTTTTACTATATACATGTTTCTACTCTTGATTAATGTATTATACCTATATTCATTTTAAAATGTGATGTAAAATTATTACAAACTATTTAAGATAATTAAGAAATACAGATCAGTAATTAGTCATCTATTACAATCAAACTTGTAGTCATGTTAGTTATGTTTTCAAGGTTAAACAGATATTTTAGATAGTCTTCAAATAATTTAGAGACCTACAGAATATGACATTTAAGGTGTTCTAATAACATAAGGCTTTTCATGACAGTGAGACATGTCTGCTCCTGGTAGCACCAATCTACTTCAAAAAAGGATGATGGGCATTGAAGAACTTCCATATGGGGTTTGCTTTCATTTGTGGCAAAGCTATCCACTGGGCAAGAAACTCCTTGCTTCAACTCCTGACATAATGCTGTCCAAATTGGACAAGCAGGACACAAAAGAAGGAGACTGCTGAACTTTGTCAAGACAAGGTAGGACAGTCCTTCAACATTCCCGCTTCACAGAAAAGTCTGTCAGATATTCTAGGCCTGTAGGTTGAAGAGAGATGCCTCAACATTGCAGAGGAAATGCAGGTAGCCAAATGTCTCTGTCATTTCTACAGTTAGGGAAGCTGTTTGCTCTGCACTTCCTGTTTACTCAGGTAAAATTTTATCCCTCTCAGATCTCTGATGGGGTCTGAAGACTAGATAGTTATATCATTTTCTTTATTACCAAATTCAGAAAAGAAACTTACAAAGGAGATGTAAAGTTTATAAGGTTGAGAGACATAAAAGCTTACGTTGTTTAGCTAAGAAAATGTTTTAAGGTCAAAAAAGATATTTTTAGGATGGTGATACAAGTTATGATAAAAATGCTTTAGGTATAAAATGTTGGATTCATCAAGCTAAAATAGATAACAGAGTATTTTCTCCAAATTTGCCAAATACTAATGGGCTGGACATTGTGAATGTAATTCTTACCTGATAATTGTTCTTATTGTATATAGTTTTATTGTGTTAAAGTTAAAACTGTTCCTTTTTATTTAGACAAAAAGGGGGAAATGTTGCAGTATATTTGCTTACACTGTGTGAAGATGTGTCACTGTGATTGGTTTAAT
This sequence comes from Peromyscus californicus insignis, assembly GCF_007827085.1. Taxonomy (NCBI): domain Eukaryota; kingdom Metazoa; phylum Chordata; class Mammalia; order Rodentia; family Cricetidae; genus Peromyscus; species Peromyscus californicus. Next base: position 59,389,492 of record NW_026294413.1, on the reverse strand, counting down.
AAAGAGCTGAATGACCAATAGCTAGGCAAGAAAAAATAGGTGGGACCTTCAGGGAGAGAGAGGAACTCTGGGAAGAAGAGAGGTGGGGGAAATGCCAGCAAAACATGAAGGAAGTCAGACATACAGAATGAAAGAGAGGTAAAAATCCGGGTGGTAGAATGTAGATTAGATTAATAAAGGCAGGTTAATTTAAGCTAGTTGGGAACAACCCTAAGCTAAAGCTTTCATAATTAATAAGTTTTGATGTCATTTTTGGGGCCTGGCAGTCCCAAAAGAAAGTCTGACAAGAAAGCTTGCTACACCTTCTCTCTTCTTCTTTTCCATCTCTACCTGGTTGCTACTGGGACTTACAGCCTGCTTGTCCTGTTGTTTTTCTTTCACATACCAATAAAACAGTCCTCAAACTGTCTTCTGAGTCTGTTTTTAAATTCTTCTTTTAACAAGACTAAGAACCAATATAAGGTAATGTCCATTTCCCTGGTAACAGCAGGATGAGCCAGGAAGGATTCCTGAGTGTGGCCAAGGAAGAAGAGAGAAGGGACTGCATCACCACCCTGAATCCACACTCACACGGTAAGTGTGATTACAGATGTCTTGCATCATGGAGCATTTTAATTAAAGTTTTGGAAGGCTGATAGGAGCTCACCATCAGTTTATTGTCAGAGCTGTGCTAGTGAGAACACAGGACAGGTTCCTGGAAAGGAGAAGGGAATGAGGCTCAATGTGAACCAAAGTCACAGTAGGTCAAGCAAGTCAGTTCTTGTCTGAAGAGCTCAGACTTGGATGATGACTTGATACTTCTGCTGTAGCTCTGCCATCCCTGTGGCCCATGATGGCTCCCTACTGTATCAAAGTGCATGAGTGAAGGAGGAAGAAGAGGGAGGAGGACAGAAACAATACAGTGCTCTATTGTACCCACACACAGAAAAGGATGATGATGATAGTGAGGACGAGGAGGAGGAGGTGATGTTGAGATGGTAAATATCATTCCCAGATGTATACCAGAGCCTGGAACTTGACCCTAACACACTCACTAATGCCTCAATAGTCAAACTTCCAATATAAACCATACTTCACTCTAAGGAATATGGAAGTTTGGGTCTTTTGAAAAAAAAATATTTATTTCATTTTTCTCTGTATGACTGTATGTTTGTTCACCAGGTGCATGCCTGTTGACCTGCTGAGGTCAGAAGAGGGCACTGGATACCTAGAGAGAGTTATGGACACTTGTGAGCCTCCATAACTGGGAGTTGGACCTGGGTCCTTTCCAAGAACACAGTTGTTTTTAATTGCTGAGCCATCTCTTCAGCCCCAAAGTTTGAGTCTTTATTAATGGGTGCATATCCAGCTAAAATGATAAGCTATCCAAGTAGAGAAATAGATACTGGGCCAATGGCTATTGTGAACAGGCCATGGCTCCCAGAGGAATATCTAGAAGTTGTTCTTGGCTCAGAGTTACCATGAGAGACCTGCAAATCCCACAGTGGGCTGGCCTGGCCTAGTGGCCATGGGATGTATTCTATGGGCAGGCATTCCCATTCCCAGAGGATGTGATGGTTAATAAAATGTGGCTTTCACTTTAAGTAGAATTAAATCCATAGTAGTAGTATCTATCGCACTCACTTAAAAAAGGACATTGAAGCCATAACCGTCACCACAAGGGACCCATCAGCACATTTATCATAGGAGGAGGTACTCCTGTCCAGGAAATTTGTTCCCTTCTAGTGCTAGGGAAAGAATACAGACTGAGCTCCAGCCTACATGGGGCCCACCAACACTGGGCAAACTTCTAAGGCCTTAGGAACCTTACCTCTCCTTTCCCATTAAATGAGGACTACAGACAAGATGAAGTAAGTCAAAAGCATAAAACACTCATTGCTAAGGCTAGCCCCTAAAAGGTCCTTAATAACTGTAGGGGCCCTGGTCCCCAGATAGAAGAGATGAAATAGCTTATAACTGAGGAGTCAGATTTAGGAGCTGGAATCTTGACATTGCATTGTATATTGGGGCTTGGCCCATGGCAGGACTACTGTACTCTGTGCCCTAGGCAGGAATACTGAATTAACTGTGTTACCGGTGTGTGCACACACTGGGTCGAATTAGATAGACTAGGCATGAGAGGCCAGATCTTTTCATTCCTGTCTCAGCAGCAAAATTCAGAAGTCTGTGAGAGAGGTTCATCAGTTTGCTGCTGCTGTCTGCATCAACAATATCATGGAACCAAAACACAAGCAATTCTGAACTCTTCCCAATCACACAAGGGCAAGAGATCTGGGCGAATATAAAATCCAACCTCTAGCGGATGGAGGGCAATGCAGCTATAAACACAAACTTTAAGATCTGGTGAAATTTGGTTGTGTTGAGAAAGATCTAGCACCACCTGACACTCTCTTGGTACCTTGAGGTCTTCATGCTAATCTATTTAATTCTTATGCCAGATACCCCACGAGACCAGGCCATATCTTTAGCAGATAAGAAAGACGGAGAATTGAATATCTTGACCAACATCTCAAGGCTGGAGAGGTCTAAACTAGGGCCAACAAAAGTCTCTTCAATCTTAGTCTCCTCTATGTTCCCTGGGGAATCTCAGCAGTTAAGGGACCAAGAGGTCATTAATGGGTACACTCCACTTCATCTTTAGAAGTCTAGTTATATCTGCTCTGTGGGTAAAGACAGAAAGCAAACACAGGATTCTTTGGCCTAAACTTGAGGATTTGGGCCAAAGTACAGATTTTATGGTAAGTGGTAGATGATGTGAAAGATTCTCTTCTTCCCTAGCCAAAAGTAAGCTGAGGTTATCTAGTCAGCTTCTCCACTGCAAGCTGACCCACTCACTGAGTGACATCTCTTGGGACTGGCTCACAGTGACTGTGGAAGGACAGGTCTCTGGCTTCATCTTTAACTGTGTGTGTGTGTGTGTGTGTGTGTGTGTGTGTGTGTGTGTGTGTGTGTGTGTGTGAGAGAGAGAGAGAGAGAGAGAGAGAGAGAGAGAGAGAGAGAGAGAGTGAGAGAGAGAGTGTGAGAGAGTGAGTGTGTGTGTGTGTGTGTATGCATGTGTGAGTGTGTGTGTGCGTGTGTGTGTCCACACAGGTGAGCCAGAGGCTGAAGTCAGTAGCCCTCCTTAGTAACTGTCTACTCTGTTTTTTGAGTCAGGGTTTCTCACTGAACCATGAGCTGATCAATTTAGTTAGGGTGGCCAGCCAGCGAACCCCAGGGACACTTCTGCCCTACTTCTCCAACTCTGGAATTACAGGCAAGTGACATTCTGTCAGGCTTTTGACACGGGCTCCGGACTCTCCAAATTCCTGTCCTCGTGTCCGGATGGCAAGTACTTTACTGACTGTTACCTTCCCAGTTCCCAACACTATCCAAAAGCACCAGAATCTTCCACTTCCTGCCAGCATTGCTTTTTTTTTCCTAAGTGGTGACCATGTCTGTACTCTGCTCTACCCATAAGGGCAGACACTATGAGTGCTGCTTTGGTCCCTCGAAGCACAGAAGAACACACAGGATTCCTGTTTCTTCTCCGTCCCAAGGATCTGACTTACTTGCAAAGAGATTTTCAGCTTAAATGACTGCTGCTTCTTCTGTGTTGGACCTTTGACATTAGCAAAAATCCCCACACTTGAGAATATCACCCAAGGGTTCTACTTTCCCTCCAAATACATTAAACTCAAATCCAAAAATGTGAGCGACCCTTCAGACCCTTAACAACTTTATCAAGAAGGTTCTAAAAATCTCCCAACATGCTATTTATGATCTGTGCCTCTGGAGTCGTGTTTTTGGGGAGATGTGTATGCTTTCTGGGTGTATTCTTGAGTCAAAGACCAGATAGCCCTTCTTAACTTCTTGAGCATTGTCTGTCTTTTTGCCAATAAGCAGTTCTCATACAGACGGAAACACTCCCCTAGTGGCTTTAGGAATTGCTTATTCTTGCTTCCGGAAATGAAACTTGAGGGAGCTCTTGCTTCACAGCCCAGAGTTGCCCACACCCACCCTACTGCTCTCTCCTGAAAGTTCTCTTTCTGCATGAGGTAGCACCTTCCATGCTTCCCCTCCCCTCACTCATGCCGTAAGCAGCTCTCTCTGCCCAGCCACTTCCCTGGGAAACATGATGAGGAGAGGAGGTCAAGGTCATTCCCAGGCTAACTCTCTCCTGACAGCTGCCTACCCTTCAGGCAATGGACTTCAAATCTGACCTTGGAAAAATTACACATGACCACAAGTTTTGAGGCTTCAGGGGTCCCTGGGAATATGTTCCAGGGTTCTTCTGATTTTTGTTTTGGCTTCTATTTTTCCAGCGTGCAGTCTTACATACACTTAGTTGAGTACTCATTTGATCTTGGTACACTGAGTTCTGACTATTTTCTTATGAGAACGCATTTCCCTCTGTTTCAGGGGCTGGCTCCTCCTACCTATTCAGACCACTTAGTGATTAGCATCACCAAATGGCATGCCCGACAAACAGAGGACACACAAGGTCCCGAATGGACAATTGCTCCCATAGCAGTTCAGAGATGGTGACAGGAAGGTCTCACATGTTTGCCGGCCACATATCCCAAATCCTAGATACTGATTCTGAATTACTGAGGAAACCCCTAATCAAGCCACCAAGTCCTGAAGAAGCATAATAGTGACCTCCCTTTCATATCTGAATCAACAATGAGACTATGAACCAAACCGCTTAGACCTCTGATTTATAAGTCCAATAGGCATAGCCAGCAGTTCCTAATATGGTAAGCATAGTGATGAAATTAGACAGGTGGATGCGTTAGACTTTCCATGGTTGAAGGCACAGACATTTGACAGTCTAGCTAAAGAGCAGGGAGAGCACATGGCTCTGGGGCTCAGGAAGCCATGGGACAGCTGGCAGAGTAGGAGGCTAGCTGCAGGAAGGACAGGTCTCGGGCCTAGAGCCTTCTGGTGGGTTTTACATCTTTATGTCTCGACTCATCTTCTTTCCCCTGTGAACAGGCTGTTCACACCCCCACACAGACCACCTTAGCCTTGGCACCCCAGCAAAGGGTAACACCTTGGGTAATGACTTGAACCCTCTCTGCTGGGTCACCCACCCATTCCCTAGGCAATAGGACAAGAGCCTGACCAAGGTCGTTTTCCCCTTAGGCCAGTGAATCTAACTTGATATCTAGAAGGTTCCTGAGGAACCTTGTAAGGGAGGCAAGGAAGAGAGACAGAGAAGACATTACTATGTTCCACTGCATTTAACTATCCCCAAAGTAATTCTGGTAATGACATGGGAAGCACATTGAAAGGTAAGGCTTCAGTCCATGATGTTCACCTGGATGGGTTTTAAAACAACTTCCAGGTTATAAGTCTATGAGTGGCATTAAAAAGCACCCTAGAAGAAAAGCAGGCAAATCTGTCCCTCTAAGGGATAGTGCTGTGGGCTGTCACCAGTGGAGAGTGCCATGGGGTGCAATGGTGCAACCCCCTCTATTCAGAAGCTGAAGTCTCTGTTCCTGTACCACAGAATGTGACTGAACTTGTAGGTTAATGGTTTTTCTTTTTCATTTACTTTTAGGTGTTTTACCTGTGTATATATCTGTGTACCATGTCTGTGCCTGGTGCCCTTGGAGGCTAGAAAAGGACATATGAGCCATCATGTGGGTGCTGGGAATTGAACCTGGATCCTCTGGAAGAGCAGGCAGTACTCTTAACTGTTGAGCCATCTCTCCAGCCCCAACTGATATTTTATAGAAGGTAATTAAGTATAACACTAACACGGTCACTATGGTGAGCCCTAATCTAATACAACTGGTGTCTTTGTAGGAAAAGGAAACACACCTAACAAAGACCATGTGAGGACCCAGGGAGGAGAGGGCCATCAGCACTCCAAGGAGAGGAAGACCATGTGAGGACCCACAAAGGAGAGGTCCATCAGCACTCCAAGGAGAGAGGCCTCTGGAGAAATAAGACCTGCCAACCCCTTGACCCTGAACTTGCTGGTTGAAGAGCCTCCAGAACTTTGAGGAAATAAATGCCTGTTTTTCCTTATGACACTAATATAGTAGCACAGGCCATAAACAAACAAACAAACAAACAAAACCTAGAGGAGAAGATTGAGTGAGGACTGTTGAGGCAAATGTAATGTAAGTGTGGAGGGGAACAGAGTCTTCAAAGGCCTCCCTCAGGGAAGTGTCTACCAGACATTCAAGGGCCAGTACCTGCTAATATATTGTGCTGATAAAGACGCAGTGGAATGGGTAAGATATTAAAGGAGGCACAGACAGAAAAGCCAGGGACACACTGGTCTTGCCCGAGATGCTGCCAAAGTGAGGCGTCCGGAGTCCTACAGGGACAGAACATTGGATAAGCCAGCTAAGTTACAGGCGACAAACCCAGCCTGCAGGGACCTTGGCCTCAGGCTTTCTGGAATCCTGATGTGGGTCTCCTGGACAGTTTAGAACCTCCCCACATTCTATATTAACTCTCAGCTTTACAGCCATACACATGGCTGAATGTCTGCCTCATCTGATGGGAGACTTACTAACATGAGCTCTTAGATGTATGCACCCGTCAGAACTTAATGTCCACACTGTCAGGATAGCCTTCCTCCTGTGCTAGGCCAGCCCAGCGATCCAAACTGTGGTGACAACAAGCCTTCTAATAGCAGTGCTCTTGTCCCTGCAGGCCTTGACATACTGCCCCACATCTGAGTTCTTGTCTACCAAGGGCCTGCAACCATAGAAAGCCAGATGTTGTCATTACAGCTCTACCCAGATCTTAGACATCACTACCTGGTCGACTTACCTGGTCCTGCTATGGCTCTCACTCTACTATACTTGCCTTTCACTCTGATGTTTGACCTTTGCAAATGACCCTTGTCGTGGATAGTTCTAGTGGGGCATATTGGAGGACACACTCAACACAACACACAGCACTTAAGACCTACCAACTTGCTATGATGGGCCCATGTTAAGACTTTACCAAAGCACAAACATATCTGGGAAGGAAATGTCCACTCCTCATGAGTCAGTCAATATGGCAAACCCTTCACAGAAAATCCCAAAGGGAAAATCATTTCTGTGAGTAGATTGTAGAGAGCCGTGCACGGCCGTGCCTCAAAGATGGCGCCGGCGTCCGGCTTCTGCCTTCCCGATGGCAGATGCTCCTTATTTGGCTAAGGCTAGGATCTGGCTTGCTTCCGCATACCTGGACCTAATCTGGCTTGCTTGCGTATGTCTGACCCTATCGGCATTGTCCACGTGGCACTATGGGGTTGATTGCCCAGTGGCTATAAAGGGCGTGGGCTGGTTTTCCCCAGGAGATGAAGATCGGAGGAGGAGATAGAAGATCGGAGGAGGAGAAAGAAGAGAGAGAGGAGATGAAGATCGGAGGAGGAGAGAGAGATTGGAGGAGAGAGAGAGAGAGTGAGAGTGAGAAGATGGCTTTCCCCGGGGTCAGAAGATTGTTCAAGGTTCCTGAATAAACTGCTTGGAGAAGAGCCTGGTGTTGCGTCTTCCTTGCTGGTCGAGGCGGACGCGACAGTAGATAGAGGCTGGACAAAGGGTGCTTGTCCAAGATCCCAGTTTAGAAGTTTCCCCATCCCCAAAGCCACCCCTGATGAGGTGGTTAGGATGGAGTGGAGAAATCCTTCACTATTGGCTATTACCATAGTGTTAGCCAACGGGGGATTTTCTGCTTGCAAGTGTATCCATGCCACCAGACACTGTTTGTAGTCAAAATACATTAATATTCCCACCTAACAGATTCCAAGGAGGACAAATGAAATGTTTGAATAACCCAAGCATTGTGGACTACTGAATACTGTTCTTCACCTTTATATTCTTTTTTCCCCTTCCTGTAATCACCCACAGACGTTTCTTAAAAAACAAACCCGATAACGTCAAAAGATGAGAAAGGCTAAACTCTGAGAAAACAAAGGGACCATAAATCAGGAAAACTTTGCAGTTACTGGAAAGACACTTTAATTTTGTAGACAAAAGGCTGCATTAAGGAAGAATAATGCAATAATCAAAGGTGAAGGGATCTCCATTGTCTGGCGTCTTTCTCTGTGGGAATTTTCCCACCCCTGACAGCTGTAAAGGGGGGAGGGGCGCTGACTGTGGCTGTGCCTTTATTCTCTCAGCCCTTTACTCCCCCTGTGCCCCCGCCCCATTCTGTCAGTAAATGTCTGCAATCATATTCTTGAGCCCCTGTGTGATTTCAAGGTTCATCTCTCCCATGCAGCTCAAACACTAATTATCCCAGCTGTAATTAGTAAGATAATTAAATACTGGCTCACTCATCACTCTACCTTGGGTCGGGTCGTGATTCTCCCAGAAGACCTTGAGCAGTTCCTCAAAGCTGATGTGCTCTGGCTGGTACACAACCCGGACGACTTCTGCATGGCCAGTTTTTTCTGGAGAGAGATAGAACATACAACCCAATTTTACTGATAACATCAAGTCATTGCAGGCTATTGGTGCTCAAAAGACCCTGCAGATGGAAGCTGAACTCCTCTCTCTGATGGAAGGGCACAAGTGTAATTGGATTTCAGTTGCTGGTCTCATCCCAGTCTCTGTCCCGAGTTATAAAAGCATAGTTATCCCGCTGGAGATTCCGGGATGAAGATTTCTCCTGTGTCCTTTAATATGAGAACTAAACTCCGTTTTCATTTTTCCTCCTTCACCCTGCATCTATTCAGGTGTGTGGGAACGTGTGTGTGGGCGTGCATATGTGGAGACCTCGGGTTAATGTCAGGAATTATTCCTGGTTGCTCTTCTACCATATTCACTGCGGCAAGATTTCTCAGTCAAACCCAGAGGTTGATAATACGGCTAGTTTCATTGCCAGTTGGCTCTGAGGATCTTTACTCTCTCTGCTGTTGGAATTACAGGTGGGCGGCCGCACCCCCCGCCCTGGCTTTTATGTGTGGGGTTTGGGGAACCTGAACTCCAGCTCTCACACCTGTAAAGCAAATGCTTTAACTGCTGAGCTGTGTCCCCAAGCTGAATTTTCATTTTTCTAGTCTGACTTTTATGAAGTCTGGAGCCAGTCTGACCCAGTGCTCAGGACCAGAAACTCTGCAAAAGGGACTTGCCTGGTTTCTTTTTTCATCACCCTATGCTACAAGGAGTAGGCTGAGCAGTTCCAGAGAGAGAAACCTGCAGAAACAGACTGAGAACTCATCCCGATTAGATAAATTAGTTAGTGGTAAGACACAACCGCTGTGCTCTGAACACTGAGGGCGGAGTTAGAGTCAAGCTCCCAGAAGGCTGTATTTTTCTCAGCCCAGTCCCTCTCTGTGGTAAATACCAATGCTGGAAAATGTCTTTGGCAGGGTACACTGTAAGTGAGTTTGTTCTCATGGGCAATCATGAAGCTTCCAGGAGAGCGAGGGACATGCATGCCTGCATACTTCTTGTAACCATCAAGTTCGTGTTCTTCCTGTTGGCCAGTCTCAGAACCCTGCATAATAGGCCTCCCCAGACAACACTATGTCTGTATTCAAATCTGCTCACTCTCTCTTATCTGTCACCTTTTGTATCATAAAGAATTTGGCCTTGTCCAAAGAGGGGTCTGGTCTTTGCCCTGGGTGCCTGGGAGATGAACTATAAGATATCCAACAGAAAGGAGGCTGTTCACAATGGACTTCAGGATGAGGCGAACTGAACAGACAGAATTAAGGTGGGACTGACTGTGCAGAAAGAACAACCAGGAGGCCTTTAGTTGGCATGCTATTGGATAACCTGGGGCCTGACTCCAGCCACATTGGGCAATCACTCTGTTGATCATGCTGACACACTAGGTGGTGCCTACATAAAATCCTGCGACACCAAAGCTTAGGTGAGTTTTGCTGTTCAGCAATACCTTGTGCACTGTCATGCATGGATGCTGGAGATGAACTTAGCCCAGCTCTGCTGGAGAAAGTTTGGAAGTCCCTGGAACCCATCCAGACACTATGCTTTGTCTCTCTAGCTTATCTGGAGCTCTGCTCTGTCCTGGTAATAAATCATGACCTTTCTTCCATTGAATTCTGATGGTCCTTCATGCAAATGACCAACTATGAGATAGTCTGGGGAGAGCTCCGAACTTAAGGTTCAGCAGGTCAGAGGGTTCACTTGCAGGTGAGCTTTCTCATTTTAGTTCTGTCTGATAGCAAGGAAGACAGAAACTCCACTTTACAGACCAGCCAAGATACACATAAGTTAAATCACCGGGGGCCACACACCTAGTGAATATCTGTACTATAACCTAAACACATGTGCCTGCCAACTCCACATCCAAGGGCCATTCACTATGTCAAAGGAGAGCGAGCAAGGTGAACATAAGGAACCTCAGCCCAGAAAAGGAATAAAGTCTCTCGTTCTCTCTAATTTTTTATTATGCAAATTTCTTTTATTATAGGAGCAATGTTTATGAATAATGCTAAGCCAAGAAGACATAAAAAATGGAAGAGAAGTAACAAGGAGGAAATAGAATCACACAGTGCAGTGAAGGTTTGAGAGAATACCACTTACAAGAACCACAGAACACACCATCAGATGGCTGTCCCATTACTTCTTCACTCGGTTCCTATCTTTGGGCTTTTACACAGAACCCTATGTCTAGCCTCGAATGTAAATATTTTCCCAAACTTCAGAGGCATCTCAAGTCACAGTTGAATAACGGGAATTTCTGGATCAACATTTATAAATATTAAAAGATTTCTTGGTGCCCAGAGCCACACTCCTCCTCAGTAAAGCTGCCCACATTTTCTTTCCCCGTGAGCAGCATGAAGGCCAGTCTCACTCACTATTATGGTCTTTTTAATCCATAGCTTTCATAGCCAGAGGAGAGGGTTCTACTCAGCTGGAGTGGGCTCATTATTACTAAACACTGAATTCCATGTTGATTGGCCAATTTAGTTTCTTCTTTAATGTTGGTTATGTTCTTTTTACAATGAGCTACTAGTGGCTAATATATTAAAATTTATTTATTATTAATCAATCCATACAATTTTATTCAGATACCATAGTCATAGAATTTAGCATCTAAGCAGATTTTATTTATTTGTTGTTTTCCCCATATTCGTGTGCATGTGGTGAGCGTGTTTTCCTGTGCATGGGTAATGATGGGTGGGTACACCTGCATGGGTGTACGTGCATACTAAGGCCTGAAGCTCACGTTTGGAATCATCCCGAATCCTCTTCTGCCTTATTCACTGAAGCAGGATCTCACAATCAAATCCAGAGATTGCCAATGTCAACCTTGCTAGTCAGCCTTCCCCGGGGATCTCTGTCTCCACCTCCAGAGGCTGGAATTACAGGTGAGCCACCATGACACTTACACAGTTCTGGGGATCTGAACTATGGACTCACACTTGCGGCAAGCACTTTAACCCCATTCTCCTGAGTAGACTTTATGCTAGCAAATATAAAAGGAATGGTCATGGAGAGCTTAGAAGATACAGCATGAGTAACAGTGGTTATGGCAAACACTTCTGGTCCATTATACATCTGATTTAATCATTTGAAATGCCAAAATGAGTCATTTAATTACTAAAGTGAATCAGTGACTTGATAATATGAAAAGCATTAATGGGCCAGGGGGAGGACTCAGTGGTAAAGTGCCTGCCTCACAAATATAAGGGCTAGTATCCACTTATGAGTGAGTACATACCATGTTTGTCCTTCTGAGTCTGGGTTACCTCACTCAGGATGATATTTTCTAGTTCCATTCATTTGTCTGCAAATCTCATGATATCATTGTTTTTTACTGCCGAATAGTACTCCATTGTGTATATGTGCCACATTTTCTTTATCCATTCTTCAGTTGAGGGGCATCTAGGTTGTTTCCAGGTTCTGGCTATTACAAATAATGCTGATATGAACATAGTTGAGCATGTGTCCTTGGGTATGTGCCCAAGAGTGATATAGCTGGGTCTTGAGGAAGATTGATTTCCAATTTTCTGAGAAACCGCCATACTGATTTCCAGAGTGGCTGTACAAGTTTGCATTCCCACCAACAGTGGAGGAGTGTTCCCCTTGCTCCACATCCTCTCCAACATAAGCTGTTTTCAGTGTTTTGGATCTTAGCCATTCTGACAGGTATAAGATAGTATCTCAGAGTCATTTTGATTTGTATTTCCCTGATGACTAAGGATGTCGAGCAATTCCTTAAATGTCTTTCAGCCATTTGAGATTCTTCTGTTGAGAATTCTCTATTAAGCTCTGTAGCCCATTTTTAATTGAATTGTTCAGTATTTTCAAGTCTAGTTTTTTGAGTTCTTTATATATTTTGGAGAGCAGCCCTCTGTCAGATGTGGGGTTGGTGAAGATTTTTTCCCATTCTGTAGGCTGTCATTTTGTCTTATTGACTGTGTCCTTTGCTCTACAAAAGCTTCTCAGTTTCAGGAGGTCCCATTTATTAATTGTTGCTCTCAATGTCTGGCCAGACTGCAGCCCATGGCTCCAGAGAGGCTAGTTGACAGGAAGAGGCCCTGGGAGGGACACAAGGATCGCCCAGCGAAGTAGAAGTGGATGGAATCTGCATGAGCGGGCTGGGGATGGGGGAGTGGCAGAGGGCAAGGAATGGGGGGTGAGAACATAGGGAAATGGGAGGGTTGAGCTGGAGTGGGGACAGAGTGGGAAAGCAGGGAAGGAGATACTGTGATACATGAAGGCATCATGGGAGTGGGAAGAGGCAGGGTGCTGGGGAAGCTCTCAGGAATCCACAGGGATGACCCCACCTTGGACTGCTGGCAGTGATCAAAGGGGTGCCTGGACTGGTCTACTCTGGTGACCAGTCTAATGAATACCCTAACTGTCATCATAGAGCCTTTATCCAGTGACTGATGGAGGTGGATGCAGGGATCCACAGCAGGCACCAGGAATCCAGTCGATGGAAGAGAGGAGGGATTCTGCGGGCGGGGGACGTCAAGATCATGATGGAAAGACTTGCAGAGATGACTGGCCACACTGGTGGAGACCCATGAACTGTGGACTAGTGGCTGTGGAGCCCCATGGGACTGGACTAGGCCCTCTGGATGTGGGAGACAGTTGTTTAGCCTGAATTGTTTGGGGAACACCCGGGCAGGTATGTGGGGGGGATCGGGATCCATCCCTGGTGCATGGGCAGGCTTATGGGAGCCCAGTGCCTGCCGTGTGGCACCTTGTGCAGCCTTGGTGTGACGGGGAGGGGCTTGGACCTGCCTCAGCTCGGTGTGCCATTTTTACAATGGCAGAGTACTGTAAGAAACGCAAATATCCTTGATTAAATGTTACCAGTTTGACGGCACAGAACAGTGGCAATCATATGCGCAATCATATAGTATGTGTCTTTTGGTGGTTGGCCTGTTTCACTTGGCATAATGTCCTTAGATCCATGTTCCTTTTGTCCCATCTGTGTGTGTGTGTGTGTGTGTGTGTGTGTGTGTGTGTGTGTGTGTGTGTGTATGCACTCGTGCACACACACTGGCATGCATGTATGAACCATATTTTGTGTATCCATTCATCCACCAGTGGACACTTGAGTTGCCTCTGCTGTTTAGCTTCTATGAACACAGGATATAAATACTGCTGTTTAGTGGTGTTAAGAAAGACATGGCCCCCTTCACTGATGAGCAAGCTAAGATCTCTTCGCAAGTATTCTCACACAAGTCACACAGCTAGGAAGCAACAGGATCCAAACCCACCAAGTTTTAAAAGCAGGTGAATTATTTGCCCATCCAATGACCCCAAGTGAAGATTTTAGGACAGAGGAACTTGAAGTCACCAGGAGAGAGCAAATGTCACACAAGCAGTGACCCATATAAAAAGTCACACCTGTGTGGCCCTGGATACCCAGGCTGACAACAAAATATTAGTTTCTTCTTCTATGATAGCAATGTGGGGTCAGGAAGAATTTTATTTTACATATAGTGGAGGGGGAGAATAGGTGTGTACATGCCAGGGGGCATGTGTGGAGGCCAGAGGGCCACTCTGTGGAGTTGGTCCTCTCCTTCTATACATAGGTGGGTCCCAGGGATCAAACTCGGGTCACCGTGTTTTCAGAAGAAGCTCCATCCTGTGAGCCATCTCGCTGGCCCAGGAAGGATTTTCAGTCCCTAGCAAACACTTCTAGCTATGATTTCCACCAACATTATTTGTAAAGAGACTTGAAGAAGCCTGGCCATTTAAAGGAAACTATCATTTAAGTTCAAGCCCCAATTTGCATTGGCAAACAGTCCAGAGGGTGCCCTGGCCAAGCTCACCTTTCAGTTTCTTTACTTTTTGTCTCCAAAGCAAAAGAACCTGTGTAAAAATACACACCGCAAATGATCAAAAGGATTCCAGGGACTCAGGAGCTTTATGGAAATGCTCCAGCTTGGCAGGGACGAGCTAATGCGCTGAGCTAATTTCATTCCAGAGGCCAAACTGCAAACACTGTTTTGTGCTTCTGAGATAAAAAGGGCAGATCTTAAAAATATTTCGAGCTGTGTCTTCACATTCCACCATGCAAACAGCATGATGGGAGCGATGTGCAAACACGCTTGTTAGCAGTTCGCTGCAGCACAGCGGCTGTCTTTGCACTGCTGGACAAAAGTATTTTGAGGGGAAAAAAGAGAAGGGCCAGGTGCTCTTTCTGAACATCTTGTTCCCCTGCTTGCCCCTCCAGACCCAAAGGAAGGTCCATGACCTCAGAGGAGTGGGTAAGGGGCCACTATCCCCAGCAAAATAAGCAGGAAGAGATATTAGGGTGTCTCTGGACAAGCATAGGCAGATGCCACCCAGAATGAGCAGTTTGTAGGAGCTTGGGAAGTCGGGTAGCTGAGTAGCCTCTTGGCCACTTAGCAGCTATGTGATCTCCAGAGTCTCTGGAAGCTCTGTTTTTTCTCTGGCCTTTGGCTTCATCGTCTGCAAAATGGGAACATTAATAGCTTTGACTGCACAGGATTGTACTCAAGATTAATTCTGTACTAGCTTTTCCCTAATACCCACTTAGCCTTCATTAAGATAGGGGTCCTTGCAGATTCAACGCTGTCCACTAGCCTAGTGACACAGTGACACAGGACTGCTGCCTTACCCTCCTTACTCCTAAGTCCTATGCAATCCTCATGTCCCATGCTACATTGGACAGCTTCCTTGAAAAGGAGGACAGCTATACAAACAGGTGAGCTGTGCAAACATCACATATGACAACACAGAATACATCCACTTCAACTATATCAATAATAGCCTCTTTGGTACTGTTATGATTAGTGAATTATTGTTATTTCTTTTTTTTTTTTGTCTGGGGATCTGTACTCTTACAATATTCTCTAGATAATTTCTAATAGTTCAAAAACTACAGATCTGGAGTGAACTCATGTGCTTCTTAAGGGGCCAGCATGCTTTCCTGCACCAACACTTGCTGTCTTGGTAGACAGAGGCACAGGAAACTCAGAGCCTTAAAGGAAGGTGGGAGCAGGTGAAAAGTTGGGGAGGAGAAGACGGGAAACAAAGGCCATTAGCTCTTTGTAAAGGCTTGTGATGAGAGAGTGAGGAGCAGATGGAGAATGGAGACCTCATATTCTCTAGTAATAATGATAATATGGACAGGTAGTATATGTGCCAAGCTCTTGATACGAATGGCCCAAGCTGACCCTCACAATACCACAGAGAATTCTTCCCATTCTTTGGAGGAGGAAACCAAGAAATCAAGAGATCTTTCCCAAGTACATACGAAATGAGGAGGACTGGATTTGAGTCCCGCGGAGACGGCTGAGGGAGGGGGGAATGTGGAGACAAGGAAGGTGGTATACAGACAGGTCCCGTGTATCTTGGACTGTCAGAGTCACAGAAAGGCATGTTCCTTACGGCCGGAGAAGGCAGGGGTGAGTGTGAAGGAGGGGAAGGCATCCCCAGTAAAGCAAAGGTCACAGAAAAGGCAGGGATCCCGGGGAGGGTAAAGGGAAACGGGCTTGAGTCTCTGTCCAGAGGAGCTCTTGCCGCCTTGCATTGGTAAAGGTTCACAGCCATCCATTCCCTAGCTACCTACTCCTGTCAAGAAGAGACAGGAACCCCCACCCATGCCTTGCGTGCTGCTTCTGAATCTGTGCCTGCCTTGCAGTACCTCCGCACCCTGGGTGGTTCTCAAGATGGATATTACAAAGCCCATTTTTTAGTGCTAGGAAAGCCAAGGCTAAGCTCACAAGCAAAGGAGACAAGCAAGAACTTCGCAGTCAGCAATGCTCCCCCGTCCTCTGTGCAGTGGTATGTGGAGCCCTGGTCTGGCCTCAGGACCCTCCAGGACAGGTGTGATCCCAGCTTTGTTTCCCACACCCTCCTGAATCCAAGTTCCCTTGCCGCCTGACCCCAGATCCCCCACCCACAGAGCCTCTAAGCTGCAACGTGGACTTCTGCCCACTCCCAGTGCCTCACAATACCCAGCCTTCTCCAGAACCATACAGAGTCAGGCCCACAGGAAGAGCTAGGACACAGGGGCAAGCACAGCCCTTGGGGTCCAGTGGGACCAGCTTGGCTCAGGGCCTAACTCCTCAGCACCTCAGCAGAGTTGTGGCCCCTGAAGTCACTCAAAGGGTCTCTGTGAGGAGGAGAGCCGCACCCAGAACCCAGCCTACGGAAAGGGTTCAAATGAGGATTCCTCCCAAACCCCCATGGCCAGCCTCTCCTGGACCCCCAGTCCCACAGGTCAGCTCTCTGAAGGTAATACTTCCACGCTTACTGTCTTCAAGAATGTTCTATTCTCCCCTCCAGGACACAGTGAGATCCTAGAGTGAAGAGACAGTAACAGCCGCTCTTCCCCGCAGCTCCTGGGACAGAGCACAAGATTAAACACACATGGATCAGCTGAGAACATGCGCTGAATTTTCCCACCGTTCATTTAGCCTTCATCCAGATGCAAGTCCATGAAGATCCCAACCCTGTCCACTAGCCTGATGGCACATGCTGGGCTTGAACCCACTGCCTCTAGCCTCCCAAATCTGACATGAACTCCACTTCCCATCCTAAAATGGGCATCTTACCTCCCAGAGGAAGACACCGAATGAACCACAACAACAATACCACCGTACAGATAGGCCAACAGGATATCTTATTTATCCGTTGATTTATAAGCATGAATCAAAGCCTACAAAGTCCCACATGCTGGGCCAAGTATTGAGGATTCAATGATGACGGATGGTGATAGAGTAACAACCCGGAGCCCCTGCCCCACGGGTATTGCCTCGCGTCGCAGTCTAGGTAAGGAACTGATCTTTTGAATAAAAAGATCAGATCTATTTTATTTACCCTGCAGGCTGAAGGAATGGGAGAAGTGAGCTACAGAGATTTTTTTTTCATTAAATAATAACCGTTCTTCAATATCCCCGCATCCTTTCCCTGCCAACCAGATTCAGCTGAGCCACAGAACCAAATAAAAGAGCACAAAAAGACCCAGGTGTTTGAAGGGAGAAGACAGGCGAGAGGGTGGATGAATAATATTCCCCTTTCCCACCCGAGATTCAGAACACTACTTTTCTCCTGTTAATTAACTACAAGGAGGTAAGGTGTCAGCTCAATTTCATCTCTAGCTCCCGCCGATAGAAAATGCGATTTCTAACAATGTACTCATTATAAAAAAAAGTCCTAATACATCAAAATTGGATGCCCTGTGGAGTTCATTATAGGATCTGAGGAGCGTCTATGCTGCCATTTTATCTTGGCTTTCTTCCTTTTGTCTCATCCGTCACTTAAAGTGTCCAACGAAAAATGTAAGCTTTTAAAAAGCATCCTATTGATTGAAACGTGGGAGGAAAAAAATCTGTTAGAGTGATTGTATTTTTTTTTTTTAATCTGGGAGACATGGTGGGGAGTGTCAGAATCTGCTGGTGCATATTTTATGTGGACACATCACCCTGAGATTATTCTCTCAGAGAACTACAATAACCACAGGTGGGTACTTGCTCAGGAAAATTCCCCAAGGCAGCAGTCAACTTTAACTTTTGGTGACACTCCAGCTTTCTTACCACTGCCAAGGGTATGCGAAGGTAAAAGTTGGGTCCTAGTATGGGAATGGGCTGCTTACTTGTATCTGCGGGCAATATGCTGATTGCAGAGGCAGACATCACCAAGTGAGCTGGGTTTACAGGACAGTGAGTACATGAAGTATTGATGTGTGGAGTAGCTGGTGTTCATTTTACAGATTTGCACCAGTGCCTCCCTGCCATGAAACAGATAGGCAGTGTAAGATATTAGCAGACAGTCTAGAGGCAGAGGCCTTTGGAGCCAAAAGAACAAATGCAAGCTTCACTGGATGATGGCCCGACAATAACACAGGCATTGCACACTGAGAAAACAGGACTCCTTTGAACCAACGAGATTAAACCCCTCAGTATGAAATGAGGCCATGTGTACCTGGTCACCAGTGGGCTGCACATGGAAAGCGTTTCACAACTACTACATCTGGGATTGTTTGTGGCACCTTTTGGAGATTTATTTATTTTTATTTTATGTATATGGATGTTTTGTTTGCATGTATGTAAGTGTACTACTGTATGTGTGTGTGTGTGTGCCTGGTGTCCTTGTAGATCAGAAGAGGGTGCTAAATCTCTTGAAACCGGAGTTAGGAGCTGCCATGAGGGTTCTGGGAACTGAACCCAGGTCCTCTACAAGAACAGCAAGTTCTGGTAACCATCTTTCCATCCCCTTGCAGCACCTTTTGAAACTCATCTTCACCCCTGCCCCTTGACTCCTGATGAGAATTCTAACACAGGACACCTGGGGAGAGGCCTGGGCATTCTCATGACTTCCATGGATCCTTCTATTCAGAGCTGGAAAGGGAGGCAGGCATTTTGAACACATGGTGGTAAACAGTCTCAAAATTTTAAGGGTTTTGAAGGTCACCTGCATATATTATCTCACTTCACTGTACCATCCACATAGGGCCCACACTACTGCACAAAGTAGCTCACGTCACTGCTAGACTAACCTAGCTGCTGCAAACTCCATCTTTACTGAATCAAAATCTACCTCCTTCTACACTGGGTCCAAGTTGTGCCTTTGAGAGACTATTTGTCTCACCATAATGACCCTTCAGAAGGCTCAAGCCTCAAAGCATTGTGGGTTGCTAAATGGGCACTGACTAGGAGTCAGAAGCCATATACACCTGAGGCTCAACTGCCAGAGAGTCACTTCCCTTTTGACCACAAGTTGCTTGTCTGTGAAGTAGGGATCATCACACTTGTCTCATCCATCCTATAGTATTTGACCACAAGTTGCTTGTCTGTGAAGTAGGGATCATCACACTTGTCTCATCCATCCTATAGTATTTGACCACAAGTTGCTTGTCTGTGAAGTAGGGATCATCACACTTGTCTCATCCATCCTATAGTATTTGACCACAAGTTGCTTGTCTGTGAAGTAGGGATCATCACACTTGTCTCATCCATCCTATAGTATTTGACCACAAGTTGCTTGTCTGTGAAGTAGGGATCATCACACTTGTCTCATCCATCCTATAGTACTGTGTTGGAAGCCTTCTAACACAGAGATGATGGAAAGCACTTTGGGAATGTACCTCCAGCAATCAAATCTACACCCTGCCATTAGTTACTGAGCTGCTATTACCACACACCAAGAGTGATGAGCCACGTTACAATGCAGCTTCATTCCTTCACCTTGGAACCATTCGAAGATTTAGGATCTGAGTTTGCACAGCTGTATTGGCAGGGCCGGCTCTTGGGTAGGTTTGTCTGAGTAAGCTATTGAAAGTAGGTTTGCATAAAGTGTTTGTGCTCCTTGAGGACTAGAAGACAGCTAGAGTCCCTGATATCATAGTGAAAAAAAGGTCTTGAAAACCAGTCGGGTACCTTTTTCATACTCGTAAAAATAGGATTCTCACTTCGAATGACATGGGCAAGAAATGACATCTTATTGGAGGCTGCTATTATAACCCAGTAGCTGCTTGCACATTATGTTCATGGGAATTGCTTGAGGTCATCCACAGAACTTCACATTCCTTTGCATCTGACTCACATGACATGTGCTTTTTAGGTCTGTGTGATGGTTGCATACTTTTACAACTTACATGGTTCATTGTACACAAGCATCCCACACAGAATATACCCTGATGATCACAGGGCAAGAATAGTTCTGACTTATTTCAATGTCTAAAGTCATGAATGATAACATGCTCGTACCCTAACTTGGTGGCGGGGGTGTTTATCAGTGATGCTAGAGATTGAACAGAAGTCCTTGTATATGCTCAGTTCTACTGAACTCCACCCCAGCCCCAGTTTAACTACTTTTGAAAGAAATTTAACTAAAAGCCAAACCTTAAGATTTATTTGGAACATAGCTCCACATAGAAATACTATTGGTTGCCTGGGAAGCTTTGGCTTTTTCCACCTGTTCAGGCCCAAGATACCTGTTGAACCACGAGGCACAAAAAGAAGTCAACCAACATTGTTATCTCAAAACCATGCAAACTAGATAAGCAATCAAGGCTACATCTTTCTAAATGAATACAGTTTATATTCATTCAGAAAGATGTAGCCTATATATACATATAGATAGATATACACATATATGTATATATTATATATAGACATTCGAATATATTATACATATTATATTAAAATATATAAATATATTCTATATATGAATATATTCTAATATATTACATATATATTAGAATATACAATATATTAGAATATTATATTAATAAATTCTAATATGTTAATATAATCTAATATATATTAGAAACTCTTTAGAATATATGCATAGCTCCAAACAATATATTGTACATATTATATTAGAATATATGAATATATTCTAATATATTACATATTATATATTAAAATATTATATCAATAAATTCTAATATATTAATATAATCTAATATATATATTAGAAACTCTTTAGAATATATGCATAGCCCCAAACAAGGCAATTCTAGGAGCTTAGATCACTGGAGTCTAATCCAACTGTTTTTAATGACCATGATATTACTTCCATGAACACTCCAGCTAAGGGCTAGCCACTATATCATTGCACCAATGGCCTCCTATAAAGCCAAACTCAGCTGTAGTTAGGTTGATACTGGGAATCTTTTAACCTTGATTAGTAAGCTTTGATGACAGCTAGTAATTAATTTAGGACCCCAAAGACATGTCCTCGGGAGCAGACCAAATGGTTTCAACAATGACGTGCTGGGAAGTTGTGCCAAGGACACTGGCATTGTAGTCAGAATGTGACTCTGATGAATTCCTCAGCCTTCCTGAGTCTTCGGCCCCTCAACCAGACAGCAGTTATAATAAAGATGCCAAAAGGGCATCAGGATTAACACACACACACACACACACACACACACACACACACACACACACACACACTGTTTCTGTCAACTACAAATTAATTTCCAATACTTAATTTCCTCTACCCCAACCTGACAAAGGTGGGATTTAATAAAAAATAAGCCAAGAATCATGGCTCCACACATAGTACTAGGCTATGAGAAACCCAAAGCCATGATTCACCGAGCCTGCTCTCAGGGAACTCATGAAAACAGCGATAGCATGAGCTGGGCACTGTGGGAAAGGTACAGATAATTCTCCAAAGTTCATAGAGAGGGAGAAACAGAGAAGGTGTCACAGAGAAAGAGCGTCTAACAGGGAACTAGAAAGTGGTGTGTATCAGTTTTACTTGTGTTGCTATGACAAAACGCCATGACAGAAACAGCACGAAGGCAGAGGGTTCCACTTTGGCCCATAGTTGCAGAGAGGTGTGATCTATGGTGGTCGGAAAGACACAGTGGCAGGAACATAGACAGTGTCCATGGCATCTGTAGTTCCGCAGGAAAGCAAGAGAATAGGACATGTGCCTGGGCTCTAAAGCCCTGAGGCCAACCCAAGGTGAAGTACTTCCTCCATCAAAACCTCCATCTCCTAAGGGTTCCATAACCCACCCAACAGTACCACCCGCTGGAGTCCAAGCATCCCAATCCATGAGCCTTTTGACAGACATCTTACCTTAGAACCACAGCAGGAAACAAGACAGACAGACAGAGCTAGAAGGAGGGAGGCTTGGATGACAAGTGACAGCACATGACAGAGATGTGAGGCCACAGAATGGGAAGGGTGTCTTCAGCAACTGATTCACGCCAGTTTCTCTGTAACCATGGTGACCACCCACAGCACCTAGGCACTAGCTCTATCCTGTTTAATGCCAGCATTCTCCTCCTGTGGCTGATGGCCACATTCACCAAGACAGTTGCCCTTTTCCCCACACTTTTAGATCAACTCTTTATCTTGCAATTGAATAATTTAACCAAATATCAACGTAGAGAATTAAAAAAAAAACTAGAAAAGGTACAGAGCTTTGTTTTTATTAAAATTAAGTTTAACTTTAGAAAAACTCAATCAAAGGAAGTTTTTTTTTAAGAAAAGACTCTCAAGTCAGGGATGGGCAAGACTACTCCAAAGCCTGGGGGAGACGGGTGTTAGGAGCTGAGAGAGAGAGATCAGCAGAGAATGTGTCAGATGGCAGAGAGGCTTTCCAACCAGCTCGGTGTCACTGTGGCTATTTCTGTCACCCCAGACTTCAGAGTCAATTAGGCTGGCCACAAAGCAGGCACAAAATGGACACCTGTACCCAAAATGACAACAAGGCTGGCAACTCTGATGTCAGTGGGCATGCTAATGCCAGAAAGTAACTGGTAAATGAATTTTGCCATTTTTGTCTGGGCAGATAGACACCCATTACAGAGATCACCAACATCGTGAATGACAATTAGGTCAGTTTGACTTTGGAAACATGAATTTCAAGACACAGATAAACTGGTCCTGATGTCTGTGGCATGTTCTCTGCCTTGGCCCCTTCTTCAAACTGCCAGTGCTCACTCATACTTGCCCAATGCTCACACGTGCCCAATGCTCACACTTGAACTGATGTTCACACTTGCCTGATACTTGCTGAAGGGATTGGGAGAGGGGACTGTTTGCAAAGCTTGTTTGTTTTCATGGATGAAAGGGTTTTGACTAGTACAAATGATAAATTATTACCATTCATTATCAAGGACAAATGAATTGTTTTAGGTCCCAATGCATCTCTGACATCCACATGCACAACCATGGAGGTTTGGGAAGTACAGACTCTGTTCACAGCACCATGACAGAACAAAATCACCTCCTTCCATTTTACAGAGAACACTTCAGAGTGGCCTCAAAACCTCAAAAGTAGGTCCCATATTGCTTTGTCCCTTTATCTCAAAAGCAGAGGAAATATAATTAGAAATGTGGCTAAGAAGCCTCCACTATTGTGATTGGTGATAAGCTTCAGATGTTTGGCTCCCAGCACAACAATGGCTGTGGTCTTGATCAGTGCCCCTTCACAAAGCAGGCTCTTGCTTCACACACAGGGCGGGGTCAAAGTTTCTGGCATAGAGAACAAAGTAGAATTCCCTACAGAGGACCCACTCCACAGAGGCCGGTCATTGTTTAGCTTTGATACCATTTTCCCCCTGTAGCGCAAGCCAGAATTGTCCTTTAAAGATATTTCTGTATGTCTAACACTTTCCTGAGGTCAGTTGTACTGGGCCTGCTGGCTCCACATTCCCCAGACCTACGTTGTTTCAGCATGGTGCTTTCGGGACCATAGGGTCTAAGCTGTGCTTGCTAGTGAGGAAGTACCACCATACTGTCAAGCCGTGTCAGCCTGGACTGCTGGTACATAATCCTTGGTGGAAGATGATGGTCCTGTCCATCATCCCAATTCATTTTTATTAAATTAACACATACATATGTGTGTGTATGTGTGTGTGTGTGTGTGTGTGTGTGTATAAAACTATGTGTGTATACATACATATATACACACATATATGTATACACACAGTTAGATGATCTTCATTTCATGAAACTATATATATATATAATTCACTTCCAATGGATTTTCAAAAACAAATACACACACTGATGCTTTTCAACTTACATGATTTTTGTATGCCAATTTAGGTGTTAATTCTTTTTTTAAAATTTATTTATTTATTTATTTTACATCCTGACCACAGTTTCCCCTCCCTCTTCTCCTCCCATTCCCTCCCACTACCTCACCTTCACACCTCCCCCAGTCCTCCCCTCCTCCATTTCTGTTCAGAAAGGTGTAGGCCTTCCATGGGTATCAACCAAGCATGGCACATCAAGTTGTGGTAAGCCTAAGCCCCTTCCCTTGTGTTCAGGCTGGGCAAGGCAACCCAGTATGAGGAACAGGTTCCCAAGAGCCAGCCAAAGCATGAGGGACAGCCCCTGCTCCCAGTGTTAGGAGTCCCACAAGTAGACCAAGCTACACAACTGTCACAAATATATAGAGGGCCTAGGTTAGTCCCATGCAGGCTCCCTGGTTATTGGTTTCTGCGAGCTCCTAGGAGCCAGGTTAATTGTTTCTGTGGGTTTTCTTTAAATCAACCCTTTTTGATAATGAGTTAAATTTTCTTAATTGATACTTCCAATGGGGAAGGGAGAAGAGAGGAAGCAGGAGGGAGAATAAGAATCAGCCCATGCAGATTTAAGGAGGGAATTCAGGGCTATTTTAACTTGTTGGTGGCTTCCATAGGAAATGCTTTTCCCTTTGGTAACAAATTTAGTGTGGTACAATTTACGTACTATAAAATTCACCCATTTAAAGTGCATGATTCAAAGGGTTTTTAGAATATTTAGAGTTGGGCAACTATCACCACAGTTAGTCTGAAAACAGTCCTGGCCATGCAAGCTCTTCAAACTGACAGAAAAGGGAACTAGCACTCCTAGTGCATTCTACAAGGCTGGTACACTCCAATGGCCAGATCAGATGTCCAGGGTGAGGAAGAGAGGTTGTCAGAAGTCCATTTCATCAGTGAACCAAAGCACAAACACCAAATCAGACTTAATGGTAAACTGACCCCAGCAATACGTGTAGATTCAAAAATTTCATACTGTTTAGATTTACCCGCACTGGGCACATTCATGAAAGTTGATTCTAGAGTGTGTGGGGAAGAGCAGTGGGGTAAGAATGGCCGAGATGCTCCAAAAAATTCTCTGAAAATACATTTCTTCCCAAACACATAACTAATGATCACCATGGTGCTTTGACAGAGCACTAGACACAGAGACCCAAGGAGAAGCAGGAACCCAGAGACACCCAGGCAAATTAAAACCCAATTCTATTTATATTAAAAGTTTTGTTATAAAAGGCAAAAATCCTTTCTTTTAGAGACAAAAGAAGGGACTATTGTATGATCCTGAGTTAGGGAAATATTTTTAAGCAAGATACAAAATGTATAAACTGTGAAGAAAAAGATTAAATTGAGAACTTCTGCTCAAAGATTAAATTGAGAACTTTTGCTTATCACAAGACACAATAAAGAAAAATATCTGTTATTCATAAGAGTATCAAAGAATTAGCATCCGGAGTTCATAAAAAAAAAAACTCTTTAAAATCAGAAAGTAAATAGCAAAAAAAAAAAAAAAAAAAACCCTCAGTAGAATAATTAACTATAGATATAAATAGGGATTTTACAGGTGAAAAAGGAAAATGGCCAACAAGTGCAAATAAAAGCACAATAGATGCCATTTGAACCCACAGAATGAAAAACAAAAACACATTCTATAATAGGGACATCCTACCTTGGAGATCAACGGCTGAGGCTACTCTACAGACCCAACAGTCTGGACCCCTGCAGACAGACACAGTCGCCTATGGGCAGCTAGCAGGAGATACCTGTGAGGCCACAGAAGAGGAAATGGAAAGAATCTTCCCCAGTCTGTGGCAATACCCAACAGAATCTGTTCAAGGAAAGAAGGTTTATTTTGGCTCACAGTGTGAAGGGATATGTCCATCACGGTGAGAAAGGCACAGTGGCAGGTGACTCCGTGGCGGCTGAAGTGTGTGGCAACTGCTGACTACGTGGCAGAGAGCAGGATGGAAACCAGCACTGGACTATAACCCTGTAATCTGCTCCCTACAGTCCTATATCTATCTGCCAGCTAGGCCCCATGCCCAAAAGTTTCCCCAGCCTCCCTAGATACCACCACCAGACCAAAGGTTCACATATAGGAGCCTGCAGGGCACGGTCCACACACAAACAACTGAATGTTCACCTATAGGTAAGTTAAAAGATGCTGAACACACAACTGTGAAAAAATAGGTGGCCAGTGGGAGAAAAAAAAAAGCCAATATACTAGAGCTCACAGGTCCTGACGGTCAATCTCAAGAATGAAACATTTATATCTAGTATCCACTTACAAGTGAGTACATACCCTGTTTGTCTTTCTGAGTCTGGGTTACCTCACTCAGGATGATATTTTCTAGCTCCATCCATTTGCCTGCAAATTTCATGATGTCATTGTTTTTTTTTTTTTTTTTTTTTTTTGGTTTTTTTGAGACAGGGTTTCTCTGTGTAGCTTTGCGCCTTTCCTGGATCTCGCGCTGTAGACCAGGCTGGCCTCGAACTCACAGAGATCCGCCTGCCTCTGCCTCCCGAGTGCTGGGATTAAAGGCGTGCGCCACCACCGCCCGGCTGATGTCATTGTTTTTTTACAGCTGAGTAATACTCCATTGTGTATATGCATTGTGTATATGTACCTACCACATTTTCTTTATTCATTTTTTAGTTGAGGGGCATCTAGGTTGTTTCCAGGTTCTGGCTATTATGAATAATGCTGCTATGAATATAGTTGAGCTAGTGTCCTTGTGGTATGATTGAGCATGCTGGTAATCATATTGGTGAATACCCTAATTGTCATCATAGAGCCTTTATCCAAGTAACTGATAAAAGCAGATGCAGAGATCCACAGCCAAGCACCAGGCCAAGCTCTGGGACTTCAGTCGAAGAGAGGGAAGAGGGATTATATGAGAAAGGGGGTGTCAAGATCATGATGGGAAAATCTACAGAGACAACTGAACCAAGCTCATAGCAACTCACAAACTTTAGACTGACAGCTGTGGAACCTGCATGGGACCAGATTAGGCCCTCTGCACATGGGAGACAGTTGTGTAGCTTGGTCTGTATGAGGGGCCCCTGGCAGTAGGATCATGGTCTATCCCTGGTGCATGAGCTGGCTTTCTGGAGCTCATTACCTATGGTCGGATGCCTTGCTCACCCTTGATGCAGCGGGGAGGGGCTTGGTCCTGCCTCAATTGAATGTACCAGACTTAGCTGTCCCCCCCATGGGAGACCTTACTCTTTTTAAGGAAGGGATGGGGGGGGTGGGTCAGGGGGAGTGAGGCTGGGAGGGGAGCAGGAGCAGAGATGGGATGGGGATCTGTGGTTGGTATGTAAAATAAATCAATTTTTTAATTAAAAAATAATAAAAAATTAAAATTAAAGAACGAAACATTTGGTGAGAACAAAAGTTGTGCAAGATATGGAGAGCACAGCAGCACTCACAACATGGATGTGTTGCTTTGGGATACACACATGCACAAAAGTGTCAAGGAAGAGCACCTGCTGGATAAATGCCGCCTTCCCAGAGCAGCCACTGCAGGGGAGAAGTGAGACTGGGTGTGGGTGGGGCAACCAGAGGCCTCACTCTCTGGAATGAGGTAGGACCTTTGCAGTAGAGCCATGTGTCGGGTTTCCGTAGGCTTTGCAACGTCGATTAACTTTACAGAGTTCCTTTTATGGATCAAATATCTCATTTTCCCTAAAAATGAACACCTGGTGTAGTCCTGGACTGCCTCGTATCTCACAGTGAGTCACGCAGGAAAGCAGAACTACGGCCGTAACTTTTATTGTCACTCTTAAGAACAAGGTATAACTAACACTACGTTTGAGAATTTAACTTATTCATTTAATTATCCACGCAAATACACATGTTATTTACTGCACTGAGTTACCCTGTGACCCCACACTGATGTACACCTGAAAAGGGTTGTTTTCATTGCAAAGGCTGAGACTGAAACTCCCTTTCCCTAGTCTATTCAGATTTAACCTTCAAGCCTTTACCTTTCAGCCTTGTAAATGACAGAATCTAAAACGGTGTTTGGAGATAGTGCCCTGATTCTTGGAAGGTGTCTGCCAGGAAGTTAAACAGGATTGCTTTCTGCAGCCAACTTTAAAATGAACTAGAAAATAAACCATGGTAATAGCACCATGGGATGGCTGGGTTAATTAAAAGTTAGACCCTGACCCAGGAGCAGCATTGATATGGCTGGTGAGGCCCTCCTGAGAACATTCCACTCCCCTTCCTGTCTGAGGATGCCTCATGTAAGGAAGCTGGAGCAGGAGATGGGGCTGGCTTCTTCATTCTGGGCTTTGTCCTCTCTCTCTCTCTCTCTCTCTCTCTCTCTCTCTCTCTCTCTCTCTCTCTCTCTCTCTCTCTCTCTGACCTCTCCAGGGCTGAGTGTGGAGACAGAAAAGATGGCAGGAAAAGTCGAGCCGTGCCTATAGTAGAGAGGCCACAGACCTTCCAGCTCCTTCCCACCTTCAAACCACAGAATAAAACGGTTTAAACACAGACACACAGACAGACAGACAGACAGATACACACACACACACACACACACACACACACACACACACACACACACACACACACACACACGGTGCACATGCTGAGTCCAGCCTTACATGTAGGCTTAAAAACGATCATTTTCAAAGGCAGAGACTGAAACCCCTAGAGCAGAGGCTGTTGTCTTTCTCCCTAGACTTGTATAATGAGGCCCAAGAGCCAGGACCTTAAAATGAAACTATCTTTGGAAACTTTATTTGGTGATTAAATTACAATGAGGGAATCAGGATGAACTATAATCCAAATGGCTATTGCTCTTTTAAGGAGGAGATTAAGGGGCTGGCGAGATGGCTCAGTAGTTAAGAACACTTGTTGCTCTTGCAGAGGCCTTGGGTTTGGTTCCTGGCACCAATGTGGCAGCTCACAACCATTCATAACTCCAGTTCAGGGGATCTGATATCCTCTCCTGATTTCCACAGGTACCAGACACATAAATGGTGGGCATACATACCTGCAGGCAAAACGCTAATACACATAAAATAAATAAATGAATCTAAAAAAGGACATTAAACTATAGATTCACACAGAAGGATGACCACTGGGGACAAAGGCAGAAGACAAGTAGAAGGCCTCAGGAGAACCAACCCCGATGACATCTTGATCAGAACAATGAGAAAATACAGGTCTTTGTTAACTGTGATGCCAGCCCGAGCGGCCCTGCCTTGCTTGCTTCCCACCTCTGGTGTCTGGCAATCTACTTCACACATTTTTTTCAATAGGAATTCCTTTGTCCCTCCAAGAGATGCTCTTAGGTAATGGTGTGTGTGTGTGTGTGTGTGTGTGTGTGTTTGTGTGTGTGTGTGTGTGTGTGTGTGTGTGTATGCACGTATGTGGTTGCATTGTGCACATGTACATGAGTGTGTGTGGAGGCCAGAGGTCAGCTTCAGATGTCAGTTCTAAGATACCATCCACCTTGATATTTGGAACAGGGTCTCTCCCTGACACAGTAGGCTAGGCTGGGTAGCCAGCAAGCCCTACAGATCCACCTGTTTCTATTTCCCAATGTTGGTATTATAACTGCCCCTATCACACCCAGCTTGTGTGTGTGTGTGTGTGTGTGTGTACTTTGATGCCTGTGGAGGCCAGAGGTCTACAATCATCTGTCCTCTTCTAATACTTTCCATCTTATTTTTTGAGATAGGCTCTCTTCACAGAACCTAGAGCCCCCTAACTGATTGGCTAGACAGGCCTGCCAGTGAACTCTGGGGATTTGTCTGTTCCGGTTGTCATCTTCCCCCAGTGCTGGAGCTGGAGACATGCTGTTACTACGCCTGGCTTTTTCTGTGGATACTGGGGATCTGACCGTATGTCCTAATACTTGTAGACCTATCAATTGACCCACTGACATTTCCCCAGCCCTTGTGCCTAGTTATTTAACTGAATTCTGGGAATCAAACTTAGGCCCTCATCCTTGTATCCTTTATTGACTCTGCAACCATCCCAACCATCAGAGTAAGGATGCCTACCTTCTGCAGGAGGCAAGAAGGGAGTTTTGTTCAATACAACTAAGTAGCTGGTATTGGTTTAAACCTTGGGAATCTGACCCTGAGTAGTTTATTTTAGGCATATTTAAGCACAGCACAATTTGATGAAACTATTCCTGGTGATAATTAACTCAATCCTGTGTGCACAACAAAGCTTAAGACATGACTACATTGGAACTCCTTATAAAAGACATGTGACATTTTTAATAATGGGTTTTATGGACTACACGTTACATGTTCTATAAAGATAGGTTCTATAGATTGACAAGCTCATGATAAGGGTCTAGGGGAGGATCCATGGTGGTCTCAGCCACATAGACAGAGCAAAATGTCACCAGGTGTGGTGGTTTGAAAAAAAAATGGCCCCCAAAGGGAGTGGCACTACTAGGAGGTATGGCCTTGTTGGAGTAGATACAGTCTTGTTGGAGGAAGTATGTCACTGTAGGGGCAGGCTTTGAAGTTTCTTTTCTCAAGCTTCACTCAGTGTACCAGTCGATCAACTTCCTCCTGCCTTCTAGTCAAGATGTAACACTTTCAGCTCAAGCATCATGTCTACCTACATGCCGCCATGCTCCCTGTCATGATGATAATGGACTGAGCCTCTGAAACTATAAGCGAGCCACCCCAATGAAATGTTTTCTAAGAGTTTGTCATGGTGTCTCTTCACAGCAATAAAAACCCAAACCAAGACACCAGGCTATTAACCATATCTGCTCCTAGTCTTCTGGGTGGATAACAGGTTATGCATCTCTTCCTTTGAAGGAACAACCTTGCGTATTTAACATGCCTGGTTCCCCTAGTGAGCACAAGGACCTCCATGCTTCCTACACTTTCTGACCCATATTCTCAGGCCCATGGGTGTAGTGGGTAGCCATTCCAACCTTGATCTGGAAGTTCCAACCCTCATTGAGGCTTTGGTAACTGTCACGCCTAAAGGCGGGGCCAGGAGAGGACCCTGAAGACCTGAGATCCTGATGTGTGGGCTCGATTGTTTCCTGGACCCTGGACGCTGGAGGCAGACCGAGCAGAGTTCTCCAGAGAACACCTCCGGACTGCACTACGTCTTTCCCAGACCCTGCAACCTACCTATCCCTTCATTTGTAAGTTATGCCACTAAACAAACTTCCCTTTTAATTACGTGGAGTGGCCTTAATAATTTCACCAATACACGGGAGAGAGATGTTTGAAAACATGTCAAGGTGGCTGTCCTCTATAGGGTCTAGCTCTGAAACACACACAAGCTTAGAGCACACAGCTGAAGTTTGGCTGGATCTACCTAGCATATACCCATGTGTACTCTTTCTAGTGGCATGCATAGCTCTTGCCTTGGAGCTCATTCCAGGCAGGAACTACATCCTTACCTCATCCCCCACAAATTCCAGGAATGACTAGTAAGTTACCAATCCCTAGGAGCCTACTAAATTTGATCTGAGGTAATGACAAAACATCCACTTAGCTGACCCTTCTTAGGTTCTGGGTGGGAAGGTTGTGCCATCTAACCCCTCCAAAAAAAATCTCTTGAAACCCTTCTGTGTGATACTGGTCTAAAGAGTTCTATAACCACCTACATGTCCCACACAAGTGGTCCAAAACCCATGACAGTGTTGGTGTTCAACCTCTCCTGCATTGTTCTAGGCCTAGGCTCTGAAGATTGAGTAGAGTATCCAGCTGGTTCCTGTTTCTGCTTCCAACTTTTTGGAAGATATGAAGGGAGCTGATGACCAAGCAGCAAAATCAGATACAAACTCAACAAAGTGGCCTGTTGGGCTGATTACCCATCTCTCTCTCTCCTCCAGGTGAGCAAAATGAGTTGGCTGTACCACTGTTCCTCATTTACTATGCAATGAGGCAGTAGGACCAGCCTGGGATTAGTTGCTGGGAGAAGCCTGGGACCCAATCTTCTGAAAATCTAAGTTTGGGCTGCATTCTCTCTTTGAACCCTAGGCATCTAAGATCAGAGATTTCCATGTCTCAGCCAATCACCAAGTGTCCCTTATCCAGACTCTAATGCATTGTTCTTTGAGAGCCTGAGATCAGGTGGGGTTCATGGAGACAGTTCAGAAGACGGAATAAACTGATGAGCCTTCCTATCTTTCTGAAGTAGTCTGAAACACATGTCTGTGTTAGTGGGTCATTATTCAGTGTTACAAGGTTTTATGTGTGATGTGAGACTCCTGATTTGGTGCCATTATCCTTTCCAGCTAGTACTTCCCATCATAATCCTCAGGGAACCCCTTCCTAATGTTCCTCACACAGGCTGGATGCTTTGGCTTGAATTCACCCTCTTTCCCAACCTCATCTGTCTAGCTCCTTGGTGACTCCTTCCTGTCCTACTACCCCCCAGAACTCGCTTCTCCACTGGGGTTGGAGCACCTCAGCCATTTCTACCCAAATCAGAACTCTTGTCTCTGTTCTAGATGATGAACTACTTGGGTTACAGTAAGGTTGTCTGGTGGGCTTCTGTTCCCTCCGGCACCCACAGTGTAAAGTGTGTGGACAACCAGTCCACAGATGGTGGAAGAGTACACGTGTACACTCGTTTGTTTCAATGATGTCCATGACTTATGTTCTGGTGATGGGCAAGACCGCTGGAAGAGGCCGACACACACATTTCACTTTCAGGGTTAACCTTCCAGCCACTATACAGTAAAATAAAGTAGTGATTATTATAAGTTTTCAGAATATAAAAATATGGCTAGGAAGACTGCTTAGTTCAATTCTGTGAGCAAATCAGATCTTCATATCAAGTCACCAAGAGTAAGGTAAA
This sequence comes from Peromyscus californicus insignis, assembly GCF_007827085.1. Classification (NCBI taxonomy): domain Eukaryota; kingdom Metazoa; phylum Chordata; class Mammalia; order Rodentia; family Cricetidae; genus Peromyscus; species Peromyscus californicus. Next base: position 59,356,794 of record NW_026294413.1, on the reverse strand, counting down.
TTAGATCACCACATAGGAGCAGTTCTCTTCTGAGCCCAACACTTATGGAAGAGGTGTTTTGCATTGTCTTAACATCTGTATAGTAGGCAGGGGGACTGTCTATAAAATTCTTCATAGCTGCTCACTTCAAAGACTCACAGAGAACACTTTTTATCCAAATGGATGTATCTAAATATGAAATTCTACAGCATTTTAAAACATTTGTTTTAATAGAGACTGGGTTTAATCCTATGCCTTCATGTGACTGAAGAACAAGAATTGTGAATATGAAACAAACTCTCTAGGGGAGAACACACACCAGGGTTGTAGATGCACACTAGTAGACATCTGCTTAAGTACAAACATCCCAGTGGACACAGCTCTACCTCCTAAGGGTTCCATAACCTCCCAAACAGGGATATCAGTGGGAACCACGTGTTCAAATACATGAACCTATGTGGGTCATTTCTCATTCAAACCATCACAGCCACTATCCTAGACGGCTGGGCAAGCCCTGGCACATGTTTTGGCTGACATTGTTTGCTGGCCATCCAACAGTTGTTGGCCTACAGGTGTGCCTTCCTTATAGGAGATAATCACAGGCAGGTGGGGTCACTATGATATCCCAAGGCATTCCCTAACTGTTCTGTTACCGGCTATTTCATTCCCATTTTTAGCTTTTAGTTTAGATCCGGGCATGTGAAAGAGTTCTGGCCAATAGACATAAGAAGGTGCCTTGTAGGAGGACTTCTACAAAGTCATTCTCCTCAATAAAGGACAAAAAGATGTCTTCTTGACATTGGGTTATTGGAGTTGAGAACTTGATGAATAAAACTGTGACAGCCACCCTGGGACAATGATGACACAGCCAGAGCCTAGGATGGCAGAGCAAAACTATAGGAACTGAATTCTTAAGACTTTCTTTTTTAAAAAATACTGAATTAACTCCTCTGGAACATTCTGACTTCTTGTTATATAAAAAAAGTACTTAAGCCAGTGTTCTCTGAGATTCCTGCAGCTTATTGCTGAGAGCATTCTAAATAACTACATATTGGATCCTGGATCTCATTAAATTCTCACATCAGTGGTATAAAGCAGGCTTAGAAAAAAAAACAAATAAAATAGCAAAATGTTCAAATATTTTTGCCAAGGTCACATGCCTGTAAATGGCATAGCTGAATCCACAATCAGGTCTGATTCCAAATTTGGTGTTTCTTCCAGTGAAACCAGATGATGCACACACAAAAGCCTAGAGCAGGAAAACCTCCTGTCAATCATGCTGACATCCTTAACAAGTCAAAGACAACCATGCCATTGGCAGAAGAGACAAGCCACCCAGCACAAATGCTGCTCTGTCAGACTGCGTGATTGCCATCGAGTCACTTACCGTTTCCCAATTACGAGACCTCCAGTCTTCATCTATCATTGAAAAGGGGAACTCAAGACACACACGTGCAAATAGGGCACACGCCCCGCTTTCCCTGCTGTGTGGTGTTGTGGAAGAGCAAGCACAGACTAGACACTGGCCTCTTCTTCAGGAGTCTGCAGACGCTTGGGCTATCTGAGGGAACACATTCCAGGGAGCATCGCTCATGGCATCACAGGCTCTGAACGCAGCCTGCGACTCAGAAGAAGAGCATGGATCCACAGGCGGAGGTGAACCATCAGTCAGTGGGCGATAAAATAGCTCGTCTTCTGGGTATTAGGTTTATGAAACTGTTCATACGTTTTCTTACAACGACAGCAGTTTTAGGCATTATGATTATGCTAGGCCTGGGACTACCCAACAAGTAGGGTTCCAACACATTGGATCTAGGGGGAGCTGGAAGCTAGCCACAGCAGTCTCCAGCAGAGCTGAGGCAGGGGAGTGCATTGCAGATGGCCGAAGAGCACTTGAGACACTGGGCCCAGACTTCTGAGGTCAAGTGGCCAAGCAAGGTCACCCCCCAAAAAGAGATGCCTCACTTGGGTCATAATGAAAAGTAGTTTTTAGATTACTCATCTCTCTCTCCCTCTTCCTCTCTCTCTCCGTCCTTCCCTGCCCCCTCCCGTGTGTGTGTGTGTGTGTGTGTGTGTGTGTGTGTGTGTGTGTGTGTATGTGTGTGTTTGCATGCGTGTGCCATGGTGTGCATGTAGAAGTCAGAGAACAACTTGCACTACCATGTGGGTCCAGGAATCAAACTCAGGTTGTTAGGGTTGGCTGCAGACACCTTTACCCCTGAGCCATCTTGATAACCCCAATATTATGGTATGTTTCTAAAACGGATGTTCATACTCCTCCTGTCTTCACTCATTATGAGGGTCTGGGAAGCTAGCTACTTTACATTGATTAACTCACCTCATAGTATGTTGAACAGTTACATGGGAGACATGCAGTGTACACCTTCATTACCACCACTACTGCCCCACCTAGCAAGTTAAGAATTCTTATTCCTGGTGCATTAGTGAATAGACAGGCTCTTAGAGACACTTAAAATGGTCTCTCAGTAGGAGAGTCTTGAAATCAATTACAGTAAAAGGTAAACCCACAGGATTCTCATACAATTAGCAACCTAAATGCTTGTTGCAAAAAGAATTGAAAACAAAAAACATCTAATTCCAGTGTCAGCTCACCAGGCATGCTCACGGAGATGACCATTGTCTATGTGAGTACCACCGAAATGGGCCTGCAAGACCCACAGCTCAGAATTTTGAGGACCAGTCCAGATGTCAAGTGAGTCAGGCAGGAATGTGGAGCCGCCTCAGTACTTTGAAGTCAACTCAGAGAGACCAAGCTATCGCTTCAAAAGTCTCATGAAGAGAGGTGTTCTGAGGCCCAGCTGGCAGATGTGGGTCACTGCAGGGTAGGACTTAAAGTCTGTTTCTGCTTCTGCTTCTGACTGTCACCCTCCAAGATTAGAGGAGCCCTAGCTGCATGCCTGACTACCATAAGCACAGTGATACTTCTCCACCATGATGCTGTACTATCCTGGTGGGGATGCAGATATCCTAAAGAGACATTCCTGGAGCTGAGATGATGATGGGCAGGACCACACCTTGACCAGAACAGCTTACTGGTACATACCTCTTGTCCTCTACTTTAAACCTAAACCTCATCAAGACCCTGGGAGGTGGGTGGTCACTGGGATTGTTTTTTCCCTCTTCCCAATGTGGCCACATTTCATGAATCTCCCTCTTCTGCTTTTCACTGTTACTTGTTTCTTTACTTGGTTCATTGAGGACAAGTAAGTGACTCTGGTTTATCAGGGCTTTGCTGCCCAGGCTCTGACCCTAAGTCCAGGAACAAAGGATTGTGTCCCCTCAAACCATGAGCCAAATAAACTCATACTCCTTGAAATTGTTTTTGTCAGCATTTTGGCACAAGGAAGAGGAAAGCAATTAACACAGCAGCAAATAATTTAACATTCTGAGATACGTGTCCAGTGTGGGACAATGAAATAAGCTATTAGCATCTTCTCACATCTTGCTATGAATAGTTCTCAGATCACAGCCCACGACTACAGGGCAAGCCCTGTTCTTAATACAAAAAGCACTGTGCAAATAAATGGCTATCTTCAGATAAACAAATGAATAAATAAATGTATTTGGGGGCTAGAGAGGTGGCTTGCTGGTTCAGAGTACTTTCTGTTCTTTCAGAGAACCCATGTTCCCTTACCAGTATCCACATTGGGTGGCTCACAACAACCTGTAACTCCAGCTCCCAGGGACCTGGTGCCTCTTTTGACCTCCAGGAATACACACACACACACACACACACACACACACACACACACACACACACACACACGCATGTAAAAAGTATTGTTTAAAAGGACAAATGCTTGGGTATATATACTCACTAGCTTTGTTATGCAAAAGAGACTGACATAAGACCTGCTTGTACAGCTGTCTTAAGTTTGCTGGAGTAAACTTCATCAGAAAAATTTCACAGAGCTTAAACATCATTAAAGCTGATTTTAAGACATTGCCCCAATTTCTTTTACTATAATCTGTTGCTGTCATTATAAAAACCACAGTATCATGCCATGAGGTAATACTTCCTTATTTAGAAAAGCTACTGGATGATTCATAATCGTCGTGGTAGTGATACACTTTCAATTATATGGAGAAAAAACTCAAATCCCTTTTAATTCCACCTTCTTTAACCATGAAGGGTATTTCGTCCAGATCTCACCCGCTGATACAACCCAGATGAAAAAGAGATCCTTTCTTTATTACTTACAGGGAGCTGTAAATCAAATGGGGACCTCCGTGGGGGTGAGGATAAAGGAGAAGGAGGGAGGGTTCATTTGCTTATTAGGTTTCCATATAAAAACATTAAGAATAACAGGCAGTTTCAGTGTGCCCCAACCAAAGCCTCGAATCAGTTGCTTCTGAAACATGAAAGACTTCTGTTATGGACAAATTGCAATCAGCCTAACTTTCTGTAGCCTTGTGCACATGCATGCTGCCCTGACCGATGAGACGTTATTAATAAAGGAAGAGATGAGTATGAATTAAAGCAAGCCTCGCTTAATCACATTAATCCACAGCAAGTCAAAGGCTTCAATTTTCGAAATAATTTTGGGCTTAATGCCTCGGAGATGGGCAGCCTGCTCCATTGAGGAAGCAGCTGGTCCAATTTGAGCTCCATTGTGAGTCTAGAATTGCCAGGTCCTCAGAGCAACACGGAAGCCTGACAGTTTTCAGGACGCGACCAGAAGTACAGAGACAAAGGAAATTGCAAGACATTGAAAGGGTCCCGAACAATGACAAGGCGGCCCTCTGTGGGGTGGATTATATATGATTACCAGACTCACTGCCGGCATGGATGGCGGCGTGCTCTCTCGGGCCCCTGCAGCTGCTGCGGGATGCACAGTCAAGGACCCACAACCAGGGGTTACAGATTAGAAAAAGGCTGACTCGAAGGCAACAGAGCAGCAACCACTGGCCTGTGTTCACCTCCCTCTGCTCGTCTCCTCCACACACAGCAGTGTGCTGGTCATCAGGCAGCTACTGGGGGACATCTTGTGACCAGCATGCACATACGATATGACACTCACACGCCTGAGTAGAAGGAACTTTCTCCCCAAGTGTGACTGTGGTTTTCATAAGTAAGACAGCTGCCTATGTGACGAAACTGAAAATGGAGGTTAGGACAAAGCAAGCTCCATGCTGGGCGTCAAGATGTGGAACTGCGGCTGTAGGACACCAGGAAAATCTGTGTGTTCTCAGGGTCTTGCTTCCTTCAGGAATCAAACCACCACTCCTAGCCTCATGTTTCGGGGCTTAGAACTTAGGGTGGACCAGCTCCACATTGCTCACAGAGCCTCCCCACACACTCACACTGACAGTAAGGGTACTACTGGGTATGGGGGAATACCACAGACCCAGAGCCCAAAGCTCAGTTTTATTTCTCAAAGTTAGCTGTGACTGTTGTCAGAGTCAGGAGTGACTTCATCTTTGACCAGGGATAAACATTTTCTGCCATTTCCTTTCTGCTCTAGGACTCCAATCTCCCAGAACTCCCAAGTGCCAGAAAAGAAAGCCTATCGAGACTTGGACAGTAAAACCGTAACTAACCCTCTCCGACAAGGCTTGCGCTGGGGAAATAAGGCCTGGCCTGCTGGCACAGAAGGCTCATACTTGCCTCTGCTCTTCTCTTTAGACAGCTGTATGTGTCTGTTCCAAACCTCAGACCCAATGAAATGACCTCACAGCCATTTCATGTATTGTATAATACGTGTATGTTCTCGTAGGGACGCCTGGCTAGGTGGGGTTCTATTCAGTCTCTTTACTTTCATGGCTTGACCTTTTAACACATAATAGACATTTTAGAAAAAGGATGCCTATCTATAGAAGTGAGCAAATGAAACATCAATTCTAATATTTAAACTGAATGAAAATGATGGATTTGTATATAATGAATGCCTTTGGTTAATTCTACTAACACGATACCTCTTGAAAGCTGTTTAATAAATACATCCAGATAACATTAATTTTAATTGAGTAAAATTACTTTGCCAAGTCTTAAAACATAGATGAATGGATGGATGGGTGGACAGATAGATAAATAGGTGGATGGATAGAAGGATGTATGGATGGATGAATGGATGGCTAACAGATGGACGGATGGGCGAACAGATGGATAGACAGATGGACAGATAAGTGTAATTGTGAAAGGATAGAAGTGTAGATGGATAAAGAGTGTCTGGGTAGTTGGCTAGAAAGAGGGATGGATGGCCAACAGAAAGATGGATGGATGGATGGATGGATGGATGGATGGATGGATGGATGGATAGATTATATACATAACAAATGGTAATGTTGGTTGTTAGATATATAGTCATGCCTTCCCTTAAGTAACAAAGAAAAGTTCACAGCTTCTCTAGATTGAACTTGACTTTGGAGGTCATGCAGCTTAACCTCGCCTCCTGGTAAAGTCTCACAGTTTGACAACAACAAGAACCACTCTGGATTCTGCATCATAATTCTTAAGAAGGAGGATGGAGATATTTAAAAACATACACATCTAAATTCCTTTGGGCATACTGAAGCCAGCTTCCTCTTCTCTTTCTCCAGTGTTATTCACTTAAAAAATGCTAACAACCTTGCCCCTTGCATGGCAGTTTTTTTTTCTCCAGTATTAAAAAACTGCTACCACACACTCCTCTCCTACCACAAAGAGCCAAGCCTTTGATGACAACAGCATGTTAGATGGCTTTTGGAGTTAACAGGAAAACCAGTTTGTAATTCAGCATCCCTCAAGCTCCAAAGTGACCCTTCTGTCACTGCTCTATGATAATTGAACAGGCCTTGTGAATGATCCCTTAACATTACAGTCTGGTATTAAGCCTTGTCAGCAGATGGCCATGGAAGAATATGGGAGGATGAAGGAGATTTTCTTCTGGTCCTGGGGGCTTCCTGTCTCAGACTCCTGCAGGGTAAGCTTGTTCCAGCCCTCATGTCTACAGAGAAGTTTGCTCTTAGGAGGCTCAGGAGGACCTATGAGGGTAACCTTTCATCATCCAGATAGGAAACCATTTAGCTAATATACTGTGTTGATACATCATACTGTAAACCCCATCTCTGCTTAAAATCATTTATATAGTTTATGTTTTCTGCAAACAAACATTAAAAATAACTCTAGGGGACTAGAGAGATAGCTCAGTGTCTAAAAGCACTTATTGCTCTTCCAGAGGACTCAAGTTTGGTTCCTAGCACCCAGGTTGGGCGGCTCACAACTTCCTGTAACTCTAAATCCAGGGGAGCCAACATTTTTGAACTCTGCAGACATCTGCACTCACTTGCACATATACATGCACACACACAAATAAAAATAATGAAAATATACTTTAAAAATCTATCTAAATTCAAACTTCCTTGGTTTATAAGGATGCTACACCCCCAATTCACAGATGGTAAATAGAAAATGTCATAAATCTAAATTTCCATACTTATATTCAGCCTCCTGAGTGAACTCCAACTGTCCAGGACAGCATAAGGTATGGTATCAGCAGTCCTCTTACAGTCATAGCTGGCAGGAGTTTTAGCTCAGCTCACTCTGGGCAATGTCCCACAAGAGGACCATTCCGTGGATGGAAAAGGTGAGTTCAAACGCTGAGCAACAGAGTGTACACTTCCCAACATATAAAGTGAAAGCACAACAGAAGAGCAGCCAGAGAAAGTGTGAAAATGTATCTGCTTCGGTGGAGAACATATTTCTACGGTCATGATGCTAACACTCTTTACTGGTTTACTAAAAAGGTATGATTGATGCAGATAAGAGATGAAGAGACTGTGGTACATGGAGGGAGGTGGCAGGGAAATCTAGGTTTATATGTTCAATTATGGTCATCATTAACATTGTTGTTTTATTATAACACTTACATGAACTCACAACTCAAGATTAAGCCACACAATGGGTGGAAGGGGAGCTCATGAGGCCCCACCCCTAACCGAGAAGCTACAAGCAATTGATTGTTGCTAGCAGAAGGGAAGTCATTTTTCTTCAGTGGTGTAGCCAATAAAGAATCCCACACTCCTGTTCATGCAAGCAACCCTAATTAAAGTCAGTGGATCATTTAGAGAGAGGGAAGGGAGAAAAAAACACATGGAAGTAAAAGGTCACTTCTTGGTAAGATAAAGGAATTCTGAGAGGGTGAGAGACAGGGTAAGAGAGGGTAATGCCAGTGAAACAAGTGAATAATTTGTATGCATGAAATCATAAGTAATCAAAGAATACATTAAAATGTTTTATGAAAAGGGATGGCTCGGGGGGGGGGGGGGGGTAAAAGCATTTGCAATGAAGCCTAAGTCGGATCTCCAGAACACACCAGGACGAAGGTGAGACTGGACTCCAGGCCTTATCCCCTGACCTCCCCTCCACATCAGAGGAGAGGGAGAGAGAGAAGGGGGAGCTTGATAACCTCCTTTGTCCTTCCTGGGTCTCCTTTCTGAAAGAGTGTCACCTTGTGTGACTGCTCGTGTCTCTCCTGAATCCCACTCTCCCCAAGGGCCCATCCAAATTCAGAACATTGAAGCATGGACTTTTCTAGCTCTTAGAATTCCTCCTAAACGAATCATCCCTCCTTTCACCCTCACTCAGCAGACCTTCACCTACATTGTTCCATACCTGGCCATAGTGACTGAAGGATGAGAGAAGCCCCAGCATTGTATCCAAATTACAGTCAATGACAAAAAAAAAAAGATACACACATCTGTGTGGCACAGGCATGTGGAGGTCTTGGTGTAGACAATCTATTTGAGGTTGGTCTTGAAGCATGGATAAACATGATGGTTAGTTTTATGCATCAACATGTCTATGTCCTTTGGTCAAGGGTTATCCTGGGCGTGGCTGTGAAAAGGATCTTTGGAAAAGATGAATATTTAAGATCATGAATTGAGTGAAGCAAACAGTGGGTGGGCCTGTCCCAACCAGCTGAAGGCCTACCTCACCAATTCCCCTCCCTCTTTCTCTTTTCTTGCTTGATAGCAAACCTTTCACATCATCTCTCAATATTTTCACACATAATTGAAAATAAGAATTGAAGTCATTCATATAAATTTAAGGATATTTTGTACATGACTGAATTCCACTTCCTCATCTAACAACACTGGCAGCTGTGCTTTAGAACAGCTGGCTCCTGGTCCATATTCAAACCTCTCTGACTGCTGCCATCTAAGCTCTTCTCAATCAATGTCCATCCTGTGTCTCACACTTCATATTTCATTATTCAGTCCCTTAGGTAGAAAATGTTTCATTTAGGGTAGGGAGATGGCATAGCTGATAAAAGCATTTGCTTTCAAGAATGAGGTTCTGAGTTCAAATCCCCAGTGCTTAGTTATCACTGGGCATAGAGACAGTAAGATCTGGGGTTTGCTGGCCCCAGGTTCAGTGAAAGACCCTGTCTTAAGGAAATAAGGTAGAAAGAAATAAAGCAGGACACTTGACATGTAAATACACACCATACTTACACAGGCATATACACAGCAGAGAGAGAGAGAATATGCATCCTTTAAAAATACACTCAGATGTGTAAGGTTTGCTATCCACAGGATATCCCACATTCAGACTTGCCTGCTTGCTTCTTCATGAGATGTGTCATGTAAGATGTTTCTCTGCCCCTATCATATCCAGTACACTAGGCATGGACATCATACTATCACTTTGTGTAGGTTGAATTATCTCAACATGAATTCTTATAGATGGTGCTGTGTGTCCCAGCATACATCACATTAGGAGATACCTACACAATGTCAGTTCTATGCACCAAAGGATGCTCTATTTTCATATGTTTTAGATCATGTGTAGTGTGATAGGTAATCACAATCATTAACTTTATGAGATCTAGAATGACCTGGGAAAAGGACCTCTGGACATGCCTTGGGGGAGTTATTGATTGAATGAATGGATTAGAAAAGATGCTGCCAGTTGTGGGTAGCACCATTCCTTAGGCTGTGATCCTGGACTGTAGAAAATGGAAAAAGCAAGCTAAGTACATGAACTAGCTCCTTCTAGTTCCTGACTGTGGGTACTAATTGACCAATTCCCTCAAGCTCCTACTACTTTGAATTTCCTGCCATGCTGGGATATATTTTTTAACTTTTTATTTATTCTTTCTGTCTTTCACATCATGCATCTCGATCCCATTCATTTCCCCGTCCCTTCATATCTACCCTCTGCCCTTGCAATCCCCCCCCCCCCCGCCCTGCAATAAAATAAAATTTAAGAGAAAAAAAGAAAAGAAAAAAATCTCATCATGGAAGATGTAGTGTTCTTTTGTCCATATGTCTTTACTTGCAAGTGTTCATTGCAAAGAGCACTGGTCTGGTTCGAGGCCTCTGGTTTCTGCTACACGATCAATACTGGGCCCTCACTGGGATTCCTCTTGGATATTCTGTTGTTGCCCTGTGTTGTGGAGATCTTGCAGATTTGAGTCTGCAGGACCGGCCCCTTTACATGCTCCAGCAGGTCACAGATGGGGTGGATGTTGGGGTGGGTCAACTCATAACCCTGATTCTGGGCCTGGGTAGTTGCAAGGTTGGTCAGCTCACCAGCTCTCCCCTGTCCTCAGTGAGCTCTCCAGCATTGCCTTGGCTAGTTCACCTCTTGCATTATTGAGCAAGAGGCGGGGCCAGTTCTCTGACTTTTACATCCTCAGGGGCTGTTCTCCCACACTGGAGCCATCAGAGCCAGCTCTACTGTAATGCCCAGGCAAACTGCCTGAGTGCAGCAGCTAGTTAGGGGCAAATACAGCTCTCCCACTTTTATCATCTCAGGGCCATCTCTCCCACCTGTCACAGGTGTCAAGGGGTGGAGGTATGAGAGGGGGTGGGGGGCATCTCTTCCCCACCCACACCACCATATGGCAGATGAGGGGTGGGGCCAACCCCCCCTCATGTTCTTGGGGCCAGTTCACCCATACCCCTGTCAATAGGGTCAGCTCTGCTGTGTCGCCCCGACAAGGTGGAAGGCCCACTTTCCCGTGAGCTGTAGCTGGTAAGTGGGGGGAGGGTCAGCTCCCTCACCCACCACAGGTGGCAGGGGCAAGGTAGGGGGGATATATTCTTGAACTGTGGGCTAAAATAAACCTTTGCCTATTGAGTTTTTCTTTTCAGGGAATTTTTCACAGCAACAGAAAAAGAAACTAAGACCTGTAGAGATTCTAAGAGGAACTGGAGATTCAAGTGACCACAGTGATATCTGTCAATTGCTCTTAGCAGAGTGAACATCACCTGAGGCACCACTTCATTAGGGGTTGCTACACAATGATGTTTCTGACTCAAGTTATCACTACATTAACAGTGGATGGAGAATTAAAGGCATAGGAAATAGGAGCTGCCCCATCAACACAATAACGTGTACATGTTTAAAAAGAACGGTGAGGTTGTTCACCATTCACTTCCCTTCAAGTCTTCATGTAGCCTCAGTAATGACCATGGAGGTGTAGTGCGAATCCCAGTTGGTCTTAATAATAAAAACCTGGAGCTAGATATCAGGGTAAATGCTGGAAGATCAGAGAGACAAAGGAGCAAGCCACAGTCACCTCTTACCTCACTAACTCTTAAACCTGAAAGGGGGGCCGAGCTCGGGTCTCCACCTGCCTTATATTCCTCTCTCCACCCAGCCATATCATTTCCTGTTCCCTCCTCCCTAGGTGCTGGGATCAAAGGCGTGTGCCTCCCAAGTACTGGGATCAGAGGCATGAGATTTCAAGTGCTGGGATTAAAGGTGTGTGCCACCACTGCCTCGCCTCTAGTGGCTAGCTCCAAACTCTGATCTCCAGGCAAGCTTTATTTGTTAGATCACAAAAAAATATCACCACATGGAGGTCTGGTGCTCCCAGAGATTTCCTCCTTTCAATGCTAATCTCCCACCCTTTCCTGATCTACCAAAATGCAGCCATCACAATACATGTGCTTTTTGTTTGTTTGGTTTTTTCCTACAGAAAAATGTATTTGAGCATACCTGTTTTGAGGCTCCCCATTTTGTTGTAGCTGTGGTCCTCCCCCGCCCCTTTTTCCTGAGTAGTGTTTCACTGAATGGATATACCATCATTTGCTTATACATTCACCTGCTGGTAACCATTTAGGTGGTTTCTAGTTTGGGGCTGTTATAGAAATAGATACTCTTTACATTCCTATATAGGTTTTTTAATCTAAACGTAAGTTTTCATTTCTCTTTTGGAAATGTACAGGCATAGGTTTCCTGGGCCATATGATTCATGTATATTAAACTTTACGTGACATTTCCAAATGGTTTTTACCAAGTGGCCTCATCACTGTGCTTGCTCTCAGCCGTTCAGGAGTTCTAGTTGCTCAGCATCCTCGTTAGTGCTGACAGTTCTTGTTTTCTCACCTCTGGTAGGGGAGTATGCTCAAGTGTGTGTGGGTGCCATCGTACAAATGAAGAAGTCAGAGGACAACCTTGGGTTTCTGTCCTCTCTTTCTATCTTGCGTCTCTATTGTCCTGTGCTGAGTATCCCAAGCCAGCTGCCTTCACATTGCCAGGGATTCTCCTGTCTCTGCCTCCCATCTCACTGTATGAGTTCTGGAATTATAGACTCAAGCTACTGTGTTAGGCTTGACTTGGGTCCTGGGGAATCCAAATTGGGTTCTCACGCTTGTATGGCAAGCGCTTCAACCACTGAGCCACCTCCTCCCTGACAGTGATTTTCTTTAAATTAGCTATTCTAACAGAATGCTAGTAGCAGATGAATGTGGTTTTTATTTACATTTCTCTGATGACTAACGATGTTGAACATCTCAGAAAATGTCTTATATGTCATCTGTAGGTCTTCTCTGATGACTTGATTCAGAGCTTTTGCCTACTTTCAAAAAGTTATTAGTTTTCTTTTTACTAAGTTTTGAGCATTCTTCAAAAGGGTGAAAACTTTTATTCTTCTGTAGGAGAGAAAAAAAGGAAACTTGTCGATGAACTTGAAGTCATTTACTGCCAAAGCCAGGAAAGTGAGGGTTTGAAATCAACGGAAGCTTCTGTTGCAGGGATGGAGTGAGATTCTTGCCAACTCCATGTTTGTGTGAAGTGCAGCCAGGCTGTGGGCAGGTTCCCAGCTCGCCTTTGAGCTTGGATACCTGGTCTAGGCTACAGATTCCCACACTGTGTCCCTCAGCCTTCTGGCCAATTCTCTCCTGTTAAGGAAATCCCCAAAGACCATGGAACGAAGCAGGCCCTCGATTTTTCACACATGAATGAGCTAATGTTAAGTGCTGTGCCAAGTCCTCATGTCAATGCTCATGAAATTAGAGAATCCTGGCTATACTCACCGAAGGACCCTGGACTCCTCTCTGGCATCCTGCCCAGATGTTAGAACCATAGCTGTTCCAATATGGCCTCATGACTCCTGACTTGCTATTGGTGACTGTCCCCTCCATCACTGTGACAGTATCATAGGTGGTAAACACCAAGCTGCCAAACACTAATCTGCAAAATTCTTTTTTCTATCTCTCTATAATTAAGCTTGGGTTAAAATTTAATCACATGAATAAGGTGATGCATTCATTATGGATTATTTTCTGTATTCTTTCAAAAGAAGACAGAATTTCTAAAAAATAGAAATGTGACATCCCACCAAATGATATTGTGCTGCCTTTTGAAGACAATTCCACATTTCTGAACTTTAGCTGGAAGCAAGAAATAGTTGTTGCTGGCAGAACTTTATTTTATTTATTTATCTGATTTTTTGAGATAAGGTCTCTCTATATAGTACTGGCTCTGCTAGAACTCACTACGTAAACTAGGCTGGTCTCAAAATCATAGAAATCACTTGCCCCTACCTCCTTTGTGCTAGGATTAAAGGCATGTGCCACCATACCTGGCTTATTTTGATATTACTTTTTGTTTATTCTTGAGAATTTTATACATGTATATAATGAAACACAATCATATCCACCTTCCATTTATTCCGCCTCCCTGCCCTCCCATTACCCCACACAGCCCAGCTCCCAGCTCAAGCTCATGCCCTTTTTTAAAATAACCCATTAAGCCCAGGACTTTATTTTATTCCTTGAAATAGAGCCTGGCATATAAATAAACTTTAAAAGATGGGTACATAACAAAGCAAATACTTCTAATTATATCATATTATGGAAAGACCTAACCCCTGATGCACAGCTTGGGTTCCCATAGGAATGTACAGACCCCAGAAGAGCTGAATCACTTCTCTTCACTGCCACAATGCTATGAATATACTTCACCTTCTTTGATGCATTTAACAAACCCATGAGGTAGCTGAGAGGATGCTTTTCTCGAGCAGCAGCAAGATGACGGCCATGTTTGCTGCCCCTGGGTGCCATGCTCATCACCACCTTGGTGGCTTCCTGAGATAACCATCCTCGTTGTCCAGATACATGTATGTCCTGTGATCAAAAACCTCACAGGAATCAACAAAAGTGATCCAGGAGTCCATGGTAATATGGTTCGTTTTGTTTTGTTTTGTTTTAAGAGGCAGGTCTATATCATAATATATTTCAAATTCTAAGTTCTGTTTCTTTAAGAAATGAAATTCCTTTAAACCTTTATTTTTCCAGTGAAGGGTCCACAAAGGACTATCGTACAATGGGAGCATTTAAATGGCTCACTCTGCAGTGTGGTCTCTTTGAGCACAATTGTTTGGATGAATTCTACTCTTGCCCATTATCTGAACACAACGTGTGGTGGCCAGTTGCATTCTGTGGTAACAATGTGCCGGCATTGGCTAGCACTTCATTTTCAGCTGCCAATACAGGCACTAGAGAAGCATTCAGACCTGGAGACAAATGACTGCTGAGGAACAGAGAGAAGGCCTGCAGGTGGGTTTCAGGGGATGTCTTATCTCTTCGGAGCCATTGTGTTCCAATCTGCATGTCTTCCAGAAAACTAAAAATAAGGGTCCCAGGAGGTGGGAGAAGGCTCCCACTGTAAAATTGTGTTCCAATGGCTAGAAGTTGGATTCCACTTGGATTCTAGGAAGGAAATATGAGACAAGCCTCTTCACTTGGTTAGCTCTGCTAGTTATATGGAGATGGATGCAATGGCTCAGTGCAGTCTGCTTAGAAAAACAACATGAGCCGGGCACAGAAGCGCATCCCTGTAACATCAGCACTTGGGAAACAGGGACAGGAGGATTGACAGTTTGGGGCCAACCTGGACTACAGAGGGAGACCTTGTCGCAACAAAAAGCGGTAAAAGAAAGAAAGAAGAGGAGGAGAAGTAAAATCACCCTGGAGTCGCTCTTAGGAGTACTGAGTCCCAGCACTGTGTTAGAATCTCATGGTGGCAAAAGAAGAGCCTGCGGCCTTCTCACTTTTGAGATCTGAATTGTTGTCTTTTTCATTCTCTCTCGTGCAGAACTTGCTGGAGCGCCTACTGGAACCTAGCAGGAGTAGTTGACTGAGAATTTACTACACACTGGGCCCTGCTCTAAAGGACAAGGGAGGGAGGAGATAGATGTCAATCGAAGAATGAAAGTCCCAGGGCTAGGGTGAGGACTCAGTTAGTGAGGTGCTTGCAAGGAGGACCGACATTTGACACGCC
Source organism: Peromyscus californicus insignis (assembly GCF_007827085.1). Classification (NCBI taxonomy): domain Eukaryota; kingdom Metazoa; phylum Chordata; class Mammalia; order Rodentia; family Cricetidae; genus Peromyscus; species Peromyscus californicus. Next base: position 59,341,298 of record NW_026294413.1, on the reverse strand, counting down.
CTAAAACCCATGCCAGCTCACGCTTGAACTCCCAGCTCTAGGCAGGCAGAGACATGAAGATCCCCGGAGCTCACCAGGCAGTTAGTCTAACCTCATTGGTGAGCTACGGACCAATAAGAGACCCTGTCTCAATGGAGGTCAGCAGTGTACTTGAAGCTAAAACCTGAGGTTGTCCTCTGACCCCCACACACATACACCGACCTGCACACACATGCATACACCCTCACACACACAGAAAGAACTGGAGTAAGAAAGGCAGTCGACAGGGCTGTGAGCATGTGTAATGAGGGACCAACATACTCTAGGGAGGAGAGAGGGGGCACCACAGGAAGCCAACGCTTACTTATATGCAGGTGGAGAATGGCCAGATCCAAGAGTAAATTCCCTCCAGATCTCCTCTACTCAGTTTAGAAGTCATTTCTCAGCAATACACACTGCACTCAGATATCCTAAGTGTCAATAAAAGTGATTTTGTGACATGAGAATGAAGTGCCCCAGTCTGTTTGAGAACGAATAAATGAATTGCTCATCACAGGCATACTGTCTCCTCCATGAGGCCACCGAGTCTTTTATTAGGACGCTGCCTGCTCATCCGAGAAGCCATTCATTTGTTTGTTTAATGTATCCAGTGTTTATTACATGGCACCAGGGCTTTGAAGAGACTTCTCCTCCAGCAGGAAAGGGTCACTGCAGTGTAGTAAATGCCATGAAGGAAGTCTGCTGGAGGAATGGGGTATGTGAGGGATACCCTCAGCTCAGGCTTGGTGGTGGGATAAGGCGAGCTTGCTGGAGAAGGGAAGACCAATCAATACCTGCTGCGCCGAACATGTCCACATCTGTGCTTCTGAACGAAGGGATGAGGAAAGCCTGGCCATGTGGCCTTAGTAGGAACACTGTACTGGGTAGGTGGCACTCCTGACGTGCCTGTGGGGACACTAGAACAACTCCCTTGTCTGGAAGATAAGGAAGGAGCAACGGGAGCCCCTACATGACCGGTCTTTGGTCCTAGCTGGTGTAAAGGACGTTCGGGTTGGAGACCCCAATCCTTGGAGCCTAGTTTCCATTTCTAGAGCTCTCTATTGCTATGCAGAACTGTGGCCATTGTACAGGTCAGGCTGAGTACTGGGGACGACTGGACTAGCTTCTTCTTCCCTGGGAAAGTACAGCCTGCAGCCTGAGTGGACACTGGAAGGACAGGCAGAGGAGGAAAAGCAAAATCCAGATACATCTACACTGCTTTATTGTCTCTCTCCAAAATGAACTCCATCTGTCCATGAGCTGTTGTCTTCAGGCACCACAGCTGTGCCCCCGACCCCCACCCCCATGGTGTCTTCACAGTGAGAACCCAAAGAAACTTTCTCTGCTATTCTTTCTCTGCTATTCTTACGAGTGGCAGACAGTACGCTTCATATTGTTTGGGACAGCCATCCAGAAGCATAATTACATGATTAAGCCCTATGTCCTCTCCAGGAAATGGCAGGAACCATGATTACCCCACCCAGGAGGGGATGGGGTAAACAATATGCAATCAGGCTGTGGACAAGGTTTCCCACCGCAGCCCAGGACTAGGCTGGTCCTCATTAAAGGTGGAAGAGATGCACTACTTATTCCTTCTATGTTCATATTAAGAAAGACAGCAAACTATAATCAGGACTATAATCAAGGCTGGAACAAAATACTGATTGCCCTTAATGACCTTATTATTCTATCATTAAATGTGTTATAAAAACTGGGCAATGTATTTCCATGGTTCCCCGAGGAGTGTACATATATGATGTATGTGTGGTTGACTGTGGGTTTAAATATGGTGGCCTAGGGTAGAAGTCTCTCACCTTTATCTGTGCTTAAAGAGAACACATGGAAAAGCCAGGGAATAGAGAATGTGAAGTCAGAGAGAATATCCAGGGTCCAGATGGCAGAAGTGTTAGCAAACAATGGGGGGGGGGGGCACCAAGAGTACAAGCCATTTTCAGGTCAATAGAAGTAAGTGAACAAGATGTGAGTGATAACACTCAGCAGTGTGGAATAAAATGCCTGCTTTGAAGGCCTGAAAACCACATTTCTAGAGCCATTCTGTCTAGCCCTCCAGTTATGAAGACATACAGATCACAGAAGCATAGAGAAAGACATTCCACACCATGCCAATAGGAGCTGTAAACCAAAACAAGGAGACATTACGGTGTCTAACAACAAGGCCCAAATCCAGAACACAAGCAGTTAGTCAGTGGTCACAAAAGGTTTGTGGGGCTGGGCATGAACAGACAGAGACAGGACATTCTAGAGCAGTGACCCTGTTCTTCATGGCATTATAATGGTCAATAATGTTCTTACACATTGATCAAAGTTCATAGATTGCAGATACCCCCACAAGCGTGCATGCACGCGCACACACACACATACACACACATACACACACACACACACACACACACACACACACACACACACACACACACACAGTAAGTCCTGATGTAAACCAGGGACGTTAATAGTAGCATACTAGTGTTAGTACATCAGTGAAAACAAGTGTCTACAACAATGCCAGATGTGAGCAGGGTAAGTGTGCAAGTGCTGGTAGGGGTTGGGTAACATGGGAAATCTATACACCCACCTCATGCTTTATTTTCCTGCAAGCTCTCTTTTCTTAGGTAAAGTATGAACACACTGAAGGCAGAAACTGGTCTTCTGTGCCACCACAGTATCTGATGGATACATGAATTATCTTTAAAAGCATTTGTACCTGTGCTATAAGTACATTAAGGATGTTGAATGGGTAGCAATTTAGAGACGTGCCATTTCAGACCACTGCACAAGTGGCCCAGGCGCAGTGGGGACACACAGCTTTTATTTGCCAAGTGCAATTCTTCATCCGAAGGAGCTTTCATTCTGTTGCAACTGGTCCAAATCGCAGGGTGAATCTTCTGCATCCCTAGCTCACCTGCACATAGCTCTCGGCTCTGCCATGCCTTTGGAAGGAGCCTACGGTTATGGTGCGACCATTTGTCTCTGTAGGTTATTTTCAGTCCAAACTGGGAAATGAACCTCATAACTCAGCTGCAGGTTCACCTCTGGCATGGTTGTGTGGTACAGACTCAAAGCAGTCAGGGTTCCCACATCTGGAGCTTCTGTTCCTCAAAAGGCACATGCCCAGCCAAAGCCACGTGCTCAACCAAGGCCACAAGCAATAGAACCCTGTTCAGTGGGGGCTCACAGCAGGGGTGAGGCAGCCAGAGCAAAAAGCTGGCAGGGTGTGGAGTGCTACAGTTTTGAATCCCCTCGTCTGTCTTTCCTAGTATGCAGCCCCAAGTCCCACAAAAGTTGTACTAGACCTCACGGGGTCCATGGCAGCAGATGGATGTGTACAATTGCTGTCCTCTCAAGGTAGGAGATAGCCCACTGCAGGCTATCCAGGCAAAGCCCACTGTGAGCTATCCCAGGCAAAGCCTGGCTTCCTCTAGACTTCTCTGAAGTCACCGGGAGGCCTTTGCCTCTTGTTGCTCAGGACTCAAGAGTTCCTGGACTCTTCTCAAACTATTTTCTAGTTTTGTTTGTTTTGTTTTGTTTTTTTCCCCCATACCTAGGAAGCATCACTGAAGGAAACTGGGAAGGAATTTTGAGACAAGAACTAAAACAGTGACCAGGGAGGAACAGTGCTAGTGCTTACTGGCTGGCTCCCCATAGCTTGCTCAGATCACTTTCTTACACAGCCCAGGCCCACCTGCTCAGGGATGGCACCACCCACAGTGAACCGGGTGCTCCCATACCAATCATTAACCAAGAAAGTACCCCGCAAAAGACTTGCGTACAGGCTAATCTGATGGAGGCAATCCCTCAGCTGAGGTTCCCCTCTTCCCACTAAGTCTAGTTTGTGTCTGTTTGACGAAAATCTCAGCCCCACAGAGGAGCTTCCAATGCACATTCCTAAGCAAAGAAGCCAAGCTAAAAAGGCTGCATGCTACATGCCTCCATCTTTAGGACATTCTGGAAAAGGCAAGCCCACAGAGATAGGATCAAGTGCAGTTTGATGGTTGTCAAGGAGTAGGGGAGGGGGCTGAACAGACAGAGCCCAGGTTCTCAGGGCTGTGAAACCATTCAGTGCAATGCTGCCACGGTGGGATAAGCCATTACATATTTATCTAACCTACAGAATGTGTGGCACTGAGAGGAAGCTTAATGTATCCTATCTGGGTAGGTGTATCCATGGCAACACATGCAGCCTTCTGGAGCAGGATGTGGAAAGTGGGGTGCTGGTAGGTGTGTGAAGGCAGAGAGTACATAGGAAGTCTCTATACTTCCTGTTCAATTTTAAATTGCTTGGAAAAAAAAGTTTATTAACTTAAAAAAAATTTAAGATAAACCCCAAGTCTTGTAGATCCTCCTGCACTCTATTCCCACTGGCTCTGTCCATTTTAAAACCTGTCTCACTGGGGACAAATAATTGTCCCTAAAACATTTCAAACTATCAAATAGAGCCAAACAAGTCTTAAACAAGATAAAGGGAGTAAGGTGGTTTGTTGTTGTTGTTTTTCCTTGTGCACAAAAACATACTCAGGTTCAGGCCCTTTTGTCAAGCCTCCCAGGGAAGATAGGTCCACTGACAGCATCATTGGTGTTACAGTAGTTGACGAGTCTCTATGGCCAGGACTATCGGTGAGCACAGCTTCAAAGTACATAGGCTCACGGATGGACCCAAGTCATTGAAGATTCTGTCACTTGTGTGAAAGACCTGAACTCATGCAAACATCACTGCTTTGTGTACAAGCCTTCCAGTGTGTTCCCGTGCTTTCTCTCTGCCCAACCCCCCATCTGTAAGTACTGAGTACTGTAGTGGAATTCTAGTAGAATTCTTGTATCTAGGGTAAACATTAGAATGAAACAGTTGTTTTCAACGCCTTTAGGGTAAACATCAGAATGAATCGTTTTCTAGAAGTACTTTGACCTTGAAGAGATCATTGTGGAAAACACTGTTTTCTGTTATCTGTAGAGTTGTTTTGCTGATGGAGCTCTGCGGCCTTTGCCCAACTCTCATCACCAGTCTGTCCTGCACACCCAGAACATCTTGCACTATGAAGTACTGCAAACAGTACACAAAAAGGACTAATGAGTTCCTTCACACACATATAGAGTAGATTAGGGGCTTTGGTATAAGGAACTTGTTTTACCCAAAAAACAGCTTTTGTGTAACAATCAATAAACACCCCTTTGCAGGACTGTTCAAAGTTCAGTTCATAGAGAGTGTTCCTCCCGGCAGCCACAAGCCTAAACCCATCCTGATATGACCTTCTTTCACTGATCATCCTGTGCAACCCAGAACGCCAACAGGTGCTGCTGTGTGGAAGGCCAACTGTCCCCCAGCATTTCAGCCCAGAGCATGGTGGTCTTTGGCCCTGTGCTAATGGACAAAGTAGACTCCTTCTGGGTCCTCAGGAAGCATCTGTGGCCAGAATGACAAGGACAGTGTTCAAGAAAGGCCCATCTTCCAGCTGGAGTGTCTTGGACATAGTTTTATACTGGGCTAATGAGTACAATTTTCATCCACAGAAAAGATTCTGATGCGCCGTCTAACTTTTAAAACTCATCTGGGGGCTGGGGAATGAGAGACCACTCAATTGGTAAAGTACTAGACACAAAAACATGACATGCGGGCAATTCCCAGAACCCACTCGAAAAAGGCAAGTATGGTGGCACATGCTTGTAACCCCAGCATTCAGAGGCATAGGAAGAGAGATCCACTGGGCTCAAGGGCCAACCATTAACCTCACTGATGCCTTAAAAGAGGTGGATGGTGCCTTGAGATGACACCCAAGGCTATCCTCTGGCCTCCATGTACATTCATAAACATGCACGAGCACACACATGTACACACATTTAAAAACAAAAACAAAAACAAAAAAAACACCCAGGAGAGATGAGTTCTAGGAAGTAACTAGGCAAAGAAAAAAAATTCTTCATTTCTGTGGACCAGGATCATCCAAGTGGCTCCAGAGCCCTGGCTATGTTTGACAGGCAGTTTTCAAAATTCTAGTTACCTTGTAAAAGAAATTAACAGCTTTCATTAATAGGTTAGAGGCTGGAATGCATTAGGTGAGGCTTCTCTGCCAGCTGAGGGGACTCTCAGAACCGTAGCTCCAGCCCAGTGGGAGGTAGACACTGGTAAATGGCCTGGGTGCTTCCCTGGCACAGTGGGTGACCGGGTGTTTGCAAGAGTCCCTCAGGTAATTTTTGCTCAGTAGGTGGGATAGTCATTGACCCAGATATTTATTTTTAATATAACTTACAGAGAACAACAACAACAACAAAGAAGCCTTATTCTAAGGCTGTAAAAACTGTTAGTCATTTGGAAGTAATTAAGACCCAGTTCATCACATAAAATCACCAGAGAAGCTGACTCCTGCCACAGTAAGGTTATGGTCTCATGTGACATTATGGCCCCATTACATGTCATGTGAAAAGTTCAGGGCAGGCCTATCCATCAGTGGCTTTTGCAATTACATTTTAAGAAGTGCTTAACCTAGCAGCTTCCCCTTAATCTCCCTTCTAAATCTTTGAGAATATAATCCTGAGACAATGAGTGGACAGTTTGGACTGGTTATAAAGGCTGCATCAGTCAGGGTTTCTTTCCATTTATTCTCCATTTCAATGGCCCATTTGGAGGGTACCTTCAGAGATGCACAAGTATCAGACACGCTTAACTACTTAGTCTGCTGGCCTGGTGACTTCTGACCTGTGCCCTAGCAAGGATTTAAATTGTTCAAAGAAAGAGGTGGGTCAGCTAACCAAACCAGCCAGAAAAGGTCAAAAATCTCAAGGTCACAGGGGGATGCATAATTGGTGTCTCTGGGCCATGGATCCAGTGAGGAAAAAGTCATCAACCTCCTTTGCCACCCAAGGACAGCCTCCTGGTGCCTCTTGCAAGGCGTGTGCTAGCCTTCAGTTCTTTGAAAGTACAAGAAAATTCTCCTCTTCTCAGACATTCACACTGGATTAAAGCATTTTAGTGAAACTCTAAATATTTCTAGTAAACTGTGTGGAGAAAGTGGGTCAATTTTGTTTTGGCTTTGGGGGCCTTAGACACAGCAGAATCTTATGTCCGTGAGACAAAGAGACCACATAACTCTGTCAGAGTCCATGAAGAAGGACGTGGGGAATGACAAGGACACGCCTGGACTGGGCAGCATAGAGGGAAGGTGGGTTTTACTCAGCCTGGTGGCTTTGCCTTTTCCTCCGAGCTGAAGCAGCTGTGAGGGGCACTCTTCCAGGTCAGGTGCTTAGGCTCTGCTGGCAGGAAGCCGCTGGGAAAGGGTGGGGTTGAAGGGATGATGCCAGGAGGCACTCTCCTGCGAGCTCTTCGGTCAGGCCCTCAGCTCCACTTCCAGCTGCAGCAGCCGGCATGAAAAGCACACCCTGGTCATGAGCACTGTCCACTGGGAAGCCCAGAACAGCCAGACCTTGTCCATGGGGTCACCTGCAGTTTCCGTTTCCGGGGTCAAGACAACAAAGGAAGGTGACGATAGTGAGAGGGGGGAAAGGGACGGGGCGGGGGGGGGGGGGGCGACAATCAGGGTGAGTATGGTAAAATAGGTGGGGGAAGTCGGGAGAGACTGAGAGAAACAAGGAGGGTGAGTATCCTATGATGGAGGGGAGGGAAGGGAAGGGAGGAAGATAGAGTGCCCGAGAGCCCTCATTTACATAACTTAACCACACCCTATTGTCTTGAGGGTCCTGTTTTGAGGTGTTTCTCCCTTGTTGTGCCTAATTTATAAGTGGAATTCTACCACCAATCTATATGCACTGAGACTATAGTGCTTGTGAACAAAGATTCCTGAACACAAGCTGGGTCTGCCTGTGAACAAAACCTCCCAGAAGAAGCATTTTTACCTGCAGAGACTGAAGGGCCTCTGGGATCTCAGTGCTGTGGAGAGAGGTTAGCGTCGTCGTCGTGTAGGTTCAGAGGCTAATTGCTTTATCTTGGGCTGGTTTCAGCCCTGTGGAACAGCCCCACTGTGTTTCTGAACTAACACCTCGTGATAATGAAGAAACAACCTCGTAGAAACTACAAACTTAGCCGAGCACTAGCTTCCACCAATCCAAGAGTTGGAAACGTCGTCAGAGGACATCTTGGGCCTGTAAGATAGCTCCTCCCATCTTGTGGTACCCTCCTCTCTGGGGCGTCCACCGATGTATTTTAAAGTTGATTTATGACTATCTTCAGTCTGTAAAACTATAAAAACCCTGTGAAACTGGGAAACATGGAATTTAGGGTAAGATAAATCTGTGTTCCCAGGCCGTGGTCACTAATAATGGCTCCAAAATAAACTATCTCTTATTCTCTTTAAGATGAGAACTGTGAGCCGGGCGGCGGTGGCGCACGCCTTTAATCCCAGCACTCAAGAGGCAGTGCCAGGTGGATCTCTGTGAATTCGAGGCCAGCCTGGGCTACAGAGTGAGATCCAGGACAGGCACCAAGACTACACAGAGAAACCCTGTCTCGAAAAACAAAACAAAACAAAAAAAAGATGAGAACTATGTTTTTTGTTTGTTTGTTTTTACAACATGCATGCAGGTTTCAGTATCAGCTGCAGTTTCCAGCATCCAAGGGGAGTCTTGGGATGTATGCCACACAGATTAGGGAGAATGCTTATCATAAATATCATAAAGGAGAGGAGAATCCAGCCTAACAGAAAGATGGGCAAGGACCAACTGATAAAAATACCAGTGCCTTAAGCTCATCACGTTGCAAACTTGAAAGTCCCCTCCATTCTAGAGTCCTGATGGCAGGCCTCACCTAACAGGACAGAATAAAGTGTTTAAAATCCTCTCAGGACTCAGCAAGGCTGTGATCTGAGAAGCGAAGTGAGCTGTCAGCCCCTCTCCACCAATCTCACTGTTAGATCACTCTTGGCCTCAGTTTCCCCAACGAAACAAGGAGTCTCTGTACACGTCACTCATTTTAAAGAGCCACTTTACACAGAATATCCAGCTGGACTCCAACATACAGCTAGGGCCAAATTGTGACAGTTAGTATGTAGCTTAAATCCATCTAGGGCACATACTTCGCTGTGGGTAGAAACTTCACAGCAGCTTTCCGGAGCCTGATGCTGTGGTCCTCCACTTTGAAAACCACCACACTAGGAGCCGGTTAAAGCCCCTTCTGGGCCTGAAATGCTGTCATGTGCCCATGGCCTAAGCCAAGAAGACAGACAGCCCTGAGGGATGCCACTTGTCAAGGACCAAGTTTATTGTTAGGGGTGACTAGGTTTCAAACAGAATAAACTCTATTTTCCTCCTCTACATATGCTGCAGTCATCTGGGCAATGGGACTATTCACTGAATAGTAGGTGCACAGGGTTAGAGGTCCTGGGGGTTACAACTGTGAGTTGAAGCTCCCTGGCCTCTGAACTTTCTTCCTCCTTGTTTTTTAGAGAGAGAGAAAAGCATTTCCATTTTGTTTGTGACAAGTTCAAGGCCCAATTTTATGTCTCAAATAAGGGTGACAAAAAGCCATGAAATTGCCCGTTGCAGGAGTGAACACCAAGATTCTTGCATGTGGGGAGGTGTGTCAATAACTTGGTGATTTTCCTTGATGGCATTGACAACGGTACAATGAGGTTGACTACGCACTCAGAGAGTGAATGCAGTCTGAGAGAGATCGAGGAGTTTTCCAGCACCTGACGAGCTCTGCTCCAGCGCCTCCCTCCTCTGAAGAATGGAGCCCTTAACTCCTGGAAGAATCGCAGCCTCGGCACCTCCACCCAAACACTGCAGAAATTACCTTGAACTGAAAAGACACACTGAGTGCTTTACACACACAGAGAAAGGCTGACTTAATGCTCAGCTGGAGCTCTGAAGCTTCAGGAGATGGTAACAGGCACTTGGGAAAGGGTGGGAAAAGATCCATGAGAGCCCAGAAATGGGGGAGAGAAACGAGGGTTCAGGTGTCAGGCCATGTGCATAGGCAGAGGCTGACTCAGCCTGCCAAGCCAAGTACTGTGACCTAAAACTATACCTATACCAATGCCTATACCTGTACCAATGCCTATACCTATACCAATGCCAATGCCTATACCTATACCAATGCCTACACCTATACCAATGCCTATACCTATACCAATGCCTATACCTATACCAATGCCTATACCAATGCCAATGCCTACACCTATACCAATGCCTATACTTATGCCAATGCCTATACCTATACCAATGCCTATACCTATACCAATGCCTATACCTATGCCTATTCCTACACCTATACCTGTACCCATGCCAATGCTTATACCTATGCCAATGCCTATATCTATGCCTATACCTATGCCAATTCCTATACCTATACCTAACGTATACCTATACCAATGCCTATACCTATACCTATTCAGCTTTCTTGCCTCCAAGGCAACTCCCAGATTTTCTAAGACACGTCTGATTTGAAATGTTTTCCTTTTAAAACATTTTTGCATTTATTTATTTAACTTATGAAAGGCATGTGGAAGCCAGAAGGCAACTTGTGTGAGTTGATTTTCTTTTTCCTCCATGTGCGTTCCAGGGAAGGTCGTCAGGCTTGGTGGCAAGCACCTTTACCCACTGAGTCATCTCCCAGCTCTGAAATCATTTTATCTTCAATAAGAAATCAGGGAGCTGGAGACATGGCTCCGTGAGTAAGAACATTCACTGTGCAAGGATGAGAACCTGAGTTCAGGTTCCCGGCACACACAGGCACGCTGAGCATGGTTGAGCACACCAATCACACCAGCACTTTGGGACAGAGACAAGTGGAGACTGGCGTTGGCTAGCCTAGCACATTCGATGAGCCCCAGGTTCAGTGAGAGACCCTGTCTCAATGGAATAAGGCAGAAAATGATAGGACAGGACACCTGATGTGCTCCTCACATGAACACCCAGGCACATGCACCACGTACACTTGCATGTACACAAAACATTGATAAAATAAAACTTAAAAGAACTTAATCACCAACCACTATGCTGGCTTCAGAAAGTAGCTTCACTCCTGCTTTACAAGAGAGGAAGTAGGCTGGGGAGGGTCCCTTGGGGACGAACACCACTGCAAGGTCACAGACAGACTGCCATTCTCAGATGCTCGCAGAACTAACTCCCACTGGGCACCTCTGTGGAGCAGTTCGCCTGCTGACGTGCATAAGCCTCAGGCTGTCCTGGTGACCATATGAGCTCCGAGGGGGGAGAGTGGCCTGGCCCCTTTCTTGCCTTTGGTTCTGGTGCCACTTGGCTGAGTAGACTTCAAAGGGCTTTTGAATAGAATGATAAACATGGCATTGTTTGGAACATCTGTAAGCAAAATATGAGAAGACCTCACCCAGTGAATGCACAGCCCGGGCTCCTTCACCAGCAGTGTGGAGTTTGTACGTTGGGCTAATGTGCCGAAATTAACCCAGAGTGCTTACCCATTGCAGAATGCCTTTTCATATTTTCATCTGCATGGTTGTTATTACAAAGTGTAAGAATAACTCTCTACCAGGGCATTGAGGACTCTGAATAGCTCAATTAGAATCAATGGAGGGAGACAACGGCATGCCAGCTAATCAGCAGGTTTGCTAACAATCCTTTGAGGGAGTGTGTTCAGACGCATCGTGTGTGTGGAGTGTGTGCGGAGTGTGTGTGTGGTGTGTGTGTGTGTGTGTGTGTGTGTGTGTGTGTGTGTGTGAGCGCACGTGCGCGCGTGCTGCATGTGGCACATGTGCATAAAGAGAAAACCAGAGCCAGCCCAACCCCTTAAAGCAAGCCTAGAAGAACAGAGTTTCATTAACCATAGGGAAGAAAGTTCCAGAAGACAGAATGGGGTTATTGTCTTCACATTGTGTGTTACCAGGATCAAGTATCATGTTTTTGCATGTAAGCCACTCATAGTAAATAATGTATTCATATCTAGCTAGCTATCTCTGTTATTGTTTATTTATTTATATGAAAATGCCTCCATAGAAGGCAGATTCCTCACAGCAATGTCACGTTTGGGTTCTAGCAGAGAAAATCCTTGCAAATGGCTTTAGGAAGGGAACGGTGGCCACTGAGTTTCAGATCACTGCACTGCAAACAAGTCCTGGAGAGAGAGAGAATGCTTCTGCAAGGTCTGTTGGCCATGAGCAAGGCCGTCCCACGTTGAAGCAGAGGCCACGTGCATGGTGTAAGACCCCAGGAGTGTGGCTCTAAGAGGGGTCAAAGGTCAGGCCTGAAACACCTGGGACAACCAAGAAAGGGGAGTGGCATGCCTGTAATCCAAGAATTTGGGAAGCTGAGGCAGGAGGACTGCACGTGTCCAGCCAGCCTGAGCTACGGTAGAACCATTACAAAATGACACAAACCCCATAGCACAGTGCTCTGCCTGTGCTACAGATTCAGCAGTTGACAAGTCTGAGGAAAGAAAGTTTGGACCCATGTCCCAGTAGAGTTAGTACTCTATAAAACAGGTCTGTGAGTGAGAAGGTAAGTAAAGAAATCACATTACGATGGAATGTGGGGTCCATGTGAAGGATGAAGGGTCTCCAGGGAAATGCAAGATGACAGTCACAGCCTTTGGTGGAGCTGTAGAGCCCTACCTTCTGCCTCTCAGCATTGAAGGCCTAAACTCCATTACCATCCTCCAGTGCTGCCCTAGCTTAATCCAACTGGCAGAGAATGACCTTCGCCGACGAAACTCACCATAGACTGAGATATGCATCGAGGATGGCGTCTGATTCAATTTGAAATGAGAATTTATCTGTCTGCCTAACAGATCTGGTCTCATTGCATCTTCTTCTTGGAAATGATCTCCACAGAAGGTCAACAGACACGAAGGTTCTACAGCAGAAGGAGCAGAGCAAGAGGCTGGTGGGAGCACTTGAGAGTGTCACGGTTTTAGAGGCTGCATGTCTGCCCCCAGCACTCTAGAGGTACCAGCAAAACCTCCCACTACTGGACTCAAAGGCTCATCAACTTCTTGCTGAGGTCCTGGGCTTCCTTTTATATAGTCAAGGCTGGCCAGCTGTTGTTCTGGGTCCAGTAAGTCTGAATCCAGTCTCTTCCCACCCAAGTGATGGCCACTCCAGCACGTCAATACAGCCATCCTTTTCTTCCTTTCCCAAGGGACTATACTATTTAAAACATTGAAAGAAACATCAGCACCCAGTAATTAGTATAGCATAAGGCCCAGGTCACATGCAGGGATGAGGATAGCCTGGCACACATCTGTGGTGATATTTTGTTTGTACTATAACAATAAAATTTGCCTGAAGATCAGAGGACAGAGTCAGCCACTAGATCAGACATAGAGGCCAGGCAGTGGTGGCACACACCTTTAACCCTAGCACTCAGGAGGCAGAGATCCATCTGGATGTCTGTGAGTTCAAAGTCACCCTGGACTACACAAGATTAATCCAGGCTAATGCTTGCCCCTGATTGGACTTGATGGGAAATAAAGACAGTGGCCTTATGGGATTGCCTTTTTAAGCCTCTGCAAAATGTGACTCATTTGTCATTTTCTGGGAACCCTGGAATGGTCCTGGCCAGAGTCCATCATCCTGGCCAGTATTTAATTAAAGCTTGCTTCAAATTTGGCTCAGAAATTATGGTAGTGGTCCTATTCTCAGCTGGTGGAATTAGCAGACGCCAGGCACCCCTCCCTGTGGCCGTTTGAATGAGAAGGCCCCCATAGGCTCATAGATTTGAATACTTGGCCCCAGTTACTAAAGCTTTTGGGAAAATTAGGAGGCGTGACTTTGTTGGAAGAGGTGTGTCCCTGTGGGCAGGCTTGGAAATTTCAAAAGATTCCTGTCACTCCCAATGTGCCTTTCTGCTTCCTACTTGCAGATCAAGATGTGAGCTCTCAGCTGTTCCTGCCGCCATGTCTTTGCTCCACCATCATGGACGCTGACCCTCTGAAACCAGAAGCCCAATTAAATGCTTTAGTTTATAAGTTGTCTCGGTCATGGTGTTTTGTCACAGTAATAGAAAAGAAACTGAGACACTTCCCTGTGTCACTGTTGAGTCACCTCCCTTCTCAGCTGCCAGTCGGTGTCTATGCCTCTTCCACGTGCCCCATCTGTCTCGGTTTCGGTTGCCTGCCATCTGCCTACTCCAGAAACACCATGGGAACAGGAGACATACCCTTTCTGTACACGTACTGCTTTTGCGCTCAAACACACTTGCCTGTCTACTGAAACTGTATCCCCATAGGCAAGATCGCATGGCCTTCGGGAGACTCTGGCTCTGTGGCACGTGGCTCCTGATCTGTGTGTAGAGACACAGCCTGTGGCAACACTGCCTTGGCATCATGGTAGATGGTCTGAAGGGAGCAGTGTGGGCTATGCTTATCCTGTGGGTTGGTGTTTGGACACCAACCCTCCCTGCAGTCCCGGTACCTGGCCCAAGAACCAGAGGGAGCCTTAAGTTCAGGAGCCCTGCTAGCACAGGAGGGGCTCCAGCCCCCTCTCCATCAGCAGAAACCTCGAGGAAACAGTCATGGGCTGCAATCACAACTCCAGAGTTAGCTAGATGCACGAGAAAATGAGTGAAGTGGTCGCTGATTGGAGGACGTACAGTAGCTCACCTCACTCTGAACCTCAGCAAGCTGTGCCTCTCAGGACAGCTTTGGGTTTTGTTTTTTCCCATTTGTTTTTCTTAGCCAGTTCAACCCCTCCAGGGTGACAAATTTCAGCCAAGCTGGGAGCACTGGGGGCTTCAGACAGGGGACCTGTTTTGTCTACATACCCTTCTCAGTCCAAAATCTTTCACTGGCTCCTTCCCTCTATCACCCTAGCTGGGTGCTGCTTTCCTGCTACTTTCGGGGATTTGAGGGTTTTGTCACTCTTACACAAGAGGTACCTTTTACCCAGTCTAACTTTTATAATCATAACAATAAATTGCAGACAAAGAAAGCACCTTTCCTTTGGAGTCTGGGTAGAACCCAACATCATCTCTTTGTATTCTGGAATCAGTTTCCATAACAACCACGCCTTTTGTTGTGCCCTAACTTAGCAGTCCTGTTGGGATAGAAGGGACAACTCTCTCTCTCTCTCTCTCTCTCTCTCTCTCTCTCTCTCTCTCTCTCTCTCTCTAACCCCTTGACTTTCATCTTCACCCACTGCTGCAGCCTGATACCAGCTGTTTGCATGGACTGAATTATACAGGGATTGGTCCTTCTTCCCTTTCAAATTCAAACATCTGTAGGACAAAACACTCCCCACCGAGGAGTCATTTTAAAACACAGCAATATACTTGGAAGTTCAGTCAATGAAGAGATCCGAAAGAGGAAAGAAGTGGGAAGGGCTGAATGGAGGACAACCAGGCCCTAGCAACAGCTGGGAGACTTACACCAAGGTCAATGGCATAAACTATGAGTGGAGAGCAACTAAGGCTGAGTCACATGAGCTCTCTGAGCCTCAACGATGCCTCTGTAAAGGATAGAGACTAGGATGCCATGGGATTGCATGAGAAAAAAAAAAAAAAAAGCAGACTTAAAAAGTACTTATTACGGTGCTAACATACAATAGGAATTCAGATGACAATTATATTGTCAATAAGGAAAGTGCCTATGGTTACACAAACCAGCTATTACAGTATCAGAACTGGCTTTTGCCCTTTGCAGAGTGAGGCTAATAGTATGGAGAGCAGGTACTTAGGGGTGTGTGTGTGTGTGTGTGTGTGTGTGTGTGTGTGTGTGTGTGTGTGTACCATGCTGTACATATAGAGGTCAGGGGACAATCCTGAAGTATTGGTTCTCACCTTTCCACTGTGTTTGAGACAGAATCTCTTCACTGCTTCCTAAGCCCTGCTAGCTGGACACCAGCTTACATGGATTCTTTGGTCTCTGCCTCCCATCTCCAGGTAAGGGATGCTGGGATTGCAGATGCTTTTACATGGGTTCTGAAGATTCAAACTCAAGTCATCTAGCTTGTGAGCAAGTGGCTTTACCCAGCAGTCCATCTCCCCAGCCCTTGTGGGTTTTCTTGGCAACATTTTCCTCCTGAGCCATTATGCCATGTCTAGAATTACAGGAAGACATCTATTCAGTTACATTGCTGGGGCCCGAGAGTATACACCTGGATGACCTCCAGGGTCCATTGGCATCTCCACTTATAGCTCTACATCAGCATGTTTAATTTTGAAACAGAAGTAAAAACATAGGATTGACCACTGAAGAAAGTATTCCATGTTCCACATCCCTAGTGCTGGAGTATTTCAATTCTTCCCAATGAGGAGGAAAAACAAGAACACACATTTTTATGGCACCTTCATGGCTGCAGTGACATTCAAAAGCAAAACTCACGCTTTTGCCCACAAACCAGCATGTCGACTTTTCAACAAGGTTCTTTCCTACTCCCTCAGGAGTCCACGATTCTAGGTGATCTTTCATAAATAATGCCCTCCAACCCTTTGCTTTTTTTTGTCCATTTTAAAAAAAAATTTTGTTTGTTTGTAACAGGGTCTCACTAGGAAATCCAGGTAGCCTAAACCTATATAGCCCAAGCTGGCCTTTTATCCATGATCTTTCTGCCTTAACCTCCCAAGTTCTGGGATTACAAGCATGCCTGGTCCTCAAACTTTTATTGTTAAAAGATAAAACTATTCACATACTAGACCATCATTTTATT
Source organism: Peromyscus californicus insignis (assembly GCF_007827085.1). Classification (NCBI taxonomy): domain Eukaryota; kingdom Metazoa; phylum Chordata; class Mammalia; order Rodentia; family Cricetidae; genus Peromyscus; species Peromyscus californicus. Next base: position 59,324,703 of record NW_026294413.1, on the reverse strand, counting down.
TATTATTTTTCTGTTGGTGCTGGGGATTGAACCAAGGACGTTGCACACACTAGGCAAGCCACATACCACTGAGATGTATCCTCTGCCTTCTTTTTGCCCCCCTTTTATTTTTAGACAATATCTTGCTAAATTACCTAAGTTGGCCTAGAACTCACGCTACAGATGAGCCTTGAACTTGTAATTTTCCTGCCTCAGCCTCCTTAACATGTGGATGAAGAGGGCTATACCACCAGGCCCAACTATATTTTCAAATACTGCTTGTGTCAACATAGTAGGTCACAGGTCTCCACAAGCCCTCCTAACTGAGACCTTTTAAGATAGTGAACAAAATAACCCTATTTAAAAAAATAATAAAAGCTGCCATACAATGTTAGGTAGCAGGAAAACAAGGGAGCTGTTGAATGCCCAGAAACCAAGCCGAGCAGGAAGTGGCATGGCGTTGGAACCTGCCATGGACATACATCTTCCTGTGTTGTTCCCCCAGCAGCATTCAGCACTTCTTTCTCTGCAGATGACTAGGCGGTGAGTGCTTGCTGCTCTGCAGTCTACACAGTATCTGCTAGAGCCACACACCCTTGCCCTTGAGGCACAAACATGTGGACACTGGAAAAACAGAACAGTGAGAATAGCTGTTGTGGTGACCAGTCTTGGTTGTCAACTTGACTGCATCTGGAATCATCTGAAACCCAAGCTGCTGGGTGCCCCTGGGAGGGACTTTCCTGATCAAATTATTAGAAGCAGGGAAGGCCCCTTAACTGGGCAGCACCTTCTGGCGGCAGCCCAGATAGAAGGATGTGGAAGAAGGAAGCTGCGTTTTGCTTGCTGGCCCTCACTCTCACTGGCAAGTCCATCCATCCTGCTGCTGCAGCATTCCTTCACTGATACTTCATAGAAGCACCTCACCCAGAATTCCAGTGTAGACTGAAGATCAGCAGAATCCTCGAGGTCTCCAACACCAGGTGGGGACTGTGGAGACGTCAGCCTCATACCAGATTCTCCACTTCTCCACTGTGAGACAGCCATTGTTGGTCTGCCTCACCAGATCATGTAAGACAATCTAACAAATCTCCTTTTAATGTATATATACATACATATGTATTCTTACCTTGAAGATATAGATGTATATGTGTGTGTATATATATGTATGTGTATATATATATATATATATATATATACACATGAATGAATATATATATATATATATATATTCATTCTTTAGAGAACCTAATACTAATACAGATGTGTTTTAGAAAATGTTTATTTATAGACAGCCAGGGAGGGGAACTTGGCCCAGGAGTGGTAATTGATTGACAGAGCCATGCATCACAGCATGGCTTCTCATGATTTCCCTCCAGAATATGTCTACTGCAGGAGACATTTGAGATGTGTGGAGACCACTGTAGCAATGGTCTTGATTTCTTTGCATCTCTCTGCATCCCTGTGGTGGGGTGGGCACACTGCCTCTTGGCTAGACTGTGTGTCCCAGTTCGGTCAGTGGGGCAATATCAAATAAGGTACAAGAGAACAAGGCTCGCCATCTTGCTGTTTCACACACACCACTGTTTGCATTAGCTCATACCAACCTGAGACATCCCATTTCCCCAGCCAGCAGTGAGTGACCAGCAGCCAGCATGGACTGCCATATCAGATCATCTGAGACCAGCTGGTCCTGAACTTTCCACAGGGTGACTAAGGTCCCATGAGTGAGACCAGGTGAGCCTCAAAGAACTGCCAAACAGAGTCCTGCCCAGTTTCCTGAGCTAAAAGCACAATTATTCCAATCAACTAAGAGTTATGCGATTTTTTTTTCACAGCAAAAAAGTGAAATACATTCCACAGGAAGTTCATTATCCTCTAAAGCTATAATGGGAGAAGCAAGGAGGTATATTTACAGAAATGGTTGAAAAAAGACAGAGAAAAATACATATTTTTAAATATATTTGCATTTCAAAGATCTTGTCACCCACCAGCAGGGATGAGCCCTCCCATGTTCTTCCAGTGATTGAACAACTGTCCCTACCTGAGCAGACTTCTTTGTAGGTGGGATTGCGTGTGTAGCCTCCCGCAAAGCCCACTTGGGTTGAATACACGCCTTTTAAGAGCCAGAACTTGCGCTCGGCCCCCCAGAAGCAGCCCATTCCTGCAGAGAACAAAACAAAGATAAATCGTGTATCCAAATCAAGGCGGTCACTATGTGTCACCACACCTGTTGGAATGGAGAAGCTGATCAAAACCGCCCAGAGTTTTTAACACTGAAAAATATATAAAGCAAAGGTTTCAGCACTGAAGAATAATATAGTGCCAGCAAGATGGCTCAGCAGGTAGAAGGCTTGCTATACAGCCTGATGACTGGAGTTCCATCCCCAGAGCCACAAATCAGATGTGAAGGCTTGCATCTGTAATCCCAGTCAGTATTCTTGTGACAAAACGGTGGTGGGCTGAGCTCAGCAGAATCACCCTGGACCATGTACAGAGCAGCAGGAACCACAAGAGGCCTCAACAGGTGGAAGGAGAGAACCAGTTCCCAGGAAGATGTGCTCTGTCCTCCACATGCACACACACGCGCGCGCACACACACACACACACACACACACACACACACACACACACACACGAACAATAATAAGTGACCATATTAAAACACCTTGAAATAATTTAAAGATAGCAAAAATATACTTTTCCAAATAACATAGTAAAAGGATAACTATTTTAAGAATATTTCCACATTTACTTCATAAGTTAATATAAATTTATGTAATGATCAGGGTCATTGTAACAAACATGTGTAAGTCTGTATTGATTAAAAAGGGGAAATATACAAAATCAATAAAGATTGAGGCAGTTGTTGCCAACTAACAACTTCACAGATACGTTCAGCTTTAAAAAATATTAAGTCACAATAAATTTGCAAGTGATAAAGCAAGGTTCACCCCAAAAGTAAAATTTTGTGAGTTCTATTACTTAGCAAATGAATGAGGGTTTGGAAAGGGGATTCAGGGCAGCTAAGAAACTACAAGCAACCAACAAACTCAACCCGCCATCACCATGTTTAGACCAGCAGTCACTAGATCCCTTTGGCCATCTGACGCAAACCAAGACTTGGCTTTGCAAAGCCCACATGCACACATGATAAAGGCAGCATTGCCCAGCACAGGACCTCCACCTTCTACAGGAAGACCCCCAGCTGCTTAGTATGCCTGCTGCTCTCTGACCCATTTCCACACATAGGTAAGCAAGACTGCTCTGTCTCCCAAGTTTCATATGCCTTCAATGAGTCACATATGACTTTATTGGTTACTTTTTTGTTGCTGTGATAAAATACCATGACCAAAGGCAACTTAAGGAAGAGCCTGTTTTGGCTTGCATTTCCAAAGAGTGATGAATCCGTGAAGGTGGGGAAGGCGTGGCAGCAGGCACAGGAAGCTGAGAGGTTATATTGCAACTACACACAGGAAGCCAAGACGAACTGGAAGTGAGATGAGGCTATAAACCCTCAGAGCCCTCTCCAGTGATATACTTCCTCCAGCAAGGCTGCGCCTCCTCAAAGTTCCATAACCCTCACAACACCATTCACTGGTACCAAGTGTTCAAATAACATTTTTTATCCAAATCAACACACTAAGTTCTAGGTGAAACAAGTGGGTGAACGAGCACCTGCCTTTGGAACAGAAGCTCTCCACTAGCTAGACTTTTGATGGGACTATAAGAATATATACTTCATGACATTTCTTAACATTTGCTAATATTATACTTCTAAAAAACTCAAAGTAACATGGTAACTAAAAAAAGATGGTGGACAAAAAGTTCTACAGTATACAGAAATATTCTACTATTAAAATGGGAGCAGAAATCTAGCAAAAATAGGTTAATAGCTTTCAACAGTGATAAATCAAAATAATGAAATTCAATGCAGTAAAAATTACCATTATGTTGATAGTACCACATGTATATGATTATATCATAATTATCTACAGCTAAATTAAAAAGGAAAAACACAATTATATGCATGCTTTTATTATAACTATAAAGAAATAATCATACCAAAATAGACTGGAAAGAAATATACTAAATTTGTAACCAGGGTTTTATCAGAATGACATATGTAAAAAAGCTTTCTTTTTATTTTTCGGAATTTTCCGTCTCTGGGTGTGGTGGCTCACATCCGTAATCTCAGCACAGGAAAGGCTGGGGTAGCAAGATTTGCTGCAAGTTCAGGGCCAGCCTAGGCTACAGAGTGAAACCCTGTGGGGGAAAGAGTTTTTTTTTTCCTATAGTAGCTCCTATTAGTTTAAAAATGTAAAACATAACCATTTTTAAAAAGCAGAACACGTAGTGACAGCATAAGAGTCTATGTCCCTTGAGTGCTGCTATAATATCATCTCTCCTGTTGTCGAATGAATTGTTTGCTGGAAGTAAATATAAAGTGTGCTGAGCATCTTTCAAACCGAGTGTCCGTGGCTGTGGCACGTGGGGTCACTGGCAAGCTGGTTTTCTCGCAGTGTCCTGGCTTAGCCAAGACAACAGGGCATAGCTGGAGAAGGAAAAAGGGAGCTGGGCAGCTCCCCGCTGGGGTACAAAGAGTTGTGCTGAGCTGAGGGCACTGACCATAGAGGGTCTAACATCTGTGGGGCTCTGTGAACAATACAGTGCTGTACTGTACCATGACTGACAGTGATGGTGCACAAGGGTGCCATGGACTCCCACAAGCGGTGCATTTTAAAAGGCCCTTTGACCGCCATCCCTCCCTGACCTTTCAATGCAGGCCCAGTTGGTCCCAGGCTGTCCAGGCCATCCATCTGTATGATACAGTGGTCTCCCTTTATCTGTGGCTTTACTTTCTTGTTAACAATCATTATCTGAAAGTATCCAGTAGAAAATTCCAGAAATAATCAGTTCCCGGTTTATAAATTGTACCCCGCCCCGTGTAGTGTGAGGAGATTTCACACCACTCCATTCTTTCCCAGTCAGTTCATGAGCCATCCCTTGTCCAGTGTGTCCACTCTGTCTATGCCTCCACCCATTAGTGACTGTGCCATCTCAGAAATCAGATCAACTGTGGCAGTATTTCAGTGCTAGTATTCAGAGAGCCCTTATTGGCCTTAGTGAAGGCCTCAAAGTTCAAGAGTGGTAATCAAAGGGATTCCAACACACAGAATAGAACCCACAGAATGCATACATAGAGCGGCCTGTTGCTTCAGGCAGATCTTGAAGCATCCTCCACAGATAAGGGTTGACTGTTCTATGCAAGCTTTTAAAGACAAGCAGTGGAGGTTTGAATGAGATGTCACCAGCTGGTGGAGCTGTTTGGTGAGGCTTTGGAGGTGTGGTGCCGCTGGCGGCGGAGCTGGTTACGGGAGGAAAAGTCACAGCCAGGCTACCTGAGTTACAAAGAGCTTTATTAGAAAGGAGGAGAGGAGAGGAGGGGGGAGAACCAGACCTGGAGAGAAAGAAAGATGGCGGGAGCACAACAGGGAGCAGGGAGCGGGGAGAGAGCACACAGAGTGTGGGGGTCCGTTTCCGGCTTTTTTAAGGCTCAGATTGCGTGACCACATAGTTGCCAGCGCCTGCCGTTTGACGTAAGACACAAGAGCCCGAGCTGCGCATGTGCAGGATCCTAACAGTGTTATTGGAGGAAGTACATCACTGGGGGTGGGATTTTTGAGTTTAAAGACTTGCTGGGTGGTGGTGGCACACGCCTTTATTCCCAGCACTTAGGAATTAGAGACAGGTGGAGCTCTGAGTTCGAGGCCAGCCTGGTCTACAGAGCAAGTTCCAGGACAGCCAGGGCTACACAGTGAAACAAAGGCAAAAAAGACTCACACTGTTCCCAGTTTCCTCTCTGCCTTGTGCTTAAGTTCAAACAGTGAGCCCCAAGCTTCTGCTCTCAGCATCTAGTCCCGGTCTCCTGCTGCTCTGCTCACCAATGTGAAATCTAGCCCTCTGCAACCTAGATGCCCATAAATCCAAATAAACTCTTTTATATATAAGTTGCCTTAGAAGTTGGTACCAGGAGTGGGATATTGTGGTAACAGGCCTGGCCATGCTGTTTCATAGAGAAACACAAAGAACTTTGGACTAGAAAAGTGGTTGAGCAGAGCTTAATGGGCCATCCCAGTAGAGCTTAGAAGACAGCAGGGCTGAAAGGCATGCAGACTGTGGAGGCCCAGCTTTGAGGGGGTCTCAAAGGGAGCAATATCAGCCACTGGGCTAGAGATCATTCGTGTAATAATTGGCAAAGATTTGGCAAAGAACATGGCTGTCTGGTTTTATCCTAAGAACTTGCCTGAGTAACATACTAATTTCTTTGGTGGAGGAAACATCAAGAAAGCCTAATATTGACTCCATCACACGGTTATTAGTAATCACCCTTATGTAGATCTACAATGAAAAAGAGCAAGTAGGACTAAAAGAAACACAAAATACACAGTTCAATAAGAAAAAAGAGAACCAGGAACCTTAATGTTGCAGCCAAGGCTTGCAGACAAGGGGGTCAAGAGAGGCCTGATCTGCATTGTGATAAAGGGAAGGGTACGCTCAGGGCAAGACTTCATCTAGCTCAGCTTCTAACTTGTGAAAAGGAAAGGCCTAAAGAATGTTTCTGCTCCTAAATAGCAACAACAAAGGAAAATGGCTGCAGATGTGATTCAAGGGGGCCAGCTCCATCCCAAGCAAGCAGGCAAACTTGGCAGTGTTGTCCACATGCTTTTGGCTTTAGAGACATGAAGGACACACAAGTAAAGTGGTTGCAGAATTTTCCTCCATGGTTAAGGAGAGCCGCTGAGTCCAGACATGTGGCGGGGGAGTCTCTACATGGAGGCCCAGAAAGGCTCCTGCTTAAAGCTGTGAAAGCGAAGCCTGGATTGCCTGGAAGACCCCAAGATGTCAGAGATGCCAGAGTCATGGGATATTTGCCGAAGAGAGCTGCAGACAGGGAGTGGAACCAGCCCCAAGAGTGCTTGTTGCAGGTAGCAAAGCTAGAAGGTGGAGCCATCTAAAGCTTTTGACACTGGATATGGAGCTACAGGATTTGAAGTTTGCCCTTCAAAGGTTCCATACGACTTTGGTCCAGGATTTCTTCACTATGCCTCCACTCCTCTCTTTTGAAATAGTAAGGTATATTTCGTGCCCTTATATGTTAGAAGTATGTAATTTTCCTTTTTATTTCACATAGGCTTATAATTAAGAGACTGTCTCAGAAAGACTGAATTTTAGACTTTTAAACAATGTTGATATTGTGAAAGACTGGGGACTTTTGAAATTGAACTAAATGCATTTGCATTGTAAGATGGTCATGAGAATATGGGGGCCAGGGAGTGGAATGTGGTGGTTTGAATGAGAATATCCCCTATTGCTTCAGGCATTTGAATGCTTGCCCCTCGAGTTAGTCACCAGCACTTAAACAAGAAAGCTACGTTTCCTCTTCATTTTGCTTACTAGAATATCTGGAAGTAAATTTTGTGTGAGGTGTAAAGAAGGGTGTTGTGGGACATTTGTATACAGTAGGCATTCAATTTTATTTTATTTTATTTTTAATGTGGAGAGCAAATATCCCAAGTCAATAGTTACTTACTAAATAGTCTATCCTCCCCTCCCCACAGACCAAACATCATGGAGTCTCTAATGGAGGCCCAGAATATCAATAGATATGGCTTTCTCCCGGGCATCTCTGTTGTATTCCATTCATCTCTCTGTCCTGGCACCCATACTACACTCTTGTTCATTCATGTATTCAATGATTATTTATGCAGTGTCTGCTAGATACCAGAAGTGTTCTAAGCATTTGGAGTACCTGAACCAAGAAATAGACATGATCTTACCTTTTTCTAGGGTACAGATTTCAGGGAATAAACACAAACATAAGAATCAATACATAGATGATGCAGAGAGAGTAACAAAGAACTTTAAAAAGTAAGAAGAGTGGAACACTATCGGAGAGATGGGAGCGAAGGGAGAGGGCGATTTAACAGTGTTCTAAGTGAGTCCTAAAAGGATGCTGACTTCAAAGATGCTGAGGCAGTGGGGCGATCAAGTACCAGCAAGAGTCTGTCACACCAAAGGACACTGTGTGGCCTGAGTGAAGTGAGGGTGACATAGGAACCCAGGCAGGTGAGACAGATCAAGTAGGGCCCTGAGAGACAATGTAAGGATTCTAGAATTTTACCTGAGAGAGATGGACAGATGCTGCTGAGTGCTGAGCAGAGGATGGCACAGTAAAACTGTTGTCTTGCTAGGGATTCTCTGGCTGTTCTCTATATAGAACAGACAGGACAAACAGACACTGAGAATAGGAAGTTGGCTGTCAGGTGGGAGATTCTGGTTGTGGAGATGAGTCAGTGGCAAAGATAGTCAAAAGTCATGATTTGACCCTGGAATATACACATATAAAGTCCATACACATATACATGTGTACACACATATATTCTGTATACAATATATATATATATATATATATTAATATATGTATTTGTATAGTTTGTATGTATACATGTGCATATGTGTGTCCATGTGTATGAGGCCAGATGTTGACATCAAGTGTCTTCCTCAGTTGCCCTCCACCTTAATTTTTTAAGACAGGATCTCTCACTGAACTTGGAGCTCATGGATTAGGCTAGGCTGGCTGGCCAAGGATCCATAGGGATCCACCAACCTCTGCCTCCCCAGTGCTGGGCTTACAGACCTGTACCACCACACCTGACTTTTATACGGATTCTGATGATCTGAACTCAGGCCTCTTGACTGCAAGACAAGCATGTTACTGACTGAGCATCTCCCAGGCCCTGGAATATATTTTGAAGACAGACTTCCCTTGACAGTAGGGAAGCAGGATGAAAGAGAGGGGTGAGGGAGGGAAGAAGGAGGGGGAGGGAGGGAGGAAGGGGTAGGGGGAGAGGAAGCGACAGCTAGGGCTAATTCTCCCATTGATAGTTGGTGCAGAGAGTACTGTGAGCGGAGTCCAAATGTATCAAAAAGACCAAGCATTCTACTCACCCTCCTTTTAATGAGTCCTGATATCTGGCAGAGTGAATCTTCTTATGTTACTCCTCAAAGTCTTCTTTGCTATTCTGGCCCTTTAATATTCCCAATTTATTTTCATATCAGCTTGTCAAGTTCCATAAAAATATCCTCTTAGGATTTTTACTAGAACTATATTGAACTTATACATTAATTTTAAAGTATTTTGGCATGCTAATAATATTGAATTTTTCTATCAATGAGTCTAATATCACTTTTCATTTATGCAAATGTTCTTGACTATTCTTTGACACCATGATACAGTTTCTGCACAAGCTAACGTGTTTTTATCAACACTGTTCTATATGTCCTGACTTGTGTTGCTCTTACAAATACCATGCTCTTCTATTACATGTTCTCACTGCTTCCTACTGTAGCATAAACTATTGCTGGTTTTACTGGACTTCCTCTATACTCAGAGAGCCCTGAGGAATCTCTTGTTAGTTCTTCTGTTTGTCTCCAGGTTCTCCTTGATTCTCCAGAAGGAGAGTTTCATTCCCTCCCTCCTTGCTGGTACCTTTGTACAACGCTGAGTAAAATGGGTGACGTAAGATCTCCCATCCCCAACCAAGAACCTATCCCCGAGTAACAACTGCTTGCAAAGGAAAAATCAGGTTTTTTTCCAGTGGAGTCTCACTAAATATACAAACCACAGTTAAGGGTAGGCCCCAGGCACAGTAGTAATGACCAACACAAAGCAAACACAATTGTGTCTTTGTAGATTATATTTGTCTTGTATTGCCATGTTTGGGCAATTTTTATCTTATTGGCTTTTTGCTTGTATATTATAGTTTCTGATTTTGCGTTTTTATGGGTCTTGCTTTTTGTGTGTGAACATCTGTATTTATGTGTGTATGTCTGTTTTGTGTTTCTTGTCCATTTTTGCTGGGTTTTTTTATTTTGTTTAATTCTAATTTATTTGCTTATTTTTTTTCCTATTTGTTTTCTAAAGAGAAAGAAGGTATGGAGTTGGCTGAGTGGTGAGGCAGGAAGGATTTGGGAAATGGGGAGGGGAAACTGATCAGAATATGTTGTATAAATTTTCAATTAAAAAAAAAAACCGCCGGGCGGTGGTGGCGCACGCCTTTAATCCCAGCACTCGGGAGGCAGAGCCAGGCGGATCTCTGTGAGTTCGAGGCCAGCCTGGACTACCAAGTGAGTTCCAGGAAAGGCGCAAAGCTACACAGAGAAACCCTGTCTCGAAAAACCAAAAAAAAAAAAAAAAAAAAACCCTAATCTCATATACGCCTTACTGAGAATGCCTCATTAGACTACCAAGTACACATGCACACTATGTGCATGCAATGCCCTCAGAAGTCAGAAGAGGGTGTGGGATCCCCTGGAACTGGAGTTACAAGATGGTTGTGAGCCACCACATGGGTGCTGGGAACTGAACCCAGGTTCTCTGCATGAGCAGTGAGGGCCCTTAACCACTGAGCCATCTCTCCAGCCCCCATATTACTTCCTTTTAACACATGGATTAACTAAGCGTACACAGTTTAAAAATGTATGGCTGTTCATTGTTCTATCTTTTCATCTTCATTTCTAATTTTATTGTATTGGCTTAGAAACTGGCTTTTACCATATCTTGTTAGAAATGTATCTTGTAACCAGAACACACTTTTTCTAAGTATTTCACATGCACTTAAATACTACAAACATTTCAGCGCTAGTTTCCTGCTTGTTGCTGTGATAAAAAACACTCTGACCAAAAGCAACTTAGGGGAGAAAAGGGTTTATTTCAGCTCACACTTCCAGGTCAAGGCCATCACTGAGGGAAGGCAATACAGGAACTTAAGCAAGAAGTTCTTCAAGTTGAAGCAGAAACCATGGAGGAATGCTCCTTGCTGGCTCGGTCCCAGACCCATGCTTACCTAGCTTTCTTAGAGACCCCAAGACCTCTTGCCCAGAGAATGACACTACTCACAGTGGGCTGGCCCCTTCTGCATTCATCAACAATCAAGGCAATCCTCCATAGACATGCCCACAGACCAAAATTACCTGGGCATCCTTCAACTGAACCCTTGTCAGGTGACTCCAGGCTATTTCAAACTGACAGCTAGAGCCAACTAGGGAACTCGATGGCTTGGGTACAGTGTTTTCCTGACATTAGTGTACAAGCTTGGGACATCCTAATCGAAATCACCTGGGTCCAGTCACGATTCTGGCACATTACGTTATATGAAATGTCCTCTACTAGCTCGCGCTCCCCCTTGTTCTGTTGGTTTTGTATAATTAGCGTCTACGAGGCCCTTGCTGTTCCACCTTCTTCTTGGCACTCTGTCTTTGTTTACTATCTCTACTGAATGCTATTAAAAGACTTGCTCTTAAAATTATTTTTACTAATAACAATGCCCCTGGGTTAACTTTCTTTGTATATATCTGGCATATCTTTTCCTATTCTTTATTTTTAATTCTTCCATATGTCTGTGTTTTAGATATGCATCTTGTGAGCATGTAACAGTATTTGAGAACTTTCTTTTATTAGTAGTAGTAATATATTTACTCTTGTTTATATATTTTAAATTATTTATGGAGCCTTGTTTTGCTTTCTGCTTATCACCCTTTCTTATTTTATGTGACAGTATTCTAGTTTGGGTTATTTTTTTTTATGTTTACTGCCCCTGCCCTGCTGATTTGAAGGCAAAAAATAGACAAGCATTTCAAACACACACTTCACTCACATGCTTTCCTCGGCACATCTGGGTTACTCAGTATCCCGTCTCCTCTTATACTCAAGTGCCTCCACACCCAACAATCTCTTTTTCGTTACCACAGTCTAAATTTTTATTGTTTTCTTAACACACACGCTCACCCTCCAGACACCCTCGCCCACAGTAAGAGCTGCTTCTCCCATTACCCTCAGTCTCTGGGGGATCACACTACTCTGTGGTTCTGCTCTGGTCACCACCCAACCCATCCTTTCAGTGGCCACTTGGGAGTCACAACTTTTCAAAGCCTAATGTTCCACACATTCCTCTTCTCTCTGTCACCTCTGTGTTGTCACAGGCTAGGTCTCTGGTACCCTGAGCTTGAAGAAGAATGACGGTGTTGAATGGGCATCTAGTTGTGGGCCTCTGGCTCATACTATGGGGTCTTGAACTCTCCATCTATCATCTAGAAGACAACTGAAACTAACATTGCAAACATTCAACTTGACTACCAAGTGATGCCAGCTATGGAGTGACGTGAGGCGCCCTGAAACCCATCCCCTCATCTCCTCCTTTCCTCAAACTGTGACTTTAGCACTAACACCAACAAGGAAATGAAATCATCCCCACAGTCAATAAACACCCTGTTGCCCTTTTCTTTATATGATGGGAAGAGAGGAAGGAAGGGAGGGAGGGAGGGAGGGAGGGAGGGAGGGAGGAAGGGAGGGAGGAAGGGAGGAAGGGAGGAAGGGAGGAAGGGAGGAAGGGAGGAAGAGAGAGAGGGAGGGAGGGAGGAAGGGAGGAAGGGAGGGAGGAAGGGAGGAAGGGAGGGAGGAAGGGAGGAAGGGAGGGAGGAAGGGAGGAAGGGAGGAAGGAAGGAAGGAAGGAAGGAGGGAGGGAGGGAGGGAGGGAGGAAGGAAGGAAGGAAGGAAGGAGGGAGGGAGGGAGGGAGGGAGGAAGGAAGGAAGGAAGGGAGGGAGGGAGGAAGGAAGGGAGGAAGGGAGGAAGGGAGGAAGGACGGGAGGAAGGAAGGAAGGAAGGAAGGAAGGAAGGAAGGAAGGAAGGAAGGAAGGAATTGGTTCTCATCAGCTGTCATCTGGGAGCCACAAAATGCACCAGCCGGCCTCTGTGCCCATGGACTCCCCTAAACCCCATGAAGACACATTACTTGAAGGAGGAGATGGAAGTTCAGATTGCTGAGGTCACTTGTCCAAAGACAGAATCAAGGCAGGCTGGGATTCAACTCGGGTTTGCATGGAATTAAAAGATGCTGTTCCTTCTCCTGCAGTCACCCAAGACACGGCCTCAGACACTGGACTGCGGGTAGCTAAGCAACACTTCCACTGAACTAGACACTGCTTCTGTGCTGCATTTCTCTGCCGGGGGTTCAGCACCACCCACTAACTAAGCACAGCCTGTGGGCCTAGGGAGAGTTTAAAGGGCACTCTACTGGGATTTCTTCTATGAATCTTCCCTTGGGAGACACACACAATGTCTATTCCCTCCTCACAAGATCCCAGGATCAAGCCAAACTACAACTGCAGCACATTTCACCCTGGGAACCAGTGAGTTTACTGGGCTTCCTTACAGAACACTGGTGAGGGGTCACTGGCTGAAAAGTCACCACCGAACATGGATGATGGCCACCCTAATGGACCCCTTCACCAGTTAACGTCCTACAGCCTTTATAGTCTTAGCACTGGAAGAGGCTGCCAGCATCACAGCGGAACTACATACAGATGGCTGGGAGGGGTGTGGAAATTTGGGGCGAGGGGCTAATGGCTCTCCCTATCTTCTCCTTCTCAGAGGGAACATAAATCAACAGGTCCAATCCAGATGGACTTTCTCAATCAGGAACAGCTAATCTGATGGTGGCTATTTGGAGAAGAGCATTATACAACAGAATTGCACTTCCAATGGCTATCAGGGACAATATACACAGAATATACACTATGTCACCCATCTCCAAGGCCCTTGTCACTAAGTTCCCTGTCCTCCTGAAAGGGACAAAGTGACACCCAAAGGAGACCTCCCACCAGGGCACCCCAGGGATACTCAAGTCCAGCCACAATGAACAGCGCAGACCTTACTTTGCTCAAGGAGAGCTAGGCAGGGCAGGGCCAGCAGCAACTCTGTGGGCCCTAGTGACAGAAACTGCTTGCCAGGTCCAGTCATTGCTGATCCCAAGGAGGAGAAGACAAGAAAGGAGGAGTTTGAAGACGGGCTTTGACTCTCGTGGAAGATGAGCGTGTGATAAAAACGGTGGTATTCCCTTTGTTTTGCACAACGACTTTAGTTTTACACATTGTGTTAAAGACTCAGCAAGGTGCCTCCCTTACCACAACTCTTTCTTGAAAGTACAAAATTTAAAAACACGTTTTGCTAATTAGAGATGCCATACAGCAAGTAGGAGCTGATTGATATTTTTAATATTTGATGACGGCTAATTGCTTTCTGTCCACATCCGTTCCTAATGCTGCTTGAACCTGATAAAGCATTCTCTTCAGGCTCCCCTCTAATTGAATGCATGCCCAGATGTGCGCACGTCTGCACCACTCAGACTTAGGTATTTCTGGATTCTCACCACGGCCAAGCTTCACCCCTTCCCCAGGATTGCTCTCCTAAGGATTTACCAGAAAGTTTCAAGAACTAGAACCCCAGGCTGGAAGGACTCTGCTTCTAATCTAGCTTAGATGCCTTGTAAATGTTCAAAGCTCCTCATGCATCCTGGCAATTGGTTGTCTAGTAGAAGCTTGAAGGAGCCCAATTCTCCTCTGTAGAGCTAACAACAGCTGGAAACCTCCATTGAACCAAAGCCCTGGAATGTCCCTCTGTTCCTCTACTCCTCTCTTTTGAGGCCACAAAGAACAAAGCCAGCCTCTCCTCCCTACAACCTAATGACTCACCGACCATGTGAGGGCAGCTCTGAGAGCTCAGTGATGCTCCCCCTGTGCCACGTGGATTACAAGTCCTCACACCTGCTCCTCACTAGACACCTTTGGGTCCAAGGCCATCTGCTTGTCTCAAGATGTACCCCAGTGAGTTTGTAACCTTTAAAGGACAGTGGAGCCATGGATGCTTCCCCAGGGATGGCGTAAGGAGGCCCTGCATTCCCCTGAACAGAATGCCCCAGGTACATGGAAGCCTGGCTCTTAAACCAACTGAACATGTCTCCAGGCAGCTGGAGAGCCAGTGGCGTCAAGCTGTGCCAGAGGACAGCAAAGGATTTGACAAACACAGACTCTCAATTCCAGGAATGCAAATAGCTCTCGAGAGGAAGTGAAGCTGGCTGAGAGCACAGGGTGCCAGCAGAACCTGACAAGTTTGCTCAGCATCTGGTTGGGGCCAAATATAAGCCCAGAGAAACCAGAACCAGCATTCAGTGTGGCAAAGAGCATCCTTTACTTTTCTTCTGCTCCCCAGATGTATCTGTCATGGGCTCTGCACTCTGCAAGGTACTAACAAGTTGGTTTTCCCTTGGAGAAGGAGTAGAAGACCCATGGAATGTCAATGAACAAATGGCCATGACATTTGCAATGGATGCCAGTTACCACAGAGGGATGCACTCAGTTCCAGCTCCCTCCTAAAGGAGTGCAGGGCATACGGAGGTGGGAAAGAGGCCCCAGATGGAGACATTTTCCCGAAAGCTTCCCAAAGCCATCTGTAGCCACCGCGTGCCCCTCTGCTTAGCTTTCTTGAAAAGCAGTAAAATGGCAGAAGACAACTTGGGTCAGCAGAAATGGCTCTTCTTCTCCGGAAGAAAGAGGACAGCTGGCAGGGTCAGGGAAAAGCCACTCTTTTCAGCGCACAGGTGGTGTGAGACAGAGGCAGGAACAAGGCAGCTGACAAGCTGAGCGTTTGCGTGGGGCTGAGCAGTGTCGCTGTGACCCCTCGTGAACTGGACAGGCACCATTTTACTCCAGAAAGATGGTAAAAGAAACGTCAGCGGTGATGAGCTCTGCTGTTAGCTCAGCTCAAATGTCAACCCAGGAATCCAAGTGCAGGCCACAAGCAGCCATGGAACCTGGTGCCTCGGGAAGCTCTTACCTCTGAGTCACCCTACACCTCCTGTACCACATGTCAAGCAGTCATTACACTCAATTGTTCCTTCACTTTCCCTAGTTCTCGGTGTTTTCTCTGATGGAAATACCCTTCTTATGGCATTGTTTGGCATTCAGTAAGTGGTCAATTAATGTCCATTAAATTCAGTAAAGCTGCAGGACATGAAAGCAGGATACAGAAACCCAGTGGTGTTTCTATACATCACGGGTGACCTAGATTTTAAAACACCCCACTCAACAAGAGCCACAAAATAGCTAGGAATAAATTTAAACAAGAAAGTAAATGAACAATACAATGAAAAATATAAGACACTGAGGAAAAAATGGAAATAGACACCAAAAGCAAAAAGATACTTCAGGCTCACATATTAGAAGAATTAATAGTACTAAAATGTCCAAACTGCCCAAAGTGACTGATAAATTCAATGTCATCCTAACAAAGACATCAATGAAATTCACCAAAATAGAGAAAGCAACCCTAAAATCATATCAAACTACAAAAGACCACAGTCAAAGCCAACCTGAGCCATAAGATTTAAGAAAATAAATTATAGACATCATAATACCAAACTTCAAAATGCACTAACCAAAACAGTGTAACCCTGGTATAACAGCAGACACATGAGCCAATGGAATGTAACAAAGAACCCCAAGTAAGTCCAAAGGAATTCCAACTGAATTTATAACAAAGGCACCAAGAAAATAAGTGAAGATGGAGCAATCTGTCAATAAATAATGATGGGAAAGTGGATAGCCATGAAAGTAGCCCCCTGAAGGAAAATCCACTCAAAGAAGATAGACTAGAGATAAATTCAGAACTGGAAAGCACAGGGACACTTCAGGACATTGACATGAGCAATCAATTTTTGGATAAGACTTCAAAAGCATACACAAAAGCAGAAAGAGATAAGTGGAGTTATAGCAAATTGTTATAGCAAATATACTGCATAGCAACAGTATGAAGAGACAGCCTGCACGATGGCATAAATGTTTGCAAACTATTCCTCATCTGATTAGGGGTTAACAATCAGAACAAATTTGGAGCTCGAACAGCTCAATAGTAGCTAATGATGATGATGGTAATGATGTCGATGGTGGTGATGATTTTTAAATGGGCAAATTATCTGAGCGGACAGTTCTCAAAAGAACACACACAAGGCCAACAAGTATATGAAAACATGCCCAACCGTATTAACTGTTAGGGAAATGCAAATCAAAACCTCAATGAGCTATCACCTTCCTTGTAGCTAGAATGCTAAGATCAAGAAGACAAAAAACATTGATGACAATGCAGAGAATGGTCGCCTTGTGTACGCTGTTAAGAATGTGGGTGGCAGAGATGGTTCAGTGAAAGGGCTTGCTACAGAACCATGAGGATACCAGCACCCACATAAGTCAAAAGCAGTGATAACCACACACACCTGTAACCACAGCACTCGGTGCTGGAGACAGGAGGATCACTGGGACCTGTTGGCCACCAGTGTACTGAAAGTGGAGAGCTCTAGGTTCAGGGAGAGACACTGTTCAGGAAATGAGGCAGAGAGCAATAGAAGAGACCAGATGTCGTCAGTTGGCTGCTGCACATTGGTACACATGCATAACCTCAAATCGTATCCCCCAGAAACACAGAATGGAAGTTAGTCCAACCATCATAAAACACAACGTGGCGGTTCCTCAACCATCCAGCAATTTGCAACTCTACTACTGGGTATTATCCAGAGAAAGTGGAACTGATGTGCTGAAGGGGTGTCTGTGTTCCTGGGTTCACTGGAGGACTGTTTAAGACAATCAAGAAATGAGATTGCCCAGTGTTCATGGTGGCTTAGTGAATAAAGAAAATTTGTGGTATGTGTTTAGACAACACCCTAAGCAGAATACAATTTAGCCATGAGAATAATGAAATCTGACGACTGGAGCAATAGCTCAAGGGTTGAGAGCACTGGTTCAATTCCCAGCACCCACATGACAGCTCACAACTGTCTGTAACTCCAGTTCCAGGGGATCTGATGCCCTCTCTGATATCCTTTGGCATCAAGCAAGCAATATGATACACAGACACACAAACAGGCAAAACCTCCATACACACAAAATAAACAAATCTAAAATTAAATTTAAATTAAATGAAAATGAAATCCTCTAATTTATAACAACATGGAAGAGCATATGTTACATATATGGGCATATATAAATAGGGCAATGTAATATATAAATTATATTAGTAAACTGTCACAGGCTGTTTGCATTTGTTGAAAGTGGACTCTGGAATGAGGAAGGCCTCTTGTTTCTGAATCGAGCATGTTATATCAAGTGTGCGCCAAGACTCCATGTCCTGGAACAAGCTGGGTCCTGGCCCTATAGCACTGAGAAAGCAGAACAGCCAACAGTTAAGGCTCTCTACCAAGTATTAGCAGCTTGCTAACCCCTGCATGTTTGATTAATCTCTCTCTCTCTCTCTCTCTCTCTCTCTCTCTCTCTCTCTCTCTCTCTCTCTCTCTCCCTCCCTCCCTCCTCCCTCCCTCTCTCTCTCTCTCTCTCTGTGTGTGTGTGTGTTCAAATGTATGCAGTGCACATGTGTGCATATTGTGCACATCAGAGGACAGAGTTGGGTATCATTCCTTGAGTACTGTCTACTTTGTATTTTGAGACAGATCTCTCATTAGCCTGAAGCTCAACAATCAGGCTTAGACTTGCTAGCCAGCGAGCCATGGAGACCCACCAATCTCCACCTCTCCAGAGCTAGGCTTCTATGTGTGTGTCAACACGGTCAGTGTTCCGTCCATAGGTGCTGGGAATCGAACTCAGGGCCTCCTACCTGTTAGGCAAGACCTTTACTGACTGAGCCATCTCTCTAGCCCCCTCCCATATTTTATTAATCTTTTCAAAACTATTTTTATTAATTTGTCTTTTAAAAATAAAAACTGAAAATAATTATGGTATATAATGTGCTACCTTATGTATTTACTGTGGAGTGATTAAATTAAGCTAATTAACACATCATCCCATGTATTTACCATTGGGGGCGGTAAGCCAACCTGGTATGTAATCTCAAACAATTTCAACTGTAGTCGACTCTTGGACGAGAGCTCTCCCGGATGTGACTATTTTGCATCAGAGTGACATTTTCCACCCTCTGATAAGTGTCCCTCCACCTTTCTTTTGCACCCCAGCCCCAGGCCCTGGCATCCACGATTCTACTTTCTGCTTCTATGAGATCACTTTTTCTAGATTCCTCATGTGAGGTGATGGTGGCCCCATCCTTCTGTGCCTGGTTTACCAACTGAGCCAAATGCCCTTCAGGCTCCTTCCTGTTGCTCTAGTGATGGAGCTTACTTCATATCAATGCTGACCCTGGATGCATTTTTTTTTAAACCTATTCACCCACTGATGGGGATTTCAGGTTGATACTTATTTTGCCTCTTGTGGAAAATATAAACAGATAAACAGTAAAGAGTCTTGAGAAAGATGTAGAGGAACAGTACTTATGTTTTTCTAGGGCCTGGGAAGGTGCAACTGTTCTGAAAAACAAAATGGCCATGCCTAAAGAACCCCCAAGAGTATTCTGTCCTGGGTATAGTCACCAGAAGAACTCGAATCAAGATTCAAAGAGGTCTGCATTTGTGTTCCTCTCAGCATTGTTGAAAACATCAAAAGGTAGACACCACCCAGGTTCTTGTGGATGGTTAAATGGATAAACAGACCGTGGTCCATACATACAATAGGATCTTACTCAACCAGAGAAAGGAAGAGATGTAACATACAGTGTGACACGGATGGACCGTGAGATATTCTGCTGTGTGAAACAAGCTAGTCACAAAGGGGTATTGTGTGATTCCACACCTAGACACTAGAAGAGTCAGACTGATAAGAGAGAGGCATGATGGGAATTATCAGGGGCTAGGGAAAATAGGTTGAGGACGGGTGTTTGACAGCCACAGAACTTCAGTCTGGGGTGCACAATGGTAAAGATTCATAACAATGTGAGTGCACTGACCAACACTAAACTGAATGCTTAAAACTGTTAAAACAGTATACTTTTGTATTTTCTATTTTACCAAACAAATTATATCATACAACTGATCATACTTTATGTTGCTGTTAGAAAAAACCAAGCCAAAGTCGCACTGTTTCATAAATTATAAGTCTATAAATATGGCTTATACTCCTTATTTGTGTCATTCTTTTAAAATTTTTATTACATTTATTTATGTGTGTGTGTATGTACATGGGAGTGGGCACATACATACATGTAGAGGTCAGAGAACAATGTGTGGGAGTTGGTTCTCTCCTTTCACCATGTGGGTCCCAGGGATTGAACTCAGGACCTCAGGCTTGGGGGCAAGTGCCTTTACCATCTCGCCAGCCCTTATTTTTCTTTGATCCAGCAGAGTTCAGATGTATGCTGCTTTACTATGCCTTGCACATAATTTCATGTGTTTTACAACTCAAGACTGAGAAATAGCTGAGGAGGGTACGAGCAAGGGAAAGAAGGTCATGTTTTATGTTACCTGTACTTGACCCATAGTACTCAGGTTTTCCTCAGACATGATAGGCAGGGGCTTCAGGTTCAGCTCAGTGGTAGCATGCTTGCCAGGCACGTACAAAGCCCTGGATTTGATCCTCAGTACTCAAAAAAAAAAAAAAAAAAAAAAAAAAATGCTAGTTTGGTTCACCGAGGCTGAATAATCAATTCAGTTTTTGCTGTTCTCTACATCTGTTCACTGTCTGTGAAACGTGAGTGTGGAGAAGAACAATGGAACACAACTGCTCCCTGGCCTGGTTTTCATGCTTTCTCAGAAATTTGAGAAATGTCTGCCACGTTTGTAAATAAATTGATTCTTTTCCTATTAAAAAAATAAGCCGGGCGGTGGTGGCGCACGCCTTTAATCCCAGCACTCGGGAGGCAGAGCCAGGCGGATCGCTGTGAGTTTGAGGCCAGCCTGGTCTCCAAAGCGAGTTCCAGGAAAGGCGCAAAGCTACACAGAGAAACCCTGTCTCGAAAAACCAAAAAAAAAAAAAAAAAAAAAACCAAAAAAATAAAAAAATTAAAAAAAATAAAAAGAAGAGGCCTGTTGTATGGGGATTAGGGGCAAAGGAGGATGATAACATTCATAATCAGCTGGTTTCATAGCTGAGGCCAAAGCTCTCTGCCAGGTATGGGAGGATGCCTGGGCTGAACGAGTCAAGTCCAGTGTGGGAGGGCTTTGCTGAAAGGTCAGTACTGGGACCTGGGTGATGGGAAGTCAGTTCTCAGCTGTGACACAGGCTGTCACTCTCAGTGTCCTAGAGACAAAGGTCTTGTCTGGCATGAAGAAGGAGGGATGCTAGAATCAATGGAACTGAATGAAGCTGAGATCACTCTCCAGGACCTTGGCCATGATGACAACCTGGGTAGGGAGGGGTAGCTCAACAGACTCGCTAATGAGCCAATGAGAAGTGCTCCGGGGATCTCATGTCCCCTTTGGCCCGGGAGGCATTCTCTGCAACAGTCTGACCCAAGTCCCATGCTACCCTTGTCCTCTCCTCTTCACCTCATAGATTACACAAGAGAGGGGCAAGAGACTCATCTGGAAGCACCCCAGATCTTCCTGGACCTCCCCTCAGCTGTTCTATTGGGAGGGCCTACCTCTGGGCTCTTCTACATTGCAAATGACTGCGGCTGGTGGGAAAGTGATGTCTAAACCAATAAAGTGTTAATGTGGTGAATTGTCATCTCACTCCTGCCCAGAACAGTCCTTCAAATACAGACAATTCCCACCTGAACTCCAGTTTCCATGCCCCACCAGGATGTCCCACCCACAGCCCACAGGCCCACGAAAGCTATGAAGGCCGCTCATATCAAAATTCTAAAATTACATGGTTTGTTGGGGGGGGGTTGTTTTTTGGTTTGGGTTTTGTTTTTTTTTTTTTTTGTAAACTGAGTACATGGTCCTTATACACAAACTTTGTAGAAGATAGCATTGTGTCACAATGTCAAAAAGCTGGAAATGCCTGCAAGAATCATGTCTCTTCTCCCCACTCCAGACAGCTTCCTGCTCTCTCAAAACAACATGGATATACCTCGGCGGTGACACCACAGACCCAGGTTCAGAGACCTCTGGGCCCCGTCCTTCTGTCCTCAGGTCTGTCAGCATCCAGGGATAAAATGGAAGTCAAGATCATCAACATGTGAAAAAGATAATGACAAACAAATTTGCCTTAGAATATATCTCCCAAGCTAGGGATGCAATTGGGAGAGGTTTGCCTAGCAAGCAGGAAGCCGGGACTCCATCTCCAGCACTGCATAGAGCATCCATGACAGTGGTGCAGGCCTATAGTCCTGGCGGTAGAAGGATCATGAGTTCAAGGTCGTCCTTGGCTACTAGTTACTCAGTGAGTTCAAAGCCAATCTGGGATATATGAGATCCTGTCTCCAAAGGAAAAAAAAAAAGGCTCCAATATCTAAGGACTTTCCTGTCCTTTGAGATGCTTCCATGACCTGGGGAGAGGCCCTGCCTCTAATTACCCACTGCTTCTCCATCTTGGAAGCTTGCTCCAGTTCTCAGCTTGCTGCTCATCAGTCTCGTGGGCATAGATGGACTGCTTAATTACAAACACTCGCCCCAGCCTCTCCCCTGGAATGCATGGCTGCCACTCTTCGGTCCCAGACCCAGCTTCAGTAGTTTTCAGTCAAGGTTCAGGGAGAAACCCGCCACACTGGGATTTGATTATTTACCAACATAATGTTGGCTGTGAGCCAGCAAGACACCAATACATTTTCCTTTGAAGTCTGACATATTGCCTGCTGTTTCTAAGTCTGTTTTCTCGGCTGGCCATCAAATAACTAGGACTGTTAAAGAAAAAAAAAATCACAATTCAAGGTGGGGGCGGGGGTGTTGTTTTTGTGATGGGTTCCTCATAGAGACACTGATCTCATTCCTCACACAAAGGTGTCCCCAGGAGTTAGGGCACATCCCTGGGCCTTTGACACCTGCTGGTCCCCACACCCCTTTCATGGGTTTTTCTATACATTACTCCAGGAAAGGCCTGCCAAGGACTGACCCTGGTGTCAACAGTAGGAAGTTGTCCCCCGGTGTCTTAGGCTGGAATGTGCTCTCCTTGCTGAAAGGCCTCTCAGAGGCTGGTCCTCCCCAAAAGCTACTGTCAGGCTCTCAAGGGCCAAGGGACAATAAGGGACAGCAGCTGCTGTCCCTTCCTAACTATCCTGCCACATTAAAGTTCTCCTTGTAGGATCCTGTATCTGAGCAGCCTAGATGTGGGCTTTGAAACAAGCAGACAAAAGAACTCTGAGTATAAAATAATTTCTTAAGAATAGGTTTAGGGCCAGGTGTAGTGGTGCGTACCTTTAATCCCAACACTTGGGAGGCAGAGGCAGGTGGATCTCTGAGTTCGAGGCCAGCCTGGGCTACAGAGTGAGTTCCAGGATACCCCAGGGTTACACGGAAAAACCTTGTCACAAATAAACCAAAACAAAATTTAAAAAAACTGAGTTTAGAGCCTCAACACCCACATTTCAAATGACAGATAGACGGACAAACAAACATGTGAGTCGAGACAGGCGGATGATCCCCAGAGCTCACGGGCCAGGCAGCCTAGCTAATGGTGAGCCTCAGGTTCAGTGAGAGACTGTGTCTTAAAAGATCAAGTGGATCACAATGGAGGAAAACACCTGACAGAAACCCCCGACCTCCACACATAGCCCCTCCCCCCATCCCCCACACAAAAACACAAAGTAAATAGGTTTACCATTCTGAGCCACAGTCAACTCTCACTAATTGGAAGGGAAGACCCTGAAAGTCAATTTAACCCCTGCCTGTGTGGGTTGGAAACGGACGACTTGCATCCTTGCTGTGATGGAGAGTTCACCGGCCCGCATCACTGGACAGTTTTAGTACACTATGAAAAGTACAAGTTGCAGTCAGTTCCCCAACTCCCACCGAATGGCCTTGCGATAGGTTTCAGAACTGGGCATTGACTTTTAATCTGAAGGCGTTCAGGAAGAGGGGCAGAAACCAGTACTGAGGAAAGCCTTCCAAGTTGGCTCAAGCCCAGGAGCTGATACAGTGGCAACATGACGATATCCACTGGCTTGCAACCTTTTTAAACCTCAGTTTGTCCACCTTAGTTTTTTTCAATGTCTACCTCATTTAATGTATATCTAAAAGTTATATTCCAGTTACCTGAACTCCTATAAGCTTATATCTTATTTTGATATAATTTCTAGTTCTTTTCTTTTTAAAAAAAAAAGTTTAATTAAGACAGGGTCTCATTCTCTCATTGTACAGCCCAGATTGGCATGGAACTTGTGATTCTCCTGTCTCAAGCCCCTACATGCTGGCATTACAGGTATGCACCTCATCTGCAGTTTAGATGTTTTTAAGGGCAAGCTTTCATATTTGGGAATGTCAGAGTTTGGGTGGCAAATAGATGTTCAAAGACTGTACTTTAAAGGTTTTAAAAAAAATTATGTGTATGGATGTGTGCCTATGTGTAAGTATATACGTGCATGTGAGTGCAGGTAAGTGTGGAGGCCAGAAGAGGGCATTGGATCCCCTTGGAGCTACAATTACAGGCAGTTGTGAACTACCTGACATAGGTGCAAGGAACCAAACTTGGGTCCTCTGCTAGAGGACTGTGCTTTTTTTTAAAATTTATTTATTACGTGTACAGAGTTCTGTCCACATGTATGTCTGCAGGCCAGAAGTGGGCACCAGATCTTATTACAGATGGTTGTGAGCCACCATGTGGGTGCTGGGAATTGAACTAAGGACTTCTGGAAGAACAGCCAATGCTCTTAACCTCTGAGTCATCTCTCCAGCCCCAAGGACTGTGCTCTTAACCACTGAGCATCCTCTGTAGCCCCTAAAGTTTCAAATAACTCATCTTTCAATTCTAGCTTGTGACTACAATCTCTTGCCCTTGCTTTCACTGCCCACACTTCTCCATTGATAAGTTTTATTTTATTTGCTGTGATAGATCCTCTTGTCTACAGGGTGTTTTCCATAGCTGTTCTGAACTGACAGGACTCCCCCAGCCCCAGAAGGCTACAGTCAGACGCTCTGCTGGACAGAGTGGCCCACAGCCAACAGTTGTCACTTTCATTAAGATATTGCAAGCAGAGAAAATCTTCCTGGGACAGGCATGGAGGTCTCGCCAGCGATGTTCTCATACGGGAGAAAGCAGCCTCTTGGCTTGGTTGGATCTTTAATCTCCAGATGAGATGCTGCAGTTTCTCTGCCTGCTTCCCAGGACTGCCGTATAGATTAGAAGGGGGATAGCCACAGTGCACTCTCAGACATCACAGACAGAGAGGTATTACATAACTGCAAAAAAGTTCTGTTGCACTTTTGCAGAGTGTGAGCTCCCTCTAACCAGAAAGTGAGCATCAGAGGCAGACCAGAGGACCAGGGCCTGTGGTCTCCCTCATTAACATTGGCCCAGCTGATGAAGGAGACCTGTAAAAAAAAAATCACAGATGGACTACAGAAGACAGAATAAGAAATATGTCTTGAGTTAAGATAATTGGCAAAGACTGAATGGCAGGAACTATGATTTAGGAGCCATCTTTGATCACTGGGTACCACACACTTCTGTATTTTTCACACCAGAGTGGGCCTTGATCCCTCTAAGCTGATCTAAAAGCCTAACTGTAGCTCAGCAGTCACCAGCAGAGTGGATTAAACCATAAAGCCGCCATGTAGACATCATTCTACTCGGCATGTTCAAATCTTCAGCTACCAGATGAAGTTACAGTTGGTGACACTATTTTGGCATTAATGTATTGAGACCTCCAAGGCTGCAGGAAGAGTTTGGACAGGTAAGCAGCTCCCCTGTTGCTCTGGGTAACTGACAGGCAGACAGATGCAGCCAGTGCTGGCCGCATTATTTGCTACTAAAATCGACAGTGGGAGGGAGCCGGATGGAGACTTTCACTCCAAACAGCATTTTCCCAGCAAAAGCTGCATCTCAAGAGTCCTTCAGAGCACTCTGGGAATGCACAGGAGTTTACAAATCAATTTACTAAATTGGCTTGGCTGGAAATCATGCTTTTGTGTGTGGATCCGACTAAAAGGTATTTTTCAATCTCAGGCCCTAGCAGGGCTCCTTCAAGCAGTACAGAAAAAGGCGACATCAGGAAGAGATGTTAGTTCCAAGCCAAGTAGACTCTCGCTCAAACCCTAGTTCCAAAGGCCCAGTGGCCCTGGGTAAGTCACATGACCTCTCTGAGCCAACTGCCTAGCTAGCCCACCAGCCTCTTGAAGCCCTGGCAGGGTAAGTGCCCTGTATATTTCAGAGTCAAGTGCTGTCTTAACCTGACCTTTTCAGCACAGCTATAAGCAACCCAGGATGACAGGAGTTCTCCCCATGCCAACCATTCTCTCATCTACCACAGGCCAGGTGGACAAGTGACATAAAAGGAGCAGAGCTCTGGAAACCTCACTCTGCAATGACTGCATATACTTAACCAAATCGGGAACTTCATTTAAGCAGCAGAGAGAGCCAAGCTGCACTTACAAAGACAGAATTTTTAGATGTCAGGCATATGCTATTTTCGGTTCTGTATAATTTTGCCCTTTCGATATTGAGAACTTGAAGAATTCTGCAAGAGGTCCATCTCCGTTTGTTTGTTCATTTGTTTGTGTTTTAAGTAAGGCCTCAAACGTACAGCGATCCTTCTACCTTTGCCTTCCGAGTGCCGGGATCCCAGGCGTTGCTAGCACACCTGGCTCGGAGTCATCTTTTTTTTTCACATCACACCTCTTGGCCATTCAGCCAGTAGCAGCATATTTTCCAGGCTCACTATGATCATCACTTGAGCCTGAGATCTCGAGTAGGGAGGAAGCAGGACAAAGGGCCCAGACCTAGAGAGGTCTCAGGATTCACTCAACAGAAAGCTAAGAAGTGTCTTGTCCAAAGTCAAACTGTGAAGGCCTTTGGTGAGGTTTTAGTAAACCTCTGGGAACTAACATGGAATGGAAAAGAAAAGGAATCTTGACATGGAGCTACATGCCCTGGTGTTTCCAACTCTGAGGTCAATGTGTGTTAGTTCCCACTATATTGCAGGAGACATTTGTCTCTCAACGAGATATTTATTAGTCATCACTGTGTCAAAAAAAAATGCCTGAGAAAATACGTTATAGCTTATGGCTTGAGTCCACAATGGCTTGACTCATCATCTAAGAGTCCTGTGGTGAGGCACAGCATCATAGCGTGGAGGCCACGGCACGGCAAAGCGACTAACCTCATGGTGGCTGGAAAGCAGAAGCGGAGGAGGGCAAGCTAAGATCCCAGGAGATGAGAGTGGCCTTGCCTGAGAGGACCTCAGGGCATTGTTGGAGAGAAAAGTCCAGAGACAGAAGCAAGGAAGGGCAGCAGGGAGCTGCCAGAAGCAGGGACATTTATTTGCAAGGCAGACAGACAGACAGACAGACAGACAGACGCTATGGAGGTGGAAACGTGGACAAAGAAGTCTTCACCAAATGGTTCGGAATTAGCCAAAAATAAATAAATAATAAGTAAAAATTAAAAAAACTCACAACTGTAATTTTTAGGTATGTAACCAAGGACTGGACTTGGCTCTGCTGGAAATATTTTTAACTATTTTCTACCAATGAATGTGCTCAAATCATGGAGAAGAGAGAGACCATTCAATTAGGTGACCATAATGACTCCAAACAACCTGATAAAATTGTGCATCTATGTGAAAAAGAAAGAGAAGCTCAAACCCTAAGTTAATTAGGTTAATTCACAGTGTGGACAAAAGGAAGTGCAAACTTACAGTGTGATATCAGGGCTGTCAAAGTTAGACAAGAAAACATACTGGATTCTACAAAGTAAGTATTCTTGGGCCCAGAAATTACTAAGAACTCAAGAGTTTTCTTGGCTGTAACGACTTGTAAATATCTAGAAGAGCCCAGATTTTGAAGCCCCGAGGACACTTACTACAGCTAAGAAAGTTGGCAGGAAGCTTTGCACAGTATTTGGGTTTTCTTTCTGAGTTGATATCTTACCAAATACAGCCATCTGTGTTCCCTCTGGGAAAGGTTCAACCGTTCTGTTGCCACTGACATGGTGTTTGGCTGGAAAAAGAAAGAAAGAAATGTGAGTTTAAGTGTAAAGTTTGACATGCATACTAACACATGTCATTAAATGTGTCAGTGAGTCTGTTTCTCTTCAGGAGTTAGGAACACACCAAAGCTTACCCTCTTAAAAGAACCCCCGTCACCTGGTTTTTATAAATCTGAGTGTGTTACATGCACTTGTGTGCACGTGTGCACAGGCCCATGTGGGGTTGAGGAAGCAGACATGCATATGTGTGCATGTACATACAGTGGCCAGAAGACAGCCTCGGATGTCATTCCTCAGGTAGGATCCACTTTGTTTCATGTTTTGTTTTGTTTTGTTTTGTTTTGTTTTGTTTTGTTTGAGGCAGGGTCTCTCACTGGCCTAGAGCTCACCAATTTGACAAGGCTGGCCGGTTAAGGAGCCCAAGAGATCATACCTGTCTCTGCCTCCCTAGCACAGGGGTTAAAAGAACATGCCACCACATCCAGCTTTTTACATGGGTTCTAGGAATCAAACTCAGGTCCCCAGGCTTGCAGAGGAAGCACTTTACTGACTGGGCCACCTCCCTAGCCCTTTACTTAGTTTCAATCTCAATGATAAAGTGGCTTGGACATCAAACTCTGGCATGATTTTTGTAAATGAATGTGTCAGGGTCCAAGTTCTTACAGGCCTGGACAACTGAAAAATGCTGGACCCCTGGTTAGAGGGTTCCTACTGAAGCTGACCACCCTAGAGAACAAGGGGATCCTTGAAATCCAGGTTGAATAGGGATGTCTCCCCCTGATGATGTTCAACAATCAGCATATAGATAAAGTTGGTATTTAAGCAAGAAGTGCAGCAGGAGGCCATGGTATCCCGCTGTGATTCAAGAACTCTCCCAGGGACAACTGCTTTGGGACCCACGGATATCCAGTGCTTATCAGCAGCCCCTCAGCCCTGAAGTCCCACCACCACCAGTGCAAAGTAGAGATGTAATGAGCCTCCAGGTTGGGGCTTCCAACACTTGTTCTCAGACTCCCAAGCAGGGAACTTCGGAGAACACTCCATCTGAGCACATTTGGTAATGTCCTTGGCGATGTTCAAATATGAGTATTTACATAGAAACACACAGGAGGAACAGCTCACTCATGACATTCAGCCTCCCCATGACTTAATGGCCACACTATGTCTACTAAGCTCTAGGAAAGGGCGACTAGGATACAACCTGCGTGAGCGTCAGAGGATCTTGGTGAGCCACAGAATGATCTGGTTTAGGTGTGATGGGGTATGACACTAGATTGAGATGGGACCATGCCACAGGAGGCTTTAAGCTCCCATCCAGACCATGGGTTTCTCAGCACCCTTTGCAGCACTGCCTAGGTGATGTAGACCCTGGGAGTCTGCGAGGCCCCTTTTAGCTCATTCCTTAAGCTCGTCTCAGGGTTTTCTACTGATTTGTAAGTAAAAAAAAGCAGAGAGAAGGGAAAGGAACAGCCCAGAGTAGAGACAGACAGCTGGCAGGCTCAGCGGCTGCCTGGGGCCCTCAGCCACTATTGGACATAATCAGCAGAGACACGATGGAAGGTCCCAGATGACCCTGTCTGGCTCACTCATATAGTTAAGCTCCTTGGTCAATGCATCCCTGTAAACACATAGAGACCAAGGCTCTGACTTATGAGTAGCCCTGGCCCATCCCTTAACTCTGACCAGTGAGTTTGGAATGTCACTTTTACCCATGACAAAAAATCAGAAACTCCTTCCTTTAACTCACTAGCCTCACCTGAGAAAGACTTTAACCTGAGAAAAAATGTAGGTGGGAAAAAAGAGGATATACATAAAAGAATGCAAAGTTCTGCTTAGAAATTACATTCATGGCTTTATCAAATGCAGCTGTTCCCTCTGGACTAGACATGATCATCATCATCTTGAGTCAGAGCAGCTATGATCACCAGCACATTACCCTCAAGAGATCAGACTTACTAGCCTTCCTTTATGGAGGGATTGGGAGGCTTGGGAGCCTTCAGGAGAGATCTTCAGGGATCTCCAAGAGGTCCCTCTCCCCATGGCTACATAAGAGAGAAACTGACTTAGTGAGGGATCCAAGTAGTGCCACTGCCTAAAAATTGCCCATGGGACTGTCAGGGAGGCAGCTTCTCATCAGTCCTCCATGCTGCTGGTGGGACTCTCAATGGTCTAGTCAACCTATGTTCCTGTGAGCAAGTACAGGAGACTCATTGGTCACCAAGCTAGACTCGGATGAAGTCCTTTCTTGGCTTGCTGATGATCTCTCTACCTGGGCTCAACAGATGTGGCAGCAATGTCTCTCAAGCACTAGTTAGAGCAATGAAGAGATATCATATCTGCAGTACTGGCAAGAGGAAACAATGTTATTACACCATTCATGTGGACTACAAGGACAACGAACTGAAGTGTGGGTATTGAGAGGAAAGTGAAAACACAGCAAATGTGAGGGCTATTTCTTTCCATTCGATACTGCCTTTGTCGTTGTTAGATTCTTTTTCTTATTGTCTAGGATGAAAATACTCCAAATTTTAAAAACCCACAAAACCATAGACTTCTTCGTATACTCTTTCCCTTAGCAATTGGTTTCCTGGGCGTGCCAAGGCTAATCTATAGCTCAGGTGAAGCTCACACTTAAAGAGAAGGTGAGCCCTCTGTGGCATTGTGGTGGCATCGGAGATGGTTCCAGACCTGACTGCCTGCATCCCTGCCTTAGGAACAGGCCACCATCCCCCCACCTCTTGGGCTTGCTTCTTCTTGCTCCTGCGCTACCCACACATACTGTGTCCCTGAGTCTAGCTAACTTCACCCCCCCTTTACCATGCGAATTGGCCTTGTCTCAGTGCCCTTGACCTCTCCGTCCGGCCTCCAGAGATTGCATTTCTGCATCCTTTGCCCATTCATTCTTCCCGGCGTAACACAGCTATCTCTCAAACATGAAAAAAAAATCCAAATTATATGACATAAACCCCCAAGTACCCTCCCATGTCCATCAAAATTGTTGTTACTCATACAAAGAAAATAAATCTGAGCAATCAGCTTCAGGGAGGACTGGGTCATCTGGTTCTGTCTCAGAGTCTCGGTCTGTCAGGGTGGGAAGGCAAAATGGAACAGAGTGCCCTCATCATGGCAGCCAGGAAGCAGAGAGACCGCCTGTGTCTATGGGCTCTTTCCCTTTTCCTCTTATATTTCACCAGGGCCACCAAGCTACATGGTGATGCCACCCACACTCAAGGAAGGTTCCCCACCCCTAAAGGGATCACCCTCACAGACACACCCAGAGGCATGCTTTATGAACCTTCTAGGCAAGTCTCAATGCAACCAAGTTGACAGTCAAGATTACCCCCATTTCCCCCATCTCTGCTGGCTCCCCATTAGTCCGAGGCTAGAGTCAATGCTTCTGCTGGACTTCAAGGATCTGTAAAGACTGACTAGCAAATCTCTCCTCCCTCTACTACAGACACCTCTGCCTTGCTCACTCCTACATGGACAAAGAGACCAAATCTCCCAGTGAATGGCAAGCTCAGGAGGGCAGTGGTCACATCCTACATCTCATCATCTCATGATCCCAGCATGTAGTGACACACAGGTTTTCAGTATTTGTTAAGCTAATCAATGAACTAAATAGCATTTAAAAGTCTCTTCAAGCCAATATGAAGGATGTATCTTATTTGATCCAGTAAATAGCCACACGCACACACACACACATACACACACACACACACACACACACACACTGCTATATTACTTAATGGGACATAGTCTAAGACACTGATTATTAAACACCATTCTGTATGTTCACACAAACTAAACTTGGCCAAGACATCACTAACTTTGCAATGAAATCTTAGGCCACCATCAGCTATGGTCTGTTATGATTCAAACATTGTTGAGACATATGACCAGATGGATTTTATCTGTCTGTGTGCATGTATGTGTGTGGGGGGTGCACATTTATGTGTGTTGAGTACAATGGAGTCCAGAGGACAAGCTCAGCTGTCATCCCTCAAGTGCCACCTGTCTTATTTTTGAGATAGCATCTGTCACTGGCCTGGAAGTCACCAACTCAGTTAGGCTGGCTGGCCAGGGAGCCCCAGAGATTCACCTGTATCTACCTCCCCAGCACTAGAGAAGTGAGAACACACTACCATGTCTGGCTTTTCTTTTTCTTTTTCTTTTTTTTTTTTTTTTGGTTTTTCGAGACAGGGTTTCTCTGTGCAGCTTTGCGCCTTTCCTGGATCTCACTCTGTAGACCAGGCTGGCCTCGAACTCACAGAGATCCGCCTGGCTCTGCCTCCCGAGTGCTGGGATTAAAGGCGTGCGCCACTACCTCCAGGCTCATGTCTGGCTTTTCTAAGTGTGTTCAGGTTCTTATGTATGCAAGGCAAGTACTTCAGTAACTAAGCCATTTGCACAGTCCTGTAGTAGCCTTTATTAAAAAAAAATACAAAGAACATGTTTCCCACATATAAAGGTGAACACTTAAAATAGCCACTCAGAAACAGGGACCCAGCTGGGTGGCCTAGAGAGCAGGGAGTCAACGTCTCACCCTCATATGTAGGCGCCTCCTGCTTAGCTGCTTACCTCCTTGCCTCTGGGAAGATGGCCATGCTGAAGGAAATAAACGTGAAAATGTTCCACACTGGACAGGAAGAAGTCTTCACTGTCCTCTCTGGTGACATGTCCCCTATCTCATCTTTTATTCCAGAGCCCGAGGCCCACAGATAATTGTTTTTATAAATTGATTTTGCATTTTCTTCTAGAATACAGATCATTGAGTCCTACATCAGCCCTGTGGCAGTATATGCAACATTAGCAAGCGAGAGACAGGACAGGCTAGGGATGAGCAGCAGGGCTCTGGAAGGAGGTTGTGCGATCTTGAACCCCTACCATGTCCTGGCTACATGACCTTGACATATCACTGAACCTCTGTGAGACTCTTCCTCATTTGGAAAACTCTCTCCATTCCATGTTTCCTCACTTGAACTACCTCACGGTGCCTTTGAGAATTACATTAGATATGTACAGCCTGGCGCACTCCAAGTGTTGTACAACCACCAGTGTGCGTGGGATGGAAAAAAAAAAAACAAGATCTGAATCAGGAAATGGTGGATCTCTTCCTTCTCCACACCCGTGGTCATGGCAGACATCACTAGTCACTTTTCCCATTCTCTCAAAATCCTTTCACATTATAACAACCCAGAGAGTCAATTATTCAGAGATGGAACATGGAACAAAATCACCTGTCATTCTTGGCCTGAGTGAATGAAACAGAAAGATGGGACCAAAAAAAAA
The DNA here is from genome assembly GCF_007827085.1 of Peromyscus californicus insignis. NCBI lineage: Eukaryota > Metazoa > Chordata > Mammalia > Rodentia > Cricetidae > Peromyscus > Peromyscus californicus. Next base: position 59,291,621 of record NW_026294413.1, on the reverse strand, counting down.
AAGAGTTGTTTTCTTCCTCACTTCTACCAATAAACTGTAGTAAAATCCCCTCGATAATCTACCAAATTTCCTGCAGAAGTACCCTCTCATCTATGGAGGAGGAAGTCCAAGAGGATGCTTCCAACTTCAGATGGGGCCAGCCTTATACATACTGTGTTTTACTCCACATGACCAGCAGCCTTGCTACATGGTACCAGAATTAATCTGTCCTTCCATCTTTCTTTGTGGGTATTGAGGGTGGGGTGTTTTTTTGGTTTAGTTTTGCCTTTTGAGTTTTCCTTTTTTGCCTGGTGTCTCCTTTGAATCACTATTCATGAATTCTGGGACCATGATTAAGTAAAATAAGGGTTACTTTAACACAAGTACCACAATGCTGCAAACATCAATCTGATAGCCAAGATGGCTGCCAAGTGGCTAAGGGACAGGAAACCAGACAAAGGAATGATCCATATCCTAGGCAAGGCAGAGTGGAAGGGTGCAATATTTCATCATGTCCCTCAGAACAGTACATAGCTTAAAACTCTTGTTTATTTCTAGAATTTTTTTGTTTAGTTGTTTTGGGCTATAGTTGATCCCAGGTCACTAAAACCTCAAAAAAAGCGAAATTTAAAATAAGAAGCAATACAATATACAGTTTTAGAATAAGGAGAGAGTAGTGGGGGGGTGAGAAATGTGAGTTCTTTAAAAACCAGCACATGGGAGATAGAAGCAGGAGAGCCAGGAGTTCAATGTCAACTTCAGCTATACAGAGAATCTGAGGCCAGCCTGGGCTATGAGAGATCCTGTCTCAACAAAGTCCAGCAATGAAGGATTTATTTCTAGAAGGCAAAAGAGCATTCCTCCATTGAAACTCTGCTACAGCAACATATCTGGGGACCACAGAGTCAGACATCCTTTAAACATACTATGTTGGTTACCTATTTGGGGGTGACATGGATGTTTGTAAACGGCAGCATTCACAAGGTTATGCTCCAAAATCAGTGGCTCGATTCACCACAAGAAACCAGCTCACCAAACAGAAAAACCATGCATTAGCTGGGTCCTCACTATTGATTACTGCAGGGAAGGACAGGAGGGGTGACAGGCAGAGACATCTGTGGCCCAGGCACAGCAGGGTAGAGGCCTCCAATCTGGCTGGCTGAACACACATCCCTGCTCCTGCTCCCTGCTCAGTGGGGGCCCTTCCAAAGCCATGTGTGCAGCTCATGGTGATGATGTGTCCTCTGTCAAGGGTATATGAGGATGGGGGTGGCTCTTCCTCTATTCTGAAAGTCTCCTGGTTGAAGAACACAAAGGTTAATGTAAGCAAGGGTCAGAGTCAACTCTGACGGGCATTTTGAAAGGGGCTCAGGGGCACGTTCAAGGCTTCAGAAGAAGGCACTGATGCCACTGGATTTTGCTCTGTGAAAGTCTAAGATGCTCCCATATATTATGGCAGCTTCCTTTTCCTGAACAAAGGACAACAAACACTGCCTAAAAGCATGTCTGCAGTAATTCAGACCCATACATAACCACCCCGCCCTAAGCCACCTGACTCCTATTTAAATTATGATGGCTAAAACCTGTATCTTATGAGTGAAGAGGATGGCAGGTAGCAGGGGAGCAGACCCCACCCCTTAGGCTTCTCCTGAGCCCGAACTCCTCCTGACCGACTAGTCAATGGGACATTGCCCAGTTATAGAGTCTAAGAACAATGGCTGCTGTCCCGGAAGTCCTGCTCAGCCACCGGAACTCAGTCACCACAGGGTAGAAGAGCGTTGGACCTGACTACACCTGCAACAAGAACTTGCCACAGAGTGCTGACCTCACTTCAGGCCACAGACACTGAGGAAAGGGGTCTGAAAGCTGAAAGCGGGACAAGTTCAGCATCTGTGCCTCCGTTTTATGTCATCTCCTTTGCCAACTGTCATCCTTTAAGTCAGATTCCTGCTCAACCCTACACGTGGGCATGCAGGTCATCTAGTGGCTGCCCCGGAACCGGTAACATGAGGCTGATTCGCCTCAGTTCACCTAACTTCTCTTAGCTTCTTCAGGACTGGAGATACTGAGTGACGAGGAACACTGATGCTTGCAGGGAGGTCACTCCATGAGTGACCATTACCCGACGATGAGCGACCTAAGCTCTCCTCATACACATCTTAATGTAGAGAACCGAATGACCAGATTGAGCAATAGACATCCCCAGAACCAGGGCATCCTCACAGAACCATCCTCACAAAACCAGACCTGAAATAATGATCAACCATACCATTGTTTACCGAGATTGCCAGACTGTATGCAACTGACCCCGTTTCATTTCTTCCTCAAGCACTGTCGATATTCCCAAACACAGGGTTTAGAATACCAGCCATCTGACTCCCAATGTCACCACATTCAGTGAGAAATTTCTTTCTTACTCTATGTTTCCATCCCTTCAAAGTGGTAAGTGGTAGAAACTGTTTTGTTGGGACAACACCCTCATCTTCACAAAAAATATCCTGATAAAAGCAATTTGGGAGGAAGGAGATTGATTTGGCTTATAATGCCAGGTTATAATGCTTCATTGTAGGGCAGTCTCAGTGGCAAGTTCTTGAGACAGCTGGTCACATCACATCTACAGTTGTGAGGGCAGAAGTTATGTTTTAAGTTTAAATTACTGTGTTTAAGAGATCTAAAAAATAAAAATGCCTCTAACCTGCAAGCCCTACTTGCCCAAGGACAGATAATTTCCTGGGATGCTGGGGGCTGTTGTTCACATAAGATAACAAGCCCTGTGTTTTTACTTCTGTAAATAAGGTTGGTTGCCCCAACTGTACAGGATGTGCTTGATCACATGCAAGCAGGAGGTATATAGATAGGAAGTATGTCAGAATGTATGCTTGCCCCCTATTGGATGAAGGCAGGAAGTATGTAGCCTTGTGGGGTTTGCCTTTATAAGCACCTGCCTAACATAATTTCCTCCATTTTCTGGGAATACTAGGTATGGCACTGGCCAGTGTCCATTGTCCTGGCCAGTATTTAATGAAGCTTGCTTCAAAATTGGCTCAAAAATTGTGGTAGTGGTTTTATTCTCACCTGGTGGGATTAACAGAGTCAAGAGCAGAGAGAAATGTATGCTGCTACTTGTTAGTTCTCTGCTACCTTTCTTCACTCTTACACGGTTAAGGGACCAGCCCATGAAACAGAGTTGCTCACTACTGGTTAGGTCTTTCCACTTCGATTAACAATCAAGACAATCCCCACAGACACACCCACAGGACAATCTCATCTGGGTAACTCCTTCCTCAATTGAGAATCCCTTCTCAAGCGAGTCTAGGTTGTATCAAGTTGACAGGTAAAATTAACCAGCACCCCAGCTTCTAATGAGAATGGTGATCAACATTCTCATTGGGCCTGGGATGGAAGGAAAAGTCTGCTGACCTCCCCAAACAAAAGAGTCTCTGAATACCTTCCCTTAACTCTTTACTGCTCCTTCTCTGGATCACACATTCAAAACATCAGGAAGAAGTAAGTAGGGTTCACACAACCCTCAAGATCTAATTTTGGACCAGTCTCTTCCATCTTCAGTAAAAGAATCCCTCCAGAACACTGACCAGATCCTGCCTCAGGTCCACTTCACAACATCAAGGACAGTTTGTATGTCACTGAGATGTGGGGCAGGGACCCTGGGGGAGGAGAGAGAATAGTCTCCAGGCAAACATGCCCATGGGCACTGGAGTCCAATCTACTTTTGGCATTCTGTTCTTCTAGTTTGGGACTACAGTGTTTGGGGAAAGGCTAACAACAAAAACAACAAAAAATAAGTTCTGACGTTCTACGATAGAAGGTCAGTCACTTCTAATGTATTATCATACGTGGTTTCCCTACAGCATCGGGAAGTAACAAGAATAGGGCTGGGAGAGCAGGTCACACAACCCCTGCTCAGTAAGGAAAGGACAAAGGCCCAGAAAAACGACAGCAGGACAGTGGCTGCTGTAATGTGCTGGATTACAGGGGATTTTTCTTCCTTCTTCACATGACTGTGGACTCTAGTTTTGTTGTTGTGTTTTCCTGAGAGGCATTTATTTGATAATCAGTCTGCTAAAAATAAAAACGAAAAAACATTAAAAAACAGTATTTTAAAGATCGAAATGTTTTCCTCTGGGTTCAATCTCACATACAGAGAAGCCTGCTGGCCTGCTACTGGCCTCTCTGCGTATGAAATTACCAGCAGGTCCATGTGCTGCCTGCCCCTTCTGTCAGGACTCACCAGACCCTTCCCCTCTATGCTCCAGGCACCATGAACCCAGTCTTGCCCTGAGGGACAAGGGCTCAGCTGCGAGGGACTCGCAATGGAAGCAGCTGTGTGGTCAGGCTATTTGTTTCTGTCTGATGCGGGCTGAGACATTGCTCCGGACTTGGGCAGGGCTGATGAGTTCATTAGTTCATAAACTGAAGAGGCAGGCGCATGCAGGAAGGATGAGGAAGATTGGGTGTGTGTGGCGGGGGCGGGGGGGGGGGGGGGGGGAGGAGCACAGAGCCGCCCCAGCATGTCACGGCAGAGGAATCCATCCTCTAGCCAAGCAAGTTGGGAAGCTTCTGGGTCGCTGGTTCTCTGCCAGGCTCTGTGCTTCATGTCAGTGACACAAAGAGAAAGAGGAAGTGTCTTCCCTGTCACCACCCTTCATCAGCTAGCACAGCCCACACCCTCCTCAGGACTGCCGGTCATATCCACGCTCCAGGCTTCTGTGCCAGAGCAGGCTGTTGCTCTTAAAGCTCCCTGTTCTGGTGCACTCCCCGAGGTCCCCGAGCTCCCAGGCTCACCCCATCATCACCCCAGGAAATGCATTCCACCATCATCCCTTTCATCTGGAGCATTTCACTTTGGTGATTTTTTTATTAATCACTACATTGAACCACACTGAACCACAGCTAACTTCTGCGCTTGGGAATACATACATCATTATAGGATGGAAATTTCCTGACTTCCTGAAATCCTCCCCCTCATTCATGCCAGTAATTCCTAACAACTGTCAAAATCAGATCATCTTGGAGTTGGGGAGATGGCTCAGTTAATAAGGTGCCTGCCACCCAGGCATGAGGACCTGAGTTCAGATGCCCAGTACTCATTTAAAGAAAGCCAAGCATGGTTGCACCCATCTGTGCTGGTTGCACACCAGCGCTGGAGGGAGAGAAGACAAGCAGATCCTCAGAACCCAATGGCCAGCCAGTCTAGTCAATCAGTGAATGTCAGGTTCTGTGACAGGCTGTCTCAAACAGCAATGTGGAGAGCCTCCACACGGGTGTGTGTGTGTGTGTGTGTGCGTGTGTGTGTGTGTGTGTGTGTGTGGGTGTCGCACATGTACACACACATACTATATCCACACAGCATGCACACATCCATGCATACACACATTTAAAAAAAAAACAGATAATCTTGAGAGTATAAACTGCATTTAAAATAAAGCTACTTTATGGATTAAGATCTGCGTTTCAGCCTGAAGGACTGAGTGATGTCCTTGTGACTGGAACTGTTGAAAATGCCGGGGTACCGGAGGAAGTCAAGACTAGCCCCTTCCACACTAACGTGTGTCTCTGTGACCTATGGCTTCGAAAGCACAGTATAGATTTTAATATGCATGGCAAACATATCTTTGGGAAAAGACAGGGGAATCATTTATACTTATAATATTGTTTTTAAGAATGTTTGTCTTCTAAGACTCGTAGGGGCTGAGCTTTGCGGGTTCGCATTGCTTTACGGCCCTGGCATGTCGCTGACGCAAAGTTATTCGCTTTCTCCCTGGTATCTGTCAGGGAGATCAGTTTGGGCATATTAAAACAGCAGCTTCACAGCACAGCCAAGCCCTTGGAATGTAATAAAGGTACACAGACCTCAGAGGCATCTCCTCATCCAATCACCAGGCACATTATTTCCTTGGAGCCTAACCCGGCGCTTCTTGTACACACTGAACTCGGCTTCCAGTAACAGTTCCACACAACACTGTGCAGAGGAGGCGGTTCACAGTTCACTGACACCCCAGAGCATTCTGCTGATCTTTTCTTTCTTCTCCGTAAACATGTCAGCAGCTCAAGCAGGTAACTACGCTTTCCCTTGACGGTGCATGGGCTGCTTGAAAGTGGTATATGGTGCTGTCAGCTGTCAGTCAGCAGCTGAGCAGGAGGGGCCGGATGACTCCCCGCCCCCACCCCACTCTCTGACAGTGATAAATGGTCAGCCCGAAACTCAGATGAGCCTGTGGGGCCCAGCCCTCCCCATGCAATCTGTTCCGGTGGATAACCCCCCTCCCCACAGTATCTCTGGCAGTATCCGGCAGCATTCCACTTAGGTCTGGAGAGAGTGGGCCTGGTTGGCTCTATGGCTATTCGGACATTGTTCTGTGCTGGAAGCCCAGGCTATATTGGTACAAACCTCACAGCAAACTCATCTCCACTCACTGCCCTTCATACGGGGAATGAGACAGATACAGCTAAAAATACATGATTTTCAGAAAGACATATTGTGGTGGGTATGAACACAATGCTGGCTTTGTACAGTTGGCCTCTGTTAAATGAAGAGGCTCCCAGTTTCTGAAGTCATTGTCTGTTCTGAGAGATCAGAAGGGAAGAAAAGGTTCTAAGGAGAATAAAGTATTGATAAAGAGGTGGGAAGCCGGCAAGGTTCAGCAAAGACTGGACCTGCAAGATGAGACGCTGTCCCTTTGCTTGTGGATAAATATGAAGTGCAGGGGTCAGATATAAAAAGGGTACCAGCAGCATTCTGCTGCAGAAAAGCATTCTGTGGAATAAGAATGCATCCCCCATATGGAACAAGGAAGGGAAAGTATAGGAGAGTGTGTATGACACACTGAGGTTTGCTTAAAAAAACAACACACACACACACACACACACACACACACACACACACACACACACACACACACATCTTTAGAATCAACTCTTCCTGGACATAGAGCAACTTTGAACTGGTTGCCCTGAAGACACTAAAAGGACCTAGCCTTTTAGATAGCAGGGTGCATTCACGGCTAATTAGGGGAAGTTAGATAACTCAGTACATGTCCATATTGAGAAACATAATGAACAAAAATCTTCAACCATAGTTCTAGAAATGACACAGAAAGACCTTCTGTGGTTATTTTTACTTGTCTTTCTATGCTAATCAGAACATCTAAGCTTTCTACACATGGATCTGGGCATCTAACCACACAAAGGGACAGGGTTGAGGGCAAAATGCTGAGTGTCTATTACCTTCTTTGTGTGTATGCTCAAGGAAACACTTGCAGATTCTACTAATAGGTCACTTCTGGGAAAATGGCCTGATGACTCGCTGAGCCTCTGCTGAATGAAATGGGATCAATGTTTGAAAATGTAGGACTCCAGAAAGGCGAAGGCAGGAACCTTCCATAGGCCAAGAAAGCAAACCACTTTTTATAAAGCTAATTTCCATAGGGGAAAAATAAATAAATTTCCAGTCTCACTGATTCACAAATCAACGTCTGGAACAGGAGCCATTTCTAAGTTGGAGACACTTGCTATGTGATTTATTTTCTCCACAGATGTTCCCCAACCCTGCTCCCATGTGCAGGGCATTGCTAAAGCGGGCACTTCTGAACCACAGTAGGGATCCTGCGGAAAGTAACCAAGCCCAGCTTTTAGCACTTTCGAGATGATTTTGGCCATTTTTATTCATTTGTGTTATCCAGGGGATTGTTAGTGGTTTCCCATGCTGCTTTGTTTGGGGAAGTTCTAGCTCTGCTTTGCAGGGCTTAGAAAAAGAATGAAGAAAAATGTTTTCCCAGAATTCCCAGGGAAGCTAAACTTAAATTCATGCCAAAGGCTTCACTACAATAGAGAGCATCTTTTGGATTTTGTGGAGTTTTGCTCGGTTGGCTGGTTATTTAGTTGAATCTGAGAGCTCCCCCGCCCTTTCTTTACATGAAAGTATAAAGATGGTTAGATTGCTTTTTACTCATGGTGATATACTGACAGATCTTTCTGTCGCTTGTGTAAGGAAATAAAAATCAAGTCTGGAAACTTTAATTGTGGTTGACATTGGGAAGTGTTGTCAGGTGAATGCACAGCCATTTCTCCCACGCGTCCTGAAAATGAGGACAAAAATTGTAGGTGACAAAAGTCTCAACTCAAGGGGTGCTTACCAACAATTCTTACACAACATTCTGGGTCCAATTAGGCGATGGGAACCACACAGTAGGCTAACCTGGGGAGTCTATTGACCAGAATACTAACTATAATGAAAGAGTCACTATTTGGGCTGAGGAAACTTGCCATGGCACACTAAGGCTGAGGTAGAGGACCAGGGAAAGATACCCTTGGAAACGGGGGGCTTCAGTAGGAACCCTTTGAAAGATGCTCAACTTTTCCCCAGGAGGCAGACAACGTACAACCAGGGTAACCACTATGCCTGTGCAGTTGGGATCCAGGGCAAGGCCTCAGAGCATCTACAGAGGTTCTGGGCACAACTGTGAGCAGCAACAGTGCAGGCCCGGGCAACCCAGGGGCCCTGGTCTCCCGTGGAATGGTAAGCACCTGCTGAGTCTAAGAAAACAGGAAGTGTGTTCTGCGGCCGTGACTGGGCAGGCTCTGCTGGATGTCCTCACACCCACACCAACCTTGACTCCATAAGAAATGTCAGGAGAGACCTTTTCCAGCAACGTTCCCGGGTTCCCTCTCCCAAGAGTGCTTTATCCTGGGGTCATGCGAAATGAATAGCACCCAACAATCCCTGTGTTCATCTCAGAACTTAGGCAGAGGGGTATACATGGATGTAAGCAACAAAATTCACACACCTTGGGAGGTGCAGATTACCCAAGTAACACAAAAAATTAGAAAATTTGACATAGGAAATTTCATGCTCATGTATTTTCCTTGGAAAGTTCTGGATTTAAAGAAGGGAGACTGTCAGTCCTATGTAAACGACTTCATGAAAGAGAAGAAGGAGGAATTTTTCTCAGCTCATAAGACCTGCAGGACCATGATATCAAAATTGGAATAAAAAAAAAAAAAACAGCAAAGAACCATAGACACGTCCCTGTGAACATAAACGGAAAAACCCTTTAAGAACAGTGAACGCAGCAACAGAGCAGAAGGTTAAGAAGCACGGCCCAGTGGGTTGAGCCAAGAACTTGTCATTTTGACATCCAGAAAGCCAAGTAATAGATTTTACTACATGATAATAGACTACAAATGTGTGTGTGTGTGTGTGTGTGTGTGTGTGAAAGAGAGAGAGAGAGAGAGAGAGAGAGAGAGAGAGAGAGAGAGAGAGAGAGTTTCCTCCTGAAAGACTACATTTCCCAGCTTCCCTTGCAGACTACAGAAGTCATTTCTGTCATTTCTGCCCCTTTAAGAGGTCATATCCCATCTTCTTCTGTAGGCATTTGGTTATCCACACAGGCGTGACAAAGACGCCACCTCATAGTGAATAAACATGGTCCTACCTAAGGTCAGACCACGCCCCCCTCTCTTTCTGCCTCTGTCTCCCTACAGCTGCCTTTTTAATAATCTAACAGGGGAAAAAATATCCAGATCTTCTTAATAGATTCTTGAAACCATTTGATACAATTCAGGATCTATTTATGAATCTTTTTAAGTTCTTGGTAAGCTGGGATGGAAGCTTCAAAAAAAGATATACTAAGGAAAAAAAACCTATATATGATGCTTTAGCTAGTATCATATTTAATGACAAAATTAAAGTTTTTAGCCTTAAACTGGGAACAAGGCAAGAGAGCAGTTACACTTCACTTCTGTATTTAACACGGCACTGAGGGTCCCGGTCACTTCTCTACTAGAACAGAATCACTACAGAATTACTTCGAAGAGAAATAGCCAGACAATAGATCTACTCCAACAGGGAACAAGATGTCAAAGGACCTTATAAGCTTAATTTTAAAGCAAGAGTAGCACACAACTATTGCTTGCTGAGAAAACATAATAAAATGAAAACCAGAAACACTGACAAAGAAGTTGTGTTGTGTTATTATCACCCCCCCCACACACACACACACACAGATGAACAGAACCTAGTTTACAAAGAAAGGTACGCTATAAATGCTCATTTGTGTGTGGGGGGGTCTTCTTGAAGGGTCGCTGTGTAAGTCATGTCCCTCCATAGAATCCTGGCTGTAGCATCCCTCATGAGGCCTCTAGCATACAGCAAGGAGAGGATAAAGAAGATGCTGGCCTCGTATCAAGGAAACCAAGCTCTGTCTGAGTCTCCATTTCCTTTCTTGTATATTATGGTTAGAATGTGAAATACCCACCACAGAGTCGTGTGTTTGAACGTGGGTCTGCGGCTGGTGGCGCTGTTTAGGGAGGCTGTGGAGTCTAGTTGGCCGATATTAGTCTGAAAGGGTGCAGATTGAGGGTTTATGGGCCAGCTCTGCCTCTGACCTGAATTCATTTCCCTTGCCTCTCTCTCCCTGCTTCCTGATCTGCTGAGATGTGAGAGAGGCTCCACCAGCTCCCACTGCCACCAACAGAGCTGTAGGACACTGCCATGCTTTGCCCATTGTGAAGCCTGAGCTAAAATAAAACCTTCCTCCCCAAAGTTGCTTCTGTCGGGTATTTCACCCCAGCAAGGAGGAAAGTAACAAGCACATTGTGCTTCTTTCCAAATTCTGCAAACAGTGATGATATTTGGTGGAATTTTTTAGTCCAGGGACACCCAAGAGTGGGTACAGTGCAATCCCTTCAAGACCATCCAGAAATCATGGGGCCAAGCCCAGGCAGCTCACTGAGGATCACTTGGTAACCAAATGCAGAGAAATACTCAGCAGTGCTGTCTTCGGGGACACAGAAGATGACTGGCAGCTGGCCGTATCTTTTTCTGGAACAGAGAAAGGGCGCTACAGCAGTCTTCTGTGGCACAATGGCAGGGACCCATGTCTTTCAAACCCACCAGAGATGAAAAGTGGAGCTAAAGTTGAAACCTGATGTAAGTCCCAGCTGAAAAGAACACACCGGGAAATTGTTCGAAAACAAAAGCAATCCCTCTGCCAACACTAAAGAGCATGAATTTACAGGATCAGCCCTCAGAATGGCTGATGACAGCTCACACAAAGAGATCTAAGCCTGGTATTTTTACAGAAACCAAAGCAAGACCTTTCTCTCTATACAGAGCTCAAAGATAAATGGCATATAGGATTTAAATCTAACATTTTCACTGAAGAGACAATAGTCTCCCAGCAAGACTGACCTTATTTCACGCAGAGGCAGCTATCCGCTCACTGTTACCTCTCCCACCCCTTGCATCCCAGCCACCCCTGCCCCAAATCCCTCTGGGTGACAAAGCTTTCACCTGCAGTGGAAGCTTTAAATCATACATGCTTTTAAGGGAATGAGCAGAGAGACAGTTTTACCCACCAGTAAATAAATGGTCACCATCCAACATTCCTATGACACATGTTGGAAAAAAAAAAAAAAAAAAAAAAAAAAAAAAGATCAACCAGTCAAATCCAGTTTATCTCCTGTTTTTGTATGGTCCATGGTCCATGAGCCGAGGTTTGGTATTTTCTGTCCTTTTTTTTTTTTTTTTAATTGATGAAAAACAATCAGGAAGAAAAATGGTCCTTGACACATGAAAATTCTATGACATTCAAATTCAAGTGTCATTAAGTAAAGTTTTACTGGAGCAAAGGCACACTCACTTATGTCTATACTGTCCATGTTGTCTTCATTCTACAAGAGCAGACATGAGAAGCTGTGATGGAGACCGCATGGCTTACAAAGCCTAAAACATGGACCATCTGGACCTTTACAGAAATCGTTTGTCAGCCCTATCCTAGACCAGCTTGAGAAGAATATTAGGATGTGATGTTGGGATGGTGAGGGGGAGGGGGTCAAGACTCAGTAAGAAGGAAGAGTCCTCATATGGACAGGGCTATGTGAGAAAGGCCTGAAGCAAAGAAGTCAAACTCGGCTTACCATATCCACATCCAATGCAGGACTGGATCTCGTTAAAGAGAGAACATCAGTTGGACGTGTAGTATAGGGTAGAATGTGCTGTAGCTTTGGGTTCTGGTCCCAACCAGAATGTTGCCTTTGAACCGGTCATGTGACCCCTCTGAACATCAATATCCTCATCTCAAGGAATAAGTGGGAATAAATACCCCTGTCTCAGAGTCAATGTGAAAAGGGTAAGGGGGTGGCTCAGGAGAAAGCACTCAGCTGAGCAGCAGGGTTCAGCTTTGAAAGATGAGTGGGTTTCCATAGGAACATGGGGCTCCAAGATGAAGAAGAGAACTGAATGTCAGTCAGCCCCTGGTCCAAGGTGAAGACATCCCTGGTAGTTGAGGCAGAAAAGGTGGTCATGGGACTAGATCCTGGCATACAACCATTCCTTCTCTCCATTTCCCTTTTCTGCCGATGCCCAACTTCTTAATGACTTCCCAAGACACCCAGGATTATTCCTTGGCCCACCAGAGTTACTAGGGGTTAAACTGTGCCCACGGATCTCATGAATCCCTCATATGGCATCTTTAGAGCATCTATTCTGAGTCATAAACAGAGTTTCTACCTCACTTCCATCTACCTGTTGTCAGATCACCTGACCTACTTGTCTCCCCTATCCCCATCATGCTTAGGTAATATTTTTGGGGGGTAGACCTAGATCATCCAGCTGCTGAGGAAGAATGGAATGAGATTCCTGGGACTTTGGGAAATTTATGATGAATTCCAATGTCTGCCAGACCCTGGTCGCAATGCATGCTGATGAACCACCCCCTGTCTACCCCATCACTGATTGTCCGCAGAGGACTGGTGTTCATTCACTGAGGGTAGAGCCATCTCCAGAGATGGAACTGGCAGGGGCTCTGCAGAAGGCAATGGCAGCCCTTTAGCCTTGAGATAGAAGATGTCATGGCAAATGTTGGGAATATTTACCAAAAGCTGAAGGAACATGAGGAAAGAACAGTTGAGAACCAGGTCTCAGGCAATAATGATCGTCAGACCACACTTGCCAACTGCTTATTCTCATGTTTTTTCACTAGCACTTACTTCTTTGCCCTCGTCCACCCTTTCTCTTCTTCCACAGAGTAGGTGATGCCATCCGGCTACCTTCTGTTCGATCTGAGTATCACATTTACAAAGGGAAGATCTAGGTGTGAGTCCCAGGGGCACTAGTTACGTGACCACAGCTGGGTGTGCTTTGACCTATCACTGAACAATTCTGATTCTAGATCTCTCCATCTATCAGGCACCATTCTGTTTAATGTGCCAGGTTGTTATGTGGGCTGGGTAAAGAAAATGGACCTGAGAACCTCTGCTCATCGGGCAAACCTAAGGGTTCCCGGTAGCTGTTTAAGAGGACTTCTTATAAAAGGTCAAGTTCTAAAGGAACTTGTCAGGGAAGTATTTGAAAATACTAAAAACTCTTAAATCCTATGTAATTCACACCATTTACCTTCAACTTGAAAAGAAGGAGGAGAAAAGGAAGTGTAGCACAGGCATCCCAGGCCCAGCTTGGCCACTTCCAGCTCTCTGTTTAGCACTATAGCTTTACTCAATCTGGATTTCTAAGTCATAAATTACTTTTTTATTTTTGCTCTCATGGTGACTGCTTTAAGCTTTCAGCACTTCGGTCTACCCTTGATTGTGGCCACATTGACCACACACACACACACACACACACACACACACACACACACACACACACACACTGCTGTGACTTCTCTGGTCTACCCTTGATTGTGACCACACTGACCACCCCCCAACACTGCTACCCTTGATGGTGGACACATTGACCATCCTGCCAACACTGCTAGCCTTCATTGTGGACACATTGACCACCAAGCCCCCCACACACACTGCTGTGACTTCTCTGGTCTACCCTTGATTGTAGCCACACTGACCACCCCCCAACACTGCTACCCTTGATTGTGGACACATTGACCACCACCCCATACACACTGCTGTGATTTCTCTGGTCTGCCCTTGATTGTGGCCACATTGACCACCCCCCAACACTGCTATCCTTGATTGTGGACACATTGACCCCCCCCCCCCCCCCCGCGACGTTGCTATGACTTCTCTGCTGTAGTATCCATCTAGATACTAGTAACAGTAAACTTGAGGCAGTGACCCAGCACTCTGCAGATCTTGTGTCCTGACCCATTGCTCTCATTTGGTCCCTGGAGACAAGGGACTAAAGTACCATATGATGTGATGTGCTGCTGGCCTTCCTTCTGTTAGTTCCCATACCTGTCTCTAATGCATCCAGCATCTGTTGCAATATCAGCCTAAAAAAAAAGACATACTCATGGCCAGGACACAAAGTATAAGACTTTAGATTAAACTAAACTATTTGATGAGGATTTGTAACATGATGACCTCTGGTTCTAAATGACACTGTAAAGGAAAATATTAGAGACAGGTAAGGCTGCCAGTTGAATCATGAAGTGTGTTTAAAGACCTCAAGACTACATCTTATGCTTGAAAGGCATGTTAATAAAAAGGATCAAAAACAGAAAACACCAGACCTCAGATAAGCTTCAGCATACACTCAGTACCTGGGGTCTCAAACAAAGCCCAGGATGGGCTATTAAAACAATCCATTTGGATACAGGCCTGGGTCTGGACATAACAATGGTATATTTAAAGTGTACAAATGAGGGGCTGGGAAGATGGCTCATTGGGGACAGTACGTGCCTTACAAGCATAAGAACCTGAGTCCAATCCCCAGAACTTGGGTAAAACAAGAAGCTAGGAGTGGTGGTAGCATGTGCTTATACTGCCAGCACTGGGGAGGCAGAGACAAATGGAGCTCTGGGGTTGCTAGGCCAGCTAGCCCAGCCTACTTGGTGAGTTCCAGGCCACTGAGAGACTTTGTCTCAGAAAAAAAAATAGGTGGACAGTGCTTGAGGAACAATAATCAAGGCTGTCTTCTGGCCTCCACATGGAAGTATACATACACATTCTCTCATTTTCTCTCTCTCTCTCTCTCTCTCTCTCTCTCTCTCTCTCTCTCTCTCTCTCTCTTCCCCACCCCAAAAGTGTACAATTAATGGAAGCCTTTGAGGCAGAAATTGTGAATTCAAAAATGACTAACTTGGGCTAATACAACCCACTCTGTCTACTGGCTGAAGGTCAAAAAGTCCATCTCTATCTCAAAGCTGCTGAGGCTCTGGTACCTCTTTGAGTTTCTTGGGTTTTCCCTATAAAGCCTGAGGAGGATCCTGTGGTGGTATTGTGTTCCCCAAAATACTGTGCACGCTAATAAACTTATCTGGGGTCAGAGAAGAGAACAGCCACAATATTAAACATAGAGGATAGGCAGTGGTAGCACACGCCTTTAATCCTAGCATTCCAGAGGCAGAAATCCCTCTGGATCTCTGTGAGTTCAAGGCCACATTGGAAACAGCCAGGCATGGTGACTCACGCCTTTAATCCCAGAAAGTGAGCCTTTAATCCCAGGGAGTGATGGCAGAAAGCAGAAAGATATATAAGGCACAAGGACCAGAAACTAGAAGCATTTGGCTGGTTAAGCATTCAGGCTTTCGAGCAGCAGTTCAGCTGAGAGCCATTGGGAAGCTTCCAGTCTGAGGAAACAGGATCAGCTGAGGAACTGTGGAGGTGAGGAAGCTGTGGCTTGTTCTGTTTCTCTGATCTTCTAGCATTCACTCCAATAACTGGCCTCCAGTTTGATTTTATTAATAAGACTCTTTAAGATTCGTGCTACAGGATCCAGTGTGATTACTGATGTCTTTTCTGACCTAGTATTACCCTAGAACATTTACAATACACAATCTCATCATATACAAGCCACTATGTGTCAAGCAGTCTCTGTGTCTGTTCCAAAGAGGCTCTCATATCCTGGTGGAACTCAAGTATTTGCATAATCCTTTCTCCCTGAGTAACTATATTCTAACTGATAGAATATGGTATTAAGGCAACCCCACTTCTGGAACTAAACTACAGAAAGTTGTGATTCCATCTTGATAGCTGACACTCTCTCTTGTATGCTTTGATGAAGCAAGGTAACACACTAAGAAGACCTGTGTGATAAGAAATTGAGAATAGCTATGGGTAGCAGCCAGCAAGACCTGAGACCCTCAATACAAAGCTCTTAAGAAACTGGATCCACCCAACAACCATATCGGTGATTGTAAAGGATCCCTTCCCAGATGGAGCCTTCAACATAAGACCTCTATCCAGCCTAAGACATTAGTGAAACCCTAAAGTAGAGGGCCAGTTGAGTATATCTAAGACCCTGAACCCTAGAAACTGATCATTTATGTGTGTTGTTTTAGGGTGCCAAGTTACAGTATAATTTATCAAACAATAGATAACTAATGCACATTGTTGTTTATATCCCTGAACTCAAAATCTGCACTTTTGCTATTTATTTTGGATATTCTTGGACATTCTATAAATAAAATGAGCAATTATCTGAAACTTGGCTTAAGAACCAGGAAGAAAAAAAAAAAAAAAACAGGAAGCTTGACTCCACTGAATAGTATCAAGGATAAAACAAGCAAGCCACTGAAACCTCTTGCCTTTTCCTGCCCACACTCCAGCTTCAAAGTGTTGGAGTTCCAGATGGAAGCTGTAGACAAGTTCAGGTGCCAAGAAACTGACACTGCTCTCTCCACCCAACTCTGATATTTCACCTACATATCTGCATTTTGAGAAGAAGTAAATATATCTCTCCACCTATTCCCACAAACAAAATGGACACTGGTCCCAGGAGGGCAAGGCACCATCCCCATGGAAAAATGTTATTTATCTTAGGAACATGGCACATGGGTGAGAGGTGAGGCCTCCAAGGCCCTGATGCTCCTCATAAGACACGTAAACTTGATACCAGGAACGTTCCACTGGCTCCACCTCTGGGGCTCTGGATAGTGACCATGTCTCACCATCTCTATCACATCTAGCCAGTTCACTTCATTTCCTATACCACTGACCAATCTCCTGACTCTTCCCTCCCCCTCTCTCTGAGCTTCCCTGCATCCATTTTGACTGAGCAATGTGTGCAATGGTTTTCTATAGCTGTACATCATCTTTAAGATGAATCCCATAGTCTGCACCTCAACCTGGGGTCCTTTCCAAAGCACTGCCCCTGGCTGTTTCCATCCATGTTTCCTTTCCCTGTTGCTCTCTCCTCCTAGTCACACAGCATGTTATCATGTGAACAAGCCAAGATGCTACGCACAAGGCCTTTGCACAGCTGTTCCAGCTGCCTGAACATTCTTCCTGCAGATGATTGCCTATCTCACTTCTCATTTCAAGTTTCTACTCAGGGACTAGTTCCACAGAGAAGTCTTCTTGGCCCAATCTCTGTTCAACAGAATCTTCTGTCCCTTTCTCACACCTTCTTCTGTTTAGTTTACCCCATAACATTTGGTAATATTTGAAGCTACAGTATATTCTGTGCTTACTGGCACTGTTCTGTCCCTTCCCATGTCCCACTGAGGGTGTAGGCACTGTCCATCTTGCCTTTATCTATCCCCAGTATCTAGGATAGCATCTTATGTTCAGTGTTTGCTGCACTGACTGTGTATTTCATAAACAAGTCCAGCAAAGAAGGCTAAAATGGAAAGTCATCAAGGTAGACATCATAGATAAGAGATCAAGTTCAGAAAGCCAACTAAAGACATGGGTATTTTCCAACCACTTGGCAATATCTGGAAGTAGTGAATAATCAAGGAAAGTATTTAGGGCATTTCTCAATCTACTAACTTCTTAAAACACTTGGTTTCCCATTCTTTTCTTCAACACAGTCAACAGAAAGAAACTAAAACACATTCTCCAATGGTGCCCTGTACTAAACAAATATGTTAAATGTACTCAACTGTGACATAAGCAAGATGGATCTGTAGATAATGTGCTTGCTGTGAAAGCATGAGAAGCTAAGTTTGGCTCCCAGCACCATGTTAATGCTGGATACAGGGTAAACATCTATAACTCCAGTGCTGGAGGGCTGGAGGCAGAAGCAGATAGCTCCAATGCTTCTGCTGGTCAACCAGTTTAACCAAAATAATGAGCTCAAGGAGACTGTCTTGAAAAAAACAAGATGAACAACAACGGAGGAAGACTCCCAGCATTGGCTCTGGCACACATACACACACACACACACACACACACACACACACACACACACACACACACACAAACCTGCAGAATTTCTGAATGAAAGGGGTAAGAGGTACATCTTATGTGACACATAACAAGTCTCCCCATCCTTGAGTTTAGCTGATAAGGGGACTCCTAGGGGACCAGAGGGGATGGGGAGGGGAAGGCTGCCAGGGGAATCGATCAAGTGATTGGAGCTGGAACTTCCAGTCCCACCTCCTGACCTCCAGGGAAGAATGAGGCCAATGACTGAACCAGCCATGCCTAGAGAATGGTCTCCATCGAAACCCCAAACAATGGGTGTGGAGAACATCTGGGAAGGGGATGCCCCAAGGAAGGTATGGAAGCTTTGCAGCTCTGTCCTAGCCCCCACCTCTCATGTTTCCCCATGTGTCTGGTCCTGAGTCGTATCCTGCACAACAAACTAACACACATAAGTGAAGTACTTTCCTGAGTTCTCTAAGCAAACATGGAGCCTGAGGAGGGTGCTGGGAATACCCCTAGAAGCAGAGGTGACAAGCTGAGACTTGAAGTTGGCATCTAAAATGGGGTTGGGCAGTCTTCTGGGACTGAAACCTAATGTATGAAGTCTGGCAGGAGCTCTGGGGACTTAGGACAGGTCTAGGGAGAGCTGCTGGACACCCATTTAGTGTGTGTAGGGAATTAGAGAATGCTTTGGAGTGGGAAATCCACATATTTGGTGTTAGGAATGTTTTGTGAATGTAGGACCAACAGAATTTCCCCATTAGAACAACTTGATGGTCATATTCCTGTACATTAAAAACCTCCTGGGGGAGAGTGCAGAGAGACTGACAGGCACAGAGAGATGGCTGAACCATCAGTCTCTCATGAAATCTCATGCCAACCCACAAAGCAGCAGGGCCCCACCTTCTATGTGAGAAAATTGGAACCAGGATTTGAACCCAGATTTTTTAAACCCAGATCCACATTCCTAACTCATATGCCCCATTAGGATGGCAGTGTATTCAGGCCTTGACCACAGACTAAGAATGTCACCCTAGAAAACAGCAAGATACAAGCCAACAAAAACCTTCATGAGGACCGACCAAGGAGATGGTTTAGATGAGGATCTGCGTTTGGATCCCCAGAACCTGGGCACAACAGCAAGTATCGGCAGTCCCTGTACTCCTATGGTGAGATGGGAGGTGGAGACAGAGAATCTCTGGAAGCTCCCAGGTCAGCTAGCCTGGTGTGGGCAGTGGCAAATAACAACTGACTGTCTTCAGGTAGAAAGCAAGGACCAACAGCTAAGCTCATTCTCTGACCTCCACACACATGCCATGACATGTGTGCGTCTACACTAATACACACAAATACGTACATATGCACACACAAAAGGCTTCTCTGCTTGGGACAGCTGCTATAAGCAATGGGTCCAGATACTGTGTTACCATGTTCCACTCAACCACTGAACTCTTTATCTAACATGTCCAGGCATCTCAACTGAATCCCAACCTTGAGAATCCAAGAGCTTCCAATTCACCATGGCTTACTGGTCAACCTACAGTGCTCTGGGTTTCAGTAAAAGAAACAGCATATGAGCTTCTCAAGTGACTGTGAGCTCTGCCTTTCCTCCCATACTGTGATAGATTAAAGTGACTGTTACCTTCATTGGTCCAGCCACTCAGCTGAGTATTAACCCATCAGCAAAGCATATATGTGAGCATCTCATATTCAAGTGAGCTTCTTCATATTCAGTGGTATTTTCTGTGATACAAAATTAGCAGCCTTTCAGTTAACAGGTTCTTCACATTGCTTTCCTGCTTGGAATGTTGTGATTGTTCAACGGCTCAGATTCATTTGGTTTTTACTGTC
This sequence comes from Peromyscus californicus insignis, assembly GCF_007827085.1. Taxonomy (NCBI): domain Eukaryota; kingdom Metazoa; phylum Chordata; class Mammalia; order Rodentia; family Cricetidae; genus Peromyscus; species Peromyscus californicus. The sequence continues at coordinate 59,271,722 of NW_026294413.1, read as the reverse complement.
TGAGTATGTGAAATTAAGCAAATCTATAGGGAATGTATACCCCTGAGTCTCTGGATTTCACACTCTCGGCTCAAGGACAATTCAGACATTTAAAATGTCATGGATAATTAGCCAGCCTCTTTATAAATAAGATTTTTTGCTCTGATAGAATCACAAAGTTTGCCAGCCTCCGGTATAAATGTACTCATTAGGAAGTGATCAGATGTTCTTTAAAAAGTGTTTGTGTTTCTGCAAAAATGGAGCTAGGCAAAGTGGTGGGAAGGACATAAGCCAAGAGGTAGGGAGGTCAGTGGCTAGACCAGGGAGAAGCTGGGCCTAGACCGAGAGGCTCCCAGGATCTAGATCTAGAGTGTCTCAGGATCTAGAACTAGAACAGCCTAGGATCTAGACTAGAGATACCCAGGTTCTCGATTTAACAGACTAAAAGTGCACAGGGCCTAGGTCTAGAAGTGTCCAAGATCTATACCTAAAGATATCTGGGGTCTGGACCTAGGGATGTACAGGTTCTGGACTAAGAGGTACTCAATATATAGAACTCAAGGTTCCTGGGGTCTAGATCTAGTGCTACGAGATTCTGAAGAGAAAGTGCCTTTATTATTGTTTTCTCAACTAGGAAAACTACCTCCAATTCTTAGAATCCTCACCAAACTAAAATACCCAGTTGAGAGGAGTGTTAGGCAGGTAACATGAACTCCCACCTTGGCATCCAAAGCTTCCATAGCTTTTCTTCTTTTCAATACTGGTATTAAAATATTCCAGAACTGCCCATAGATATACTGCTAAAAAAGGTTCATCAGTAAAACATCTGTCAACACCAGATGTGAACTAGGAGTATTAGTTATTTTTTTGTTGTTGTTGCGATAAAATACTACGAACAAAAGCAATTTAGGGAAGTCAGTTTATTTGGGCTTATGGTACCAGAAGGAGAAGGCTCAGTCATGGTGGGGAGGCACAGGAGGAAATGGCAGGCATGGCTGAAGGGGCAGGAAGCTGAGGGCTCATGTCTTGAACCAAAAGCATGGGACAGAGAGAGTGAAGTGGCTATGGCTCAAAGCCTGCTCTCAGTGACATACTTCCTCCAGCAAGGCTGTACCATCTAAACATCTCCTAAAAGGTGTCACCAACTGGGAGCAAGTGTTCAAATGCTAGAGCCCATGGGAGACATTTATCATTCAAACCACTACATCGACACCAAAAAAAAAGTTCTTTTATGTCTCTAGTGGAATACATCACATCATTAAAACATGTAGCAAGCAGTCAGTGTGGATACACACAAAGAACAGCTGTTTCCATGGCTACTGAAATGTGGCAACTTCCTCCCCAATTAGAGGTTGGTCCTAGGATAACTGTGAAGCTCTGTGCACCTAGTAAACTCACAGCACTTAGAGAAAATGTCCTAACAAAAAGCAGCTAACAGCACTTGCTATACAAGAATGAGGACCTGATTTCAGATCCCAGCGCCCACATAAAAAAAGCCAGACATGGCCATACACACACGTCTGTAATCTCGACACTGTGGAACTGAAGAAAAGAGGATACAGGGGTGTGCTGGTCACCAGCCTAGCTCTAGGTTCAGGAAAAAACCCTATCTCAAAAGAACAAGTGAGAGAATAGGAGACCTAGTACATACACCTGCACACATACATAAATCACACCAAACACACACACACACACACACACACACACACACACACACACACACAGAGTAAAAAATGTATCAAAACACAGAAAGAATTACCATCTCCCTCGAGTGTGGTAGTACAACATTTGTAATCCTAGTGCTGGGGAAGCAAAGATGGGTGAATCCCTGGGGCTCATAAGCCAGGCAGCCTAGCCTACTTGGCAAGTTCCAGGCCAGGGAAAGACCCTGACTCAATAAATAGATAGATAGATAGATAGATAGATAGATAGATAGATAGATAGATAGATAGATAGATAGATAAAGGTGAATGGCACCTGAGGAGCAATATGCAACATGCAACGTTGACCTCTGGTCCCAACACGCATGCACATGCATATATAAAAACACATGTGTTAACACACACACACCCCTGTGCACACACCCACACACACACACGGGCATGCACACATCCAACTGACAAACAAACATAGTATGAGCACCCTAATTTCAAAGAATACTATTTGGTACCCACACAACCAACAAGGGACTTTGCCAGATGCCTCTGGGTTATGCTGTTCTGTGTGTGATAATTCAGAGCCGTGGAAGAGAAACCAACCCCTTCCCAGTAAACTGGCCAGCTCAAGCTGCTCAGCCTTGAAAAGGCCTAGCATATGTCATGGCACTGTTACCGGCTAAGTGTGAAATGTCCCTCACAGGCTCACGTGTTTGAACCGTTGGTCCCTCTTTGACGGCACTGTTTAGGGATGGTGATGGAACCTTGTGGCCATGGGGCCTAGGTAGCACTTAGGTAACCACTGGTGGCAGGCCTTTGAGGGTTGTAAACTACTCCACTGCTGGCCACTGAAATATAAAGAACCCTAGCAGAACCTTCTCATTACCAAGAGCTCCTCTGTGCCTTCCTCACCTCGATGGTCTAAATCTCCTGAAAATGAGCCAAATAAATCTTCTGACTCTAAAGCTGTTCTGACAAGCAAGTGTCACAGTGACAAGGAGAGCAGCCCATACAGGCACCACGCTCTGTGCTGGGTGAGTTTGGCTTGTGGGTCAGTGCAGGCAGCAGCCTACATTTATACAGCCCAATATAAACCCTAGCACCATAGGAACTTACTGAGAGAGAAAATGAAGTTATTTCTGACTGTTTCCCAGGAAGGAGTCAGACAGATGAGAAATAACTTGGAAATGCAGCATGAAATGACTGTTAGTTCCCACTGTAGCACAGATCTACGAGTGTGTTGGGAGCCTGGGTGGGAACTCCATTCTGACCTGGGCCTGATCCAGTGTTAACAGGACCTTGGTGAAACCATTTTACATCACTCATGTGAACATGGGTTTGGAGTATGAAGGACTTCTTTGCAGACATGTCTGGATCACATTTACAGAAATGGGTGTGAGTATGGGGGCTGACAGTGAGCTGAGTTCCTGATGCACAGAGGAGGAGGCATTTGGTTCTGGAACTCACCTTGAACACATCATGCAATCACTCAGCCAAATACCTGAGCCTTTCCGGTGGCCACCCACCACCCAAGACCACCAGGCTGGAGCCTTATGACCTGAACTCAATTCTTGCAGGTGCTCAGACAAATGTGAGCTGGGCTCCCTTCTGGGAGACGTTGTAATCTGAGATGAACAAATGCTTCTGATTTTTCAAAAAGAGATTCAAGAACTCTTCCACAGGCAGGCTTCTCCTAAAACTTCTGTTCTTGTCCTGAATTTTAAAACTACGATGTGACATTTTAACATATGGCAAAGAGAGATGAATTTGAGATCACTTCAAACTACTTAAAAGATCTGCATTAAACAGAGACTTCCGGCCGGGCGGTGGTGGCGCACGCCTTTAATCCCAGCACTCGGGAGGCAGAGGCAGGCGGATCTCTGTGAGTTCGAGGCCAGCCTGGTCTACAGAGCGAGATCCAGGAAAGGCGCAAAGCTACACAGAGAAACCCTGTCTCGAAAAACCAAAAAAAAAAAGAAAAAAAAAAAAAAAAACAGAGACTTCCATTACTACAGTTCTAATAAGTCCTGGTTTCATCTGGGCTATCAGCGACAGTGTAAGTAATTACCTTTCAACTTGGGCTGTTCCAGCCCATTAGGCCAATACTGATGACTCAGGAAAGGCATCCATAGTTAACTGCTGATAAAAGATGAAATGGAATGGAAGAAGATGCTGCAGCCTTGGCCCACCCACCCACATCTATTGTGAGGAATGAATCAGAAAGAAAGAAATGTGATAGAGTGATAAGGCTTCACAAGTAAATATTCAAAACAGGAATAGAGTCATAACTACCAAGATAAAAACAGAGAGCAAAAGGCCTCATCCAATGTGTCACATATTTGAAAAACCTTCAATCCCCAATTACAATGTTCAGCTATGTACAAGGATGGGATCCAAACGGAAACAATCATCCTCAATGTGAGAGCTCATGTGAGTTGGGTATTCAGTCAACAATCCAGTCAATACATCAGGCTTCTTGGCTAGGTGCTGGCAGTACAAATGTTTGTGAGACCTGATTCTCTTCAAGAGAGACAGGACAGTCATGGTAGCCATACCCCAGTGTAGGAGTTTTCCAATAAACACAATTACTTGTAAGTTCTCTAAATTTTCTTTAACCAAGAATCCCAGATATAATTAGCTGACATGTACTACTCCTACATTACATTTCTGGCCTTTGGAGAAGCACAGTTGTGGTGATTTGTTAACAGTGTGCATCAAGTTGGGGAGATCAGAGTGATCATCTTAAAACCAAAACCACAACATCCACAATTCCTTATTAGAGTGCCCCGAAGAAATAAGCAGCTTGAGAGGAAGCCAATGGGGGGTGGGGGAGTGGCGGATAACAGTGTTCAAGACAGGCTGGGAAGGCTCAGGAGGCAGCGTGGACATCATGGTATCTTATGGGTACCTGGGCCTCCTACTTGCTCCCACAAGGAAGCAGGGTACTGTGAGCTGGGAGGGCATCTGAACAAGGGGCAGTACCAGCCAGAGAACTATGGGCAGGATGGGAGGTTTGAGTGGAACCACCATGGGAAAGCATGGCATATGCCCACAGACACTGCCTGGCTGTTGTCACCTGTAGGGATAACGCCTGCGCTATCACCACCCGTGTCCGAGTGAGGGGCTGTGGATTAAAAAATAAGGGACAAGAGACAGCGAGTCATTCGCCACGGCTGAATGCCGAGTGCCAGTCGAATGCCGTTTATTGAAAGAGAGAGGAAACCTTAAATACAGGCTTACAGCACAATGGCGGATCCCCGGAGGGCAGAAGTTCGCTACCCAATGTTCTACATTCTTGCATCTAAGCTGTTTACACCAAATGCAGGATACAGGAACAAAGAACCTCCGGTAGAATGTTAGGTGAGAAGGAAACCGGCAGGGAATCTGAATAGGGAGGACATCTGGTCAAGGTCAGCAAGCAAGGCGGCTGCCACTCACAGTGGGGGGCCAGGGCCCACAGTCACCCTCCTGAGTACGGTCCAGCCTGAGTCCTCCCTCACCTGCCCTCTGCTCACCCAGAAGGCCATTCAGTCAGCCCACTTTCTCTCCGACACACTACCAGGAACTCTTCTATCTGTGTCCCTCCTGTCCTCTTTCCTTTTGAGGATGGGGTATGGGTTCACCCCATTTCCCCAACCTCACCAAGTACCAAGCACCTAGTACCTTTTCCAACACACAAAGCACTAGGGCTAGCCCTAGTTCCTTCTCCCAATCTGCCCTAGACATTTACCCTAGGCTAGGGGTTCTCCCCTCAGAAGCCTGCCCAAAATGGATCCCGGGCTGGAGGACGCTGAATACTGTTGTTACCCAAGCCCATGGGGCCCAGGGGTTACCAGACTCTCTCCACAGCCTCACACACAGCCCAGGTCATTTTCAGTGGAGACAAATGCTGCCGTGTGCAACTTAAATAGAAATGCAGCCATTTTCTGATGCAAATGCTCAGCACGGGACAGACAAGGGACACAGATGACTGCGGGAAAAAGCACAGGCATGACAGGGAAACTGGCGATGAGGCCCGCAGACTGAGCTAGTCAAGGCAGGATCTGGGAGATGCAGCATCTTGAAAACTGGAGCCTGGCTGCAAGCCCAGAAAGGAGACAAGCAGGAAGCTTCCTGGGCATGGGGCCCACGGAGGGGGCAGCATACGTTTGCGGGTACTGGGGAGATGCCTAGAGAGCAATTGAAACCCTAGCTTTTGGGCAATGCCTGGAGGCATTCGGAGGAAACTGAGTTTTCAAGGTCGGGGTTCAGAGAGAGACTGAGAGGCCCCTGTCAACACAGGGTGAATCAGCCGCGGATATGACCTCTATCTGACTAGATAAAGTTGCATCCTGAGGCTGGGCTGTGTCGTGATGTTCAGTTGACCCCCGGCTTCTTTGCTGCCACACTCTCTTGACTTCACAAGGCCTGGGTTATGTGATGTGGCCGAGGCCGCCTTTAGACTCGCACAGCAAAGAACAAAGGCTCCAGGCAGGCATAGAGCCTCCGGCTCAGAGGCGGCCTGCCATTCAGCTGTCTTCTCTCTGAAGAGCTTAAGAACCACATATTGCAGGCAGAAGTATTAAGGTTTAAAATAAAACAGGCTGTACTGAGAGACTATGAGCAGAGGGGCTCACAACGATGGCTAAGAAAAAAAGAAGCTCTCCAAAGTGGCTTCCACTTTCCATCTGGAAGGTTCTTTCTGTGCTCCCCTCCCCCCATTCACCTTCCAGACTCTCAAGAGACCCAGCGGGAAGGTCATCTCACTTTTCCTGCTGTCTTGGTTGTGACCATTTCTAGCTGCTTTGGCACTGGAGATGGTTTAGTCACCCCACTATCAATATCATTTCCTCAAGATCCACTCAGCGTTGTAGCTCAGTACCCGGCCGGCCTAGCATGTCATAGGCTCCTTGTTTTTATAAGGACTTCGTATTTATTTTTGGTGCTAGAGCTTGGGATTGAACCCAGGGCCTTGCATATGCCTAGTGAATACTCTACTCCCAACAACACCTGCAGGTCCCTCACAGGTAGAGCCCAACTGTGGTGGTCTGAATAAGAATGGCCCCACAGGCTCATAGGTTTGAATGCTTAGTCAACAGGGAGTGGCACTATTTGAAAGGATTAAGAGGTGTGGCCTTGTTAGAGAAAGTGTACCACTGGGGGTGGGCTTTGAGGGTTCAGAAGCCCAAGACAGGCCAAGAGTCTCTGGCTTCCTGCTGCCTGTGGATTCAGATGTAGAACTCTTGGCTACTTCTCCAGCATCATATCTGCCTGCATGCTGCCATACCTCCTGCCATGATGCTAATGGACTAAACCTCTGAAACTATAAACCAGTCCCAATTAAATGCTTTCTTTTATAAGAGTTACCATGGTCATGGTGTCTCTTCACAGCAAAAGAACAGTGACTACCACACCAACAAATGAAGAAAAGATCTGTGAAAGAGGAAGCAAGCTGCAGACTCTCTGTGTCCTGCAGATCAGTGACAACACTTCCTCCCCCTCTTTGGGAAATGGGCTCTTCCTACAATGTTGGCCTCTCTTTGAGAATTCCTCTCTGGCTTTCTTCTCTAACACCCATTCTTTTTGCACCCTCACCCCCAGCCCAAGTTCAGTCCATCCTCTACATGAACTGGCTGTCCAGCAACACACTTCCTGGATCTCTGCCCTTAGTTAATATTCTGTTCTCTAGCTAGTGTCCATCTTCTCTCAGCCATCCTTCCTTGTCACCCAGCTACCCCAGCTGGAATCTTCTGCCCAGGCTCCAGAGTCAACACCAGAAAGAAGTCCTACAGCCATGTCCTTCAGAGGAGTCCCTCCAATCTCAATCAGTTCTTCTTGGCCTTTCCAAGGTGCTCCTTGGCGGTTCTAGAAGCCATGAGCTCCTTTAGCAGCTAGCATTACCTGAGGAGGGTAACACATATTTCCACCTCCCTCTCCAGGCCCCACTGTTTTTGTCCCCACACAGTGTGACACACCTCTGCCACAATCCCATTCTTCCAAGCCCAGCTGCAGTAGAGCATCCCTTGTCTGCTGGGAGGATGTTTATCAGACATTTTTTATTTTTGTTGTCCCTATAATTGCATGTGACACTATACATTCCCTGTCCTACAGCTTAAGTTTCTCTGTTCCCACTGCCTTCTCTAGACTCTTTGGACCTAAGATATTGTGTCCTCTTTCTTGATGGGAGACACAGAAGCATCCATAACATTTAAGTTTAGGAAGGCCTTAGCAGAACTGCACAATGGAGCACATTGTAGTTTCAAGCAATGTTAACAGGACTGTGCTGCTGTTAAAATGATGAACTCTGCGCCAGCACCAGTATCAGCCAGACAAATTGCAGAGGCACTTTAAAGATGATTCTCAAAAGTGTTCTCACATGGTTGAGCTGATGATTTTGCCTTTTCCCAAAGTCTCATCTTGTGTAATTAGCTGGGTGCTTCCATATTGGTGGTTTGCATTGTCTGCCCATGCTGTCAAACGTGCAGCAATTTGATGGCTGGGCAACAGTGGTGTTGACAGCTTTAAGAGTATATTTCTTTCCTACAGTTCTATTCACTAATAATAATTTGTTCATTATTTAATATCTCATCAACGAGGACAGAAAGTCCTTGTTTTCTCTCACAGCAACTAGAAGGGAGGGCACTCGTTAAGAGCCCTGATACAAAGACACGGCTGTGCAAGGAGCTATTTATTTTCTTAAAGGTTTATTTTCCAAATGCAATGTTTAAAATGGAGTTAACTGTCTTAAAATGTTAGCATTCACAGTTTTCCCAGGGTCAGGGAGTTCAGAAAGACAAGGACAGACAGGCAGGGGAATAGTCAACAATGCAGAGAGACCAAATGCTTCTAAAACACATTGAAATAGACTTTCAAGTGGCAGTGTGTGCGCTTGCCCCCCCCCCCACCTTCAGCAGAGTGTTACAGGTATAGAAGAATAACTGGGAGACAAGGAGGGTGGGGTGGGGGCTGCAATCTTCTCAACTAAAATAGCAGTAATAACAAGGCTCTCAGAGAACCTGCAGGGTCCATCGTCCTTAACCAGGTAAAGGCTAGGCAGAGATCAATTCTCACCATCCCTGTGGTGGTACTGGCCAGCACAATAAAACAAGAAAGGGGATAAAACCCAAAGGAAGCTGGCAAACACTATCAGTGTTCACAAAAGGCATAATTATTGTCTCAGTCCATGAAGACTGCAAGAACACACTGCCAGAGGTGGCTTGTGGACAACTGAAATGTAGTTCTCGCCCAAAGTCCAGAATGAAGGCACCATCTGCTGGCGTCTGGGGAAGTTCTTCTGGCTCCTAGATGGCTGTCTTTTCACGTGTCCTCACATGATTAAAGGGGTAGGGATAACCACGAGGTCTTTTTCTTTCAAAGGAAGGGGGAGCATTGGATTGTTCACTTCCGGGTCACTATGACCACATCTCTAATAGCAACAGCTTCAGAAAGGAAAGGCTTGTTCTGTCTCCTGATTTCAGGGGCACCTCAGTCTATCATGGCAGGGACAGTAGGGCAGAGTGGCTCCATACTCTGTGGCAGGAGCATGAGGTGGCAGGTTGTTCACATGGCAATGGACCAGGAATCTGAAAGAGTCATCACCCTACTCAAAGGCCCTCCCCTCATCACTGGCTTCCACCAGTTAGACCCCACTCCCAGAGATGCCACAGCTTTCAAAGGATCTAGCATTTAAAGCATGAGCTTACAGGGATATTTCAGTCAGCAATAATAAGCGCTGATCTCCAAGCCCTGCCTCCCAACACCAGCACACTGAGTGTTAGGATTCCCCAGGTCTTTGTTTGGACTGAAGACTGCTCTTCGGACCTCCAGTCATCTAGGCAAGTGCTCATATGGAGCCAAATCCCTAGCCAGCCAAGTCAGGATTCAACACATGAGTTTTGAAGGACATACACATTCCGTTTATAAGAGTCTCCATAGAAGTACCAAAGAATATGCAAAAATACTACTAGAAGTAAGTGAGTCTAACAGGTCTGAGGAGACAAGGTTAACACAGAAAAACCAAATAAATTTATCTAGTAATGAGTGGCTAGAAATGGGAGGAGACTGAGGTACTGCTTACGACACTGAGTAAAGTAAGTTTGTTCAGGTTTGTCTTTCTACCTCCCTCGGCAATATCTTCAGAATAACGCAACTATCATTTTTCTTGAATGTTTTCTTATTTTTATGTCCTAAGAATCATTTGCAGTCTTCAAAGGTCAGAAAGACTCTCTCCAACGTTGTCCTCAAGTATGACAACTTTAGGCTTCACATTTAGGTTACTGATATATTTTGAGTTAATGTCATATAAGACATAAGGTAAATGGTTCTAAGATAAGAAAACAGGGGCAGTGAGATGGCTCAGCAGGTAAAGGCACCTGCTACCCAAGCCTCCTCAGAACCACATTTAAAAAGTAGGATTCAGTCATGTGCATCTACAATCCCAGCACTCCGACAGTGAAACGGGAGGTGGATATCAGGGAATCACCCTAAAGCCAGCTAGCTGGAGCATGCAACATAGCAGAAACAAGAGAAACCCTCCCCAACAAAGAGGAAGAGAACCAACTCCTGCAAGTCATCTTCTTAACTCCAGGAACGTGACCCTGTGCCCACACCTCTCTCTCTCTCCCTCCCTCCCTCCCTCTTTCTCCCTCTCTTTCTTTCTCTTTCTCCCTCTCTCTCACAGAAACACACACACAATAATAAATTTTTAAAATTAGCCAGGCAGTGGTAGCACATGCCTTTAATCCCAGCACTTAGGAGGCACAGGCAGGCGGATCTCAGTGAGTTCGAGGCCAGCCTGATCTACAAAGTGAGTTCCAGGACAGCCAGGACTGTTACACAGAAGAAACCCTGCCTCAAAATAACGAACTAAATAAATAAATAACTTTTAAAAATTCAAATAAAAGAAGGAAATAGTGATAGATGCAAGCAGCAATACCATGAGACACAGAAACAGGCAGGAATCAGAAAGTCACACAGAGGTGGGGATCCCAGCCTCTCTTCTGCAGTACTGATAGAATTTCCAGGTTCCTGTTGGATGAATTCACTCGTTGGTCAGTTAGGCTCCTTAGAAAATGAAGGAACAAGTCAGTTACTAAGCACGGCCAGGTTCTGCACTCTACCACTGACACTAACAAAAGCAACTTGAAGTCTAACTAGGAGTTTGTTTGTTATACGGGATTGGTGGTATATGCATGTGTGCGCACATGTGTGTGGATGCACATACCCAATGCTCATGCATGCAAAGCCAAGGACAGAGGAGGATATTAGTATCTGCCTCTATCACCCTCTGCCTTAGTCTCTTTAGACAGGGTCTCCCACTGAACCTGAAGTTCTCCTTTTCAGCAGGACTGGCTGGCCAGTGAGTTCCTGGGATTGGCCTAACTCTACCCCTCAATAATGAAGTTATAGTTATGAATGGTCATGACCACCTTTTTTACATGGGTTCTGGGGATTCAAACTAAGGTCCTATGCTTGTACCACAAGTGTTCTTACCCAGTGAACCATCTCCCTAACTCCCTACTAGATTTGTGCATCAGTCTCAATTTGAATATTTAGAAGACAGAACTATCTCCAACCACTGAGAGAAACAGGGATGAGAAAAATTACATAAATGCAAATGTACTTAAAACATTCACTTCGTTAGGATCCACCTCTAAAGACCTGCACATAACCACACAATGATTAAGAACAAGCAATTCCTTATCCTGAGCACATACCCTGAAGTCAGTTAGCATTGCCAGTGACTGGAAACAATATGCCGGGTGGATTGTTACATACTTGGCATACTTAAGATGCCATCGTCTTCCAAGTGGATGATTTATTCTGGCAAAGCCTCCGCTGTATGTCACTTTGGGGGGAGTGTGGGAGACTCCTGCTTGGGTGGAGGGTGTACTGTGTAAGCCTCAAGACCCTCAGGTGGCAAGCACTGGTCCAAGATTTCAGAAGAGAAGTAGTTTCAAATTCCAGCTAAAGCCCTTCCTCGATGGGTGACATCAGGCCAGTAGCCTCACCTTTCTGAACCTCGTTACCCTGACTTATAAGATGGAACACAAGCGCTTCATCAACCAGTCTCCCCCACATACATACAATGGTTCAAACACTGTTTAAATGTTGAAATGATGCTGCCTCTCTCTTTCCCACCTTCCAACAATCATGCTGTAGGATTCTCTCTGGTGACTGGGGTGATTCTCTAACTGTGATAGCCATGTCATGTCCAAAAGACAGCATTACTCAACTCTGAATCCTAGACAATGTCAGTCCTGAAAGTGGTGCCTGGAGCAGATGGGGCATGATGGGATTGGTGGGCCAAGAAAAGGCTGCTGGGAGAGGTAAACTCATTCTTTTTGGAGGGTGTGGCCCCTGGTAGATTTCTCATGCTTCATTGTGGAGCCACACATCCAAATACAGATGGGCAGCACTAATGGATTTAGTGGGTTACCAGGAGGGAGAAAAAAAAAAGAAGAAGAAGAAGACGGTATGAAGTTGGGAGGCCGATGTGTTGTAGAGGACATGGAGGGAGTTGGAAGAGAGAAATGATCATGGACATGATCATATTTCATTGTAGACATGTATGAAATTCTCAAGAATAAAGAAACATGTTCTTTTTAGTTACTGTAATGTCTGTCACACTGGTACACTCAACACGAGAGTGCAAGGATAATCCACGTATACGTAACGACCTATACAGGGACATCTGAGCTGGCTGGGGACATCACTCCGGTGAGGTGGAGGACTGGGATCAGTAAACAATATCCTTTGTTATTGCCAAGCCTGGAACTCCGTATGGAAAATAACACACATTTATAGAACAGGGGTTATTCATTAGCAAAGAAACTGTGGTTAACATGCACTTGAGGCTCACAACCACTCCTCAGAGCTGTCATCCTGACTTCAAAGCACAGGTTCATAATAAAAAAAAAAAACTGGCTAATTCCTCATTTTCTTTTTTCAATTTCCTGTGTGTGCTCACGGTATATGTGTGTATATACATGTGATGTGGAGGTGCATGTGCACATGCGGAAGTTAAGGTTAATGCTGGGAATCATCCTAGATTACCCTTCCACTTTATTCACTGAGGCAGGGTCTCTTAATCAAACCAAGAGCTCATAGATATGGCTCATCTTGCTAGCCAGCTTCTGGGGCTGATAGTACAGGCAGGCCATTACACCCAACTGACATGTTTTTGTAGGTTGGAAAACTGAAGTACAAGGACCACAAAGGACTTGTCCAGAGTCACAAAGCTAGTAAGCCACAAAGATGGGACCCAGACTATCAAGGTTTAACACCACAGTGTCCATTAAGAAGGGCAGCAGTCCCACGTGCCCACAGAGCTTCTCATTGCCAGTTTCCTATGTGCCCGTGTGGCCACCTCACCTTAAATAACAGCAGGACACACGGGGGTCCTCTGCAGGGCACCAGCACTTGCCCTTAGAGGAGGGGGTGGATGCATGAGAAACCGCAATTACTCGCTGAGTTGCACAGCTTCTTCGCATTGTTTATATCACAATTAGAACAAGAGGACCAGCTTTGAACACAAGGCTTTGAACACTGTGAGGGTTCCCAGTGCGGCTGTCCGGGACAGCACAGCACAGAGGCTGGGGTACAGGGGAGATGGTACCCAGCCTCCCCTGCCTCCTCCCATCTTTTGAATTAGCATGCTGGAATTACTGAAGCAAAAGCCCAGCTAATCTCCCGGCTGGCGTGGCTGTCATTATCATGCCGCGCACACATGCATATTCAGCCAGATTTAAGGGAAGAAGTAAGCCTCCCTCATGGCGCTGCTGATAAACAACCCCCCCAAAATCCCCCCTTTTTTCCCTGTGCTCAGCCCAAGAACATTTAGAGACCTTGTCATACTTAAAAGTGATTTGCCCATAAGTCTTTTATATGTTAATAACCTTGTATGCTGAATATTTCATACTGGAGATGACGATTTGATTGGTCTCCCCATGACTCCCAGCACAATAGAAATGGCTTCAGCTTTCTCCAGTGCCTCTGAACACCAATCTTCACATTCAAGTTTACCTGGCTGGCTGGGTCGTACAGTACACTTATTTCCAAACAAAACATTTTAATTCCTGTTTGGGAGAGAGACTGGCAGTGGGCGGCACTGGAGGAGGCTAGAGAAGTGAACAGGAGGAGAGAGGGGAAGGTTTTTCTGACCCAGAGACAAGGCACTGGTCACCCACTTTTCTCCAGCTAGTACAAGACTGACTCACAAGTTGGCTAGATGGGTCTGGGTGTGTCTCCACCCTGGGAAAACATTGATAGGGGTTAGCAGAGAAGGGCTGGGAAGAGAGCTATTACCCCGAGTGGGCATCCATCTAGATCAGTGGTTCTCAACCTTCCTAATGCTGCAACCCTTTAATACAGTTTCCCATGTGGACCCCAACCATAAAATTATTTCATTGCTACTTCATAACTGCAATTTGCTACTGTTATGAATTATAATGTAAATATCTGATATGCAACCCCTGTGAAAGGGTCATTTGACCCCAAAAGCAGTCGAGACCCACAGGTTGAGAACCTCTGATGCTCCTGATGAGCATCCAGGATTGAGATTTATGGACTTGGTTGCCTAGGCGAATGAGGTAGGCACATCACTAGCCAACAGGGCTTGGCTGAGAGGACAGAACTTCAGTGGTCCTTCAAGTTCTGCTCATGTGAGTGACTCTGCTGAGGGAACACAGGATACAAGAAGATTCTCTGATTCTCAGCCTGGACAATGCCAAGTTTAAGGGTGTGGTAGGGGGGCTGATGTGTACTACAATACAAACATGAATACATTCACACATTCATACACCACATATACAATACACACATATACACAAAAAGCATGCACACACACACACACACACACACACACACACACACACACACACACACACACACCATTAGGCCAAAATATGCCTTCTGTGTTGTCAGCCTTTGACAGTTATTCACTAGAAGGTCTGAGTTTATTCATTCCTGCAGTTTGGAAAACCAAACCTTCGGGAAAAGCCTGCAACCACCACCCTACCTACCCACCCCATACCACCTTATGTGACTAACTTGGCTTTTCTGAGTGGAAGCGGGGTCACCTTGATCACATATCCTGACCTCATGAGTCATGGGTACACCCCTTTCCCAAGGGACCTTCCTTGTCCACATCAGCCTGGGAATCTTTGTGTTCCCTAAGCTATACATCACAGTGGTTTATGCTCTGACTGCAAAATCATGACCCAGATGCAGATCCCAGCTACACTGTGGACCAATCTGGAATCTTGAGCAAGTGTGTTAGCTTTCACATGTATCGTTCCTCAGCTGAAGAGGGAGGTGACAGCAGCACACACTCTAGAGGATTCTATATGTTTTCTTTTTTAAGCCTAGGATGGTATTGGGCCCTAGTCAGCAATGACTCTACCCTCCCTGCCACCATCCATTGAGTGACTCTTTGCTCAGCACCTCCAACTTAAAGATGAGGAAGCTGAGGATCTCACACATCCCGTCCTACTCTCAAGACTGTAGGTCTTGATTTGGTGCATATGACAGCTTGCGAAGACCCACAGAGCTCTGCAGAGTAACAGAAGGAAAAGCAATGTGTACCAACGGCCACTCACTTTCCAACACAAGGCTCAGAAGTGACTCCCTGCTCTGCCCCCTACCACCCTGCTCCTACTCCCTTGCCTAGGAGTAACCCTTCAGGCAAGGTTTACTAGGGAATAGGACTTAAATCTTATTTGATCACATCTCAAAGGTCCTCTTCTTATGTATGCTTGGACTTTTTTTGGGGGGTGGCAAGATTTCTATTTTAAGTGTAGGGACTGGAGGGATGGCTCAGTGTTTAAGCCATCCAAGCTCAGTTGCAAAGATCCAAGTTCAGTTCCCAACACCCACATCTGATAGCTCACAGCTGCCTACAACTCTTATTCCAAAGTTCTAATGCCCTCTTCTGGCCTCCTTGGGTACCAACACTCACGTGCACATACCCCAACACAGATACACATTTGCACATAATTTTAAAAGTGAAAAATTTTAAAAACAGTGCTTAAGCCAGAGACAGTGCATATGCTCTTGAAGAGATGGGTGGTAATTCTCATCAAATTCTTTACTAAACAAATGCCTCTAACATAATGATATGAAGCCTAACTAGGGCCTGTGCTCCAAAAGTACAATGCAAAACAAGAGCCAGTTGCATTCCCTTGGTGCAGGGCTCCAGTCTAAGATGCACACCAGCATCACCTGTGAGCATCTGAAAACTACTACCCCCGAGGCCTCAGCCCTGAGAGTCTAACTTCACGGTCAAGGATGGAGAGTCCCAGCATCAGAATGTTTTCCTAAGAAGTTACTCCAGCAATTCTTAAGCATGTCTTAGCTTAGGTTTGCAATTTTAAGTCCAAGCTATTTCTAGGGGGAAGAGAAGCTAGTGTATTTCAAGTCTTTCTGTGTCCCAAGCATTGTACTCCAGTTCAAATACAGCATACTATTAACGTCAAAAATAAAAATTATGTTAGGCCTCAGGTACAAGCCTATAATCCCAAGCACTTTCCCTTTATCTGTAATGGCGGCTTACTAAATTCTGAATTTTTTTGTTATCAGTTAGGAGAGTCCTAGAAAGGGGAGGGATGCGTTTTAAATCAACATAGTGTTAAACTTTCAAGAGGCTCAAAGATTCAATGGTTCACCTCTGGTTCCATTACACAGCCCAAGAGTGGAAGAAGTCAACCTTTGCCAAAATATCCAGAAAACACTGACTGTCTGCAGCCATGGGCACTGAGCACGGGGGAAAACTCATGAGAAATTGAACAGAGAGACCAGGGGTAACCAGACTAGGATTTCATTCCACTGTAAATGCCAATAGTTCAAGAGTAGCGGAAGAAATGCCTACGCAAGCCTTAGTCTCGCTTTTTCTTTATGTCTGTTCAAAGCACGTGGCTTTAAGGAGGCATGTGGGGTATATTAAGATGATGAAAAACAAAATCGGAAGAGAAGGACCTAGAAAATTAAACAGAAGAGATGAAAGGCAGAGAGAATGACCCTTTTTTAGGTTTCTAGGAAGGGACCTAGCAATTTGTCTCCCCTGCAGGCTGAGGGTCTGGAGCACAGAAAGGCTAGTTCTCTTAATACACTGGGAATCTTCAGTTGCCAACACAGGCAAGCACTGGAGGCCACCATATTGGTATTTGTGTTGTGCCTTGTCTTCATGGAGCTGCCTACTGCCACTCAGGCAGACAGTGTTCATCCAGGCAGGGACTGAGGGCCCTCTAAGATGCTTACCAGTCCCCCAATGATGCCTCTGGATCCAGGCACTCCCCAGACCATTCCCCTTCTTCTTATTGATACACAGATGTGCCTTTGATCTGAAACATCGTTATCATGCCATAGAATTCTGCTTCTACTCCATGCCACACTGATTTCACACTTAATTTTCCATATTGCTGCTTTATCTGGGTTTATGGTATGGACCAAAGCAGGCCTTTTTCTCTGCAGTTCTGAAGGCCCAAATAGCATCCCTCTAGGTCAATGGCAAAACACCCAGCTGTATGTACGATAATTGCTGGTCTTATGAAGTCACTGGTACCTATCAACACATGCAGCTGCTTCACACACAACACTGAGGTGGGTGCTGCTTATCAAAAGTCAAGGGGATGGCAAAAGAACCAAGGATGCCCTGGGTTGTTAGCACATGGACTCTGATGCCAAGACACTGTCTCAGTCCATTCCGGGTGTTGTAACAAACTGTCACGGACTGGGTGACTTACAACCACTGAGGTTTACTCTTCTCAGTTCTGAAGAGTAAAAGTTCAAATTCAGGGGAACATTCAGTTAGTTTCCAGTGAGAGCCCGCTTCTAGGCTATAACAACCTCTTGTTGTCATATCACATGGCCCCAAAATTGAACACTCCTCTGAATTCCTTTCCTAAGGGCACAGACTTCATTGGTGATGGCTCCACCCTCAGGTTCTATGGTAGTCTGAATGAAAATAGCCCCATAGGCTCCTAGGGAGTAGCAACACTAGGAGGTGTGGCCTTGTTGGAGTAGGTGTGGCCTTGTGGGAGGAAGTGTGTTACTGGGGGCAGGTTTTGAGGTTTCAGATGCTCAAGCCAGACCCAGAGTCACTCTCTCTTCCTACTGCCTGAAGGATCTGGATATAGTACTTCTCCAGCACCATGTCTGCCTGTACACCGCCATACTTCCTGCCCCATGGTCATGTCTCTTCACAGCAATAGAAACCCTAAGACAGGTCTTCATCACCTTTCAAAAGCATCACAAGTTAACAGCTGCGTGGGGATCTGTTCAGCCAATGAGTATTCAGTGCACAGCAGGTACTGCAAGGACTTCCATCATGCATAACTCTGCCATGAATGAGAATGCTAACCAGTCATGTGACCTTGAGCCAGCCACTTAAAATCTCCCAGCAGCAAGTGGGTCTGAGAGCTCACCTCAGGAGAGCTGTGAGAATGAAATGAGTATTAGGTACTTAGCACAAGGCCTACAGCAGAAAGCCTCAAGAGCAGCTGCTCTAGATGCGACCAGGAACTCTGGGTGTGTCTTCACATCTCTGTGTTTGACATTGGGCTCTTGGTACTCAGCTCTTGGCCATGTATTCTCTAGAGATTTTTCATGCTTTTTGCACGAATTCTATTTAGTCCAAGTGATCTTGATTGAGAAAACTGTCAGATTCTGCATTTCCACGTGTGTACCTGTTCTTGTGTATGCATGTGTAAATACATGTAGGTGTGCTGCACGTGCATGTGGAAGTCTGGGGTCCACATTGGGAGTCTTCTTACATTAAGAGTTTTTTGTTCTTTGAGACAGGGTCTCTCTGTGTAACCCTGGCTGTCCTAGAATCTGCTATGTAGAGCAGACTGCCCTTGAATTCATAGAAATCTCCCAACTTCCACTTCCCAAGTGCTGGGATTAAAGGCATGTGACAGCATGCTTCTTCTTACTTTTTGAGTCTCTTGCTGAATCTGGAACTTCCTGATTCAGCTACATTGGCTGGCCAGTGAGCTCCGTCAACCATCCTGTCACGTTCCCCAGTGCTGGGATTCCAGGTGCGTCCCACCACATCTAGCATTTGTAACTGTGTCCTGGGTCCTCGGGTCCTCGTGCTTGTGAGGCAAACACTTTACTGACTGGGCCATCATCTCTCCCGTTCCCAAATTCTGCATTTCCACTTCTCTAGTCTTTAGAAGCCCATTTCCCACCCCTGTCCTTCCTCCAGGCAAGGACCTTCCATCTCTCCCCTCTTCCAATATCTCTGAGCACTATGGAAGGATGGGGGGCAAAAACACAGAAATACATCTTGAACCAAGGAAATGGCAACAGCACCAACCAGAGGTTTTTCCTGTGGCAACCAAAGCTGTAGAGTTGGAAGCAGACATATCACATAAGCTGTAATACCCCTGGTCTTTGGGGCCCTCCAGGGAGACTCACTACCAGGTCCATGGAAAAACAACTTTTGCAGTCAATCTAGCCTCTTGATTCTTTATGACCACCAAGAAGGCTACAGGTTTCCTCTTCACCACAGTGTGACATGACCCTCACAGTCCACCACAACACAGTCACTAACAGCCCCCAGTTCCTTCATGATCACACCTCTAGTTCAGCAGCAAGGGCCCCACCAAGATCAGACAGCTGTGAGCTAAAGCAGAAGCTCTGGTGGCACCCACGAGTGTTGGACACCCCATGTGACACCAGGGTGTGCTTGTGACCTGCACCCCACCTGAGGCCTCAATTCTGCCAGTGCCCTCTTTAAGACAACAATAAAGTTACACCTGGACTCAGGGCTATGGGACTGGCCTGCTCTATTGCTGTGGACAGCTTCTCTATGCACAGCAGACTCAGCTGCTTCATTTTTTCTTTAACCATGGTACATCGAAAGTCTTGGGACTCTGTGTCAAAGTCCCACAGCACATGCCTCCTAGATACTGGGGCAGCCGGGAGGGTGTACTTTCTGCACGTGCTTTGGTGTGTTCTCCTGTTTGCTGTCCTGTCAGCCTGTAGCAGGTGGGTCAAATGAGCAGCAGGCTCGGGTTTTCAGCATGGAGAGCCCGAGGCCAGTGTAGATGAACAGACCTGTGATGGCGGGCACAGAGTCAGAATCACATGTGGGTCTGTCAGCTCCAGAGCCTGTGTTCCTCCTTCAAATGCTTACTGAAGGGCCTTGAAGGCCGTGTTCCAGCTCTGTGCTTCCCTAACAAGCAAAGACATTCATTCTACCTGGCTCCAGATGCTTCCCAGGCACAGCCCACTCTTCTCTGTGCCTCCCTGACTCCATGCTCTCTCTTCATTGATCGCTTCTTTATCAAAAAGGGTTCACAGTGCCACTGGCGTGTCGATGTTCTGTAAAGGGGGGGCTTCCTCAGAGACCAGATATTGTCCAAAATTGTTTTGTAAAAACAGCTTATTTTTCTCTCTCATTGTCAAACAACCCAGCTGAAAGCTACATAAAACCTGCCCTACTTAGGGCTTCTGAGAAAAGGCTAGGGTTTACATGTGGTAAATCAAATTCAGAGTTACTCGGGGACTCATCACCCAAGTATGTAATGAAGATGATCCATCAGTACCACAGCCATGCCTACCCAGGGAGATGGCATGTCAGGCGTGGGGGAGGGGTGGGGGGAGACCAGGAATTAAATGAGGAAGCAGATGATATTTAATTATATAAATATTTGCAGCAATGCTCTAAGGAATGGAGTTATTGCCTTGCTGGGCAGCCCCTCATTGAACCAGGCAGCAAAGATTTATACTACAAGTTCACGTTTTCATTAGAATTCATCCTGTCTGGGCTTAGAAAGTGAGTTTCTGGAGGCTGGGTAACACTGTGTGTTTATAAGCGATGCTGTAATACAGTGTCTTTTTCATCTGATATTTACATTTTATTAGTGTTATTATTTAGCATAATTATGTACAGAGAATTAGCAATGTTAATTAATGCTGCACAAATATGGTCCTAATTACTTCCATTTACTCCAGAACCTAAGTGAATTTATAAATTCATTTATTTGGAATTCAAGTGACTTTTTAGGGTCACCTTTAGTTTAATCAAATCTATTTGTCCATCCCCTCTTAATTGGCCTATATCTGCAGAGTAAAGGAAAAAGTCCAAAGAAAGTCTGATGAGAAAGCTTGCTACAACACTACCTAGACTTCCAGCTAAACAGAACCCCCTGCCTCACCTGTGCAGTGGAAAGATGAGGTCACTCCGAGGGGAGCTACTGGTTCCACTGAGCCATGCTTCTAATCACTTGTTCGCTTTTTTTCTTACAATATTTTTAGCCCACTTCCACCATAACAGAGCTGTGGCCCAGGGAGAATTTCAAATAAACTTCTTTCCCACATTCAATTGACAAAATGTGAGCAGTGAGAAGAAGAAAAGCATTTGATTCCAGCACCCTGCTAAGAAGAAGACTGCCGACTTTCCTAAGAGCTTTAAAAAGACTTGGAGTCATAAAGGCGAAAAATAGGAGAAATTTCATGAACATTTTCTCTCAAAGTTTAAAAGTGGAAAGTCCATGAAGAACGAATATCCCAGAAGATAGGGCTGCCTGTTTCCACCACTTCTACTCAGGATAGCACTGGAAGTCGTCACCAGGGCAATTAGGCAAAAGACAGACAGACAGACAGACAGACAAAAAGAAAGAACATTCAAATATGTATCAATTTGTCCCTGTTTGCAGATGACATGAGATACATTATATATAGATGGAACATTTTACAAAATACATTAAAAAATGAATTCAGCAAAGTTATAAGATAAAATTAACATATAAAAATCAGTTTGAAGGAAAAACAGTCTGAAAAAAATCAAACAATTCCATTTATAATATGTACAAAAGATATAACACTAAAAAAAAATTGAAAAAGGAAGTTGACAATCTCATTAAATGAACTATAAACATTAGTGAAAGAAATTAATCAGTGAACAAGCTACAAATCAATGGAAAGTTATACCATGTTCATGAACTAACAAAACTAATATTGTGAAAGTACCAATAATCAATATTCTTAAAATACCACAAAGCAACCTACATATTCAGTGCAATTGACATTAAAATACCAATTAATGTTCTTCTCACAGAGAAAAAAATAATCTCAAAATTCATATGGACCCACAAAAGACAGAAGTGACCTTAAACAAAAAGAACAAAGCTGGAGGCATCACATCAACTGTCCTCAAAATACACTGCAGCCAGAGTGGCCACAGAACAGGGGAGTGGCCCAAAACCAGAACAGATAACCCAGAATAGGCCCGCTCACCAACACCCAACTGTTTTTGTCATTATGTTTGTTTTGTTTTTGTAGATATAACAAGAATTCATATTGAAGAAAAGCAAGTCTCTTCTATAACTGGTCCAAGAAAAATCAGACATCCTAAGCTGGAGAGACTCAACCCTGTCTTTTACTCAACATATGAGAAAGATCAGTTCAAAATGAATTGAGGACTTACATGCAAGTCATGAAACTACAGAGTGGGGGGCGCTGCATTATGTTACCTGGACAAAGTTTTTTTTTTTTTTTCTCTTTAGCAAAGAACTCAAAGACACAGCTAACAAGAGCAAAAATAGAAAAGTGGGCTTAAATGCTTCCACTAAACAAAAGAGGGAAGGGAAATAATTGAACAAAGAAACTACAGATGAGGGAAACATTGGAAAGTATACATCTATGAGGGTTATTATCCAAAACACAATAGGATTTGAAGCAACTCAACAATAAGTACATTTTTAATGCATTAATTACTGTTGCACCCCTGTGGCCAAACAATTTAGGTAAGGGAAGATTCATTCTGACTCAGAGTTTCAGAAAGTTTTCATCCATCATGGCAAGGATGGAACAGCGGGGCAGCTCAAGTCACAGTTGCAAGAACCAGAGGCTGTTCACATCTCAATGGAAAAAAAAAAAAAGAAAAAGGTAGCATGGCAGAACCAGGATGGGCATAGCCTTTTATGCCCACTGCCCACCACCTACAGTCTACTTCTTACCAGCCAGGCCTTACCTCCTTATAAAGGTTTCACAGCTTCCCAAAATAGCATTTCCATCTTGGGACCCAGAATTAAAAGCACATGGGGGACTTTTCATATTCAAGCCATAACAAAGCTGAGTATATATTTCTCAAGAGAGAACATACAAAATGGCCAATAGATACTGTCTTAGTTAGGGTTTCTCTTGCTGTGAAGAGAGACCATGACCACAGAAACTCTTATAAAGGAAAACATTTATTTGGGGTAGCTTGCTTATAGTTCAGAGGTTTAGTCCATTATCATCATGGCAGGAAGCAAGGCAGCATACAGGCAAACATGGTGCTGGAGCTGAGAGTCCTTACATCTTGAGCCAAAGGTAACCAGAAGTGAACTGAGACACTGGGTGTGGCTTGAGCATATATAAGACCTCAAAGCCCACCCCCCACAGTGACACTTTCTCCAACAAAGCTACATCTATTCCAACAAGGCCACACCTCCTAATAGTGTTATGGAAAATAAGCCAGGCACACAAAGACATAGTGCTCGAGCTCCCTCTGTGTGGGAGGAAAAGTCAATCTCATAGAAGCTTACAAGCTCCAGATTCAGCGAGAGACACTGTCTCAAAAAAAAAAAAAGGTGGATGGCTCCTGAGAAATGTGTGTGCACATTCACACACACACACACACACACACACACACACACACACACACACACACACGCACACACACACATGCACACACACACACTAAAGCAAATCTAAGAGCCAATAAAATGGTTCATCAGGTAGAAGCACTTGCCACCTAATCTGATGAGCTGAGTTCAATTCACACAGTGGAAGGAGAGAACCAATTCCTGCAAGTTGTCTTCTGACCTCCACATATGTGTCCCCACACATACACATATAAAAATAATTTTAAAAAACAAATCAATAGATATACAAATTTAGTACCCCCAAATCCCGTACTTATCTCTCAGAAGCTGTAGGAACCAGTATCTTGGTTAGACACTTGGCAGGATTCTATCTTTCTATGATTCATGGCTATCTCAGCATTTAAATCCAAACAGCAACTTAAGAATTTTTCTAGGAAAAAAGATTTTAAAAGATACTACCAACTGAGTTCTGCCTCCCAAGAGGTGGCCTCTCTCCTCACCATAGTGTATCATCTACTTCATCAAAAGTTCCATGTGGCATTTTAACAGTGATGCTGTCTGGGAACAGATGTCAAACACTGACAGCAGGGTCACATATAGCTCAAGATGGCCTCAAAAATCACTAGGCATCCAAGAATGACCTTAAACTTTTGATCCTCCTGCCTCCACCTCCTGAGTAGTGGATTTGTAAGTGTGTACCACCATGCCCAGTCTATCTGGTGCTGGGAACCAAAATCATGGCTTTCTGTAGGCTAGGCTGCATCCCCACTCCCAAAACATGTTTCCCTAATGTATTCCATAGCGTGTAAGGAACAGAGCTCTGTTAAAAGGGGACAGAGTATCATAAGGCTCCAGAAAAGAGAGCTGTTTCCTCCACTAGCCCAAGACACAGGGTTTTGGGGGTACTTACCAATTCTTGATAGCAAGGACTCAGGGTTCCCCCAAACATGCCCCATGCTGCATTGACAGGGGTGAAAGCCAGCCATGCTTCCTCCTTTCTGATAGGAAATTCAGCCTACCTAGGAAGGGTTGGCATGGACAGCCTCTGACTGCAGAGCTGGGTCCAAGCCTCACATTTGTACCCATTGGGCATCCTTTGACCTCCAGGTCCCTGTATTGCTCCAACCATGCCCAGGCCATTTCTCAGAACCTCAATGCTGACACATGTCCCAACTCCTCATTACCCACTTTGTGGCTGCTGTTCCACCCACACACAGCCCTCACTAATACCTCAGGTCTCCTTCCCCTGGATCAGGCTGCCAACCATGGAGGCTTCCCTCCTTCCCTTCTCTCTGGGGTTCCATGGTCCACAGCCAATATTCAGAAAGACTTTTAGATTGTCCCTCAAAACAAATCCAGAATCCTATCACTCCCCTGAGTGACAGCCAAGCCACTCTCATCTGTCCCCAGTATCATTGAACTCACCTCCCAGCTGGCTTTCCTGACTCCATCCCAATCTAAGTTCAATGCATTATCTAATACGGGTCAATTTTAATCCATTCAGCCAGATTATGTTGCTCCTTTGTCAAACCTTCCAGGTAAGTCCATACCACAACCTACACAGTACTGTATGCAATCTGCCACCCACTTCTCCTGCACCTAATTCCCCAAACATCTCTGAACTCAGTCCTATGACTCTACCCTGAGGGCAGCATTGCCTTAGAATCTAACATGACAATTATCTTCATGTGCATAGGAGTGAACTACACACTCCCGTTCAGCTGAATTTAAAATCCATGATGGCAGAATACTTTATCTTTGGTTTCCTCCTGTATCTCAGTGCCTACAATAGCACCTGGGACTCAGTCAATGACACTTCTTGGTGAATGAATGGTTTTGATAAATGTTCTATTACCTACACCCCTCTCTCTACATACACACACACACACACACACACACACACACACACACACACACACACACACACACACAATGGTTTCAGAATTTCACCATTAACATCCCCACTAACACAACACTGGTGCTTAAAATGTCAATGTGCCTCTGAAAGGTCTCTTGCCGTTAGACTATCTGCAGTGTGGGGATCTTTGTTTTAATATAAGATCCTTTAAACTAGAAGACAGGAGTGTAAAGGTCCCCACCACAAAGAAGGAGTGACTCTTGAGGAAGATGCGAATTTCCTGATTTGACTGTCACACGTTGCATATGTACTCATTTGGCGCCCGCATCACATGTATACACTCAATTTCAAAAATCTAACCCTCTCAAAAATTCTCCTTGGCAAGCTTATCAATGAAAAGATTTTTAATTAATTCTGTTAACCTTATTCTCTTAAAATATGAATATAACATCAGTCTGTGTGTACTTATAAGAATGGAACCCTATTAACATTCACCTTCATATTCAATTTTCCTGTACCTGTAGTATTTAAACAGGTGATGAGAAGCTTTTGAGTCAACATTAAAGAACGTGTCAACTAGAATTCGGATTTCCACAGAAACAATAGGTCACTATTTCCAAGAAGAAGTAAAATCTTTTTCAGTAAATAAATAATTTTCTTTATGATCTTCTTTTTTTTTTTTTTTTTTTTTTTTTTTGGGTTTTCCGAGACAGGGTTTCTCTGTGTAGCTTTGCGCCTTTCCTGGAACTCACTTGGTAGTCCAGGCTGGCCTCCAACTCACAGAGATCCGCCTGGCTCTGCCTCCCGAGTGCTGGGATTAAAGGCGTGCGCCACCACCGCCCGGCTCTTTATGATCTTCTAACAATTAATATGTGACCCAATCTTTGGCATCATTCCATAGCAGCTTCACTGAAAACACAAGCATATTATTTCCATAAAATCCATAGCCTTGAAGCTGGCATCCCATAAAAGCTGGTATCCTGATTTGAGGAAACTCTGGCAAGGGAACACTGTAACTGAGCAGCTACAGCTACTGTGGCCTTAGTGAGAACCATAAGTAATTTGGGTTCAGGCTCTTCAGCAAAGTTCTCAGGCACCCTACCAAAACAGATTTAATTGCTGAGTACTTTTGATCATTTCTCATCCCTCAAGGTCAGGCCTCATCTGTCACTGCATTTTGTGGCCAATCCATGAAGGGTTGAGGACCCTGGACCATTATTTCCTCTTTCTTATTACTATCTATGATGAAGGCTGAGCACATGTCTGTGGTGGTCTGAATTTAAACTTTGACAGATACTCCATTTTACCAGTAATAGGGCATTAATAATGTTGCCAAATACTCCACTTCTGACTTTCTTTCTATATGATGTTAGATGTGAATAGCTGATGTCAGAATCTGGTACATTGGAACCTTGATCCTAAACAAAGGGTTGAAAATAAGGATGTACGCCTTTAATCCCAGCACTCGGGAGGCAGAGGCCGGCGGATCTCTGTGAGTTCGAGGCCAGCCTGGGCTACCAAGTGAGTTCCAGGAAAGGCACAAAGCTACACAGAGAAACCCTGTCTCGAAAAACCAAAAAAAAAAAAAAAAGAAAATGAGGATGTAAAATTCAAAACGAACCTCATGATTTCTTTGCAGAATGCTGCCCAATGTGTTATGGTGACATACCCCTCATGGTGAGAAGAGGACCTAGAAGATGAACAATAAGTGTCATGTGTTTGGATGGTGGACAGTCTTCAACTGGGAACTGACATCCTTAACATCCACCAAGAAATGAGAAAGCTCACTAGAACTCTGCCACTCCCACCTGGGCCCCTCCATTGACCTTGGTCAACTTTAAACAGGGAAAGGGACAAGGACATGGAAATAGTATATACAATTGTCATTGCTAGAATGTGAAATCTCCCCAAAAAGGCTCATGCATTGGAACAGTTGGTCACGGCTGGTAGTGTTGGTTTAAAAGGTTTTTAAACCTTTAGGAGGTAGGACCTATTTGGTGGACATCAGCCACCAGAGACAGGTCCCACCTAAGCTATTTGTTTCCTGATCCACCAAGATGTTGGGAGGCACCACTTGGTGCTGGGGCCACTGTGAATGGTGCTGCCCCCAGCCTCCATGTCTTTCCCACCATGCTGAACTGTTTCCCTTAAAACTGTGACTCAAACTCACCTCCCAAGTTGCTTCTGTGTTGCATTTTGTCACTGTGACAAGAATAGTCAGTCAAACAAGTGTGGTGAGGGCTTTCCCCTGCGTCAACGATGGCAGGGACAGGTTGGGAGATGGAGGAACGGAAAGGAAAAAACGAATGGAGCAGGTAGGTGGGAAGGAGGCCGGAGAAGCCATTGGGAGCAGAGGGAGTTATAGAGATGAGAATCATTGGCTCAGGAAAGCCCAGTGCCCTCTTTCCTTACCTACCACCTCCTTCGGCATGGCACCTCCAGACCCAGCCTGGTTGGGCTAGCCTCTCAGCCTTCTGCCTTCAAACTCCCTCAACAGTTCACATCACTTATTGCTATTTTCATATTTTAACTGAGGCAAAATACACATAACATCAGATTTGCCACTTTAACTGAGTATTTATATTTGACAAGTTTGTAGTAAGACAATTTTGTTTGTTTGTTTGTTTTCTGAGACACAGTTTCTCTGTGTCGTTTTGGTGCCTGTCCCAGAACTTGCTCCATAGCCCAGGCTGGCCTCCAACTCACAGAGATCCACCTGGCTCTGCCTCCGGAGTGCTGGGATTAAAGGCGTGCGCCACCACCGCCTGGCTGGTAAGATGACTTTTAACTGTTGTAAAATTTTACAGGATTACATGGCCTTTGATTCTTACCTGAAATGTTGGCACAACCTCACACTGTCCACGCCCCAGAATTACCTCATTAATAAAGCATGTTGTTCTGTGCTGATAAAAATCACTCTTGTGCAGCTGTCCCCACAGCGTTTCATCTTGTAAGACTCGTGCTCACTTCTCATTAAACAAAACTCCCCAGCCCACTGCCAGATTCTGGCAGCCCTCTTCTGCCTCAGAACTAGACCATGCACTACTTGTCCTTCTGTAACCCATTCTCTCTCTCTCTCTCTCTCTCTCTCTCTCTGCCCCCCATAATAACTTACGATTTACCTATTTTGCAGTATCAGAATCCCTTTCTTTTTCTAAGGCCTACCACAGTGGTTTGACTGAGAAATGTTCCCCACAGGCTCAGGCATTTTAACACTTGGTCCCCAGCTGGTGGCACTGTTTGGGAAGGTTTAGGAGGCGTGGCCTTTACTGGAAGGAATGCAACAGCGGCAGTGGGCTTTGAGAGTTTATGGCTTTACCCACTTCCAGTTCTCTCTCTACTTCTTGCTTGTGATCAAGGATGTGAGCTCTGAGCTTCCTGCTCCAGCCACCACGCCTGCCTGCTGCCATGCCTCTCTGCCATGATAGAGTCTTATCCCTCAGAAACCAGAAACCAAATAACCTCTTCCATCCGTAAGTTGCCTTGGGACTGGTGTTTTATCACAGCAACAAAAAAGTTGCTAATACACTGACTACCGGTCCACCACATGGACATCTTGTTTATCCACTCATCCATCAATAGACACTGGGTTAGAACCATGTTTTGGGTGATTATGAATAATGCTGTTGCATGTGGGGAGTGAGGAATTGTAACAACCTCCTTCACCAGGCACCAGGCACAGCATTGTCTCTCCTTGATATAATTTTCAGAGGTATTTCTTCATTAAACAGGTTGCCCAGATAATTTTTTTAATGAAGAGAAATATGTGTTGTGTTGATTTCCCAGTTTACCTGCTACCCTGTCACTGACTGCAGGCATTCAGGCTGAGCTTGGTCTGCTGGGGATTCAGCAAGTGACTGACTTGTGACTCAGATCAGTGACTCATCCTCCTGTCAAGGAGGTGGAAACTAGGCAAAAAGAAATTGACACACGCAAGTTCTTGGTCTGAGTCATGAAGACAAACCCCACCAGTGATTTCACATTTGTTATATTTAGACTTTTATGACTCAACTCAGTTTTATTTTGCTTTATCCTACTTATATATACACACGTACATGTGTCTCTATGTTATTTTACGTACATACATGTACATATATTTATATAGAGAGTCTATTGTCTATAATTTTCAAGCTGAAGTCAAATTTTCTAAACTTTCAGGAGAATTCTCCTGCTCATTGTATACATACACAAGATGTCTAATACCAATCTAGTGAAGTGGACTGAGCTTCCAAGGGAAGCGGCAGACTAATTAAAACCAAGGATGGTTTTATACGCATCCTCAGTTCTATTTGGAACCAATCTCATCTCACAGGAAACTGGCTAGCAAGAATCCAGGAAGTAAGGTCAGCTGATGGAGCATGGATGGTGGGAGGTTCACATGACCGTGTCCTTTACGTACATACCAAGATATGGCCTTCTCATCAAGTCTCATACAGAAAATGAAATGTAAGACTGAGACGTTTCTTTCCTATCACTGTGAGTCTATGCCCATTCTGAATTCTAGCCAAACTGGTGCCCTGACCCAACCCATGCACATTGGAACATTCTTCATTCCAATCTCTTCCTGCTATATCCTTCCAACAAGTTAAGTTTCCTCCAAACCTTGACATTCCGTGTGTAGACAGGATTCCTCCATTCCATGCCTCCTTGTTTATGGTCAGATGAAGCAAAAAGTTTACTAGGGCTTATGACCAGGACTTATCATTCTCACCTCTGCTTCAAACACACACACACACACACACACACACACACACACACACACACACACACACACACACAAACATACACACACATTCCCACGTATGTGTATACATTAGAGAATAGTTTGGATTCCAGCACCAGTCATGAAAAGGTCATATAACAGCTTGCCTGGTCTTTCAACCTGACTTGAACCATTTGGCAGGATCTCAAATCACACAGCCACATGAGTCTGTTCCTGCCACACCGTGCCTATACACACAGTAAGAAATAAGTTATATTGCCTGTCTTGGGCTCAAGAGGCAGCTGGAAGAGAACCAGACAGGGACACAGCTATCCAGAAGGACAAGGAAAGACCAAGAAGAGCAGGAAAAAGAAGGCTGCGTGTTTGAACCTTGGGTACATTTCATGCAGTGACTTCCAAACAGGGGCGAGAACATGCCGGCTCTTTTGATAGAAGTCAAATTACCAAGTCAGACAGAAAAACAAACTCAGGGATATCTGTCAATCAAACCAGGCCATAATTGCTATGTGAGCCTGCTTTTATTATTATTATTGTTTGTATCTGGAGATTTGAGGTCATATATTAACACATTAATTGAAATTTTGGTTATAATTATCATGTATTAAGCTGTTGATTACATGGTTGCATTTTGAAATTTTTAATTGGTTTGTTTCAATTGACAAAAGGTAATTTGTTTGGGGATGATGCTTCAAGTTATGTATTTAATTATCATTGAATAGATAATTAATATAGAGGAGCAATAGTAAACAATGGCTATGGTAATTATCAGGGAAGTACACATATTTGTACAAATAGGACAGATGAATTTTCTCTCTCAAGTTGCTTTGGTCTTGTTCTGTGCCATGGTGCCGGTCCACAGACTTCACAGACCTAATTAGTGATGTCTCTGTCTCATTCGCTTCCTCTGATTTGAAAGGAGCTGGAAAGCTGTGAGGACCATGGGCATCCTAAAAGCTGCACTAAAGCTTTGTTTGCCCCTTTTGCAGATTGCTCAGAGTTCCTGCATCTTTTGTCTCTGCTCAGAATTCCCATAGCACTTGATAGAATTTTGTATGTATGCATGAATGTATGTATGTATGTATGTATGTATGTATGTATGTATGTATGCGTGTGTGCACATATAAGTGTGATGTGCATGTGTGGGCACCTGTGGAGGCCAAAGATTCCATTACATGTATTTCCTATCACTCTCCACCTTATTCTTGAGGGTCTCTCACTGAACCTAGAGCTCACCATATTGGCCAGATGGGCTAGCACGCCCCCAGGCTTCTCCCCTGCCCTCTCATCACACCCAGCTCTAGGGTTACAGAAGTATGCTGCCACGTTTTGTTTACGTGGGTGTTGAGGATCCATACTTGCACAGCAGTACTTTAACCACTGAGCCATCTTACCAGCCCATAAACAAAACATTTTATTAATTTGTTCCTGAGTCCCCAACCTTACAGAGGAATCTCACAGCACAAGGAGACTAACAGTTCCCATCAGGGTGTGTGTTGGATGGCTTTATGTCAACTTGGCATGAGCTAAAGTCATCTGAGAGGAGGGGACCTCAATAAAGAACATGCCTCCATAAGATCAGGCTGTAGGCAAGCCTGTAGGGCATTCTCTTAATTAGTGATTGTTGTGGGAGGGCCCAGCTCATTGTGGGTGGTGCCATCCCTGGGCTGGTGGTCCTGGCTTCTATAAGCAAGCAGGATTGACAAGCCATGAGGAGCAAGCCAATAAGCAGTACCCCTCCATGTCCCTGTCCTGTTTGAGTCCCTGTCCTGACTTCCTTCATGATGGACTATGATGTGGAAGTATAAGCTGAATAAACCCTTTCCTCCCCAACTTGCTTTAAGGTCATGATGTTTCATCACAGCAATAGAAACCCTGACTAAGACAGAGTGCAACTGAATGCAGTGGAAACCATAGTTACCAATGGGCTGAGCATCATCCAGCCGTAAATCTCAGGTGAAGTTGGCAAAAACACTCAGTGTTTTATCCTGCACCCACAACTGAAAGAAGCTCCTGGCCCCAAAGAATTACCCACAGGCATTAAGGAGTTTATCTGAAACTTTTGCCTGTCTTCCAAAATCACTGTTTTGAACCAAAGCCTGGGAACCCATTAGCATCTCCCAGTTGTCACATCCAGCAAGAGCCAGCAGGTGGCTTCCAGTGGTGATGCAGTCACTCTTACACACACACACACACACACACACACACAAACACACACTCTGAGGTAACCAAGGGCTGCCCTTGAAGCTACCCTTCCTGGTCCTGCTCTCTGACTGCATCTCCCCTCACCACCTACCTCATCCCTTGGCCTCCCTCTGTCAGAAGAGGGGGTGGGCTGCTCTTTACAGGCAAACAGCACTCTCCCTACTTCTTCCACCAATCATCAGGACTCACTACATCTATAAGATCAAAACGAAATAAATGAGGCCACAGGACTACATTCTTAGTTTGACAAATGTAAAGACTGGAGTATGGTGGAAATGTCCAGAACTCAAAATGCGTTGTCAAAGGGCTGTGGGTGGAGAGACTCTACAACTCTTAATTTGTGTGGAAAAGTCATTAGGCCTGGAGGTCAAATCTAGAAGATAAAAGAAATATCTAGTTTCTTTAGTCCGATTCTAGAATGCATTTAAAAAATATTTTCTAAAAACCCATAGAAATGTAAAAAATAACTTCTCTTTTTTATATTTACTTATTTGATGTGCATATGCACACCTGGGTGTATGTGTCTGTGTGCACACATACACATGTGGAGGTCAGAAGAGGACTGAAGGAAGTCAGTCCTTTCCTACTATGTGGCTCCAAGACCAAGTCATTAGGCTTGACAACAAAGCACCTTGACCCACTGATCTGTCTTGCCAAGCCCCAATGCCTATTCTTAGAGCTGTTTTGCATAAAAACCTCTCAGAGGAAAAGCCGGTTTAATAGAAGGGTGCGTTCATTGCTTGCCTTAAGTGATGGGAGCTGTTCAAGGCTATCCCATTCGGGTCTCACAATAGTCCTGTGAGGAGGACAGTAGGCAGGACCATCACGTTGTTAAGGTATGAAACTGAGGCTACGGTAGGGTGGTGCTAACCACAGCACTGCTGAAGAAGCCTCTTCCCACAATAGGAACAGGAATGAAACCTAAGGGGCACACCCTAAGGCAGTGTGTGCCAAACATCAGTCAGGCCACCCCTGGGAGTTCTCCCAACAGCCCTACTGTTCAGACACTCTATAAATGTGACAGGGCACATATTATACAGACAAACTTGTACTCCATGTTGTAAAAAGGAGTCAGCAAATATAGGGTATTGCTAGCTTAGTGTGTGCCTGCACATGCGGGTGCAAACATACATTCACACACACCGTTAGTGCTTTCTTTCTTCTGAGTTAACCCACTGTCAACCCAGATGCCTTTGGAGCAGGGCAAGGTTGACCAGTAGTCAGTCTGACTCAGTGTTTCAGGAAGTGCCTGAGCCCACATCCACAAGATGAGGGAAGAGTCCAAGGAATGTTAACAAGAGAGGCTCAAACACCACAAGTCTCAGAAAAGTGACTGACAACTGAGCAGAGGGGTAAGCCTGAGCTCCAGAATGATGGACTGACTGGCTTGTCCCCACCTGTCCTAGTTAGGGTTTCTATTGCTGTAATAAAACACCATGACCAAAAGCAATTTGGGAAGGGGAGGATTTACCTCAGCTTACAACTCTCAGGTCACACTCCATCTCTGAGGGAAGTCAGAGGAGGAACTGAAGCAGAGCAGGAACCTGGTGGCAGGAGCTGATGCAAGACCACAGAGCCGTGCTGCTTACTGGCTTGCTCCTCATGGCTTGCTCAGCCTGCTTTATTATCCCATCCAGAACCACCAACCCAGGGTGGCACCACCCATAGTGGGCGGGGCCCTCTCACCTCAATCATTAATTTAGAAACTGCCCTACTGACTTACCATGCGCAAATCTTACAGAGGTATTTTCTCAGTTGACATTCCCTCTCCCCAAATATGTCTAGGTTTATATCAAGTTGACAAAAACCCCTCAGCGCACCACCCGGTCTAATCTGCTGGCTGGGGACAAGATGCAAGGCAAGAGTTTGAATATGTTAATCTTTTGCTTTCCCAGATTGCAGGCTCTCTAAATAAAGAGCAACTTTAAAGATTCAATTCCTGTCTCCGCTCATTGGCATTTGCAAGTAGCAGACAGCAAGATCAGGTACTCCAGTTACAAATGTGCAGCATTTGTTTCCCAAGAGAAGCCCTGACCACCGCCATGGTTAAGGGAGCTGGAGCTCTGCCCACAGACAAGGTGAGTCTGTGAGAGCCAAAAAATGGGGAGGAGTGTAGTGTATTGCTGTCTTCTGGACCCGATGTAGCCATTGCACTTGGCAGCCATGCACAAGATTGAGCACATCAACATCCCAACCAAGATGAGGGAGGGGCTTGTGAGGCCCCACCCCCAGCTGAAGAGCCCTTAGCAGTGAATGGTTGCTGGGGAAGGGAGTCACTTTTCTTCAGTGGTGTAGACACTGCTGTTGCCCATTCTCCAGGAAATACAATCTCCAATCCATGCTCATGCAAGCAACTCTCCTTAAAGTCTGTGTCATTTAAAAAAGAGGGGAAGGAGGAAGGCAGAACCATTGGGAAGGAGTCCAGAGGGAGTTTGAGGGAGACAAGAGAGGTCGGGGTGTTAATTTGATTTAAAAATGCATTATATACATGCATGAAATTGCTATGGAATAAAGAAAAAGGGTGAATTTTATTAGGGGATCTACCTCACACTATTAATAAAGATCTACCCCATCCTAGTGTTTCCAGAAATGGAGTCTTGACTATAACAGTTCTCTGAAAACACTTGCCCTTTCTAGATTGTGAGGGTCTGAGCGGCACTCTAAGGAAACAGAGTCAGTCCAGCCTATTCCCCCAGCACTCAGCCTGACTAGGCTCAGGTCAAGGTCAGCCAGGGTACGTGGGTGGCCATCACAGCAGCCCATGGCAGCACCCCTTTGGAAGTCACCATAGAACTGACAAATTTATAAGGACCCAAATCAGGGCTTCTGGTGACTGGGGCGATATGCTGGTTCTTCCCAGCCCACCAAAGTCACTGCTCATCCTTGGAGCTTTGCATGGCAGCTCAGCACTAGGGTCAGCAGTGGAAGCCAGGAGTCTTGTGTGTGCTGTGAGTCAGCAAAGTGAGTCCCCAGAAGGGGCAGAGAGACGGGGTCATGTTCATCTCTCTGGCACACAAAGCCCCAGATCCTCCAGGCAGCACAGGCTTCCACACAAATGAGCCTGGGCCAGGGGCAGCCGAGGTCCACTCTTCGATGGCCTGCCCTGTGCCACTCACTGCTCTGTGCCATTTACTATTTGCAGAACAGTGCCAGGAGCTAGAGAGCAGTAACCAAGAGGATCCCATGCCTGAGCCTCCTGGGTTTAGGCCCTTTTTAGTACTCTCTTCTACACTGGGTTTGGACTATGTGACCAACAGCATCCATCAGAAGGGAAGGTTGTGTCGCTCTTGGTTTAGGTCACAGCAACACTAACCCACTCACGCGCTCACTCACTCACTCAGAGGAGGGAGCCAATGAGAAAAGGGTCCCCCTGGTCATTTTGAATACCCCTGGTCTGTTTCCTGCCTCTTTTCTGGTTGGGGCCAGAACTAGACTGGCACCTCTTTACTGAACTATACATTTCCTTTCCTGGATGGACTGTTAGCCCCTTAAATCCAGCAGATGCCAAGCTCACACGCCCATTCCCTAAGGCCTCCTGCTCACCCCCTATCTGCACTGGCTTCCCCATCCCCCCGCAGGAATACAACCTGGAAAGCCAATGCTCCCTCAGACCCCCCTCCACTCAAGCCGGGCAGTACTAGGCCCCGGCCACCTCTATTTCTTGGTGCCTCCTCCTTTCTGCTCACCTGTACCACCTCTCACATGTACTAACTAGTTCAGGGACAGCTCCTCTCTATGCTGGTAACTCAAAAAAAGCCCTGCCGGCATCTCACACACCATGAACAAGTTTTTGGGTTATGATTTTTTTTTTCTGTTTAAGATTGGGTCTTACTCTGTAGCTTAGGCTGAACTCAAGCCTGCAGTCATCTGGACCTCAGCCTTCCTGAGTGCTGAGATTACAGGAAAGGCTGTTGGGTGGTTCTCAAAAGGCAGTCTCCCCACACTGGACCTTGACTTCAAACTACCAGTGGCTTTGTTTTTCCAAAAGAAACACAGATCTTCCAGCAAGAATGTCTAGGCTAAGAACCCCAGTGCCTTCTTGTGTCTTCCATCACTGCAGTCTGGGGCTCCAGATGAAGATCTAGGCTCAGGCCAGTCACCTGAGGACCTTTCACAAAAGACCAAGGCCTCCCCCAACAGTCTGACTTAATGAGACTGCAGTGCGAGCTTTAACAATAATAATAATAGCTTAATTGAGATATAACTCACATTCACAGTACAACTCAGTGGTTTTAGGCTGTTCCCAAGGTTGTACAATACATGCACATCATGTTCCACTTTAGAACGTCTTTATCACCCCCAGAGAAGCACCATCCTCTCAAGCAATGACTCCCCGTTTCTCACAGGTCCCAGCCCCAGGCAGGCAGTCATCTACTTTCTGTCTCAAAGGAGTTCCAGCTGGAGTCATTTAATTAACAGTTCTCCAGTGACTCAAAGGCATCACTGTGTTGAGCATCTCAGCACCTCCCTGCTCATGCTCCTAGGCTGTGCCAGGCCAGGGATGCCTTCCTTCTGCTCCCATATCTGACATCCTTCCCAAACTCTGAGGTGCACTCCCATCGTGCCCTCCTCCAGTTAACCCCAGACTAGTGCTCCTCTCCCTCAACATACCTTGCCCCCCAGTTTCTACACTGCTAAGGGCAAACACCCTGAGCAAAGAGTAGCCTCCTTCTCCACCTTCCCTGTCCTTCACTGCAGTCAGGTCATGCTGTCTCACACACTCAGACTGGTTCCATTTGAGTCCCTACCACATACTTCTTAACAGCAGGCACCATTTTTACCATGGTGCAGCACCTGATGCATAGTAGGTGCTTAGCATATGTACTTCAGATACGCAATATCACAGTCTATGAATTTTCTCTTCTGAGATAAGCTTCCCCAATGAAGAACACCATTTTCTCTGTAGCTATTACAGATTAATTCTCCACTTTTCCTTTAAAGATAATGAAGCAATGCTATTTAATCTTTCAGGATATACCAAACACTACCAACACACACATGCACACAGAGAGATGTGTGTACATTTGTGGGGATGGTTGTTCTGTTTTGGAGGTGAGGTCTATTGCAGTCCAGGCAGTGAGTGCTTGAAGCCCCGATCCTCCTGCCTCTACCTCCAAGTGTTAGGATTGCAAGTCACATCTGCTTTTGAACTTCCACAATCGTGAGCAGAGACAGTTACAACACCACACACCATTATTAACCTACCATCCTATGAAACTCCATTCCTTCAAACATTTCAGGAAGACCCTCTGCAAGGAATTACTTGTTTTAATGAAAGACTTTGAAAGCAAACAGACCCCAGGTTTACATCTTCAGAATAGATAAAGAGCCATGTCGAAAAGGTGTGTGCCCTGCCTTTGGTGTGGACACTATAGGGAGTGGAGGAAGCCCTGAGTTAGTGAAGTCCTGAGTGAATGTGTATTGTTGACATGGGCATGGCCATGTCAAAGATCCCAGTGCCTCAGCCCCAGGGGAACAGCTTTGTCATATGGGCCAGGCTCAGAGGGATGGCAAAGCTTTCTTCGGGGGTCTGAGTTTGAGGGAGTGACTAGTGTGTACGAAAACTAGCAACTGCAGCTTCCTCCTCTGGACATTTACAGCCCGAGACTGTCAGCCTAGAGAGACCTCCCCTCCCTGTGCTGTGCATACTAAACACAGAGAGGGTTAAGGCTGCAACGGTAGGAGGTGTTCTCCATCGGGATGTGTACACCTCACTGGACCCCAGCTTTCCCGAGTCTGTGTGTCTGTCCTTTCTTCATGACATCACAGCTCCCAGTCCGGCTTCTGGGACCGGCAGAAGAGATGCATTTACAGGCAGCTCACACTTCAGTTCAGACACAGGCTTGTTGTTTCACAATCCAAACACTGCCTCCGGATGGAAGGAAGCTCGTGAAAACCACACTCAGAGCCTCATCCAACCCGACCCCCTCATCCCACCCCTTATCACCGGATCTTCCCCAGCACGGAGACATTCTTCCTAATTATCTTCTTTCTATTGTTTGTTTTAAATACAGAAGTGCCAGTCTGGATACAGAACAGGTGCCCCTGCCTATGGGCCACTCTCTGCTCCCCCTGTCTGCCCTGCCACCGTCACTGGAGTTTGACTCGGCTCCGTCAGTGAAAAATTAGACTTCATTTCAGTATGCTAATAGCAATCTCTCCAAAACAATGTAATCAAGGCCTCACGTGCACCTATAATTTCATCCTTGACATAAGCCTGACAGCTATTTATTGTCTGAAAGGGAAAGAAGGGAGGAGGGGGAAGGAGGAGGGAGAGGAGACTCCAACATGTCCCCCCTCCCCCAAAACAAACCCAGCAGCTTTATATTTGAAGGCAGAGTCTTTGCAAAGTCCAAAAAAAAAAAAAAAAAAAAAAACCCAGGCAATAATCATGGGGTTTACATATGTCTTGTCTTAAGCAATCAAGACAGAGAGTTAACAGAGAAGCGCGTGTTCAGATGGGCCAATTCCCAAACTGCCCACCTCTGATGAGCCAGCTGTGAGCGGCAATTGTCACATTATAATTTAGGCAAAGGGGGGAAAAAAGGCATCAGAATACACACTGGATCAACATAATTATTCACAGCAGGATACTGCAGAATTAATTTAGCCAATCAGAATGATACTTGGGGGCTGGGCACGCTGCGGAGATCCAGGAGAGAAGCCTGGGAGCAGAGAGGGGAGGGGGAAGGCAGGGCTGGTTTCTGAACCTCTCTCTGAATCCAGTCCTCTGATCTGGATGATTTTCAGTGCATGTACATGTGATGTTGTTTCTTGTTTCCTTTATTTATAAACACCTGCCTGTGCAACACTCATACAATGCCCGCTGCTAGGGAGGTACTTCAGAGACCCCAGGCCCTAGTGGTAGGACTACCAGGACTCTGAGGTAGGAACTAGCATTACCCTCCTTGATCATGCTGAAGTTCAGAGAGGGTCCGAAACTTGCCAAGGAAGCACAGAAGGAAAAGGGTAGAGCCAGACACGGAACCCGGGCCGCCTAGCTTCACAGGCAATGTGATTGACCAGCATGGTGAAAGGACCTGGTCCCTAACAAAGCAATGAGTGGCTTGGCATCATGGCTGGAGACATCACCTGTCACTCTGTGTAGCCACAACTTGGCCTTCTTACATTCTTCTAAGCTGCTTCTACCAAACACAGCAAGGCTAGATGCAGTCACTGTACTGTATAGACACCAACTCCCCAGTCCTAGCACTTAGTCTAATGTGGGAAAAGCAGTAACCCTGGTGGAGGGTGGGGGTGCCTCACAGGGCCCATTGATGGGGCAGTCTCAGCACTGGGGTAGCTAGCACCTGATCTCCCTTCTCTAGGAAGACAGAAAAGCAGCAAACAGAAACCCAGGAAAGCTAATCAGAAAGGGGGAGGTAGGGTGCTCTGAGAGTTAGGGTTCGGTCAAATGTATTTTTACCAAGGACCCAAAAAGAGATTCAAGGTCACCTGGAAACTTCCTCTCTCCTGGATTCACATTTGCAGAGTCGGATCGGCTCCATCAGGCACAAGGCAGTTTTAGACTACAGTGGTCCTCTTGCCAGCCCGCCAGATTCTGAGAGCCGCCATCAGAGGAGCCCTGCTTTCCTTGTCAAGTTGGGCTTCGGCTTGTATTCACCCTGTCTGGTAACAGGAAATGACAGGGAGTGGACAGGATTTTATGTCTGGCCATAATGTTTGATCTATGCCACTGTCAATGAGAACTGTGATTTAATCCATAAGGCTATAGAGGTTTGGGATGAAAGGGGAATACGGACAAATCCTGATTAACAATCACTGTAGCACCAAAGCAGGTTACCATGGCAACGGGTCTGAAATTATACAACAAACTGGGATGGCATACCAGGCAGATTACTCCGGGAAGGGCCCTTCCCTGAAAATGTTTTGCTTTCTGCATGCTCTTAAAATTAAGATGCGAATGTCGTGCTTTCGGCGAGCATCAGCTTTCCTCTCTTTTCCCTCAATGCCCCCTCTTCAGTGGGTCGCACATAAAATGAGGGGCAAACACACATGCTTAGCATTTACAGTGAGCAACCACGCTCATCTCTGCTTCCCCTCCCCTGGAAGGAGAAGACAAAACAAAATGATGGGAGGGAGCTTCCTTCCCCAGCATCCTGTCAGTAAAATGATGCTTAACTCCTTGGGTGCAGGAATTGGGAGAACCAAGCATGGTCCTGTGAGGCAGAGTTCCCAGGGAACAGAAGTAAAATAAGGCATGGGAAAGAGAATGGGAAGGTACCTTCTCTGTTTCCAGGGCTGTTAAAATTTTTATTGCAATTTTGTTGTCATTGTTGTTGTTCTTTAAAGAGCATGATTTTTCCAGGCTATAGTGGAGCATGCCTTTAATCCCAGCACACAAGAAGCAGAAGTAGGTGGATCTCTGCATTAAGGCCAGCCTGGTCTACATAGCTAGTTCCAGGACAGCCAGGGATACACAGAGAAATCTTGTCAAAAAAAAAAAAAATCATGATTTTAAAACAATGTTCTCTTTCCCCCAGAATTTGCTCAAAATAGCACCCAAAAGGATACAAAGAGGGAACTGCACACTGACAGAGAGCTTGCTTGGACTGTTAGGGCCAGCACTGTGACTGACTTCACAGGTGACCCTTAGAAACAGGTCTCACCAAATAGCCTAGAAACTAAGAAACAAAACTCCACAGGATTTAAGGCCCCTCCTTGACAGTCTGTATCAGTTGCTGAGGAATTGCACATGATCACACTAGAAACAAATGAGGGACGGAGGCCAATCACTCTGTGGAGAAAGTACCTGGTGTCAGCCTGAGGAACTGAGTGCAAACCTCCAGCACCCACACAAAGAGCAAGCAGAGACGTGTGCAACTATATTCCAGTGTAGGAGGCAGAGGCAGAAGGATCCCTGGAACTCATTGGCCAACTAGTCTGATACAATTGGTGAGCTCCAGTTTCAGTGACAGACCCTACCTCAAAAAGTAAAGTGTAGATTGGCTGGCGAAGACACTTGGCATTGACCTCTGGCCCTAACAAACAAAAGCACACAAACATTCAGGAACACATCCACAACACACACACAAACATGCACACACATGTGCATGAACATATTCAACACACACACAAGCATGCACAACACACACACACACACATACACACACACACACAGAATGAGAGAGAGCATCCTGAAAAGCATTCTGTAAAAAGAATTAAAGATCTCAAAAAGGGCTTTCTGAAACTTTAGCACTACAGATACTTGATATCCTTCTTCTAAGATGTAGAGTAAAAGGGCCAGCCAAAGAAACACATCCTGACCCTGAAATCAGAGCCAAAAGGTTAAAAAGGGTCAGTGAAAGAAACACACCCTGTCCCTGACCAACTCGGCATGAAAACCAACCAATCCCTGAGCACGAAATCCAACCAATCTCTGAGCTTGTCCAAGCTCAGGGATTAAAATCCAACCAATTCCCACCCTGAAAATTTTCATCCTGGAAAAATTCTACCCCTAAGAAGCCCTATATAAGCCTGTGCCTGTTCAGTTAGGAGCTGCCTTTTTCCACCCTGGCAGAGGCAGTCACTCTCCTGGATTTCTCCCTCCCAATAAATCTCTTGAATGAGGTTTGGGTGACGACCTTCTCTCACCAAAGCGGAGCTGGGCAGAGAAGTAACAACTTTCACCAGAGCAGAGCTGTAACATTTACAGGTATTTGCCTGGCTTCCAACAGGGATACCTTTCCCTCCAGAGCTGTAACACTTACATAGGACATGAAAGCAAAACCAGAGCTTTGAGCTTCTTCCGCCATGCTATATTCCTACAAACTCAATTGCTCATTTCCCTAAGAATTTGGTGATTGCTGTCTGTCATTGAAGAGCAATCTGGCCCCGTAGTGAAGAACCAGTAGTAAAGAACTGCTTTGAGGCAGTAGTGCTTGGGGACTGGCTCAACTTTTAAAATCTCAATCAGGTCACAGATCCCTCTTAGGTCCCAGTTTCCCCATATGCTTGCTTAAAGAAGCTTCTAAGATCAGCCACATAACGCTGCATAATGAAAGCCATGATCACACTTACTGTCTGATCGACACTCCAAGCTAGGCACAACCATAATAATACTGGGATGCCGTCTTTATCTGAAATATCCTCGCTAGCAAATTTGCTTTGTCACTTTAACTTTATGTCAAAACAAACAGACAAAAAAAAATTAACTGTGGTGGTATTGTGTTCCCCAAAATATTGTACACCCTAATAAACTTATCTGGGGTCAGAGACAGAACAGCCACTAGATACAAAGGCTAGAAAATGGTGGCACTCGCCAGGCGGTGGTGGCGCACGCCTTTGATCCCAGCACTTGGGAGGCAGAGGCAGGTGGATCTCTGTGAGTTCGAGGCCAGCCTGGTCTACGGAGCGAGATCCAGGAAAGGCGCAAAGCTACACAGAGAAACCCTGTCTCAAAAAACCAAAAAAAAAAAAAAGGAAAAACTTTGCCGGGCGGTGGTGGCGCACGCCTTTAATCCCAGCACTCGGGAGGCAGAGCCAGGCGGATCTCTGTGAGTTCGAGGCCAGCCTGGGCTACCAAGTGAGTCCCAGAGAAGGCGCAAAGCTACACAGAGAAACCCTGTCTCGAAAAACCAAAAAAAAAAAAAAAACAAAAAAGAAAATGGTGGCACTCACACCTTTAATCCTAGCATTCCAGAGGTAGAAATCCCTCTGGATCTCTGTGAGTTCAAGGCCACATTGGAAACAGCCAGGCATGGTGACACATGCCTTTAATCCCAGAAAGTGAGCCTTTAATCCCAGGGAGTGATGGCAAAAACAGAAAGAGATATAAGGCGTGAAGACCAGAAACTAGAAGCTTTTGGCTGGTTAAGCTTTTAGTCTTCTAGCAGCAGTTCAGCTGAGATTCATTCTGGATAAGGACTCAGAGGCATCCAGTCTGAGGAAACAGGATCAGCTGAGGAACTGGCAAGGTGAGGTAGCTGTCGCTTGTTCAGTTTCTCTGATCTTCAAGCATTCACCCCAATAACTGGCTTCAGGTTTGATTTTATTGATAGGACCAGTTAAGATTCATGCTAGAGTTAAGCTTTTAAAGCAAGCATTTGCCAAGGGTGGGTTTCTTCACTTTGGCCCCATCTGTATGCCTTTGAGAGACACAAAGCAGTGCTGGGTACTCGGGAATCATGACACAAGTCACTGATGTGACAGGTCAGAAGGCTGGGCTGTCATTTCCTGGAGCCCAGCTCTGAGTGAGTCTTCTTTGTGTCTGCTCAG
The DNA here is from genome assembly GCF_007827085.1 of Peromyscus californicus insignis. Lineage (NCBI taxonomy): Eukaryota > Metazoa > Chordata > Mammalia > Rodentia > Cricetidae > Peromyscus > Peromyscus californicus. The sequence continues at coordinate 59,228,492 of NW_026294413.1, read as the reverse complement.
TGACCTCTCTCTCTGCCGTGTAGTGAGAGAAAGGATGTGGAAAGTGAGCTAGGGAGAGAACTGGGTCTCCTCAGTGACAGGGTGTGTCACTTCATCATAGATTTGCTGTTTTGAGTACATACCCTTTGGGTTCAAATCTCAGCTCATCACTTATCAGGGTGTGATACAGTAGGAATGAGGGACCAACTTTGTGCCTCAGTTTCCTCCCAGGGCTATTGTGAGGACCATATCACTAAGGGTATGGCACACAGAGTGAGGCCAGGCACACAGTGAGTGCTGACAAGTCCTGGATTTGGTTTCTATGGGTATTCAGAATCCAGGGCCCTAGCCTGGTGACCAGTGAGGACAGCAGTGTTTCTGTAGATTTCAGGGCAGTCCCTAGATTCTTCAGTCACTCACTGACCCTTGCTGTCCATCATTACCTGCCGAACCCCAGAAAAGAGTTTGGCTTGTGAGCCCTGCTCATGAACCTGCATGTTCATTTCCACGAGTTCAGTTCTTGACATCTCTTTCTCTTACCCTGAACCTCTGAGGTCCCCTCTCTCCCTATTTTTATATTCACCCTTAATTATGCTTAATCTTTTCAAAACAAATTATTTTGATTTACTCTTTGACAATTTTACACATGTAGACAATGTATCTCGATCATCTTCACTCCCAGCTCCCTGCTCTCTGCCCAGGCACCCCCAACACATCTCTTCCCTCCTTCGTGCCTGCTCATTTTCTGTTTTATTATTGTATTTTTTATTTGTAGCCACTGAGTGCAGCCTGTTGGAATGGTCCTTGATCTTGGTGGCTTGATCTTATGTGTGTCATGTCACCATAGCTGCAGGGAGTTCATGAGTGGAACCATCCTGTCATTTCCAGAAGCCAGCTCTAGACTTTATTGTTAGCATTCAATTGAACAAAGTTTTTTTTTTTCTTCTTCTTCTTTTTTTTTTTTTTCAAGAGAGGGTTTCTCTGTGCAGCTTTGCGCCTTTCCTGGAACTCACTTGGTAGTCCAGGCTGGCCTCGAACTCACAGAGATCCACCTGCCTCTGCCTCCCGAGTGCTGGGATTAAAGGCGTGCGCCACCACCGCCCGGCTCGATTGAACAAAGTTTTATATTCCTTTGGTTGTTTGTTTGTGTGTGTGTGTGTGTGTGTGTGTGTGTGTGTGTGTGTGTTTTAAATCCGAGACGTAGCACACATTTCCCTCTTAAAGAAATCAGCCTGTCTTGCTTTGGTCACCTGGCTTCATGGTTTCTAGGTTCATGGCTTCTGGTGAGAAAGGTTCCACCCAGCCCTGCTGTAGGAAGAGCCTAGTCAGAAACAGAGAAATGGGAGAATGGGTAAGACAAGAGCTCCCCTGGGGCTTCAATGTGTTGTTTTGCTTCGAGTATCAGGACCTTCGCTGCTGTCTCAACAACCTCCTAAAGACTCCGTGTGCACAGCTGACGAGGAAGGGCAAGTTAGACGTGCATGGGGAATACAGCATCTGAGCGCTGAGAAAGTGAGTTAACAACAAACAGAAAATCTTCGAAGTTCCATGTAAATGATGGGGCTGGGGATCCGCTACTACAAACATGACCCCTTGTCATTAGAGAAACCAGAGGATCGATTTCTCTCTCTCTCTCTCTCTCTCTCTCTCTCTCTCTCTCTCTCTCTCTCTCTCACACACACACACACACACACACACACACACACACACACACACACACACACACACACACATACACACACAACTGGGGCAGGTCCTTAGACAACTCCATTTAAGAGGTGGCTCCCCTGAACTCATGGCAGACAACTGGGCCAAGGAGAAGCTCCCTTGCCAAGTCTCCCATGTGTTACTATCAGCTCACACCTCTTTGTCTGCAACTGTCCACTCTCTGTAAAACCTGAACACAAAGGCACATGGCCTTCCCTCTTCCTTTGGTCCCCATTGAATAAGGCTTGAAATTTTATAGGCAAGTCTGTGAGATTTTATCCTGGTCATATTTTTGTTTCAGGTGCTCCACTACAAGCTCAGCAATGGCAGCAGGAGGAATCCACCCTCCCCTACACACATCAAAGGAATTAACAGAGGCTCTGACGCACAACCTTCAGGGACACAATTACCTTGTATATTTTCACTCAAAGATATCCTGATCAACTCCTATGCTGTGCCAACACTAAAAAGTGCTAGTTTTTTTTTTAATTAAAAGTATGGAGAATATTGTTTTACCTTCCTATATTCAGAGAATTTCTTTCACTTACAAATTGTACATTCTTTTTTAAATTTTTATCATTTATGTGTATATGTCTCTGTATGTGTATATGTGCATGTGACTGCAGAGCTCACAGAGGCCAGAAGAGGACATTGGATCCCCTGCTGCTACAGGCACAGAAAACAGCCTTCCATTTTGGCGCCGGGAACTGAATTACTGGTCTTCTAAAAAAATCAGCAGGTACTCTTAACCACTAAGCCATCCCTCCAACTCCATAATCATGTTTTCTTAAATATATAGACAAATCTGGTCCAAATGAAAGCATCATAGTATTCTCAGTGACAAGAGTGAAAAATTCATAAGCCACAAACTCAATCCTATGTACTATACTCAAATACAGAAAACTCAAATTATCCTTTCTACTGTGGTAGTAATGAAAATCTTTCAAATGATGGACTCTTGGGTCTCGAAAACACAGAGCAGGTGCAGATAGCTTTGTCAAGTAAAGCACTTTCCTCCCAAGCATGGGGGACTGATCCCAATCCCCAGAACCCATGTAAAAAAAAATGCAGGTAGGTTGGGGCACACATTTGTAATCCTAATGCTAGGGAGTCAGAACCCCTTTGGTTCTCCGGGTAACCAGTCTAGTCTAATTGGTAAGCTCTAGGTTAGGGAGAGATCCTGTCTCAAAAAAGCAAAGTAAAAGAGAAGTGAATAGAAATACTGATGAACAACATCCAAGGTTATCCTCTGACCTTGACCTCCACATGCACTCAAGCACAAGCGCGCACACACACACACGCACATGCACATGCACACATGCATGCATTTGAACAACAGAGAGGACCAATGGACTACCCACACTCAACTTATTCTTCGGACCCAGGACAGACATTGCTCAGCGTTTGCCTACACAATGATTCCACTTGGCCATGTCATCTCAGCTACTGGCCAGCTGCTCAGGATGCCAGGATGCCACCACTATTTAAGTCACTCCAAATCTCTCCTCAAGCATCTTCCCCTTCGAGAGCAGATCTGTGGTAGCGTGGCTATTCTGCCATGGTGGAATGCCACCTATTCCTCCTATGGATAGGTGCAGGGCTTTGTTTCGTTTTTTGCAACTGGATTTATCTAGCTAGAATTGTGAAAGACAAAGCAAAACAAATGGTGAGCAAGCTCTCTTCCCAGGGATGATTCAGGAGGGGGGTGACAGTTTTTCAGAGCCTTTTATTGCCTTCGAAATGCAAATGCCATAATTTAGCCCCATGGGGAAACACACCATATTGTTATAATTCAGATTACCTACTATATTGAATCAAAGGATGTCACTAAAATGGTAACATATTTGAGAAGCAGTGACATGAAGACAGCCTTCTAATTTCTCATTCAGGAACAAGGACAATGGTTACACTGTGGGAGTCGGTGGTCCTGCGTGTCTCATAAGCCACAGGCTGCTTACCCCTGACACCGCAGGAAGAATCTGTCCCCCTCCACACACTGTCCCAAGCACTGTGACTCAAGTCCTTCTGAGGTAGCTCTGGTCCCCTTTCCTGACACCAGCTCACACCATGTATGACCTCCCCCTCATTGGTCTACCCTGTCTCTTTGCTAGGAAGAGTATATCCTATCACACTCTCTTCTGAACACACTCCCATTTCTCTTTCACCACTCAGCAAAGCATTCCAGAAACGCTGGACTAGTTCTGAGACACGGGGTTATGTCTAACCAGCTCTTACACCCCACAAATGAGAGCTTCATGGTAATCTCTGCCGCCTTCTACAGTACCCGAGTGGCCTTCACCATGTTCCTAGCCCCTTTGATATTGTTTCCTCTTATGAGAACTGGGGACAAAAGAGATAATGATGCCTTTGCTATTTCCATTTTCCCCTTGGGTTCAAATAAAACAATTAATAAATACATCCTTTGAAAGTTTTGATGTTAGGCTTATTTCTATTATCTTATATAGTGACTATATTCACATAACAGTTTTTAAACTTCTGTGCAGGAAGTTGCCTCAGGAAAGGATAGAGCAGAGTTGGCTGCACCACGCACTCTGGGCTCCTCACATCACCTCCACAAGCACACGGGGCTCCCATCTGCTTGATGCATAGTTTTGTTATGGCCTGGTTGCTGAATTTCCTGCAAAGGCCATGTGTTAAAGGCTTGGACCCCATGGTGGTGCTCTTGGGAGGTGGTGGCCTCTCAGGGAGGAGGCAGCTAGTGGGAGATCCTTTAGTCACCAGGGACTGTTGGAACCCAACCTCCTTCTCCTACTTTTCTACTTCCTGGCCATGAGAGCATCAGTCTGTTCTACCACATGCTCCCCAAGATCACCATCCATCCATATCCTCAAACAAAGGCCTAGAAGCAAGGAGTCTCCCTATCATAAGTCAGAACATCTAAAACCATGAATGGAAACAACTTTTCTCTCTGTACCATGAATTGTCTTGAATATTTTGTTATAGTGACAGATGTCTAACACAGGTTCCCAAGAAGACTTCCATTGAGAAATAGTGTCCCACAGTAAATGAGGTTAGAAAACCACTATGAGCTGTTTAGACTTGAACATCATGGGACTGGTTTCAACTAAACTTAGGTCAACTCTTTTTAATGGGTCCATGTATGATACAAAATAATTTTTCCATATAACTATTCCTCAGTATATTGTAATCCCCTTAGAATGAAGCGTGTCCAGAATAACAGCAAATGTCTATTTCAGTGATCTAAATGGGGCAGCCCTTTCTGCTATAAAAGAAGCCAAGTAGCAACTTTTCGGCATCAAAAGGTCTTTCAGATGATGGTCTCCAACCATGGAGCACACTGTAAAGGCCTAAATTTAACAAGCCCATAAACAACCCCTTTCTACACACAAATACTAAGGCCAGTTTCCAAAACTGCACTGGGAACTTGAGTTGAGCAGGGGCATGGGGGAAAGGAAACTTAGAATGAGATACAATGTCGTGTCTGTATGAAAATGTCACCAAGGAACCCATTGTGTTCTATGCTGACCTACAGGGAATTCAGAGAAACGGTAATAAGATTGGGAAATAATGGTGGAAAGGCTGTTTCTGAAAACCAGAGTCAGAAGGAGAAAAGCAGCAAGAAGGATGAGGTGAACTACCCAGAATCCCAGTGATGACAAACATGGACAGCCTTCAGTGGAGAGCACGGATTTGAGACATACGAATTCCTGTCTCCGGCCAACACCAAGGTTACTGCAGAATTCCATAGGAAACTACAGCATGCAGCCGTATGATGAGGAGCTGTCTTCCTGAGCGTATGGAAATGATGAGCTGGGGTGCCTCAGGGGACAGCACCAGGAAGAAATGCAGTGGCTGGAGCATACTTTCTAATCTTAATAAAGCCATTAGTGAAGGCAAGAAGTAAGGCCACAGTTATAGGTGGACAGAGGTCCATTGTTAACCCTGGCCTGGGTGTGGCACCAGCCTCACCCCAGGATTAGCTAGAAAGGCCACTGCATGCATTCCAAGAGGCACCACCTGGTCAGGTCCTTTGACTCCATCAGCCTATTTCCACAATATATAAAGAATTAAACCTAAATAATAAGCAGTATAGACTTTCCTGATTTCCAGTCCTTTCAAACCACGATCCTATAGAGATGTCTGTGACCTATGGCTACACTGAATGCAAGCATTTTCACTCAGTGTCAAATAAGACCAAGCTTTAATCTTGTGCGAGCACATTCCTGGGTGAGACTGCAGGAGCACCTTGCCTTGCTCCTTGTTGGAAATGGAGTCGCCTGCTGTCTGCCCCAGCACAAAGCAGGCTAGCTTCCTGCAAGATTCTTGGAATTCCCCTGTCTCTGCCCTCAATCTCTGGGGCCTCAGACAAGTGCTGCCACACCTGGCTCTACTGCATTCTGTGGATTTGAACTCAGGCCCTCACACTTGCATGGGAAGCTTTGCCCACTGAGCCCGATGGAACCTTATTCTTGTATGTGGAGATAAAGGAATGGGGAGGTGGCAGTTGAGCTCAGGGTCAGCAAGTCTGTACAGTACCGAAGCCCTTCTGGGGGTCAGGAGAGGAAAAAGGAAGACTTGAAACTGGAACCATTTCTCCCTGAGATTCAGCTTCCTGCAGGCTGTTGAGATGGGTAAAGATTGTGTTGGGGGCAGGGAAGGAAACAAGACCCTTTGGGGGAAGGTCTGGAAGCAAGGAGCAGCCTGCTCCTGAGCCAAGTTGTCGTATGCAGACCTGCAGGCCTTTCTGACAGACAGAGAGAAAGAAAGATACCCCAGTTGGCTCAAGATGGCAGCCAGGTCTACTCCTCACTCAGCTTCTCCTGCCAGTGTGTGAGCGGAAAGCTCTGAGCTGTGCCCAGCCCACCCTCCCTCAGTATCCTCCACACAGCAGATCTCTCCGGCCTGGAACCCATGTGTCGTCGTCGTCGTCGTCGTCGTCGTCTTCTCAGTCAGATATGTCACGTGCCATGTTTGCTTTGATGGTCTAAAACCCAAGACCAACTGGGGAATGTGAGCCATGGTGTTCTGGAAGTTGCTGTGCGGTGGTGGTCCCAGCCTCCCGCAACCAGAGCCTACTTCTACGAAGCCCTGGCGTGACACCACACCTTCTGAGCATCCACAGGCTTTTCGCTTGGTGATGATCAGATGAAACATTTGAAGATTTTTGCTTTCTGCATGGTTGGTGATGCCTTTCTGGAAAAATTCCACATATTTTTAAGGCCTCTGAAATGTGCAGGGGTGAACTTCCAGAACAGTGTTTGCCAGTGTGGATATAAGCAAATGTAGGCTGGACTGAACCATCTGAAACTATTGATATCCAGCTTCCTTGGCTCACAAAAATGACAATTCATACCATTCAGCCTGAGTTTACTCAGCACAGAGGCCAACAAAATTCACAGGATGTGGCCACCAACATAAATTCAGCCGCTGTATGTGGTGCATTCTGGGGACTGAGAGCCACACTCATGTTTTACTGCGGTACAAACTTAAGTGTGGTAATGTACATCAAACACTTAATAGACTACCTGGAACATGCACCACACCCCTACACAACTGAGATCACCAATATTCCCTGTGGCAATATGACTTCCACTGGTTCTCAACACTGTGGGATAAAAGAAAAAACCCCTGAGGTGGAACAGCCCTGACGGGACTGTTACACCAAGTGCGCTGGAATTTCTCCTGTCATTTTAGCGTAGCAGTGTCATAAAATACATCTCCTTTCCTTTCATCACATGGCCTTTCTCTGAAGTCAGCACCCCTGTCCCCTGCAAGAGACGGCAGCTTCCCCCATCACGGCTTGAGAGGCTCTTCACACTACGTTAGAGCTTCTCTAAGGTTCTTACAGAGGAAAGGAGAGGGACTGAAGGCAGAGCTCAGTGGATATAGTGCTTGCCACCCAAGTGCAGGTATGATCCCCAGCACCCACACAACAGCTGGGTGCACCTGTAATCTTAGCACCGGGAGGAGGAGATGGGAGGATCTCTAGGGCTTGTTGGCCCTGCTAGCTGAGTCAATGAGCTCCAGGTTAGTGAGAGACCCTGTCTCAAAAATAAGATAGAGCACAACTAAGGAAGACATTCAGTGTCAACCACCAGCCTCCACATGCATGTACACAGACGTGCATACACACATGAATACATACATATATACATAACAGACACAGAGAGAGAGAGAGAGAGAGAGAGAGAGAGAGAGAGAGAGAGAGAGAGAGAGAGAGAGAGAGAGACTATAAATACACTGTGTATTTAAGAGTGAAACACCACCAAAGATTAAGTATCTGGCCCTAAAACAAGGGTGCCCATCTCATTCATCTTTGACTACTGTGATTTCTTCTCTATTTTTCTCCCTACCTTCAATCAAAGCTGAGGTCAAATGTCATACAAAATTTAAATGCAACTGCAAGATTTGTTCGTTTAAGTTCCTCTGCTGGTTCCCTTGGCAACAGCTCCAACTCTCATAGCCTACCTCGGCTACAGAATACTCCAGCAAGAGTTCTCTGGAGCTGATTTCTTAGAAAGCCCACAGTGAGAGCTGTTTGTAAAACAGCATTTGAACAGAACATGTAATGACATTGACATTGTTAAACAAAGAATTCAAGTGGGCTCTTTGCAGACATATTTCAACTAGACATTTGGTTTAGCTGCCATGTTCTGTCAAAGGAAGCTTTGTCCTCCTGAATATCCCACTCCTGTCTCTCTAAAACACTCAGGGCTTTTCTTGGGTCACTGTGAGACTGAAGAGCCCAGATGCAAAGCATACAGTCACAACGGTCCGCTGACTGTACAGTAGCCATGTGCCACAAGGACAATTACTCTAGAGCCCATGCCAGACAATGAACTCCACAGCCCAAGGGCTCTTGTCTCCTGACTTTCCTAGGGAGATTAAAAGACAGGTATTCACCCCAAATAGAGAGATGACAGACCAAAGCTGTCTGGTCTAGCCTGGTGGAGTCTTTCAGGGTTCCTTACAGAACATGGGTGACTTAAGGGCAGGTGCACCATGGAAAAGCTCCACCACCTCCAGTCAACCTTTGATCTCCTTTTTGTGTATGTGTGTGCTGGCTCCTGTATGGGTGGGTACACGTATGGGCACAAGTGTGTATGTACATATGTGTTTGTACCTGCAGAATCCAGAAGAGAACTTAAGATGCCATTCCGTAAGTGTCATGCTGTTTTTCTTGTTTGAAACAGGGTTTCTTACTGACCTGGAATGTGCCAATGAGGCTGGGCAGGCTGGTCAGAGAGGCCTCCAGGAATGTGCTTGTCTCTGCCTCCCCCCCAGCAGTGGGGTAACAACCATGGGCCACTAGAGCCAGCTTTTAAAATGGGGGTTCTAAGGACTGAATTCAGGTCCTTGTGCTTGCAAGGCAAACCCTTCACTTACACTCTAGCCCTTTACCTCACGTATATTTTAACATTTTTAAAACCCATGTGTAGCTGGGGCAGGAGAGGCTACAGGTCAGAACCTCAGGGGATGGTCAGAAGACTATATGGAAGCCTTAGGACCCTTCCTCTTCCCTCCAAGAGGTATTGTTAACTGCCCCATTGCCACAGGCCTATCTGCTATGTGGTTCTATTTATCTCACTGCTGTGACTATGGGCCAAGGTGTCTTGTAAGTCATCAGAGCCACTCTGCCCCATAGTGAAGGACAGCATGTCAAGCTGGGAGGACACACTGAAATGTTCAAGCAGAAGGTGAAAACTGACAGTGCTGGTGTGTGTGTCACACAGACAGCAACAGGGATGCAGACATGAATTCAAATCCCCACTTTGTATCAATCAGTTGGCCCGAGAAGCTCTACATGCAATCTGTCTGATGACTCCAGCAAGAGCCACACTGGTGACGTCGAGTGCGGCTTGTCCCAGCGGGTGGGCCCCAGGTCCAGGTCCAGGCTGTGGGGAGCTAAATCTTTTCTTGTTTCCTTGTCAAGAGCAACCAATTTGTGCCTGGAATTCCACGACACTCACTCCCAACAGCAGAGCGGAGAGACCCAGACAGGGAAGCGTGACCACAGGTGTGGGGCAGCTCAGACACAGGTTATTCCAGGACAGAATCTGAAGAGGCGGGTGAATGAGTAAGAATGTGCATCCACGTGAGAGTCCACCTCAGAGGATCACCTCTGTGACAGCTGCTGTGCCTCATGCTCTCCAGTACAACCCTTCACAAAGCCATTGAGCTTTGAGCTGTGCACCAGCACTAATCAGTGACTTTTCCATCTTGGCACTGCCGAGGCTCAGGTGTGGCCAGGCTCAGAGGTGGTGGGATGAGCTACACAGATGGTGAACGGCAGAGCCAGAATTTGAATCCAGGCTAGCAGATCTTACATGTGTCAGAAGGAGATGTCTGAAATTCAGTTGTGATGTCACCATGGCCCTGCTTTCACAACATGCAGGCAAAATCACGACCAAGATTATCTTATCCAAATGCCTTCTTGGTAGAGGGCCTGGAAGCCAGTGCACCCCCATGGGACCTCCTCTTTCTAACATGTGTCAATAATTATGACTACTAGAGGGTAGTCATGAGGATACAATGCACTGCAATGCACAGTGGCTGATGCTCCATCAACAATGACCCCCAGCCTCCAACCACTCTTACTAATGGTCCTTGAAAAAACATGGTTCCAAAGGTTCCCCTCAGGCAGGTGAGATGGTGCACACCTGTAAGCCCAGCATAGGAAGATCAAGAGTTCAAAACAATGAGGGGAATACCTTAATAGCACAGGTTGGGGAACCACAAACATGTTTCCAAACTATCTGCACCCAGTGACTTTCCAACCCTGAATGTTGGGCAGTGCTAGGCCTTTAAAAGGCACTCTTATAGAACTCAGCTAAAGCTGGGTCCCTGTTAAAAGAGGACAATTTCTACAAGGCCAGGCCTGCTGTAGAAACTCCCAGCCTTCCAGCCCAAGTGTCTGTATATAAATGGCCCTAAGGCAGTTCTCCTAAGTGTGGAGTCTAGCAAGGCTGGAAGTCCAAACGCTATTGATGAGTACTCCCTCTGTGACCTGTCTGCCCTGTGACTGCGATGCTGAGTGAGCCATAGACTTTGTGAGTCAGGCACTTGGCAGCATACTCGTTAACTATTGTGCAGGGTTGGTGTTGGGCTTTTACATGTCCTGGGAGTTCATTCATGTTACAAAGCCAGGCTACTGGAACAGCAGCCTTGCATGTCTCAGACATGGCTGGGAAACTGGGAAAGACCGCTCTTTGTTCTTGGGTGGGTCACAGAATACTCTCCTTTCTGAACATTTGTCTGCCCTAAGAGCTCGATGTGGTAATATTATTAGGAGGCACATTTCTTGAAGATAATGTGGCCCCAAGGGTGGATGCCTTTCTGAGGATCCATGCCTTTCTGAGAAGCTTCCTCAGCTCAGCAACGAGGTGGTCATCTACAACTCAGGAACAGTTCTCACCAGAAGCCACAGGTCCTTGGACCGTGGATGCCTCAGCTCTGTAACTGCAGGGAATAAACACCTGCTGCTTGAGCCTCCAGAGCTACAGGGCTCTGCTGTAGCAGCCCACACTACAATGTTACTGTAACCAGGCCCTGATGCTACTGAGAACCATGCCACAAACACATCGGAGCAGGGCCTGGCAGGGCTGCAGCTATGCAGGGATCTGACACGAGTGATGGCAGAGAAGCCATTGGAGAGTCACATTTGGGATGGGCGATCTTGTCAACTTGATGAGATTGATACCCATTTGTCTTCCGTCTTGATTACAAATCATTATGGAAACAAACCTCTGAGCATATCTGTGAGGGAGAGTCTCTATTGGGTTAAGTGAGGCGAAAAGACCCACCTTGAATACGGGAGACACCATTCCACAGCTGGGGTACTGGACTGAGTAGAAAGGAGACTCAGTGAGTTGAGCACCAGCATTCACTACTCTCTGCTTCCTGACTGTTGATGCCACGGGACCAGCTGCTTCATGTTCCTGCTGCCGTGACTTTCCCTCCACGATGGGCGGCACCCTCAAACTGTGAGCCTAAATAAACCCTTCCTTCCTTCCTTCCTTCCTTCCTTCCTTCCTTCCTTCCTTCCTTCCTTCCTTCCTTCCTTCCTTCCTTAAGGTATTTCCTATGAGAAAGGTAACTGACACAAAGTTGTTTTGTGAATGGAGACTTCACTTCCTCTGGCCCAACTCCCTATTCACAGAATGATCAGGACCTATGTCACATCAATGAACAGCACACTCAGATGAATGGAAAATGGCAATCAATCTTGAGCATTTGATTGACAAATTGGGCAGTTCCACTCTGCAAAACCTTGAGAAGAGACAATGCATATCAATCTTCCCTGGTTTCCCCTTTTTAATCAGTTGAGAAACCAAAACCCTCAATCACATAGGAGGCTTATCAACGTTGTTCATGTCTTCCCCATAAAGCCATTGCTTCCAATTAGAATAACTGCTTTTTTCCATTAAAGGAAATGGCATGCAATAGGAGCTGTTGCTAGCTGCATAAGAGAGAAAGCAGAGTTTCTGCTTCTAGGAAAAGGCATCGTCAAGTGCCTTCTGTTCAGGTCAGCCTAATGTTTTGCCCCCAGGTCAGAACACATGCAGCAATGGAGTCTCTGGGCTGGCTGCCAGGTGACACTTGTCACAGGCAGTGGGGGACATCTTCTGAGCCAGTGGTTATATGCATGTAAACTAGAATCTCTGTGTGGAGCCTGGAGTTCCAGATCACTAATCAATAGCCAATAATTCCTTCTCTGAGAGGTCAGAATTACACGTCAAGAAACTCAGCAGCCCCTACTTGCTGCTCAGATATTTGCAAACACCATCTTACCAGGACAGAGTGCCTGCCCTGTGGTCATTACCTTTCTCTTTGCAAGCTAATTGCTACCTGCCCCAATCCTGCCTAAGTGAAAACAATTAAATGCTACTTCATCTCTCTCCTCTGCTCAGCCTGCTTAGACCCCATCAACTGGAGGTCATTTCTGCCCTGCTTAAATTTCCACTGACTTTGTGCTGTGTGTAAAACATCTGGCCTCCCATGCTGCACTGTGGGTGTGAATGCACATACGCCCCCTTTTCTTCAGGAGAGAAGAGTCCATATCAAATTCACCTCTGTATCCAGGGTGTGTGAGAGACAGTCCATCGGGAAGGAAATAAACAGGAAACAAAGAGACAAAGGAAGGAGCCGGAGCCTGTGTCCTTTCCAATAACTTTTATGGTTGTGGAATTGGCGAAAACAAGCTGAGCTTGCTCCACAGACCATTAACATTTCCATAGCCATGCTCAGCCTGCTAATAAAAGCATGCGCAGGATTCTGAAAGGCCCTATAAGAAAGATTTTATATCCTGGTTTTAGCATCTCTGGCATCTGTGGTATCTAAAACCCAAAAAGGCGATTCCTCTGAGGTGTTGTTAGCTTTCTATGTGCGTTCAAAGCCACAGGGACAATGTGCTGGACTCTGCTTAGAATGCTAGTTTCTAGCCACTGCAACACACACACACACACACACACACACACACACACACACACACACACACACACACCTTAGCTACCACTGGAATTGTCATTTGTTTTGTATGCTTTCAAAGGCACCGTGAGAGCCATAGCCCTATGCTATTATTGGCGCTGCCCACTTCCCTGTGTGATATCAAAAGAGCCCTCCAAAGTTTCTTTGTGTGTGCAGTTCCATGTGAGCATGGAGTGACGTGAACATTCTTTTTCTGGTGAAATGCCTCGTCCACAAAGCCAACCCAATTTTTATCTAATAGTTTCCCAGTGAAGAAAGGTCTAGAGGGCAATAATCCAAATAGTAACAGCCCTTATTTTACCCATGCTGACAGAAAGAGAATGGTGTCTGTGGTACCCTCAAATCTGAAATAATATTCACATATATGGAGGAATTTAACATATCAATACTCTCATGGTAGGGATTAAGATTCCGGTTGATATTTCCATTGAGTCATATATCAGCCAAAGTTCAAGCTCTCAACTTCCCCTGAACTGTAGTTACCTATTATGGTGGAATTCAGGCAGTCTCTAAGCATTCAAAGCATTCCTCTGCACCACAAACAGTCAGCATTTCTTACCTGAGCCTTCACCAGGACAATGATCTGATGGGTACCAGGGAGAGGGGGTGTGCCCTATGCTGTGCTAAACATTTACCATCCATGATAATGCCAGTAATTCAGCTCAGTCATTGTTATCACCTGAAGTACATCTCATGTGCCCTGCCTCCCCATCCATATTCCCTGTCATTCCTAAGGGCTGTCAATACTGCCAGCACATGGATGGGTAGGGGCATATGGGCACACAGTCTAAGATTCATAATACTACTACATATTACATATCATGTACTCTAGATATGCATGTATGTATCTCTAGAGGGAGAAAAGGAAAATGCAGGACATGGAGCTAGTGTTGGCTGAATACTGACTCTATGTGAGCTAGACACAGAGCTTCACCAGGTAAGGAGGATGCAGACTCAATTCACTTACAGACATAGAATGCCTGGTCCCCAGTTCTTTGCTTTTTGGGCCTCCTGTGGCTAGGATGGAGGACTGAAAGGGGGATTCATGCTGCCATTAGCAGCTCCTCCGCCTTTCTGATGTGCACCATCCAAGCCAACGGAACCTGAGGTTTGGCTCTGTGTCCATCTCAGGCTTCCTTCCTGCTGCCGTCGCTTTTCTGTCCTCCCCAGGATCCTCCATCTTTTGTCTTTTCTGATTTTTAAATTTGTTTTCTTACTTTCAACTCTTGGAGATCATACAATAGATTTTGATCATATTTACCTTCCTTCCACCAACTTCCCCTAGATCCATTCCCAGTCTATACACACCCAACACTGTGTCTTTTTTTAAATGACCCACCTAGTCCAGCTTGTGCAGACCGTATTCTCTTGGCCATGGGGTCTTTCACTAGAGTATGGTCAGCATACCAGGGGCCACATCCTTAAAGAAAACGAACTCTTCCTTTCCCAGCAGCTATCAACTGCCAATAGATCCTCGGCTAGGGCTGAGACTTTGTGCCCACCTCCCTCCTCCATGCTGCATCTTCACACTCGTGGACTGCTTGACCATAGGCCGCCAGACAAGAGTGGGAGATGGGCACTGGCTCAATGATAAACCACGGAAACATTGTTTCAGGTCCTTTCTTCCCCTCATTATTTTATATATGCTTCACTTCATTCAACTCTCTCACAACCCTGAAAGATGTATGTGTATTTAATTCTCATTTTTAAAGTCAAGTACATTTTCCAAATGTCTTAGCTCCAGCAGTCAACTTGACACAACCCAGAGTCCCTGGGAGAAGGAAACCTCAGAGGAGGAACCGCCTCCACCAACTGGCCTGTGGTCATGTCTGTGTCTGTGATCCATTGTCTTTATTGCTAATTCATGTATGATGGCCAAGGCCACTGTGGGTGGTGCCAACCATAGGCATGTGAGCCTAGGTTATGTAAGAAAGTAGACTGAAAAAGCCACGGAAGCCAAGCCAGTACGCGGCACTCCTCCACCAACTCTGCTTGAGTTCCTGCCCTGACTTCCCTCAGTGATGATGGACTATGACAGGGCCATGTAAGCCAGATGAACCCTTTCCTCCACCAAGCTGCTTTTGGTCATGGTGTTTATTACAGCAACAGAAACCAAACCAGAAGAGGGTAATCCCAGCACTCCTAAAGCAATATAGGAATCAGGTGCAGTACTGTGCATCTATAATCCCAGCACTCCTAAAGCAAAATGGGAATCAGGTGCAGTACTGTGCAGCTATAATCCCAGCACTCCTAAAGCAATATGGGAATCAGGTGCAGTACTGTGCATCTATAATCCCAGCACTCCTAAAGCAAAATGGGAGCCAGAGACAAGGTAACTCCCAGAAGCTTGAGGGCCAGCTAGCCTAGTATCCACAGCAGTAAACAACAAAAGACCCTGTCTCAAATAAGGTAGTAGGTAAGGACCAACACATGAGATTGTCCTCTGACCTTCACACACATAGTGCCATGGCACACATGTGCATACACATACACACACACACACACACACACACACACACACACACACACACACGATTATATACTAGTAGAAAAATGAACACGAGGAGACAGCACATTGCCCAGTCTAAAGGTCCAAGAAACACTCACAGTCAAGACACTTGGAAGTTACCCAAAGAGACAGACTGTCTTCCTGAGCACCTGTCCTGCAAAAGGTCAATGTAAAATACAATGAACAGAACAGGCTTTGGACGCCACTCACTCTTGCAAGCCCACTACACAACAAGCACGTACAAGCTTTTATTGGATGACTGGCATGAGAAGGAAGAGCCAAGCGACAAAGACCTTTACTGCAGGTGGAGAGGAACCAGGTGCAATATGGCAGCCCTTTCCCTTCAGGGAGACCCGCTGAACAGTACCTCAAAGGTTCCACCTCAGGAGAACAGGCTAATGTGAGTGGTTCAGAGTCTAGCAGTCAAACTACAGGAATTCCAGTGGTACCATTGGACCTCCAATCTACATACGTTAATGTTTTGTCCTGTTGGAATTTTAAGGAGAAACTTTAAAGGTCTCTGAGAACCATCTGGCAACAGTGAGCACCAATCTTCTGTCCTCCTCTCCCCAAATAAACCACGGTCCACAGGCAGGCCCCTGGCATGCTGTGGCTTAGGAACAAATCCCCTTGAAACCCCTGGGCAGGTGGCACATAATCCCATCCAAAGAAATCATCCCACATGTGTGCAATACAAAAGCCAACCTTCTAGAATCTCTGGAGGAAAAAGTACCCCAAATCCAGTAGGACTTAAATATCCATATACCATAAAGATTAAAACAATAGGTGTTTATATCTGTACTGCTTTACCTGTATTTATTCAAACTCTGGTATTTTTAAATTACTGATCCCTCCTATTTGACTACAGACTTTTGACTTTTAATCAAGCTAGCTATGGCAACCCAATTCTTTTTTTATCAATAAAAAAAGTGCCTGAATCCCAGTATCAAAAATTCATTGATTGTTTTGATGTCAAAAAGAAGGCTTCAGGGAGTGTGCCTGCATTTTGGAGTCCCTCTATGGTTACCAGATGATACAGGGGATTTGGGTTCTTAGTCTTGTCAGTAAAAGAATTTAAGAATAGACAACAGTGAGAGCCCAGGACAACTTCATTAGGGTTTAAAAGAGGAAAAACTTCAAGACAGGCAAGCTATAAACCTCCTGCCCAAAGAGAAGCATGGAGGAGAGAAGGGAAAACATCATGCCATTTAAGCTGGCATAGGGGTCAGACACATGGTGGATAGGCAGACACATAGTGGGCAGGTAGACACATGGTAGACAGGCAGACACATGATAGACAGTCAGACACATGGTAGACAGGCAGACACATGGTGGACAGTCAGACACATGGTAGACAGGCAGACACATGGTGGACAGTCAGACACGTGGTGGACAGGCAGACACATGGTGGACAGTCAGACACATAGTGGACAGTCAGACACATGGTGGACAGGCAGACACATGGTGGACAGGCAGACACATGGTGGAGAGAAGTCTCTAGAAAAAGAAAGAAAGTCCAAAATGTCAGCAAAGTCCGAAGTGTTAGGGAAAGCATGCTTAGAACAGATACAGGAAGAAGAAAAGGGGAAATGGCGCTCCTCTGAATACTCCAGGAACTCAGGCAGACTTAGGAAGCAGATTACCTGCAGCCCCATAAGCTACTGCACTTAGGATGGGAATCTGAGGAAGGAAAGGCACACTGTCTCATTGAAGGACTAATTATTCCACCCATCTCTTCAGCATGGCTTAAGCATGAACCTGCCTTCCTAGAGGTGGTCCCTAGCTAAGTGATTGACCACAGGGTCATCTGTAATGTTAGGTCTCCAGCCAGGGGAGGGTTTTTCCACATTAACAAGACCTCTAGAAATCATCAATTCCTCCACTAACATCTTCTCACTGTTCCAGAGACACTCTACTCTGACCACAGCTGCCCTTGAGAAACAAAACAAACCATTAAAGTGACCACTAAACACAAACATGACCTCTAAACCATGGTTCGAAATGGAGTTGCTTAAACAAAGATGGGTACAAATGGTTCAGACGCCACTCATTCCTCCATGCCATCAAAACTTTCTCGCGGCTGTGATGGTTCCTGCCAGAGTGCGCCAGGCCTGATCTTGTGCCCTGGGCTCTTGGAAGAATGGTTGACATCACTGGTTCAAGGTTTCCCACCACGGTCAGGCTTTCAAACAAGCTGTCTCAAGGGCACTGACACCACCGTGGAAGCCATTTCTACGGCCACACCAACAGTCAACAGAGGCCCTGACCCAAGCTCTCTCCCTGCAGGCATTCCAAGTCTAATCATACACAGTAGTGCACAGGATGTGGAAGTCGGACAGTCTCCCAGCAGTCAAGGAGCGGCCCCAAAGGAAGCTCCAGCCTTCCGTGCTCCATGGAACAATCTGTCACAATTACTGGACTCATCTGGTAGATCTGGAAGACTAAGCCAGTCCACTGGGGTCACTCATGACTGACAAAGAGCAGCAAGGACTTCAGCGTAAGGAGGAGAGTGGCGAATTACGTCAGGGCCTCTTGTTGAAGTGTATGCTTTCCTTTACTCTCACCATTTAATATCTCTATTTAATGACAAAATGAATTATCCTCCAAAATAGCAAATGTTCACTACCTTGCTAAATAATAAAATACATTTTCCCAGCACACAAACTGATCGTTTTACTCTGACACCAGAACTGATGTAAAATTACATGTCATGAATTATTCATGTCACTCAATTTAATTCAATTATTTTTACTGAATTCATATCTAATCCATAAAAAAAATGTTTAACTCAACCACCCCCCAAATCACGTCTGCATCCTTGAATAATAGATTTCTTGCAAAATTTCAAGGAAGATAAGTGGCTATCTGGTTGGAAACGGCGAGGCAGATCACAATCACAATGACGAAAATAATTTTAACTATTTAGCCATACCTCCGGTTCTATTTACCGACTGATGTCTCATGGAAGATAGCCTATTTAATATCAAACTAGAATCAGAGCAGCAGGGAGAGCGTCTCAGATCCAATTACAGCACCAAAGCCGTCTGGCTCTTCTGCAGAATTCATACCTAGAGCAGGCAAGCAGCCTAAACGTGGCAGCGCCACACCCAACGAAAACTCAAGCTGGAACCTGCTGAAAAGGACTCCCTGAATGGCCCAGGGAACGCCATCTTCCCTCTCTCCCTAGACAGAAGCCCTTTGCTGCCCACATCATCATACCAGCCCCCACTTCGCAGCCTTTTCTTACCACTCACCCCCCCGGAAATGTTGACAAACACACTGATGGTCACCACTTGTCTTCCCATCTGCCTGTCCATCCCACACCCTGGCATCATTTGGAGCCATCTCAATGTCCGCAACAAGACCCTCTGGCCTCTAAGTTCCTCTGTATCGTTGAATTCCCTTTGCTTACACGACCCCCATGGTAGCTATCTCCAGACATGTACCCCTCCACCCCTGCAGCCCCCGGGCCAATAGGCCATTATTTGCACTGCCTTACATGGTATTCCCGTCACACCTGCTCTCTGCCAGCATCACACTTTGACAGCCTCAGCTCTACTCTGTTCTCTGGTGTGCTTCCCTTTCCAGCCAGAGCACAATTCAATTTCTCTCTCTGTCTCTCTCTCTCTCTGTCTCTCTCTCTGTGTCTCTCTGTCTCTCTCTGTGTCTCTCTCTGTGTCTCTCTCTCTGTCTATCTCTCTCTGTCTCTCTCTCTGTCTCTCTCTCTGTGTCTCTCTCTGTCTCTCTCTGTGTCTCTCTGTCTCTCTGTCTCTGTCTCTGTCTCTCTGTCTCTCTCTCTCTCTTTCTCTCTCTCTCTCTCTCTCTCTTTACAGAGATTAGTTTGCTTGCTTGTTTTGAGACAGGGTCTCATGTATCTCAGCCTGACCTCAAATTCCATGTAGGTAAAAATGACCCTAAACTTTGAGCCTTCTGCCTGTACCTCCCAAGTACTGGGATTACAGATGTGCACCACTGCACCCAGTTTATGGGGTGCTGGGGATGGAACCTTGAGCTTCATGCATCCTAGGCAAGCACTCTACTGAGCTACCCGCCCATCCTGAGAGCTCTTTTATCTTTTGAAACCCATCATGCTGTGGATTCACAGGGACAGGCTCCGTATCCCAGGCTCCCACTGAGTGGATTGCTCTGGGCAGAGCAGGCTGCAGCTTCCACTGAGCCCTGATCTCTTTCCTTCTGACTTCTTCCTTCGGTCATTTCTCTCTACCAGCTTCAGGAAGCTGTCTCGACTCCTAAGGGAACTGTGTGCTTGATAGCTACTTTTACTTAATTTATTTATTTATTTTAGGTAAGAGTCTTGCCTGCATAACTTGTTTGTTAACAGCACCTGCCGCATGCTGGGCAGTGCCATTAGCTCTTTCAGCGTTACTATGGTAACACATGGAGCATTCTTTTTAGAATGGTGCCACTCCTATGATGTTCACAATCCCACCTTTCTGGTAAATTCATGTCTGCAGTGGCCAAAGGCGCAACTCCACATTTCTACAGAAATTGAGAGCTGGAGTTAGAACTCAGAGATCCTAAAGTAGTTTAAGAATATAGTGTGGGGGTAAAATGTCCCACACAGACCTATAATCTGAAACTTGGCACCCAGCTGGTGGTGGCATTTTGAGAGATTGTGGAACCTTTAGGACGTGGGTCTGGGGAAGGGTGCGCTTTGAGATTGATAACCAGTCTCATTTCCAGTCCTGTCTCTGCTTCCTGATCCATAGGGATGCAGGCAAGCAGGCCCACGATCACCCACCAGCACGGAGTCACCAGGCCTTCCCTGCTGTAGTGGACTGTGCCTCCTCAAACGGTTAACCAAAACAAATCTTCCCTCCCCTACGCTGCAACCATATCCACGCCACCAAGTCCTTGGACTGTCTGAACACCTGTCTCTCCTTTCACCCAATCCTATGGAGCACAGCTGGAGCACTCCACAGCCATGGATTGGTGCAATGACAAGCATGGACTCTTGCCTCGGGTAGTCAGTGCTCCATGGCACCCTTCTCCAGGCTCCAACAAGCCCTCTCTCCACCTCATCTTTCTCAAACCTTTATGTGCCTCAGGATCCCATGGTATCATCTCACTCCTACTTTGCAGAAAAATCCAGGCACCATCCACCCACCATCACTAGATTTAACCATGCCAAGAGCCTCATGGCACCCACTGTATCCCAGTGGCATGGTTAAGTTACCAGCTTTCACTGAGTTCTTCTAAAATTCTGACATGACTTGAATGCAAACAAAAGTTTCTGTGTGCGTGTGTGTGTGTGTGTGTGTGTGTGTGTGTGTCTGTCTGTCTGTCTATGTGTGTGTGTCTGTGTGTATCTGTCTATGTGTGTGTGTCTGTGTGTATCTGTCTATGTGTGTGTGTCTGTGTGTATCTGTGTGTGTGTCTATGTGTGTGTGTCTGTGTCTGTGTGTGTGTGTGTGTGTGTGTGTGTGTGTGTGTGTGTGTGTGTGTGTGTGCACGTGTCTGTGTGGTACTTATTGGTCCATGTTTCCATCCATCAGCCTCTTCCAATTAACAGAGCAAGCACTCAACAATGAGAACACCACAGCATTTGTATTTGGCTCTAGTAACCGCACCTTTCAATAGAGGAATTCTTCCATGACCAAACTCAGGCAAGAGAAATGAGGAAACCAATTCCTGACCAATCTCTCGGCTGTCCAGTCTCCTAACAGTGTCTCCCATTGGTCAGCATGCCAGAGGCAGTGCCAGAAAGCCCTTTGGTGCATGTGTAGTCCATCCAGGCATAGATGAGGGTACAGAGGGGATCTGGAAAATCAAATGGAGAGTAACTTTCAGAAGAACTGACGAAGCACAACCCAAACTGAGCCTCAGCAATGCCGAGGGCTCTGCGGGACTTGAAAACAGTGAATCTGTAGTCTGCAGCCACACTGCTATCTTTCTCATAACCACACTCTCCTACTGCCTCTTCTAGCCTAGGAGTAGTAAAACTATGCCAGCTCCCGTGGGCTCTGCTCACCCCCATTGGTTTCTCTGGAGCTTGGCCACACCTTTGTAGATCGTGCCTTTCCTGAACTGCGGTCACTTGTTCACCCCGAGTTCACTTCTTCTACACTCTCAGCCTACCCGAGGAGCTTAGAACACCCTGTAGAAACAACTCCAAAGTTCACTGTCCCCAATATCCTACCCAAGTTGCACTTCTAAAACACAGCCCTCCAGCCACATTGCCTCTTGTGCACAAAGGCTCACCTTCACTGACCATCTGGAACTTTCCAAGAATTGAACACTCAACACTTTTTTTAAAAATCTGCCACAACATCTCTGAACAGTTTTCTCTCCAAGACAAGGGCTGAGTGTGAATCATCTTGGGGACCCACATGCTGATCAGAGAAGCAAACACACAGAGGCACCACACCCCAATTGCTCCTCTATATAAGAGGTACCCACACTTGAGTCCGTCAGCCCACAGCATCAGCGAAGAATGAATACAGCGGGTCCTGTCACTTCCTCCAGATGCTAAGGAATGTGACCAACAAAAACACAAATGACAGGCCCTGCTGTGTCCTGTCATCTTGTTCAACAGGACTCTTTTCTTTCCACAAAGGCCTGTTCATATTTTATTATAAAGATTTGCATTTTATGGACAAATTATATATCACTATTAGAATTTGCCAGAAATAATACCCCAGATAATGGGTCTCCATGGAGCTAATAGCTTCAATTCTCTCGGTGATCTTAGAGGGTGCATATGCAGATATAACTTTGCATTATAAGGAGGCAGAATTATAGTCTATATCAATGTCCAAGAGGCTAAAAGGTAACCCCCCAGACCCCTCCATGTTCACAAGAGGCTCCCAAAGTCCTGGAAACAGGGGTATTTCCTCTATAGTCTCCAAAAAAAAAAAAAAACTGCTTTAAATGTGGCTACAGACTACAGAAGTCACGATAAAAGTTTCAAATTGAGGACTGTGTCAAAGACGATATATTGGGGTAGAGGGGGAAACAGTGGGAAATGAGAACATCAAGATGGCGACAGTTTGGCTGTGGAAAATTTCAGAGACTACAGTGAAGCATTTGGACTTTATTATAACGGTTAATGGGAACTCACAGAAATCTCTTGAGAGGAGATATGGCTAGACCCACAGTACTCCCTCAATGAACTCATAAATCACAAGTAGATATGGCCTCTGTTGTTATTTATATCACCCAAGGGCCACTCTTTCGATGAGGTTGTTGTCCCCCCTTACATGCCCATGGTGTACAACTCTCAGCTGATGTTGAATAAATGGCGAAGAGCCTTTATCATGTAGTCTTTCCTATAATGAGCATGTACACCCACAACTGAGTATCCCCACCAAGGCTATCCAGGCAATGAAAAAAAAAACAAAACAAAAAACGTCACCCAGAACAAGAATGCAGACTCATGAAATTCAATGTATGCCAAAGATCCTCAGCTTCTGCCCTGCATCCCTGTCAGCCCTGTCAGGGGACAGAGAATCAGGAAAAAAAAAAAAAAAAAAACAGTGGGGATTTTCCCTAAAACTTAAACCTTTGACTCAGCACCTGCATCTTTCTTGATGATGGAGGAAATTAAACAGCTCCTCAGAGTGATGAAGGGTTTCTATGTTTGTATTTACACTCTGCCCTGGTCAAAATGATATGTCATATTTGTGTGACTGCCAACAGGAGCGGGAACCTAGGATCTTTCACTATTGAAGCAATCAGAGATTCTTTCACAAAAATGAGGGTAAATGTAGATTTACTCTGATGGTTTCCTAACTGGCTCATCAGAGCAAATAGCCTGACATACAAAAAGTTTAAACATTTTAATGGTAGCAAGAAATCCTCACAGCTATGGCAACAAAGAGCTTGGAATATATTTGCTTGTTCTTAAAGATACCATCATCAGTATCCTTGAATTACTGATTATCTGTGAGCATAAGATGCTGTATTTGATGAGTGACAGATACCATCCCAGCAGCTAAGGTCCTTTCTGACATCCAGAGTGCAGATCTTAGAGCCAGAACCCACACACCCACAACCCTTTCTAACTAAACACATCATGCTGGCCTGTGCTGGGTCAGGAGTTCTGTAGACCCAGCCAGAGAAAGGTATAGATTTTTCAGGTTAACTTTGCTGCCCCTTCCAAGGACTCTTGTGGGGGTGAGGGGTCAGTTTCCCATTACTGGGACATACTACTTGACAAGCAACTCACAGGGGGAAAGTTTTGCTTTTGCCCAGTGCCTAAGGTTTAGGTTCATCGTCCTCGGCTCCACTGAGTCTGGGTCCACGGTGAGGCGGAATGTGCTGGTGAGGTGACTGTGTGGCAGAGGCCGCTTGCCTCTGGACAGCTAAGAAGCAGAGAGAAGGCCTGTGCTCTGAGTTGTCTCATTTTATTCCACGAAGGCCCCCAGCCAATGGCATATGCCGCCCACGTTCAGGATGCTTCTTCCTCCTTTAGTTAACCCTCTCTGGAATAACACTCAGACACACCCAGACATGTGCTTTACTAATCTAGCTGCTTCTTGTTTCACTTAAATGCACAACCAAGACCCTCATGCTTCTCCTCACGCTTCTCCTTCTGGGCAATGCTTCTCCTTTAGTGCTCCAAGTTCTCCCTAGGCCTGGGGAGGTCTTTTTTCCAGTCTCTCTCCAGACTGCCCCATCTTGTCCCATCTTCTGTCATGGGATTCAGCCCCCAACAAAGCAGGGATGCATCTTCAGGAGACAGGCTGCAGCCCTGTTTAGGAGGTGTCGGAAGAAAGGGCACTTAGAAAGTCTAAGACAGAGAGAATCAGTCTCCAAGTGGCCCTTCAGGTAAGATTTGCACAGAGAGGGTTTGGGCAAAGACCAGAAAGGTCTATACTTCTCAGGCTGCACTAGATAAAATGTCACCTTTTTTTCTGCATGCCACCCATAATGAAGCAGTAGCTAACCACAGCAGGGCCTAGGGGAGGCCATGGAACTGGACTGTAGCATGCAGAACGGGTTGTGCACAGCAAGGTTTTTTTCCAAATCCATAAAAGGCTGTGCTGGAATTAGTCTTTGGGCTGAACAACCCTTGACGGTTTTAAAAAAAAAGTTGGGCTGTGAATAGGAAAATGACAGAAACAGAAGGGAAGACCAGGCCATCACGGCTCAGGAAAACAGCTTGCTGAAGACAGCCCGGGCCAGGTACCAGTAAGAGAGCGGCATCTCCTCTGTAAGGACTGAGGAAGGCGCTTGTCACAGATGCCAGAGAAGAGAAGGAAGGACCAGAGGAGTGACTCTCCTGGTGAACATATGGAAGCCATGCTCCGTCAAGAGAGTGTGAAAAAGCCCAGGGCACATTTCCAGAGGTTCTTCCAGAGGTGTTCACCATGCCAAGCTGGTGAGAAGTGAGCTTACATGGATGATTCCTCTAAACAAACTCTAAACCTTTCAGCAGTGAGACTAGCATGGTTGACTCTCTTTCGGCTCCAGACACCCTCCCCATGGGAATCCTGACAGCTAATAAGCTGGGATAGACTACAGGAAGAGCCCCAGGCCCACAGAATCTACAGCCTGGGGAAAAAAATTATCCAGAGGTAATTAAAAATGATATAAAACAGAGAGGGGAAAACCTGTCTGCTATAGTTGTGTGCATGTGCATGCATACACATAGCATGCGTAAAGGCAGACACACACATACCACAGTGTGCATGCTAAGGTTAGAGGACCGCCTCAGTGGTCAGTCCTGACCTGGTTTGAGAAAGGCTCTTTTTATTGCTCTGTCATATGTGCAAGCCACCTGCCACCAGCTCCCAGGCATTTCTGTATCTCCACTTCCCATCTCTCCATAGGAGCCCTGGCATTGCAGAAGACTCAGGTATGCTACAGAAACTCATGTGGGTTCTGGATATTGAAACTCAGGTCCTCATGTTTATGCAACAAGTGTTCTAACCCACAGACCCATCTCTCTCTCCCCTGTGTCTCTTATAATCAGAACAAAAATTTCATCAGAATAGGCCTAGCCTCGCTTGTTTCAAACCCATCCTCAAACAAGGTAGCAATGAAATAATGTAGAAAGACAAAGGACCAGAGTGTAAGCCTCAGTCAAGATAACATGATACCACTGGCCAGGAGCTCAGGTATGTCTGTGGAATGTGTGGATGTACGTGTGATGTAGTCAGACTCAGCTTCCTGCCTTCAAGCCTTGGAATGAAAATCCCAGGCTCTTGAGAAAGAGCAACACTCATCACCCCACTAAGGAAGAGCATGGTCCCCTTGCCCTAATGTCCTAGTCAGTTGTCTGTTGCAGTGAGGAACACCATGACCAAAAGCAAGTTGGGGGGGAAAGGGTTTATTTGACTTACACTTCCATACCATGGCCTATCACTGAACGAAGTCAGGACAGGAACTCAAGCACCACTGGAACCCAAAGGCAGGAGCTAATGCAAAGGCCATGGAGGGCAGGAGCTGATGCAAAGGCCATGGAGGGATGCTGCTTACAGACTTGCTCCTTATAGCTTGCTCAGCCAGATTTCTTATAGAATCCAGGACCACCAGCCTGGGCCCTCCTCCACTGATCACTAATTAAGAAAATGCCCTATATTCAGATCTTACGGAGCATTTTTCTCCACTGAGGTTCCCTCCTTTCAGATGACTCTAGCTTGTGTCAAGTTGGCCTAAGACTAGCCAGCACAGCTAACTCTGTAGATTTTGGAGCTGGGACTTGATTCCAGCTCACTGACTTTTCACTTGTTCCTGGTGTTAACCCCAAGCTAGCAAGGGCTATGCTGCCAATAGTTTGGACTGCAGGATAGTGCCTAAACATTTTTCTGGACAGTTCCCCTGTCTAAAAGATGTCCAGTGAGATTCATGAAATGAATGACTTCACCTCTTCACTAAAATTCCCCATCACACAAACAGAACTACCTAACTCTTCCTTCAGAGACCATATAATAAGAGTTTCAGATGCATAAGTTTGCATGGCATTTTTGCGCCTTAAGAAACAAAGCAGCTGGGCAATGGCAGCACATGCCTTTAATCCCAGCACTCAGGAGTCAGAGGCAGTGGATCTCTGTGAGTTCAAGGCCAGCCTGGTCTACAGAGCAAGTTCCAGGACAGCCAGAACTACACAGAGAAGCCCTGTCTCAAAAAAAGAAATAGAAAAAAAAGGAACAAAGAAAGAAAAGAAACAAAGACAGCATGGATGTCCTTAGCATGCCAATGCTCTGAATACTATTTAAGTCACATTGGGATCAAGCACTAGGAAGGAAAGCGTTAACACTGGCTTGGCCTACCATATCCAATAGGGTTTCTCTGCCAAAGCACTTACTTTAAAGGCAGTCACTATATTCGCTTCGTCTCCTGGCCTTAATTTCAGTTTTGCTATGCTCGACAATTTCAACGCCAAGAGGAAGAGACTGAGTGAGAAAGGGGACGTACTGGTCTGAACCTGGAGAGTTGATCTAATTGAACTGAAAAAAAAAAAATTAAAACCCTCCTCCATCTGCTCGGCACACCTGCTGATGGAGCACAACCACAGGTAGGGAGGAAATCCATCAGAGACCAGTTATAAATAGACTTTTATTTCATCTGCAGAGAGCTTGGCAGCCGAGGTGGGAGGGCCGCCTACGCGCTGGCAGCCAGGAGAAAGCACTGTGCTGCTTTTATGCTTCAGTGGAAGGAGCGGAGAGAAAGGGAGCTAAAACACAATGAAAATGAAAGTGGGATAAAACAAAATGAGGCAAAATTCCCAGCAGCCGATGTGACCGCCAACCACCACACCACGCAGTTTAAGAATGTCAGACATTGCTGTTGAAGGGTGAGGCGACCTGAAGACTCATCATACCCCTCACAGGAACTGAGTGGAGACAGACGGGTTCACCCATCACTTCTAGAACAAGGCTGACATGTGACAACCACCTTTTGGTTATTATAAGGTGAATTAAGAAAAAAAAAAACAAAACATGGCTCTGGGTTTGGTCTTCAGACTGCCCTACCGCCAGCTGATGTACTATTCGCATTTGATGGCTGATGCTAGAGGAACAGCCATCTTTCTCCAGGGACATGGCCCCTGGTAGGCTGCCCATGTTCCAGTGGAAGGCTCTATATCCACACATGTGCTAGCACCACTAATTAGACTCAATAAGCTTTTTTGAGCGCGGGGGGGGGGGGGGGGGGGGTGGCAGGGAGAACATAAACTTAGGAGAGAGATATGAGTGAATGGTCTAAGAGGAATTGGAAGGAGAAGGGGGAGGACATGATCAAAACACATTGTCTACATGTATAAAACTGGGATAGATGGTTGATTTTGATCCAATTTCCAAATGCAGCTAAAATGTAAAGCAGGAGTGGGGAAATGTGTCCATGAAGAAGAAATGGGTATGTCAGAGGGCCATCCTGGACAGAGACCTGGGGTTCCTCCTCCCAGGTGAGTGAGAAGTGCACTTCACATCCTGCTGCCTCTAGAACGGGCCTCACAGCTGGGTCAGCAAACGGCAGTTAACTGGGGAGTCACCTGCAGGGAGACACATGAGAGGATCCACTGGAGGCCAGGACTGCCCAAGGTGGGCCTTACTTGGAACCAGAGACTCAAGGGCAAAATGTCAGCAGTTCTATTTCTAAATAAGGCCCTGGAGAAAGAGGTGAGGGAGAAAGGGGAGACTATAATCATCTCACTTGCAGAAGTGTAGGCTCTCAGAAACCTCCCTCATCCCCAAGAACATTAAGGGTATCATCAAGAAGATAATGACCCGCTATTCTGTCGCCACCAAGGACAACAAGAGAAATGGGATTGGCTGTGTCAAGGGAGAGCTAGGTTAAATGGAAGAGCTTCCTGGCAGCAAAGGTTATTAAACACCGGGAAGGGAGAGCAGTGGAGATTAGGGGTGCTCCCTGGAGGTCTTTCAAAAAGCAGAATAGCTTGCCAACTACGTAGGGTCACTTAGGTGCAGTTCTGCCAGCTCCTCTGGCCTTGATGTGGCCCAGCCAGGGGACAGCTTCTGTCATTCCTTTGTAATGAGCTCTCAGAAGGAGAATGAGCATTAAGAAAATGGCAAAAACACTCGGAGCTAAAACTCACTTCTCTTTATTTAAAGAGTACCCTGGGTTTCTGTCTTCTTTCTTTTTCTCCTCCTCCTCTTCCTCCTCCTCCTTTATATATTTCCAGAAACAACCAAACTGCATCCTCGCAGATCTGTTCTTCTAAAGCATTAACAGGAACATGGGTGGGAGATGGTGTGTGGGGACGTTCTGAGCTGATGATGCAGCCATCCTCTGCTGTGTGCCTCCACATCAAACACTGCTCATCTCAGGAAGCTGGGACTCAGACTGGAGAGTCTCACTCATCTAGCCACAAAGAGACTAATCCGATGATCTCTTTACTAAACACTTCTAAAATATTTTAAATATTTTATGTTTTTAATTGGGTGTGCTTATGTGTGTTGTGTATATTGTACACATGAGTGGAAGTGTTCATGGAGGCCAGAGAGGGCATCAGGTCCCCTGGAGGTAAAGTTATGAGCAATGTGTGTACTGGGAACCAAACTCAGATCTTCCAGAAAGGCAGAACCTGCTTTTAATTGCTGAGCCTTCTCTCTGGCCTCCATTTTTTATAGCTGTTTGTGTGTATGGGCCTATGTGTACGCATGTAATGAAACACTGAGTAAAGAGCTATAAAAAAACAAGGACTAGAAAGATGGATCAGTGGTATGTAAACATACACACAGAGAGATATTTACATATGCACATACATACACACATATGTGTATATATATACATATATACATACACATATATATATATATATATTCAAAATGACCTCATATTCTCTAAGTCCATGTTCTCTCTCTTGTCCCTTTCTATAAGGACAGAAACAAGCCAGGCAGTGAACAGACCTACAGCCCAGGCCCTTCTTCCTCTGCTGTCACAACAATGGTGGCCTACCAGGTTGTGACTACTTGTCTGTTGTCCTTCCCCACTCCACTGAGAGCTTAGTGAGGCTGGGCTGTGTGTGCGGTCTCGTCATTTAACCCTGAGGGACTCAGACAGGATGAAGAGGACAGACTGACTTATGGCTTGGATGAACGGACAGATGACCTAGGCTACGAAAGGACCCATGTTCCCTATTGGAGGAGGTACAAGAAGAAGTGGAGGCCGGGCGGTGGTGGCGCACACCTTTAATCGCAGCATTCAGGAGGCAGAGGCAGGTGGATCTTTGTGAGTTCGAGGCCAGCCTGGTCTACAGAGCGAGATCCAGGAAAGGCACAAAGCTACACAGAGAAACCCTGTCTCAAAAAAAAAAGAAGAGGAGAAGGAGGAGGAAGAGGAAGAAGAGGAAGAAGTAGAGGGAAAGAGGAAGCCGTAAAAGCAGAATCAGCAGCATCTTGGCCTGAGGAGATTGCTCAGTTGAGGCAAAGTGTTTACCTTGTAAGCATGAGAACCTAAGTTTAAAGAAGGAAAAACAAAAAACAAAAAAACAACAGGTCAGGTCTGGTGGTGAGTATTTATACTCCCAGTGCTGAGGAGGCAGAGATGGGTGAATTTCTTTGGCCCACTGGCCAGCCAGACTAGCCTACTTTGTGAGTTCTAGGACAATGAAAGACTATCTAACCCAAAGCACATACAGTGCCTGAGGAAAGACACCTAAGAACCCCTTTAGCCTCCATACACACATGCACACGCTTGCATGTGCAATACACACACACACACACACACACACACACACACACACACACACACACAGCATGTGCATGCACACAGCATGACATGATTCTCCTACTGAGCCACTTACAGAGTGAGCGTGGCCAAAGGACAGCAAGAGCAATGGAGCTGGAGGCAGGAGGCTGGAGCTGAGCACCAACCTTTTCACCAAAAAGGCCAAGCTGCACTTCTCTGGGCTACAATTTTCTTACCTATTGGGGGGAGGGGGTGTGCCTGTCTATCTGTCTGTGGCTTAGATAACATGAAAAGGGCAGAGTCTGCAACTACATGTAGCATTACTTCAGCATACCCTTTATGAAGACTTAAACCATGACACAGGAGAGAGCCACACAGAGACGCGAACACGGGGAAGAATCCAGAAAGTACAGGAAGAAGGACCCAAGGCTCAGGGAGAAGGGGACCCTTCCCAGGTCCCCCCCACCTCTCTGTCTACAGCTCACTCACAGAATTGAGTAGGAGTCAAGTTCAAGATGGCCAGTATGCACCAAGGGAGGAGACCCAGGCTCCACCCTTGGGGAGGGCGGTCCGGCCGGATCCAGTCTGGAAGACTAGCCCAGCAAGCTTAGGTTGGCAAGCCCTGGCTCCCATCAGTTATTAATTCTCACTCAGAACTTCATTGATGACTGCAGCTAACTTTCTCCAAGATCCCTGTCGAATGGTAAAGAAAGTGCCCGTTAAAACTTTATGTAGTTGTAAAAAGCTTCCTACACAGATTTCTGTAGTCATCAGCAAGTGAACAGAGTGGGCAGTGCCCAGTGCAACACAGCCACCGCCCCGCCCCTTCTTGTCTGTGTCTTCCCTGTGTTCTTTTGTTTTGCAAAGTGATTTGGGAGATTAGGAGGGCTGTGTTTGGGTGGGAGGGCAGCACCCGGGGTGAGTAAGTGCTACTTGATTGCACAACAAAAGAGGAGTGAGGGCTTCAGCCCCAACTCAGCCCCACTGGCCCCAACAGTTTGCTTTTCTCAATTAGTTTATTTTGTTAGAAGAACTAAGAGGGAAGGGAAGGGAAAAGAGCCCACAACACAGAGTACGCTCACTATGTAGAAACGGTTGGGAGCGAATCAAAAGGACACTTCTAGGGGCAGAGAGCTCCTGTTTGGTAAGCTGCAAGCAGGCTGGGACAACGTCTACATTGCTGGTGCACTCTAAGAGTCTGCAAACAAAATTTCCCAAGAGCCCTGGGCTCCAAGATTGACTCCTAGGAAGCAAGAATCTGCCCAAGATGTCAACACAGAAAATTCGAAACTTCATCCCCTAGCTCTTAAGAGGATACAAGTCCAGTACATTGGAAGAAATGTTAGTTAGTCCCCTTTGAGCATGGACTACAAGCATGTATTGTGATGAAAATTGTCTCTGAAAACAAAAAAAAAAAAAGAAAGAAACCATTTTGATATTTTAAAAATATGTCATAGTTTATTTCAAAAGTACCACAAAGAGTATACAGTACATACCTGTAATCTCACACTTGGGCATTAGAGGCAGGAGAATAAGGAGTTCAAGACCAGCCTGGTTCGAGGCCAGCCTGAACTACACAAGACTGTGTCTTTAAAAAAATGAAATAAGGCCGGGCGGTGGTGGCGCATGCCTTTAATCCCAGCACTCGGGAGGCAGAGCCAGGCAGATCTCTGTGAGTTCGAGGCCAGCCTGGGCTACCAAGTGAGTTCCAGGACAGGCGCAAAGCTACACAGAGAAACCCTGTCTCGAAAAACCAAAAAAAAAAAAAAAAAAAAAAAAAAAAAAAAAAAAAAAAAAGAAAAAAAATGAAATAAAATAAAATACCACCAAGAAAAATGAAATATAGAACAAAGATTGAGAAGCCATTTTCAGGTTGTTTTTTTTTTGAGAAGCCATTTTCAATTCATAATTCATATAATAAAGGACACATTGTAAAGCATGCTACAAATTTATAAGGACAAAGCAGCCAAG
Source organism: Peromyscus californicus insignis (assembly GCF_007827085.1). Lineage (NCBI taxonomy): Eukaryota > Metazoa > Chordata > Mammalia > Rodentia > Cricetidae > Peromyscus > Peromyscus californicus. The sequence continues at coordinate 59,196,241 of NW_026294413.1, read as the reverse complement.
AGAGAATTATGCAAAGGCTATATAATATATAGAAAAGGAAATATAATTACTGATGCAGAAAGACACTCTATCCCACTAAGCAAACAGGCACACAGATAAAAGCAACAACAAAATACATTCCGGCCACTGGATTGGCTCAAAGTTAAAGCTGAACCCTGGCAGGTGTGAAGCGAGCCATTCCCTCCCCAGCACAGAAGTGGGGCAGCTGCCTGGAAGATAAGCCTGTGTTACAGGGGAAAGCCGACATATTGAGCAGTGAGGCCCCAAGTCCAGGTCCTGCCCCAGATGGCCCACACACATGCAACTGATATGCAGGGAGATGTGCGACCGCATCCTTAGCACTAGGCAAAGACCGAACTATCCACCCACCAAACAATAGATGGACTGCAACGGACCCATGCTGTCAGCGTAGATAAATCTCTAATATACCTGACCAGCTTTGCAAGAGAGGCAATAGCAAGGGCTCAACACCGTTTTAAAGCTGGTGTAAGTTGTAATTGTGTAACAACATAAAAGTTACATTGTATACGGCTGTATATAACATAAAAGTTACATTGTATACAGCTGTGTGTAGCAAAGACTATAGAGTATGTACCAGAAAGCTGCCAACTTCCAGACTTTAGTTTACATCTGGTATTATTACTAAATAAAAAATACCTGAAGGAAATAAATACAGCCATGTGTTTGTCTGGCATAATGGGTAACTGGGTATTCATTCTATCCTATTCTCTGTGTTTGAAAGTTTTTCCTAATTAAAAATGTTTTGAGCATTTTAAAAAGATACTCATCTAATCTATTGGCATGTGCAGCTGAAAAGCACAAGACATCAGGCACATCATGGTTATCCATCACCAGCATGTGCTGGGGGGAGCTAAACTAGATAATTATCGCTCACGCCTGTGCTTGGCCATATCAGTTAAACAGCTTCTAGGCACGTTACTCCATTTGGTATTCTTGCCAACCCTTGGATACAGGTATTAAGACAGCCATTTTACTGACAGGAAACATCAACCATTAGAGTTTGAGGATTTTTCCCAAGATCATTCAGGAATGGATCCACTGCTGAGATTCCCTTATGGGCATCTCCAGGGACGGATGCTCAGAGAGATCTGAAGATCTATGACCTCAGAGACACACACATCATTTGTAAGGTCTGGTTCTCCATGTGAAAGCAGAGCCAACTCAACAAACAAAGTTCTCTGTCAGTGAAGCCCTTACAGTCCAGTCAGATCCACCTCTCCTGATGAGCCTTTCTAATACACTGGCTGTCTCTAAAGATAAGCTGTAAACATCATCTCAAATCTCACAAGGTGCTCATGAGGAGGGTAACAGAAAACCTCTCAAGGTAGGATTTTCCAAAGACTAGGGAAGGTGGCTGAGTGGATAAAGCACTTCCCCACCTGTGGGCTGGAGTTGGTATGCACAGAACCCACCTAAAAGCCAGGTGGGCGTGGCAGTTTCCCTGTAATTCCAGTGTTTGCACGGGATCCCCAGGGCAAACTGGCTAGCTAGACCAGCTATATCTCCCAGCTCAGGGTTCAGCAAAAGATGCTGCCTTGGTTAAAAAAAAAAAAAAAATTAAAAGCAACCAGGTAGACATCCAACACTGACCATGAACACCCACACATTTGCATGTACACTAAACGTGCGTGCACGCGCGCACACACACAAAATGTTCCCTAGTTAAGAGAACTATAAAAAATTCCAAAGATAATCAAGTAGAAACTGGCATTTTATCTTTTGACGTCTTTTACTTGGTGTGCTGGTGTCTGTAGGCACACACACACTAGTCCCAGGGAAGTAAGAAGTAAGAGCTGGCTTACAACCACCTGTAACTCCAGGGGGATCCAATTCCTCTGTCCTCTGTAAGCACCTGCACTCATAGGAACATATAGAAACACACACACACACACACACACACACACACAATTTAAACAAATTCTAGATAGGAGTGTAACAAAAGTTCATATTCTAGAAGTACTTGAAGAAATAATGGTTGAAAAATTCCCAAATTCAGAAAAAGATGTTACCTACATATTCAAGAAAATGAATGAGCCTAGAACAGAATGAACCCAGACAAATGTAGGAAAAGACATATCTCAATCAAACGCCTTGAAAACTAAAGACAAGAAGGAAGATTTTGAAAGTAATGGTAATATCTTACAAGGGCAAAACATAGCAGCTCTCCATCAGAACCCACAAAGTATAAAGGGTCCCAAGAGGCCTGAGAGAAAGAAACTAGCAGCCTAGAATTCTACACCCGGCAAAGACATCCTTCAGGAAGGGCGGGAGAGACAGCTGCTCAAGCATGAAGACCTGAGTTCGGATCCCCAGCATCCATGTGAAAGGCTTGGCAGTGATGCATCTGTAGCCCAGAGCTAGGGCAGGGAGGAGCAGAAATAGGTGATTCCCTGGAGTTCACTGGCCAGTCATCCTAGTCATTCTGTGAGTTCCAGAAGACACCCAATGTCAACCTCTGGCCTCGACAAGCACACGTGTGTATATAAACCTACACTCAACACAAGCACACGCCTACACAAACATAAAAAAATGCTATATATACACACATACATGCACACGCACACACACACACACACACACACACACACACACACACACACACACACACACACAAAGATAACATGTCCTTTAAAGAAAGCTGCAACCAGCAGACCCACCCCAAAACATGGCTCCAGGAGGTTCTCCAAACAGAAGGGGGAGGGATGCTTAAGACATCACTTGGTATGACAGATGAACTTTGACTGGGATAGCCTGGGACAGCCTACTATTTCATCAGGGTGGTGCCCTGATCAACACTCCTGAGAAACATAACACGAAATAATTTATAGATGGCTTATCATTGTAGTACTTGAAAATTCCCACACAAAGCTAGACAGGCCTCTTGAGCTCTTGGTCCAGACCTCCTATTAGATCTCTGACTGAACTAGGAAGTCAAGCTCACTTCTGCCTTTGAGGTTCCAAACCTTGTAACTTGAGCCATAAACCTGCCTAGGAATCCAGCAATTCTTCTCCAAGAGATAAGACCCAAAAAACTGAAAATAAGGTCTCGAAGACTCATTTGCACATCTAAGTCCATGCAGACTCATTCACAACAGATGAGAGGTGGGAAGTGCTCATGAAGAGGTAAACAGTTAGGCACAGTGGAATATCATTCAGTCCTCAAAAATCAGGAAATGCTGGCACCTGCTACCTTAGAGACCATGAGCCAGTCACAGAATAAGGAACACAGGGACTAAAGAAGTCAGGATGTCAGCAACAGGAGGCAGAACACCACAGGGGACACCAAGTCCCTCTTACCAAGCACAGAGTTCCAGTTTTGCAAGATGAAAATATTTCTGTGGCTGGATCGTGGCAATGGGAGCATTCAAGTGTCAATGTAGTCAGTGCAGAAAAGATCGAAATGATAAATTGTATGTAATACATATCTTAACACAATTTTTAAACATGGTTAAGTTAAACAGTAAATTAATGTCTCCCATTTACCCAGTGTTACCCATGTACCAAATCCCATGCAAAGTGCTCTGTGTATATTCCCTCAATCCCCCTCCGTACAGCCTTTGCAGGAGGTACCATGAGCCCTGCTCACAGATGGAAACCCGGATGGGTGTTCGGAACTTGACCAGAGCCCCATGCCTACAGGACAGAGCCAAACTCTCCAGCCAGGCTGTGGAAGCTCTGCAGGACATGTTCTCTGTGTGTGTATGATGGGAAGACTGCCTCCAAGGAGGGGTTCCTCTGAGCATGAAGGAGTTGCACACACCTGGTTCGGGAGAGCAACTTGATCTTTTCAAATGGAAGACAGTAGCTTGGAGTGAATGCTAGGAGGAGGAACATGAGTGAGGTTGATACGGAGGGTCTGAGCCTTCCATGGTTCAAGATGCATCGTTGGAATGCCCTGACTCTAGACCTGATCCTAGAGGGTCAGACTCCGAGCCGCGGGACACCCCTGAAGCAGGAAGAATGCAGGACACTGAGTGGCCAGCTGGAGAAGGGTCAGGACTCATTTTTCCCTGTGGATTTTATTTTTCATAGTCTCCAGTGGTGGCCTTGGGGAAGTCTAACACAGTCACGATGAATGGGGAGCTAAACTCCACCCCCTCTCAATTCATAACCAGAAACACACAATCAAGATTAGAAACAAGCAAACTGACTTTTTCTTTTTCAAGCATGAGGGACAAAATGAGATGAGAACTGGGCTCTATATTCCTTCTGTGGGACGTACCAAGTGGCCATGGCATGCCCATCCCTGTGCTGGCCTTGCTGATGGAATTAGGTGGGAGCTCTTGGCTCCCACTACAGGGAGATAAATATTTATCAGTTATTTCTGTCCCCTCCCACACCCAGCTACAGTAGGAATCAATCATGTGCCATTTGTCTGCCCAGAGCAGGCCTTCTGGATGTTGAATGTTAAGCACCTGTGACTGAGCCTCTCTGCCCATCATTATTCCATCGACCACATCAGGGACACCGTCACAGCCTCCTTGCTCACCCCCTAATGCATGTGGTGTCTAAATCCTCTTCAGAGTCTACATCTCCACTTTACTTTGGAGATGTTGGAGAACAACCATATGGAATAAAGTTAAGTCACCGAGCTCAACGCAGGGGATGGAACAAGTCAGCCCCCTACCCCCACATAGTATGAAGGGGAGACTCATTGCTCCCTCTGAAGAACATCAGCCCCTTGCCAACATACTTTCAGAGACTATGATGGTTTAGCCAGGCCAGATTGGCCTCTTGGTCCTCGTCTATGGGACAACAGAATACAAAGCAAACAAAAGAAGACTGTTATAAACATCCACTATTGGTCTTGTGTGAAAGCTGTGCCTTTGAGAGCGCAGTGAACCTGTTGTAACACTGGTAGATTCTAACATGTGAGCAATGGGCCTGACCCTTCCATCTAATTCCCCGCAGCGTTTGCCCCACACCTATGTAAGACGACCCAAACTATCAAGATGCTTTGGGCATGGAAATGTGACAAAAGCCATACTTCTAAAACTGGGTAGACTAGAGAAAACCTCCATTTCATTTTTAGAACAGTGCTCTAGAATATTGCACAATAAAAGTGAATATCCTTTAATATATTGAAATAAATCCCATAACAATGTTGCTCTTTTCTGTCCAGGCCTTTTGAGCTTGGTTTTAAATCTATTCTCTCTTCTATTCACTGATATACTTCCTTCTCGGTTACCCAGAATAACTCCATCGGTAAAATATTAGCATACATAAGTGGGTGCTCAGTAAACATTTGTTGAATGAATGAATGAATAATTATAAGATACTGGATGAAAGCCCCCTGAGAGGTTTGCATTCGATTATGGAACAGTGTGCTTGGATATTTAGGTATCTACACTGAAATGGAACTTTAGAAGAGTCATGGGGAAACAATAAAATATTAATCCGTTTCTGTCTTAATAAAATAGAATACAAGTCCAAGTGTGATGTGTGTGTGCCTAAGGAGGGCACAGTCTTTAGATATGTTAAGAATTAAACTATTAATGCTCCTATGTTACAGAACTAGTTAACAAATGCTGATGTGTTTGTTGTCTAAAGGATCAAAAGGAAAGAAGTGTATATTAAGTTGAATTGTTCATTATAGAAAACTTTATCAATACAATTTCTTAACTAGAGCTATATGAAAAACTTACTTGAGGGGGAGTTGTTAATACCCAGGTAACAGCAAACATGCTAACAGAGAACGTTTTTCATTTTAGGATACTTAGCAGGTAGGCCAGACAGAATGTATTGGTAAGAAACTTTGTTGGGTAAAGCGAGTAATATTTACCAAATCTGAAGCACAGTTATAATATAAAATACAGTTTTAGTACTATCAAAAAATTAGTATTTCTTAAGATGTATTCTAACATCTTTGTTTTTAATTTGCTTACTTTTATTATTTTGGTCAAAATAATTGGTCATATAATAGTTTGGATCAAGTTTGTTCTTTTAATGAATTCGCTGCAAAGAAGCTAAGCAATAAACTTGCAAATAATAATTCTCTTAACTTGAAGGGGGAAAATGCTCTTAAACCAAATAAGCTACACCCTCAGCAATCCACAATGGCAACAAGGTATATTAAATGGCTGCGAAGCTAAGATGGCTAGGGGATCCGAGCTGATCCACTGGACTGTCTTTTCACTCCTTGTGGTTTTCAAGGTGGACTTGAATGTTCTGTGACTGGTCATGTAAGCGCCCCTTTCCAGTGCCCATCACCCTGCCCTTAGCTCAGCATCCATTTTAGGAATATTAGAAGAGAGTAGATGAAAGGTGGTTGTGTTGGAAACCCACATAAACACTGTACGATTTCGCTTTATTAAACATCAAAATGTCGATTAGTTTGTTTGTTTCTTTTAAGAGGTGGAAGAAAATACTTTAGCTTTTAATTTCACACACCTGCACTTGTGTGCTTTAAAATCATATTTGCGCACTAAATGTCATTTCCAGGATGGCTGGTGTGTCTCTATACTTTTATAAAAACCACCCTCAACAATCGATCGTTGAAGGCGCGCATTGACAGGAAACAATGAACAATTTGTTTTTGTCAGAGGATTACAAATAGATGGTTACAAACTCAAAACAAAAGCATGGGTTTCAGAACGCCTTTGAGACTGCCCCAAATGATCGGCACTTACACGAATATAGCCGATTGATTTCCAGTATCCTCTCAGGCCACAAAGTAAAAAGAAAGTGAGGATTGCAGGGCTCGTCCTCTAATCGCACAGCCCCAACTCTCTTTTTTAGAAATAGAATACTCACTGGCAATTAGGACGATCCACAAAAACCTGTCCCTGCCTGTGAACCTCCCCTATTATAACGCTGATGTTTAAGAGCAAAACCCTCACACAATCCACCACAACCAGGCCTCATAGCAAGTATTTATTAAGAAAATAGATAGAAAAGTATACATATCTAGGTAACACTGGGTAGAATTTTAAAAGAAGATCGATCAACTTGCTACATTAAAAAAAAAAACATTTTGAGAGAGATAAGATACAGAATTGTTGAATAAAACCTTAGTCAACTCAAAACTGATGAAATTTATTCCCTCCGGCTCTCTCATATACAGCTCACAGCTTCTTACCCCAAAGGTTTACATTTCTATTCTCTACCATTCCAGCCATTTCTGCCAACATCATAAAAATTACCTTTGCTCCTTTCCTCCACGCGAATTCACCGACCACAAACATCCCTGCACAGGCACCTCCCCACCCACCTCCCCACCCACCTCCCCAAAATGGTTCAAGAAAGACACACACGAGAACACACACACACACACACACACACACACACACACACACACACACACAGACACAGACACGCACACGCATGCATGCATGCATGCGCGCGCACGCACGCACAGACAGACACACATACACACACACAAAAAAAATAAATAAATAATGACCAAGCTCACAGTTCCCGTTTGCCCTTCAAGCGAAGTCGGGTGTCTTCAGCTTGCCTTCCTGGTCTTCGGTATTGTCACTAATTGCTGGGGGTGTAGTTTAGGACGGCATGAAGCTGAAGACATCAAAGCTGTGGCTTGAAGAGACCGTTTTTCTCAAACACATGGATGAAACAACTTTGACTCAGACTCCCTCCCTGGCCAGGTTGTCATAAAATCTTAGAAAAACTCCTTGAAAACTCAATCTCTAGAAATGGGGGGAGGGGTGGGGATTAAGTAAAATGAAAGTATTTCAGTCTAGAAGCTGCCATTCCGAACATAACTCCGAGGATGTCTGATTTGATTTAAAAGCAGGTTTGTATTGATGAGCAATGTTTATTCTGTAGAAAACTACAATTCCTTCTAATTAGACACTCTCCTTGCCATCTTCTACAGTAATTCTGTTTCTCATGGTCATGATCATACATGCAAAAATTAAAATAAAATAAAATAAAAAATACATCATTTCCCAAACGTATGGACACTGGGGAGGATGCCTTTTTGGAAACAGGCTTTTTTTTTTCTTTCCTAAATGCTGGTGACTAAATGCCATAGTAAGAAACAACACTCTCAAACAGCCCAAGAGACTTCAAAAGCCTTCTAAGTTTGAAAACCAAAAAGTTGTGAGTATCCCAGGACGTTTTTCTTTCTGAAGCTCAAGCCGAGAAACAGACAAAAGAGGCTGATGCGACTGAGCTCTGCCAAGTCTTGCCTTTTTAAAATTTCCTCTGCTCTCCCTCTGCCTCTCTCTCTTTCTCTCCCTCCCCCTCTCTTCCCTCCCCCTCCTCTCTCTCTCTCTCTCTCTCTCTCTCTCTCTCTCTCTCTCTCTCCCTCACTCTCTCTTTCCCTCCCAGTATGGCAACCATCCGAGCATTCTTGGCGGAGGTCCAGACTATGCCAGGCTGTCTGAATTCTTGTCTCCAAAGGATGTCCTTTGCGGATCAATTAATACATCTGAAAACAGGAAGCTGTGGGGCAGTACCCAGATCCTGGCATGACAGCACAGGCTGCTGCCAAATCACCTTACAGATGTCCTGGTGCCCTCCCTTCCCCAGCATCACTAGCATGTTCCCCGCAGTGAGCTAACGTGTTCGCTGCTTGGAGATGGGGAAATCTGTTCTCTAGAAATGTCCATATGCGACATGTGCTCAACCTGCAAAAAAGCTGAGCTCCCCTACGAGGGGAGATGTATGGAACTTTAGGAGCACTCTCTTTATAACATTTGCTTCCCCTTGCCCTGCTGCAAAGAATCATGGGAGAACAGAAAGGGAGACATGGGGATTAAAATTTAAACTGTCATGCCTCATCCTCTGGAGAATGAACATGGCTCTGATTGATCATTTACCCTTAGTTTTAAGGAAACTGTATGTAAACTGTACTTACTCAAAATTATGCTGGAAAGGAAGAAAAAAGAATAAATCTTTTCAAAACAGAAATATCAAGGAAAGGGGAAGACAAAAACATCAGTGTGATTAGTAATATCTATGTATGCACAGACAACCGTATTGTCACACCCGAGTCTCAGTCATCACTTGTTCTCTAAATGTATGGTGATATAACAGAATAAGCATACATGGCTCATTTTAATCTGTGGCCTGTGCACTTCTGGAAACAAACTAGCCAGTCAGAACTTCACTCCTTTACCTGGTTAAAGAAGCATCTTGCTTGGCTGGTGGATAACACCGACAGCTGAGACTGTCAGTACACCTGTGCTCTGGAATGAGCAGGCTTTCATAGGAAGAGTCAAGAAGTCTGAGTTCTCATCCTTGGCTCCATTGCTCTCTCATTAGGATAACCTCAAGGTCACAAACCTGCTTAATCCAGTCAAGCCTAATTTTCTCATCTGCTAAGAAGGGCCAGAAAGTCATGAGTGACTCTCCCTCTGGGCTCCTAAAATATCCTTTCATTTTCAGGTCACCAACTGGATGTGGCATCGTCACAGACAAGGCTATGTGTCACTTACCTGAGGAAAGTGAAAGTCTTCCCAAAACCTCTATACGATGGTAGTCAGCAAGCCTCCTGATGGGACAAGTTATGAGAAAAGAGCACACGAACATCACTCTGAAGTTCTATAAAACTGTGGACGATGTTTTAAAAAAAACCAAAACCACACACTGCTAAGTCATGAAGCTGACAGATCAAGGGAGTGCTATAGAAACACTATGAGGGTTCAATTAAAGCACTAAAGAAACCAGGCCGCACATTAGCTATCCTTTCGAACAGGGATAATGAAACAAGGGCAGGATCTCGGCAGATTTTAAATTCACCATCAAACTGTTGCCACCAAAGACAAAGAGGACCTTAAATGCAGCAAGAGAAGTGACTCATCATTACAAGGGACGCTAAATAAATAAACAACAGGATTCCTCAGAAAACACAGAGGTTAGAAAGAAGTGAGTCAACTGTTGGTTGTCCGTAAGAATTTGCCGATAGACTATTGCTGAAGACACAGGTCACAAGATAGAGAAATCACGCAGGTACTGACATAGAAGCTTGCTCCCTGCCTGCTGTGCAGACTGCCAGAGGAAGAAAAGTCATCAAGGGCTCACCAGCTGTGAACCCTATGAACTATAATAATGACCAGCATAGCAAGCTATGCATACCACTGCAACAGCGGCATGAACGCCATGGGAACAACCAATCACTTCGTTATTGGATTAAGTCCCACTCAACAAAGGGAACTCATGCCTGGAATTGAAAACTGGACCAAGAACCCATGGCTAGGGATGCCTTAGGCCTGAGGAGAGAAGCTATTATTATGATGATGATGATGATGATGATGATGATGATGATGATGTTACATGGGCATAGTATCAAACTGCCTTCTGAATACTTACCTGCATACCCATAGATTAGTGTGGCTCTCATCCCTCATCAGAAAAGTTTCTTTTTGCTTGGAGGCCTTGTCTAACCTGAATGACTCCCAAAGCACCACTTCCAAACTCCATAGTTATATCCCTGTGTTCATACTTCACAGTGAGAATTATGTTCCAAAATGTATCTTATGGGGACATGCAAGCCATGGTAGCCACCAAAGAAGAAATGACAAAGACTAGGGAAGAAGCAAGGGAAGAGAACAGAAATCAAAACAGACAGACATGAGGATGGGGCCGACCTCCACCTGATACTGGCCGGATGGCCAGTGTCTAAAAGAGGAGCCACTCCAGGAGTTGACGAGCATATGATCAGCATGGAAATGCTAGGGAACACCAGACAATTACAAAACCAATATTGCAGTTTCTCCAATAATTAAATACAGGTGTGGAGGCACATGCCTGTCATCCCCAGCACATGGGAGGCAAGGTAGGAGGATTGGGGTATTGAGGACATTCTGAGCTACACAGTGGTAAAAAAAAAAAAAAATTAAAAATAGAGCAATCAATGATCCACAACCCCTCCACTGGGTAAATATCTAGTGGCACCATGTTGAAGAGATGGTTGTACTTGTGTTTTGTTTATAACAATATTCACAATAGCTGATATATGAAATCAAGGGGGCCCATCAACAAATAGATAAAGAAAATAAGACATATACTCAAGATGGAAGACTATTAAGCCTTTAAAAAGGAGGAAAATCCTGTGACTATAACAGAGTGGATGAACCTACAAGGTACCCAGTGAAATAAAGTAGACACAAAATGATGGACACCTGCCACTCACTTCAATGTGGGCCCCATCAAAGGACATGGAGGCAGAGAGTACATTGGTTCCTGGCGCTAAGATGGTAGAGAGGGAGGGATTAAGGAAGATTGTCAAAGCACACAACCATTTAATTAAATCAGCAGAGGAAACTGAAGAGCCCTCCTGCTCCACACCACAGCCGTAGTTCTGAACAACACACTGTTCTTGCAGAGAGCCAAAGGTAGCCCCACAGCATTTCTACCACCCACACAATAAGCAAGTGAGGTGATGTGTATACTAATTAGTTTGGCTAGGCCGCTGCACAGAATGCACGCTATTTCAAAACTCATCTTGTCCTCCATAACTATACTTTTATGCCAATTTCAAAAAATAATAAAATTAAAAATAACACCACAGACCAATATCTCTTATAAATACAAATGGAAATTTTCTGAACCAAATACTAGTGAGATCCTACCTGAATCCAGCAATATACACAAAGGATTGCCAACCTTGACCAAGTGCATTATACCCTGGGAACACACAGCCTGTTTAACAATAGGAAATGGTCAACACAACACATCACGTTGGCAGAATAAAGAAAAGAAGCCACATGATCACCTCTGCAGGCACAGAAAGGCATTTACAGAACAGGCTTTGTGAGTTCAAAAAGAAAAGAGCATAGAGCCAACTGGTTGGAGAAGAGGACTTGGCTGACCACTGAAGGACAGCTGTGGAGCAATGGCTGTCGTCACAATTGATGCCATGCAATGGGCAGGACAGATAAGTGAGGCAGAGTAAAATGCCCCACACGTGGATGACAAGTCTTACATACAGATATCAGATTATGGTGTATATATATGTAAGCATATGTGCATGTACCTAACATGAAAATCTAACAGAGCAACGTATGGCACTAAGGAATGAGTTCAGATATAAAACCAGCCCACAACCCACAGACATCAGCTACATTTCTATACATTAGCAGTAAACAATCTGAGAATGAAATTAAGAAGGCTATCATACTTACAAGAGAGTAAAAACAAAATACTAAAGGATGGGGCTGGGGATGTGACCTCAGCAGTAGGGCACACACTCAGCAAGCGTGCACAAGGCGCCAGGTTTTATCCCCAGCAGCACAAAACAAATAAACGAGTAAGTGTAACCAAAGGCCTGTGCAGTGAACAGCACAAACACGACTGGAAGAAATGATTAAAGACCTCCTGTCATGTTCACGAACTGAGAATTAACCCTGTGGAGCCCACAGTGCTCTCCACACCGAGGGGCACAATCCAGTGGAAAATCGGTCAGAAATCCCAGGCGACTTCTGCGCAGAAATTGGCAGGTTGATCCTAAAAATAATATGGAAATGCAAAGACCCAGCACATCCGAAAATCATCTTTAAAATGAAGAAGCTAAAGTGTAGGCCTCACATTTCCAATTTCAAAACTTGGCGCCATGTTACAGCAACGCGGGCAGTGTGGCGCTAACATACAGAGGACCGCTGAGATCCAGAGAATAGACTAGGAGTTACACGGCTCTCGTCAACTGACTTTAAACAAGCTTCAAAGGAAAACGGAAACAGGGTGGTCATGTCACACCTGCAGCTGGGACCACTGGATCTCCACCTGAGAAAGAATGAAGCTGGGCTCTGACCTCATGCCACATGTGACAGCTTACTGAATACAACCCCAGAATGTTAGAGGAAAACAGGGGCATACATTTCTGGGACTTTGATGGTGATTGCTTCAGAAGTATGACACCACAAAAAAAACCACCCCAAAAAAAGGAAAAGCAGGAGAGAAGGAGTGGGGAAAGAGAAAGAGAAAGAAGGGGGAGAGGGAGGGATAGAAGAAAGGGCAGAGGAAGAGGAGAGAGGGGGAGGAGAAAGGAAGAAAATTAATTTTTTTCTGTAATGGAAGTGAAATAACCTACAGAACAGGAAAACATTTGCAAACCACGTGTCTGATAAAGGTCAGTTATTCAGAATATAGGTTTATTGTTTTGTTTTGTTTTTCAGTCTTAAGATCCTACACGAAGGGGCTGGAGAGAGGGCTTGGTCCTTGAGAGAACTCATTGCTCTTGCAGAGGATCTGAGTTCTGTTCCCACTCAATCTACTTGGGTGCCTCCCAACTACCTCTAACTCCAGCTCTGAGGGCTCAGATGCCCTCTTCTGGCCTCCATGGGCACTGCACTCATACACACACACACACACACACACACACACACACACACACACACACACACACAGAGCTGGGAGAAAAAAAGTCTTTAAAAAATGAAACATAGAGTTTCTTTGGAGCCAGCCAATCCACTCCTGGATAGTGCCTCAAGAGAACTTTAAACCTCATCTGCACAAAAACTTGTGCACAGATGTTTAGAGCAGCATTATTCACATCAGCCAGAGTAAGGACAACTCAAGAAGCCATAAGCTAACCAAGTATGATATAAACACATGATGGAATATTACTCGGCAATGAAAAGGAATGAGGCCCTGATACACTCTACTACATGGATGAGACATGGAAGTGAGGCGGAGCCAAAGAAGCCAGGAATGAAGGTGCACATATTTTACTGCTCTGTTTATATGAAAAGTCCACAATGGGCAAATCTGTAGACAGAGGAAAAAGCTTCATGGTTGCCTGGATCAGGACAGAAGGAAGAATGAGTGACCATGAATCAGTTTGGAGTCAGAGCTACACAAATTGTGGGGTAACCTAAAAGCCATGGGTTAAACAACGCATGGTAAGTCTTGTGTGTAGCTTCTATCTTGCCACTTTAAAAACGTTCCATGCATCTTCAATGTCTATAAGTGCTATGACTGGCCACCTTGAAATAGCCCTGGTGACCCTTTTGGCCTGTCACACAAAGGGCTTGCCAAACACCAGCTAAGCCTTTGCCCTTTAGAATCCACTCCCAGGATCCACTCAGCAGCTCTAGTTCCTGGTGTGGCTCCAGCCTCTTAGTTTGGTCCCAGCTGACTCCAGCATTCCCAGCTCCATCTGCACGGGGCTCCTCTGCCCACTCTCAGGGGCCCATCTCCTTAGAGAACACCTAACCTGGCTACCAGGCACTAATGAAGTCAAAATGTTGACAGCCAGCACCTCTCATGGACCATGTCCTCTCTTCCCAGAAGACCTCATTCTCCAAACATAGCATCCTGGCAGCTCCTCAAGCTTTCTTCAGGCCTGAACCCCAACCTCTGTGCCCTCTAATTCTCTGCTACCACTGTTTTTCATCCCAGCCTCCCACACAGACAGGGCTCTGTCCTCTGTGCAGTGTGGGACACTAAGCAGCTGGACTGTGCACACTCACATATATCACTTCCCTTCCCATTTGCACATGACTTACTGGTGACTCTCAAGCCTTTTGATTCCAGCTGTCAGACAAAACCCCAGAATCCAGTAGTAGTTCAGTCCAGGAGACTGGATGTCTCAGCTGGTCTTCAGTATATGTTAGGATCCCAAAGAAGTCGGCTCTGATGCCAGTGAAGGAATGGACTTGCCAGAAGAGTGTGGGCAAGCAGGAAAAGAGAGAAAGTGTCTTTCTTCCTTATCTTTTATATAAGCTGACAAGAGAAGATAGGGCCCAGATTTAGGGTGGGTCTTCCTACCTCAAAGGATCCAGATTGAAAATGAGTCTTCCAATCTCAAGTGATATGGATTTAAAGTGAGTCTTCCAAGTTCAAGTGATATGGATTTTAAGGTGGGTCTTCCTACTTCAAATTATCCTGCTAACTAAAATCCCTCTTCACAGGTATGCCCAGTGACTTTTTTATTTATAGTTACTTCCAGAGGTAGTCAAGTTGACAACCAAGAATAGCCATCACAGCAGCTTACAGAAAAAAGCCTTTCAGCTCACTTCTTTGTACCACTGATTAATTTTTAAAGAGATGTTTATATTTAACATACAACATCAGCCAGAAATAGCAAATTC
This sequence comes from Peromyscus californicus insignis, assembly GCF_007827085.1. Taxonomy (NCBI): domain Eukaryota; kingdom Metazoa; phylum Chordata; class Mammalia; order Rodentia; family Cricetidae; genus Peromyscus; species Peromyscus californicus. The sequence goes on along the minus strand of NW_026294413.1, from coordinate 59,181,224 downwards.
CTTAACAAAGATGTCATCAAATTCTCCAAGTGGAGAGCTATCTATAAGTTCAAGGCCTGTCTGTTACAGAAAGGTGAGCCAGCCTGGGAGAGGTTAACCAGCCCAGCCCTGGGCAGCTTCCTTCACCCTGATGGAGTCAGAAGGGCTGAAGGTGATTGGGAAGGGATGCTTTCTTCCCTGTGCCCTAATGGCATGTGATACTCCACCCTCAAGACATCAGTACCATGTTGTGTCTCTCACACTCTAGGAGAGGCCAGTCCATAGTAAACTCTAAAAACGCAACAAATCCAACAAGAACTGAAATTTGCCGAGCATCAAGCGTGCATCATGCTCTACTCCAGAGCTCTCCGTTAGCACTTCTATCGTTCTGATAACACCTCCAACTCATAAACATATTATCTGTGCACTGGATGTGTGCATGTTGTGTGTGTGTGTATGTGTCAGTGTGCTGGGAGGTGTGCCAGAGGTATATGTGCTGTGTGTGTGTGTATGTGTGTGTGTGTGTGTGTGTGTGTGTGTGTGTGTGTGTGTGTGTGTGTATGTGTGAGTGTGCTGGGAGGTATGCCAAGGGTATGTGTGCTGTGTATGCTGTGTGTGTGTGTGTGTGTGTGTGTGTGTGTGTGTGTGTGTGTGTGTGTGTGTGTGTCTGAGCTAGATGTGTGTGCACATGCCTATGTTTGCAGGTTTGTGTGGGAAGATACTGGTAGGAGGGGTACATGCATACATGTGTGTATACATCCACATGAAAGTCAGAGCACAGCCTTGGGTTTAATTCTGTTACAGAACCCCAGACCTTAGCACAACTGACTCCATGATGGAAGTACCATTTAGTCCATAAAACTTAGCACATAGATAGCACCATCTGCCAAGATAAAAAAAACAAAGACCTAATCCATCAAAGCTCATAGTTCTGGGAAAGTCTCTAAATGTACTAACCTTGCTTTTTGGCTTCTGTAGGTCTTGTTAACTGAGGTGTATCAACCCAGGGTTTGGTTTTGTGCTTAAAAGCTCTCCCTGAGAAAGGCTTGGGACTACACTGGGATCCTGAACACCCAGTGCCATCACCTGGTGGCTAATAAAGACTTTCTATTGGCTTAAACTCATGTCCAAGTGGTCTTCTCTGGTGGATATCCCATAACATTTCCTTAGGCACCTTTATTTGACATGGGCTGTCTCATCAGCTTGGAGTTAGGCTAGCTGGCCAGATGAGTTAGACTAGCTGGCCAGTGAGCACTTCCTGTCTCCATCTCCAATCTCAATATTGCCAGGATTTTCAATGACTCGCTTGACTTTTTATGAGGGCTCTGAGGAAGCTGAACTTGGGTCCTCACACTTCTGAGGCAAATGCTTTTCCAAATAAGCTGTCACCCCAGGTCTCATAAAAATACTACCAACCCCACTTTTCAGACCATGCAACCCAGACCAGCCTGCTCAACGTTCTATAAATTGCTGGGGCAGCTGGGCTGACAAGTGGGCCTGATGTCAGGCAGTCCACCCCCAGACTGCGTATTCTGTCTCCTGGGGGATGCCATCTTGAGAAGCGTGTCTGCCTGTGATTTGTTTTCTGAACTAAAGGAAGGGTGGCCCAAAAGACTGAGGCAAGGGTCCAGGTACCAGATCCCAGTTGGCTCTGGAGGATTGGTTGCCATTTGCTTGGGCAGCAGAGAGCAGCAGAGATCGTGGGGCAAGAGTGAGTTCCCCTTTCAGGCTTCTGGCCAGTGAACTACGACCTTAAGAACAAGGTCAAGCCAGTCAGGCAAAGCCTCCTCTGAGGCAGGGAGAGCTGGGAACCATCCTCAGAATTCTAGAAGAAAGCAGAATGGAGACATCAGAAGCCCCAGAAGGAACTGGGGTGCTCAGGAGCAGCACCTCAGAACAGCAGGGCCCTACCCCCAGTTCCCAGGGGTGCATCCCTGCACAGCCCATGGGTGTCACGCCTTCCAAGAGTACAAAGTCTGACTGTACCTTGCCCTAAATCCCCTTTCGTTAATTTCTGAACACTTGGCAGGACTAGCATCTAATTCTCAGAAAATGTACTTTAAAATTAAAATTAGGCAATACATTGCATGGCTAGGTCCAAGCTGCTGACAATATGGAACATCTTAAATACAGACACTGTTAAGCCACAGACACTGAAAGTGTTTTACTGCCTCAAATCATCTGAAATGATTGTTTGGGACTGGGGCAGAGAGGAATGGACTACAGCAGAGAGAACTGTCAGGAAAAAGAGGGGTGGGAAGAAAAAAGCCTCAAGGAAACTACACTTTGCATGGTTAAAAAGAACCACTCAAAAATAAATAAATAACTGGCCTGGAACTGCTCGATTTGATATTTAACTCGGGCTTTGCTAAATAAGCAGAAAGTAGGCTTTGGAGGTTTGTGATTCCTTCTTGAAGAAATGTGATTTTCTTATTTCCCCAGAGAAAAGCTTCAAGAATGCCAGCAGGCTTCTCTGGTATCAAATGTTTCCCTGTTATTGTGAGTAAATTATATTTGGATCAAAATCAGATGGATTAAACTTAAAATACCCATGAGATTTTCAAAAGTACAAGGAAATATGTCATGTGCCCCAAAACAGTGCTGCCATGTAACAGCCCTTTGGCGATGTCTCTGCTTCGGAACATCAGCAGGGAATCAAAACTCACCTGAGTTTTTGAGTTTCCTGAATTCAAAGTAACTCTGTAAGCCTACACTGTTGCTTGTGGTTACTAAAGTCTGCAGTCTTTGTGTCTTTAAAAATCTCCAAACTATGGCCCTTCTGATATTCAGGAAGAGAAAGGTGGCCGGGTGGGAGGTTGATCTCTTTTAAATTTTCAGGGAGAACTCCTGATCTTGTTTTTTAATCTACAAGGTCTCCCTGGAATTGAAATAATAGCCAGGAGGGAGGGAACTGTAAGGAAACACACGCTGGGTCAAGGTCGCTATGAGGCTGTATCGTGGCAGCCTCCTTAGATGCACTGCACCTCTCTCAGTGGGGGGGGGGAGGAGGGTGTTGGGGGGGCTGCGGAGGTGAGAAGCAGACAGAAGCTGCCTTCCCAGAACCAGGCAGCAGCATGGGAGTGACCTGTCCTAGGTAGTTCTTAGGTGAATCTGCACACCTGAGGGGAGCCAGGCCCTGTGCAGAGCTCTTTCTCGCCTCATCTCCAGAAACACCCACAGGAAGCTGTTGCCACTGTCTCCCGTCCAGGAAAGGATAAACTGAGGCAGATTCATTCAAGGTCACCAAGCTAATGGGGCGGTGAGGAACGGTTCTGACACCGTCCGAAGGCCAAGCGCCTGTTTGCCCACTAACCCAACAGCCCCTCACTAGAGCACCCACTTCTGGGACTGGGGAGAGAGCCTGGTCGGTAAAGCGCTTGCCTCACAAACATGAGGACCTGGGTTCAATCCCCCAAACCCATATTTTAAAAAAAAAAAGGCCAAGCATGTTGACATGCTTATAACCATAATCCCAGTGCTAGAGAGATGGAGGCTACAGATGGCTGGATCCCTGGGCTTGCTGGCCAGCTATTCTAGCCTGCTTGGCAATCCCCAGTACAGTAAGAGACCCTGTCTCAAACCAAAAGAAAAAGGTTGATGCACCTGAGAAATGGCACTGGAGGTCATCTTCTGCCATCCAAATACATGTGCACATACATGCATACACACCTGTACACACACACCCGTGCACACATGATACAAAAGGAATCCACTCCTGGGTATCACCGTCTGTATGGACCAACCGCTACGTGTGGTCATAACAAGTCCTGCAGAGCAGTAACGAGCAGGCACTGCTTCCCAGCATCACATGCTGCATCTGCAGCAGAAATGAGTCAAGAGGGGAAAGTGGTGCCCTGGGGAGAAGCCTATGAACAGCACTCAGGCAGCCAGCACACGCAATAAATCCAGGGGCTCATATTGCCGTGTGGTCTCTGTGGCAGGTACTCGGGGGCTGATAAGCTTGCAAAGGTTCTGTGCAGAACTTGTTAAATCACAGAATCATCTCTTGATTCTCAACCATAAAACAATGTCTACTTTATGTTAACACAACCTTGGGGAGACCGCACATAACTGCTGATCTTTTTTAGGATACTTTCTGCAGTCTTCCTGGGGGCAATTTCCTGCACCCACCAGTATGTCTCCATATTTGTAGAAAGACATCCCTTCCCTAAACACTAAACATAAACAGTAACACAGAGGGTAAGAGCTCAGAGCTCTTATAAATAACAGTTTGGGAGGCCAGTCAGCAAGCAGTTAGAATCACATGTCTAAAAACGGATGGCTTGCGCTCCCTGGGAACAGAGCTGGGAACAGAGCACCCTATTTGTGGTGACTCACTGGTACTAATATCTATTGACCTGTGCACACTAAAAAAGGACTTTATTAAACAAACAACTTCCAAACACAGCATCATGGAGTCTGAGCGTGGTCATTTTTGCTTTCGTGGAACTCGGAGGTACTGTGTAATGTGACGAAGAAGAGGCATATGAGAGCGCCAGACAAGTGAGGCCTCACCAGACTCAGGAAACTAAAGACGCACGTGTATGTGCAAGCTAAGCCACCGCTGTAAAGCTAAGCTGAGGTAAGATAACAGAGGACATCTCAAACAATAGGGCTGCAGGGGAAATGGGCAGGTGAAGAAAATAGGAAGAGAATCCAACGGGGCTCACTGGAGGAAGAGACCGGAGTAGAGGGAGAGTCAGAGATGAGGAGAGGGTGTCGTCGAGAAGGGAGACAGGTGTGGAGAACAGACCAGCAAGCAGCAGTGGCGTGTGTGTGTGTGTGGAGATGCCAGACTTACTATCTCTGCCAATTAGCATCCAGGAAGCACCAACTGCTATGGCTCATATTCCCGTGACTGAAGCATCTTCGCTCATTTGCAGACTTCCCAGTCTTCAGGCAGACAAGAAATTCATCAAAGCTAAATGAACTAACATTCCCTTAGGCGGGGTGTGGGGGAGTGGCGGGGGCAGACAAGATGCAATAAATACTATTTAACAAATCCATGCCTGTAGAACTGGGGGCCACTGGACCCTTTCCAGTCACCAGAGTCGTGTGTCTTTTCAGTACGCCAACACTCTGAAGGACAGCAATGCAGAAGGACAGACAGTGAGCTGGGCACCAGTAACTTCTCTAGGGTGACAGGCATAGTGTTCATATGGGGTTTTAGGTCATAACCACCCAACATGCAGTACAAATACAGAGTGGCAGGAGCTTTGGGAGGCAGCTGCACCTCCATCCATCTCCCTGCTTTCCCTGGAGGCTACAACCTACCAGTGACTGGGGTTCCAGGTCTTAGTGATGTAACATACCCACATGGAATGAATGGACCAGATAACATCAAGCGAGCCGATAACTGACAGCAGAGACGGGGGTTGAAATCGGAAGAACGCGTTTCTAAAACTGCAAAGGTCTTCAAAAGTCCTTTGCTGCAGAAGCCCAGATGATAAAAGCCTCAGCTCAGGCTTTTAGAGTCAAATGGTCTCACTCACAGCTACTCAGTTCTGTCCTTAGACTTCAGAAACAGGCATAGACGATAAAAAAAAAAAAAAAAAAAAAAAAAAAAAAAAAAAAAAAAACAAGCAAAGAAGCATGTATGTGTTTCGGTACAGCTTGCTTTATAAAAAGATGGTGGAAGAAGATGCATTGGCGAAGCACTCCCAGGAGGGTGGGCAGAAAAGATCAGCTGCAAATCAGTACTGCAAAAGCCTGGGGCCACTGCGTGCTCAATGGCACCTGAGAGACGGCCTGACCTCTTAGCTCCTAAGACTGGGGAAATACACAGTATTGGAAGTTTCATCATTGTAATAAGGCAAGAAAAAAAAATAATAAAGGACACACAGATACAAACTGTATTTCCAGATGACGTGGTATCTGTATAGAAAACGCCAGGAAGTTTATTTTTAAAAAAAAAAATTTATTTTAGATCCTAGAGTTAATAAGGGAAGCCAGCAAGGCTGAAGGCCCAGTGTCCCCAAACTCAGCATTCAAAAACTCACGTGTAATATATATGCTAACATGAACACATGAAGACCCAAATTAAAGACTCATTAGCATTTACAAACACTTCAAAGAACACGCAAAATTTAAGTTTTAACTTAACAAATATGTTGGGTTTTATGCACTGGAAATAACAAAAACTAAAAACTAAGCCAAACCTGAATATATGTGAGACAAGCTGTGGCCCTAGACGGAAGACACGGCGAAGTTATCAATTCTCTCCAAATTGATCTCTAGTTTTAATGCAATTCCTATAAAAATCCTAGCACAGATTTTCTTAGGCATGGGCAAGATGACTCTAAATTTTATACAGAAAAGTGTAGGCCTTATATGAATCAAAATATACTTAAGTGGTAGGAGCTATTCTCCCCAGCATTAAGGCCCCCATGATTACAGTAACGGAGACAGTCGGCACTGACAGAGACCCACAGATCAGTGGGAAAGCATAAAAACCAACAAACAGATCCTCACAACTATGGCCATGTGGTTTGTGATGGTTGTTTATTTTTTTCAAACAGAATCTAGCTATGGAGCCCAGGCTGACCAGAACTCACCATATAGCCCAGGCTGGCCTTGAACTTGCAATCCTCCTGCCCCTGCCTCCTGCATGGTAGGATTACAGGCATGCGCCACCACGCCCAGAGGCAACATGATTTTTGAAACAAATAATAAAACAAAGCAACAGACACATTCAACAAATAGCAATAGAGCGCCTGAACATCCGTGGGTCAGACAACTGTTAAGAAAGGCAGTGTCCCCCACTCAGCCAGACGCCCCACGGGGCTCCCTAAAGACAAACCTGGGGCCTGAAATCCTTCTACTCACACAGCTGTGCCAGGATTATGCCCTTTGTGACACAGCTTCCCATGCTGCAAGCTCAGCATGTGCTCTTTTGTTTTGCTGGAGTATATCCCATGACACCTGCCCAACCCTACTATCTATCACCCAGCAGGAAGGGACACAACCCTTTCACTGCAGCATGAAATCAAGTTCATAAACAAATTGCCCTGTGTGGGCAGCCAGGGGAGATCTTCTGGCTATGAGACATACATATGGTCCTGAAACTTAACTTGCTATGTCTCTGCTCCATAAACTAGGGCATTAGAGCATTATTCTACCTAGAGCTTAACTGCTGTATTTCACTTAGTGAACCTGATACTAACTTGCAAAGGGCAGTGTTCAGCTATATATTGCTGGTGATGAGCGTGGTGATGATCTTTGCTGTGCCCCAAGGAACTGAGATCCTCACCTGAGATTGACAACCAGTTTACATAACAACATAAGTACCAACTTCCACCCTAGCCTGAAACAAAATCAAGTCAGAATGCATCATGCCTTAAATATAGAATTAAAACTAGAAAGAGTTTAGAAACAATGCACAGAAGACCATTAAGGTCGAGACAAGGCAGAGTTTTTAGGCTCGACACAAAAAGCATACGCCAAAACAGGACTCATCCAAACCACAAACCTCCTGCAGAAGACAGTAGAAAGAAACCAAGGCAAGCTACAGGCTCCCGGCATGCCAATCTTCTGACACAGTGGCACATCACCTACAAACATGTCAGGCTGCATTCACAGCACCCTGGGTTGCAAGTGGCTCAGGGGCTTGTTTGTTGTTTGTTTGTTTGTTTGTTTGGGGAAGACATTGGACAAGCAGGCAGCACCATTCCCCAAAATCGAACCCAGTTTCTTCTCAGTATACTCAAGATTCTTTAATTCAGTCTTCATTTCTTTGGCTGTGAGTGGGCAAGCACATTGTTTCCACGAGGCTTCCCTTTGGGTACGGCCTCTCCAAACATCATTTTTTTCAGTAGGCCAAAGAATAACTGGTGTCATCATTTGAACAATGTTTTTCTTAACTGTTAGCAAGGCATTTGACCCAAGCAATCTATCAACTACCTAACAGTACATATATTTTTAATCAAAAATAGAATATGAAAAACTTACAGGGGTTGGGGATTTAGCTAAGTGGTAGAGCGCTTGCCTAGTAAGCGCAAGGCCCTGGGTTCGATCCTCAGCTCCAAAAAAAAAGAGGAAAAACTTACAAAGGCTAATGCAATACTGACATCACTTTACTATGGTTAAAAATTCCTTTTATATGCATTCCAGGAGACATTCTCTGTTCCTCGGTTTTATTCTTCATCTACATAAATGTAATATCAGGACATCTCTCCAGCTTCCCCACAGTCAGCCTTTGCTATTATATCGTGTAAATTCAATAAACTCATTCAAGAAAGGAAGACGATTAGAAATAAGACCCACTGTGAAGCTCCAGATACCAACACAAAGGCAACAGAAATATAAGGAACTGAGCCAGGCATGCCTATAATCCCAACACTGGGGAGGCTGAGGCAGGAGAATCACTGTGAGTTCAAGACTAGCCTGAGCTACACAATGAGTCTGAGATCAGCCTAGGCAACAGAGCAAGACTCTACTCGGCCCCCACCAAAGTTAAATAAATATAGAAGGGGGAGAGAAGAAAGGAATGATCGACAGGGTCATATATAAGGCCCATGTCTTCCTCACACTGGTAACAACTTTGTCACCTCTCATGGCAGGCCCAGCTTACAGAGAAGATTTCACCTGACCCCATACCAAATATCATGAGCCAACACTGTCACACATCTCACCAATCGGGAAGAGTGTTAGCACAGAACATTGGCTAAATCGGTAGCTGGAATCAAAACTGGCTATGCCATCAGGGCACTGTCAGCAGACTTGGGGTTCAGAAAACAGGGACCAATATATCTCAGACTGAATGAAAAACAAAGGCAGAAAGTCTACCTTTTCCACAAAGAGAAACACTGGAAGAAGGGCCAGTGAGATGGGGAAGCTAGACACACAACCCCTCCTGTGAAAAGGAGAGTGGGTTCCGGAACTGAAGAGCGTGGAGTCACAGCAGCACCCACACATCCTGTCACAGTAAGACCTGCACATCCTGTGGATGGTGGGAAATGGAAAAGCAGAGCATTCAAACGATGTTGTGTGGACTTCAGGAGCCACACAAGGGTGAGAGTGGTTGGCGCCATGAAGAAGCCAGGCATCGGGGAGAAGAGAGAGCAGAAGACAGGGAAGCATGATGCAGCCACACTCCCAACCTGCTACCACCACTTAGATGGAAACATGACGAGGAGATGGACATATGACTGAACTACAGTATGATGACAACCCTGTGCTCACTGGGAACCCCACAGTGCTCAACCTCTACAGCAGCCTGGAACAGCCTGACCCATGAAGCCAATCCTGGGCTAATTCCCTGAGCTAGGGAAGGGGATATGGCAGGCCAGTAAATTGTCATGTGTCACAGGGCAAGTGGCATGGTCCACTCCTACCTAGCACATTTCCACCTAGCTACAGAAATTCTTTATAGCCGGTAATGTTTTCAGATGTGATGTACAATCCAGTACCATGGAGCCCAGCAACTCAACATCCTGTCTGTCCAGGCTGCTTCCGTCCAGTTTTCCACAGCGCTCATTCTGACAGGTGTGAGTGTGCAAACACACAGCATGTATGCACAGGTGCAGTTGCAGATGTGTGCGTGGGGGGGGCGGGGGACCAGAAAACAACATTAGGCGTCTTCCTCTATCAGCCCCATCTTATTGTGGGGAACAGAGTTTTTCACTAAACGTGGAGTTCACTGATTGGCTAGACTGGCTGGCCAGCAAGCCCTCCTGTCTGTACTTCCCAGTACTGGGATTACATGTGTACAGTGCCACATCCAGCTTTTCACACTGGTGCTGGGGATCTGAACTCATGCCCTAATGCTTGTGTAGCAGGCGCCTTACCCACTGGGCCACGTCCTCAGCCTTCACTGTAGCGTGTCTTGACTACTTGCTAGTCACCATGTTGTAGCTCACGTATGTGTTTATTATGTCTCACACTCTTCCTGGGCCACACGGCATGTTACTCAACAAATAATCACTGCCCTGCAGTGTCCCAGGACCAAGGAGTAAAACAACCCCTGCCCTTGAGCAGTTCGCTGTCTAGTGCTATGCATTCACACACAGGGCTACTGTGAATCTCTGACCCAGAAGGAACTTATGAGAGGAAAAGGCAGAGGAGCATCTTCAAAAAGGTTTGCCATGCCCCTCCTCACCCTCACCACACACTGACAGCCCAAGGTCACCTCCTGCACAATTCGGTATTTCAGCCATTATCAGAGAAACCACAGTTTTAATTAGCTTAGGGTAGCAGGACCAGACAGACAGGAGCTCTTCACGGAAAAGGGGCGGATCACCTATTGGAAGCTTCTGGGACCCATGGAGAGGCAAGAACAGAGAACACCTCAGCAAAGAGGCCTCCACCCTGCACTTGCTGAGGCCTGGTATCCATTCACTCCCCAAAACCTATGCCTCGCCTACTGCCTCTTCACCTTTCTGGGCTCCCAGAAGTTGCTACAGGTGTCCTCACTCTCCCTTCTCCAACCATGTCCCCTTGCCCCACCCCAAGTACAGATGCAGGTCCAGGCCCACTTGATAGTACTGAGCTCACCCCTTGACATACACATACCCACACTGTGGGTGCCTAGAAAGTCTCTGCTCGGGGCTCAGAGATGGCGGGCTCACCCTGCATCCGGGCCAAAAGTAAAACTTACCGTGGGGAGGTGTAAAGAAACTGGCTCAGATCCATCACCAGTGCTGGGGTAACAACTTAGAGCACATGCCCCAGACAAAGGGTTGGCATCCCCGCAGCCCAGTGCTCGCATGATGGATACACGGAAAGGCCACCTTTTCTGTATTTGTTTTTAGACATTAACTATTTGCCGCCCAGTATCCGTAAGCCACCACTGAATGTTTGGTGTGGGCATCCTCCTTTGTAATGCGCTATTGATCCGAGCAGGGAGCACAGGGCTTGTTACTGCACAGAGAAGGCACAGCTTTGGTAACTGGGCAGCAGAACATCTAAGAAGCAACCAGAGAGCCTATGGGGAGGAGTCGGAAGTAGTCAGGAGGGTCTGCCCGGTGGAGTTGAAAGCCTTCACTTAGGCCCTAGGGAGGAGGGACTGGTTTACAGGAAAGACAGAATTCAAGCCAGGCAAATCTTGAAGAAAGAGTAAAATAAGGAATAGTGGGAAATACAACACTTTACCTATGCAAGCGTTTAATGAAGAAATAAATCAAAAGACCAGAGTAGTAATCCACAAGGATACGTTCACGTGGGCGACCGCAGAGGCGGAACACTGAATCCTGTCAGGCAGAAGATGGGCTCCGTGGGGGCCTGGTGGGAAAAGAGGCTGGGGAGGAGGTAAAGATCAGAAGGTGGGAGGTGGGAAATGCCTTTCCCCAGCGGGGGCGGCAGGGAAACAGAAGGTTCTGGAAGAAAGCATAAAACAATCTAAGAGCTCTGGGCAGGATGCGAGAAGAAAAATAACAGTTCTGCGTCCTACAATTTAGAAATTAATCACACACTAGGGAATTTTTTTTCTAAAAGGAGAACAGCTTCCTATCGCTTTCTTTTTTAAAAATCTATGTACACCCGTCACATAAAAGAAACACATAATGCCTTCTACACCACGGTGGAAGGAATCCGTCCCCAAAGGCCCTTCCTTTGTATAAATCATGCCACCACAATCGACGCTTCAATAAAAATGAATATTTATGAAATGTAAAATGACTTGGATTAACTTATTCCAATTTCACTCTCTAAATTTAGATTTTTTTTTTTAAAATCACGCCAAAATGTAGATTTTGATTACAAAAGCAAGTTGGGGGGAAAATATATATGTATACTTGACAAGAAAAAGAGAGCAATTTTTTTTTTAAGTTGAAGTATGACAAAGGATGACAGAAAGGTGGTTGGTTGAGCTGAAAACAGCCAAAGACTATCTTCAAAGTAGCTGTTTAATTCAACAACAGAGCCACATTAGACAAAGGAAGTTGTTGAAAACAACACAAAGTATAAACCCTAAATAGCCCAACCACCCTCATCTCAACCCAAACCCAGCCTTTCCTTTCTTCCCTGTCCTTCCCAAGCTTCCTCGGGCATATGGACTGTTAGCTTGCTCCCTGTCCACACAGAAGTCAGCACACTGGTCTGGCCTGGCCTTTGCAGCTACAGTATCTTGGCAACTCCTCCATTCCTGGAGATGCCCCATCTTCTGGGCCTGGGTGCAGTATCCCTGAGGCTGCACCATTGCTCCTGTAACCAGCCCCTGTTGATGGGCACCTGTGACGCTTCCAATCTCAGTCTCCTGCAGATGAAGCTCCAGTGAACAGCCTGCTGCAGTCCTCATTTGGCGTGTGTGTGTGTGTGTGTGTGTGTGTGTGTGTGTGTGTGTGTGCAAATTCCCAGAAATTGAATTCCTGAGATCGAAGGTAAATGTGCATTTAAATTTTTGGTAGATGCAGCCAAGTTGCCTTCCGTAAGAGTGGAGCCGGCTGACACACCCTCTAACAACACACAAGAGCCTCTCTCTCTCTCTCTCTCTCTCTCTCTCTCTCTCTCTCTCTCTGACAGAATGGATCACTGTTTCTGGATCTTTGCCAATCTGAAAAATGAAAACTGGTATTTGCATTTTCCTCACTGAGTGAACTTGAGCATCTTTTTATGTGTTTAAGAACCGACTGTACTTCCTTGGGGGGCAAATTGTTCAAAACCTCTACCTGATTTTAATCACTCCTGACATTTTTCTTACAAACTTCTAGAAGGTTCTGCTCTATTGGGGAAACTAGTCCTTGCCTTTCGGTACATGGTGCTGTACCCCAGGCTGTCTTCTGACTTTGTTTCTGTGATTTTTGTCACACAAAAGACTTTTTTTAGCTGGGCGGTGGTGGCACATGCCTTTAATCCCAGCACTCAGGAGGCAGAAGCAGGCGGATCTCTGAGTTCGAGGCCAGTCTAGTCTTCAAAGCAAGTTCCAGGAAAGGTGCAAAGCTACACAGAGAAACCCTGTCTCGAAAAATTTAAATAAATAAATAAATAAATAAATAAATAAATAAATAAAAATAATTTAAAAAAGACTTTTTAAAAAAATTATTGTTCGAGGCCAGCCTGGTCTACAGAGCGAGATCCAGGAAAGGAGCAAAGCTACACAGAGAAACCCTGTCTTGAAAAACAAAAAAAAAAAAAAAAAAATTTAATGTGCATGGGTGTTTTGTCTGAGTGTAAGTCTGTATACCGTGTGTGTGCAGTGCCCCCAGAGGCCAGAAGAGGGTGTTGGATCCCTTGGAATTGGAGTTACAAATGGAACTGAGCCCAGGTCCTCTGGAAGAGCAGCAAGTGCTCTTAACTACCAAGCCATCTCTCCGGCCCCACACAGACTTTTAATGTGATCTAATTTCCAGTTTCTTGATTTTCTAGCTGTAAGTACAAAGGCCTTCCTCACACAATTATAAAGAAATGCTCCTTTTCTCACACTCATTATTTCACTTTTTGCTCTTAACTACAGAGAACAAGCATGGTGTTCTATACCGGTAATCCCAGCACTCAGAAGATTGCAGCAGAAAGATCGCTGAGAGTTCAGAGGCAACGTGGGTCACGCAATGAATTCAAGACCAACCCGAGATGGACATCAAAACTATATCAAAACTAGCATATACACATGCATACATACATGCATACATGGGAAAAGAGTGGTTGTATCAGAAACTCTAGCACATAGTGCATATACCAGCCCCACTGTATGACCTTGGATAAGTTATCTGACCTCCCTAGCCTGTTTCCACATCCATAATGGGGATAATGATGGTTAACGCATCATCACTTTATTGTGAAAATTAAATGTATTAATGTAGTTCCCCATGGTGCCTGGTATGTAATACATCAATAAGTGTGGGCTATTACCATCACATCTGCCTGGGATTTAACTTTTCTTTTTAAGGTGTGATGGCCAGAAATAGCATCAGTCAAACCCCCAAGTCTCCCTAGCTGTCCCAAAACCGTTTTCCCCACTGACCTGAGATGTCACTTTCACCATATACCATCTTCCTGTAGGTACCCAAGAGCTTCTGATTCTTCCTCCTCCATTTGTCCATCTCTAATCGACTGCCTTATCAGTCGGACACAGTACCATATAAACAACAACCAGTTACCCAAGCCAGTCTGCTCATGTTCCCATCCATTCGAAGTGACCCAGAGATATGAAACATTTAAAAGTCTTGAAGGTTCGAATCTTGCTTTCTCGCAAAATGTAAATCTACCCCTAGGCTGCAGCTGCTAAAAGGGTTCAACAGTCTTCCAGGACACAAAGAAGGAGGAAGGACTGGAGCTAAGATGATAAGGTTAGCTCCCCGAGCACTGGATGATAGTACACACCAGGGACTAGCCAGAGCAACCCTAAACAGAGAGACCTTGTCCTCTAATTGGCCACAGAGCTTTTGAGACAATCTGCTACAGTTAACAACAGACTTAGATGGATGATATAGAGACATGGGGCGGGCTGAAGATGCAAGGTAGAAGAATAGCTTTTGAACTAGGAATATGAAGTCCATAACTTTCAAAGACATGCTCACCAAAACTCACTAGATATAGTTATGTGGGGGCCGGGGGGGGGGGGGGAGCAGGGAAGGGGATGGGCAAAACAGCTGCCATGACAGGCTTAGAGGCCCAGACACAAACAGTTCCTGGCAGGCAACACCTGGACCCAGGAAAAGCCATACGCTGACCCCACCCAGAAAGGGCCTGCATCTAAGGGGAAATACCTGACATTCCAAACATTCCCTATACCCCTAGACAAATGTCAGCCAATCAGGGTCCTGAACCCTGGAAATGCCCTCACCCCAACCTCTGCTATGATAAAAACCCCACCCTGCCTGTGCTCCAGGCTTTCTGCTCTCACTGCTGAGTCGCATGGAGAGACAAAGCTCCGAGCTTGAAAATAAAGGCTCTTGGCTTTTGCATATGGGATTCGGTCTCCGTGGTGGTCTTTTGGGGGGGTCCCGAGATCTGGGCATAACAAGAGTAAGGCACACTGTTGCTGGAACCAAAGGCAAACCTAAACAAATCCTCTAGTCTGTCTTGCTTTCAGTTACTTACTTTAGACCCCTCCCCACCAGAGACCCTCCAGCCTGCCGTGTGGGTGGGAGACACAAGATGGCTGCCCGTGCTCCCCTTTTTTTCTTGACTTTAAAAATCACTAATTTTGGAGGCTGTGCAGCTGCGTAACATATTAGAAGTCTCTTCCCATCTTTGCTGCAGATAACCCCTGAGATAGACAGGCTGTGACAGTCGCTGTGTTTATGGCTTCAAAGAAAACTCAGCCTCACATCCTCCATGTTGTATCCAACCACATTTCTACATTGCGCGGGTACTTAAGAAATGTCTGTCTGAACTGAGGAGCACAAGGTTAATGGCTTAGCAAAATCTCCTAGCCTCTCCCCTCCCCCTTCAAGTCTGAAGAGATCAAGATAAGATATTTTCACTGTCTACAGGAGCATCCAGTGGCCTTGTGATTACAAGCCAGGTGAGCGGATCACCGGCCACCAGATTTATGACGCCCCATTCCAAACCACCAGAGAGATGCCTCGAAGCCTCCAGTGATCTGTTTTTTCCTAACCTAAACCCCTCTCTGCCTGAAGATAAAAGGACCCTGAAAAACCTGTGCTGGGTTAAGACAGTTTACCAGGCCACCTTCTGGTTTTGCTAGCTTACCAAATAAATCTTCGTGTCTCCAAACACTCTCTCTCAAATATTAGGGTCCCTTTCCAAATGGGAAGTAAATGCATTTGGATTCTATACCCGGGCCAGTGAGAACCTGTCAAGGATGAATACCCCAAGAGTGGAGACCAGAAACACAATAGGGCTAACAAGGCTTAGCAGGTAAAGGCGCTTACCAACCAGCCCCACGATCTGAATTCAATACAGGGTCCTAAGTGGTACAAGGAGAAAACTGAGTCCCACATGTCATCAGCTGATGGTCCCAAGTGCACCTAGGGCATAAGTGTATGTGCACAGACACCTCCAGGAGGCCTCATCCATAGAACAAGTTGTTCCTGCAAACCAAGGAGAAACCCCAGCAGGCCCTTGAAATAATTAGAAACTTGGGAGGGTTCTGGCAACCAGCTCTGGCCTAGAATTCCACTTCAAACCACAAGTTCGCATCATGAGGTCTCCCTGGAGCACTTCCTGGGAACAGGCAACAGGCTGACTCTCCTAGGGGCCTAGGTGAGAAAGGCGTCTAAGGCAGGGCTCACAGTGCACTCTTCCTAGCTCTAAATATGGAGCTGCAAGCCTGCAGCCCAGCTGGGTCAGATCCCCACGCTAGATTCTTTCAGAGCGCCCTGTTTTGTCCTAAGAGACTCAAACAAAGAGAAGCACTGAGACAGGAGACTGCCCCCGCTGAGTGCCCACCCCTCCCGAACGTGGGAGGGAGAGAAGCGGGGGGGGGGGGGGGGGGGGCGCTGCCGCTGCGCGCACGCGCAGACCCCGACCTGGGACCCGCCCGAGGCCCGGCGCGGCGTCCTCCGGGAGGGCGCAGTGCGCAGGCTCGGCACGCATGCTCAGCGCTCGTGCCGTCTTACCTGCCACGGGGATGGGCTCCGCGCGGCCGGGCAAGGCTTCCTGCGCGCTGATGACCTTCGAAGCTGAGTCGCCCATCCTTGGTACCGGCATGGGGCTGGAGAGGAGCTGGAGAGCCCTTCTGGCAGCGGAGAGCATGGGCGGCGTGTCCGTCCCGCGGGCCGACCTCCAAGCCTGGCTGTCTCTGAGGGACAAAGTTTCCCGAGTACGAGAAGCAGCTCGGGCCAAAAATTATGCTGGCTGGGCGGGGTGTTAAAGTTTAACACCGCGGGGTGTTAAAGTTCCTCCTGTTTCACCACCTTCGCGGCCGGTGTTCCGGGTGCCCAGGAAGGGCTTAGCCAAGCAGGGTTTCCAGAGTGTTTCTCGTGCTCAGTCAACCACAAAGCAGAAAAGGGAAATCAGTGTGTGCATAAAAAGGCAGCGAGCTAGAAGAAAGGCAGACTGTAAGAAGATGGATGGGTGGACAGCTAGGAAATTTGACTGTGTTGATAAGTCAGATTGATCCAAAGCACAATTCTCAACACCACAAAGGATTACGTACTCAACGTGAAATATATATATAAATGTGTATGTATGGATAAATCCATTCTTTAGCCCATAAAATAGAGGATGCAGGCACAAATACACTGTTAACGCTGTTTAGGTGAAATTAATGGTGCAGCTGAGTCAGTCTTCTGAAATCGTGAGAGAATATTCCTAGAAGAAATCTCGCCCTAATCTTTAGGTGTCTAGGGCCAGATGAGTGACTCGAGAGGTCCGTCTATGAGACTGTGGTTTACACCCTCTGCCAAAATGGGCGGATAGTCTCATATGAAGGAAGGAACAGGATTAGCCCCCACAGGGATTTGAAGCTTTGAACCTAAGCTCCTCCGTGGGTTTAGTTACCACTTTGTGTTCATGTGGGGCTGTAATAGAAGGACAGGAGGATTAGTGTGCTGTATAGAATGTTACCAGATATACAACGTTAAACAGATTAAGGTATTTACCTTATGTTGTAGAAGTCCCCTGGGCCTGCTTGTATCAACAGTTTACTTTTGATTTGCTTTTGCCATGAAATTATGCCAAGCAGGTTCTTTCTACAAGGCCTTGCCTGAAATCATCCCACGGTGTCCCTTCCAGGCTCGAAGGGGGCCTGGTCACTAAAGAAAAAAAAAATCTATCAAGGAAAATATGTTGTGCATTTAACTTACTGCCTTTTGATACATACTGACTTGCTTTTTCTATTTTGTGGTGATGGGACTTAGGAAACATGCAAGAAATACTGCATAAGTAAATACTGTGACCGTGTAACCACAGAATTTGTAATGTTAAGGGAAACTACTTATGTAATGTTAGGTACCCCAGAACCACAGTTCATAAACATTTAGTATATAAGATTTATAAAAATGCAAGCATTTCTACTTACCCACTAAGGGGAAATGAGATAGATAGATAGATAGATAGATAGATAGATAGATAGATAGATAGATAGATAGATAAAAGCAATGTTTAGAAT
The DNA here is from genome assembly GCF_007827085.1 of Peromyscus californicus insignis. Lineage (NCBI taxonomy): Eukaryota > Metazoa > Chordata > Mammalia > Rodentia > Cricetidae > Peromyscus > Peromyscus californicus. The sequence continues at coordinate 59,163,295 of NW_026294413.1, read as the reverse complement.
TTTATTGTTCGGAGTAGTGAGATGCTACTAAAGTTTCTCTCCTGCCTTGTGGTCCTAGAAATCCAGCTCAGATCCTCAGGCTTGATAGAAGGCACCTTTACCCACCGAGCCGTCTCTCTGGCCCCACTTTAAACATTTTTAAGTGTTCTTTGTACATTATTTTAATATTCTCGAGGACCCAAATGGTTATGCTACACTCATGAAAACAAACATCTGTGAAGAAAAGAACTATCTCAATTTCTTTAAAGTTTCCTTTAAACAATGGTTTCTTCCCTCATTTACTAAAATAGCTGTGTTAGCTGAGTTGTGTGTGTGTGTTTGTTTGTTTGTTTATTACGAAGTCTCTCTCTATAGCCCTGGCTAGCATGGAATTGACAGAGATCTACCTGCCTTTGCCCAACCTCTGTGTTTTGTTTTTTGAGGAGAGAAATAATTATGCTGTTTTCAAGACTAGGCCTTGCTTTCCTTCAGACTTTCCAACTACTCCCTTCTGAGCTACCTTCCACATTTCCTGACACGTGCTGATTTATCGTCCTTGTAATTATACTCGGGCTTTCTGACAAAGTCTAATGATTTATATCCTTCAAGACACAGTCTGCACATTCTCTTTGGAACAACAAAGAATCTCAAAACACAACCAGTTTGAGAAAACAGATTCTTTCTCTTCAGTGTGTCAACCTAGAAGGAAACAGTCTCCTGCTAAGCAGAACTCCGGCTCTTCCTCCATAGTGAGTGGGCCAGAGAGAGCTCATGCTCTTTCTTCTGGGACCTTAGTCTAGTCCCAGAACCCACATAAAAATGCTGGACATTGTTGTAATTCAGGGCTCAGGGAAACCACTGAACTGGACCACTCCATGGGTAGAAAGATTTATTGGTGATCTAAACTAATGTTGGAGTCGGGGCAGAAAGACAAACAAACTGCCAGAAAAGCAAGCAGATTTTATATGCCAGGAGGGTGGGGATTTTTGAGCTGATACAGTCACAAACAGTCTAGACTGACTAGGAACTAGGTGCCTTTGCCCAAGGTAGTTGATTTTGAGGGGAAATTAAGGCTGGTTACTGGTAAACAGAACCCTCCTTAGGAAATCTGCCTTTCTGGTCAACAGAAACCTGCTTTTATGTTTGTTTGCCTGGTAACAGACTTTCTGTAGGACAATGTCACCATCACTGCCATTTGGGGGGCCACTTTGGACCTAACACCTGTAACCCTACCTCTGGAGAGGCAGAGGCAGTCAGATCCCTCGGACTTACTACCCAGCCAACCTAGCCTAGTTGGTGAACTCCAGGCCAGGAGGACCTACCTAAAAAAATAAGTAAATACACAAACAAGATGGATGGCATGCCTGAGGAATGGAGAAATGATTCCCAGTGGTGACCTCTGATCTCCAGAAGCATGTGCATGCACACACGTACAACAACAGGAAAAGCAAGCATGTGGTACAATCCCAGTATAAGGGAGGTGGAGGCAAGAGGATTAAGAGCACAAGGCCAGCCTTAGTTATTCAGTGAGCTTGAGGCCAGCCTGAGCTACATGAGCTCTGTATCCAAACCAGAAAACAACTACCATCATATGTAAGATGTCAACACATGAAGACATTTCCGTCTAGCATGAATCAGAAAGTCCATTGTTATCTAATATAGACACACTACTTCCATGACAAAAACATACTTGTTTCTTGATCACCAAAGTCAAACAGCATTTGGCTGTTTTACTTTAATATGCATTTGTATTACTACTACTACTCATAGATTCTGCTAGATCCTTCCTTGGTTTATGAGGTAGTTCACTGTGTCCCACCACAGGGCAAGCATCAGTGGGATCATGCACACGGAAAATTCAGGCCTTCTGAAGGAAAAAACTGCCAGCGACTTGGCTCAAGAGCCAACATGTGCTAGGCATTTAGCTATCACCTCTACTCTTCATTAAACTGTGAATACAGCAAGGGTACCCTGGCACACTCAAACAGATAAGGTTTCACTTACCTAGGTAGAGAGACACCCTGATAAATGAAAAAATTAAAAAGCTTAAGTGACATTTACATTTGCATACTTATAACCAAGTGGCTTTATATATGGCCTGTCTCCAGAAGATGCAAAGCTGTCTGAAGCATGTAATTAATTGCATGGATTATTTTACTGAATTTTTAAGAGGAAGATAAAATAAGAATAGGTTTCATTACTAAACAGTAAGCGCCTGTTAGCTCTGCGTGCTTTGTTTTTAACCTTCGCTCCAACCCATTTTCAAAGTTTTGGAGGTGAAGAAACTCAGGCTCAGAGAGGTGCCCAAACAAACAGCTACTAAGAGAGAGAGAACCTGGACTCAAATTTGAGCTTTCCAAAGTCCTAAGTTCAAGATCGCAGCTTTACCAAAAAAAAAAAAAAGCTGGGTGGACATGACTCGGATAAATGCCTCAGCTCTTCAACACTGACTTTGAAGTTTGGGTCTTTATAGGACACTGAATGGAATGATTTAGGTGAAAGGTCGAAGCTCCCCTTCAGGGTTCTTCCCAAGGGACAAGCACCGTTTTATCCTATCTCCTTACCTAATGACTGACATGGAGCTATGAGCCTGTGAGAAACAGAGCTCAGCAACCAACAGGATTTATCTGTGTAGCCTTGGCTGTCCTAGAACTCTGTAGTTCTAGACTGTAGACCACTCTGTAGACCAGGCTGACCTTGAACTCAGAGATCCTGCCTGACTCTGCCTCCTGAGTGATGGGATTAAAGGCATACACCACCACTGCCTAGCTAGGAGATTTATTATTTTTATGTATGTGTGTGTGCACACGAACCCGCATGAGTTTATGTACCATATGGGTGCTCATGTAGGCCAGGGGAATCAGATCTCCTGGAGCTGTTGTTGTAAGCCACCTGATATGGGTGGGGAAAACCAAACCCAAGTCCTTCAAAAGGGCAGTAAATGCTCTTATCCCCTGGGCTGGCTCTCCAGCCCCTAAATCACATGTTTTAGAGCCAGGCCTGGTGGCACACTCCTATATTCCCAGCTACCTTGGATATTAAGATGGGAGGATTATAAACTCTAGTCATGTCTGGACTGCAGAGTTCAATCTAAACAACTTCATGAGAACTTGTCCCGAAAGGAGCAGGAAGAAGACAGCTGGGGTATAGCACAGTAGTGGAGTGCTTGCCTGGCCTTCCTGAAGACCTAGGTTCACTCCCCAGTACTGCCAAAAATAAATGAATAAATAAAATCACTTGGTATTGTTCAATTGAGGGTTTTATTACTGGTTTTCATTTGTTTTCTTTTGAAGCAAGGACTTACTACATAGCCCTGGCTGACCTGGAACTCACTATAAACACCAGGCTGGCCTTGAACTTACAACAGTGACTGAGCACCCCCACACCTCACTGTTCTGTTGACTTTCCTTGATGACCATTAAATAAGTGAAGATGGGAAAGTGCCTAGATGTGCCTCACATGGAGATGTTATTGTGACTGTAATGATATTAAATTGTATAATCAGGGGAGATGTGTCTTCTCCACAGGAGAGAAAGCTCTATGCAGGCAGGAATCATGTCAGTGTTTAATGATTGATAACTGCTTCCCAAAACCTGCCCACTGTAGGTCAGACTCTTAGTACACATTGAGACGACATTGGTAGAATGGCATCATGGACCGGTCTCAGTATCTCCTGACCACCTACCTGAATCCATCTCTGTCTTCACTGCAGGATGCTCAGTGGGCTAGATACATAGAGTATTCCTCCCACACTCAGAGGCAGGCGGATCATAAGTCTGAGGGTAGCCTGGACTAGGTAGGAAGGAAGGAAAGAAAGAGAGATGCCTCAGCTCTTACTTCATTATCTGAATGCCTTCAGATTTGTACAAAAATGAATCTTTCTCTCACATACATACATAGAGAGAGATAATCCCCAAAAGGATGTGAGAGATTATTTTTATGAAACTGTGATTTAGGCTTCTGAGATGGCTCAGATAAAAGTGCTTGCCATACAAACCTGATGACCTGGACTTGATCCCTGGAAACTCCTGTAGAAGGAGAGTACTGACTCCTAAAAGCTGTCTTCTGACTTCCACAGGCACGTGTACGCACACACACACAATAATAATAATAATAATAATAATAATAATAATAATAATAATAAATAACAAACTTATCAACATTATCTCTTCTCTAATTATTTATCAAAAATACAGGACAATGAAACTGGACGATCCCAGAGAGCACACTCCACGGGATGCCTAAAGTAACAACTGTGACTACTGCCACTGTCTTTAGTCTAAAGAAAAAACAAGCCCAGAGCACTGGAGGTCACTCACAACATTGGCTGAGGAATGGAGCACAGAGCAAGGAGAATCAACATCCCAGGGAAGGCCTCAGTGGTAACCTGGTGTTGGATTAAGTAGTTCTGTGACCTTTGACAAGGTATTTACTGTGTCATCTTTTTTCTCATCTGTGACATTGAGAGGACAGGAGAGAGAAATCACAGGTTCTCTAAACTCCCTGAATCGCAAACTTTGTAAGCCAAGAAAGAGCGCGTTTTGTGATCTGTCCATCAGCGGGTGCTTCTTGAGTTCACCCGAATAAAGGTGGCATTGAAAAGCCCCCTGCTGCGTACAGCTGCCAGGATCCTCTCACATAAGACAATACTCTCAAGCATATGAATTCTCTGGAATCCGTGGGCTGAATGACTGAGACAGTGAAGCGGTGAGGGTGGGGTATCTCGTTGAAACCTATTTTAAGTACACTATTTCAGTCATTATTTTTATTATTTGTGTGTGTGTGGTTGCGTGCATGCGCATGCTAGTGGCCACAATGCCAGAAGAGGGCACTGGACACCCTGGAGGTGGAGTTATAGGCAGTTTGTGATGCGGGGTACTGGGAAATGAACTCATCTCTTCAAGAGCAGCAAGTGCTCTTAACTGTGCAGCCGTCTCTCCAGACCCTAGATAGACTATTTTAAAGCTTACTGGGTAGCATACTTATTTGAGTATTTATACTCATTGATAACTCAGTCAAATACCTGTATGAAGATAGATGATGCAATCTGCAAATTATGTCTTTTTTAAGGGAGTTGTCCTCATAATATATGTATATCATATATCATTCATCTTTTTTTTCAGTGCTATTGTAGAAATTGCAGCTCTCTCTCTCTCTCTCTCTCTCTCTCTCTCTCTCTCTCTCTCTCTCTCTCTCTCTCTGTGTGTGTGTGTGTGTGTGTGTGTGTGTGTGTGTGTGTGTGTGTGTGTGTAAGAAAGAAAAAGAGAAGAGGAGGTCTCTGGTTATGGCCGCTCCTTCCTGTCTTGCCAACACTTGGGAGGCTGGTGTAGGAGGATTGCCTCGCGTTTCAGGCCAGCCTGTGGACTCTATAATGAGTTTTAGACCATTATGGGATATAGTGTGAAATGCTGTCTAAAAACAAAACAAGAGAGGAAAGGGAGAGGGGGAGGGAAGCACAGCAAAGCACACCCACACTGAAATCTCTAGACAGTAAGCAGATGTTTACTTTCTTCATCCTTTCTCTCACAACTATTAATAGCATTTTTTTTAAGAAAAAGATAAAGCAGTTTAATGGCTCATTTATTAAATAGTTTGAACTCAGGGCACATGGTAAGCAGTTAATGAACTTTGTTGACTTTCTAATTACAAACACATTATCATTGTTTGAGAAAGATGAGAGTTGAGAGGAAGAGCAGGCGCCGCCTCATTCTGTCCCCCCCACCCAGTGACAGCCAGAGGGTCCCCCCAACTTCCCGTCACCCCTTGAGACTACACCTCAGGCCAGTCTCCACCCTGGGAGACTTCACTCACCTGTCTGTGACATTCCCTTTCCCTCCCAGCCCAGCACTACTCCAGCTTCCCTCCTCCCTTTCCTAGGCTCAGGCTCTTTCAGGATTGAGGGGGCGGCGGGGGCGGCGGGGGGGGGCACACAGGGGATGAAGAAACAGGTCCACGGTCTGGTGACTGAATTGCCAGCCTGTCTGTCTACAGGTTACACTGCTGGTGCCCCTTGCAGACCTCAGCTGCTGCCCTGTCAAACTTCCCACATGACACCTAGACACAGGACTCCACTGCCAGAGAAGTAGCTAGCTGCAAGAGAGCCTCCCCCCTGGAAACCTAGGCATACTTGTGTCTTATATTTTCCACATGTGACCCCTTTTCACCCAAGAAATACTTACATGAAACCCAAGTACATAGGTATATAAAAATACTTCTACAGATCAAATATTTACTGACAATAATTCATCAAGAAATGCATTTTAAAGCAATTCTTTGATAGGTATATATATTTACTTTTTATTAAAGACTAAAGCAAACTTGCATGATAATGAGACAGATGCACTTGTTAATTTTCACATGAAGAATTGCATCTTTTCTGATTATTTGATATTACGGGATTTAGAACATCTTCAATATCTTCCAGAATTGACTGAGATTTTGATATTATAATCATCAGTGCTGAGAACACTAGTTCACAGAAACACACAGTACAAAAATGGCAGAAGTATATATTAAGGACTTTTCAGGAATTAGAAATTCTGTCCAATCCCAAACAAAAACGTATTTAACAATGTTTTATGAAATGCAAGTCAGCCACATAAACAGTATGGTTAAAACTGTACATTCAGACATAAAACAATACAAAAGTTAAACTAATTTGACACTTGTACCCTGAGGAATGATGGCAGGAAAACGCTGGAAGTCTTTGTTTACCAAAATCAGGCCACTGTTTCTACAAGAGCTGGCAACTGTATACATAGCAAAAACACATACATAACATGCAAGAGTCTCTAATCTGAGCTGAGATGTTTGTTGGTACCATGTGGTATATGTATAAGAGGTGTGATGTGTTGCTGTGTTCTGCGTTCATGGCTGCAGTAAAGCCACACATATGCAACATGGACTATGGCCTGCACACACTCACTATGTATCTGATTTTGAATTGATTTTCTCTCCTTGAGCATTCAGAAATCTTTTACCACTGCCTTTTTTTTAAATACAACCCCCACATGATGGGGTTGTGACCTACAGTTTAAGAAGTTGAGTTCTGGGGTCAAAATGACTTGATCTCGTTTCTTTCCAAGGTGTCCCTAAGTCCAGGAGAAGCACATGCATGCATGCATGCTCACCTCTATACATATTAGTGGGGCTTCTCTGCAGCGCACCTCCCTCCACAGCCCTTTTCCTACAAAGAGCACAAAGCTACTCTCCAGGCATACACTGCCAGCGGACATTCCCTTGGGAAAATCTGATTCCCTATTACAGACTTACCAGCACCCGTGGGCAAATCTAGTTCCATTAGCTTTGGAGGAAAGGTCCTGGGAACCTATCCCCAAGGCAGACCATCTATTCCTGTACCCTGAGGACACATCTAGCTTCTTGAAAAACTGAGGGAGCAGTAGGATGCCCCCCTCCCTGATTGTATTAAAAAATCTCTTCTGGGAGACAGGATTCTAGAAATTAGAAATTGAACCTAGGTCCTGACACACACTAGGCAGCTGCTTTAGCACAGCCCTAAAAAACATCTTTTGTCTGGAAGTCCTTGATGGCTCTCTGCCTTAAGTTTTGAGTTGGCCACCTACAGGGGTACATACAGTTGCATAGTTGTCATATTAGAGTCACAAGGAGAAAAGACCGAAAGAAAAATAATATCCACCTCTCTCTCTCTCTCTCTCTCTCTCTGTGTGTGTGTGTGTGTGTGTGTGTGTGTGTGTGTGTGTGTGCATGGTATGTGTATAATTTGCTTTTTTTAATTTTTGAAATAGGGTGTGCTGGCTAGTTTTATGTCAACTTGACACAAGCTAGAGTCATCGGAGAGGAGGGAACCTCAGTTGTAAGATCAGGCTGTAGGCAAGCCTGTGAAACATTTTCTTAATTAGTGATTGATGGGGGGAGGGCCCAGCTCACGGTGGGTGATGCTACTCCTGGGCTGGTGGTCCTGAGTTCTATAAGAAAGCAGCTGAAAAAGCCGTGAGGAGCAAGCCAGTAAGCAGCTCCCTTCCGTGCCCTCTGCATCAGTTCCTGCCTCCAGGTTCCTGCCCGGTGTGTGCGTTGCTGTCCTGACTTCCTTTAATGTTGAACAGTGCTGGGGAAGTGTAAGCCAAATACACCCTTTCCTCCCCGACTTGCTTCAGTCATAGTGTTTCATCCAATAGTAATCCTGACTAAAACATGGTCTCATTATAACCCTGACTGGCCTGTAGACTAGGCTGGCTTCACACTCAGAGTGATCCCCCTGCCTCTGACTTCTGGGTACTGGAATGAAAGGTATACACCACCATGCCTGGCTATTTTGCACTTTTTCCTTTACACTTTTCCATTTTAGAATTTCCCAGATAATAAAAAATAAATAAATAAACCCTTTGCTTAACAAAATAAATAAATGCAAAGGTGGACCACCACACCTTGGTAAAAAGGAAGAGTAAGTAACCTGTTTCGAGCAGTTCAGGCTTTTCTCTCGCCCACACAAGCCGAGTGACCTTGTTAATCTTTATCCCGTTACTCTAGTCCTAGCTGGAAGAGCAAGGTAAAAATTTCTGCTTCAGGTTTATCAAGAATTGCTTTCCCCTCAGATGAAATCTAAGCTTTAAGTAGTTAATTGTCCAATTTCAGTTTACATTTCAAAGGGGTCTGGTTCTCTGTTTGGGGAAGTCTGTTTTACTCAATTCTTATTAGCATACAAATATTTCTAAGCCGATAACCAGTAATTATAGGACATGTTATGCTCTCCGCATTATGAAAGAGTCCTTTCTGAATTCCCTTATACCTAATTCAACTTCTTTTCCCCCTTTGTTTCTTTTAGTCAGGGTCTTGCTACGTAGCCCAGGCTGGCCTAGAGCTCTTGACCCTCTGGCCCTTGCCTCCTGAGTTCTCAAACTGTAGGAGTGCGACATCGTGCCTGGCCTGCTTCAACTTTTATTCAGAATTTTTTTAATGAGCTGATATTGAAAAGTTATTAAAAACAAACTTCTTTAATATGATCACTAAACAGCAGGTACTTTAGGAGCTGGGGAGGTGGCTCAGGGAGGAAAAGTGTTTGTAATGAAAGCTTGAGGACCCGAGTTCAAATCCTCAGCATCTACCTAAAAAGCTGGCATGGCCTCCCAGACAGCTATAAACCCAGCACTGCAGGGGGCGGAGACAGGAGGAGCCATTCGACTTGCCACCTGCCAATCAAGCTGCAGGCTCAGGGAGAAATGTGGTCCCCAGGAATAAGGTAGAGAGTGACAGGGCTGGATGCCCAGTGTCCACCTCTGGCCTCCAAGCACTTGCACGTGAATGGAATTATCTTTAACTTACGTCTCCAAATAATAAAAGCCCATCAGGTATATTCCAAACACTTTACATGGTACTAAATGTTCAAGGTGAAAAAGAAAATAACCGATTGAACACAATCTACCAGCAGTCTGTGTCTGCCCAGATGACAATCCATCTAGGCTTATTTTCAAATGACCATAGTGACTTTTTAACCAAATAACTTCAACCCTGGTTTTGATATGCAAATGCAAGATAAAACACGCCTTAGTTTATAAATACGGCAGCCGCTCACAGCTTTCGCTTTATTTTACTTTCATCACCTACCAATTATCATACACAGATATTTTCTAGGCCGCCATTGTCTTTCCACCAGCGCTTCTCCTTGAAATGGTGACCTTAGCTCACAAACACAAAGGGAGAAGAATCCATCTTTGCCGTGAGTCCTCCGTACATTTTTCCACGTCTAGCAAGCTGTGCTTTGGGTGGCATATGCTTCCACAGGCCGCTCAGAAGGTTTAATTGAGACTTAAGCACTCGACAAATATTTGTGGAATTAAATTGAGTTTCAGTGATTACTCTGTAATTCTTAAAGCGTGGAGACATTAGAAGGTTAAAAAAAAAAAAAAAAGAAAGATGGTGCTTTCACTGCAAAATCTGTCCAAACCCATCAAGGATGTCAGGTGGTAGTGAGGGGCTGCCGTTGGTTATTTGGGGTTCGTTAAAGAGAAGCCTTTGATTGTTCTCCGATGGCTGCTTTTTAAAGTCCCAGATTTCTAAGCTGTCTCTCAGCTGGAGATAAATTCACTTCCTTCAGCCATCTGGTGGCTCCCACTTGTAACTACATCATCTACTCAGCAGACATGCCCAGTGAATATGAACTCCGTCCTTTCCTGGCCATCCCTTACAGGGGTGTGTTTTGATGAGCTGGTACCCAAGGAATGCATAGGTATGAAAATTCCAAGAGCAATCTTAATGGTTCTAACACCAAGTACACCTTAAAATAAGAACAACAGGGTAGAGACTATTGGAAATGGGAGGAGAGTGTATTCTATTCATGAAAGAAGGCAACTGATATTGAATGGTCTTTAACATACCAGGAGAGTGCCTAGATGTTACAGTTATAAAAAACCATTCTGAGGAGACCTGTGCCCTCAGGAAACACAGGCCAAATCACAAAAGCACCTCAGTGAGTGTGAGACTAGATGTGCCGCAGTAGAGACGGAAAATCTACCAGCTACATCTCTTCCACCCTATACTCAACCCCTACAGCTGGCTCCCCTCGGGAACAGGCAGTGTACACCAAAACAGAATTGCTCTTTTAGAAACAGCGCGCAAGACAACGGAACTGCAAAGGCCCTGTACACATTGACACCCCACCTTCCACGAAGCCAAGAATACTCACATCTTTGTGTAATGCTTAACCCTCAAGGTCATGGTGATGCCTCTGAGCTGAGTCGTGACTGGGAGACCAAGGACTGTGTTGGTAAACAAGGTCCCAGGTGCAGCCCTCCCTAACTTAGCCAAAGGTTTCTCCTCCAAGCTCTCGGAGGAGAGAGGACAAGAAAGGGGTCACGGAGTCTGCTTGCCAGGCCATAGCCACTCAGGCTCTACCTTCACCCCTACAGAATGGAGTGTTACCTCCCAGAGAGGGAAGAGGTCACTCCTGCCTGGAGAGGCCTGAGGAGGCTCTGAGAGGCTTGAAGTATGAGGTCATTTCACAAGAACTGACAGACTTGCACAGCCCGGGACAGGAAGAGGCCAGTTCGTTTCACAAGGCAAGCGGAAGGGTAAAGGATAATAATGAAGCAAGAGGCAGCTGCAGGACACTCCGCAGGTAAGAAGGAGGAGCGGCTAAGCAGCGGCTATCGTTTGGCTATTTGTCCCTGTGCTTTATCCAACCTTGGTCTCAACAATTCTCACTCGTACAAACTCTCCTCTTTCTTGCCAACTGGACTCCTGGAGCTCCACCTGGGGCCTGGCCTTGGATCTCTGCATCTGAGATCCCATCTGGTTAGGCGGGGCCAGAGGCTGGCACGCGCCTGTAACCCCAGCGCCTGGGAAGCAGAGGCAGGAGGATTGGCAGTGGGCTACGGAGTGAGGTTAGAAACAACAACCATTAGGCAGAGGCCTCCTCCAGGGGTTGTGTGTGACTGGCGTGTCCCGAGGCTGCCCCACTAGTAATGGAGTCACTGAGTGACGGTAAGCTAGGACAGTGATCTCGTGCCACGGCTGTTTGTGTTTTCCGAAGCAGCACAGACACTGTGTTGAAAGGATGAAAGGATGTTCAGAAGACTTAGAAAACCCGCTAGGTTGTTAACAGACATTATGGGGGGGTTCCAGGTGAAGAAGCAGGGATGGGACTGTGGAGATAATTGAGCAGAATAGCACGTCTTTGTAACTTGGGCATAAAGGACTTGACATAACACTCGTGCTGTGGCTCAGTGGTAGAGTGCTTGCCTAACATGCCCCGGTCCTAGTCCAGAAAGAGAATATAGAATTTTAGATGACTCCCAGATTTGTGGTCTATCGACCAAGAGGGAGGATTTTCCAGGCACTTTGTTCTGCGGGAGGACAACAGGCTGGGTAGACAAGCATGAAGAGCCAGAGTTAATGAGTCTAGTTCTGGAAGCAGTCACATCAGCGTCCCCATGGGGCAGCGCTCCTTCACCGCAGGTGGCAGGAGGTGCAGGCCTGAGACACTGCAGGGGGTCAAGGCAGAAGGTATAGACTTGGAACAGATCAAAGGCAATTTTTCTAGGAAAAGGAAGTGTTTGTTGGTGACCCAACCCCTGCAGTGCCCACACTGAGAAGGAAGGAAGGCACCCTCTCCTGTACAGCCAGTGCATTCAGACAGCTCAGCAGACAGGTGAACAGCTGAGAATCTTCTGCAGAGCCTAGAAATGACTCTGGAGTGGGGCACGCGGGAGGCTGGGGGGCGGGGGGAGATCCAGAGTCACAAGGATGCTATGTAAAGTTCTAAAAATAAGAATTGCCATCGTGTGTGTCTGGCTGCATGATCATCCCATAGCCAATCAGAGCAATTGTCATCCTCACCCTGAGCGGGCTGTCACTTCTCATCTTCACCCTTGACTAGAGCACTGAGCCCTGGCCCCTGCCAGCACTAGGGATGGAGATGAGAAGAGACTGGGGAGCCTGCAGGTGCGGAGGTGAGAAAATGTGCCTCTGTCTTTTTCTGGCTCTCTCAAACCACAGGGAAATCCTACTCAACGTCTCCCTGGGGAAATAACAGCGTGATTCTTCAGCTGGACCTTTAAATTAAAAGGCTACCTGATTCTTTATGGGGTGAGAGGATTGTTTCTCTTCCATCAATAACTCCATTTGTCCCCTCTCATCTTCCATCCTATTGCATTCTAGAAGGAATTCATTCCAGTTAATATGAAAATGAGAGACCAGAAATTATGAAGGATGCTTGTGGAAGCCATTGTAGTGATTCACTGAATCTGTCTGTTACTTGAAATTTCAATAATACACTTATTTTTCTGTCATTTAAATACTCTTGACATCCATCTGCTCACAGAACCAGGCACAACATCTTAGCATTATACAGGATGTGCTAATGGCAGGAGAATGAGCCCTCTATTAATATTAAAAGCTCTATGTCACTTTCAGGGAATCAGTAGGGACTGTCCTAAAGGGTGCAGTGATATCCATATAAGAATAGTATTGGCATGAATCTCCTCTATATTCATGATATATTCATCCACCTGGGGGGGGGTGGATATATTAGCCCACCAGGTCAGTTGTGGTTCACTTTTACACACCACACATGCACGCACACACACACACAAATACACACATGTTCTGAGCTAACCTTAGATGGAAAGATAAACAAAAAAAAAAAAACCCAGAAACTTCCCAAATAAGATCATATTCATGTCTGTTTTGTTCTATAAAACAGCATCTCAGCTAGCCCAAGCTGGCCACCAACTTGCTATATAGTCCAGGCTGGCCTTGAACTCTGGTCCTCCTGCATTAATCAGCCAAGTGCTGTTGTGAGCCATTGTGCTCAGCTCCAGATAAGATCAATTTCTTATGATAAAACATTTGAGACTAGGGCCAGAGAGATGGCCCTACAGTTGAAAGTGTTTGCCCTCCCTAAGCCTGCCGACCTGAGTTTGGTTTCTGGAGCCCACACGGCAGAAGGAGAGAAGGGATTCCTGCAAGATGTCCTCTGACCTCTATGTGCATCCTGTGGCATGCATATTCCCACATACAAGTAAACAAGAAACAGGTTTTTGTTTTTGTTTTGTTTTTTACTATTTGACAACTAACAAATTGTCTTTCAACATGACTTTGGTTGTTCTTCCCTATTCTTGATAGATTTGAAATGAACTTGTCAATTTTTTTTTTTTTGAGACAGGGTCTGATTATGCATCCCTGTTTGGCCTGGACCTTATCAAACAGACCAGTCTGGCCTCAAACTCACAGAGATCCATCTGCCTCTACCTCTCCTGCATGCTGGAATTAAAGGCGTGTGCCAGCACACCTGGCTCGGATTTGTCAGTATTCCTAAAAATCCTCTAATGGGTTGATTGGAGTCGTCCCTACCTGTGTGTAGATGGGGGGTGGGAATGGGAGAGGGGTGGGAAGCAGCATCTGTGCCTTCCCCACCTATCAGTGACTCTTTGCTTTTTTTTTTTTTCCTTGACTGGGTGAATTTTAGCATTTTCTTTATTCAGCTCTACATTTGAGTGACGCTCATTCATTGTTATTTCGAATCATCTTGGTGCACTTAAAATGTGTCCAAAAGAACAAGTTAAAGTGTTGTGTTTATTGGAACACTTAAGAAGTGGAATTATTTCTATTATGGCATTTTTAAAAATCACAGGATGCAGTAGTCATCTTTTGTCGTGAAGAAATGGCTCCTTCCATAAACTGTATTTTGGTTGCCTTATGGAAATACTCAGAAAATCTCATTGTGACCACAGCAAAGGTAGCTTTTGGGAGAGTACAGCCTTTTAGATCGATCTAATTTCCTTCTAGAGCAAGGCAGCCAGGTGCTAGACAAGGGCAAAGGATCTGGTGTGAAATAGCAGGATTTCAGGAAGCCTTTGTTCTGGTGGATGTGCTTTGCCACAGAGAGCGCTGCACATGGTCTGAGGCTGGCTGAGTTGCTGTGGGAGGCACACCTGCAAAGAGGCTACCTTCTTCAACTCTGTGCTCCTTTTACTTCAATTAAGAGAAAAACAGCCTACAGCAAGTGCGCACTTTCTAGAACTCAAATAGTAGTTGTTAAACTTTGTCATTAGGATGTGTGTACATACATGCCACAGTCCCCATGTGGAGGTCACAGGACAACTTTGTAGTCGGGTCTTTTCCTTACACAACGTGGGTTCCAGAGGTCAGACTCAGTCATTAGCTTTGTGTGGCAAGCACCTTTTCCTGAAACTGCCTCCCCGTGGGAACATGGGGTAACCTAGCTCCATGTTTTCTGGGCCTTGGTCATTCAAATTTGCATCCAAAATAAACTACCTCTGATTCCCTTTAAGGCGAGAGCTGTGGGTTGTTTTTTGTTGTTGTTGTTTTGGTTTTTTTTTTTTTCATCAACACTAGAGAACATGTGTACTCAGAAGATGCATATGTGAGACCTTTTTACAGACATTATTAAGGATTTCAAGATAGTGACCTAAATCAGTGGTGGGCCCTGTATGGCTGCACACACTGCATACTCATGGTGAAGTTCCCTGCATTTCCCCAACGGAAATGGAGACATGTGTTACTCCAAGATACATGTACAAATGTTCATATGACATGAAGGTCTCTGTTCCCTAATCCTCATTCTTTGGAACCCTCCCTCTCCTGCCCCCAGGGGTGGTGGTTTTAAAAGATGAGACCTTTGGACATGTGACTAGATCATAAGGAAGAACTCTAATGAACAGGATCTCCTTCCTAAGTATCCTTAGGAAGGAGACGTCAGAGAGCTGGCTACTCCCTTCCATGATTTCCCCAATATTTTGGAAATGAATGGGACTGCCTAGTCCCCCAGTCAGATCAGAGTGCAAGGATCTTCACGGGTGGAGCAATGTCAAGACTCCATGCCCTGCATCCCAGTATAGTACCTGGTGGACTGTGATGGCCTCTCCTCCAGAAGGGTAGAAGTTATGGCACTGTAACAGGATTTGTTTGGCTTACTCTTGCCCTTTCGCTGTATAATAACTCAATAATGAAGCCTTGCCTGGTGCCGCTGACTTGGTCTCAGACTTCCCAGCCTCTAGAACCATGAGCCAGCAAATTTTCATTTATTCTAAATTGCCACTCTTTGGTATTCAGTTATAGCCATGTGAAACAGCCCAGCTACTATCCCTCCCCGACTGTTTCTAGGCCTACCTCCCAACAGGCTGGAACCAGATGGGACTCCAGGAATTTCAGAGCATCAGTTCTCTTGAATGAAGAGAAAGGACATCCTGTTTGCTTGCGGATGCTTTAAGTTCCTTCAACAAGAGTCACAGCATTTTACTTCCAAATGTCTAAGAGTGGATCATGAATTAACCAAACATCAACAATTCTAAGTGATTCCTCCTATTTCTGGCTGGGGGAGGAAATTAGAAAAGAGCGATAAAACATGCTTTTGTGGAGCATGCCAAGTCCTAGCTCAGCCATGAAGACAGAGCTCACCAAGAATCTCAGAAGATGAGCCAGACAAGGAGCCCCCCAGGATCTCACTTCAATGAGGTGGGATCACAGGCCTTCCCACTTCCATGTTCCAACCATGGCCCAACAGGACCCAATAGCACAGGCTTAGAGAACTGACCACCCCCTCCCCATGAAAGACAGAAATTCCCACCCAAGCTCCCTATAATTTCTTCACTGGCTTCCTAGACTGTAGAAGTACATTTGTTGAGGTTGCAGGAAGCTATTGGGTGGCTCTCCAAACCCCTAAGAAGAGGAGGTTGATTCTCTGAGGAACACACAACCCTATGTACCCCGTCTTCCTCCTCCATCTGCCAAACTCCGGGTTGCTCCCAAGACTGGCTGCCGTACTCCACCTATCGAAAGGGAAGATATGTGTAGCTGCTCTGGGTGTGGTTTGTACCCATGAGAACTCACATGCTGCAAGTTTGGTCCTCAGGACAGCGATGATGGGAGGAGGGGGGACCTTTAAGAGGTGGGGCTTAAGGCCAAGTAATCAGACCATTGTCAGTTCTGTCCTCAGAAGAGAATAGCGTGCCCACAGGGGCACCGTGAGAAGGGGTGTTATGAAAGAACTCCCCGACTTCCTGTCTTACCCCGTGATCCCTCTTTTTTACACCGCCATTATTAGTCCTTTCTCCAGGAAGTCATCACCAGGGGATGGATAAATACAGCCACCACCCAATCTGGACTTCTCAGCCTTCGAACCGTGAGCTCCATAAATCCTTTTTCTTCGTAGTATTATCCATACTCTGGTATTTTGTTATGGCAACAGAAAATAGAATCACACAAGAACTAACATGAGTTGAACACCTACTGTGTGCCAAAGAGGACTGTACCTAAAAGACCTCATTTCTCCCTCTTCATAACACACTGTAACACAGACATTATTGTGTTTTTTTTTTTTACCAGCCTGATGGATTCTTCCAAATACAGGATTTAAATATCCTTGGAGAGCACACTGCAAATGTAAGCCATTAAAAGCAAAAGTACTCAGATGCGAAAGTACCTACCATGGCTTGACTTTTGTTTCCTAAAACAATACGTGGAAATCCTACCCTCAAACGTAACCTTTGCAAGAAGAGTTGTTGCAGATTGAATTGGTTAAGATGGGGTCATAATGGAACTGTGCAGGGGGCCTTGTGACTAATATAGCTGATGGTGTCCTGGGTTAATGATGTGGAAGAGTTGGCCAGATGAAGATGGAGGCATATTGGAGTTTCAGAGCTCTAAGCTCTGTGAGTGTCAAGGCCACCACTACCACCTCAAGTGTGACAGAGATTCTGTTGACACCTGTGGAAGCCCTGTGGATACCTTAACTTGGCTTCACTGGGGTTGTACTGAGGTTGACAACTTCCATGCCAGGCCTTCTTTTGTGGTGGGGTTGACCCTCCATGCTCCCACAGTACCGTGACAACCTGCTGCAGTCTACTTCTGTTGCCTACTGTCTACTGAGAACAAAGACCCAGGCATGAATTGTGGGTGGTCTTTTGTAATCATCATGCCTTATGGATTGTAGAATCCCTAATACCCAGGGTCTGTCAAACTACAAGATTCACATGTGAGGACTAAACAGAGCAGCCCCAGCTGTCTTAAAGTTTAATGACAAGTTCAAGAACACCCCTGAATAACCCTCTCCATGCTCTTGTCAGCCAGAGTAACACCATGGCTCAAAGAAGATTTTGTGCATGTGTTCCATGTTTTACAGCACTAGCTCTAACAGAGAGGCTGCAGAGCTCGCCCTGCTCACTCCTTCACAGTTTATTATGCGGAAAAACACGAGCCTTCTGTTTTCCTGCATTGTTAACTTGGCACCTCATTTCACGTAAGGGACGCGCATTAAAAGACACTACCCTCTGGGAGTTAATCAGCCATTTGAAGAGTAAAAGTACTTTACAATCTGAAGACTCTTGGAGCTCATGTTCTGTGAAGAATGATGCTATAGACCAGGTGTGCAGAAAGCCTTCTGAGCTGGGGCCCTGATCCTTCAACCCTCCCTCCAACAAGAGAATGATGTTGGTGAAGAACCCCTTCAGAGATGTTGAGACGCTGAAGTTCCAGTGACACACTGGGGTCACAGGGATGGTAAAGGACAGAACCCCATCTCTCTGACTCAAATCAGGATATTTCCCACCTAATTCATTCATACATTCTTTTGTTTTAATTGACAATAATCATTATATGTGTTATGTATGGCATGATGTTTTGAAATATGTAAACATTGTAGAATAGCTAAATCAAGCTAATTAGTATATGCATTACCTCATATTTTATTTTTTGGGGGATGAAAACATATGAAAAAGTCAAGGGTTTTTAAGGAATTCCTTTTCAGATTCTCCAAGCGATAGAATTTTAAAGAAAATGACATTGTCCCCACAAAATACTTAGAATCGTTTCTTGTGGTTGTTGTTGTTTCCAGTTCTTTGAAAATCTCACACATGTGTACACTCTCAGCTCTGGATGATGTTCTCCCTAGAGAGCCTATGGAAGGCTACTCAGTAGCTGATGCATATTCATTTCGGGGATGCCTCTTTGAAGATGCAGGTCTTCAGAGCAGGACCAAGGAACAGTCTCTCCATCACTGCCTCTAGTGGCAACTTCTCACCTTTGAAACAGGTGACTGAACTGAGCATTAATGCTTTGGTGTGTCTTAATCTCTGCTCTATTGCTGTGCAGAGATACCATGTCTAAGGAAACTCTTATAAAAGAAAGCATTTAATTGGGGGCTGGCTTACTGTTTCAGAGGTTTAGTCCATTATCATCATGGCAGAGGGCATGGCAGCATGCATGGCGCTAGAGCAGTAGCTAAGAATACTCTTATCTTGATCCACAGACTGAGAAAAAGAAAGAGAGAAATGCTGGACGGGGTGTGGGCTTTTGAAAACCTCAAAGTCCACCCCCAAGTGATACACTTCCTCCAACAATGCCATACCCCCTAAACCTTCTAATCCTGTCAAAGAGTTCCACTCCCTGGTACCTTAGTGCCTTAGTTAAGGTTTCTATTGCTGTGATGAAGCACCATGGCCAAAAAGCAAATTGAAGAGGAAAGGGTTTATTTATACTTATACTTTCGTATCACTGTTCATCATCAAAGGAAGTCAGGACAGGAACTCAAACAGGGTAGGATCCTGGAGGCAGGGGCTGATGCAGAGGCCATGGAGGAGTGCTGCTTACTGGCTTGCTCCTCATGGCTTGCTCAGCCTGTTTTTTTTGTAGAACCCAGGACCACAGCCCTGGGTTAGCCCCATCCACAATGGACTGGACCCTTCCTCATCAATCACTAATTAAGAAATGCCTTAAAGACCTACCTACAACCCAATGTTACAGAGACATTTTCTTAATTTGAGGTTCCCTCCTCTCTGAAGACTGTAGCTTGTGCCAAATGGATATAAAACTATCCAGCACACTAAGCATTCAAATGTATGGACCTATGGGTTCCGTTTTTATTCAAACTACCACATAATGCAATGAACCATGCTTATAAGGACATAACTCTTCTGTATGAGTTGTCAGCAGATTTGGAACCACACAGAAAGGATCTGAAACCTGTTCCTCCCCTTGCCATTGACCTTGAGTGACCTCTCTAAGCCTGTCTTCTGCTTTATACAATGAGACCATCACCTATCTATCTCATAGGGTGCTGTTGTAATTTGAATATGCCATGTTCCTCTAGAGGCTCAAGCGTTGGAACACTTGGTCCCCAGCTGGTTTGGCAATGTTTAAGGTTGTGGAATCTTAGGAGGCAGAGCCTTGCTAGAGGAAGTGGGTCACTGGGAAAGTGCCCTACCCTATTTCCTTTTTGTCTGCTTCCAGGTGTCACCGTAGCCAAGAGAGGTCCCTGCTGCAAGCTTTACTCACCATGATGAACTGCACCTTCAAATCACAGGCCAGGATAAGCCCTTCCCTCCTTCCTTCTTGTCAAGTGTTTGCTCACAGCCACAAGAAAAGTAAGTAGTACAATCGCCTATAAGAATTAAACCGAGGTTATATGTGGCATTTACATGGGGTCAATGCACAACAAATCATGACCATCATTTTCAGTTAAACCAGTCTGCCCCAAAAATGTTATGAATAATAACACTAGCACCATTGATCATACAACTTCAACAACACTCATTCCCCAGACCCCCAATCATGGCTCAGCTGGTAGAGTGCTTGCCTAGCATGCATGAAGCCCTGCCAGGTTCCATCCCTGGGACCATAGAAACTGCGTGTAGAGGTGCACACCTGTCATGCCAAGCACTCCAGAGGTGAAGACAGGAGGATCAGAAGTTCTAGGACATCCTCAGCTACATATCAAGTTTGAGGCCAGCCTAGGCTCAAAAAGCACTCATCCAGATGATACACTCTGGTACCTGTTAGACTAGCTCATGGCCCGACTCAGGCTTCAGTGTCTCTTGCATTCTCCTGGGCTAACGACATTCCAGAGTGTCCCAGTGGCACACAGCAAGGTCAGTCCTTATGATAGTTGCAGAAATGAAATAATGCCATGCTGATGACTTGGTCATTACTAGTCTATTAATTACTGCTCCATAGAGTAAGTCTCCAGAAAGCAGAGGGAGGGGGCTTGTGTTAACAAAAATTGTAAGCATATCTTGAAGAAGAACCAGCCAGTAACCAAGAAGAGCCCCTTCCCCTCAGCGGAGCTGACAATGCGGGAGAGAAATTGCTTGGATATTTATTGCAGTTTTACAGTCAACTGGCTGACTAGGATTCATATCCTAAGAGAATTTTTTTCTCATGATGTATATTTCTTTTTTCATTATGCTAGCAATATCTGTTCCTTGTAGAAAAACTAGAAATTGCTGACAAGCAAAAATAATACTTAAATCACACATAATTCAACCACCCAGAGATAAACACTGCTAATATTTTTGGTGAACATTCCTTTAAATGACATTGTGTATTTATCTATTTTTGTACAAACAGAATCACATTATCCATGCAACATTACAACATGGTTTATTGACTGAGCAGTACCAGTGACATCTTTCTGTGTCGATAAATGTTCTTGCATAGGACTATTTTCCTCCAATGATGTGTAGCAGTCTGTTAAAAAAAAAAATCACCCATATTTAAGCAATGCTGAATTGGTGAACCCTCTGGTGGCTTCAGAATCATGTTGTGGGTACTGTCAGGGCACCTGGAAAGAGTATGTTCAGGAAGAAGACAAGCAAGGACAAGAAGGTACAACAGGCTCTTGGGATAGAAGAGACCATCAAGGACAAGAAAAGAACAACCCAAAAATGTAAAAGGAAAGGATGGTGGCCGGGCTAGGGACAAGGGAGGAGGGGCTGCTGCACAGAGGGAGTAAAGATAGAAAGGCTGTGGAGGAGTGTGTGGCTTGGGACTTATCATTCACAACACTGCACTCTGCTCTTGAAAGTTTAAGAGGGTCTAGAGCTGGGGACACAGCTTAGTCCGTAGAGTGCTTGATTCACAAGCATGAGGCCCTAAGTTCAGAGCCCCAGCCCCACATAAAAAGTCAGGTGGGTAGTGTATCCACAATCCCAGTGTTAGGAGGCAGAGATGGGCAGATCCTCAGAGTTCCCTGGCCAGCAAGACCACACACACACACACACACACACACACACACACACACACACACACACACCAATTAAGAGGCCAGGAATAGTGGTCACACCTTTAATCTCAGCACTTAGAAGGCAGGGGCAGGCAGATCTCTAAATTCAAAGCCAGCCTAGTCTATCTACATACTGAGTTCCAGGCCAGCCAGGGCTACACAGTGAGATCCTGTCTCAAAAAAATAAAAACAACAACAAGAATTAACAGAAGTTGTTGGATGAGAACTCGTCACAAAGGAAGGAGGAGCTGCTGACCCCAAAAGTAGATAGCACCTGCTAATAAATAATCTCCCAGAGTCAACTGGACAGTCTTCAAAATCCATGAGCGCAACATCACAGAACTGTCTCAAAAAGCTCCTAGGTTCTCACTGACGCCCGCACGAGTCACAACTGCCACTGAGCCACTGTACCCAGCCCATAAACACCAGGCTATGTATACTTTTACAGAAACTATACACCCATTGTACAGCACCCCCCAACCCAGTTCAGCCTGAAGCTACTTTCTGGAAACCTGACATGCCCGCTAAATACCACTGGTTGCCAGAGCCCATTTGGAGGAAAGAGGAGGAAACAGGAGCCAGAGGCAGTCTCTCCAGGTCTAGCTTGGGCAACTGGGTGGACAGAAGTGATTTCACTGCCTTCTTTCCCTGCGGGTCCCACATGGTCATTTGCTTTTTGGTTTCAAAGTCCTCCAGCCACTCTCCGTAACAGCTCAGAATTCGTTCTCTCTACCTTGAGCCTCAAACACATTAACAGCATTTTTATATTATTATTATTGTTCTCATGATTTCTGCCACTTGTCCTTCACAAATCCAAGAAAGTAGGAAGTGCTGGGGAGGTAATTGCCTTCCGATGTGGAAGGGCTATTGCCAGCCCATTTTCTGTACAGTCCTGTGTGTCTTCTGGTAACATGATGGTCTCTGGTTCCAAGTGCAACCTGCAGCTCTCTCATCCCAAAGAAGGCTTGATGGTTGCGCCCTGTCTTACATCCCTCCCTCCACTCTTGCCCCCTTTCCTCACTAAAGCAAGAGTTAAAGCAGCCACCCACTGCCTCCTGGGCCTTAACTACTTACTCTCTCATGCCTTCTTGCAGATGTGGGTTCCTTATGCCGTCAGTGGCAGGAGGTTTCTTCAGTTCTTCGGTCATCTACTTGCCCCTGGTAACAGGAATACAAATGCTTAAGTCACCCGCCATTGAAAGCCCCGGCTTATCGCAGGTCAAACTGCTCCTCAGTGTGATGAAGCCTGCAGGGTTAACAGAAAGGAGTCACATGTTGATGGGCGCCTTATGAGAAACATCTTATGGAAATTAAACCACAAGAAAGCTTTCCACATGGCTTCCCAACCGTGGCCTTGTATGAGTCTACCAGACCATCAAGCAGGAGATCATTCACCACCCTTTCCCTTACAGTCTGCACAGCATATTCTGGAACACCTTTTTTTTTTCCTCTGTATGTATATGTATATGTGTGTATGTGTGTATGTGTGGTCATGTGTGTGTTTGGGTATGCGAGCATACATGTGCACATGTATGTGAAGGCCAGAGGTTGACACTGGTATCTTTCCTGGGCCCTTCTCCACTTTGTTTGTTCAGTGAGTCTCTCAGCGAACCTGGAGCCCACCACTTCTGCCAGGCTGGCTGAACAGCAAGCCCTAGAGAGCCTCCTCTCTGGCTCCCCAGCACTGGGATTACAGGTACAGGCCACTACACCCCAGTTTTTATGCAGATGTTCTAGATCCAAACTCAAGCAAGACCTCATGCTTACAGAGAAAGCACTGATTGACTATGCCATGTCCCCAGAACCCAATCACCTACTCTGTTTTTTTCAGACAGGATCTGGTTATGTAGCCCAAGCTGGCCTCAAACTCATGGTCCTCGTGCCTCTGCCTCCTGGGTAATAGATTTACTGGCCTATCACACCACTCCCAGTGTCTGCTAACAGATCTAATATGGTCAGATGCCATATCATCCGAAGCAGATCTTACAACAAAGAATCTAAACATAAAAGACCCTGGGAAACTGTTTGGCATAACCCCTGGTAGGCAACAACTGGTGAAAATTGTATATCAAAATATCAGTCGAGGGTCACCACATATTTGACAGCCTTTCATGATCATCAAAGATTTCTCCTAATAACTTAAAGTGCTGGAGTCCCATCTCAAAACTAAAGGAAAGAGCAAGCTCTAAAATCAAAGTAAGTCCTTAAGTTACATCTGTTTGGTGTTATTAAACTCGCTATAATGAGACCCAACACTGCACCCATTCCCCCTGTGTGCACATGCTCTAGAGATTGTAGTTTCTTATAAATATTTTACTAGAACAACAAAAAAAAAAGGGCAAAATGAATGAGATGTGGAATGTCACGATGTGCTTCCAGCCGAGACCAGAAACTGACACAAAATTCTGTCAGCAAAGAACAATCCACGTGAGAGCAAGGCTGAAGAAAGCAAATGAAATGTTTGTATCTTTAACAGGAGAAACGAGGGGCTGGAACTATGGCTCAATGGTGATGCATTGCCTAACATGCTGGAAGCCAGAGGGGAGAGTTACAGAGAGACACTCAGCTATGGTAGTTTGAACTCTAACTTGAAAATAATGTTGGATGCAGCCTTAACAACTCCACCAAAGCCAACACAAAATGAAGTTTCTACATCCAAAATACCCGTCATGAAACAAAGATCCCAATGACTGGGCAGGGTAATTTATGTTCAATGTGCTCTAGTAAGTCCATTTAAGGGCTGGAAAGATGGCTCCATGGGTAAAGGTGCTTACCACCAAGCCTGATGACCTGAATTCAATCCCTGGGACATACATAGTAGAAGGAGAGAACAGATTTTCACAAGTTGTCCTCTGACCTTCATAAGAGCACTGTGTTGTGTGTGCATGGATGTACACACACACACACACACACACACACACACACACACAAATAGACATAAGAAAAAATTTGAATGTCCGTTTCAGATTTCAGAATGGCAACTTCTAATCTCTGAGGATTTATGTTATCTTTCACATTTCACAATGATTGTTTGGCATTTATTTAGTACTAATGGTTTGTTCTTCCAGCATTTTTACTATCAAATATGTATGTTAATATTAAGTTAATATAAGCCAGGTATTTATTACATGGCATGAATTATTTTCGATGCAAAAAAAAAAGCATTTGGGTATTTGAATCATCACAGCATATGACAATTTACTATTTTATACCCACTCATTGTGACCTTTGAATTAATAAGTATGTGGGATGCTGGGAAGCCAGGAAAAGTTATGACTTGAGAAATTTCTGAGGCTTCCCAGAGATTTCAATTTCTCATCTTAATTCTTGAATACTCCTATCTCTCTAGAGTGTGGAAGCACAGATTTCCTGCCCCTCAAAACATCAGAAAGCTTGCATCAAGGTGATAGTCAGGTGAACTTTGTCACATGTGGTCAATGAGCAGGCCCGTTCTTTCAAGGAAAGCGTGGTGGGGTAAAGAAGGAGGAGCGGGAGAAAGATAAGGAGATAGAATAGATGTGATATGAAGACAGACAGGGACTAGCCGGAGAAGGAGGAAGGCCATTGAGAAAAGGCAGGGAAGGTGGTTGGGGGTGACCGTGAAACCAAAATCCTTGTGAAAACAGCACAGTGAGACCCATGCCTTTGTATGCTAACTTAAAAAATTCATTTTAAAAACTGGGTGGTGGTGGCACACAGCTATAATCCCAGCACTCAGGAGGCAGAGGCAGGAGGATCTCTATGTTCGAGGCCAGACTGTCTACAGAGTGAGTTCCAGGACAGCTAGTGCTACACAGAGAAACCCTGTCTTGAAAAAGCTATATATGCATATATACATATACATATACATATACATATACATATACATATACATATACATATACAGTAGCATTGCCTCTTTCTGTCATGTAAATACATGGCCACTTCTCTTATTCAGACCAAAGCTTCCCTAGTGAATAAGACATCATCTTAGTCTGGATTTCCTGGAAAACAGTGTCTGAGGAAGGACTGGGTCCTAGTGCTCTAGCAGGCAGATGAAAGCCTTCAGCTTCAGCAGTGCTCCTCAACCTGTGGGTCGTGACCCCCGGGGTCACATGTCAGATAGCCTGCATATCAGATATGTACATCATGATTAACAACAGTAGCAAAATTACGGTTTTGAAGTAGCAACGAAATAATTTCATGGTTGGGGGTCACTACAACAAGAGAAACAGTACTAAAGGGTCGCAGCATCAGGAAGGTCGAGAACCACTGCCCCAGTACACTGTTAGTGAGAGAAAAGGAAGGGGAAGCAGAGGGAGTGGAAAGCCAGACTAGCAGCGACACCCTCTAGGGCTGGCCCACTTCACAACCAGCTGAACTGTCACACACACCCAGGGGCCACCCACCTCCTATTTGTCCATTTTGACTTCCTCGGTTCTATTTTCTTATTGGGAACACTACGACCTGACCCTGCAGCCTTTCTCTTCTAACTTTACTGCTCCCTGAGCTTGAAGATCAGCAGATACCCTGTCCCTGTCTTAACCTGCCATCTTGGGGAAGCCTTTGATTTTCTTTTGTTTTAAAGTCTTTCTGTCTTAAAAAGAAATACAGCCAGTGGTGGTGCACTCCTTTAATCCCAGCACTTGGGAGACAGAGGCAGATCTCTGAGACCTGCCTGGTCTACAGAGGGGGTTCTAGGACAGTGAGGCTACACAGAGAAACCCTGTTTTGAAAAGAACAATAGATAGATAGATAGATAGATAGATAGATAGATAGATAGATAGATAGATAGATAGATAGAAGTGTGCAGGTATATATTCATCATGCAAAGCAAGGATTTTACGTTTTTGTTCATGGGTATCATGTATTTTGACCACATTCTTTTTTTCTTTTCTTTTTATATTTTTTTACTGTCTACTCTGTAGACAGTCTGGCCTCGAACATAGAGATCCTCCTGCCTCTGTCTCCTGAGTGCTGGGATTAAAGCTGTGTGCCAACACCACCCAGTTTTTAAAATGAATGTTTTAAGTTAGCATACAAAGCCATGGGTCTCACTGTGCTGAATGTAGGTGGCACCATCCCATGAACTGGATCCCAGACTCAGTCACTGACAAAAGCAAGTTAGGTGTGAGCATCTCTGTCTGCTTCCCGACTGTGGATGGAATGTGACCAGCTGCCTCATACACCTGCCACCACGGCTTCTCCGCCACGATGGACTGTGCTCTCAGACTATGAGCCAGACAGTACTGCCGTTCTGTCACCTCAGTGAGAAACTAGCACGCCCTCCAAACACCTGCTGTGAAGTCCTAAGCCCCCAGCATTTGGTAGCTAGTCAGGTTTGAAGGACAGTCATTGAGAATGGACTTCATCATTAGCTCTGGACCCCATCTTCCGTGTCTCTGTGTATGAAGTGATGTTGAGAAGGGGAAACATCACAACTGCTCCTCTTTAGAATTTAGACCACCACATGAAAGGATAGCTATAGACTAGACAAAAGGAAGGAGGTGGAGGCAGCAGGGCTTTGCTGAGACCCGTTAAGGCTATTTCCCCCTGGTAAGCACGGCCAAACGTGTAGATTTATTTTTGTTCTCTCTCTCTCTCTCTCTCTCTCTCTCTCTCTCTCTCTCTCTCTCTCTCTCTCTCTCTCCCATTCTTTTTAATCTGCTCTATCTTGTGGTTTTTGGTCAAATAATGGGATGTGAGTTGCATCTTTGCCCTGGGTGGAAACATGACTTCTGAACTGCCAGGGAAATTTTGCTAAGGTCACTATCTAGCAGGAGTCTCTCTAGGAAAGAAGGAAAACAGCACTGTCTTCCTTCATCCAAATGGACCTGTCAATCATCTGAGCAAGAAAATGCCCTCTGGGAAAGCTATCTAATTCAGAGGCTTTAGAAAATACTCCAGAGCCCACCTATCATGTCGGGTGACACAATGGTCTCTCTGGCCATTGTCCACTGTCCCCCCCACCCCGTGAGAATGGTTTCCTCCACACTGGTCCCTTTGGTCTTTGCCCACTCTCACCCTTGGGAGTACCTCCTGTTATTCTGTAATAAGCTCCACTTCTCTTCTACATTGTACTCTTGTCTGAATCATTTTGATGGAGAACACACGGACCGGAGAGTGGAGGACAGGCCACAGTGAGATCCCAGTAACCCTGCCACCCCAAATATAACTTCATCTAGAGACAACGCCTTTAAAGAAATAACTAAGGGGGTCTGACAAGATTGTTTGATAGATAAAGGTACTTGCTGCCAAACCTGACGACCTGAGTTTGATTTCGAGATCCCACATGGTTTTAGGAGGGAACCAATTCCCCAAAGTTATCTCTGACCTCCACACACATGCTGTGGCATGAGTATGCGCACACACACACACACACACACACACACACACACACACACACACACGCACACACACACAATTAATTAATGTAAAATATTTATACAATTAAAAACAGGGGTTAATGAAGGCGAAATGTGAACAAATGGGTAGGCCCTCATGTTATATTCTCATAGAAAAGGATATGAGGACACAGACTTGGAACAATCATATAAGGAACAGAAACAAGATGGCCACCAACAAGCCAAGAAGTCAGTTCAGCTGAGCCCTGAGCCCTTGGTCTTAGATTTCCACTCTTCAGACCTAGGAGACACTAAATTCCTATTGTTTCAGCCCTTCCAGCTACAGCACAGAGGTGGAACAGAGATCTACCAAGCCAAATCCCACCCTGATGTATTTTCAATTCTGTCGATCATTTACATTCCCTTTGAGATAAATCCCTAAAGCAGCCAAATTATTACCTCTCTGAGTCTGCCCAAATGAATGGCCCTTCTTCATTTCTTTAATCAAAATGAGAGTCCCCAGTAAAGCATGTTTTTGCTGGTAGGTCGTAACATAATCAAATAGGCACTATATGTTTTAATGAATAATTTATATATTGTGCTGGTATTAGCTTGGCAATTATCTTCCTACCGCTTGCTGAGACCTAGCCACAATTATTAATACGTTAGTGTGCTGATTATTGAGATTTCAGAGCAACTTCAATCAAGCCAATAAAAGAAATGAAAAAATAAATTATAATATGTTCTACAAAAAAAAAACCTAGAGTATATAGGATCCACAGATCCTAATTAAAAAAAATAATTAAACAGCAAAGCAGAAAATCAAAATTGGCTAGAATATCAAGCATTCACATAGCTGTTGTGATGAGCAATGACTTTGCATAATGATTGGTTTATTCAGTTCAGTTGCTGTTTCGGGGACTGGGGGAAAAAATCATGTGAACTGGACGAAATACACTTAGAGTGATCAAAGTTAAGATACCAATGGACAACCACGAGAAGCAGAAAACAGCAAACAGAGCCTGGTCTGTTTTTAGCAGAGGACTAGCACTGTCCTGTGAACGTGACTTAATCAGACTCACGGACACTGAGAGCACAGTCAAGGTTTGGTACAGTCTGACCTACTGCTCCCCGGCCCCCATGTCCCTGTCCCTGAGCCTCTCTGTTTCATCTGGAAGGCCTTGAACTGTTTCCACCATGCCTTGTGTTTTACATCCTGCTAATTTTCACTGTTTCTCTGTTCCTATGTGGTGTCTTGAATCACATCCACATTCATTTGAGTGCCTGTGTTGGGAGACCCACATCCTCAAAGTATTGCCCAGGCAGAATAGACACACACCCAGAAGGCAAGGCCTATCTTTGTCTGCATTTCCTGCTGACAGCGGACAGAGACAAGACTTGCCATGTAAAGTCACTTTACTCCATATTCCTAGGACCTTCTGCCCATGTCCCCTTCATATAAGGCAAAAACATTCTGTAAGAAAATGGATAAATTGTGGTATGTTCATATAGCATAAAACCATAAATGAATGCATGATATGGGTGAATGTCACTCACATAATGTTGAGTGAAAGAAACTAGACATGAGCAGGTAACATATTGGGTAATGTATCGTGGAAATGCTGTGTCAAGGCAGACAGAACTAAGCTGCATGTCAGAAGTCATGAAAGTGGCAGTCAGTGGGAGCAAAAGCCAATAGGCACAGCTCCATACTGCAGCCTGCAGTGGTCTGCATTCTTTTCAGAGACCTCCGTTTGGGTGAAGTGGGGGCTCTTGACTGTCAAAAAGCACTCCAGGGCAAGTCAGCATGAAACAAAACAGCAGGAGAACTGGCCCCGCCCCTTGCTCATCACTGCAAGGGGTGAACTAGCCAGGGCAATGCTGGAGAGCTCCCCCTGGTGGTGAGGACAGGGGAGAGCTGGTGGGCTGACCAACCCTGCAGCTACCCAGGCCCAGAACCAGGGTTATGAGTTGACCCACCCCAACATCCACCCTATCTGTGATTTGCTGGGCATGTGAAGGGGCCAGTCCTGCAGCTCCAAAGCTTCAGGATCTCCATGACACAGTTCAACAGGATATCCAAGAGGAATCCCAGTGAGGGCCCAGCAGAAACCAGAGGCCTCGAACCAGACCAATGACTCTTGGAAATGAACACTTACAAGTAAAGATACATGGACAAAAAAAAAAATTCATTAAAAGTTTTAAACATTATCTTATAATAATGATAAAAAAGAATTGTTTTAGGAAGCTTCAGCAGTTAAGAGCATTTGTTGCTTTTGCAGAGGACCCTGGCTGGGAATCAGCTCACAACCATGATGGCTCACAACCATCTATAACTCCAGTTCCAAAGGATGTGATGCCCTTTTCTGACCTCCACAGGCACCAGGCACACAAGGAGTGCACATACACACATGCAGGCAAAACATCCATACACATTCATTAAAATATTATAATAATAATAATAATAATAATAATAATAATAACTTGTTTTAGAGCTAGTTGTGGTGGTGCACACCTTGAGTTCTGGGGCACTCGAGAGGACAAGGCAGGCAGATCTCTGAGAGTTAAGGCCAGCTTAGTCTATATAGTAAGATCCAAGCCAGCCAAGGCTATATAGTAAGACCCTGTCTCTAAAAAAGAAGGAGGAGGAGGAATAGGAAAGAAAAGAAGGAAGGGGAGAGAGAGAGTTTTAATACAATTTTAATCACAGGCATTGAGGGAGGAAGGGAGGGAGGGAGGGAGGGAGAGAGGGAGGGAAGAAGGGAGGGATGGGGATGGGAGAGGAAGGGAAAGGGGGGAGGAAGGGGCAGGCACAGGAAACAGAGAAGACATGAGGGCTTCTTGAGAGGGAAGTCATGTTTAAAGGATTTCTAAAGAACCTTTTTTTTAAGTAAATGAATTCATAAGGTGTGACTCTTGAGCTGAGCTGGGTGATAGCATGCACCTTTTTATTTAGTGTGGGTGTGCGTGCGTGCGTGCGTGCGTGCGTGCGTGCGTGCACGCATGTGTGCATGCGTTTAGGGCTCACATGCCACAGGTTGATATGTGCACAGAACCCAAGTTCAGTTCCCAGCACCCATGTCAGGCAGCTCACCTGTAACTCCAGACCCGGGAGATTCTTGCTCTCTAATATCCTCCCCGGGCACTGTGCTCACGTGCACAGACCTACACACATCCATATAATTAAAAATAGAAATAGCCGGGTGGTGGTGACGCACGCCTTTAATCCCAGCACTAGGGAGGCAGAGGCAGGTGGATCTCTATGAGTTTGAGGCCAGCCTGGTCTCCAAAACGAGTTCCAGGAAAGGCGCAAGGCTACACAAAGAAACCCTGCCTCAAAAAAAAAAAAATAGAAATAGAAGACATGTTTTGATTTGCCCTTATTTGTATCCATAGGATCATAAGGTCTGGAGAAATTCAAATTGCAACAGAAAAAAAAAAAGTAATTACTATAAAAAGAAGACCCATGTTTTGACTGTGAACAAGTTTCTAGTCTTAGGAGACTCTCAGGAAATTGCAGGTTTACAGCTAGGAAAGGGATAAGGTCAAACATCCAGGCCTCCAGCATGGCTCACTGCTACTTTAGCATTCTTATTTGAAATATCTCTATAAAAAGATAGGCCAGATATGGTGGCTCACACCTGTGACCCAGCAGTTAGGAGGGGAAACCAGAACTAGAAGTTCAAAGTCAGCCTCAGCTACATAGTAAATTCCAGATTCGCCTAGGATACTTGAGAGCCTGTTTCCAAAGAAAGAGAGGGAGGGAGGCAGGCAGAGAGGGAGGGAGGGAGGGAGGAAGTGAGGGAAATGTCTCTATATAAATTGTCTTTACAGAAATTTTTAATTGTATTGAAAACCTTTTCTCAAGGCTTACTTATCTTGATTTTCCATGTGTGAATGTTTTGCCTGAGTGTATATAGGTGCGTTGTGTGTACACCTGATGCCCCTGGAGAGCAGAAAAAGCTGTTGGATCCCCTGGGAACTGGAGTTACTGGTGGTTGTGGGCTCTCATGTGGGTGCTGGGATCTGCACTCAGTTCCTCTGGAAGAGCAGCCAGTGCTCTTAACCACTGTGCTATCTCTCCAGCTCCATGTGCAAAATTCTTGACTTTCCACTGACAAGCAGCTTTAACCAGACCCAGTCTGAGTGAGGGGTGAAGAGCCCCTCCTTCTACCTATGCCCCCTTTATTCTCCCATTATCCAGGCTCATGGTGACTGGAGAGTAGGCAGGAGAACAGAAGGTGGTTGGGAGCGTGGGGCCCAGGGGTGCTGGCCACAGTCTTTTTCTTTGGCCACTGGCTTAAATAGGTGCATTTGTTATAAGAATTCACTAAGCTGGGCTCTCGGGTAGGTCACATGTCAACAGTTTTGCTCAAATGCCACCGAAGTGCGCCCACCAATCCAAGCTTTCCTATCCCTGAAAGCAGCTGAGCTCCCAGTTTTTCTGATTTCCACAAAACCAGACAGAAACACTAGCTCCCTGTGACCAGTGCAAGGACAGACATTGCATTGTTCGACGTGCCGACTGGGGTCACTCATACCATCTAGGCTCAGAGTAGACTCTGCAACGTCATCGCTTGGTTTTAGCCTGCACTCACTCCAACCTGGAAGTTAAAAGTCACAGGAAGCTGGGTCAGTTCAGCAGAAACAGTGACACTTGCATTTAAAGGCAGCAAAGGGTGTGGAGTTAATAGGAACTCCAAAGAGAACGACAGATGACTGAAGCCAACGTGTTTTCAAATTATATCCATTAGCTGGTGAAGAAACCGGCTCTTTACAAATTGCTCAGTCTAGGCTCAGAGATTAAGAGCATTTGTTGCTCGGCCAGAGGTCCCAGATTCAGTTCCCAGCACCCATGTTAGACGGCCAACACCTGTAACTCAGCTCCAAGAGATCCAACACCTCCGGCCCCTGAGGGCACCTGCACTCACAGGCACATGCCCACATGCAGATACACACATGGATAGGCAATTTAAAATAATAAAAGTAAATTATGTTTAAAACTCATTCAAGCAGGCTGGAGAGATGTCCAAGTGACTGTCTGGGCTGTCACTTGTCTAGACGACCTGACTTCAGCTCCCAGCCCCTATATGACAACTTCCAAACATCTGGAACTCCAGTTCTGGAGGACCCGACAACACTCCTGGCTTCTGAGGCATTGCACAGGCATACATTTGGGCAAAACACCCACAAACATAAAATAAAAAATAAAGAAAAAAATTCAGTCCTCCAATCTATTCTAGTACCCACCAAGCCAGAGTCACCAAATATGAATGTACCTCTAAGTGAGAAATAACAACTTTCACATATAGAAAAAAGACACCTTGTTTAACCATTTACACCAAGGAAACATATACAAGTCAACTGTACCAAATGAGTTAAAATAAATAAATAAATAAAATTTCATTAGCCCCTTCGAGAACAACACAACCAAAGAGGAAATCAATTAAAATTTACAGAATAGAATTCATTCAATAATTTAACAGTCATAATTAATTGGTAGAATTGAAAGTCTTCGCGTTTTCTCATCCATCTAGAGTACATTGTATCTAAAAATAATTCCACAGGTCCAAGCTGCAAAGGCACAATTAACCAGGACGAGTATGGTGACCACGTTACGTTCTATCGACCAAAACCAGGCCTCTCCTAACCTGATTAGAGCCACACTCAATCACGGCTTGACAGGCATGAAAGGGATCTATCGTCTACCCTTGATTTCAAACAAGGGCTTAGGAAAGTGGTTCGGAATATAAAATTATGGAAAACATTACAGTACATCAAAGCAAAGCAAGTTTAATTAGGCTTAGTTTGATAATTGCAGAAAACAAAGAGGCCGCCTCACAGCATGGCTGGGATAAAATCCAGCAGTAAGTCCGGTTGATCCAAATTAAAACCGCCCTATCTACCATCCCACATGAGTCCTTTTATCTGAAAGCTACAGAGAACAAAGAATTTCAATTCCACGCAGAATCACACAGGGCTGGTCTCTTTTCATCGGGGTTCGGTTTGGCTAAAACCTGCTGATGTATGTTTCGAGTTGCTATTTTTAAAAGACAGCACGTAAAGACTTTAAGATAAAAGCCCAACAGACTAACAGATACTAGCAAAAGTTAGTGTTCCTGCATCATCGACAGATTCACAGAATCCGTTTCTGCTTTTCCCCCACAGGAGTCATGCGAGAACAAATGTCACAGTCTTGCAGCCAAATTCTCTGAATTATTGATTCCATAGAAGGGGGGCACAGGAACTGGCCTGTTAGGAGAATGACAAAACGGCCCCCAGCCTTTGACTAAGTTAGGAACGGTGTGAATTAATCGGGGTGAAGTGCTCTTGCTGTGTTAACTTTCGAAGGGGAAAACTGATAGAAAAGCAGGAAGTTAGAGGTGGGAACAGGGTATGCTGAGCTTGCTTCCTGCCTCGGTGCAGTTCACATCCTCACTTCCATTACCCAAGTCTCCCCTACAACTCCATCACATCCCCCAGCCACACTTCCCACTAGATTGGCATTTAAACACACATATACATACACCTGTAAAACGTTAGCTCCTTTACAAAGTTCTACTGAATCGTCTTTAAAAAATTAGTGCTTACATGAAAATCATTCAATCCCACTAATAATAAAAATACTAATTAAGACATCCATGAAATGGCATGCCTGTTTACCAAATAAGCCCAATGTGCAATGGAAAATATAGTTAGTAGGGCAAAAAGTTTGGGGAGAGACCCTTCTAGAAACA
Source organism: Peromyscus californicus insignis (assembly GCF_007827085.1). NCBI lineage: Eukaryota > Metazoa > Chordata > Mammalia > Rodentia > Cricetidae > Peromyscus > Peromyscus californicus. The sequence continues at coordinate 59,128,763 of NW_026294413.1, read as the reverse complement.
TGTTCAGTGGAAGCACCAAGTAAAATTACTCTTTCAAAAATCAATTTGACAAGCCGGGCAGTGGCGGCGCACGCCTTTAATACTAGCACTCGGGAGGCAGAGCCAGGCGGATCTCTGTGAGTTCGAGGCCAGCCTGGTCTACAGAGCGAGATCCAGGACAGGCAATAAAATGACACAGAGAAACCCTGTCTTGAAAAACCAAAAAAAAAAAAAAAATTAGTTTGACCATATAATAGTATGTGTAGTTGGACTTCTCTTTTTAAATTTGTGTTTATTCTTTGTGTGTCTGTAAGTACGATGTGTGTGAGTGCGGGTGTGCTACCACATACACAGGGAGGTCAGAGGACAACTTTCAGGAGTCAGTTCTTTCCTTCCACTGAGGGATCCAGGGACTGGACTCAGGCCATCAAGCACTTTTGCCCACTGAACTATCTTACCAGTCCCACGTGGACACTATTTCTAAGAATTATGAAAATAATAATAATCAAAGCTATGAACAAAGATTTATGTGGTAGAGCTATAGTATATTTGGTCAAAATGGCCACTCTTAGCAGAAGCATCATAAAAGCCCAGCATTAGGAAACCGTGGCAGCTGGGCATGGTAGTGCACACCTTTAATCCTAGCACTTTGGAGGCAGAGGCAGGGAGAGCTCTGTGAGTTTGGGGCCAGTATGGTCTATATAGTAAGTTCCAGGACAGCCAGAACTGAGTATATGGAGAGAGAGAGAGAGAGAGAGAGAGAGAGAGAGAGAGAGAGAGAGAGAGAGAGAGCATAACAAGCCTGGTTGTAATGTGGTGGCCACAAGAGCAGCCAGAACAGGTTGAACACTGCAGGGCAGTCTGAGTTCGAATACAGCTCAGTGGTAGAGCCCTTGTACAGCACAGAGGAGGCTCTAGGCTCCATCCCCAGGACCAACCAAAGTTTTACAGGTAACTCAGACTTTGCATATATTGATTGACAGTTCTCTAGAGGAAGATCAGACGTTACTAAATCAGCTGATCACTAAATCCAGGGCTATGGGCACAGAGCATATAAGAAGGAGCAAACTGCCCTGTTCACGATGCCCTGTGAAGTTGCTGATGCTGCATTTAGAAAATATATTGACTGTTTAATAATACATATGTAATAAAGAATTCAAGTAATATAGAAAATATAAAATAAAGTTAAAATCTAGCCTGAACACCAATACATGAAATAAATCATTATTAATATTAAAGTACACACAGTTCCTGAAGCTCTCTCTGCATACATAGACCAGACAGGGAAATACTTTTATAACAATAGGCTTATAATATAGCTTCTACTTTTATTAAAAAGCATTACATTTAATTTTATTTTAATTTAACAGAAGGAATAGAAAATAAAGAGAAATCAAAGGGATTGCTGATGTCTAGATAAATACTTATTCATCACTAGAGATAACTTTCCAAAAATAGCCCTTCAAGGTTAAATGAAAAAAAGGTCAGAGTCGTTTAGTTTAAAAATCTGTACATATGCCAACTTGAGACACCATTAATATTATCTATAATTAAAAATAAAGAAACAAAAACTCTTCTAAAAATTTTTTAAAACTTGTATTCATGCATATAAGGGCACACATGCCATAGCGTGTGTGTGGAGGCCAGAGGACAACTTTGTGGAATCAGTTCTCTCCTAGCTTCATGTGGCTTCTGGGGATCCGATTCAGGTCACCAAGCTTGTGAGGCAAGCATCTTTACTGCTGAGCCATCTCATAACCCTGAACAAACACACTCATCTTTTCTCCTTCCTTTCTTCTTTCTTTCTTTCTTCTTTCTTTCCTTTCTTTCTTTCTTTCTTTTCTTTCTTTCTTTCTTTCTTTCTTTCTTTCTTTCTTTCTTTCTTTCTTTTTCTTCTTCTCCTTCCCTCCCTCCCCTCCTTCCTTCCTTCCTTCCTTCTTTCCTTCCTTCCTTTCTTTATGTTTTTGAAACAGAGTCTCACTATGTAGCCTTGACTGGCCTGAAATTTATTATGTAGACCAGGCTGGCCTCGAATTCAGAGACCAGCCTGTCTCTACCTCCCAAGTGCTGGGACTAAAGATGTGTGCCACCATGCACAGCCCATTATATTTCTTCTTTTTTGTAAGCAATATTAATCTCCCTGGATTGAAAGTATTTATAATGCTATTTGTATTCAGTTTTGTCGTCCTAATTCTCTGAGATGTTTGGTCTTCGTTTTTTTTTTTTTGTTTGTTTTTGTTTTTTTGTTTTTGTTTTTTTGTTTTTGTTTTTCGAGACAGGGTTTCTCTGTGTAGCTTTGCGCCTGTCCTGGAACTCACTTGGTAGCCCAGGCTGGCCTCGAACTCACAGAGATCCGCCTGGCTCTGCCTCCCGAGTGCTGGGATTAAAGGCGTGCGCCACCACTGCCCGGCTGGTCTTCGTTTTATATTCAAGTTAAGCGTACATCTCTGACAAAACCTTCCTAAGAAGGCATGAGTCAAGAGCCCGTGTCTTCGGTTTGAGATACAGGTGATGCAACCAGAGCACTGACCTATCATTCCAGCTGCAGCAGACGCACAATTGACAGTGTATTTACTGCCAGTAAATACACACATTTACACAACTGCAACCACATCTACACAACTGGAATCACGTCATGTTGAGAAGTGGACACAATCGACATCTTCGAGGTGCAGAAGAATGACTGTCAACTTGAAACTAGATACCTAGCAAAATACTTTTCTAGGGCTGGGGGAATTTTCAAATAAATGACAGTGAGAGACATTATAGATAGCAACAGTCCTTTTCAAAAGGACTGTGAGTGCAAGCAAGTGTGTGTGTGTGTGTGTGTGTGTGTGTGTGTGTGTGTGTGTGTGTTGTACATGCACTTCTGTGAACATCTGTGTGCATGCATGTGGAGGCCAGAGGTCAGCATTGGATGTCTTCCTTGATGACTCCCGCTTCAATGTTTGAGGTAGGATCTCTCACTGAACCTGAAGCTTATTGATTCAGCAAGGCTGGCTGGCCAATAGGCCTCCAAGAACCCACCCCCACATCCCAGCAACTAGGGTTCCCAACACCAAGCCTTGATTTTATACGGGTGTTTGGGATCCAAATTTAGGTTCTTATCCTTGTACGGTAGCTGCTTCATTGACTGAGCCATCAATCCCCAGCCTCAAAAGAAACTTCTAAAATGGGAATGTTAAGGAGAAGGACACACTCTAGAAGCATGATCTGCAATGCAAGGACAGAGAGAGAGAGAGAGAGAGAGAGAGAGAGAGAGAGAGAGAGAGAGAGAGAGAGAGAGAAGGGAGAGCTGTCCTCTTGGAGCTTTCTTTTTTTTTTTTTTTTTTTTTTTTTTTTTGGTTTTTTTCGAGACAGGGTTTCTCTGTGTAGCTTTGCGCCTCTCCTGGAACTCACTTGGTAGCCCAGGTTGGCCTCGAACTCACAGAGATCCGCCTGGCTCTGCCTCCCGAGTGCTGGGATTAAAGGCGTGCGCCACCACCGCCCGGCTTCTTGGAGTTTTCTAAACGCCTCCTTCCATAGGTGATGGCAGCCCCCAAGCCCCTATCCTGAAGTTACCTGGTGACTGTAAGTTCCCAGTCAGCTTATCACCATACAAAAAGATATTCAGTCCTTTTGAGGATTCATGTATGAAAAAAAAAATTGAAATAGGGTTAATGAGGTAATTCCACAGAGTCTGATAGTCAAAGGGGTTTATTTTGGGTCAACTTACAACAAACAAAGGGGTGTTGGTCGCAGGGTCCAGGGGAGGTGAGGCACTGTCCAACGCGATTCTCTGGAGAGCTCTGCCCTGGTCCGCAGTCCTAGCATGCAGCCTCCAAGACCACGAGGTAGCCAACAGAAAGCGAGCACATATGCATTTTAGTTCTTAAGGGGTTCCTGTCTCAGCCACGCCCCGGGTCGGGGCAGGTACCTAGCAGTTACCTGCTGCCTACTAGGGGCGGTGCTTCAGGGGTGAAGCACAGATAGCCACCCCTACATAGGATAGCACCCAAGGCTGCATATATCGAAATATTATAGCCATGGAAGTGGATTCAGGCACACTACTGAACTCTGGTTCTGTGTACACCCTTGAGAAGGCAGAAATGTGCCCCAAGCTAGAGACAAGCTTTGTGAGGGGATGTCTTTATACTTTCTATTTCTGGGATCAGGAGATGAAGACAGAAAGAAAAGGAAGATCTGGGGCTGGTTCTTCTGGGAATGAAGTCTTCATAGCCTCTTTCCATGGTTCACTCAAAAAAAAAAGATAGATGATAGATAGATAGATAGATAGATAGATAGATAGATAGATAGATAGATTAATAGATAGATAGATAGATAGATAGATAGATTAATAGATAGATAGATTAATAGATAGATAGATTAATAGATAGATAGATAGACAGATAGATACCAGCACAGTGCTAAAAAGCCATCCCATGGTCCAGTCCACCATCAGACTGTGTGGCTCTGTCTTCTGGGGTGAAACCGCATCAGTTTATAGGCTTCCACTGGCCCTCAACCAGCTTCCAAAAGCAAGAACAGTTTCAACAAGCTTCACCCTCACAGGTGTCCATGTAGTGTCACTGAGCTAAGAGACAATGCCAGTTCTTCCTGTGCCACTTTTGAGATGTTAATATAACATCGCCTCTCCCATACTCCTTATATAACCCCCTTGCTTGTTCCTTCATTCTCTGTATTAACTACTTTTCTCACTGCTGTGAGAAAACATTTGACAAAGGCAACTCAGGTAACGGGGAGGAGTATTTTTGGCTCACGATTTGAAGGCACAGACCGAAGTGGTGGAGAGGTCCCCAAGGCATCAGGAGTGTGACATGGCTGGTCATGGTGGAGCTACACTCAAGGAACGAAGACAGATGAATGCCGATCCTCAACTTGCTTCCTCCTTTTTATTTGGCCTGGGACCCCGTTCAGGAGACTGCGCCACGGGTGGGTTAGGGTGGGTCCTCCCACCTCATTAACTTAATTTAGAAACTCCCTCACATGCATGTCCAGAGGCTTGTCTCCATGGCGATCCCAGAGCCTGTCAGGTTGACAATCAATATTAGCCCCCACACCCTTTCTCCCTTCACTTGTACACAAACTTTTCCATGTTCGAAAGAGACACTAGGTTTGTCCACTCTGCTCATTCGGATTGCAGACAGCAGCACAACTCTAGCAAATGTCTTCCACTTAGACAGTCGCCTTGAGACCAGCTGCAAAGGAGACCGGAAGTAAAGAACTAACAGCTGCATCTACCCCCCAGGCAACAACCACGTTCACTGTTAACCCCAATTTTGCCAGTCAGAGTGGAGGCACACTCCACTACCCCCAGGCCCTAAGGATCTGTCACACAAGGCTTCAAAAACACCCTGCTCTTTGCTTAGGAATCATCTTGCTTCCAATCCTTGTAGTTATAATCCTGGTCCTGTGACCACTGCATCAGGCAGGGGAAAAGGAGGTGATAAGGGGGGGAAATACAGCAGTCATTACATGGGTATGCCCTTCCTCGGCAAGAATTTCCTGGTTATATCAGCAGTCTTCCCTGTCCCACTTTCCCTAGAGAGCAGGCAAGGACTATGACAAAGGGTGAAGGCCACACCCCCTGCCGTTCTCTCTCCCCACTTTAGATGACCAGTGTTTGATTCCCTACCCTACCTCATTCCGGACAGAAATGACAGAGAGGGGGTGAGAAGTGGAACAAGAAGGGTTCAACCCATCTTTATACAAGAAACTCACTTTGGCCAGGCGGTGGTGGCGCACGCCTTTGATCCCAGCACTAGGGAGGCAGAGGCAGGCAGAGCTCAAAGTTCAAGGCCAGCCTGGGCTACAGAGTGAGTTCCAGGACAGCCAGGGCTACACAGAGAAACCCTGTCTTGAAACCTGCCCCCCCCAAAAAAAAAAGAAAGAAGAAAAGAAGGAAGGAAGAAGAGAGAGAGAGAGAGAGAGAGAGGAGAAAGGAAGGAAGGAAGGAAGGAAGGAAGGAAGGAAGGAAGGAAGGAAGGAAGGAAGGAAGGAAGGAAGGAAGGACGGAAGAAAGAAAGAAAGAAAGAAAGAAAGAAAGAAAGAAAGAAAGAAAGAAAGAAAGAAAGAAAGAAAGAAAGAAAGAAAGAAAGAAAGTTGCTTTGGAAATAACAACACTAATCCATTCATGAGGGGAGCCACATTTATCTGTGGGTATAAGTATTTAGAATACATTAGAAATGATATTGGTTGAGGAAAATGGCAGTAGTTGGTTCTCCTCCAGGGTCCATGACCTCTCTAGTCATGAGTAGTTGGCTAGGTTTACAGTACTAGGCATGACTTCCTTCCTAGGCCTTAAATTCAACTAGACAGTTTTAATTACCCTTGCTATTCGGATCATTTTTAATGTTAGTATTCTTCATTCGGGGAGGAAGTCATTCCTCATTCTTCTGAGGAGGGCAATTCTGATATCCAATTTCACTCTGCCCTCCTGCTTCTGTCCCTCCCAATATTAGAGCTTGGATGCTGGGTCACACATCTCTAGCAATGTAGCATTTCTAACCCAAGAAGCTCCATCAGGGACATCCAGGCACAGTTCTCTATGAAACATTGTCAGAATCGAGGCTAGAAGGGAGTGAGAGTTAAGAAAGGAAACCCATTCAATCACTTAAGTCCCTCCTGAAGAACAGCAACAAAGTGGGCATCTGGGAAACCCATTCAATCACTTAAGTCCCTCCTGAAGAACAGCAACAAAGTGGGCATCTGGGGCCAGAAATGAAAACATCACCCATGGAGCTTCCCCGAGGAGTCCACACAATCCATTTCACAATGGCGCTTAGGGCTCATTATTTAGAGTCCTCTGTAGATCTGACCTCCCTTTAAGAGCCCCTCTAGTACAAGTATCTTGGGTTATAAGATCTTGCTTAGTTAGTGTTTATTGAGTACCTACTATGTGCCTGCTGCTGTGCCCAGAGCTGTGGGAGACTAATGAGTACTCAACATCTTTGGCCTTTCAGAACCTACCAGTTGGGGGATAAGAGGTGAGCCTCAAGACCATCGCAGAATGACTCAAAGTAGGAGATAAGCACTCTTCTCTGAGCTCACACTGGGTCTGAAGGTTAGCTCAGCCTGATTAAACCTGCTGGGCAGGCCCTGAGAGGTCATTCGGAGCAACTCTTCACACTAAAGTCCTCCGCACAAACGCCTGTTTGTGGAGCAGCCCTTGCTGGCAGTTAACTGTTAACTGCAGCTGACACTATAAAAATGGGAAATTATTGAGCTTTTTGTTGTAAAAGGTTTTTGAACCACCTATTAGCCTAGCCAATTTTCCCACTGAAGCATGTAAAAATTGTCATTTTGAGTCACACTGAATCAGCCACAGGCTCACTGGAGCTACTTTAGTGCAAGAGGGCAAAAGTGAGTTTCTAGCCAGCAGGAAGTCAGAGCACCCAACCCCACTACCATCCTAGGTCCCCTAAAACTTAATGTGTACCTGTCACTCACAAATTACAGTCAGTATTTGTAAACATAAATTTCAGATTGGACAGACATCCAGTGTGAAAGAAATATGGACTCTATCCACCCTTTCAATCTACTCAGGTCTTCAACAGAAAGGAAGAGACCACTCATATTGGGGAAAGCAAACTGCTTTACTCAAGCCACCAACCCCCATTATGATGCCTCCTGGAAGCATTTCACAGACACACGGGAATAATGGTTAGCCAGATACCTGGGCATCTCATAGCCCAGGCAGGTTGACAGAGAAAATAAAGCATCATATGGAAGATTACAGAGGACTAGACAGTCAGGTAGATGTGCTTCTAGTCATTGCTATGAACAGAAGGAAGCCATGAGAATGTCTAGATAAATAGTAATTGGTTATTCTATTGTTCTTTATATTGGATTCTAAATACACGGCTAGCCATGTAAAGGGACATTATTTATCAGTGATTTTAAATGACAATAAAATAGGATTTCTGATAATCCAGACTAAGGGGATGCTCCTCCAGACGTAACACCCAATCCTTCACTGGGTCCACTGCATGCAGATAAAAAGAAATGTTTTATAGAGGACATTATGTTTGGATTGATAAAATTGGGAAAATTATGCTAGGACAGTAGACTAGCGAAAATATTCTATCCATGTTAAGTTAGCTAAATTTGATGAGTAAACTACACTAAAGAAAAAGAATATTCCTTATTCCTAGGAAATACAAATTGGAATATGAAAGGATAAGGACTGAGCTGTTTGTCATCATGAACAGCTAGATACAGATTCATACATACATATATAGATGATAAAGAGATGATATATAGGTAGGTAAGTAGATACATATATATAGAGAGAGTTGATATATGTATAGATTATATAGACAGATAAGAAGAGAGATAGATATATAAACATATAGACGATAGATTGTAGATAGATACAAACTATATTATGGATAGAGAGGTATATACATACATAGATGATATATACAGATAAGTACATAATACATACATACACATGTAAATGTAGGTAGATATAGAAATAGATGAGAGATTGGTGGATAGATAAATGACAGGTGACAGAAATAGACAGATGATAGATAATGAGGTAAACTTAACTGCAAGTTAAAATAGATTAAACCTTGTCATGCATTCTTTGTACTGGTCCTCAAATTCTACAATTTTTCAGTTGTTTCTCAATAAAATTTCAAAAAGGAATAACAATATTTGTGGTCACTTTCATTTTAATAATTGAGAATTAATGCCTTGGTCAAACATTTGAGGCCTAAAAAATGTTTTTTTTAAATGAAAATCTAGCCTAACACTTTTTCCTTTAGAAAAATAAAATGTGTCTGAAGTCTAGGAAGAAAGTAGGAAACTTAATGAGTTTTTGATGTCTTTTATGCTCTTTACAGATTTTTCACATGTAATCTCTAAAACAAGCTTTTAAGGTAGACTAAACCTTCAGTTTCCAAATCTTGAAACTGGGCTCAAAGGACCCAGATGAAACTCCTAAGATAAAGTACAGACTGGATTTGAGTCCAGATCTAGTCAGTATTCACAGTGCCACACTGAATGTTCATCACTAAATGTTTATGTGGTATGACAATATCACAATCATCTCATAATTTATATATAAAATAAAGATGTATTCCATATTATGTATTACCTTTGATACTAAACATTCTTTTCCTAGCTCATTCTAAAATCGCATCTGTCACTGAACGTTAGTTTTGTACATGTCCCCTTAGAAGCTTTGATGGACAAACTGAATCATGAAACCAAGGAAAAGGAATGCCAGCCGAAGGTCATGGCCACACAGTATGCACATACATTTGTATACACCATATGTACACACCATATGTACATGCACAATACACATATACATATATATATATATGTGTATACACACACACACACACATGCTTCTACCTGTATTTCACATAGAATTGCAGCTGGACCCTTGCTCTCTGGGTTAGTCAGACTTTATGAAACCAGCAAAACCAAGAGAACATATACAGGAATATAGAGAAACATTTTCCAAAAGGATGTGGAAGCCCAAAAATCCTGTGATCTATTGTGTAGATGCTGGCCCAACAAAGCCAGAGGTGCAAATCCAGTCCAGAGTTGGCTGTGGTGACCTAGGCCAGTATTGCCAGCACTGAGGAGGTGGAGGCAGGAGGATCAGGAGTTCAAGGCTACCCTTGGTTATAAAGCAGGTTCACCGCCAGCCTGAGTACATGAAAGCCTGTCCCAAAAAGATTATTATTATTATTATTATTATTATTATTATTATTATTATTATTTTATTATTATTACTATTCAGAGAGCCAGGAGGCTGGTTGTGTAAGTTACAGTCAAAGACCAGGACTAGTGAGACGGCTCAGTGGGTAAAAGTACTGGTTACCAAGCCTGGTGACCTGAGTTTGATCCCTGGAATCCACATTGTAGAAGGAGAGAACCAACTCCTGCAAACTATCCTCTGACTTCCACATACACACCATCACACACATATACACACACACACACAATACACACAATAATAAGTAAATGTTTTAAAAAAATTAATCCACAGTCGAAAGAAACAAGTGTCAGTGTTTGGGAACCAGAAAAGATGGACATCCAGGCTCCAGAAGAGAAAGCAAAGCCGTCCTCCCTTGAATCTTTGTTACATCAGAATCCCAACATGGCTGGATGATGCTCCCCCACACCAGTGAGTATGGATCCTTTTTACTCAACAAGCTGATCTCTTCCAGAAACTTCTCCCAGCATGCCCAGCAACAATGCCTTGCCAGCTAATCTGGGCCTGGGGAAAGCTGACACAAATTAACCATCACATTCCCTACTAGCCCAGACCCTCACACTCTCAGTTTGGATCAGTCTTCCTCGGCCTTCAGGTATTATCAGGGACTGCAGGAGCTCAGGTCCCAGACAAATCAGGACCATCCATCCAATGCCCCATCCCCTCAGGTGACTTCTCCCAACATTGCGCTCCACGGGGCTGATTTCCTTTGCCGTGTTCGCTGTTGTGATTCCAAAGAGATCTGAGTGATGTGAGACCAGACAGAGAGTTTGGAGACCACAGAGGACAGCACTAAATGTGAAAAGGCCGTGTCAGTTAACGCAGACTTGACTTCATCTTTTCCCTGCTCTGGTGGCATTTTGAAATTTTTCTATTACTCATTTAGATTCCAATCTCTGAGCTTTCCCCTCTCCTGTCTTCCAGCTCCTAAAGTCAAACAGATTTTTCTCAGCAAAATAACCCTCAGTGACTACCAGGGACAGACTGGTATGTGGGCTACAGCAGATGTACACGACAACTTTCTACAAGCATTTTAAAGGGTTCTGTGTCAAGATAAAATTTGTCTAATGTAGCATTTCCTCTCAAGTGCAATTTATCTTCCCTTACATGTCGAACTCCTTATAAATATTAGATATTCTTTTTTTTTTTAAATCACAAACCTAGTTTGTTATTTTACCCTTGTTCAGGACAAGCTTTGGAATTAAATTGACTCTTTTACTTCCGCTTGTCAATTCAGTTTTACTTTCAATTTTTTTTCTCCCTCTCTGCATTGAAATTCAGTGAGTATCTGACATTTTGAAAAACAATGTCAATTAGAATTCAGCACTTCTATGGAAGCCATTTGTCCCCAAATGCCTTTTTTGCACACCTCTTGGTGGACTTGATGTCCTAGGAAAACCAATACTGACTACAAAGTCTGCCTTTTTGTGCCCCGGAGCTAACTCTAAGTCGTGAGGCTTTGCCTGAGACCCAGCAAAGAGTCCCACACAGCTCCTACCATTCCTAAGCCCAATGGTTGTACAGTATTGGCATTCAAGAGCTGTCGCCTGTACCAGACCCTTTGATGTGGCAACCCAGGAGAAGGAGTGGCCAGAGCACAGGACCACAAACAGCTCATGTCACAGAGGGGTGCCCAACGAGACTGACAAAGACAGGGGCTCCTGGTAAGACTTAGGAAGACCGTGTGTAAACAATGACGTCAGAAGTCGGAAGCCGTGCAGGATCTGCAGATCAGAAACCCATACTGGATGGCGGCTGAGGCAGACGCTGTGACCGAAAGGGACAAAACCCTCTTTGGGTACTGATATTTTTATAAGGCTTTAAAAGAGGCAGAGTCCAAACCTGCCAGACTATTTGTGCTTAAAAAAAAAAAAAATTTAAAACCCCACCAACAGGCGGCTCCCTGTGAAGCATCCCCCAGCTTCCCAACTGAAATGAATCACCTCTCCCGGTACTCCACAGCACTGGTGTGCCTTATTTACAACCCTTGAAATATCAGATGTGGAAGTGTTTTGTAAACTGAAAAGCATTACACAAATGTCAGGTGTTGGGGGCTTGGCAGGGGAGCAATAGATAATGTATCTCTTCCCCTGCCGAGTCAGGAACCAATTGAGAGACTCGGGGGAGCCAGACGGAGAGTGGCAGTGAGACTTATTGCCGGTAACAGCTGGCTTGGAATCAGGGCAGCATGAACTCACTCGCGGCTTCTCCCCCTGAGTTAGGATCACCCACCCAGTGGAGGAGATTGCATTCATGGTGGAGACAGGCTGACTAAAGAGCCTACGCACGCAAAGGTGCCATTCTCCAGTAAAAGCCCTGAGTGGGGAGCAAAGCCAGGCCTGATGTGTTTGTTACCTTCGGAGTCTCTGTATAGAAACACAGGTTTGCTCGGAGAGAGGCCTATGCTGTTGTCCCTTGGGCTGGGCGTACGTGGTAGACTCTGGGCTACATACCGAGGACGTACAGCGAGACCTCAGGGGACTTGCAATCTAGGAGAAACTAGTATCAATCCAAAGGTGATGGCGGCGCCAGCATTAGGAAGGGTGGGTTGATTCTGCCTTGGTGGGTTGGAAAGGCTTCACAACGCTGCTGATAATCGAGTTGGCTCTCCGAGTATGCATAGAAGCTCGGCAGATGGAGAAGAGAAGAAAGGGAATTATTCCCACTAAAGGAGGCAGCGGAGCAAAGCCAGGAAAGATCAACCCCTTTATGGGATGAAATGAGACACAAATGAAAGTACACCAGCATCACCAGAGTTAGGAAATGGGATACTACCATCCTGCCTTACACCAGCACTGAAGGTCCAGCTTGATAGCTCGCTCAGCTTTTTATAAAAGAAAAACAAAGAGTTCTCATTTCTAATTCTCTGCTACAGTAATAAAAAGGTTTTCTGGGTTTGAGTTGTGGATTGTTGTTATTTTGTTTGGGTTTCTTAGGTTTTTGTTTCTTAACAGGGTCTCACTATGTAACCCAGGTTGGCCTGGAACTCACAAGAGATCCACCTGCCTCTTCCTTCTGAGTACTGAGATTAAAGGTGTGTGCCACTATGCCCAGCTTTGTTTGGTGTTGTTTGCTTTGTTTGTTTGTTTTGTTTTGTTGTTGTTTGAGACATAGAATCATGCTGTAACCCAGGATGGCCCCAATCTTGTGGCACTCTCAAGTGCTGGGTTTCAAGTCATGAGCCACCTTACCGGGCTTCTCTTTCTTTTATTATTCAATTTTTTTATTATTGTGTGCGTATGAGTGTTTTTCCAGTGTGTATGCCTGTGCATTACGTGTGTGTCTGATGCCTGTGAGCTCAGAAGAGGTGTTGGGTCTCGTGGAATTGGAGTTACAGATGGTTGTGAACCAGTATATGGGTGCTAGGAATCTAACCTGAGTCCTCTGCAAGAGCGTCAAGTGCCCTTAACTGCAGAGCCAACTCTCCAGCCCCCAGATTCTCCATACAAATAAATAAATCTTGAAAAGGGCACCTGTGTGAACTCAGACGCAGTCACAGGATTCTTTAACAAAATGCACAGTTCTGGGGCTGGAAAGATGGCTCAGCAGTTAAGAACACTTACTGCTCTTCCAGAGGACCAGCTTCCCAGCACCCATATGGGAAGACTCACAACACCCCGACACTCCAGCTCCAGGGAATCTGCCGCCCTCTTCTGGCCTCTGTGAACACCTGCATACATTTAACAAAGACACAAACACATATATTAAAATTTTAAAGTCTTTTTTAAAAAACTACAGTGTCATAGACAATAGAAAATAAGAGTAGATACAATTCTTTACTAATATTCCATCACACATTAAAGGGAACTTGTGTCCTATACATCCTTAATCAATATGTAGGGAATGTATTGGTTGTTCCAGAGTAAAACCCGTATCCAAGTGTACCTTCCCACATGTGCTGCTCTCTGTATACTGAAAAGCAAGCTGTTGGACTCCTCCCTCCCAACTTACATCTTCAGGATCCCTGCACATTGTGTGTCGGAGTAATGTTTCCAAGTAGCTGCCTTTGTTTGAGAGAATGGAACCAAATTCATTCATTGTCTGAATTTTTTTTTTTTTCCAAAAAAAAAGCTTTCTAAAATCTGGGCACAGCCCTTGACTGCGAACTCTAAGATGTCAGAGTCACTCTCTCAACAGTTCCCATCACCTCCCCTAACCAGCAGCCCCAGAGTACTTGCCTCTTTGTCTTCTCCTGTGCCCGACCTGGCCTTGCTGTCAGCTCAAGAATTATCTGTGAAACCTCATGACTCAGCTGAGCTTCACACCCGCATCCTCGCTAAACAACAACTGGGACTCTTGACCAGAATATTTCTAAATGTCAGCCTGTCCTCACCCTCCACATGGCTGCTGCTTCTGTTTCCAGAAGCCTTTTGTTCTGGTTAGGACTCGGAGTGCTGAATTGCTCAGAAAGAAACAAACACACACACACACACACACCTGTAACAAAATGACAAGTTTAATACAGCAAAGAATTAAACAAAAAAAAAAAAATGAGGCACTCAGTTGATCAGTGGGTAAGCAAACTGTTTGCTGAAATTAAATATTAGTGATCCACAAACAGGTGAAAATTTTACCCTCTCGAGTAATCAAAGCAATACAAAGTGAAACAATGGGAAAACAAAATTTGTTAAAAGGATATGTGAAAGACAAAATCCACAGATGTCAAGATTTAGAAGGACAGATATTCTGGTACATTTCAGATAAATTGATATAATCTTTGGTGAGAGCAATTTCAGAATAAATGCTTCCAATTTTTAGATTCTAATGATAAAATAGAAATCAGAATGTATGCACAAGGGCACAGATCATTATTTATATTACTAAAATACAAAACAATAGCAGTAGCCTTAATGTCTTTTGTTTTTACCTGTTTGTTTGTTGACACGGGGTCTTCTCTGTGTAGCCCATGTTGGCCTCAAATTCTCCTGCCTCAGCCTCGCACTTAAAGTCTATTTCTTTTTGCATTGTTTTGTCTTTTCCTCTTCTTTCTTGGAGACTTAACCAGGGCCCCGTGCTTGCTACGTAGGCACCTACCACTAAACTACCTACCCCAGCCTTCAACTCATTCTATAGATCAGGCAGCCCTGAAACTTGTGGCCCTCCTGCCCCAGCCTCCCTAATAGCTGGGATTCTAGGCCTGTGCCACAAGGCCCAGTTCAATGTTATCACTGTTGTTTGGGGTTTTGTTGTTGTTGTTTTAAACAAATGATTAAGTGAATTAGTACTGACTGGGCTGATAAAGATTTTAATGCATAACAAAATATATCTGTATACATATGTAGCATACTTATCCAAATAAAGTTATGCCTAGAGAGGGGACAGGAGGGGCTAAGCTAAAATACCAGGACCAGTTGAATGTTGTTACCTTCGTTTTCCTGTTATTCAAATTGTTTTTAATAAGGATGTGTCATATCTATGATGGGGATGAAAGTCTGAAAAGACACTGGAATCTGGAATCAAGAGTCCTGGCTTCTCATCCAAGTTCTGCCACTGAAAGAATTATCAAGCTTCCAATAATGTATGTCATCTCTCTAAGTGTAATTTTTCTTTTCTGGAAGTCTCTGTAATGTGCCAGTGTGACCAGTCTGAGCTGGTTGTTATAATCCCTTTCCCTGTAAGCTCGCAGATGGAGCATATGCCCAGATGGAGAAGGTGGAGTCTTATGTTTATCAAGTTGCTGCAGGAGACCAGTCCATTCCCACTCATCATCACTTACCTGCTGGCTCAGATGGTATCATGGGACAGCAGTTAGTCTGAGGATGTCCAACCCTCCCTCAGACCTTCATCCAGCTTCTCTGAATCCTGGACAAGATATATACTTAGCTCTGTGACAAAGCACACTTGTTTCTCCTGTGAGAGATCCACAAAGTCAAAGGCAGCAAGAGCTGGCATAGATCTGGCCCATCCCCATGGATACCAGCTCAGACTTCTGGGTACGCTCTTGTCTTGACCCTCACATTTATATACCTGCCCCAAGATCAAACACAAAGACATCTCCCACAGTTATGTAAGATAATTAAACACACAAATATCTAGTGGCTTTGCTTCTCTGGCGGAACTATGACTGATACAAGTATGAGGTAGAGTTTATTAATTAAGGCCCACATTTCCACCTAGAAGATTTGGGGATTTCTTTGCTAGTTTAAGATTCCTCCCAGCCCTTGAGTAAAATAAACCCAAAGTCTTTGCATCTGGAATCAGTTGAAAATCCAGAGAATCGTCATTTCTACACAAAGCTCATACCTCTGTTGGTTGGATAGTTGAGGAAGTGACCAGCACACATGACTAACTCCTTCCCTTTCAGAATCTCATGAAAAGGTAAAGAGAATGAAAGGTACAAGCACAAGGCCAAGAAATGAGAAGAGCGCCAAGCGTGGCTGGAAGACATAATGCAAACGAAACAGTGGTGTTATAGTCCGAACATCAAATGTCCTGACAGGCTCATGTATTGAGTTCTAAGTCCCCAGTAGGTGGCACTTTTGAAGGAGGTTCTGGACAATTAAGAAAGGGTGAGGAGGCTGGGAGGCGGTGGCACACACCTTTAAGCCCAGCACTCGGGAGGCAGAGGCAGGTGGATCTCTGTGAGTTCAAGACCAGCCTGGTCTATAGAGAGAGATCCAGGACAGGCACCAAAACTACACAGAGAAGCCCTGTCTCGGAAAGCCCCCCACCAAAAAAAAAAAAGAAAGAAAGGTTGAACCAGCGTTAGCAGAGATCCCACATCCACCAATGACAATGGGACTTAGCTGAAGGAAGTCGGTCACCCAAGGTGTTCCAAAGACTGTTCCTGGTCCCCAGTTTGTTCCTCACTTGCAACTTCTACTTGATTCCCTCTGTTTCCTGTCTGCCATGAGGAGAACAGCTTCCTCCTCCTCCACACACCCCCACCAAGATACTTTGTCTCACCAGGAAATGGATGGGAAGCAAGGACCCTGGGCTGAAATCGCTGAAACTGGGAGTCGAAGGAGCTCTTCCTCTGAAGTTGTTCTATGGGCATTTAATCCCAATTAGTCAGACGTAACTAACACAAGCCGTGACTGATGAGGGAGAACACAGGCAGGCCAACCTACGGTACAGGTGAAGGGGTCTGCAGGGCCTGAAAGCTTTCAGTCTAGACTTCGAGAATGCAGGAAACCCTATGCACAGGTGTGGGGAGTGGTCCTAGGACGGATGAATGCCTGTGTACTAAACACAGTCCGTCCACTCCAGCTCCCCCCTCCTACTGTGAGCAGACCAACTGCAACCAGGACTGCTCTGCAATCCAAAACTTGGAGGAAATTCTCCTTTTCAGTTTTTAAAACTTGGAGTGAAACACACTTAACCAATGTTCCCATCCTGGGCTGGTGAGATAGGTCAGTGGGTAAAGGAGGCTGCTACCAAAGCTGTTGATCTGAATTCAATCCCTGGTAGCCTCATGGTGTGGAAAGGGAGAATCAACTGACTCAAGCTGTCCTCTGTCCTTTACATATACAAACATGTGTGTGTGGCCCCCGTGTGTGCGAACACACACACACACACACACACACACACACACACACAATCAATCAATCAATCAATCAATCAATCAATGTGAAAAATACATCATGTTGGGGCTGGCAAGATGGCTCAGTGGTTAAGAGCACTTGCTCTGGCCCAGGATCCAGATTTGAATCTCAGCACCTACATGGTGGCTCACAGTCATCTATAACTCCAGTTTTAGGGGATCCAATAACATCTTCTGACCTCCAAGAACACCAGGAATGCACTGGTGTGCATATGTACATGTAGGTAAAACACTCATACCCATAAATGAAATAAATCTAAAAATGTCTAGCCATACCGTCTTAACCATGTTTAAGCACACAGTTCAATGTCAACTGTTGTCACCGTCTTTGGCATTCCTCTCCACCCCTCTCTTTATCTGGTAAAGCCAAAACTCTATCCGCTGAACAACTTCCAAGTCTCTCTCCCTTGGCAAACACTTTCTCCCTGTCTGTCTCTGTAATTTCTGACTCCTCAAAAATGTCTTGTGTAAGTGGAGCAGTACAGTAGACCTCTCTTGGGATTGGCTAGTTCAAGTAGCCCAATGCCCTCAAGCCCTATCCACCTGCAGCATGTGACGGTGCGGCCTTTTCCATGTATATACAAACAGCCCCTGACTTAAGATTTCATCTTAATAATGGTAGAAACAGCATTGTGGGATTTGGGGATTATTTTGTTTTGTTTTCTTTTTTTCCAGGCTAGTGATTTGTGATCTAATATTCTCTTTGTCATGCTGGGCAGCAGCCATGAGCTGTAATTCCTGGTCAGCCAGGTTATAGTGTGGGTAAACAACCAACACTCCACAGTACACCGTGTTGCTAAGCTCTGTTTATAGGCTGGACATGCTGAATTTGCTTTTGATGTCTGATGGCCTCAATCTGCAGTGCATGTATGGGGGCATGGCCCCATTCTGACTTGAAGAACATCACAATATACCACATTTGGCTTAATCATTAATCTGTTGATCAAAACTTGGATTGCCTCCATGTTTTAGCTATTGTGACTAATTCTGCTATGAACATATGTGCACAAACATTTCCTCATGATACTGATTTCAACTATGTACCTATGAGTAGACTTGAATTACATGCCAATTCTGGGTTCCCATTTTTGGGGGAATTGCCACACTGATTTTCATAGCAGTACCCATTTCACGTTCTCACCAGTGCGCCGGGCTCATAATTTCTCTACAACCTTAACTACGCTCGCTGTTTTCTGGATAGGTTTTTATTTTTTGTTTGTTTGTTTGTTGAAACAGGGTCTCACTATGTATGCTTGCCTGGAACTCACTCTGTAGACCACTCAAACTCCCTAGAGATCCACCTGCCTCTGCCTCCCAAGGGCTAGGACTGAAGGCGTGTGTCACCACACCTGGCTTTGTTTTTAAAATGGCAGCCATCCTAATGAGTAAAGGGATGTGTTTTTGTTACTTCTCTGTTGCTGTGAAAAATATCACGACCACAAGTAACTTAAGGGAAAGGGGTTGATTTTTACTTACAGTCCAGAGGCATAATGGCAGCAAAGGTAAGACAGTAGGAGCAGGAAGCTGAGAGATCACATTTCCTGTGCACACAGGAAGCAGGGAACAATAACAGGAAGTAGGGGAAGACTGTGAACCCTCAAAGCTGCTCTCAGTGGCATATTTCTTCCAACAAGTCTCCACCCTCTAAAGGTTCTTTAACTTCCCCAAACAGTGCCACCAAATGTTCAAATACATGAGCCCAAGACTCTATTCCCAGGTTAGGAGTGAACAGGCACTTTTGAGTGGCCATTGTTCAACCCCACTGGTCACAATCCCTTTGGGACACTCCTTGAAGACAGAACCCAGAAAATAATAGTGGTACCAAACAAGAGTGAAGGCATGGGCTCAGAAGATGGACCAAATCCCATCCAGGAGGGCAGAGTCACAAAAGTTCTGGGAATTAAGCCCAAGAGAAGTGGGCTTTGAGTATACAAATGCCATGACTGAGATATAAAGAATATGGAGAAAAGAATCCATTTGGCAAATGGCGAGTTGAAGCCTCCAGTGAACAGCAAAGTGGTAGTGATATTAGTGGGTCCACAGAGAATACAACCCAGGCCAGTAGTTTGCACATCAGTCAACATGTTTTCATGACCATAATAACGTGTATGAGGCTTACCAGTTTGAAGCTTATCGAATCCACATATAGAGAGGCCATGGGGAGATTTGAAGTGGTTAATGAATGACGTGCAGCTGTCCTTGAAGGGAAGGAAGGAGGCAGAGGTGGAAGACAAGAAGAGAATGAGGCTTCTTTTTACAAAACGAAGACTCAGTACACTGGGTCTGGAATAAGAAATGAAGTGTGTCAGGGCCAGCGCAATGGCTCACCGGGTAAAGGTACTTGCCACCAAAACTGATCCTGAGTTTGATCCTTAAGACCCATATGGTAGAAGGAAAAAAATGGACCCTATCGATTGTCCTCTGACCTCCACTCAAGCACTGGGGCACACTCCCGCTTATTAAATAAATAAATGTAATTCTAAAAACTACCTTTAAAAAAAGAGAAAGAAATAAAGCATGCCATTTAAAGCTCTCTAAGTGACACCACATAAAACCCAACATGGTGGCCTGTGCCAGTAATCCCAGCAGTCAGGAAGCAGAGGCAGGAAGACTAAAAGTTCAACCACAAAGTAAGCTGGAGGGCAGCCTGAGCTATAGGAGACCCTGTCTCAATCAAAAAAAGGAGAAGTAGGGAGAAAAGCCAGGGAGGGTATGGCTCTTCATGGATCTTTAGTGTCAGAAGGAGCCTCGGTGACCTAACTGGAACCCAGGGAGAGACAAATCGTGCCTAGCACTTGCTATGACAAAATCAAGGCCCGATTTTGGTATCTATCTGTCTTCACATGCAAATCGGGGTGACCTCAAGCAGTAAATCAGTAAGTATTTGTCTGTCATTCACCTTGAGTCTAGCTGCAGGCCTTAGGAGGCTCACCGTGGGGCAGCCCTTTGCCCCTAGAGTTCCTACCGACGCCGTGGAAAACTGAGAGGAACATAAAGTAAACTGACAGTGAGTTGACCTGAGACAGCAGATTGCGGCACTGCCATTTTTTCCTTCTGTCTGTATTTCCCTTAGGCTGTGGGGAGGTGGGGGGGGAGATGACTTCCCACAGTTCTAGAGACGGAAAGTCCAAAATCGAGGCACCAGCAGATCCGGTGTCTGGAGAAAGAGGGAGGGAGGAGAGAAGTAAAAGGGGGGGGGGGGGGTGACGACACCACACAAGGACCAAGCCTGCTTGTCGTGAGCACACCCTTAGCACACAGCAATAGTATAGCTAAGAAACTGCTGGATCCAGAAGGAGCTAGCCTGTGCATGCGTGTGTGTATGCTCATTTGCGCATGCCTGTGTGCATGTGTGTGCAGGCACATGTGAATATGTGTCCATGTATTTGCAGAAACCAGAGGCAGATGTTAAGTGTCTTTCTCAATTGTTACTATGTTTTAGGTTGATTTATTTTTATTCCATGTGTATGGCGTTTTGCCTGCATGTATATCTGTGTACCACAAGTGTGCAGGGCCTGCCTGCAGAGGCCAGAAGAGGGATCAGACCTTCTGTAACTGCAGTCACAGACTGTTAACTGCCGTGTGGATGTTGGGAACCAAACCTGGGTCCTCTGCAAGAGCAACAAGATGACGCTGAGCCGTCTCTCCAGCCCCTCCTCAATTGTTCTTTATCTTATTTTTAAGACAGTATCTCTCAGTGAACCTGAAATTCACCAATCTTGGCTAGACTGACTGGCCAGAGAGCCTTGGGGAGCCTCCTGTATCCGATTCCCCAGAGCTGAGATTATAGGCACAGTGCTGTATCAGCTTTTTATATGGGTTCATGAGATCTGAACTCAGGTTCTCAGGCCTGGGTGGCAAGCACTTTGCCAATGGAACCATCTCCCCAGCCCCTAAGTTTCAGCATCTTCTTGGTCTGATCATCTCCCTTGGCCCTATTCATGGACTCCCAGTCCCTGGGGATGGATAGCTGCCATTGTATGACCTTCAGGGAGCCTTTTGTCTATAAATATACCCTCTGTAGTAATGGGAACAGATTCTAGACAGTGAGTGACAGGACTCAAGGTCTCCTCCAGACTGTCTGTCTGAATGACTTCTGGCAAGGCACTTAGGGTATCCTGGGGGATGCCTACCAGTACCTAATTCCATGTTGGCCAAGACTCTGGGATCCAGCATGTCTGAGGCCTAGGGAATGAGGCCTTCCTTCCCCTGTCACCAGTGTTCAACTCAGGCCTACTTTGTGTGTGTGTGTGTGTGTGTGTGTGTGTGTGTGTGTGTGTGTGTGTGTGTGTTAGGGGGAACAGCAGCTATCAGTCGAACAGCAGCCAGGGAAAACAGGGTCAATAAGCTGGATCACTCTATGTATTTCAAGTTCAAACACCTCGATTTCCAGCTAAACTGATTCAAAGTCAGCTCTAGAGGGGACTCCCACAAGGCTTTGCACAATCTAAATAAGTCCACCCAATTCATGCTCAGTTGTTTCCTAATCCTTCCCCAATCAGGGATATTTCTGGCCCAGCCCAAACCCTAACAAGTCCTTGTGGGACTCCCTCAGTGCTTGAAAGCTCTCTCCTCTTCTCAGACTATTTCATGGCCTCTCACCTGCTTCTGCCAACCCTAGTCACTGGTTTCTGTTTTTCCTATTTAGTAACAGAGCCTGAGCCTAAGGGCTCTTCTTCCATGATCAAGGAGGCTTCTTGATCTATCCGTGGCAAGGATATGCCAGCTGTCTGTGATTGAGGACAGCTCCAGATCCCCAGACCTCCTCAAGTCCAGGGATGCAATAAAGGAAGATGGAGGAGCTTTACTGCCTCCTGTGAGCCTGGCAGGAAGAGGAAGTGGGTACAGGTGAGGGCAATATTAGGTCACTTTTCTTGCTGCTGTGACAAAAGCCCCTCAAGGAAGTAAAGGTTGACTTTTGTCTCACGATTTGAGGGCACAGTGCATCACAGCGGGGAAGGTGTGGTATCAGGAACATGAAGCGCTGGTCACATCATGTCCACAGTCAGAATGAGAGAGAGATCAAGGCTGGTATTCAGCTTGCTTTCCTCTTCTTATCCAGTCTGGGAGCCCAGCCTATGGGACGATGCCATCCATTTTCCTGGTGAGAATTCCCTCCTGAGTTAAACCTCTCCCTTTGCAGACATGCCCAGACACAGTGCATCTCCTAGATGATTCTAAATGCAGCCACACTGACAGTGTAGATTAACCATCACAAAGATATTGACCCCAAGGAGGACAGGAAACTGAAAATCAACTAATATCAATGTTCAAAATCACTGATTCAAGCTGGGCATAGTGGCTTATGCCTATAGTTCCAGCATTTAAAACACTGAAGCGGGAGAATCACCATGTGTTCAAGGCTAATCTGGACTGCAGAATGAATTTAAAGCCAGTGTTGAGAGACTCTAGAGTGAGTCCCTCTGTCCAAACAAACACACATGAAAGAGAGAGAGAGAGAGAGAGAGAGAGAGAGAGAGAGAGAGAGAGAAGGAGGGTGGGGGAAGGGAAGGGTGCATTAGTTACTTTCCTGTTCTGTGATAAACACCATGACCAAGACATCTTACAGAAGGAAGAATTTTATTGGCCTTTCTCTTCCAGAAGGTTGGAATCCATCACGGCAGAACAAAGTCACGATGAAGAGAGCAGGAAGCTGAGAGCCTCGCATCTTGAACCACAAGCATGAAGTAGAAAGAACGAACTAGAAACGGTGTGAGTATTTAAACTCTGAAAGCTCCACCTCCAGTGACATACTCCTCCAACAAGGTCATGCTTCCTAAGCCTTCCCAAACAGCACTCCCAACTTAGGACCAGGTATTCAAATGGCCAAGGCTATGGGGAGGGACTATCTCATGCAAACCACCAGAGGGAGAGGAAGAAACAGAAGGAGAGAAAGGGAAGAAGGAAAAAGAAAGAAAGTGCTGACAGGGATTCCAAGAACCCAGAGGATGCTGTCTGTCCCACTCCTAAAAGACTCCCTGTCTAGTGAAGGAGGTAGTTACTGAGACAGAGCTGGTGATTTGCATAAAGCCACCCTTTAAAAAAAAAGCCTAACGGAGCATACCAAGACAGTTCCAAGGAAGACGCCATTGATTATGTCTGGGGAGGGGGGAGGGCAAGACGGACATGAAAAGGCCAGTAAAACTTGAAGACTTTTGAGATGTTCGGTTGTACTAAATAGTGGTGATAACGTTTGACATCTTTATCAAACATCATAGATTCTAGTCTCCTATATCCCCAGTGGTGCCCTGAGTCCAGATCTGCTCATCGACACTGTATTGAAATATCAACCTAGCCAATGTGCAAAGCACAGCTAACTTCAAAGCTGGGAAGACCAGAGCGCTGGGCTTCCAAGAGTTCACCCTCTCATGGGACAGAAAGGTGGACACATGACAACACAGTGAAGTGTGAATCCCACAGCAGAGCACCAGGTGCCCACAGTACAAACGGAATGTGGAACTTCACCCAGGGTCGAGGGAGGAGAGAAACACTGGAGACAGAATTAAGAGTACAATGTCCTAATCAATGCTAGAGATGACCAGGACAAGCTGGGGCATAACAAGAAGGCAAGGTGCAAAGAACATTCTGGAACAACACGAGCACAGGCAGAATATGAACACAGTCAGAAAGACGACAAAGAAGATGTGAGGGAAGAAGCAGATCCAGGAGTCTGTGCAATGCTGGCCACAAAGGCCCAGCACAGCGAACGTCAGCATTACTTATAGCCTTTCTTCAAATCCCATAGAGTCCTACCTGTCCATCCCTATATTCTCATGTCCTCAGACTCATAAGAGTCAGGGCTAAAATCAGGGTCAATGCCTCACAATCTCCTTTTGAAAAAAAAAAATGTCTGAAAACTCTTCTCCTACGTAATTCTGATTGTTTACCTAGATGCCCTGTCTCTCCCAGGTTAGATGAATTCCCTGAGCTAGGTTGGCCTGAATTTTAGTGTCCCTCTGTGACCCCAATCAAGGATACAGTTCTGTTTTTAATTCTTAGCTTCCATCTGGTCACCATTAACAATGGTGAGTCCACTGGTGGGTGGTGCTGGTGCACACCATTAATCCCAACACTCTGGAGGCAGAGGCAGGCAGATCTCTGTGTGTTCAAGGTCAGCCTGGTCTAAAGGGCAAGTCCCAGGACAGCCAGGGCTACACAGAGAAACCTTTCTCAAAAAACCAAAAACAACTGTGGTGAGCCCAAGGCTATGCACATCTGTAGACCGGAGTTTTAGAATCTGCTCTCTGTTCCTCATCTCTTGGTACCACTTACTTGGCCCTTATTGGATGACATCTCAGGTCTCTGCTGGACTTCCAGGACCTGACCCTGAAAAATTTTCATCTGTGATGTCTACTGAGCCCTCTTTATACCTGCATGCCAGCAACACACACCTTATTCAAGAGCCTAAGATCAAATTCTTCTCATCCCTGGTCCCGGTCAAGCCTCTGTATTGCCTCATTGGTCCCGGTTTGGCAGACCAACACATCCTGAGATTCCATTGAGATGATGAGTAAGTCTTTCCAGGAGGAATCATGGGAGGTTTTTTTCCAAACAAAAGAATTAGAATATATACAGGCATTAAGAACATACCAAGATGGAGCTGTAGAGATGGCTCAGCAGTTAAGAGCACTGGCTGCTCTTCTAGAGAACCTGGGTTCAATTCCCAGCACCCACATGGCAATGCACAACATTCTGTAACTCCAGTTCTAGGGTATCCAACACCCTCACATATAAATACATACATGCAGGGAAAACACTAATGCACATAAAATAAAAATAAATAAATTATTTTTTTAAAAAAAAGAACATTCCAAGCCATAGAGTATATAGAACTTGACAAAGTGCAAGAAGCATGACATGGCTGCCATGTGGGGTGTGTGAGAAGGGTTACAGAATACAAGGCTTGAAAACGAGAGTGAAGCAAATCCTGCAAGGGCCTTATTCACATAAGACCCTTCTGTGGGCTATCACACACTCCATATCTCATAGCTCTGTGAGTACCAGTCATCTTTCTCATTTTTGGATTAGCAGGCTTCTGCATCCCTGGGAAATTTCTCAAAGTTAAAAGTACCACTTAAAAATTAAATTAAACTAGGGAGATGGCTCAGTTGGTAAAGAACTTGCCAGGTAACCACAAGCCCTGAGTTCAGATCCCCAGGATGCACAATAAAAAACTAGGTGTGGCAACATGCCTGTAATCCCAGTTTTGGGGAGGTAGAAACAGACAGATCCTTGGAGCACATCGGCAGTCTAGCCAATTAGTGGGCTCCAGGCTCAGTAAGATACCCTGTCTCAAAAAAGTAGGGAATGGCACACGCCTTTAATCCCAGCACTCAAGAGGCAGAGGCAGGTGGATCTCTGTGAGTTTGAGGCCAGCCTGGTCTACAGATCGAGTTCCAGGACAGCTAGGGCTACACAGAGAAACTGTCTCGGGAAAAAAAAAGGCGGGGGGGGGGGGGGGGCGGCGAAGGGGGGGCATGGGGGCGGGGGGGGGGGGGAATGATTGAGAAACACAACCCATGTTGACCTCTCAACTCCACACTTACAAACACATACACATGAATATATCCCACACTCACAAACACATACACATGAATATATCCCCCACACACAAACACATGCACATACATATATCCCACACTCACAAACACATACACATGTATATATCCCACACTCTCGCACACATCTGAGTCCAGTAACTAAGGTACTGAACTACCTAGTACAACCCAGGAAATCAAGGAATTTTATTTAAGATATATGATAGGATGCAGTGAGTGGCTGGAAGGGTGTATTAACTAAGGAGACTTGATTGCCAGAACATTCCACACAAAACAGCAAAAACAGAAAAGAAAACCAATTTCTCCTTGTAACTGGAGATCCAGCAACAGAATAAAATGGACTCAAAGTGTCCAGATCCCCCGCCCCATGTCCCACCTTGTTCAACACAAGCAAGAAGTTTTCTCTCCCAGGTCATCAGACTGTTTCAACCATCCTGAAGCAACCACAGAGATAAGAGACGGCCACACACTGACGAGGCCCCTCAGCCAATCTCTGTGGCAAAGAAGACAGAGTTACCTTCGTTCTCCTTAACTAGTCAGGACCCACCACTTGGGCGATGGGTAGAGTTTACTTTTGCCTCAATCTCAAAATGGCATCCTCGAGCTAAATCTGGTAGTGTCGGGAGCAACAGAGAAGGGAGGAATGGATGCTGGGTAAGCAGCTCACCCTTGTCCCTAACAGAGAACGAGGGAGCAAATTAGCATGAAAGCCTCTAGTTTTGATGATAGCACAGAGGTTGACACCCAAACAGAGACGGGAATGGTTTTGGAGAAGGGCAGAGTGGAGATGAGCACAGCAAATTCACTCTCCAGTTTGAAGTGACTGAGACATGTGCACTGATGGCTGAGGATAAGTTTCGGATCTTCCTGGTAACCCCACACACAAGCGAAACCGCAGCTAATTGTTCCCCCGGTTTTTCACGACCCCACGCCACATCTCTTTAGAGCTCTGAAACACTGCATGGTTATTGATTAGCCATTAGTGATTCCCTCTGTCCCTGCATGTGTATTTCCTCTTCCTGTTTAGGACGGCAGCCTCCAAATGACTGGAAATGGGGCTGAGCAGGTGCAGATCGGAAGACAAAACGTTCTTCTTAATGTGAGAAATTAATTTGTGGCTCTAATTGCCTCAAACTCCAAACGAAAAAAAAAAATTATTCTCCCAGCATTCAAACTATAACACAGGCTTTATGTGAATAAAAAAAATAATTATCTATTAGAGGGGAGAAAAAAAAGGACTTAGGTTGCTAAAATGCCAATCTTACCACATTGTTAAGGAAAGGCAAGATTAATGACATCCAGATCTGCATAGAATCATTTCTGAGTGGTGCGCACAGGAGCCTAAAGGTCTAAGATTGCAGGCTTGACAAGATGCCTTAAACAAAGGCAAGGAGAAGGAGAGAAGAGTAGACTGGGAAGGGAGCAGGAAGACAGGCTTCCAGCCTGCAGCTCCCTCACAAGTAACAGACACTGCCAGAGTGGAAATGCTCTGAAATTGCCTTTTGAATCTATAACAGTGTCACAGAACATTGAGTCTAGACTCTTTTCCCAAGAGTGCTTACCCTCTAGACTACAACTTCACTGGCTGTGTGCATGCTCACTTTCCATAGCTGGGCCAAAAGACCCAAGAGTCTCAACCTTAAAAGAGGAAAGATTTGGCCAGGTGGTGGTGGTGCATGTCTTTAATCTTAGCGCTCAGGAGGCAGGGGCAGGCAGATCTCTGTGAGTTCGAGGCCAGCCTGGTCTGCAGAGTGAGTTCCAGAACAGCCAGAGCTGTTATACAGGGAAACCCTGTCTCAGAATAAATAGATAGATGGATAGATAGATAGATAGATAGATAGATGGATGGATGGATGGATGGATGGGTGGGTGGGTGGGTGGGTGGGTGGGTGGGTGGATGGATAGATAGATAGATAGATAGATAGATAGATAGATAGATAGATAGATAGGTAGATAGGTAGATAGGCAAGTAAGTAGATAGATAGATAGATAGATAGATAGATAGATAGATAGATAGATAGATAGATAGATAGACAGACAGATAGATAAGGAAATAGTGTAGTCCGTGGTTACAGAGGTGTCCGTTCATGGCTAGTTGATGTCCCTGCTTTGGGGCCTCTAATGAGGTAGATTGTCATGGCAAGGAGCATATGGCAGAGCAATGCTGCTCACTTCATGGTGGTCAGGAAGTAGAAAAAAGGAAAGAAGCCAGAGTCCCAGTGTCCTCTTTAAGAGCATGCCCCCAATGACCCAACTTCCTCCCACTAGGCCCCACCTTTCCTAAGGTTCCACCAACTCCTGATAGTGCTACAGGCCGGGGACCCAACCAACCATCAGCATCCATGCCTTCAGCATCCATGCCTTCAGCATCCATGCCTTTGGAGGACGTTTCCAAACTTTAACACCCCATAAAGGATTCACAGGGAAATGACCTGGAATTTTCCACTTCACTGATGCCAAAATAGAGCTAAGGGAAAGGTCTCATCTGCAGTGATCCAGTGGGCCAGTGGTGGCTCAGAATTTTACAAGCTGGAGCAAAGTCAAGCCCCTAGCAATTAACTGAAAGTGGCAGTTCAGAGTCCTTGGGAAATTTGCCTAGAATCACCTACCTTCTCATTCCTCAGTCCTCCACTCTAAGGGTGTGTGTGTGTGTGTGTGTGTGTGTGTGTGTGTGTGTGTGTGTGTGGTGTGTGCAGGCTGGAAAGATAGCTCCTTGGTTAAATTTCTGCCATGCAGGCATAAGGAGTAGAGTCCAGAGCCCTATAAACCCATGTCTATGCCATGTAAGTATGGTGACCCATCTTTAATTCCAGCCCTAAAACTGTCTACCAGAGATACCCAGAGCCAACTAATAGACTAGCCATGTCAGTAATTTCTGCATTTAATTGAGAGATTCTATATTCAAAACATGCATTCATGCACACATGTGCACTATGCCAAAAAAAAATGTAAAAATAAGAAAGAAAAGAAAACGTCAAGTCTCTGAACACATGGAAGCCCGGCAGGCATACCAGTTTCCAGGAGCTGTTGCAAGGGAGCATGTCTGTCACAAAGTGTCCCTGTCAAGGGCACATGTTAGCGGAGCAATTGCTCTGCCCGAGGGCCTATAAACAGATGTTGTGAGGAAAGAATGAGACAAGTCAGAAGACTAATCGATCTAGGAACACAAAGGGATGCATCTCAAAGAGGACCCTGCTAGCCCACAGCTGGCTGCAGAAGTCCTCAGTCCCTGCTCCAGGCTGCTGTGCCTGAGCCTCACAAATGATTCCTACCTTGTTCCAAACAGTCGCCCAGTAATAACCTGCCTAACTCCCTTTTGCCTGCATGTGTCTGCCTTTTCTCTTCCTGTTCCCCTTTCTTTTTCTTTTCCTTCTACGCAGAGCAGACACTGCATGATGGACTCAGTTCTGGCACTGTATGCCATCTCATTCTTGTGTTGAGTGTTCTGAAATCTTTGGATTCATCGAGAAAGAGCTGGGGGATAGGGAAGGGGTGATTATTCCAGCAGCTAAGTGCTTGCCATATGAGCATAAGAACCTGAGTGTGGCCACCAGAACCCACATAAAAAAGCTGGGCAGACACAGTACCAGAGAGGGGAAGACCGGAGGATCCCCGAAGGTTGCTAGAAAGCCAGTCTGGACAAATTGATGAGCTCCAGGTTCAATGTTTACTCCCTGTCTCAAAAAATAAGATAGATAATGATTAAGGAAGACCACACATACACGCTAAGGGAAAACCTATCAGACAATAGAAACAGGCAGTAAACTGAAACTAAAGCAACAGCTCCTTGAAGAATTGGAGTGATGATCTAAGACAGAGAGACCTATAAATACTGCAGGCTAAGTCCATTTTCCATAAGGCCAATGCTCGGGACTCCAGTGTTGCCTGCAGAGGTCAGAGAAATCCAGCTGGCTCTCAGATCAGTCTGCAAGAACCTCCGAAGAAATTCTCTAAGCCGGGGCACCATGAGGACAACACAAAGACAGCTAGTGACTCAATGACTGTGCGCTATGGAATGAAACCTAAATAAGCTGGGAACATCAGGATGCTCAGAAGGTAAAGGTACTTGTTCCCAAGCCTGACTACCTAAGTTCTGTCCCTGGACCCCACATGATGGAGGGAGAGAACTGACTCTGCAACTTGTCCTCTGACCTCTACACATATGCCGTGCCATAAACACACACACACACACACACACACACGCACGCATGCACACAAGTAAAATAAATGTAACTTTAAAATGTATAGTATGGTATACATTTATGGTATAGTATGGTTTCAGTTACTCATGGTTAATCCTGATTCAAAAATATTAGCTGAAAGAATGGATGATTCCAGAAGTGAAAGTGATCCCAAGGGGTTTGGAGGGGTTGGAGGGGTAGCTTGTTTGCTGAGGAAAAAAAATTGACCTTTGTCTAGAGAATGTACCCTATATACACTCCTCTCTTGTTAGTTACTTATACTAACTTGGTAATCCTATCAATTGTCTAATATCTCAGTATGTGTGTTTAAATGATCCTTATCTTACTCAATAATGACTCCAAAGCACAGGAGTCATAATGCTGGCATTTGTTGTAATGTATTGTTACAATTATTCTATTTGAAACTTGATCGTAAGTATGTCTGCTGAGGGGAAAAAAAAAAAACATTATCTCCCTAGCCCGTGGTACCAGCTGTAGCTTCATGCATCCATCGTGGCTCATGGTATTTTTTCCACACTGATAAGAGGGGATACTGTGTAGGGTTAACTTAAACAACAGGAAACCCATGGCAGGGTTCTTAGAGTAACTTCCAGTCTTTCCTCATTAAGGCATGGATGGAAACCCTTAATCAGATGTGACAAAGCACAGCCTTTGTCTGGTCCTGAACAGTTAGTTTGTTTTCTCCTGTCTGCCGATCTCTATGCGGTAGACTGTGTTCTTGTTCCGTGCCATTCTGTGCTGAAATGGTTGCTCCCTGGTGTCGCTATGCGTACTATTCATTTCAGAAAATATCTGTCTCTTCTTTCAGCTTTTAAGTAGTCTTCACCTAGCATGCTTAAAGAGGAGCAAGTGCCTGCTTTCGTGCTAGTCATTCACTGTGAATCACCTCAGGACTGGTCGGTTTTTCCTCCACGATATTCAAAATCGCACACTCTCCCCTTTCCTCCATTGCTCTCTACCTCCCTCCACTGTGCAATACTATGTCCCCAGAGTACTAAGAGAGGACTAGGAATTTACAGTTTTCTTGCTTTTGCCAGGAAGTGATTGTCAAATCCAAATAGAAATCGCTTCCCTTCCCCATGCTGCAGAAACACTGCCAGTCTGAAGCCTTTGACACACCCCACCCGCCAACAGCAGCCCTGAGGCCGAGGACTTGAGCGGTTCACATCCCCCATCGTGTTAGAACAAACTGGTCAGATTCCCTCCTGCCCTTGATAAGGTCCCCTTGCACCCTGACCCTGATAAAACAGTGTAATTACATCAAAGACTAAATTAAGACCAGGAACATCTCAAGGACACATGATCTTAGATCACGAATCATTTTTTTTCCCCTGCCTCAAATGCCCCTTTGACTTTCTAGGGGTTGGTGGAGAAACTCTGGCAACAGAAGATTCTATCCTGACTCTATAGATCTACATATGATACCTAGATATGGACCACCTGACAAGCTCCCCGTGTGGAGTGTCTGGACCCTGGATCAAAAGAACAGGACAGTCCCACATACAAATCTAAAATAGTTGTCTGTGTGAGTCAACGAGCAGAATTTGTTCTTGGCTAAAACAGAGGGCTGCTGGATATTTTTTCCTTGGTGCTATAATTCTAATTCTCCTCTCCTACCCATTTCCCACCATTCTTTCTCTTCACCTAGAATAGCCAATATGTGAACAGTGAACATTCACGAGAGAGTTGGGTTGCAGGCAATACTCTAGTTATTTTTTTAAGAACAGAACTAGGGGGGTTTTAATACTCATCAATTTTTTTACATGGGAGATCACTTCTCATATTCAGAGGAATTTGACAGATAGGAGACCCACCGCCCACTGGCACCTTCACTACCCATGCACACAGAGGACACCAACACAACAGACCCCATGGTTGGTTTGCCTTGCTGCCTTGCCATGATCTTTCTCAGAAGAGCTAGTTCTAATATTCCTGCTGAGGACCAATGACAAGTGACTTCATCCCATCAACTGCAGGTGATTGAACCAAGAATGGCCACTTGATCCCAGCAAGGTTAGTCAGATGCTGTCACTAAGACACAATCATTGAGACCGAAATTCTCGCTAGCCTCCTTCGGTACTTAACCTGGAACGTGGTCAAGACTGTGTACATTGTGATGGGTCCAAATGAAAGCAGGATCAAGAAATGTTGTCTAGAGAGGAAAGCCATAGCAGATATCCAGAAAGGGGGAAATGAGAATATGGATAGTAGATGAATATGGCCATGCACACTTATAATCTCAGAACTCAGGAGGCAGAGGCAGGAGGATTGCAATCTTGAGGCTAACCTGAGTGACATAGCAAGACTCTGTCTCCAAAATGGTTTATAAGAGAGAAAAGGATGGAAGGAGAGAGGTAGAGTAAGGAGGAAGAGAGGAGTATGGGGAAGAAGAGGAAGCCTTCCTGCCTGAGGGTGTCCCAATCACGGCTTCCACCCAGTCATTCGACCCAGCAGTCATTCCGTCACTGTGCTAGTGGACAGACACCTGGTTCTTCTGATGGCTTTCTCTGGAGCTGTGATTTGAACGTGGAAACTCAATTCCCAGTGTTGGGGCAGGAGACTGCTAAGTGGTGATGAGGCTGTGAGGGCTCAGCCTTCGTTAATGGGTGCCTGCTGCTGTCACGGGAATGTATTAATTGTCACACGAGTGGGCCCCTTTCACGTGCACCCTACGTTGCCCTTCTGCCTTCCACCATGTAGCAAGATCCTTCATCAGATGTAGGGTTGTTTTCTTTTTTTTATCTAGGACTTAATCTTTAGAACCACGATAAATCTGTGTTCTTTATAAATTGCTTCGTCTCAGATATCCCTGGTAGAGCTTCACAAAGCAGACTAAAACAGATGGGTTTTGTTCCTTAAAAACCAGGATCTTTGAGACAATCTTTCTTACCTTAGCCACTTGCTCACTGTTATGGCTTGAATCTGAGATATCGCTCAAAGACATCTATTTTGAATACTTGGTCCCCAGATTCTAGTACAATTTTGAAGGCTATGAAATCTTTAAGAGGTGGAATCTGGCTAGCAGAAGTAGGTCCCTAGGGACAGGTCTTCAAAGACTATAATCATCCCTGGTTCTGGCCTGTGTTCTCTGCTCCCTGGTCCACACCATGTGAACAGCCACAAACTGATAGCCCCCATGGCCATGCCTTCCCTACCATAATGGACCGAAACCTCTCTGAAACCGTCGGCCAAACTAAACCTCTCCTCCCATCAGCTGTTTCTGTTGATTATGATGTTACAGCATGAGACAAATGACTTGCACAGCCACAGCTGATGCCACCCCTGTATCAGAAGTTACAATGGAAGCCATCTCAGCGAAAGCAGGGAGTCCAGAGTCAGCACCCTACAGAGAGCAGATCCAAATCCCCAAAGCACATCATACTAACTTGCAGTGACATTTGTTAGCTGGGTAGTGTCAATCAATGTCCTTCAGCCCACTGTCCTGGGGAAACAGAAACCCCCTCTCCCCAAGCATTTGCCGGTTTCTGGGGCATAAATAGTTCTCTTGTTGCTGCTTCCAACACGAGAGTGCAGAACTGAGTTTGGGGAAGATGCTCATGGCTGGCTTGTTCGAGTTAGGACAGCAGCCATCCAGTCTGTGAATTTTGGACTTGTAAGGACCTCCCCGCTCCCGTTCATGACTTATTCTCATTGTCTCATTATTGAATTAAATTTTCAGAGTCCGTATCAATTACTTTCTGTTGCTGTGATAAAAACACCATGACCAAAAGCAACTTCTAGAAGAAAGAGTGCATTTTGACTTATGGCTCCAGAGGGTTAGACCCTGATGGCAGTGAAGGCATGTAAACAAAAGCAAGATGCTGACTGTTCACCTTTTAACCCCACACAGGACTCAGAGAGAGGAGGAGGCAGGGCATGACTAGAAAACTTCAAGGCCTGCCCTTCCATGTTGTACTTCCTCCCCTAAGGCTGCAACTCCGGAAGGTTCCCAAACAGTGCCACCAGCTGGGGACCAAGCACATAAATGCATGAGCCAATGGAGACATTTCTCGTGCAAACCACAGTAGGGTGTTAATAGTTCTCTTTTATTCCGAACCAGTTGACATTTCTTGGAGAAAAGGCATGGGATAGTTGCTTTCTTTAAATACAGCCTTGAGCTGGTGAGATGGCTCAGTGGTGAAGAAGGTACCTGCCACCAAGCCTGGCAACCTGAGTTCCATCCTCAGGACCCGCTTGGCGGAAAGAGAGAAATGACTCCACAAAGCTCTCCTCTGTTCTCCATAGGCACACTGAGGGACATGCACACACACCCTGTAAACACACATACAAGTACGTAAATAAACGTAATAATAAGAACATTAGAATACAGCCTCTCTGTGACCTAGAATTTCATGCTCTCTCAATCAGCAAAATAATAATAATAATAATAATAATAATATCTCATAATTATATAACAGTCCATGATGGCTAAATGCTATGCCACAGTGACAAGGACATGGGATTTGCCATCAGGCTGAGCTGTGGTGGACCCTATAGACAGAATGTGGATAGTGAACCTTAGGTTACCTTCTACACACACTGGACCATTTGTTCCCAGTAACCGGGCTCAGTGTTGGTCACATCCATGAAAACCAAACTTAGTAAATCCTCCCAAACAGATATCACAAGTTCCCTTTCCTGAAGAGCAGCAGTGACACCTCAGCCGCAGTTGGAGGCAGCACACCCCTAACCCCGGTTGAGGAGCCCCTTCTCCACACCAGGGACCAGGCAGTGGGACCACAAACCCTTCCTTCCCGGGTCGACTTTAAACGGAGCTTTTGTCGCTTTGGGTTTTATTTGTAAAACACAAACAGGGGAGACTTCTCTAGAAATTGCTTCCCTCTGTGAACTTCCATGAAGCACATCCACCCACCAACTGCAGGAGGTTGTCCTTCACTGGTGTGCAGTGGGGGTGTCAAGAGAGTCCCCCGTTCAAGCTCAGCTTCAGCACAAACCCTCCCAATGTCTATCTTTCTGGTGTCTTGATAACAAGCTTCCATGGAACAGAGGGAGCCTGGCCAAGCTCTCCCTTTTCTCTCTTCAGGCCCACCGTTCTCACCCTTGGCTTGGAAGACACCCAGTGTCCTGGGCCCTATTAGCCTTTGAGAACCAATAAAGCCACATTAGTATGAATAAATGCCCCACTCACAGCCTGCTCTAGGAGAGCCTTCAAGACTAGACTAAGCTGTATCTAAGAAAGCGCCATATTGATTTCCAAAGTGGTTGTACAAGCTTGCATTCCCACCAGCAGTGGAGGAGAGTTCCCCTAGCTCCACATCCTCTCCAGCATAAGGTGTCTTCAGTGTTTCTGATCTTAGCCATTCTGACAGGCGTAAGGTGGTATGTGCTAGAAACCTCATCCAACTACTGAGGGATCTGGATGCAGAGATCCATGACAAGGCCCTGGGTGGATCTCTGGGAGTCCAATTAGCGAGAATGAGGAGGGTTTATATGAGTGAGAATTGTTGAGACCAAGGTTGGATAAAGCACAGGGACAAATAGCCAAATGAATGGAAACACATGAACTATGAACCAATGGCTGAGGGGTCCCCACTGGATCAGGCCCTCCGAATGGGTGAGACAGTTGATTGGCTTGATCTGTTTGGGAGGCATCCAGGCAGTGGGACCAGATCTTGTGCTCATTGCATGAGTTGGCTGTTTGAAACCTGGGGCCTATGCAGGATTGTTTGGCTCGGCCTGGGAGGAGGGGACTAGACCTACCTGGACTGAGTCTACCAGGTTGACCTCAGTCTGTGGCTGTGGAGAAGGCTTTGCCCTGGAGTAGATGGGAATTGGGGGGGGGGGGAAGGTGAGGGGGATGGGAGGGGGAGAACAAGGGAATCCGTGGCTGATATGTAGAACTGAATTGTATTGCAAAATAAATTAAAATTAAAAAAAAAAAAAGAAAAACTAGACTAAGCCTGCACCTCACAGCCTCCTCGGTAGTCTCTTTCATTGGGGACAAGACCCTTTCAACGCTCTTAACAACAGATTTCTGCTCCATGTGGTATCGGTGACTTTTGCACTGCTGTGATAGATTACCCCAGCAAAGCAATTCATGGGAGAAGAAGTTTGTTTGAGCCTATAGTTTAGAGGCTGCAGCCTGCGTGGGCAAAGCATCATAGCAGCAGTGTGCTGAAGAGTTCTCCAGCTCATTGCAGACAAGCGGCAGACAAGTAATTTACATCGCAGGGGACAGGAAATGGTGGAGAAACACAGGAAGGGGACTAGGGCAAGACACAGCCCCAGGCATAAACTCCAAGTAATCTCCAGCTGAGCCACATCTCCTAAACTTTCTACCTCCTCCCAAAACAGCACCTGTCATGGGAGGTGTTCAAAATGTGTTCAAAACACAAGCCTGTAGGGGTATTTTATAACCACAACACATTTTAAAGGTTTTGATTTTTATTGTACATGTTTGTGGAGTGCAATACAACATTTCAGTATACAAATACAATGTGTAGCGGTGATCAGATCAAAGTTATTGGGATATCCCTTCACCTCAAACACTTCTCACTTCCTCGTGTTGAACACACTCAGAAGCCTCTCTACTAGTTACTTCGAAGTATTCACTGAATTGTTAACATAGTTATCCTACTGTGCTACAGAACACCGGGAGTTATCCCTTCTGTCCTTTTTCCTCCCCAGCACTGATCTACTCCATCCTCCCATGAAATCACCTTCTTAAAGATTCTATATGTAAGTGAGAACGTGTGGGGTTTTTTTTTTTCTGAGCCTGGCTTATTCCACTTAACACAATGCCCTCCAGAAATCTGAGCCACGGATTTCTTTAAGAGAAATCTCACCCAAAAGTCCGAAAACAGATTTTAAAAATAGAGTTGTCCCTCGAGGGTTTCTTTTTTAAGTCTTGTTTTTCAGAATTCTAAAAAATATTTTAAATGAGAACTTAGGTTGGATTGCAGTGAGGGCTTAAGAGCCTCATCCTGACTCGGTTTGATCCTTCACTAGTGGGTGAGGACTTCACACGGGTCTCCGAAAACCTAAGTCTTGGTGAGCAGAGTTTAAAAACTGCTACTCATCAAGGGAATTGGAGAGCTAGGGGCAAGAATAGCAATGAGGGGCTCCTGTAGCAACACAGGTCAGACAAGAGAGAGGAAGACCTAAACCAGCCTTACACATGCTTTGAGACTCAAATTCACTAGGACAGATTGGGTGTGGGAGTCACCAGAGAGAACAAAGATACCTCTGATTTCCCAAGTTTATATGATGATGAAAATTAAGTTGCCACCCATAGAAAGAGTTCTCAGGAAGAGAAGCAAATGATCTACCCGGTTCAGGGCATTCTGTGTATTTCGTTGGCTCTAGTTTAGCTTGTCTCTCCTTGAAGCATCCTAAAAGTACATGTCTATCCTGGAGAGAAGAGATTACTTCCCAGAAGGAAACCAGGACCAGACAGTGGCCCCATCATTCCTCATGAGTGAAGAGCCAAGAGACACAGAACACAAAAGGGCATGCCAGTTGCAAGGGAGTAAGACCCTAACCTGTGAGGTCTACTTACCCTATAGTCATAGGCAAATGGTAAAGTTCATTCTTCCAAATAAAAAGGATTTCTCCCTGTGGGCTAAGCACTTCTTGGGACGTGAACTGGCAGCATCGTGGTTGGGTTGAGCACCGCCAGATCAGAGAGTTAGCGGATGTTGACTGAGGGTCTACTACATCGGGGTAAGCCTAGAGAAGCGAAATCACTGGCTCCCCTTAGCAGGCACCATGTGTTCTCGTGAGTGAGTCCATTTGTTTATCTCCAAGTGGCCCACAGACGCTGACTTCAGGCAGCTATGACCAGGGACTCTGTGCTCCATGACCCAAGCTGGATACACTTGGCTGCTACTGTTCCAAAGCTGCTCCAGGAAGTTCTTCTGGTGCCAATCGTCTTTCTCCCTCTGTTTGTCACTGGATCACCAGGGAAGGCAGATGGTGCCCTGCAAGCACATCTATAAACCAGGCAAATGTGACTTGTGTTGATAATGGAAAGCCAGCATCGGGCACGGCATCATTAGGGACCACTCAATGGATGGTAGCAGAAAGGCAAGCAAACTTCTGCTCAACCCAGAAGAAATGCAGTCCACAGCTTCTGTACACCTAGGTCTGAAGCACTCCTCTATCATCAGCTGTACCCCACTTTCCACATCTTTCAAAGGGGAGTATGATGGATCCTTCCTAAGCTTAAATACAAGCATTAAGAGAGAGGCACATGGGCATGTCAAGACATACCAAATACGTATTGACTGACTTTAGATCCCATTCTACCAAGGAGTAGGCTGCCCAGGATTAAGAGGTACCCTATCACATGACTTTTTACCTAGAATTTCAACACCCTGGTCAGTTACAGTGGTGTTTAGTATGGGTTGGGAGGAGATTTTCTATTGTTGCTGTTGTTTTTGGTTTTGGTTTGGTGAGACAGGGTTGTACTATGTAGCCTTGGCTGGCCTGGAACTTGCTGTGTAGACCAGGCTGGCCTCGAACTCACAGAGATCCACCTGCCTCTGTCTCTGAGTGCTGGGATTAAGGGTGCATGTCACCACACCCTGCTGGAGGACACTATTTTGTTCACTCTGAAGCTACTTTCATGTCTCAGCCTAGCATCTCCGTTGCTCACACTTCTCTCTGCCAGTGCTCATGGGGTGGCACCTCTATATCTGAAGTATTATCCTCTGTGGTGAGGAATTCTAACCCACAGACAGTACATCTGCTGTGGCCAGGCTTCCAGAGATCCTAGGAGGGGGACACTGGACAGGCTATATGTGCTCCTGGACCCAGAGTTTCCTTTCTCTCTGCCTCTGGGATTATCTAAGGGATTGGAAGATCTTTAAACAGCTCCAAGCTGCTTGACCACGCATGACGCCAGACCTGCTCCAGAAAACACACGCTGCCAAGCAGAGTGCTGCTTACCAAAACAAGACCCTTTTCATCTCTTCTTTCCATTTCCACTCTATTTCCTAACCAAGAAATGCACAATCCCAAGAGAAAAATCAGCTCTCCTTTCTCTCTCCATCTCTCGGTCTGCCTCCACCCTCCCACCCTGCCATCTCACTCAGACTCCTTCTTACCCCCCCTTCTTTTCCCTCTCTCCCCACCCCCTCCAGCTTTTATCATTTTAAGCTGCATGCATGCCACTCTTCAGGGGATTAAAGTCAAATTTAGTCTTCTGCAATTGTTATTACCTACCCCTTGGCTTATGAGATGCATTTGCCTGCATTTGTAATGCATCAATAACTTCCACTCTCCTCCACTGGAAAACAATGCATTATATTAAATAGCCTGTGTCTAGCCTTGTATTGAAACAGACGATAAATTAGGACTTCCAGCTCTTGGTTTTTGACTGATTCCTAAACCTGCCAGTTACATGCCTGTCCGCCCCGCTGAACATTCTCTCTGAAGCTGAGAATGCACAAAGCCCTTGTTCCCTGGCCCTCCTGTCTCCATCACTGCTGCCGGCTGTCAGTTTCACACCACCAAGCAGATTGTAATTGGCAGGATGAGGTGCAGGAATAGGCAATGGCTTGAATATGCGGTTTTCAACACACACACACACACACACACACACACACACACACACACACACACACACGCTCCTGCCCCTCCCCCTTTTTAAACACACACACAAAGTCTGTCTTACAACATTTTACAAACTTAGGGACTTGGCATGGGAAGATTCTGATCAGAATCACAAGGGCCTGCCTGAGTTCTCAAGTCCACGGGTCAGAAGCTGAGAAAGGAAACACAGTACAGTCAGCTGGCAATGTCAACCTGATCTACAGCAGAGCCTGCTTGGTCTTAGATAGATAATGTGGCTTTGGAAGTTCACCCTGCTAGGAATGGGCCCTGAGATCTGAGATCTGCAGAGTGTCCCGAGGGTCAACATTGTCCTGTGGACCATCCCAGAGTGAATGGCAGAACCCCGGAAGCAGGAATCGAGCTGTCAGAGTCTTGTCAGAGAAATGAAAAATCCACCATAAATCTGGCTTGTTTATTTTACTTGTTTGGAGACAAAGTCACATATATTCAGGCTATTCTCAAACTCGGTATGTAGCTGAGAAGGACCTTACACTTCTGATCCTCCTGCTTCCACCTCCCGAGTGCTGAGATTGCAACCCTGCACCAGGTCTGGTTTTTGCAGAGCTGGGATCAAACCCAGGACTTCGAGCATGCTAGGCAAACACTCTACCAACTGAGCCACACCCTCAGTCCATCACTGCTCAGTGCCTGGGTCACCCAGCAGGGCTTCTCACCATGGGTACTACTGGCATTTTAACCAGGTATCTCTGCTGTGAAGGCATTCTGTATATTTATAGGCTAGTCCCCCAGCATCCCTTGCCTCTACCCACCAGATGCCAGTAGCATCTCCCTCAAGTGGTGAGAATCAAACTATCTCTAGGGGACTGGAGAGATGGCTCCACAGTTAAGAGCACTTCCTGTTCATGCCCAGCACCCACATCAGGAGGCTCCCAACCATCTGTAACTCCAGCTCCAGGGGACCTGATGCTTCTGGCCTCCACAGGCACTTGCACTCATGTTCATATACCCACGTGCAGTCATGCATGTAGTTTCATACAATTAAAAAATTTTTAATTAAAAAAAAAAAACAATCTTCAGATGCTGCAGAACAGCCCTTGCAGGACACAACTGCCCCACAACAGCAGAGATTGTATCTAGTCTCGATCACACAGTCACAGCACTTCAGAACCAATAAGGACAGAGAATTCCCCTCGTCCAGAGGCTGGAAATCCAAGATCAAGGTGGTGGCAGGTCTGGCTTCCTCTCAGGCCTCTCCTTGTTTGCAGATGACTGCCCTCTTGATGCCTCTTCGTGTGGCCATTCCCTCATCGAGACACACCTTTGTGTTTCACCTTCTCCTTGGAAGGACACCAATCTCACCGGGTTAATTCTCCCCTGATGGCATCATTTTAACTTAACCTCTATACAGGCTTGTCTGAAAACACAAGCACATTTGGACACATCAGGGGTTGGGGACTCAACAGACAAGTTGGGGGGTAGGGGTACACAACTTAGCCCATCATAGGGAGGAAAAACAAAAAAGACAGAAGGACAGATTTTGTCATGGAGAGGCCACACTCTTCTCAGGCCCACATCACGGTGAAGGATCAGTAGCTTGTGACAGACTCTGGCAGCTTGTCCCTTAGTTTGAGGGCCGGTGGCAGGCATAGATCTTGTAAAGGCATATTCCAGGCAAGCTAAAAGTGACACATTTCTTCTTTCAAAAAGAACGACTATAAAAATTCATCTCTTGGGGCTTACTGGGAAATATACTTGTTAAACTGGGGTCAGTTGACTGTTTTAGACTAAAATTCAAGCGGCCTCACAGTTGTTAGAATTAAAAACAGTAATTTTCACATCAGGCAGACAGAGCCTCTGACCCCTAGTCTTGTATGAGCATTAATAGTTTAAAAATAAATAGTAAAATGAGTAGATTTTTCTCACTGTGAAGGAGTTCTGAGCTACTGTCTGATTTAAATCCTCGTCTTAGTCAAGTGTGGAGACACTTGTGGCCACCATAGAAATCCACGTGGAAGACAGGATGGGCTGGGCTGAAAATGCACAAGGGATCTTGGAAAAGAACTCCCAAGTTCTGGTTTTGACCCCCACAGTTCTGTTCACCTGGCTCTTACCCAGCTTGAATGGCAAAGCAGTCTTCTTTGAGCAGTGTGGGGGGCTAGGGAGCCCACTCTTGGCCTTGGGTTCTGGCAGCAACTCTGAAAATCTAGGTTGTACAGTCAAGAGAAGGTCACCAGGTCATCCTTCCCAGATACAATGGGTCAAGCCTGAAGCCTATGGAGGAGACTGGGTTCTCTGAAACAGACCTTGTCCTTGTCGTAAGGGACAGAATGATGGCAAGTTAGATCACACAGTTCAACACAGTATTTGTGGGTCTCCTCAGAGCTGTCTTAAGCCAGCTTATGGACAGTCTGACAGACACTTCTGTCCATAGACGCCAGCCAAATAGAGGAATTGCAAAGCTTCAAAGAGCTCACAGCGCAAATACAAACTCAGGCGATCAGAGGTGAGGAAGCTGACAGCTCAGTCTGGAGTGTGCTTGCCACATGAGCAAGAGGACCTGAGTTCGAGCCCCAGAATCCCTGTCAAACAGTAACAACAACAAAAAACAAACCAACAACAAAAGTACAGCTGTGGTCCAACACACTGTAATCCAGCACTGCAGAGTAAAATGGGTGAGACCCTAGGGCTTACTCAATAGCCAGTCTAGGCTACAAGGTGAGCTACAGGTTTGTAGGAGATTCCATTTCAAAGAAAAGGGGGCACCAGCTGAGGGACAACACCCAGAGTCACCACCTTGTCTCTACATGCATGTTCTCTCTCTGTGTGTGTCTCTGTCTCTGTGTCTCTGTCTCTGTGTTTCTGTCTCTGTCTCTCTCTGTCTCTGTCTCTCTGTCTCTCTTTCTCTCTCTCTCTCTCTCTCTCTCTCTCTCTCTCTCTCTCTCTCTCTCTCTCTCTCACACACACACACACACACACACACACACACACACACACACACACACAAAGATTTGAAAAATCCCCAGTCTGCTCTAGTTTGGATTTCTAAGTCTGAAAATTCACGATGTGGACTTCTCCTAGAGATGCTTGTCTTTGCAGAGAAGATTCCTTAACACAAGGAAAAGGAGTATTTAAAAAGCAGGCAGAAAACTGTGGCCTCTGTCAATCACTAGCTCTTGCAAAGAGTGTTTGTTTATTTTTAAATCCTTTCTATTTCTAGAAAGTGCAAAATGCTAAGAAGGGAAACCACTTCCTGGGTGTTGCCAGGCTGAAAGCTGCAAACCCTTCTTCCTGAGGAAGGACAGGGCCTCCCCCAGGACCTAGAATCCACATGTGTAAACCTGGAACAGAGCAGCTGGGGTGTGTCTGAGCCGGTGGCAGTCACAAGCTGTTGGCTCCAAGTTCATGACAAGCAATCACAGAAACAGAATCGCTTGGGCTAGAAAGATGGCTCAATGGTTAAGAACACGTGCTGCTCCGACACATGTTCGGTTCCCAACACCCATGTCAGGTGGTTCTCAGCCACTTGAGGGAGATCCAGCATTTGTGTGCATATACATAATTAAATAATAAACAAATCTTTTTTAAAGAAGAAAGAAAAGAAACTGAATCGCTTAAACCACAGATGGCAGTCTGGCCTAGTGTTCTTACTTTTGTTAACTCTGGCAATAAAAATGTGAGGGTTGAATCCTGCATATCTAATTATTTAATGTTACTGTATTTCACAAACCTATGAGTCCACCATGGCCTGAAAATGTCCTTTTATTTTTACAGTCTTTCACCAGATAGCTGAGAGGAACTGGTCTGCAAGAAGGGTAGGGATTGGTTTAATGTCAACAACAGTTACTATAATGGTGTGGTTTATTGAACCCAAGTTCTGCTATGAAAACAACACAGATGTTTATTTCTCACGGCAACTCTATGAAGCAGGAACTGCCATTGCTCTGATCTCACAGGCTAGGAAACTGAGGCACAAGAAAGATGAATTACTTTCCCAGTAATGTACAACTGGCTGGCCATGGGGCACCTTGGCCCAGGTCCTTGCTAGCAGTCACCTCTGCCATATACTCCGTAATAAAATCTAAAACAAGCCAATCCTTATATAAGTGATAAAGTGTTTGAAGGCACAAAAAGCATAGAATAATTAACACCAACCCTGAGAAAGAAAGTCCCTGTGGGGGAGAGCAGGTTGGGAAGTATATGGGAATCACTCATGCCAGGTTTCCCAAGGCTGAACGTGCTGCATATGCTAAACTAGTGAACAATGTAGGTGAGTGCACAATCTGTTATTGGATGTATTACACAAATTTCTTTTTTTTTAATAAAATTATTTTATTATTTTATGTATACGGGTGTTTTGCCTACACGGATATCTGTGTGTTGTATGTGTGCCCAGTACCTGCGGAGTCCAGAGAAGGTGTCAGATCCCCTGGGACTGGAATTACAGATGGTTGTGAGTTGCCATGTGGGGTGCTGGGAATCAAACCCAGGTCCTTTGGATGAGTAGCATGTACTCTTAACCACTGAACCATCTCTCCAGCCCCACACAATTTAAATATATATACATATATATATATGTATATACAGGAGGAGTAGCTTAAGCTATTCAAACAATGGCGCACCCTGGGTCCTTGGAGAGGTTGAGTGCCCCCTAATGGAGTACACAGGGACAGCCATCCTTCAGCTAGAACATAACAGGGGGAGGTACGTCTACCTCAAGTTTCTTCCTGCAGTCCAAAGTCTAAGACTCTACCTTAAGTCACCTTCTAGAATTCTCAGGAAAGAAAAAGGCCACATAACCTGAGATTTTTAACCAACACTTCAAATAAAGCAATGAAAAATCAACATTTAATTCACAGTGATTGAGGGAATTAAGGAATTCTATGATTTATTCTGGGAATTTTCACAGAGTGTGGTTTATGTCTTAATCCAGTATAATAACACAGGACCAACCTACTCAAAGAACCAGGTGAACTAAGTCATGTTGAACTACACTGGACAAGAAGTGGCCTCTTAACCACCAGTTGACTAGAAATTGACCAGCCTATGTCTCATTCCTACAGCTACCCCTTCTTACCATGCATTTGACATCAGAAAATGCAACAGCCCTGAGGAATAGTCCACAGTCCTGTGGTCCAATATATATGACTCTTCCCATTCCCTCA
The DNA here is from genome assembly GCF_007827085.1 of Peromyscus californicus insignis. NCBI lineage: Eukaryota > Metazoa > Chordata > Mammalia > Rodentia > Cricetidae > Peromyscus > Peromyscus californicus. The sequence goes on along the minus strand of NW_026294413.1, from coordinate 59,084,046 downwards.
TGGGAAGATGGTTTCTGGGATCCTGTGGACCACTGGGAAGTTGCCCTGTTTCCTCTGAGGCACATGGACTCAACTCTTGACAGTCCATCCCCTCCAAGAGGAAGCAGGCTCCTCCCATTTTTCTGGGCTCTGTGGAGTAAGGTTGTATAAACACTGTCATCAGTTCTCTGTGCCAAGGGGAAAATATCATTAACAGCTTCATTGCAAGATAATTGTGAATCTAGAAGTCATGTCCAGGGCTCCTGAGGTTATACAATGCTTCAAGGAGGCTACTCCAGCAAGACTGACCCAGGAAGTTAAAAAGTTGCCCCCATAATACCCTCATCTGAAATTCCCCCTACACCTGTGTCTACAACATCCTCTGGAGTTGATGGAAAGCAGCCCAGAGATGAGTTTCCTTCCATGTGCGATCTATGTGCACAGGTTTTTCTTTCAAAAGAGCTCTTAGTGGGGATGGAGAGAGGGCTAATGGTTGAGGGCACTGGCTACTCTTCCAGAGGACTGGGGTTAAATTCCCAGTGCACACACGGCAGCTAGCAACCATCTTTAATTCCATTTCTAGGGGATCCAATGCCCTCTTCTGACCTGCAAAGTCACTGAATACACATCATACGCACAGGCATACCCATACACATAAAATAAATAATTTTTTTCTAAAGACCTCTTAGCAAAATGCCAGGCTGTCTAGAAACATAGCTGTAAATGGGAGCTCGTGAATATGTTGGGAAAAGAAGTGCATCAAGAGTGGTGCTACTAATGTCGAGAAGAAATCTAAATCAAAGTTTTGCATGGAGGAACAATAGTTGGATAATCCACCATCATATAAGTGGCCAAGGGTTACTAGGACAGCCCTATGATTGCTAGTTATGATGCCTAACTTGGTACAGTGACTCTCAATGAATCTCTGAGTAGTCTTTTAAGATGCTCATGCCAGACCCTACCCAAGACCAATTACATGAGAATTTCTGTATCAGTATTTTTGAAAAGATCTCCAAGTGGTTCCAAAGGGTGGCTTGAGTTGGAAACCAGTGCCTTGGCTAACAGAACTTAGTTACCTAAAGAGCTAAATACTGCTCTTAGAGTAATTTGGTTTTTTGTTGTTGTTGTTGTTGTGTTTTGTTTTTTTGGTTTTTTTGGTTTTTTTTTTTTACCTCAAGCACCAGAAAAGCACTGTTGATCTGGTAACATTTCCAAACAACAGCAACTGATGAACTGCTGCTAATGTTCAGGGCACGGAATTAGACACGACTCCCGTACATCAGAGGCATCTCTCCAGACAGAAGCTTAAATGTAGATTTCTGAGAACAAGGTCTGGGCAAACAACAATCAGAGACAGGTTGACCTCAGCTGGGCAAGCCATGCTTCGGGGGAAGAAAGACAAACACACAGGTTCATTTCCACCTCCGTGCAAATGTTTACTAAGAGTGCATGCAGTCACTGTGCTAGGTGCTGGAGTCTCCGAGATTAAGGAAAGGTGCTCTGTGTCTCCATAGGACCTCATAGTCTAGTGGAGTGAAGGAGAAGGAGACAAAACTTTCCAGCCACACAGTGTGACCAAGGATGACAAGGCAAGGACATGGGAGGCCCAAGGAAGAAGCACAGGATGACAGGCAGGGACTCCTGGAGTCAGAGTTTCCAGGCCAATGGACAGGATGAGAAAGAGCATGCCCAGTCTTGTGAAACCAAGTGACAGGTAACACTGAAAGAGTTGGCAAGAGGCTGATTCTAAAGACTCTTGGGTGTCAACTAAGGACACTGGACCTAACCTTCAGTGATGGGGCTTACTGATGGATTGCAAGGAGGGAACTGTCATGGTGAGGCTTGCATTTAGAATCTCAGCTCTACTGATGGATGCATCTGGCTGTTTGAAGTGTGGTCCCCAGCACCACCAGCATTGTCCCAGAGCTTGTGCAAAATACAGATCTTAGGCTGCATCCCAAACAGACCAAACCAAAATCCATGTGTTTGTGTAGGCCAGGGGTGGGTGTCAAGTGACTTCCTCAATCTTATTTTTTTTGAAACAAAGTCTCTCACTGAATCTAGAGGCCACCAATGATTAGCTAGGCACACTGGTCAATGAGCTACAGGAATCCACCTTCTCTACCATCACAGTCCCTCCAGCACGGGGATTGCAGAGAGGCACTGCCGTACCTACCCTTTACATAGATGCTAGGGATCAGAACTCAGGTCCTTATATTTGTGCACTGGGAACTTTACTATTTCCCCAACCCCAGAATCTATACTTTAGACAAAGTGTCCAGATTCAGCTGTACATTGAAAATAGAGATACATCACTAAAGAGGGAAGATTCTCATTGGAAAGATGTGATGCTTTTGGAAGACTACTTACAAAACAATAATAAACTTTAGACCTTCACATCAAACAGCATCTTAACAGTTGCCTATGGGCCACTATCTCCTCTAAATATACTCTAAATATCCTCTAAAATATCCAGGTAGCAAGTGAAACATTGAAACAATTCTTGTTGCAGACATAGCTGTGGTGTGATAACCACAGGTCGTTGCACTAAAATGTGCAATGTTTTGGGTATGTGCTGAGTGTGCCCCCCGAGCGTTCTTGTGTTAGAAGCCTGGTCCCCAGTGTACGATTGGAGAGGTGATGGGACCTTTAAAAGGTAAGTTCTAGTGGAGGTAATTAGGTCACAGGGGACACTGCTCTAGGAAGAAATTAAGGTAGTTCTCTTGGGATGATGGTTAGTTTCCAGGAAGAAGATTGTTATAAAAGAGCTATCCTGGCATGGTCATGGTCTTTCCTTGGCTTCTTGTCTCACCATGTGATCTTTCCCTCAAGTATATATTCAAGCCATGACACATTTGCCATAATGTGCTACACCTCAAGGGCCTTCACCAGAACCAGTAACATGCCGTATGAACATTCCTCCTCCTAAACGGGGCTCTTTTAGTAAACTTCCAAGTCATGAGTGTTTTTTTTATAGCAATGATTTAAAGAGACTAATAAAGTATCTATTGTGGAATTGGAGAAAACGTCTCTTGGTCTAGTTTTTGGGTAATGAGATGTAGACTTTCCCTTGCTTCTCTCATAGCTCTTGAATAGGATGGGCACAACCCTGATGGAGGCATTCAGAAAACCAGTTAAAAGATGGGCGGTGGTGGCACATGCCTTTAGTCCCAGTACTTGGGAGGCAGAGGCAGGCAGATCTCAGTGAGTTTAAAGCCAGTCTGGTCTACAAAGTGAGTTCCAGGACAATCAGGACTGTTACACAGAGAACTTTGTCTCAAAACAACAAAAACAAAAAAACAGTTAAAATCAAGTGTAGACATTACAGTAACTGGTAGCATACATCAAGCGATCTGAAGAGAAGAGGAAGTGGCTGTGTCTTGGGGTAGTCTCTGGTGGAGGAAATCCCCTTGGGTCACGGGTAGTACTAACAACAGGACTCACAGGACAACACACAGACTGAGACCTGGAGGACTCCCTTTCATCCAGAAAATGCATAGCCTTCTCCTCAGAACAGAGTCTGGAAGAATTTGAAAGAGGGGGTGTGGTCTACTAGGTAAGAAGCAGGGGGCTAAAAGGACAAACAAGCAAGTGGTCTATAAATAAGCACAAGTGTACCTCATCCTTAACAATCAGTGTGTTATTGAATAGGGCATACAAATTGGACTTGGGTTAAATGAAAGCTATTTTAAGCCCATTTGGGGAATTTTCTATTTAAAGGAATCCTTTGTGGAGTGAATAATCACCCACTAATGAAGCTTTTGTTAAAGCTAGAGTTCTACAAGGCTGAGGTTCCCAAACAGCCTGCGCCAGGAACATCACCACCAAGATGTCTGACAGAACGCAGCTTGTCTGTGTCCTGGAAACAGCATCTAGGGGTGGAGGAACCCGTCCTAAAAAGCAATAGAGCCTGCCCTTGGGGAAAATGAGTAGGTAGGCAGGAAAAGAAAAAAAGTCACGTTTTTTTTTTTGACTCGGGAGGAGTTTGAGAAATCTGGGTAGCCAGTGGGAGTGGCAGGGGGGCTGCTAGAAAAGGACAGGTGTCTTGATAGACAGCACAGGAGGTGGGCCAAAAAGAAGCTGAGTGTCTTCGATAGGGTTTCTGTTGCTGCTACGAAACACCATGACCAAAAAGCAAGTTGAAGAGGAAAGGGTTTGTTTGGCTTACACTTCAACATTGCTGTTTATCACTGAAGGAAGTCGGGACAGAAAATCAAACAGGGCAGGAACCTGGAGGCAGAAGCTGATGCAGGGGCCATGGAGAGATGCTTGCTCCTCATGGCTTGCTCAGCCTGCTTTCTTATAGAACCCAGGACTATTAGCCCATGGATGGCACCACCCACCATGGGCTGGGCCCTCCGCCATTGAGCACTAACTGAGAAAATGCCTTCCAGCTGGATCCCAGGAAAGCATTTCCTCAACTGAGGCTCCTTCTTCTCTGATGACTCCAGCTTGTGTCAAGTTGACACACAAAACCAGCCCGTAGTGCAATGAGTAACTGGAGCCAGCAAGATGCTCAGATGGAAAAGTGCTTACTGCCAAGACTGAGGATCTGAGTTTGATTCCCAGATCCCATATGGTAAGAGAGAACTGACTTCTGTAAGTTGTCCTCTGACCTCCATGAGTACATTGTGGCATGCATGCATATACACACATGTTCACACACATACACATACACACACACACACACACACACACACACACACACACACACACACACACACATATTCATAAATGTAAAAAAAAATGAACTCAAAAAGATAAGTGGCCAAAATGGAGAGATATTGCTTGAATCATGATTAAATTCTTCCCTAGCCTACCTTGAAGATCTCTAGTGCTAAGATGCATCATGGATGGAAAGGGGGTTCATTAGGCCACATGCCTCCCTGAGGGACTGTAGGTAGTTAATGGCTGCTTGTGCAGTGGAGGGCGGGGTTCCTTCAGCAGTGTAGCCACAGATAAGTTGATGGCATTCCAGTAAATAGCCCTCCACCCATGCTCACACAACCCTAATTAAACTCAGTGGCTCACGGCGGAGAGGGGGCACAGGAGGACTTACTGGAATAACAGTTTCGGTGGGAGAAGGAAGGGGGTGAAATAGGTTAGCAGGTGACAAAGACCAAAATTTGGGGCTAGCGAGATGCCTCAGACTTAAATCCAATCCTTAGAGCTCACAGAAAAAAAATAACCAGACATGGTGGCAGGTGTCTGCAGCCCCAACACTACTTCTTCAAGATGGAAAGCAGAGGCAGGAGAATTTCCCAGCTCGGGAGCCAACTCACCTCAAGGGTGCAGCACCACAAAAACAAGATGGAGGGACCCTGCCTCAACAGGGTGGAAGGTAAGAACTGACTCCTCAAAGTTGTCCTCTGATCCCCACATGCACACATTCACGATGATAGTAATAAATAAATGCCAAAGGACAAAAATTCATTATGTGAATGTATAAGACTGTCAAGGATTTTTTTTTTTAATTCCAAGTGCTGATAGCTGCAGTGTTTTTGAAATGCTAGTAATTCAATTACCTGTGGGGCATCTGCGAGTTCTTAACTAGCTAGAGAGGCATTCTAGTGGGAAGCCATGGAAGACATGAGTAATTTAGTGTTAATTGAATAATCCTGCATATCTTGACTCTCACTGCCAAAAGCAGACAGCCTCTGTGCTGTGTTTCCTGGAATGCATTCCCAGAAAAGATGGAGTCCAGATGGGAAATTGAAAGATGGAGAAAGCTAGGTAATTTCGAAAGGGAGGTAGGAAAAGGCAATCAAAGCTGAATCCAGAGGCATAACTGCTTAGACTGTCTTTAAGTAATCGAGTATAAGTCATGGACTCCAAAATAAAAAGACCTATCAAGTGAAAACCTGGCATAGAATCTCTAAGAAGGTATACAGGGTGAGGAGATGGAGAGTGAGCAGGCTCTAATCCCCAATAGTCATTTAGGATTATCACACTTGTCCGAAAAATAGAGTACACCCTCCTTATAGCCCAAGTCTGAATACCAAAGCAATTGTCCATTCTTTCAACAATGACTGAGTCTCCAGTACTATTTGGGGTAGAGGGTTGAGAATTTCTCCTTTGCCTTTATATGGAGTTTACATGGGGGCTACATGGATGTCTTAGTCAATAGAGTATCTGTAAGACCTGAGTTCAATCCCTAGAACACATGTGAAAATATATGGCATCAAGCTGGAGAGATAATTCAGTGGTTAGGAATACTTGCTGCTCTTCCAGATAACTGGGGTTCATTTCCTAGCACTCACATGGCAGCTCACAACCATCTGTAGCTCTAGGCCCAGAAGATCTCTTCTGGCCTCTACAGGCACCAAGCATACATGCAGGTACATACATACATGCAGGTAAAGCACCCACACACAATTTTTTTAATTCCATGTATGGTGGCACATACTTATAATCCCAGAGCTATGGAGACACAGTCAGTAGGATTCCTGGTGCTCACTGGCCAGCTAGTCTAACCAAATTGGTGAACTCCAAGACAATGAGAGGCCCTGTTTCAAATTAAACAGTTGGCTTCCCTAAAGATGAGACCCAAAGTTGTCTCTGGCCTTTTCATGTGCATACCAACACACATGTGTGCCCACATACACATGTAAACAATCATAAAAAATAAAAGTGAAGCCGGGCGGTGGTGGCACAAGCCTTTAATCCCAGCACTCGGTAGGCAGAGGCAGGTGGATCTCTGTGAGTGTGAGGCCAGCCTGGTCTCCAAAGCGAGTTCTAGGAAAGGCACAAAGCTACACAGAGAACCAAAAATAAATAAATAAATAAATAAATAAATAAATAAATTAATAAATTAAATAAAAATGAAAGGGTTTGCATGGCATAGGAAGATGGAGGAGAAAGTCAGAGTGATGGCACCTGCCTGAAAGCCTACTATCCAAAGGGCAGCCAGGACAATCATGAGTTTGGGTCCATCCTGGGCCATATAACCACATCCTGTCTCAAAATTTAAAAAATTAGATAGGTGGAGATAAATGATATAGTTTGATATGTCAAAGAAATTCCAAATATGCAAAGCAAGTCTCAATTTAAATAAGTTGAGAAGCTAAAAAATACTATTAGATCTCAGGGATATTATTTAATACTGCCATGACCCATACAAGGTGGTGGACACAGAGGTCTTTTCAAAAAGGACTTCCTGAATGGTGTAGGATTTGGAGGATAGGGTAAAGAGGAGTTTCCACACAGGTAGAGGTAATCCTCTCCTTTGTGCTGCCAGCCTCACCCAGCTCTTTCCCCCTGTCAGGTCTCTTGGAAGGTCTTAGAAAAGTGGAAGATTCAAATGCATCAGGCCAGTGAATCAGCAAAGAAATCAGAGGATGATTGAGAAGCCAACAGATGAGCTTATGGAAGGGTCAGAAAGGGGTTAAGTGGAGCCAGGAGTTCTGTTTAGATTGCAACCAAGATCAACACCAGCTATTTCACCAAAGCTTTTAAGAGTCCACGTAACTTAGCAACTGACCTACGTTTGGGTTTTGTTTTCCTTTTTTTCCCATGTCAATTTCTCGGTAGTAACTATCAGGGGTAAAAATGCTTAGGGTTGTGTGTTAACTGAGTGATGGGAAGCAAAGTATTGAAATATGCCCTGTCCCAAATGTCACAGTGGTAACAAGACAGAACAGGAAATAAAAGATAAGGGGTGGGGGGAGGCCCAATTCTTGTGCTTCTCAGAAAAGCAAAACAAAGCCCCACGCTGTCAAAAATGGCCTGAGGAACATGTCACAGACCATGGTTCCTAATGGAACCATCCTTGAGAAGCTTCAGGGGTTGAAAAATCAGCATCAAACCAGATAGCCTAGTCTTCAGACCCCCCCCCTTCTGTATCCCACATTCCCTGGGCCAGTGCCCCCCAGGACTAAAGGGGATAGGAAAGAATTTATGATCTTTTACCTGACCCCAGACCCCATAAGAACCCCAACTTCCCTCCCCAGCATATTCCATTCTTTGTTAGTGGAGGCTTTGGAAAGCCAAAGCCCAGGGGTTGTCCCAATTAAAGGTGAGCCCCTGGAATGGCAGTCATATCTTATTTTGAGAAACACACCCATGCAAGCACATATCCTTGACCACCCCTGGTGGATGCCTAGGTGAGCAGCAGGCATTCACTTGGGCAGTAGCAAGGACAGCTCCCAGGCTCCTCAGTTGTCCCTGGAAAGAATATGCAGATCAGCACCACGCTGGCGGACAGCTCATAGCGGGCTCGTTTTCTCTATCTGCCCAGACACTCCTTTCACAGGACCTTGGAACCAGGCAGAAATCAGGCTCTCATCCTTTGCCCACCCCCTCCCAGGACGTCCACATTACTTCATTTTAGAGAGTTAGGCGCCTGAGCATGTGTGGCTGTCTGTGCTGCTTTAGACCTCCATGAGGACACCAGAAAGTCTAAGTCTTCTTAGCTTCGATTCTTCCATCTCTAGCCTGTTGGGTTGTGATAGAACGGTCTCAGGATGGCTGACTCTGCTCCAGATGTCACATGCACACTCAAGAAAGACAAAGCAGAAGTAACTTTATAACATCGCCGAATCTATTAGGAACACAGGCCTTCCTTGAAAATCCCAACTAGATCTCCCTAGCTAGGGCTGTCAGATGACTACTTTTAGCTATAAAGGAGGTTGGAAGCATATCTAGATTTCCTAGCCTTTGTCATAAGACTTTGAACAGGAGAGTGGGAGAGATTGGCTCAGTGGTTAAGAGCACTTGTTTCTCTTTCAGAGGACGTGCGTTCCATTCCCAGCACCCACATAGTAGTTCACAACCATCTGTAACTCCAGTTCCAGGGGACCTGATGCCTTCTTCTGACCTCTGTGGGCACCAAGCACATATGCAGTACATATATAGAAATGCAGGCAAAGCATTCATTCATACATACAATGAGATAAATAAATCTAATTTTAAATGTTTAATATATACTTTTAAAAATAATAGGAGAGTAACATAATCACATAACATGTCTTTTGTAAGCAAAATCCTCTGGCCTCCACATGCATGGGCATGTGTATACACACACACACACACACACACACACTTTCTCATTCTTCCCCTCACCAGTCCAGCTTGCTTCCTGAACTTCCTCCTTGCTGCCTTGTCCTCTGGGCCTGTCTTGGATCTCAGCCTGTAAAGTGATTCTGGGAAAGGGAAGTAATTGGTGGGACTCCTGCTAAGCTGAGAGCCCCTAGGGTGGTGTGGGTCCAGTGTCTTGGCCCAGATGGAGCCATCCAGGGAAAAGCATGAGGAAGGGCAGTCCCCTGAGGACAGAAAATGGATGCATTAAGGAAGAGGCATCCCTCAGGAAGTGATCCATCACCCATGACATTAAAATGGAGCTGGGAAGAGCTGGAGGACAAGGACATGCAGAAGGAGCTCCCTGGACAGTACCCTGAAAAATGAAACCGGATGAGCTCCCTCTGTCCTGTCTGGATCCCCTGCTTCTATCCACAGCCTCAGAGACCCCTCTCAGATCACAGACTTGCCTAAGGCTGGAGAGCCAAGCCTTAAGCCTGATTAGATTCTCTCTTTGCTGCGTGACCTTTGCCCTCATAAGAAGCATCCATACAACCCACGCAGCCTTATCTGTGGAGTAAGAAAATTCAGCCAGTCATTGAAGTCATTTATCTTGTCGTCTGTGTTCCGAATCTTTGGATGCATTTATAAGCATGTTTTTATTGAATTGATTAGAATAACCAGATGTTTCTCCCTTCATTTTGGCATGGGCTCCAGTCTATGTCTGGCGATAGCACCAGAGCCTTAGGGTAGGGATGAATGGGAAATAAAAGGTAGAGGGCTGGAGAGATGCCTCAGTGGTTAAGAGTACTCACTTGATGCTCTTCTGGAGGACCCAAGTTCAGTTCCTAGCATCCACATTAGGTAGCTCACAACCACCTGTAACTCCAGCTCCAGGAGATCTGATACCCTCTGATAGCCTCTGAAGGTACTCATACACATGTCACACACACACACACACACACACACACACACACACACACACGCACATACAAACACACACATATGCATACATACACAGATATACATGCTTAATAAAAATGAAATAAATCATATTAATTAATTAAACCAGAATTCTTCTCCCCTGCACAAGGCTCAACTGTTCACGGAAAGAGACTCCTCCACTGACAACCCTTCTTCAGTCAACTACAAGTCACAGAGATCTTTATAGCTTGTAAGGCAAATCCCTGTTGATTACTTCATTGAAACTCAATGCAAGATACACAATGGGGCTGGGCGGTGGTGGTGGCGCATGCCTTTAATCCCAGCACTCGAGAGGCAGAGGAGGGTGGATCTCTGTGAGTGCGAGGCCAGCCTGGTCTACAGAGTGAGTTCCAGGAAAGGTGCAAAGCTACACAGAGAAACCCTGTCTCAGAAAAAAAAAAAAGATACACAATGGGTAACCAATTTTCTCTCTAATACCATCTAAGTGAAACTCCTTCACTGGGCTGGCGTGAGGTCCTGGAATCTGTCCTCAGCACCAAAAAACACCACTTCTCATTCTAGTGTCTTCCACAAGTCTCAGCTTTTGAGGTCTGAAGTTTTTAGATAGTTTGTGCCCACAAGGAAATAAATCTAACTCCAAAAAGACCTAGAAGCAATTCACATCCAGGGAAGCATGGCCGATGAAGACTGTGGTGTCCTTCCCTGCTCCAACGCAAAGCAATGGCAGATAACATGCCAAGTAAATTTCCAATTTAAAAACACGTAAGCACACATAGCTTAACTTGAAAAGCATATGAGGCCCATCTCAGACACACTGTAGGACTGTGATGTAGGACTCCCAGGTCTCCAGCACTACAAAGAAGTGTCTGAGGCCTGAGGAGATGGCTTAGGTGGTGAGGACCTAAGCTTGATTCCTGAGGACCCAGGTAAGAAAGGTGGGTGTGATGGTGCCCACCTGTAACCCTAGCACTGAAGAGGTGGAGACAGAAGGATCCCTGGGGTTCAGTAGCTAACCAGCCTAGCTGAGCCATCTCTCCAGCCCCTAATTTATTAAAAAAAAATAAATAAATAAAAAGGTGGATGGTACCTCAGAAACAACATCCAAGGTTGCCCTTTGCCCTCTACCTGCAAATGTACACATGTATACCCCAACACACTGTACTCACACTTGTGTACACACACACACACACACACACACACACACACACACACACGCACACGCACACGCACACACGCGCACACACACACACAGTGCCTCTTATTTCTAAGTCATTTGATCTGCATCATTTCGTTAACCAGAACTGGCTGTCAGAGTTCACACACTACCTCTGTACTTTAGGCAGCCCAGAGTGGCAGAGCGGGGCCAAACAGAGCCAGGCTTTTGCTGGATCCTCCATGTCTTCTCTCTCATGCATCACCGATCACCCCATGGGACACTATAACCCTCTGCACATCCAGAGTATGCTGTCCAGCTCCTCCAGGAAGCCCTGGAGAAACCAAATTCTGTGCCTAGGGCATGTGCAGGTCACCCACAGACACTGGAGCTGTTGTTGCTGCCACCACAGCAGACGACCTGGTGGCCTTGCCAAAGTCTAGCCCTCAGTAGGGGAGATGAGACAGATGGCAGTATTAGGAGATGGGTGGCCGAAGAGCAGCTGGGGTCCTTTGATGATCAGACAGCCAGAACAAGAGGGTGGGTGAGGCTAGGCAACTGGGAGAAGCCTGAGCAGAATCTGGAACCCTGACCTACTCACCCCAGAGCAGTTTTGATATTTGAATCACAAACATATACATCATGGTAGTGCACACATCGACTTGAACTTTATTCCTTGCCCCCTAAGTCCAGGGCTGAGCCATTTTGTACAAGAGACTCAGAAAAGTAGGTTTGTCTCATGGAAGTACTCATTGCTTAGGTGAACTCCACCTTCCTGGAAATTTAATATAGTCGTTGTCTGTTTTTGTGCTGTGATGTCACCAAGAATGAAATAAGGTGGGAACAGGTTCAGGGTGTGGAGGCAACTGAGACCGAGACCTGGCTTTCTGGGACTGTTATGGCACTTCAGAATTGCCCCAAAGTGAGACAGGGACACCTGGCTTGGTATTCTTCTATAAGCCCATCACCGGATGCCACACCAAGGGAGAAAAGAAAGGGATGGAATTTTAGATGAGGCACTTCCCTGTTGCCAAGAACAAGTCTCAGCCAGAAGGAGCGCTAAGCCATCCACAGCCAAGAGTCCCAGTTAAAGATGAGTCTGGGTAGCATTTACCGGTGTGCTGCCTAATCTGATGTCAACTTGACACAAGCTAGAGTCACCTGAAAGGAGGGAACCTCAGTTGAGAAAATGCCTTCATAAGATCCGGCTATAAGGCATTTTCTTAATTTGTGATTAATGGAGAAGAGCCCGTCAATGTGGGTAGTGCTACCCCTGGGCTGGTGGTCCTGGGTTCTATAAGAAAGCAGGCTGAGCAAGCCATGAGGAACAAGTCAGTAAGTAGCACCCCTCCATGACCTCTGCATCAGCTCCTATCCCCAGGTTCTTGCCCGGTTTGAGTAAGCCAAATAGGCTCCTTCTCCCCCAACTTTCTTTTCGGTCATGGTGTTTCATTGCAGCAATAGGAACCCTAAGTAAGACACTCAGTATCCTCTTCAGCTGGCCACCATCTTAACTTCTTATGTTAAGAATTGTAGCAGAGTGGTGGTGGCACATGCCTTTAATCCCAGCACTTGGGAGGCAGATGTAGGCAGATCTCTGAATTCCAGGTCAGCCTTATCTACAGAGCGAGTTCCAGGACAGCCAGGACTACACAGAGAAACTCTTATCTTGAAACACAAAAACAACAACAAAAAAATTGTGACAGTGTATACAAGACTTGGGAAACCTCAAGTCAGACAAAATCCCATCATGGAGTGGAAAGGTATGCACAGAGTCCCACCCCTATCTGAGGAGCTATTGGTAGGTAATTAACTTGGCATTCTAACTTAAAACTTATTTTTAAAAAGGAAAAAAGAGTGAACACATCACTACATATTACTTTAAAAATTATTTTTAAAGGGAGCTGGAGAGAGAGCTCAATGGATAGAAAGCACTTACTGCTCTTGCAAAAGACCCACGTTCAGTTCCCAGCACCTAAATCTGGCACCTCATAACTGCCTACAATACCAGTTCCCAAGGGATGCAATACCCTCTGGCCTCAGTGGGTATCTGCATGCCATAATGCACACAAACTCAAATAGGCACACACACACCAATAAAATTAAATAGCCAGTATGGTGGCGGCACACACCTTTAATCCCAACACTTGGGAGGCAGAGGCAGGCAGACTTACATGTGTTCAAGTCCAGCCTGATCTAGATAATGATCTCCAGGCCAGTCATGGCTACATAGTGAGATCCTATCTCAAAAAAAAAAAAAGAAAGGAAAGGAAATAAATAAATAAACAAACATATTTTTAACTTTTAATTGTTTTAAGGACTTCAGAGGTTGCGGATGTAGCTCAGCTGGTAGAGTGCTTGTTTACCACACGAGTCAGGATTTGATTCCCAGCACCACATAAAATGGGATGTCGTGGTTCATGGCGTCTTACCACACGGGAGGTAGAGGCAGGAAAATCAAGACTTACTGGTCATCCTTGGTTACATAGCAAGTTTGAGGCCAGTCTGGGCTACGTGAGAGAGAGACCCTATCTCAGAAAACTAAATAAACAAATAAATGCATTAAAACAAAACTAAACTTTATAAAAAAAAGGTGAAAAAGTTGCATTCCTCCCTAGTTTGGAGAATCAAGGAGCTGTATAGCCTTCCTTACCCGACTCCCAGCACCCCGATTTGATAGCCACAATATAGAACTTTATTAAGCACCTCTGAGAGACAGAACAATGCAGTTCCGGATAGGTTCGATTCTTGACTCTGCTTGTTTTGGTTAACCATTTCCAGGCATTTTTAATTGTAGCATCATGTACATTCCTATTACTGCTCATCTCCAGTACCTGACGCTGCTTCCTACTATCTCTGTGCCCCTAAGCTGGCTTACTCGGTGCCCTCTACCCTTCTATTTGCTCAACTACAGAGCTGGACAGCAGCTCCTGTGCAGAGGGTCAGCCCCGCCACCTAAGCCACAGAAATGCTCCCAGCTGTGTTGTTTCTCAGTTGTTGCTCCATCAAGTACCTCTGTTTATCCCCAGGAGAGGCAGAGAGCTGCCCTGGAGATGCTTGCTGTCTGTCAGAGGGGAGACAGAGTGAGCAAAGACAGAGTCCGGACTGGAGATATGACTCAGCCATAAAGTATGCTTGCTGCTCTGGCAGAGGACCTGAGTTCTGTTCCCAGCATCCACACCAGGTGGCTCACAACCACCGGTAACTCCAGATCCAGGGGCTCCAACACCCTCTTCCGGCCTCCACAGGTACCTGCACTCATGTGTCCATGCCCACAGATAGACACACATGTAGGCACAATTTAAAATAAAGTCTTAAAATCACTAAGTCAAGGGAGGACATCAAGGGTCACCAAGGGCCGCTCCTAAGCAGCTGTCACGCAGAGAGCAAGCATGGACCCTAGAAGAACATGATGCAGGCATTACAGCTGACAAGCCAGAAAGCTAAGGCACAGAGAGGTCCCCAAGCTCACCAGAGCTCACATACAGTGACAGGCACAGCCAGGCTCTGAAGACCAGCTTGTCCTATGGTACTCTCTGGACCCTTCACATTCACACACAAACCATATTGTCTGACACACGCTACACTGTGTGTGACAGAGCTTTCAATGACCTCCACCAAAATACCAGCATTCCTCAGTGCTGACTTCACCAAGACCAATACATCCCCACTGTGTGTGCTAAGCAGTCACTGATTTAATTACTTAATTAGACAGCAGATTTTCAATGCATTAATATGCCAGTTATACCTCATTATTCCTATTAATAGCAGCATAATAAGAATAGCATGAGGCAGGAAATAGCCCCAGTGTGAAGTCCTCCCCCTGGCTCCTAGAACACTGCCTGACCCAGAGCATGCATTCAGTAGGTACCTCCTGAACAGCTCACTTCTGATTACATTCATCTTGTTCAAATGTGGCTGTGCTCCCACTGGGCTACACCTGGCCTGGCTCCAGAGAGTAGCACCTAGCCCTAATCCATCTTTTGTGTAGCAGACACCTTTTGTTTCTCTTTTCTCCCTAGGTGAATCTTGTCTCAGAGTCTCCCAAGGATACAAAGGCCTATGCAAAACTTGGTTCAGGAAACCCGGAAAACTGTGTACCTGATGAATCGAGGAATTTGTACTTGGCATTGTATTTTTGGGAGCTTCTTTCAGGTTGTTTTGAACATGTGGAAATCAACTGACTAAACTGTAAATATAGAGAAAAATAAAAATGCCCTCGGCAAAGGGAAAGTGTTTCAGTCCTTAAGAGACTGGATCCCCCTGCAGCCGAGAAAGGCTAAATTCATTCTTAAGGTGCCTCTGAGTTTTCTTTCCACTGATCCACATGAACCCACACACCAGTGCCGCGACCTCCTGAACAGCTTACTTCTGATTACACTTGTGTTGTTCAAATGTCCTTGATAGCCTCCGCTGTCCTGGATCTAGCTCTGTAGACCAGGCTGGCCTTGAACTCACAGAGACCCACCTGCCTCTGTCTCCTGAGTGCTGGGATTAAAGGCATGCGCCACCACTGCCTGGCTGTCTTTAATGTTATAATTCATGTTGCATTTTGCATATCTCCAGGTGCCTGGCCTCATAACGAACCACCAGCCTCTAACAGTGGTGGGATATCAGCTCTTTCCCAACCCTGCCATTGATTAAAGAGAACTAAGAATCACGAGAAAAGTCTACAAATTGTGCAACTTTGCCAAGAACCTTAGAAAACACCCACCCCAGGCAAGGAATCTGGGGAACAGGGGCAGGAGTGGGGTGTAAGATGATGCGCTCAGCAGCCTAATTAATAAAAGTGGACTAGGAATTGGAGATGGAACAACCTGTTAAAAGAGAAGCTATAACAAGTCTAAAACCAGTGACTCATTTAGCTGTGCTAGGGTCACTAGCTGATGCAGCTGTAATGCAGCCTGTGTTCCTTTCTGCTGGAACATGCTAGAAGAAATTGTGCTAACAGATCTTTCCCTGAAATACAGCCTTCCTCTCTCTTGCAAGGAAGGACCTAGTCTATTTGTAACAGTCAGTCCTGGTAAGAAACTGATGGAATACAAACCAGGTCACCAAGGACAGACACAAAGAGACAATTCATAAAGCCATCAGCAAAATTAGAAAAAATAGCCAGGAATGGTGTGGTGCCCAGGGCTGCCATTATCAGGGACTCATTACCATCCCTGGATCTAAAGGGACGTGGGAATCTACTGGTTGCTAGAACCCAAGGAAATAGCATTTGAAGGTGGTAGAGTTTTCTAATAGGAAGAGCTGTGTGGCCTTTGGTCCTTTGGTCCTTTTTGGTCCTTTGGTCCAGGCTGCAGCAGCCAGCAGGGAAATAAAGACCCTGTCACTCCCCCTGGTGGTGCCTCCTGTTGGTCAAATCTAAGTCAGAGGGTACCGATGATCCTGAAGTATATGAATCAGGATGGAGGACAGAGGGCAGATGAAGGGAGCAAATGTGCCCACACGTTGGCCCGCTCAGCAGGCCTGTCTACTTGCCTGGACCACATGGAGGCTTCCATCTGGGATTAACCCATGGCAATGATGAGAAAGGGGTTGGGGCATTTGAGGGGTTATCTCCAACTGGCTGTGCCCCTCAGTGCAGGCAGGCTGACTTCTTAATTACCTGCACATCCCCCAACAACTGTCTACCCTGGGTCCTGTCCTGTTACCACATGATGGTGTCTATAAGAGGAAATATTTCATTTGTGATGTTGTATCTTCCCATGCTAACACAGTCTCAATTTTTAGTGGAAATTACTGTGAAACTAAAGCTTCATTTTTTTAAATTTATTTTGCAGCAGTGGGGATTGAACCAAAAGCCTCACACTTGCTGACCAAGTGTTCTACCACAGGCTAGATTCCCAGACATCCTTTTGCTTTTTATTTTGAGATAGACGTCTCACTAAGTTGCCCGGGCTGGTCCTGAACTTAAGATCCTCCTGCCTTAGCCTTTCCTGAGTGGCTAGTGCCGCCATGCCTGACTCAAAACTAGAGGTTATTCATAAAAAATCTATGTTTTTCATTTTTCAAATTTATTTTGCAGCAGTGGGGATTGAACTGCTCATCAGCTCCTAGTGCCAAGCTTAAGGGGATGTTTCCTAATGCAAGGTTGAAAGCAAACTGCTCATTCAGTAAGTACGAGCAGAGGGAATGTCTGAATGAATGCTGCTCATTCTGTATAAACTGAAGGGATGCAAGAGTGAACACTGCTCAGTCTGTATGAACGGAGGGGACGTCAGTGTGAGTGCTGCTCAGTCTGTATGAACCAAGGGTACATCAGTGTGAATGCTGCTCAGTCTGTATAAACTAAAGGATGTCAGTGTGAACACTACTCATTCTGTGTGAACCAAGGGACATCAGTGTGAACTTTGGTCATTCAATATGAACTGAAGGGATGTCAATATGAAGGACTGAAAATTTTACCATGTCCTCTGCACCTTAATAAAGAACTGTCATGGCTCCTCATGCATAAATTCTAGCCTCTCTGAAATACATCTCCAGTCAGCTCTGTCTTTCCTCATTTCCCTCCATATTAACACTCTGTCTTTCACTGTCCCCTGTCCATGCCCTGGCCCTTCCTTCTCTGTGACCCTGTTCATCTCTGTCTAAAACATGCTTTTATTTTTTTTCGAATTCTACTACCAAAATTCCATGGCCAAAAACTTTGCAGCAGGTTTATTTTTTAATAACCACAAACTGGAGACAATGCCCACCATTGGGGAAATGACTAACCGAATGGTAACAAATCCATACTCAGCAACAAAGAATATGCACCATGGAATCAAGGAACAATGTAGATAAAGTCCAAAATCTTACATTGAGTGTTGAGTAAAGAAGTCATATCTTAAAAAGAGGAGTGCATACTGTACAGCTTTACTTAGGAAAACTTGGAAAATGTAAGCTGAGTTATGGTATCAGAAAGATCATAGATTGCTTCAGTGAGGGTACAACAGAGAAGAGATGACCAGGAGGTTCAGGGGTCTTTGGGGGACATGAATATGTTAGTTGATTGTGATGCTTTCATTGGTGTGTATATTCGTAAACCCATAAAATTGAATGTCATAACTATGGGAAGTTTATTGTGTACCAACTGTACCTCAAAGATTATATATATCAAAGAAGCTCAAATCAGCCATGATTTGTAACAATTATTGCAGCAATTTAATAAAAGTTATGATGTATGAGATACTAAGGTCCCCCAAGAATCCAACGAAAAGCACAAATAAGCCAGTGGAAAATGGGTACAGAGCACAGAGAGGTAACACTTGATACAAATGATAAATAAGCTTGACTAAAGTTCTTCTGCCTCAACAGAATGTAAAAATGCACTCAATTTACTGAGGAGCTATGACAAGTCTAGTGATCATCCACCAGGAATCATCCTTCAGACAGAAGATGCTCTCATGAACGTCATAGCCACACCCCAGCATCCCAGCCACATTCCGGCATCCAGTCACACCTTAGCATCCTCACCACACTCCAGTTCTTCCACCCTCATCCCTCTGACTTTAGCATCCCAGGTGCTACCTGGAGTGTCAGGGCACCAGATGCTACACGTGCAGCTGAAGCCCCATTCCACACATATGCATGTCCTTGAACTGTGTCCTCTCTCCTCAGTCGTTAACTGGAATATTTGCATATCCCATCCATTACATTTAAATTACTCTAGCCCAGGAAAAAAAAGGGCTGTTCTAATCCTGGGCCAGCACAGAGCTCTGATGGGACTGATCGCTCTGCTTTCCCTTACGTGAGCAGCATACCTAGCCTTCTCCCACAACGCACATTCCTGCAGGCTTGCAGGCTGAGCCTGCCTCCTCAGCCCAACCATGACTTCCCACCCTGCACCCAGAGTCATATTCCACTGCAGTTCAGCAAAGCTCTTCCAAACACATTCTTACTCCCTTCTAACAAGCATCCTAAGCTGCAGTGAGGCTCTCTCTCAGAAACATAAGATGATGTCATCATCTGTACCTTGATGATCCCTTTTGGGAATGCACAGGAGCTGAGTCTTGCAGCGGGATCCCCGGCCTGGAGGCTGAGTTCATCACCAAGGCACCAGAAGCCTCCTGCCTCTGCCCTCCGCTGCACACAGGCAACCCACCCAGTCTGTCACTCAGAGCTGCAGACCAACTGAACTCCCTCAGGGATTTCCTCTCCTAAGCCTCTGTCTGGCTGATGTTTGCCCATAGCAGACCAAAACACTCAGCCTCCCGAGTTAGGCAGAGCCTAGAGATAGGGAGGGCAAGCTGAGGGAGAGCCCAGCCTGGGGAGAAAAACCAAAGAGGTAGGGGGTGTGGGGGCACGAGGAAGAGAAGCAAGAGCAGCTACAGAAAAGGCAGGACAAAGAGAGAAAAACTGGGAAACCCCAGGACACACAAAGCATGTACTTTGTATACTGATGTGAGCAAGTCCCTGCTGGGTGGGGAATAAAGATTTCTCTAGAAAGCAAATAACGCCACCCATGAAAAGGAAACGATCCTGTCAATCTATCTTCACCTTCGCCTGTGAATCCCTCCATCCACCCAGCCTCCTCCTCCTCACTGAGAGCTTGCAAAGGGACTCTGAAGAGAGCCACGGCTGACCTTCTCTCCCAGCAGGCCCTGAAAAGGCCCCAAGGCAGAAGCTGCTCATGCTTGACCCTGTAGCCCCGAAGCCACACAGACGTGTAACTCAGGCTTCAGCTTCAAGAAGGGCCAATGCTTTTGCTTTATGGATGTAGGTAGCCATTAGGGCCCCAGGAGACACGATAGCTTGTTATAAATTGAATATTAAAGGTCCCCACAGGCTCATGGTTTGGATGTGTAGCCCCCAGTTGGGGCCACTATTTAGGAAGGCTATGGCCACTCTAAGAGGTAAGGCCTAGTAGAGGAAGTTGGTCATGGAGGGCAGATGCTTGGACGTATATTATCCCAGGTCACTTCCTGGCTTGCTCTCTACTTCCCAGATGAAGTAGTGATTCGCTCTCTTACACCATAGGTCCCTGCCAGGATGCTGTTCTGCCTAAGCATATGGAACCAGGCGATGACCGGCTGAACCCTCTGAAGCAATGAATTCAAATAAAGCCCTCCTGCTTTATGTCATTGGGATCTGGTTCTTTGGACAGAGTGATGGGGGAAACGCGGTGGCCTTCCTGAAGTTCACAGGGAGCTCTGGAATGCCTCGTTCACCGTTTCTGACACAGAGGCTCTGGCGAGGGGCTGGTGGCCCAGCCCAGAAAAGCACCCAGAGGTGAAACCGACACCTGAGCCTAAGCTTCTAGGCCCTCCTCTCCCTCTCTCCCCTGTGGATTCTCCCCTCTCCAGTCTTAGCGCCAGAACCCCCTCGGTGACAAGTGCGGGGGCTGTCCTGAGCCCAGACAGTGGAGCCCTGTTGGGAACGTGCTGTCGAGGAGGCACTGGCTGTCGGATGTCAGTCCTGGGAGAGCTGGAGAGAAAGCCATTTTTCAGGTGAAGATAATTTCGTCCCGACTCTGAAAGGCATTTTATTCAGTTTTGTTTTGTTTTTTTCTTTTGTTTTGGTTTTGGTTTTGTTTTTTCAAAGAACCCTCCACTTTTTAAATCCACAGGACAAAGTGGAAGTCCTAAGTCAGAGAGAGGAAGCGAATGACTCAGAGTGTATCTGTGGGCCAGACCTGCAGAGGCCTGGTTCTCTGTTCCCTGGCTGGCTGCTGCAAATTTCTTCTTCTCTCCATGCTATCACACTATTTTTTTTCTTTACTTCCCTTCAAAAAAAAATGTTATATGATTTTTTGAGACAGGGTTTCTCTGTATAGTTTTGGTGCCTGTCCTAGGACTCTCTCTGTAGCCCAGGCTGGCCTCGAACTCACAGAGATGCGCCTGGCCCTGCCTCCCGAGTGCTGGGATTAAAGGCGTGCGCCACCACCGCCCGGGTGTGAACATTTTTTTTATTGCAGTGTTGCACTCGTGGCCTTATGCATGCTAGGTCAGTACTCTGCCACTGAGCTGGACACCTGGTCCTTTACATTATCACATCTTAAGAAGAAATGTCTACTACAAAGAAAGTTTTAGGCTGATTTTCCCAAAATCTCCCTTCCCTAAGAAAACTTAAGATTCAGGTGTTTGTCCTGGCCCACACTCTTACAGAATGATGAACTCACAAGCACGAGCTGATAGGGGACAACCTAGACTTCTTGCTTCAAACAGACCCCATGGATAGAGCACTCTCAAGTTCATCTAAGGGCCTAAGTCGCGTCCCTACAATGTGGACTCAGAGAGGTTAAGTGACTTGCTGAGCGTCATGCAGCCTGTGAGTATCGGAGCCATTCTTCACGCCCGACGAAGAACGCACCGCATGCCCCCAGAGCCTCTGGTTTGGGTCCCTTCAATCCCAGCTTCGGTAAGCAAAGTCAAAATGGAGGAAGAGCCTCTGGGGGATGACTGGCCCTGCCACAAAAGCTGCCAACTCCAGCCCACATTTCAGGGTTAAGTTTTCCACCGTTCCCGTTGCCATGGCAGTAGGGGCTCTTGTCACCATCTGAAAACCCAGAAGAGGAAAAGAAGAGAGTTCAGCTCTTTGACTCGAGAGCTGACCAGTTCTGCAAGATAAACTCAGTCTGGCCCTTGAATCAGGATTAGAAATTGGAGACAGATAATGGCACTCGTAGGCCCTGGGATCATTAGCTTCTCGCTCCAAGGAGTTCGGCTCACTTTGCAGACATGATCTCATTCTCCTCCACAGGCTCTCTTCGTGAAAGACCAGAGAAGAGACAGGGACGGTCCCCACAGAATCAGCGCAGGCTGGAGACCTCCACCTAAATATCTGAATACCCCTCCAACTGCTGCTTGGCCTAGAAAGTAAATAGGAATTTAACTGGGAATCTTGGTTTGATTCCTCAAATTTACAAGATGGAAAAATAAATAAGCCACAAGGATAGAGTATTAGAGCACAGGGGGCATTTCTGCTTCAGAACCCATCTCCAGCACAGCATCTGGAGGAGCAAACAAGCCCATGAGATTAAGTAAACCGAAGAGATAGACGTCAACACCCTCCTTTAAAGTCACTTGTAGGTATCAGGGCTACCTTCCCTGCTACCAGTGAGGGACAGTTTCCATATACCCAAACAACGCTCCAAGTGGCACTTGTTTAGTGTTTTAATATGAAGCCTTTGGGAAATGACTCCGTCATGGGGTTGCTCATCAATGGGATCAGCACCCTCCTATAAGTGGTCCCTAAACCAGGTGTGGTGAAGTATGCCTGTAATCTGAGCACTTGGGAAGGTAAGGCAGGAGAGTCACAAGTTCCAAGCCAGCCTGGGTTACATAGTAAGGCCCTATCTCTAAATAAGTAGAGTCAAGTAAGGTAACACATACCTAATAATCCCACCGCTTAGAAGGAGAATAGGATCAATGTCATCTTTGGATAATTCAAGGATAGCTTAACAGGGCTACATGAGACCTCATCTCACAAACAAGTAAATAGGGCACTGGAAAGTTGGCTCAGTGGTTAAGAGCACTTGCTCTTGCAGAGAGGATCCAGGTTCAATTCCCAGCACCCACATGGCAGCTCACAACCATCCAGAACTCCAGTTCTAAGGGATCCAATGCCTTCTCTGATCTTGGCTGGGAACCAGGCATGCACATGGTGCCACAGACATATGTGTAGGCAAAACACTCATGTACATAAAATAATAAATCTTTTTTTAATTTAATAAAATAAGTAAATATACAAATAAGAGACTTCAGAAAGCTCATCTGCCCACTTTGCAATGTGAGGACCCAGTAAAAAGCCATCATGTAAGCCAGTGAGCCTTCACCAGACATGGAATCTGCAGGTATTTTTCATCCTCCACGTCCATGATAAACAGGCAAGTACTGTACCTCTGAGCTACATCCCAGGCTGGATACGTCCATGATAAATAAATGGCTATTGCTGTAAGCTGTCTGATTTTCAGTGTTCCAATCCACCAGCCCAAATGGACAGGTACTTGATGACTCCACCACAGATGTAGTGGAAAGAAAAATGCCCATTTGAATCCATTGACCTGGGCTCAAAGCTCAGCTCTTCCTCCACTGGAGAGAGCTATGTGCTTTCAGGCAAGTTAATCAATATCCCCCCCCCATCTTGGGGCTTCCAGACAACCCAGGGTAGCACCTTTCCTTTATGCTTTAATACACCACCAGTACTTGCATTGTGAACACTCTTAGCACTTGGTTCTGCATTCCACAATTCTAGTTCTTAGGACTTAGGAACACGGCTTAAGTCTTATTGGCAGAGAGGCCTGCAGCACATTCCCTAACAGGACCACATATCAACGTCCAGTGTGACTGACCCATGCCACCATGATAGGAAACCACAGAGACCTCATTTCGGCAGTGTGCTATTTAGCAGCTAGTCTTCCAGTCTAGAGATGGGGCCAAGAAGGACAGAGCTGCTTGACCATCTGTGAATCAGCACTCTCCGCCCAAACTGCACAGGAAATTTAATTTGAAATTCCCAATAAGCTCAGCCTCAGGCAGCCTAGAAACAGTCTGGGAATGTAATTCTAGAGCTTCTTAGCCTGATCAGTATACTAAAAAGAAAAAAAAAGGAAGCACAATTGGGTTGGAGAGAAGGCTCAGTGGGTAAGTCAAGTCCCACACAAGCCTGAAGAAGTGAATTCAGGCCCCCAGAACCCATGAAAAGCCAGACATGTTAGCATGTGTCTGTAAACCCCAGTTCTCCTAAGGCAATCTTAGGGGGAGATGGAGACAGGAGGATCTCCAGGAGTTTGCAGGTCAACCAAAGCTGGCTCTTACAACAACAAATGAGATTTTTGCCTCAAACAAGATGGAAGGCAAACCAACTCTAGAAGTTGTCTTCTGACCTCCACATGCACACCAGAGTACACACAAACCTACATACACACACCCATGAATGCCATACACAAAAATAAATAAAACACTTAAACAGAGTAGATACCATCTGATGAGGATTCAACCAAGAATTACACATATCAAGAATAAAGTATGCACGAGTCTTGTGAGAATCCATCCCAAAGTCAGTAGCCGTAAAGGAGCTGACCAACAGTCTAATCTCTGAGGCTATGGTTATTCACACTTAACAAATCCTTCAGAGCCCAACAGGCCTGAGTTAGATCCCTAAGTGGAGCCAGGTGGTAGTGGTGCACGCCTTTAATGCCAACACTTGGGAGGCAGAGGCAAGCGGATCTCTGTGAGTTCAAGGCCAGCCTAGTCTAGAGTGAGTTCTAGGACAGCCAGAGCTACACAGAGAAACCATGTCTCAAAAAACAAACAACATAGAAACAAACAAAATGAAAAAAGATCCCTAAGTGGGGCTTTGGGGATTGGGGCGGGGGTGGATGAGGCTAATGGATTTAGGATGGGGAAGATGTCCAGAGAACATCTATCCTGTCTTCCTAAGGTCCCTATGATAAGACAAAGTATGATTCCACCAAAGTTCTCCTGGAGAACCAATGAGTCCTGTTGGGCTGACTTACAGAGCACGGGTGACCCCAAAGCAGCAGCACCCAAAAGTCTTCACCCAGCATGAATGACAGCTTACTTCTGCACAAGGCTCAGCCTTCCCACCCTACGTACTCTAGCACCTCCCCTAGGCTCGGAGTCAGTTATGGCAAAATTGCATACAAATGGCTCAGAGGAATGGCTGGAATCTCAAGCAAGGATCCAGTGACTATCCACACCCTTGCTTCTGTGCCCTCTGTGACAGTCTTTGAAAGAAGATGCAGCTGACCTAATGAAGATGGCGGCTTTTTTTTGTTTTGTTTTATTATTTTGCTCAGAGTATCTCATTCTACAATAGGAGAGGTAGTGGAAATGTTCTGCAATTGACTATGGTGCAGTCTTGTCCACTTCAGTGATTAGCGGGAAACCTTGGAGAGAAAGGGTGAATTTTAGGCTCTGTAGCTTACACTCTCATTAAAGCTGTTACAGGACTTCTAGGCAGTCTAGTTCTGCCTCATTATTCCAAATGAGGTAACACCTTCCAATGCTGCTGTGGCCACAAAATGGCAATGGCTATGGGAAATGATCATCTGACGGAAGTATTACTGGGCCAGAGAGATGGCTCAGTGGTTAAAGTGCTTGTTACACTGAGTTCAATTCCTCAGAACCCACATAAAGGTAAGAGAGATCTGACTCCACAAAGTGGGAGATACATGGACAAAACTGAGGTCCCCTAAGGAAAGAAAGGGAGTGACTATTTCACAGCTGACTAAGACACAATAAGATTCCTGTCGCAGGGCAGCCTGCCTGTGTGGACATTGTCTGTACCCACCTATGCTAAGACTCACGCCCCCCTGGGGACTAAACACAAACATCACCCCCTGAGAGCTTGGAAGGAAGATCCCTTCATCTAACAGAGGTGGTGGCAATGCCTCCTGAGAGGGATGTGACGATAAGTGGGAGATGAATGGAGAGTCTTCAAAAACTCCTCAGGCTTCTGCAGCTTTCTGAGATCTCCAGCTGGTGCAGAAGGGTGGGAGGATGAACCACTAGCTCTTCCCCACAGCACTGTGGCTATCCGATAAACCAAGAATGTCACTATGAGTATTCCTAGCTTGTTAAATTAGTGGAAGAAGCAAAAAGGACCAAACTCACATTCAGGGACAGCCATCGACCTGACACCACTGTCTGTATCATCCGTGGCAGGCCGGACTTGACAGGCCACAGTGACGGGGAATCAGAAATACTGACTCTGTTCCATCAGAGACTTGGTAGGGGCTGGTTTTAATTATCATTTCCTACTCTACTTAGGTTAATCTCCTGTAAGAATGCCCATTTGTATGTAACGTACGCTCCACTGAGACTTAAAGAAGTGAAGTGACCTGCTCAAGATGACCCAGTTGGTGAAGAATTAGAACTACACCCATGATGGCATTCCATAGATGTATACTGTCTTTACTGAGCATCTTAGAGATCTTTTTCACTGTGACTTAATTGATCCTGAATTCCTACTCAGTAGGGAGCGACATCCCACTGAGTCAAGACATCATGTCAACAAAATTCCTGGCCAATGGTCCATGCATGCTCTTTCAGGAATCTAACTGCCGACCATACACTGGTGTCCATCTATGTTTTCCTTGGGATCCAGCACCAGTCTTTGTGTAGAAAACAAAGATCCTGTGTTCCACAAGGAGAAAAAGCGTGCTTCGACCTAAAAAAACAGGCTAGGTGTGGGGAAAGGGCAGCAAGTCTGCAAAATTCTACCTTCTGCCTGACAGAATAGGGCAGAAAAGGCTGGAGAAAGCAAATGCTTATTCCAAGCCCGAGGGGAAAACCCCAAGGAGTCTGAGTGAGATCGCTGGGTGCTGCGCCTTCGTTTAACACTCCTGTTCCCGACTTGGCACAGTTTGCCAAGGACACAGACTCAAAGATTCAGGACTCCCCAGTGTAAACAGCGACAGGCAGCCTCCAGGGTGCTGTCTTCGGTGCTGAAGTGGCACAGCCTCGCCCCTGGAACAGGCAGATGCAGCGAGGGCATTCCCAAGCTACTCCATGCCCCACTTCCAATTTAGCTTTGGAGTCAGAGCAGTCCTCTGCCTTGGAACTCGGCTGCTGTTTTTCAAAACTGGGGCAAAATCCCTTAAACCCTCTCATTCCTCGACTATCATCATTGAACTCAGCTCCTGAAGACACAGAAAGGAGATGCTTGAAGCTTCAAGGGCTGTATCAGAGCCAGTGAGGTGGCTCACTGGGTAATGGCATCTGCTGTCAAATCTGACACCCTGGGTTTGATTTCCAGAAACCACATGGTGGAAGGAGAGGACCAATTCCCCCAAGTTGTCCTCTGACAGATACAGAGTCACTGCACGCACGTGCGTGTACACACACACACACACACACACACACACACACACACACACACAAATTTAAAAGTCTACCCAAAAAACAAGATTTATACCATCCAATTACCATGCCAGATGACTGGCCATTCACATCCCAAAGATCCACTTTCTATGTCTTCTTTTCCCTCCTGGTGGCTCCTCCAACCCCTTCCTTCAGGGCAACTCCCCTATACCAAGCCTCTTAACCAGCTCATTTTCCAGGGCCACTCTTAGAAGAAAGTCTAGGAGAAGACTTTTATGAAGGCCAACCTCCAGAGAATTGAAAGGGGTGCTGCCATTTGAGACAACAAACAGGAAAAGGTTTCTCAGGGTTTGTAACATCATACCCGTGGGCAGCTTCCTAGTGTCCTACACATGACAGGGCTGGTTACTATCCTCAGTACGACATGTTATGGGAACTATAAAAAGGGAAATACACTTCATTTATTACAAGCCAAGTAAATGATCTTAATGAGAATGAAACACAAAATGCTTGTCTGAAAACACAGAAAACCCATAGATCCTAGTCTGAAAAGATCCCGAATCTAGTTTGGGAGATGAGTAGGGCTTTGCAAACTAACCATCTACATGCCAAGACTCCAGCTAGATTCCCTGAGAGCCTAGAGATGGTCTTGAGGACCTAGGCATGGATCTTGACAAGTTTGTCAGGCTAACGAAAGGGAAAGTTTAAAGTTCAGATCATTGCTATGCATTTGTTGTTTTTGTCTTGAGGTTCGGCGACTAGACCCGCAAGAGCATGTGCATCCTAAACCAGAGTTCAGGAGCTACGGCCCCAGCTCACAGCAGAAGTCTTGAGGTCAGAAGAGCATGCTCCAAGTCCTACTGTGACCCTATTTTGTGTCACTGTCTTTTGCATGGGAAATGGCCCCCACAGGCTTCTGTGTTTGAACACCTGATTTCCCAGTCAGTGGAGATGTGTAGGGGTAGGATCTTTAAGACTGTGGCCTGGGTATCAGAAGCCAGTTGTGGAGTGCAGGCCTTGGAACAGATAGCCACTTCTGGATCTGGTCTGGTGCTCTGCTTCCTGAGCCACCAAGACAATGATTCTCAACCTATCATATCAGATAGTTACATTAGGATTCATAACAGTAACCAAATGACAATTATAAAGTCACACTGAAACGATTTTGTGGTTGGGGATCATGGCAGCATGAGGAACTGTATTAAAGGGTCACAGCATTAGGAAAACTGAGAACCACTGTATGAAGATAGGAGCTGGCCCCCATTGCTGCGGTCTTGGCCATCATGCTAACCCTGCCATGATGGAGCATATCACCTTAAACTGTAAGCCAAAACGAATCCTTTTTCCATGATTGGAAGTTGCTTCTGTCAAGTATTCTATTACAGAGATGGGGGGAAAAAAGAAATGAATACAGTGTGTTCTTAGAATAATCACATTTAACTTCACTTTTCTTATAATGAGAATAATAAGCATATCAGCCTTAGTTACTTTGCAGATATCTTGAGGAGACATGAAAGTTCGATCTACCAATGCAAATTACAGTTAAATGAAGCATTTCTGACTGTCTAGTTGCAATGCCTACACTCGGCTATAAGAGCCGTGAGGGTAGGCTGTGTCCTCCTGACATGCAGCCAATGCTGAGCTCAGGATCGTGTCCCTGGAGACAGGTATCCAGGGCATTTAGATTCCAAAAGAGATCTGCCTTAAGGAAGAAAAAATATACCAAGTTCAACCTCAGGGGGCAGTTCTGTCCAAACTACCCCTAGGGTTCAGGGCTGAGAGTACAAAGGGAAAAGATAGCTTTCACAGGAGGAGTTGGCCCAGCATATTGGCTCCAGATGGGATTTCAGCTGGAAGCATACAGAGGCAGCTGAGCTCAAAGAACACTGAGGTTTTCTGGACCTGCTCTCTGGCTGGCGGATGAACCGCATCAAGGAGAAATGGAGGCCAGGTGGTGTGGACAGAAGGGAAAGAAGACGGGATTTAGAAGAAGCAAGGAAGAGGTCACAATGGAGGGTCACATTCCAAATCTTTCACTTGGGTGGAAATTTGCAGCAAATACATCACCGGATGCCGCTAGATCTTCATGAATTAGAAAAAAATTTTCAGAACAAGGATCATAATAGATTGCTGAGTTGGATGAGACCTTTTCAAATGCCCTGATTCCCCCATCTCCATTTTACAGATGAAAGAATAGCCAAGAGAAATGAAGTTCAGTCGGTAAATGAGTCCCTTGAAGAAACAGAACTGGGATTCAGGTCACCTGATTCTCAGGTCAGTATGTTCCTTACTATCAATAATTGAATGGAGGCCTGGGAGAAACAGTACCATCAGTAAAGGTTTTTTTCTCACTTGTCTTGCAAGTGTAAGGACCTGAAGCCAATTTCCAGAACCTGTTTTTTTTTTGTTTGTTTTTTGTTTTTTGTGGTTTTTTTTGTAGTGGTTTGTTTGTTGTTGTTTTTTAAAGGGGACTTAGAAAGATGGCTAGGTGCTTAAGGGCACAGCTGCTCTGTCAGAGGACCCAGGTTCAGTTCCCAGCACCTACATGGCAGTTCACAACCCTCTGTAACCCCAGTTCCAGAGGATCCACACCCTTTTCTGACCTCTGCAGGCACTGCACACAAGTGGTACACTTTCATATACGCAGGCACTCATGAACATAAAATAAAAATAATAAACAAAAATATTTTAGAAGGGTGGGGATTGTGGCATGCAGTTGTAATCCAAGATCTGATGAGGCAGAGACAGATGGGTTCCTAGGGTTTGCTGGCTGTTGTGTAAAAGGATTTTTCTTGGGGAGACAAAACACACACCTCTACTCGCCCCAGATAGGGAGCTCATGACAGACCAAAATTGGATGCCACCAAAGTCCAACTTGGTGCACCAATGAATTTTATTGGAGTCACTCACAGGAGTATGGGTGAGGGGTTCCCTGTGGGAGCAGAAATAACTCAAAGACATTTCATCATCCAAACCTACCCCAACAGGGGTTACAGTTCACAAAAACTAGGAACCTGGAGCACACAGCCTACAGGCAACTCAACACATTGGGGAGTGTCCTTCCTAAGTGACTCTGGCCTAAACCTTTTTCAGGCAGCTCAACTAGTTTCTGCTCAGAGTCTTCTTTACATCTTGGCTTCTCTGAGAGTGACTGTCACCCCCTTTACTGCTTACTCTGAGGGGGGGGGGCTAGTGAATCTAGTCCATTTCAGGAACTTCCTGAAGCTACTTTGAGTTATCTTACTGCTTAACGAGCTTCACTGAAAAACGGAATTATTTCAGTCTCACAGGAAACTGCTGCACAGCACTGGCCAGTTAGCTTTGCATACTTGATTAATTCCAGTCCAATGAGTGACTTCATTAAAAAAAAAAAAAAAAAGTGAATAGAATCCAAGGAACAAAAGCTGAAGTTCTCCTCTGGTCTCCTCCACATACGTAGTACATAGAGTGCACATACATGCACCCACACATACACACACAAAAATAGGAACAACTGAATGGAGGTAATAGTGATGCTACGGTAGCAGCTAAGCACAACACTGCAGAAACTTAAGGAGTGAAAAGTTTTGGGTTTTTCCCCCCATTTCCGTTCGTGTAAGTCACAATATGAATACCACATGGGTTGGGTTCTCTGCAACACAGCCTGATGGGGAGACTTGCACACTGGAAAGTTGTAGGTGAGTACCTTTGGGGCAACATCTGGGTTGCCATGGTCACAGTGGAGGCTTTAGATAAAGCTTCCATTACATACAGCTGTTGTAATTCTAGCTCTTGGGAGGCTGAGGCAAGAGGATCCTGAACTCAAGCTGTAAGGAAACTGTGTAAAGAGATTTTACCTGAGAGGGGGCGAGAAAGAGGAGGAGGTACCTCGCACTGACATCATTCAATGTGGGGTGAAGCTTCAGGTGAGGCATCTCTCTTTAAACAAGAGCAATTCCTAAAGAATTCAGAGGCTGGGGCTCAACCGACAAGCACCGGAAGCTGGGAGAATAGAAGCTTTGGACCAAACGGAACCCTCAGCAACCCACCACAGCACAGCATCACCCTTGGTGGTCCAGGTTTGGGATGGGAGGGGCCACAGCCTTTTGCCACCTGATCATTCAAGGAGTCATCCACCTTTCAACCAGCTCTTATCTCAGGTTCTAAAGGTTTTCTGAACCCAGAAAAATCTGCAGAGAACAGTGATGTCATGCCCGGCTCCTCTCTGTGTGTGTGTCGTATGGGGTGAGCAGCAGAGTCATCTTAGGAAACATGTCCTGTGTCATATTGTTCTGCTTTGTTTTTTGTTTTTTTGTTTTATTTGTTTTGGGGGGTTGTTTTGTTGTTGTTGTTTTAGTTTTGCTTGTTTGTTTGTCTTCGTCTTAGTTGGGTTTATTTTGTTAAGATGGGATCTCTCTGGCTATCCAGAAATTCCATACATATTCCAGGCTGGCCTCAAAGTCATGTCCTTCTACCTCAGCCTCCCAAGTGCTAGAATGATAGGCATGCACCACCCCACTGAGACTTTTAGTCACCATTTGTGACTGTTCTGTCCCTCCCAAAGTCAACCCATTCCTCATCGCCACAGAAGAAAAAGAATGGAACTTTTCAGACCCAGGGAATGACTTCTGGGTATTCAGTTCTAAATGCCAGAACTATTCGAATAATTCCGGCTCTCTACAACCTCAGCTCAATGCAGAAGTGCTTTTCATTCTTCCCAGTGATGACCTATGGCTTTCTCTTGAACAGAGGGACCGTTCCTGATTACCTCTGACTGCTTCCTCTGTTATTCCCAGAGCAACTGAGAACGGCCCCTATCCAGAGCATCACCCGGGCGGGTCTTGGTTGAGCCACTATTTTGAAAGGGATGATTCTCTCTGGGGTAAGCTTGGCTTCAGGAAGATTCCCAGGTACAAGAGACTCAACGAGCACACGTCACCCAGCTCCCAGACTGTAGGAGATTCTTCCTCTGGGGCCTTCAACCCACAGAATGAGGAGTTGTCACCACGTTCAAGATGTTTCTAACAGTCATGCAGGGTTCTCAGTGCAGCTCGTGAAGCCATGTGATCCACCTACTCAGCCCTGGGCTCCAGTAATAAACTAGAGACAACCCATTTGTTATTCTTGTGAGCCCTCGTGAGACTGAGTCACCCTTTCTAGTGTCTATGATTACACAAGATTCTGGATTTTATTTGATCATATTCAGACACATGCCCAGGATTCTTTTTTAAAAAGCTTTTTATTTTATTTTTAATTACATGCATATTTATGTGTGTGGGAAAGCTGAAAAGCGTAGCACAAGCTTGTAATCCTAAAATTCTTGAGAAGGTAGAGACAGGAGGATTCTTGAGTTCATTGTCCAGCCAGCTTACCCAAATTAGTGAATTCCAGGCCAGTGAGAGATTCTGTCTCAAAAAATAAGGTGGTTGGCCCCAAAGAATGACAGCCAAAATTGTACTCTGGCCTCAACAATCACATGCACACACAGCTTACACATGTGAACACTTGGACACACACACACATATACACAAAACAAACTCATTTTGAATGTATGTTTTTAAATTATTTTTAGATTTATTTAAGATGTATGAATGTTTTGCCTGCATGTATGTATGTGCACCATGTATGTGCCTGGTGCCCTGGTAGTCAGAAGAAAGCCTGTGATCCCCTAGAACTGCAGTTATGGGTTGTGAGTCACAATGTGGGTGCTGGGAGTTGAACCTGGATCCTCCAAAAGAACAAGAGCTCTAAACCACTGAGCCATCTCCCCAGTCCCTTGACTGTTTATTATGAATTGAGATTTTAACTGATAGTGTAAGTGCATTGTATGATTTATATAAATGCATGTACATTGGGGATGCACACTCAAATTTTTACTGATGGAGAACCTAGTTAAAAAGGCAAGCTGTGGGGCTGTGGAGATAGCTTGGTGAATAAGGTGTTTGCCAACAGAAATGTGAGAACCGCAATTCAGATGCTCAGACCACATAAAAGCTGGGCAAGAGTGGCAGCCTCCTGTAATCTCAGCACAGGGGATCCCTGGGACAAGCTTACTGGCTAGACTGACTGGAACTGGCAAGCTCCAGGTTCAGGGAGAGATCCTGCCTCAATAGATAAAGTAGAAAGCAATCAAGGAAGCCACCTAACAACAATTTCAGGCCTACACACACACACACACACACACACCATGCACACATGTTGGAAGAAGACAAGCTGTTGTCATAAGCCACATAAATGAATCTTCATGATCACCCTGTGGTACTGTTTTTTAGAAAAGAAAATGGAAACTCAGGAAGACAAAGATCCCCAAAAACCATAAGCTGCAGGATGTATGGAGAAATGAGGACCAGCCAGCTATAAAACTTAAGTGAGCAATTCAGAAAGATACCTGGAAACTAAAAGGCAAATTCCAGACTGATCACTACTGAGTCATGAGCTCTGCCCCCGTTCTATTCCCAGAAGATCATGTCAGGAAAGCTCGCCCCAAAGCACCACTCACCCCATCAGACTGAAAGATGTTGCCTGGATCCTAAGAGTGAAAACATCACCCCTGGAGAAAAAAGCCAGGCACAAGTCATAGGACATTCTAAAGATGCTACCATCATCAGCACCAACAAACACACACGTCACCTTCATGAGCAGGTCTGAAATGGGAAGCAAGCCCCCAATCCCAGTTTAACTCCGGCTGCACAAAGGGTCTGATCCTAGCAAAGACTAAGGCATTTCAAATCTGTGACTTTGTAGGTTGCAGTGTTTAAAAATAAACATACCCCCACCCTGCGTGTGCTACACACACACACACACACACACACACACACACACACACACACACACACACACACACCAATACATAATGGGGAGAACTAGTCATTGGAAGAACGGAAACCTATTTCTCACTCTGCAGCGATCCAGTCTGCCTCCCCCAGCTCAGAAATGTGCTGTGCTCAGCGTTTCTGTGCGGATGCTGCATCCCTGGTTAGAATAAGGAAGGCAGCAGCGGCTGCAGCAGCAGCAACAGTAGCAGCCACAGCACAGGCTCCAGGGGGTGGGAATCAGATTGCACCATTTCTACCTCTTTGGCGACAGAAGCTCCAAGTGACAAGGAGGGTGAGAATGTAGTCCAGAGGCTGCTGGGCTATGTCACTCTGAAGGTGGTGAGTAGCATGCTATTCACTGGGGCATCAGCGGAGTAAAAATTCTGGGTCCTGATGGAGGGTGTGTGTGTGTGTGTGTGTGTGTGTGTGTGTGTGTGTGTGTGTGTGTGTGTGTGTGTGTCTGTGATGGAGCACATGGATGGGCACTTACATTTTCATGGCGCAGAAATACATATGTATCTGTGAATGCAGTAAATAAATAGGACACAGTGTTTCTGAGCAAGAGACTCAGAGCAGTCGTCGTGTGTTCTGAGGTTCAGAGAGATGAACCCCTAAGATTCCAGAGCTACTAAGGGACCGGTCTAGAACCTAGAGTCCTGATCCCCAGCTCAAGATTCTTATATTCTACATAGGGATATGATAGCTGCCCTTGGGCCAAGTGACTCATACTCCTGGGCATGAAACTAAAGACTGCAGCCGCAATGTGAATGTCACTGGGACACATTTCCCGGTTTGCAGTGAACATAGAAAACTATTTTAGACTAACTGCAACTTGAGACACAGCCTGTGTTGGCAATAAATCGCCCAGCCCTTGTGGCCACCTCCTCCATGGAGGTTATTCTCTGGGTCACAATCCCAAATACTTCCAGCATCTGGGAATCTTCCTAGCAAGTGAGCTGTAGCTGGGGCTCAAGCCCTGGCCATATCAACAACTTCCCCCACTCGGCCATAGACTGCATGTTTGCCGAATGCCAACCATGTACCAGGCACGATGTAAGTCACCCTCCGGTTTCTGTTTTGTTTTATCTTATAGTCATACCCGGGATCTCTCACATGCTGACTGAGATACACTCAACAACCCCAATGCTCACATTCAATATCTCAAGGCTCGGCACAGCATCCCGAGGCCTTACTACCCTGTTGTCCGAACTTGACAAGTCAGGAAGACTGAGGCTGGGTAAGGTTTAAAAGTGTGATCTGGTTAAGACTTTTTTCAAATTCCTATTTTCCTTAAGAATCATAGTTTGTTTGTTTGTTTTTTTTAAAAAAAAGTTATTTTCTATGATTCCCTCAACCAGTATGATCTTTGCCTCTAAAATGAAAGAGAATATTCTCTCCTTAATGAAAAGTCATTATCTATATAGCTCTGTGGTTCAAACGTGCAAACAGAGCAGAATGCTCAAAACTTTGACTCTCCGTTAGCCAACACATATGCCATGGGGGGAGGGGGATCCTCCAGTCTGTCTCATATTTTTCTGGTTGTTTCAAGTTAACATGATGAGATCTTTTCCAGAAACTTGACCACATCTATCAGCCAGGTCTAGAGCTGTGGGAGCTAGATAAGTTCTTCCCCTTCCCAGTGCCTCCATCTTTTCTCATTGATAAACTGACGACTCAGACTAAGTGATTTCTCTCCTCCCTCTGAGCCCTGAAATTGCATTCACTCCTTTCTCCTTAATCAAGCACGTCTCGTGTTCCCTGGGCACGCCAGATGCACTGTTGATGCTGGGAGGGCGTTTCTCCAAACCTGGAGATGTTATTTGCCGGCAGTTCCTGTCAAGCCCTCTCCATGCCACCACGCATCTTCAGTCATGGCTTCCTAACGCATAGAGCTACGAGACTTCCTCTGTGCCCTGTCTCCACACTGAGAGGTCTGCGTTCCCCTCTCTTGCTCTTTCCTAGAGTAGCACTGAGTGTGTGCTCACTAAGCCACAGTGCCAGGCACAGTGCTAAGCAGCTTTCACGCATGACGTCATTTAACCCCAACAATAATTCTATTCAGTAGATAATATGATTAGCCCGGCTTACCGATGAAGAAACTGGCAACTTGTCCAAAATGGCATGGTTGAAAAATAATGGGGACGGAGATCCTGTTTGGGAGGATGATGAAAGCTTCTGGAAATGGATAGAAGTGATGATTGAATGACATTGGAAACGTATTTAATGCTACGATTTTAAATGGTGTGGGGCATGGTGGCTCATGTGGGAGGCCGAGGTAGGAAGGCTGCCACAAGTTCAAAGCCAGCCTGGGCCAGCCTGAACTGCAGAGTGAGACCCTGTCTCAAAATGAAACAAAATAAAAGGCTAAAATGCTAAATTCATGTTACACATTTTTTTTTTACCACAATAAAAGGAAAAGAGTAGGATCAGGGATAGAGCTCAGTTGGTAGAATATCTGTCTAGTACTCAGGAAGCCCTGGGTTCAATCCCCAGCACCACATAAAACTAGGCATGGAGGCATGTGTCTGAAATCTCATCGATAAGAGGTGGAGGCAAAAGAATCAGAAGTCCAAAGTCATCCTTGGCTATATATTGAGGCCAGCCTGCGCTACATGAGATTTGTCTCAAAAAAAAAATTTTAAAAAAAGAAAGAAAAGGGGAAAGAAGGAAGAAGAGAAAGGAAGGAGAAGAGAGAAAAGAGAGGAAGAGAAAGAGAGAGAGAGCATAAGCCACCTAGACAGGGGTGGAGGAGGGAGGGACGGAGGGAAGGAGAGAGGAAGGTCAAAAGTAAGCACCACGTCTCATCTATTGCTACAAACAAATAGGACTCAGAAATGGAGCTGATGAGTCTGACTAAATTATATCTGTTGTCAAATAACTAGATGTGTATAACATTGTATCTTGATATTTGTCTGAGACTTTTTTGTAGCTAGAACATGATCAAGGTTTTATAGGAAATGTCACAGGGATTTTTCTAATAATGAATAAGAGGGTTTCTAAACCTGTGTGTTAAAGTAAGATGTGTGCGTGCGTGCGTGCGTGCGTGCGTGCGTGCGTGCGTGCGTGTGTGTGTGTGTGTGTGTGTGTGTGTGTGAGAGAGAGAGAGAGGGGGGGGGGCAGACACACACACACACACACACACACACACAGAAGGAGAGAGAGAAAGAGAATCTCATGTAGCCCAGTCTGGCTTCATACTTGTGTGTAGCCAAGGATGACATTAATTGGATCTTGCCTCTACTTTCCCAGTGATGGATTATAGATGTACACCATCACACCCAGTATATGGGGTGCTGGATATTGAACCTGGGGTCTCACGCGTGTTAGACAAGCACTATACAACTGAGCTACATCCCCGGCCCTTTAAAAGAGGTTGTCACATTGTTACATTGTTCCAAGATTGCATAACCTTTCTAAGTTATTGGCTTTTGATGTCCAAGAAAAGGGAACTCAAAATCTCTGTTTTGTGTTCCCGGTTTTTTCCCTATTACTTCTCTTTGTTGATGTTGTTTCGTTGGCATTTGTGATTTTTGGTTGGTTGGTTGGTTTGTTTGTTTGTTTGTTTGTTTGTTTTGTTTAGTTGTTTTTGTTTTTTGCTTTTCTACTTTGGAGCTCAGTTTCTAGGAGCAAACAATTTTAGAACTATTGTTCTACTCAGTTTTCTCCCTCTATTGGTTGTTATGTAAACTCCATCTATATCAATACTTCTAGTCTTCCAGGCTGCTTTATTCTGACATTAACAGTAATTGCCAGTTTTTGTTTGGTTGAAATTTGGCTCCTTGCAAGGTGTGGTGGCATACACCTTTAATCCCAGCACTTGATTGGGGGGAGCGGGGCAGAGGCAGACGGATCTCTGTGAGTTTGAGGCCGGCTGGGTCTACAAAGTGAGTTCCATGACAGCCGAGGCTGTTACACAGAGAAACCCTGTCTCAAAAAACAAACAAGCAAAGAAATTTAGCTCTCATTCTCTCACCCTTTGCATTTTATGTTTTTATATGTTTCTTACAAACAACACATAGGTAGATTTTACTACAACTCCAGCTAGATCTATCTCCTTCGAGCTCTGCAATATGATTCAATGAAAAGAAGACTTTTTTGTTTGTTTTCTTTCATTTTTCAAGACAAGGTTTCTCTGTGTAACAGCCCTGGCTGTCCTGGAACTAGCTTTGAAAACCAGGCTAGCCTCAAACTCACAGAGGTCTACCTACCTCTGCCTCCCAGAAAGAACACTCTTAAAGCCTGCCCATAGGTTTTAGGGACTCATTTCCAGGAGATTTTCTGGTTTTCTCATTGAAGGACCTCTGTGAGCATGTTCTTCACATACCCCTTACAGCACGTTAAAAAAAAAAAAAAAAAAAAAAAAAAAAAAAAACGAGTCCTCTCTCTCAGTCTGCATCACTCCGTCACATCTGGTAAGCTTTGAATGGTGCCTTGCCTCTCCCAGACATCCCCCCAAAATTCACAGCCCCAGCCAGCCTCTTTAGTGTGTGCTCTTGTGCTGGTCATGCTAGGTTATTGTGCCAGCAGCGAATTGTGCACCAAGGCATGTCCTCGAAAACAGACCTAGAATTGAAGCTTGAGTCTCCAACAGAAGGAATGCCTTAGATCCCTGCAGATGTTGCTACAGTTATCCTCCTTCATCCCAGAAATGTTGGTAAACTACTCCGGCCTTCAGCCAAGACGAAGCCAAAGAAACCCTGGTGGTGTTTACCAGTAGCTTCCTTCCCTGGTCTTCCTTTCCTCCTTCTGTGGCCCCAAAGCGGGAGCCATCAGGCATGGCAGCCAGACGTTTTGCCACTGAACTACATATCCCCCACTTTGGGTCCTTCTTTCCTTTTCTTTCTTTTTTTTTTCTTTTGTCCTTCCTAGATAAATCAGCGAGCATTTACTGAGCACTTGCTATAACATATTTTATATTTTGTCATTTTATCTTGACGATTCTATCGTAAGGGTATAAGTATTATTCTCCCTAAAAGGGACCTCTGAAAGTTGGAGGTTCTAACGAAGCTAGGCTGTGGATTAATTTAAAAAAAAAAAAAAAGCAAGTGAGCAAGAACTCCCAATATATAATGAGATAAATTTAAAAGGGGGCACTAGAGAGATGCTCCAGTGGTTAAGAGAACTGGCTGCTCTTGCAGAGGACCTAGGTTTGATTTCCAGCACCCACATGGTGGCTCACAACCATCTGTAACTCCAGTTCCAGGGGAGATTCAGTGCTCTATTCTGGCCTGGAGAGCATCGCTTGCACAGGGTACACTTACATACATGCAGGCAAAATGTGCTTACACACAAAATAATAAAATAAAAATTAAAAAAAAAAAAAACAAATCTTATTCCCTCTTTCCTCAGCTGGCCCCTTCTCTGGCCTGGAGGGCACTGCGTGCACATGGTATACTTACATTCACATCAGCAAAAGATATGCACTAAATAATAAACTAAAAATTATAAAAAGAGCATCAGACACCCCCCCCCACCCCCCACCCCTCCACCCCGTCTCCTCAACTAACGCCTTCTCTGGCCTCCCACAGTCAGGCAGCCCTCTCGACTTTGGTTTCCAGCCACCTAACAAATAACTGTGGCAAGGAAGGTACTTCAGTCCTCAGAGCCTCACCTCACCACTGCAAACCTCCCCCTAGTCCCTGAACAGCATGCACGGAACAGTCCAAGACCATGATCAGCTGAGGCGGCACTCTCGCTCACCTCTCCAAACTCCAGATCTGCGAGCTTTCTGAAAGCCTCAAGAGCTGACCTCTGTCCCCAAAAATCAGGGCATCGACTGCTGTGCAGCTCGGTCCCGTCCTGTCCCCCGCCCCCTGTCCCCAAAAGTCAGGGCATCGACTGCTGTGCAGCTCCGTCTCCCTGAGTACTTTGTGGTGCTTGTTCAGTCTCCGGGGCTCCTATGAGGAACACCATGAAGTGTTCTGACTCTACCTCTGCTGGGAAGCCCAGAGGCAGGGACCACACAGTGTGGCCTGGGGACAAAGTTCATTTGCTGGCTGGCTGTCTTGGAAGAGTGAGGTATGACGGGAGCTGTGGACCTCTGGGCACATCTTTGTTCATCTTCTTTATGTACTTATCTCTTCTGACTTTATTTATTTGTATGTGTGTGCACTTGCACACATGCCCCACAGCCCCCACATGGAGGTCATAAGGGTTGCTCTCAGGTTGCCAGGCTTGGTGGCAGCGTCTCTACCCATCGGGCCATCCCTCTGTCCCCTGGTTCATCCTTTAAAGAGAACGCAGGAAGGTGGTGAAGAACTCACAGGTTATTACTCAGTAGAATTACTTGGTCCAACCATCATCTCCATGCTTCTTCACATGGAAAACCAGATGGAACTGTAATGTCTCACCCAGCTCCCAGGCCCACCGCTGTTCTATAAGGCCACCAGCCACGGGGGCGGGGAGAAGACAAGGACCCAGACCCAGCTGGCACCTTCCCATCAGCGCATCCCCTCTCTCCTCCCAGCATCTATCACTTACCTGCCCAGGAGTTCCCAAGATGTTCACTGATGTCAAGGCCTTTTAAAGCTTCCTTGAAGAGAACGAACAGCAGGAGGTACCAGTTGCTGAGCTGAGAGCCTGAGTTCAAGCAGTGCTGATGAGGGATCAGGAGAGAGCCTCACAGAGTGGGGACAGAGAAGAAAACAAAAAGGTCAGAGTGCCAGGCAAGTGGAAGGTAGCCTAGCCGCTAGTTACCTGTGAAGGAGGGACTAAGCCTCTGAAAGGGAAAATGACTGACCCAAGACCACAGCCAAACCTAGAACATGAACCCAGGCTCCTACCTCCCTGTCCAGAAATCTCACACCACAAGGCCGCATGAAGATATGCAGGCTTCTTTATTAGGCAGGAAAGGATCTTGGTAAAATTGTGACTGCTGCTTTATTGTGGCAAAGAATTTAATTAACTGCCACAGTTCTTGTCCCGGGCAGTGAATAATTTAAATCTTAATGCTGGGGCTGAGTGTGGAGCTCAGTGATAGAGTGTATGCTCAGCATGGGGACCCAAGTTCAGTCTCCAGCACCAAAACAATGAAAATAAAAATACCTGTTAAATAGAGAAACAAATCACGTAAAAAAAAAATCTCTATGTTTTATTTATTAGTTGTGGTCTGTGTGCGTGAGAGGTGGGGTGAGGAGTACCACAGTGCACATGTAGAAGTCAGAGGAGTCTGTTATCTCTTTCTACTGTGGGTTATGGGATAAAACTCAGGCTATCAGGGTTGTGCGGCCTCCCTCCATCTTTCCCCACCCCACCCCCACTTTTTTCTTTATTTCCCCCACCTTTTTTTTTTAAACAATCTGTCGTCCTTCATTTGTATCGGTATTGTTATACATATAATATTAATATATTATATATTATTCATTATATGGCATTGCATATCATACACAGTGTATGGTATCTTACTTATTGTGTGGTATCAGTTCGTGTATCTGACCAGGCACCAAAACACAAGGGATGTGTCTGCCAAACAGGAGACTTGGGGTTACCAGGCCTGTCTTAGGGTAGCCTGACATAAGAGTTCACCCTGGAGGAAGTATGTACCTTGACTGACAGCCTGCCACCCCCAGAATTTCCTATGAGAACTCTACCCTCGAAAGGATGGCTAAATTCTCTGACACCCCTCCCCTTCCCCACCCCAGGTGGTGAAACACTGCGGTGGCCCTTTAGATGCTGTTTAAATGCACAGTGTTATTGTCACTATAGATCATTGGGATCGGCTTTCCGGGTCGTAGGGAGGATGACAGAATGATGCACACCAATTTTTTTTATTATTTAGGATACAGTGTATGTGGTTTATGTTGATTGCCCTGAGTATCATCTCTGGAGCATAACTAACGTCAAAGGGTTGCTAACAATCTACCGTTGCAATACTATTTGCATAGTGTACAACACAGCTTAGCAGAGGGGGGAAAAAACGGTCTTACGTGACATTTCTCATCTGCTGTCGCCTCGCTCTGCTTGCATGCAGCAGGATAAATGCCGTGTTGTTTGGGGTTTTGTTTTGTTTTAATATCAGCATCAAATTACATAACAGCGTTCGCCGTTTGTTCTAGAAGGCTGCAGAATGATGCTATGATGGAGAAAGCAGAATCTTTGGGGCTGGCAGACTCGCATCCCAAAGTCATCTAAAGCACTCTGCAATGTCTCCTCTTTCTAAAATGGGGTTCTCGTGGCTGTGACTGTCGATCGTGTAAGAAAAAGCCCCCAAGTAGCACTGTGTCTGCCTGGGAGTTGCTGTGCGTGGCCTCCTTTGTTTTATGTAGTGTTTACAAATGCCCATCCACTGCACTTTGCAATTCAAGATCGTGAGCAAGCCCACCACCACCTTCCCTACCCTGTACTTTTCTCTACAGTGCTTTGGCCTCCCCGGCAATGTTATATATGCAGATGATCTGTTTGAAGCTGCCAAACACAGAGGGAACACTGATTTTATTTTATGAACAATGGTTAAGTGTCTCTTGAGTGCTGGCTACTGGGAAATAAATATTCTAGATTTCGTCTATTCATTCATTCATTCTAAACAGACTATCCTCCAAAGGACCCCCTCCTCCCTCCTTCCCTGTTCCCTTTTTAATTTCTCTCTCTCTCTCTCTCTCTCTCTCTCTCTCTCTCTCTCTCTCTCTCTCTCTCTCTCTCTCTCTCTCTCTCTCTCTCTCTCTCTCTCTCTCTCTCTCTCTCTCTCTCTCTCTCTCTCCCCCCAGGGGCCTAGCAGTCTTTTTGCCCAATTGGATGTTATTTTTCATTTTCTTCTTGTCACTACCTAATGTCCAAATTTATTTAAATCATCCTCAGACACAGTCCTACAAGATATGAATCACATCTGAGGCGGGCTTTTTTTTCCCTCGAACTTGTCAGCCGTCTCACTTATGATTGACAGGATTTCCACTCCCGTCATCTCTACTAATTCTGCTTCAAATCTGTATATTTAATGAACACACCAATTGGTCCCTCGTTATCAGTCAGAGCCATTTTTTTTCATGGATAATGCACTGATTTTATAATTTATCGTGCATGGTGGCTGCCTCTAAATGAAATTTAGTGAAGGGCTTGTCCGGTTCCTATTAAAACAATATCTGGCACATGAATATGATCATGAGATTCTCCCCATCCCTGTCTCCCCCTTTTGTGCATATGAACAGTTTCATGTTCCTGTTAGACTCCTAAACACAGCAAGGTTTTTCTCACCCAAAAATATGTTGAATTTTATAACTCTGCACAAAGACAAAAAGAAAAACAAGAGATTGCTTACAAAAAAAAAAAAAAAATCCCCAATGCAAACACAATCTGACACATGCTAAAAATTGCCCGAAGCACTGGTGAGTTATAGTTCCTCTCCCGAGGCAGATAATTCATTAGGAAATAGCCTCATGCCCTATGTAGCAATTGAACAAAAATATTTATGTGTGGTACTATCCGATGATAAGGGGAACAGGGTTTCTTTGGGAGGGAGGGGGAGGGGAGGTCTGCAGTAGCTGCCCACCATAAGCATTGCAAATGAATCCTTAGCCTTCATCCTGCAATCTAGGTCAGTATGGAGCAGTGGGACGATGGGATGGCTTTTAAATCTGCTGTAGGCTCCCATCATCTGCTTAGAAGGCACAGGAGGCCCAGTTACACTGGACTGGAACATTCCAAGAGGAACAGAGAGATACTCTCACCTGCTATAGGGACCATTACCTGACTACAGAGTCATCAAAAATAAAGAGGGCCATACCATCAGATGAATTAGATTTAAACACACGCCGACTTTAAGTTTTCCTTGTTCTGCTGTTTAAGACCTGAACAGAATTTGCCAGACAGATTTTTAAAAGGGAGACACTACTCCAGCCTCCAGAATATATGGATTCTTCTTTTAAAAATACAACAGGCTCCTACACCCTGGGTGTGGACAGGCACTTTGTAAATCACCTTCCCGGGTTGCACAAGAAGATAGGAAATACAAGTTTCCTACAACAAGCCATGGTTTGTTTCTCTTTTGCCTTTCTTTTAAAATTAGGGGGTTTGTACACTATGAATAATTCATCAAATAAAGCAGAAACAAAATAAATTGACTGGTAACTGCCACCTGATAAACTAAACTTGTACCCTTGTGAAGGGCCTTATTTTTCCTTCAAAATGAGTATGGAAGGATGCTATTTCCAGAGGCTCAGGCTTAGTGGGTTCTTCCTCAAAACTGCTTGTGCCAGCTTTAATATAATTATTTCCTGGTCATGTTATAGACTTAATTCACTAGGTCGAAGTCTCTGACGCTTTCCCCAGGTTCTCCTCCCCCAACACACATAAGCTGGCTCTGTGTATTTTTCCAAACATGTCCCAAAATACTGCTAAAACTAGAGAAATGTAAGTAGAAACATCTGAATTTCAAAAATCA
Source organism: Peromyscus californicus insignis (assembly GCF_007827085.1). Classification (NCBI taxonomy): domain Eukaryota; kingdom Metazoa; phylum Chordata; class Mammalia; order Rodentia; family Cricetidae; genus Peromyscus; species Peromyscus californicus. Next base: position 59,040,015 of record NW_026294413.1, on the reverse strand, counting down.
GTCTAAGCAAAACACTAAACAAACCAGACAGAACAGACTATCTCTTTTAACTTTTAGTAGATGCTTTTATTTATTTATTTTAATTGCCACACCATACTTGTGTCTATTTATGGGACAGCCTGTAGTAATTCAATATGTATTCACAACGTGCAACTCTCAATTCAGAGTAATTAGTAATTCCAGGTCTTCAAAATTTTATCATTTCTATATGTTGGAAAACCTTCAAAATCTTCTTTTCCAGGTACTTTGAAAATAGCATACATTGCTTTAGACTGTTACCCTAAGCTTTATTTGACAAAAATCATAAGAAAAAAATGTTAAAGTAAAAATATGATATAGGAGAAAATATGTAACAAAAAACTGAAGAGAGCGGGTTTTGCTCTACTACAAAGCAGCCTCATGCTTTCTTCTTTTATATACGTTCAAAAGGAGTCAACTAGCTCTTGGGTTCTATGGTTAGCTATTCCGTCCAAATACACCTCTAAATTTGTTTTTTGCTGTGTTTTGTTTTTGGAAAGCCAAGGTATCTGCAAAAGTATCTGCAGCTATTTCTAAGGATGTGAGCTGACATTCAAAGAAAACAGAAGCACTTCTGAGTCTGCTGAAACTGATATCAAGCTTGCAAGTCTCACTGTAGAATGATCTTCAAAACAATGTTGAATGACTTTAGATGACCAGTTTATAACAACCTCGTCTCCCCACCCACCCCCAACATCACTAAAAAGGCCTGAAGAAAACAACCAGTATCAGATATACAGATAGATAAGTAAAAACAAACTTGGCTTCTTATTTGTCTGAATATTTCACTAGGGATGGAGTTTTGTATTCCAAAACCGGAAGGTGATAGAATAGTCTATTTCAGGACATCTTTAAAAAAAAAAAAAAAGCCATTTAAAAGTACTGCAGAATGTTATTTTGATTTCTGCCACAGGATAAAGGGCTCCTCCTGAACGCAAACAACAAGCAAAGAATGCGCTAGAGGCTCCGCCATCATATTAAAAATTAAACCCGGCTGCATTTCATAATGGGCTGGCTCTCTCTCTCTCTCTCTCTCTCTCTCTCTCTCTCTCTCTCTCTCTCTCTCTCCTCCTTTCCTCTCCTCTCCTCTCCTCTCCTCTCCTCTCCTCTCCTCTCCTCTCCTCTCCTCTCCTCCATTTTCTCTCAGCACAGCCTCCATCCCCTCACCGTGGAAATCGCACTCGGATAGCTGTTCTTCATGGTTAACACTGAGGCATCAGCTGAGGTCAGAACCCTGCTTCTCTGAACAGGGAACCACAAATGTCACTGACACATGCCACGGCTTGGCAAATAATATATTTCTTTCCAGTCTCCTGTCCCTTCCGTTTACCCACCCTCATGCATGTGCTAAGCTGAAGGGCATCTCTCAGTCTTCCTTCTTTCCTTTGGTGGGACCAGCAGGAGGCATGCCATTCACAATGAATTCAAAAGTGCTCCTCTTTTGATTTCTGTTGTCTTTATTTTAACCTCAAGAAGAGAGGGAGATTGAACCCAGTCTTCACCCCGGGCTACTACGCTAATACTTAGGTCATGTCTGAGCTCTCTGGGGAAGCCCTGCTTTATCCCATCCGAGGGGCAATGGTGTCTTTTCAGTGGAGCTGTACAGCTGTCCAGCCATATGGGCCCAAACAGCCCAGTCAATCCGATTTGGGGGAGTTTTACAATGTAATTTCTTAACGTGTTAGTATTTGGGGTGAGTTTGATCAAGCGCATAGACAGCCCTTAAGCCCAAGGGTTTAGGTTTTAAGAAGCCATTACAAATGGCCCAGCATCCGTTCAGACTGGTTAAAAACAGATATGAAATCTGTGGCTGGGGGAGGGGCAAGGACTCCTGACCCCCTGGTTGGAGAAAGTCCCAGGGGTATGCTCTAACTATTAATTCAGCATCAGCTGCCGTATCCCCCCCCCCTTTTTTTTCTCCCTTTCTTTTTTAACCCTGGGCTCATCATTTAAGGCGTTCCCACTCGGGCCTGCAGAGCCTGTTACAAAACCACGTCTCGGCTCCCCCCACCCCACCCCACCACCACCACCACCTGCGCGCGCACGCGCGAGCGCGCACAATCCCCACACCGCAAGATGAGAGAGCCAGAATCCCGCAATGCCGCAAAGGCACAGGAGAACTGCATTGAAACCGTCCTCAAACTAAACAAAACCAGGCCTTTCTGACAATCTAGTGAAAGACCGCAGCCTCCGCGTCCTGTTGGTCTTCAGTCAAAACCGACTGGTCCTCAAGTCACAACCCCATTCTTCCCTGGTACAGGGGTTCAAAACTGTCCGCCAAAGGGATGCTTAATAGACAGATACAATATTCCTAAATCTAAAAACCTTTGTCAAAATGGTGGAAAGTATGGCCAAGTTACCACTAATAGATCTTGTCCACCAGAGAATTGTAATTTGGTCGAGACTGTTATCAGCATGGTCAGGGTTCCCAGAAAGATAGCCTAGTGGTGGCCTTTGCCAACCAGTTACATTTTTTAATTAAAATCTGTCGCAAGGACGTTTTCTAATTCTTATAAAACCCCTCCCAAGATTTTCAATTCTAGAAATTTAAAAAAAAAAAAAAAACTGCTTATTTCCTAAGCCTCTAGCGACACATTGTTGAAGCAAAACGCAAGCAGGGGAGGTTTTGTGACAGCCATTCTTCTGTTGTGGCCCATACGTAACAACTGACAGAAGCAGAAGTGGCCTTGAATCTAAGGGGACATCCTTGTAGCTCCATCCCGGCTAGGTAGGTGCCTCGGCCACAACCCTCTGCACTGGCCATCGGCCGCCGCCACGTTTAGACTGCTTTTAGCTGCCGGAGCTTGCTCTCCCCATGTCTAGATGTCCTGAATCCAACATAGCCCGAGAAACACTTCGTTTTGGTTTTTTGTTGTTGTTGTTTTGTTTTTTGGTTTTTTTTTTTTTCTTTTAAGTCATCAAAGAAAAGCAGGCGTAGGGGTAGGGAAAGCAGATGGGCCAGCGTGTGCGGGTCGGGGCTGCCTCGCGGCTGCCGCAGCAGCCCTTTGGGAAGACAGATTTCGCAGGCGCGGGGGCTGGGGGTGGGGGAAGGTCTTTTGGGTCTGCTCTTATGGGGGCATTCATTCTGGGTCCTTCGTTAAGGCCACAGCTAACTCAGTGCTCTTGGAAAAACAGTCACACAGCCCCACAACTACAACAAAAGGCGCCTCCCCGAAGTGGCTCTCCACGTCCTCAGGACGGGTGGCCGGACGTGGAGACGCACTTTTGTGCCTCTGTAATCTCGGACCTCCATCTGGCCCGGGCGGGCGAGGGCGGGCGGGAGGGCGCGGGCAGGGGAGGGGCGCGCGCACGCAACTAGAGGCGCGAGCACGCGCGCCGCTCTCCTTCACTTTCACCTTGACTGCGGGGGTGGGGGGTGGGGGGGACCAAGAGACTATGGTCCTCCATTCCCCCCCCCTCCGCCATTCGTCTTCCCACCCCCATCACTGTCCTGCCCAGACGCCAGCCTAGGGCGGGGTGAGGAGGAGGCTGCACTGGCGCTCGGGTCGCCGCACCGCCCCACAGCCGCGCGCTCTCCGCAGTGACGGCAACCGCAACCTCAGCAGCACCCAGCTCCATCCTCAGCCGCCTGGCCCGCGCCGCAGCTGCCGGGAACCGGGCGATTCGGGCTGAGGGCGAAGAGCGGAAGACCTGTAGGTGTCCCAGGCCCCCCACGCCATTGGCCGAAGCTCAAGAAACAGCGCGTGGGCTAGACGCGGTGTCGCACCGAGGGGGCGAAGAAGGGAACAAGAGAGCGCGGAGCGATGCAGGCAGGTGTAGGATTGAACCCCCGAGTCCGCCCAGAGGACTCTGGCAGGACCTGGGGCGGCCAGGGTGGCTTCAAGGGATCGGAGGGCTCGGACCACTGCAGATGCGGCGCGTGTGGGCGCGGCGAAAGCGCCCCCTTCTCCTGGGATCTAAACGGATAAACGGAAGCGCGTGTAAGTGTGGGGGTGCGAATCGCCACCTCCGGCCTTGGCTTTCCCGCTCTTGCGAGCACCCCCAGTTCTCACTTTCCCCAAATCCGCATTTTCCTTGGCACAGTCCTCCTGAACACCGAGGAGAGGGAGGTGCCCGGGGGCAGTGAGAGTGACGTGTGCTGGTGCAGAGGGGGTGGGGGGCTGCGGGCCGGGCTCTGTGGACCGACTCCTAATCCTCTTGTTTTCGGAACCGTCAGCAGATGTGGCTTCTCTTAGCTGAATAATCCGTTAAGAGAATAATAATTTTTTAAAAGGACCTCAGCCTCACCCAGCGAGGACAGTGAAGGAGATCAGAGCTTGGTGAGGCTAAAAGAAAAGGCTCTAAATTCTCTGCGTCCCTCTCTCTCTGCCTTCCTCTCTATCCCCTCACCCCCCTCCCCCTCTCTCCTCCCCCTTCTCCCCCATCCCCTGCAATCCGCACTCGACGCGAGTTCACGCGCAGGGCTGGATTTCCAAGCTGCACTGCAACTTCTCAGCGCTTTATTATTATTCATCTGAGGGTGCAGCCTCTGCAACCTTCGCCTCCTGCGCTAGCATCCTTCCCCCCTGGCCGCGGCCACCAGCAGTGCGGTCTCTTCTGCACGCAGGCTCTGGTTCAGTACAGGAGGATTCTGGTTTGGGTTTTTTTTTTCGTTTTGTTTTGTTGTTTTTATTTTTATTTTTTTTAATTCTCGTCAGAGCCATTACCACGATGCCGGGTTTTATCCTTAGCTTTTCCTCCGGCCGGGTGGCACGACCACCAGCGCCTGCTCGCAGCTCTTCCTTTCCCCCACCCAAGACAAGGAAGCGATTGGGGCTTGGCCAGAGAGGCCGCTCCCTGCTTGCGGGGCTGCCTTAGCCTCCGCAACAATCCCGCATTCATCTGCATGTATATGTGTTATTCCCATTCTTTTTTATTCCAGTAGATCCTGCCTTTGGTTTGGACTGGCTGAAACACTACGAACTGCAACCCATGTCTTTTAAAGGAGAACAAAAAGATGAGGATCTTGTGCGGACTCCGGGACAAAGCGTCTTGGGCTCGGTGACAAGGGACGCGCGGAACTCTGGCTCCCGGATTGGAGAGATCAACGCAGCCCAAGGGCACCCCGCAGGGCCTGCGGACCTCTCAGGGTATTCATACTCTATTTTACTGATCTTTGTGGCATGCTTTAAGAGGTCAGTGTTAGGTAGAGACTGTGTCCCCCACCCTCTTAGGTGGATGGGAAGCTAAATGCAGACCCAATTCAGTTGGATACAACTTGTCCTACAAGCCCGTCTGTCTCCCCTTTTTTGAGATGTTAAGAGGGGAATGGGAACCGAAGGCTTAGAAGAGAAGCAGTGAGTGGGAGGCTGCCTGAAAGGCTAAGGCAGTAGGATGGAGGCTTGGCCCGGTGAGGGAGGGCGGTGGGTTAGGAGGTATCTTCCCCACTCTGGTGTATCGGGAATGACAGCGTGGCTGTATGTTGAGAACAGTCTTGAGAAATTGGCATGTACAAGCATAAGGTGACTGGACTTGTGTGTAAACAGAGTGGTGAAGGGCAGAGAGGGAGGGGGATTAAAATAATGTTTTATTGTCCCCATGGGTTTGGGGAATCGCTCCCCCACCCCATCCAGCTACATTATATAGGAGTGACCTTTTAAATCGACGCCCACCCTTTACCCTGTAAAGCCGGTTGACTGGCGTGGGGTGGGGTGGGGTGGGGAGTGTGTAGGGCTGCTGTTTCTCTCTCTCTCTCTCTCTCTCTCTCTCTCTCTCTCTCTCTCTCTCTCTCTCTCTCTGCCCCTCCCTCCCTCCCCCAGTCTCCCTCCTCCCTCGTCTCCTCCTCCCTCTCCCTTCACTCCTCCCTCCCTCTTCTCCCTTCACTCCCCCCCTCCCTCCCTCCCTGCTGCATTTTGCATGAGCTATCTAGGTCATTAGCATTTTAGCGTATGCAAGACTTGACAAGGCTGATGAGGGGCCAGATGGGCCTCGCTCTTATTTATTTATTATTTTTTTTTCTTTTCCTTTTTCCCCTCCACCACTTGGGATCTAAGCGAGAGGACCGCAGCAGGAGAGTTCCGGAAGGCTGATTCCCACAGATCCTGGTGAGGGGCCGCTGCAGCTCAGCCCTGCGGCACGCCCGGTCGGGCTGCACCAGGACTCTACACTCGAGGTAAAGGCGGCGGCAACACGCCCTGCTCAGGCAGCGGTCGCTGGGCTCCTGCTTCCCATCCTTTTCCTAGCCGTCATCTCCCTCCTCCTGGCCCCCCTCACTTTCCTAGGCAAAGCTGAGAGCGAACTGGGTGGGTAGGACTCGCTGCGGTGGGGCGAGGTGGGGTTGATGTTTTTTCATTGTCTGGAGCTGCAGGGGAGGCGAGGCGCGCGGAGAGGGGTGAGGGAGTCGGGGTAATTAACACGGGGGAGGCACCCACCCCTCCGTCTCCCACTTACACCCACACCCCGAACCCCCCCACCCCCTCCCCTTTGCAGGAAAAAGCTTGGAAACGAAAGGATGCGGGAGAACAAAGAGCCTTCGGAGGACGTGGCTGTTATCTCATTGTCTGTGACTGAGGGAGCTGCGGTAGGAAGGATGCGGTGGTCCTTAGCTCATCGCGTTCCCCCACCCCACACCCTCCCCGCTGTCAGTGCGCACGCACACGCGCCGCCAGCTTTTTCTTTCTCATTCCTCGTTTTCTCATTCCATCTTCTCCCATCCCCTCCCTTTCTTTCACCTTTCCTTCCTCCCTCCCTCCCGTACCCCTCCCTCCCCCCTTCCTCCATCCTCCATATCCCCTCCCTCCCTCCCTCCCTCCCTCCCTCCCTCCCTCCCTCTCTCCTTCCTTCCTTCCTTCTTTCCTTCCTTCCTTCCTTCCTCAGGAGAAAGGCCTCTCTCTCCGTGTTCACAGCGGACCTTGATTTAAATGTCCATACAATTAAGGCACGCGGTGAATGCCAAGAATGGGGCTGTCTGAGCACCTTGGGTCCTTGAGGGCCCGCCACGGAAGGATCGACCCAGCCCAACGCCCTGGGCAGATCTCAGCGCTGCAGCTGCAGGCGCCACAGGAGGGGCAGTGAGCTGCTGAATGCCTCACACCGCAGCCTTTAGGGTGGGGATGTGTGCGGCTACCGACAAAGAGGGGCTTGTGCAGATGCAAACAGAATCTAGGAAAGAAACAACCCATTCTGTAACAGAAACACGGATCTGTGTAAGCGGGTGGTAGTAGGAGTGGGAGATAGTCTGGGAGCTGTTGGAGAATGAAGAGTGCGCGTTAGCATCTGGGACCCTGCCCATTGTACAAGGTCGACACCTTACTCCGTATCTCTTTTTGTCCTGGGCTTTCAATTTGCCCTTAAACAAATACTAATAATCTGGTACCCATGCGACGGGCAGACTGCCCCCAGAGCCTGGACTGCAGCTACATTGAATTGTTCTGCTTGGGGTTGGTCGGGTAGTCTTTAGAGGAAGCTGTTTGTCACACTTTGGTGGAGAGCTGTAGGCATTTGACAAGCTTAAGCAGATCTCTGGGATGAAGGCAACCAGCAAATTTGCTCATGAACAGCGCACAGACTCCATCAAAGCTGACAGCTAGCCCACGGCTCCGAGGAGGGCCTCCCAGCGTTCTTAGGGCTCTGACTGAAGTTTCAGGCAAAGATCCAAAACTGCAGGAGAGGCTCAGTACCCCCAAAGGGAGGGCTGCTCCGTTGCTCTTAAAACCAGGACAGAAGGAAAAACAGCATGTGTACAGGTGGGGGTCTGAGGAAAGTCTGTTTTGAAGCGGGCTGTCCAGGAACAGAAAGGGTTAAGCCTCCCTCATCCTGAAGCACCTGCTTCCCAAATCAGCCCCCAGCAGCAGCTGGTCCTGGAGACCCCCGACACAGTTCCATTCCATCTCCATCTCAGTGTTCCCCGCCAACCTTCAGTGGGAGGATGGTGGCCTGGTGACCGACCTAAACTCATTAATTTCCAGGTGGAGAAAACAGAGGAACGGCAGGTCCCAGCAGCAGAGGGAGAGAAAGGAGGCCAAGAGCTGGCCTTCCCACCCAGGAAGCAGGCAGTAGCCCTTCCCCCTGCTGTCCTGCCAGAGGCCTGCCTTTGCAAGGCCAAGCCCATAAAGGATGTTTAGGAGTTTAATCTGATTCTTAACACAGTAATCAGAGTCTAAAAGAGCATCCATTGGAGTTAATAGAGGACTCTTTTCCCCAAAGCCTCTCTGCCTCCTCTAGTCTAGTAAATTAGTATTGGAAGGTATCATGGATCAGTACCTCTCTGGCCTAGTTCCCTCACGAGTATTTATTATTTCTTGAGTATCTACTATGTGTCCATCTTTGTGATGATCTCATCTTAACTGCTAAATTTCATCACAGAAGGGAGTGTTAGAGCTAGCTAGACTGAGGGTAAATGCGCCATACTCTGCCTAGGCTTTCCCAGAACCTTCTCTTCTCTGCAGAAATGAGCCACAGCCTGCTCGCTCTTGCAGGAGGAAAGCTGTAGTGCATACATCATGAGGACCACAGGGGTTTCGATGATTGAGTCCTATAGAGCACGCTAGGCTACCCGGAAGGGAAAGCCTTAGCAATGGCTGTCCTAAGAGATGCCGTAGCCATTGCCTTCAAAATCTACCTCCCTTGAAATGAGAACTGACCCTGTCCTGGGACACTCCCACCCTTTATAAATCTGTTAGAAGACAGTGTACTGTACCATTTTGGGGGTGTGCCCAGTGCCCCCCTCCATGCCCGATGAGATGTTATTTTGCCTTCAAGCAATGGCCTAAGCTGCTGATGGCCCAACCCCTGTACCACAAACGTCCCCATTAGCAATCCTCTGCTCAGTAATTGCTTCCCCATGATTCCTTCAAATGTCCCCTCGTCCTTCACTGCTACTTCATCTTACATAACCTCCAGATGCCTCCCCAAGTAAGGCCCTTTTAGATAGAAACCCAATATGCTTTTGCTCCGAGAGCTCCAACCGCAGGCACCTTCCGTAAGGCCTGCCTGGGATCTGCTGCATAGGATCTGTGCTGGGAGGGCTGCGTTTTTATTTTATTGCTTACAGAAACTCTTGTTCCAGAAGGTATTAGAGTGTGGGAGTGTTCTGGGCTGGCCAGTCTGTGCGTCCCAGTGTGAGTAGGTTGTGTGTCCACCAGGTCTCCTTCCCAGAAGGGCTTTGTGTGTGGGACTCGAATGCCCTTCTCAGCCCAGGTATAATTGCAAGCCCCCTTTCATTTTCACCAAATGAAGAATCAGAGCCAAGGTCAGCCTGAGCTGCCACCTTCCTTCCTCTGCATTTTCTGACCTTTTATGCCCATCAGTCATTACGCAGAGAAGCTGAAGCCTTCTGCTCTCCCAAGGCGTCTCTTGAATTTTCAAGATCACCTCCCCTGCCTATTTGCGCCTTCTAATTACATAGTATGACTAAAATGAAAGGAGACATTCGTGATCGAACCATAGGAGGAGGCTGACATAGTTTGATGACTGAATACGCGTTCTTAGTCCCTTGGGTTTGTTCAGACCCACTATGGTCTCAGTCCCTGTGGCATACAAGCTCTTGTGTCTCTTAAGGAACCCAGTACTTGGAATAGATTTAGGAATGTATCAAAGGACTAATGATTAATATGTTTTTCTCCCCTGCCAGAGACAGCCCAGATCTGTCTCAGTGGAAAGGAATTGATTCTTTAACAGATGCAATGGTAAATTCTATAAATTTCTTCTGTGTGTATGTATGTGTGTGTGTTGGGAGGGGGGGGGTTACACAAGGAACTTTGATCAGATAATTAATGTGTGGGGAGGGGCATGTCCCCAGTGCCTCCGTGCACACATATTAAGCCATAGATTTTCTCACACAACCATATCCATCGATAATGTGGAAGGCACTTGGCCACAAAAGAAAGTGCGCCCATCCACACCACCTTTATAAGGAAATTTCCTCTCCCACTGTTGAACTTATGTAACACCCACCCCCATCGGAACCTTAGAGTGCCGTCTGGGGGCAGCTGCAGAAATCCTGCCTGGGACAGATGGAGCCTCCCCTTCCTCAGCTACTCTGTGGGTGGTTTTTGAGCCCATGAGTCAACATGGGCAGACTGTAGTGTGTGCTGGTGGTGTGTGTGTGTGTGAGGCTTGGCGGGCTGATTCACAATGATGAAGGATATTAACAGCTGAGAAGTGTGGTACCTAATAAAGATTTTTTTTTCTTTCGAGACCCATCTATTATTCTTTCATTGGGTATTTTTTTTGCCAAGTCCTAGCCAAATTGATTCAAGTTTTTAATATTTAATTGTATCAAACAAGCAAACATGGTACAAAAAAAAAAAAAAAAAAAAAAAAGACTTGAAGCTGAATTTGTTGGAAGCAGTCTTTGTGCCTAGAGATTTGAAGTACCAAATTTAGGTGGAGTCGGGGCAGCAGGCTTCAGGGAGAACAGGGAGAACAAGGAATGTTCCAGGTCCCAGGGGAAGCATCAGCAATTGTCTCTAGCCAGGTTCATCTTTTCTCGGTCTCTTTTGTCTTAAAGAGGGTCTGCCAGGGGTCACAGCCACAGAAGCCCCCAAATAAATTCCAGGGTCACTAGGAGATTTCACTGGGGCCGAGAATCCTTTTAAATTCAAACCAAATTTGTTGGTTGCTTAAACATATGTGAAAATTGCCAGACCTGGGGCCTGGGAGGTGAGATGAGTGCATTTTGAGGCTTTGTGCCGAGTTTTCAAGGTGGCCTGCTTTGTGAGCCGCCAATATGCCGCTCTGTGGTAGCCAAGCCCAGGCTGGATGCTGCAGCCCAGGCCACCAGACTTTTCCAGAGCAGATTTGCTTCCTTCTCTTCCGCTCCGGGAGCATCACACATGGACTTGAACCAGCACTAATTTCGTCTTTTTTCTGTGCTCCAGAGTTTTCTGTGAGTCTCTTCCTCATCATGCAGATTTGGAATATGGGAGATTTGTTTGTTTTAAACACTGAGCTGATCTGAAGTTCACACAGAAATGAGTTTATTTCAACCCAGCTCTGAGATGCACTCCAAGTCGAAATCCTAAATTCCACTGGGGCCAACCCATTGCAAGGGCCATCCCTGAGCCCCCATATTTTTTTTTCTGGCTTCAACTCACCTCCATCCCGCCCCCCCCCAATTTCACTCTGGAGCCAGTCCACCCTACGGGTGGTTACAAAGTCCAGCAGAAGATCAGGGAACCGGTCAAGCTGGGCAGAGTGGGTACACCTTCAAAGGATAGGCCACGGCAATCCCAAGGCCCCAGCCCAGAGCTGCAGGCCTTGCCCAACACTACTCCTTTACAATGGGCCCCTCTCTGAGACTTGTGGATAGCACTATCCAGCAACCCAGAAAAGGCTCTTAGAGTGCAAGATTGGCTAGTGGTTATGCTTGGAGGCGGGTGTAGTCAAGGGGAGGAAGGGGAGGACCCTACTAGGGAAAGCCACTTTGTGGTCAGTTGCTAGCACCAGCAGGGCACCCAGGAGGGGAGAGTGGCATCTTCCCAGACTGCCCTTTCCACAACCCCACCCCCTATCCTGCACCAGCCTGGGTGTACAAGGTGACGGGACCAAAATGGAGGCATCTTCCCCCACATCCTCATACCCCCTTACACAATCCACAAAAATCCTGCACCCCAAGAACACATTCCCTAGGTGGTGCTAGACCCAGACTGGCCGGTGGGATGGAGCTGCTGAACTGAGTCAGCCAGGGAAGAGAAAAACCTGGTCTAGTCTTCCCAAACCTTGCTTCCCTGCACAGCCATTACAGGGACAGAACAAGGTCTCTGTTTATACAAAGAAAGAAATACCTAACGTTCCTCATTTGTTGGGCCTACCTGGGCTCAGTTAATGAGGTAAGCAGCTCTCCCAGGGGCCAACAAGCCAAATAACTGAAATAATCTTCAGACCTTGGATTCAAGGACTTACATGAGCCCCTTGGCCCAAGGTCATATGTCAGGCCTAGAAGGCAACGGTCTCAGGCTGGGCCTGCAAAAGCTTACCCATGGGCAGGAAAGTGGCCCTGGGGTTCACAGGGGGCTCCTCCTCAGTCCCCTCCCACAAGTGCAAAGATTCATGTGGCAATATTTATTCCCATTTAATTGAGACACTATTTTAATTTCAGATTGCTTGGGTTTAAGGCCCAGTGGGCTTTTCTGCAGCTCTTTTCCCTAGTGCTTCTATGGAAACTAATTGCTGCTAATATCCAATTTTGTCATTATTATTTGTTAACCAATTACAGATCCCATAGCCCAGGCTTTGCTGTTCCCTGCTTTTGCTGGTTCCTGTGGTTCTGCCTGGCTATGTCTTCCCTCGGCCCTCTCTCCTGCCCACGAAGCAGTGAGCACAGACATTCTGTCTGTCTGTCTGTCCCAGCCTGGCTGTCAGGGTGGGGGCTTGGAGGGTGTGCTTCATGGCTTTTTACCCCATTGAGGGAAATTTCTTTCTTTCTTTCTTTTTTTTTTTTTTTGTTGTTGTTATTTGTTTGTTTTTTCAAGACAAGGTTTCTCTGTGTAGCCCTGGCTGTCCTGGAATTTGCTCTGTAGACCAGGCTGGCCTCAAACTCAGAGATCTGCCTGCCTCTGCCTCTGCTGGGCTTAAAGGTGTACACCACCACTGCCTGGCTGTGATTTTCATTTTTTTTTTTTTTTAAGAAATTTAAGCCAAATTTGATGGTACACCTTAATCCCAGTACTCAGGAGGCAGAGGCAGGCAAATCTTTGAGTTCAGGGTTATCCTGATCTACATAGCAAGTTCCTGATCACCCAGGGCTACACAGAGAGAGACTCAATCTAAAATACATTTTTTGAGAGAGAGAGAGTCTATTATGTAGCTCTAGCTGTCCTAGGAACTTGATATGTAGCCCAGGCTGGACTTGAACTCCCAGAGTTCCACATGCCTCTGCCTCCTGAGTGCTGGGATTGAAAGGGTACCACCATGCTTGGCTAAAACTTAAAAGGAAATTTAGAGCCAGATATGGTGGTATACACCTATAATCCCAGAATTTAGACGATGAGGGAGGAAGAGATCAGAGATTCAGTGCTATGACGTATCCAGTTCAAGACCAGTCTGAGCTGCACGAGACCCCGTCTCAAAGGGGGAAAAAGTCAGATCTTTAAGCCTTCCCCACTGTCTTTCACTATGTAGCCCAAGCTGAACTCAAGCTCCAAATCCTCCTGCCTCAGCCTCCCAAATGCTGGGATTGTAGGCATAGGCCACCACCCTTGGCTCTGAAGCCTTTTGTTTGTTTGTTTGTTTGTTTGTTTGGAAACAGGGTTTCTCTGTGTAACAATACTGGCTGTCCTGGAACTCACGCTGTAGCCCAGGCTGGCCTCAAACTCACAGAGATCCGCCTGGCTCTGCCTCCCGAGTGCTGGAAATAAAGGCGTACGCCACCACCATGGCCCAGCCTACTAAAGTAGTATTTTCACACCGAATGAAGGGAAGGTATAGCCTGACATGGTGACACATGCTTGTGGTACCAGCACTCAAGAGGCTGAGGCAGGGGGATTGTGAGCTCAAGGATAGCCTCCTGAGCTACATAGTTCGACTCTGTCTTTAAAAAAAAAAAAAAAAAAAGAAGAAGAAGCGGGATTGGGGGGAAAGTACCTCTAGACTCAGGTTTCCCCCCACCCCACTTCCCTTCTTAGTTTCCCAGTATCCCTAGCTACCTCTGACTGATCCAAAGCCACACTGCAGACATCACAACACCACAGATTTAGAATGCCCTAAGAACATCACTGGACATCCAGGGAGGGAGGGGAGTATGGGAAAGGAGAAGTCAGTATGTTCAGAGATGAGGAGGACAGCCTCCCTCCCTCACTCCCTCACTCCAGTCCCCACTGATACCCTGGACACCCTTTCATCACAGGATCCTGCTTCAGGGAGCCGATGTATGTGAGGGTCCAAAGTCCGCTTCTGCTTTGTCATCTTTGAGAGATGCGTGCTCATGGGCTCACGGGAGGAAGCAGGCACTTCCCAGCATTCTCTGAAAACAGGAAAAGGAAAGTAGGATCCCTAAGGTCAGCAGATTTCTCCTTTGTCTGCCTCCCTCCCTCGTCCCCCATTTGGAAACAACACTCTCCTTGCCAGCAAGTACCCTTCCACATCTCCCTGGAAGCCTCCCTCCCAGGCCACCTGGAGGACTCAGCTTTTCTGAGGCAGCTGGCTGGAAGCTTCCACTGCCTGGGAATCCTATGATCAGATTTTTCATAGTGGGGGGAGTGGGTGGCGAGTGTTGTGGAGGGGGGAGCTGGGACATTGTGAAGAAGGTCCCTTACACATAAGGCCCAATAAATACCACCCAAATTGGATGAGAGTAAAGGAGCAGCAGCTGTACGCCTTTTCCTGCAGAAAGGCTGCAATTATGCACAGGGCCTCTCAGGCAGAGTCTACATAGAATGGTCTCTTAGGGTGTGAAAGACTTCAAAAGCATTCTGGAGCCAGGCGCATAGTTCAGCAGGTAAAGCCCCCAGCACCTCCCCACCCCTGTCACCCCTAAACCTGAATTTAATCCCTAGAGTCTACATGATGGAGGGAGAAAAAGAAACCACACATACAGACACACACACACTTTTTTTTTGTTTTTTGTTTTTTGTTTTTCGAGACAAGAGTTTCACTGTGTAGTCCTGGCTGTCCTGGAACTCATTCTGTAGACCAGGCTGCCCTCTAACTCACAGAGATCCACCTGCCTCTGCCTCCAGAGTGCTGGCATTAAAGATGTACACCACCACTGCCCAGCATTTTGTTGTTGTTTTGTTTTGTTTTGGATTTCTGGTTCATCCATGTCCTCAGCCTGTCTCAGCTCGGTCATGTGTGTAGAGTTGTGTTGTCAAACACTCTGCGCACAGTAAGGAGACTACATGCTGTCTTCCCTCTGTCCCAGGAGGAATTGCTAAGAGGATAAGTCATCTTTCCCACCCTTTCCTCTTCCCTAGGAGCAGTGGTCCTTCTGTTCAAATCCCACTGGTTCATATCTCATGAAAGGCCTTCCCCACTGGAGCCTGTCTTCTAAAAACAAATATCAACAATAAACTTCTGGACCCTATTCCCCTCCCCAAGCCCCTTCAAAACATGTATGTCCTTCCTGTTCAAGAAGTGTGAGGAGGTGCTGGAGTGGTGGTTAAGATTGGTTTGATTCCCAGCACCCACATGGTGTCTCGCAACCATCTATAACTCCAGTTCCAGAAGATCCAACACCCTCTCTTCTGGCCTCTGTGGACACAGGCACACATATAGTACACAGATATACATACAAGCAGAGCACTCATACAGATAAAAAAAAAATAGCATTTATAAGAAATGTTGGAAGGAAGGAAGACTCTTGCACAAGGAAGCACTTGCAGAGGACCTGAGTTCAATTCCCATCACCCACATAGTGACTAACAACCACCTGTAATCCCCATTCCTGGGATCCAATTCTCTGGCCTCCATGAGCACTGCACATATGTGGTGCATGTATATGCATGTAAGGCAAAATACTCATAAAATAAAAATCATCTTTTAAAAAGTTACTACACAAAATGATTGTTTCCTCACGGCATCTTCATCCAAACATGTGATTATAATTTGTCCCTAATCATCTCCCTCTTCCACTGCCCTCCCCCATGTTAGGTGTTCACAGTCACCCGAAGTCTTTGACAGGCAGTTAGGAGCCCCCAGGCCCTTAACAGAAACTCCTATGATTTTGACTCCATGCAGGTGGATTCTCCTCTAGACTAAGGATGCCATGACTTCAAGGGTGTAAGGCTAGCCCTTTCCTGTTCTTTTGCATAACTGTGAATTCTGTTTGTATTACCTCCATGAAGCATATATAATTAACAATAAACAGAAGACAATGTGACTCGGAAAGCCTGCTTCACCCTACCAGCCCAAGGCAGGCCCTGAGTAGTTGGGGAGAATTCAACTCTGCACGTGGCCCTGTTGGCTTGGCTCCTTCTCTTCTCAGCTAGCACCTTTGCTGAACCTGAGGCCCTTTGCCTACCTGACTGCCAAGCAGAACAGGTCCACCCTACTCAGCAAGGCCCGACCCAGGAGCAATTCTTTCTTTCTTTCTTTGTTCTGAGACAGGGTTTCTCTGCACAGTCCTGGCTTTCCTGGAACTTGCTCTGTAGACCAGGCTGGCCTCCAACTCACAGAGATCTCTGCCTGCGTCTGCCTCCTGAGGGCTGGGATTAAAGGCTGGTGCCACCACCACCACCATCACCACCACCGACCTCCAGGAACAATTCTTTAGCTCAAGAAGCAGAGCACACTGGGATTTTGTAGTGAGTGTAAGAGGCTAGCAGAGTGACTGGCATCCCAGCTCCCCACCAGCCTCTTAGAAAACTTTGCCCTGGAAAGAATCACTTGTCTCTTCCCCATCCCATCTTCCCCTCTAGCAGGGGTTCCGGCAGCCTGGAGTGGAATATCCACCAATGGCAATTGGCCAGCATGGGAGATGGCAGTGCTGGGTCTGCAGCCAGCCTGTCCTGAGCCCCCGCCTGTCAGGCCTGTCGGATCCAATTTCTGAGTCACTCTTCACACTGTTGACTAAGATCCATCCAAGGCAGCATTCGGGCACAGCTAGGAAAATGACTTAATGTGATCCCAGGGCCTCTTGGAAACCTATTAGGAATGCCCTTCCTTCCTTTTTTTTTTTTTTTTTTTTTTTTTAGCTCCCAAGTTATTAAGAAGCAAAGACCTGCAAAGCAATGTAAAATCCTGGGCCACATGACGTCTCCTGGAAGTTCTAAGTGCCTAGACTTTGTGGAGGGCACCATCCAAACATCTTGTTTTTCAAATGATTTTATGTAGACCAGGCTAGCCTCAGATGCACAGAGATCCACCAGTCTCTTCCACCCAAGTGCTGGGATTAAAGGCGTGTGCCACCATACCCTGCCAAAGAGATACCAATGCTGTTTCCACCTGGTTTCAAACCGGGGGCACCTTTCACTTTTGAGGCAAACATGATAACCACCAATACACTACAGAAACTCCCTCTTTTCTTTTCTTTCTTTTTTTTTTTGTTTTTTGTTTTTTGTTTGTTTGTTTGTTTGCTTGCTTGCTTGAGACAGGATCTAACAAAATTTTCCAAGCTGGCTTTGAAACTCACTCTATAGCCAAGGCTGGCTTTAAACTTGTGATCTTCCTGCTTCTCAGCTTCCTGAGTAACTAGGATTACAGGCCCTGATGAGGCCTGAAATATTGACTGTGTCTTCAGGTCCTGAATTCAAGTCTCTGTATACTTCAGCATCCAAAATTAGCTTATGATAAAAGCTGGAGTGGGGTGTGTGTGTGTGTGTGTGTGTGCATATATGCATGTATATCTGTATGTATCTATGTGTGTGTGCATGTATGCATGTGTATCTGTATGTATCTATGTGTGTGTGGCATGTATGCATGTATACCTGTATGGATCTATGTGTGTGTGTATGCATGTATGCATGTGTATCTGTATGTATCTAAGTGTGTATGTGCATGTATGCATGTGTATCTGTATGTATCTAAGTGTGTGTGTGTGTGTGTGTGTGTGTGTGTTAGCAACTACATAGCATGGGCTGCTCTGAATACACTGTACTGCTCCATCTCACTGCACTGCTTTTATCCCTAGCCAGTCACCAAAATGTTCTTCTCTCCTTCATAAAAGAAGAACCAGAAATTAAAAAGAGCAGCAGGTATCACCAGACTCTCCTCTCCCATGGACCCCTTGTCAGTGAACAATCAGGGACCTGAAGAAAGTTCCCATGGGGAGCCCTTGCTCCCATGTGTCACTAATTCTGGCTTGAAGCCCCTCCCCCACCTCTTCTCCTCCCACCCCCCATCCCGCATGCAAGGTATCAATCTAATGCCCCTCCCATACCTTCTGTTTTCCATTGTCTTGGCTAATAAAGGTCCCAGATCTGAAAATCTCTGAGACCCTAACCCTAATCCAATTAAACTCTGCTAAAGCAACCAGACTAGGGAAAGACAAAGAGGTGGCAAGGTTAATAGCAGACAAAGCCTCCTCTGACAAGCTAAATTAGCCTTGCCCACCTCGGGAGAAACATTGAAAG
Source organism: Peromyscus californicus insignis (assembly GCF_007827085.1). Taxonomy (NCBI): domain Eukaryota; kingdom Metazoa; phylum Chordata; class Mammalia; order Rodentia; family Cricetidae; genus Peromyscus; species Peromyscus californicus. Next base: position 59,022,049 of record NW_026294413.1, on the reverse strand, counting down.
TCGAGTACTGAGGGTACCGCCTGCCGGTGATTGACATTTGCTCAAAATTCTTAGGAGCTGCGCCCCCTCCCCCCAAGCCCATGTTCAATGTTAACCTGTAAAGGAAGAGGAGTAAGTACTACAGGGAGAGGAGTGTGGGGATGGGAGGGTGACTCTCCATCTGCCTTGGCTCCTTTCCCAGGAGAGAAGGGTGGGACTGTTCCACAGAGGAGCTGGATTCCAGGGTGAGAAAGGAAGCAGAAGGGAAAACTGCCACACCTGACCTTGGGAGACCAAAACAGGGAACAGCCTAGACAGGGGGACCAAAATGGGGAGAACCTAGACAGGGGGACCAAAATGGGGAGCAGCCTAGACAGACAGGGGGACCAAAATGGGGAGCGGCCTAGACAGGGGGACCAAAATGGGGAGAGCCTAGACAGGGGGACCAAAATGGGGAGCAGCCTAGACAGGGGGACCAAAATGGGGAGAACCTAGACAGGGGGACCAAAATGGGGAGCAGCCTAGACAGGGGGACCAAAATGGGGAGAACCTAGACAGGGGGACCAAAATGGGGAGCAGCCTAGACAGGGGGACCAAAATGGGGAGCAGCCTTGACAGGGGGACCAAAATGGGGAGCAGCCTTGACAGGGGGACCAAAATGGGGAGAACCTAGACAGGGGGACCAAAATGGGGAGCAGCCTAGACAGGGGGACCAAAATGGGAAGCAGCCTAGACAGGGGGACCAAAATGGGGAGCTGCCTAAAGACCTTCCGGATTTATATTTTTCTGTGACTAAATCAGCAGGTGAGTGTGTTCCAATGCCACAGTATCCAACACTAGGAAAGCACTATCTCCACAACAACTTTGAGTGCTTCGACATGATGGGAGGGTTGGGATCTTCCTCAACAGCCTTTGGTGAGATTGGTTTACCATGAGCAAAAGTAGAAGGCTTATAATACCAGACTGGGGGTACAGAATTCATATGTAGAATGCACAAGGCCTGGATTTCACCCCCAGCACCAAGTAAAACTGAGCGTGGTGGCATTCTCTGAAATAATCAGCCCTTGAGAGGTAGAGGCAGGAGGATCATAAATTCAAGGTCATCCTTGGGTAAATAGTGAGTCTGAGGCCAAAGAGAGCAAAACAAAGAGAAGAGCTTGCAATGTGCGCGTACGGTGTGTGTTGTGTGAGCTTGTTGGTAGATGTCAGTGTGGAATTCAGTCAAGGGACCAAACATCAGTGGCACAGTCAAGGCAGGAAGCTAGATATTGGGTTCAGAGCAAGGACAGAACAGTGGCGTGGATCTCACCTTTTAAGGGACTTAGAACACAACAAAGGTAAGACAATAAAATGGCTAAGCATGTGCTAGAAAGAGATAACTGACACAGACAGTCTTTAAAAGGTCATGTGGTCTCAGAACTATTAAATGACACAGTCTCTTTGGAAACCAGTATATGGTGGCTTCTCAGAAAGTTCAACACAGAATTATCACATGACCTAGAAATCCCAGTGCTGGGTATTTACCCAAAAGGGAAGCAGAAACTCCAGCAGACAGTACTAAACCTACGTTTACCCCAGCAATATTCTTAAACAGAGTGCAGAAGCAGCCCAGTACCCATCATTAGATAAATAGATGAGGGACTGGAGGGATGGCTCAGTGGTTAGGAGCACTAAAGTACCCATCATTAGATAGATGAGGGACTGGAGGGATGGCTCAGTGGTTAGGAGCACTTGCTGCTTTTTAGAGGACCTGGGTTCAGTTCTCGGCACCCATGTCAGGCTGCTCACAATTGATGGTAACCCCAGCTTCTGGGGATCTGATGCTCTCTTCTGGTATCCAGGGCACCTGTACATTTATTTGTGCATGAACACACACACACACACACACACACACACACACACACAGAGAGAGAGAGAGAGAGAGAGAGAGAGAGAGAGAGAGAGAGAGAGAGAGAGAGAATAAGTAAATGAAAGAAATCTTAGGTAAATATGTGAACAAATGTGATAAATATATACAACTTTCAGAGAGAAGGAAATTCTTTAATTTTTTTGTTTTTTTTCTCTTTCTTTCATTTTGTTGTTTTGTTTGAGACAGGGTTTCTCCCTGTAGCCCTGGCTGTCTTGGAACCTATTTTATAGACCAGGCTTGGATTAAAGGTGTGCACCACCACCACCACCACCACCACCACCACCACCACCACCACCACCGCTACCACCCAGCCTTTAATTCTTTTTTTAAAAGATATTTTTGGTATTATTTTTAATTATGTGTACATGTGTGTGTCTATGTGTGGATACATGCACATGGGTGTAGATGCCCATGGAGGACAGTAGATAGATAGAGTTGGATCCCCTGGAACTGGAGTTACAGAAGGTTATGAACCACCCAGCATGGGACACGGAAACTGAACTCCTGTTTTCACAAAAGCAATAGTCACTCTTAATTGATGAGACATCTCTTCAACCCAGAGAAGGAAATCCTAATTATAATATGTGCTAGGAACATGAATGGATTTTGAGATGATTATGCTGGGTGAAATAAGCCGAAAGAGACAAAGACTGCATTGTTCTAGTTATGTGAAAGATCTAAAGGATTTCTGCAGAGACAGAAAGTAGACAGGGTGTCTTAGTCATTGCTCTATGGTTGGGAAGAGACACAATGACCATGGCAACTCTTATAAAGAAAAGCATTTAATTAGGGCTTGCTTACAGTTTCAGGGGTTTAGTCCATTGTCATCATGATGGGGAGCATGGCAGCATACAGGCAGGCATGGTGCTGGAGACGGAGCTACATCCAGCTCCAAAGGCAGCAGGAAGAGAGAGTGAGCCACCGGGCCTGGCTTGGACTTTTGAAACCTTAAAACCCACTCCCAGTGACACACTTCCTCCAACAAGGTCACACCTCCAAATCCTTTCAAATAGTGCCATTCCCTAAGCATTTAAATATATGAACCTGTGAAGGCCATTGTTATTCAAACCACCACACAGGGGTTGTTTGGGGTTATGGTAAGGCAATGAACAAAGTCAGAGTTTAACAGGATGAGAACATTCTGGAAGTGGTAGAGACAATTGCCTGAAAATATGAATGTACTAAATGCCACTGAACTACATGGTTAAATGTGGTCAAGATGGTAACTTTCCTGTAAAGTGTAGCTTGTCATAATTTTTAAACACTTACGGAAGAGAAACACTGAACTGGGCCTGAATGAGTTTCAATGTGTCAAGAAGAGGAGGGCAGACATTAGCGCTGGAGAAGGCCAGAGGGATGGGAGCAAAAAGTTGGGAAGCTTCCATGAGTTGGCCCACTATGTGGTTTGAGTTTCCTCCAACACAAGGTTCAGGAAAATGGTTGGCTATGGTGGCATACACCTTTAATTTCAGTGTTTGGGAAACCAGCAGGTAGCTCTCTGAGGCCAGTCTGATCTACATAGAGAGTTCCAGGCCAACCCGGGCTACACAGTGAGACTCTGTCTCAAAGATTTTCAGAAGGATCCAGGCAGGCAGCTGTTGAACTTAGGCAGTGGTGGACCTTGAAAGAGGGACTAAAGAGTTTGGCCTCATCCTCTTAGCTGGACACCCAGCATTTCCACAGTGTCCCAAAGGACACTAGTTGTCTTAGAGTTTCTATTGCTGTGAGGAGACACCAATGACCACAGTAATTCTTGTAAAAGAAAACATTTAATTAGGGTGGCTTACAGTTTCAGTCCATTTTCATCATGGTGGGACATGGTGGCATGCAGGCAGACATGGAGCTGAAAGTTCTACATCTTGATCTGCAGACAACAGGAGGTGAACGGTGACACTGGGTGTAGCTGGAGCATAGGAGTCCTCAAAGCCCACTCCCACAGTGACACACTTCCTCCAACAAGACCATACCTCCTAATATTGTCACTCTCTTTGGGGGCCATTTTCTTTCAAACCACCACACTAGTTCTAAGAGATACTCTGCAAACAGGGCATCATACAGAATAAGTTTAACAAAGGCAAACCAGCCCTCACTGAGGGTTCTTCACAGTGAACATCTGCTTATCACAGATAAGTGCTGTGGATGATTGATTGATAAATAAAACATTTGATTGGCCAGTAGCCAGGCAGGAGGTATAGGCAAGACTAGCAGAGAGGAGAATTGAGAGGAGCATCATGTAAAGGCAGCAGGTAAAGCCACAAAACACATGGCGACATATAGATTAACAGAAATGAGCTAAGTATAAGAGTAAGAGCTAGACAATGGTAGGCCTGAGCTAATGGCCGAGCAGTTTAAATAATATAAGCATCTGTATATTTATTTTATAAGTGGGCTACAGGACTGCCGGGGATTGGCGGGACCTGGAGAGAAAAACTCTAGCTACAGATAAGCCCAGGCATGAAGAAACCTGCCCTGTTTTGCTTAAATTAATATTGCCCTAAATTACAATACCTATTAGTACCTGCCATTGTGACAAACACCTCTCTAGAGAAAGGGGGCTGTTGGATAGGTTTTGTTTTGTTGTTAAAGTTTTATGTATATGAGTGTTTGCCTTTATGTATGTATGGACAGATGGATGCCATGTGCATGAAGTGCCTACTGAGGCCAGAAGAGGATACTGATCCCCTGGAACTGAAGTTATAGATTGTTATGAGCAGACATGTGGGTGCTAGTAATGGAACCCTGGGTCCTCTGAAAAAGTAGCCAGTGCTCTTAACTGCTGACCCATCTCTCCAGCCCCTAGATATGTTTTAAAAAATAACATTTGTAGCAGGAATCTTAAAAGTTCTTATTAATAAAATCAAACCTGAGCCAGGTATTGGGGTGAACTGGAAGATCAGAGAACCAGAACAAGCCACAGCTACCTCACCTCGCCAGATCCTCAGCTGGTCTTGTTTCCTCAGACTGGAGGCCTCTGAGTCCTCATCAAGAATGGGTCTCAGCTGAACTGCTGCTCAAAAGCCTGAAAGCTTAACCAGCCAATGTTTCTAGTTCCTGGTCCTTACAGCTTATATATCTTTCTGCCTTCTACCATCACTCCCTGGGATTAAAGGCTCGATTTCTGGGATTAAAGATGTGAGTCACCATGCTTGGCTGTATCCTTGAACACATGGATTTCTGCCTAGCTCTGCCTCCCAAGTGCTGGGATTAAAGGTGTGTGCTACCACTGCCTATCCTCTATGTTTAATATTGTGGCTGTTTTGTCTCTGACCCCAGATAAGTTTATTAGGGTGCACAATATTTCAGGGAACACAATACCACCACAAACATTTTTATGGCACAGTGATAAGTTTCATAAAGGCTTATAAGTTAATTTATTGTATCTGTGTGTGAAACACTTGAGCACATAGTTGTTTGAGCATGCCCATACTACTGAGCAAGTGTGGAGGTCAAAGGATAACTTGAGCATGCATGAAGTCCTGGGTTCAAGGACACAGCAAGACATCCTCTAACACCTTTTATGTCATCATCACAGAGAAGAGGTTGGCTTATCTTGACATTCTTGAGGTTTGGAGAGCATGAAACTGGCACCTACCCAGCTCTGGTGATGGCCTCAGGGCAGATGGCACCACAGAGCTGGTCAAGAAGAACTGTTTAAGGGAAAAGCCAGACTTACCAATTACAACCCACTTTTGTCAGAACTAATCCATTCCAGGAGAGCTGGCTGACTCCTACGAGACAGCACAGATCCCTTCATGGCGGTCCAGGGGAGGACCATGGCCTAATTACATTCTTTGTGCAGTTTTTGTCATGGTTTGGTTTCAGATTTTTGAGACAGGCTCTCAGTGTGTAGCCCTGGTTGTCCTGGAAGCTGCAGCAATCCACCTGCCTCTACTTCCCAAGTGCTGGAATTACAAGCACGAGCCACGGTGCCCCACCTAGACTTAATATCTTGAAGGTCCTATTATCTCAACGTAATGACAATGGAGACCACACATATTGCATAGAAACCTTCAAGGGGCTGGGCGGTAGTGGCGCATGCCTTTGATCCCAGCACTGGGGAGGCAGAGCCAGCTGGATTTCTGTGAGTTCAAAGCCAGCCTGGTCTACAGAGCAAGATCCAGGACAGTCACCAAGACTACACAGAGAAACTCTGTCTCAAAAAAAAGAAATAAATAAGTAAAAAGTGCTCACAGCATAACCATGAAGACCTGAGTTCAGATCCCAGCACCCATAAAACAAACAAGGAGTGGCCTCACGTACACACCCGAAATCCCTGCCCCCGACACACACAGTCAGCCATCCTCGGATATGGTGTCTGCTAGACACACACAGATCTGTCTCAAAGCCTTGCTGTGCTCCATCACTTACAGGAAGTGCCAGTAGGAAGTGTCACCTTAGAGCAGGTACAGCAGCAGCTCTCAAAGCATGGGAGCAAAAGCCCTCTCTCTCGTTAAGCTGGCTGGTTCTGGTCCTTAAGGTACAGCTGTCACTGCCCCAGTGGAGCACAGAGCTCCTCCTCTGCCCAAGGAGACTCAGGGGCAGTGGCTCTTCCAAGGCTCCCGTGGCTCCTTCTATGAGCTGTGTCTCCTAGCTTAGTGATCTCTTCCACAGCTCCCTCCACTTCCCCTCACTCTTAGCTTTCAGGTCAGCAAGCACTGATAGCCGACCCACCCTCCCAACCAGGTCTCAAACATGAATGCATCTATAACATGCCCTTCTCAGACAGAGGTGGTGGCCCAAGTTTCTTCACAGATGTAACTCAACTCTAGCGGATGCCTTACTGTGTGCTCCTGGCAAGGGTTTGTACTCCCTCTTGGGACCAGGATCTCCAACTCCAAGCTTGTGGAGCTTGTTCTTCTAGAGGCCCTGAACTCTACTCCAAGAACCAACATGGCAGTTCATACACATCTGTAACTCCAGTTGCAGGAGATCTGACATCCTCTTCTGATCTCCACGGGCACCAGGAACACATGTGATGCACATATATACCTTCAGGCAAAATATCCTAAAGAAAAAAAAATTTTTTTTTTGAAAAAAAAAAATCTTTAAAAAAAAAAAAAAGGTGCAGTACGTAACAGACTCGGTGAATCTGTCATGGCTGTGGGGAGTCCTTAGTCACATGCTTTGATCTCTTCAGACACCTTTAGGACTAAGGGCAGAAGTGTTAATAAAGAATGGAAACAGAGTGTGAATGAATATGTCTATGCCACAAGATACAAACTATTTTTTCTTTCTTCCCTTCCTTCCTTCTGAGACAGGGTGTCATGTAGCTCAGGCTGGCCTCAGAATTGCCATAGCAGAGCATGACTTTGAACTCTTCTAATCCTCCCAAGTTCTTGGCATACATGTGTACTCCATCACACCTCGTATCTGTAGGGCTAGGGATGGAAGCCAGGGCTTGGTGCACGCCTGGCATTCACCCTACCAACTGAGCTGTTTCTATCCCTCTCTTCTCACTGAAGTGGGGAAGAATGCCATCCCATGCCACATAGACCTAGCTTTGCTAATCTGCTCTATATCTATGGTCCTGTGCTCACTACAGGAGCTGAAATGGAAGCTATTCTTGGCCTAAGTCTAAAGCAGTTTCTGGTCACTGTCCGGCATCCAAAGTGTGCTATAATTGAATACCACAGGCTGGGTAATTTATAAAGAATAGAGGTTCAGTGGCTTAGTGGTAGAGTGAATGCTTAGCATCTATGACTCCCTGGATTCAATTCCCAGAGAGAGAGACAAAGAAACTGAGATTTATTAGTCTCATAGTACTGGAGACCATGCAGTCTAAAGTCGGGGGGGGGGGGGGGGGGGGGGGGGGGGGTTGGCATATGGTGGGGTTCCTCATGGTTCCTCATAACATGATGGAAGGCAGAAATAGCTTTTTACACTGTACTCCTTTCTTTTTTTAATTAAGTAATCACTTTTATTCATTTATTTTGTGTGTATATGTGGAGGTCAGAGAACAATTTTCAGGTGTTAGTTCCCTTCTTCTGCTATGGGGCGTGGGCAGGAACAGAACTGGAGTCATCAGACTTGGTGGCAAGCACCTCCACCTGCTGACCCATCTTGGCAACCCTCCATTTAAAAAAAAAAATAGTCGTGGTGCACACCTTTAATCCCAGCTCTCAGTAGCAGAAGCAGGTGGGTCACTTTGAGTTCTAGGTTAGCCTGGTCTACATAGCAAATTCCAGGCCAGTCAAGCTCCATAGACAGACCCTGTCTCAAAATAAACAAGCAAACAAAAGTCATGTATTTATTGTTGTGTGCACATGTGTGTGGGGGCATGTGTGCCCCATGGCACACGTGTGAGGTCAGAGAACAGCGTGTGTAGCAGTCAGTCCTTTCCTTCCATGGATTGGCAAGCACCTTTATTTACCTTCAGAGCTATCTTGCCAATTCTTTTTTTTTTCCTTTTATTTTATTATTCTATCTCAGCTCCCCCTGACGCTAGTCAGAATCATTGTCCAATGGCGGAGTCCCATAAGCCCCTTCTGGCCCAAACTCATATGCAGTAAGAGCAAGAAATTCATTCAGATGGTAGGTAGGTTCCGCTTTTCCCCGTTGAGGTCTAGCTACCTGCAGGGCAGCAGATACCCCTGGGTTGCAGAGAACCACAACCCAGCTCTCTGTACCAACAGTTCCTATCAGCCTTTTCACAGTTCACCCCTGCTGCTTTGCAGCGCTGGGGTCTAAATTATTCACAGAGGATAAAGCGTCTATTTTGGGGTAATTCCTATCACATTTCATGGTGACTGCTTCCATTTTTAAAATAGCCTCAAGTGTGACTATTAATCAGGATATCATTAAAAATAATGTGTCAGGATGACATTCATTGCTGCCCCACAAATGATGTCACCAGCATTGCAATCCTGAACAATGGGACATTCACCAGCTACAGCAGGACTCCAGGTAAGGGGCTTCCAGAGGGCGGGGTGTGCCCTTCATCTTCCCAACACTGAGCTGCAGGAATGGTGAGTGACGTGAAAGGAGCCAGCGAATGTTTGTGGAATTGGCTTTCAAATTCCACACGTTCCTGTCTCTGGGACCCTGTTGTGGAAGAATGTGGCTCTTGTGACACCATGATCCAAGTTAGAAATGCTGGGGTTTGAGAGATGGACCAATGGCTAAAACTGCTTGCTGTGACGCAGGTGGTGGTGCTCGCCTTCAATCCCAGCACTCCAGAGGCAGAGGCAGGCGGATTTCTGAGTTCAAAGCCAGCCTGATCAATAGAGCCAGTTCCAGGATGGCCAGGGTTACACAGAGAAACACTGTCTCACAAACAAACAAACAAACAACAACAAAAACTCACTTGCTGTGAACATGAGAGAACCCGAGTTCAATCCCCAGTACCCAATTAAAAGTGTGCATGGCCACATGGGCTTCTAAGCCTAATATTTGGGGGAGTAGATAGCAAAATCCTGGGAACTCACTGGCCAGCCAGCCTAGCTGAAATGTGAAGAACCCTATTCCAAGAAGTAAGATGGAGAGTAATAGAGGAAGACCCCAATGTCCTCCTCCTTTGACCTTTGCATGCACAGGCACACCTGTGATCACACACCTGCCCACATGCATAAGAAATGCTTCCTAGTGTCTTAAGGATCCATTTTTGTTTGTTTATTTTGTTTTCTGAGACAGGATTTCTCTGTGTAGCTCTAACTGTCCTGGATTCCTCTCTGTAGACTAGGCTGGCTTTGAACACACAGAAATCTTCCTGCCTCTACCTCCTGAGTGCTGGGATTAAAGGTGTGCACTACTACCACCCGATGAAGAATATCCATTTTTTAAAACACTTAATTAGTTTATGTGTATGCATATTCTGCCTACAGGTATGTATGTGTACCATGTGCATACTTTGTGCCTCTGGAGTCAGAAGAAGTCATCAGATCCCCTGGGTCTGGAGTTACAGATGATTGTGACCCACCATGTGAGTTCTGAGAACCAAACCCCATCCTCTGTAAGAACAACAAATTCTCTTAACCACTGAGCTGTCTTTCCAGCACCCCGTATTACTTTTTAAGCATGTATATTTCTATTATTCCCCCCCTTGCAGTTCTCAGATTCATCAATTTCAGACATTCATTACTCAAGGCAGGAAAAGATTCCTCATTTTCATTGGTTTTAAAACTGCTTCTGCTAAAGCTGGAGCTGCCCCCACCCCCTTTCAGACTTGGTAAAAATCAATGTCAATGTTGCTGGTCAATTTCTACTTTTCTCTTTTTTTTTGGATTGGATTTTAAAAAAGATTTTTATGTAGTTTTAAGAAATAAGACGGGGGGCAGGGAAGAGGGAGGAGAGGGAAATCTGTGGTTGGTATGTAAAATGAATAGAAAAATCTCTTAATATAAATAAAAGAAAGAAAAGAAGGAAGGAAGGAAAGAAGAAAGGAAGGAAGGAAGGAAGGAAGGAAGGAAGGAAGGAAGGTAGGAAGGAAGGAATAAGACAGAGTATCCCCAGTAATTGATTTCTGCAATTCCAACTAAGGATTAATTAATTAATCTTTCTTTTGGTGTGTACCTCCCCACCCGTGTGTGTGTGTGTGTGTGTGTGTGTGTGTGTGTGTGTGTGTGTATGTGTGTGTGTCTGGTGTCTGTCTGTTTGTGGTATGTGCCTGTATGCTCACACCTGGAGGCCAGAGGTTCATGGTCTCTTCCTCTACTCTTTGAGGAATTCTTTCCACCTTATTCTTTGAGACAGGTCTCTCACTGAGCCTGGTACCTGTTGATTAGTTAAACTGACTGGCCAGTGAGTTCCAGGACCTTGCTCTCTCTGCTCTTCCCACAAGGGCTGGAGTTCCAAGTATTTGCACACCCATACCGAGATTTTACATGGACCCTGGGCTCCAGGCTCAGGTCTTCAGCTTGGGCAATGAGCACTTGACCTGCTGAGCCGTCTCCCCGGGCCTCCAAGTCAGTACTCCTGCACTGTAGCATCATGGAGGGCCATAAGCATGCCACTGACTGTTCAAGAGGTTCAAAATAGCCTTGAAAATCTCTAAGTCATAAAAAGTAAAAGGCATCACAGCATGGAAACAAGGCCTTAAGCTTTGGACTTGGAAAATTTTGATTTAGCCCTTCTTTCTGATAACCAACTGTGATTGTGGCTGAGTCATTTTTCTTACTGGCTAAACCCCATTGATAACTGCAACATTTCAAGGTTGCTGAGGGTCAAATGCCATGATGCATATGAGGGGCGGGTCAATAGTTAGTATTCAATAACTCTAAGGTTTTTTAAGGGTGGATAAGTATGGAGTGTGTGTGTGTGCAATGTTTGTGTGGTATGTGTGTATGAGTATAGTATGTGTGGTATATGTGGTATGTATAAGGTGTGTGGGGGGTGGGTAATAGTAGAAAGATCTCCCTGAAAATGATTTTTTTTTTTTTTTGGTTTTTCGAGACAGGGTTTCTCTGTGTAGTTTTGGTGCCTGTCCTAGATCTCGTTCTGTAGACCAGGCTGGCCTCGAACTCACAGAGAGCCTCCTGGTTCTGCCTCCCAAGTGCTGAGTATTAAAGGCGTGTGCCACCAACCCCCCGGCGAAAATGATTTTTCTATCGAACAGAATTACCTTCAATAAAAAAGATAGAATTATCTTCTTTCCTAATGATGCCAGGTTGTAGATCAACAAGGTACATTGGCCCAAACTTGGAGTACTGCAGGCATTATTTTTGAATATCACTAAGCTATCAAATATTATATGTTATCTACAGTATTTCTTCAAACTAAAATCTCTGTGAGTTATCTACAGTGTGCAAAGAGACTGACAGCCCACGGCTGCTCCCAGCCTCGGTTGCCAGAGCTTGGGGACAAATAGAGTGTCTCAGAACACCAGATGACTCCCCAGATCGCCTACCTCCTGTGCTGGTGAAAGCCCCAGTGGCTTCTTGCAATCTCCGGGCTAGGAAACAGCACCCTTGGGTCTGCTCTTCAGCATGAACCACAGTAACTTTAAATACAAGACAGCACTTCACAGTCAAACAAACCCAGATGGACAGCTCGCCCCAAGCCAGCTCTACACCCAGGACGCAGATTTCTAAAGGAAAAGACAGCCAAGACAGCTACAAAACGGGAAACAGCCAGGGAACAAAGAGTCCCAGGCTCTAGAAAGCCATGGATCATTCTGCTCCCCGCTAAGCAGCACGTATGCGGTGGGACATCAGACATAGGCTGCGGATGGACGGACGGTGACCTGAAGGCCAAAGACTAGGAGATGCTCCAGGTAAGTGAGGCCAACACAAGGTAGTCCACAGTGGAGAGGACTGTGCTCCCTCATAGCCTGCTCCATCTTCCCTCTGTCCTGCCAAACGCATCTAAGGCCCCATGATGTCCCTTTTACCTAGCAGGCAGGACACGTGCAGGCATGGGTTAAGATGCTCTCTCCTCTGAGACACTCCAGCCCCGCCTCCTGTCAGTCTGGCCCTCTGGGTTTAGTAGGCTTTCTTTCTTTCTTTCTTTCTTTCTTTCTTTCTTTCTTTCTTTCTTTCTTTCTTTCTTTCTTTCTTTTTAGATTTATTTATATAGTGTGTGTGTGTGTGTGTGTGTGTGTGTGTGTGTGTGTGTGTGTGTTCTATCTGCATGTATGACTTTATGCCAGAAGAAGATATCAGATCCCACTATAGATGGTTGTGAGCCACCATGTGGTTGCTGGGAATTGAACTCAGGACCTCTGAGAGAGTAGCCAGTGTTCTTTAACCACTGAGCCATCTCTCCAGCCCCTAGTAGGGCTTTCTACCTATCAGAACTGCAAGGGGTTCACTGTTATACCACATGGCTGTCAGCCAGACTTTTTTGTTTGTTGGTTTTGAGACTGGTCTTGAATTCACTGCATCCAGGGATAACCTTGAACTTCTAATCCTCTGCCTCCTGAGTGCTGGGATTACAATCATGGGCTACCATACCTGCTTTATTTTGTTCTAGGGATCAACCTAGGTCTTTGTGCATGTTAGACAAGCTACATCTCCATGAACAATGTGTTGTTTTAGTTTTTTACTGGAGGAAGGGTTTATTTAGGCTTATGGTTTGAACGGGTATGGCAGGGAAGGCATGGAGGCAGGATGTGAAGAAGCTGGTTACACCGTACCTCCACCAATGCCTTACTTAGTTATTCATTTTTAAACATTTTTATTTATTCATGCATATGTGTTTCTATGACTACATATTCACGTATGTGTGAGTGCCCTCATAGGCCAGAAAAGGGTGTAAGATACTCTGGAGCTAGAGTTAATAGTGGTTGTAAACCAACAAATGTGGGTGCTGGGAACTGAACTGAGCTCTCTGCAAGAGTAGCAAGTGCTCCTAACTACTGAGCCATCCCTCCTGCCCCTCCACTAGTGTTTTTTTTTTTTGGTTTTTCGAGACAGGGTTTCTCTGTGTAGCTTTGCGCCTTTCCTGGAACTCACTTGGTAGTCCAGGCTGGCCTCGAACTCACAGAGATCCGCCTGGCTCTGCCTCCCGAGTGCTGGGATTAAAGGCGTGCGCCACCACCGCCCGGCCTCACTAGTGTTTTAAAAGGAGCATTCACTCTCTCTCAGCTGCCATTTTGGTGACACTCCTCACTCCAAGCCTTTCAGTACCTGTCTTCCAGCAGCCCACCTGGTTCTTCTTGGGTGTCTCCAAGGCATCGGTTCCCAGACCCCAGAGATATAAAACCCAAGTGTGTTCCAGCATTTATGCAGAACCTGTATCTATGCTTTGGCACACTTTCATCTCTAGGCCATCTGTACTACCTAGTTACATGGTAACTGCTATGTCATCAGTGGTTACCCTGTACTGTTTAGTGAGCAATCACATTGAATACTATACATGTTCAGTACAGATCTGACAGTGTGGAGTATAATCAGCAAATCCATGCATCCCCCTCCTGACACCTAGTGGTCTCTTCCACCTCAAGGCCTAGTGCAGCAGACACTGGAACACCCACGGGAATTTCAGCAACCCTGCTGGATCCCACCAGCCTGGACAAGCCATCCATTCCCTTGTTTAGAAGTTAACTTTTGAGTAGAGGTGAGTGTTGCAGGAGAATTGTCCATACAGCCAATCCACTGTGCCAATAAAGCATCCTTGAATAAAAGGACGGAGTCAGCAATTGGCTGACTGGGATTAGCCATATAGTTCTTGGAGGATTTAGGAGGGGATGAGAGGGGACAGGGAGTGAGGAGGAGTTCTGGGGATTTTTCGCTGCTGGTGGTTCAGGGGGAAAAAAAACGTGGAAAGAGGGTCAGCCAACCGCTCTGCTTTCCTTGGATTTTTCAGGTCTTTGTCTCAATCTCTGGCTCCTGGGTTTTTAGTATACTAGAACAAGTTAGGTGATCGTTACATGTGGCAGCCCCAGGTGGGCACGGTGGTGCACACCCGCAACTCTAACACTTAAGAGGCTGAGACAGGAGGATCACTGCAGTCTCAAGGCCAGCTTGGACTACACAGTAAGACAGACTCTGTCTCGGTAAAACAGAAGAGGACAGGAGTAGAGAGAATTCATTTCGGAGACTGGGAGGATGACTCGGTTGCTGTACAAGCATGAGGATCTTAGTTTAATCTCTGGCAACCATAGGGCGTAGGGGAAGCCAGTCTGAATAAGAATGGCCCCCAGGGACTGGAGAAATGGCTCAGAGATTAAGAGCAGTGGCTGCTCTTCCAGAGGTCCTGAGTTCAATTCCCAGCAACCACATGGTGGCTCACAACCATCTATAATGAGATCTGGTGTGAAGGCACACATACAGGCAGAATACTGCATACATAATTTTTTTAAAAAAAGAAAAAGAAAAAAAGCTACTATAAAAAAAAAGAATGGCCCCCATAGGCTCATATATTTGAATGCTTGGTCATGAGGGAGTGGCACTACTTGAGAGGGATTAGGAGGTGTGACCTTGTTGGAGTGGGTGTGGCCTTGTTGGAGGAAGTGTATTACAAAGAGTGGGCTTTGGGGTTTCAAAAGCTCAAGCCAGGAACAGTATCTCTCCTGCCTGTGGATTGGATGTAGGACTCTCAGCTCCTTCTCCAGCACCATGTCTGCCTGCATGCTGCCATGCTCCCCACCATGATGATAATGGACTAAACCTCTGAAACTGTAAGCCAGCCCCAACTGAATGCTCTCCTTTGTAAGAGTTGCTGGGGCCATGGTGTCTCTTCACAGAAATAGACACCAGGCATAGTGGCATGCCTGTAATCCTAACACGGGGGTGGCAGATAATAGGATACCTAGGGCCCTCTGACCAGCCAACCTAGCAAAATCAGAGAGCTCCACATGCAGTGAGAGATTCTGACTCAAAAATTAAGGTGGAGGGCAATTCTCTCTCTCTCTCTCTCTCTCTCTCTCTCTCTCTCTCTCTCTCTCTCTCTCTTTCTCTCTCTCATACACACACACACACACACACACACACACACACACACACACACACACACACACGAAGATATAAACACACAAAAAAAGAAAAAGAAAACTTACTTCAAAATCTGCAACTCAGAGAAAACCATTCATTCTTACCATGTCTCTGTCCTCTGTCTATCCTGCCATTTTTTGTTATTATTTTCCCTGTACAAATAAAATCAATCGGGGGCTGGAGAGATGGCTCAGAGGTTAAGAGCACTGGCTGTTCTTCCAGAGGTCCTGAGTTCAATTCCCAGCAACCACAAGGTGGCTCACAACCATCTGAAATGAGATCTGGCTCCCTCTTCTGGACATTTAGTTCAACGATTGTTGATTTCAACTTATTTTCCTTTTTTCCCTAGATTTCAGAACTATACTTGTTTTCCTTTCTTGATCACAAACATTTTTTAGTAACATCTTTAAAAGTTCACAAGCCTCAGGAATGGTGACTGTAGATCCTAAAACACAAATACTGTCTGGCATGGTGGCTCATACTTGTAATCCCTCCTGTAATACTCAGGAGGCTGAGGCAGGAGGATTACTGGGAATTCAAGGCTAGCCTGCATTACACAGTGAGTGCAAGACCATTCTGGAGCTGTCGTGGGAAACCTGTCTCAAATCAAGTAAGTGAGCCTGTCATTTAGGAGGAAGAGGCTGGAGGAGCAGAAGGTAACCCTTGGTTACAAAAAGTATTCCAGACAAGTCTGGGCTACATGAAACACTATCTCAAAAATTTTAAAAAGCAAAAATAAACACACTAAACTAAAACATATCATTGAAACTATCCCTAAAAGGGGTCAATAATGTAGAAAGAGAAGGCTGGAGAGATGGTTCAGTGGGTTTTTTAGGGGGGAGGGTTGTTTTGTTTTGTTTTCAAGTCTGAGTTTCTCTGTGTAGCCCTGGCTGTTCTGTAATTCCCTCTGTATACTGCCTGCCTCTGCCTCCCAAGTGCTGGGATCAAAGGCATGCACCACCAAGCCCAGCTGACTCAGTGCTTAAGAGTCAGTGTTTAAGAGCACTTGCTGCTCTTGTATAGGACCTGACTTCAGTTCCCAGCTCCCATGTCAGACAACTAACAACTTCCTGTAACTCCAGCTCCAGAGTGATCTGGTGCCTCTGGTCTCGATGGGCACAACACTCGTGTAACAGACACGTACACACATAATTAAAAGTAAAGCAAATCCTTTTCTGAAGATGTCTCTCAAACTGCCTTGTAAATTCATATCTCTGATGGTAGGTTAGTACAACTCTTAGGCCTCATCAGAGAAGTGTCTGTATGGTGGAAGGTGGTCAACACAAAAATTCACAGCTGATCCAAATGCAGAAAGTGACCGTGGAGTGTTCGGCCACAAATGGGACATCTGTATCTCACCCCAAGGTGTAGGGCACATCACAGAGGAGGGAGCAGAAAGACTGTAAGGGCCAGAGGCTGAAGAGGCTGGAGGGAGACAGTAGATTAGGGACGAGACAAGACTCATGAACTCAGAGTACCTGGGGCTGCCTGCACAAGATGAGACCAGCCAACACTCTAGGGTAGGGTGTGAACGGGTGCTGTAGCCCCTATCCTGAGCTATGAATAGTTGGTGGCCCCTGGGGAAGAAAAAGTCAGTTTTCTTTAAGATGCGGCCCCTGGTAGGTTGACCACACCTCACACCCAGAACTATATGGACAGCACAAATTGGAGTCTACAAGTTATTAAATTAAAAAGAGAGGGAGGGCATAAAGTTGTGGGGGTCGGGAGGGTGAGGATGGATCTGGAAGAGTAAAGGGAGTATTTAGGAATGAATATTATCAAAAAACATTGTATGAAATTTTCAAAGAATTTATTCAGGGCTGGAGAGATGGTTCAGTGGTTAAGAGCACTGGCTGCTCTTCCAAAGGTTCTGAGTTTTATTCCCAGCACCCACATGGTGGCTCACAACCATCTGTAATGAGATCTGGTGCCCTCTTCTGACATGCAGGCATGCATACAGGCAGAATACTGCATGCATAATAAATCTTTAAAAAAATAGAATTTATTTTAAAATAACTAAGTGAACTTTAGCTCATCAAGAGTCACCTTTTCTCTGAAGACATTCAAGGAAGAGGCGGTCTTACCTCTCACAAATTGTTCTCTAGTCCCCTCATTCATTCCTTTGTTTGCTTTAAACGTCTCAGAACGTGGGCCCCTGAGATGGCTTACTGGGTAACGCTTGCTGACCTGAGTTCAATCCCCTGGAGCCACACAGTGGAAGGAGAGAACCAACTCCCACACCTTGTCCTCTGACCCACACAGGGGCCTCCTCCACATACAAAATAAATCAATGTAAACATTTTAAAGGAAGAAAGAGTCTTGAAGAGATAATCATGTGCCCATGTTCACATCAGCACTATTCAAAACAGCTGAGAGGGACTGGAGAGACGGCTCCACAGTCAAGAGCACTGGCTGCTCTTCCAGAGGACCCAGGTTAGATTTCCAGGACCCACAATGTGGATCACAACCATCTGTAACCCCGGTTCCAGTTCTGGCTTCCACAGACACATGGTACACAAACATAATGCAAGCAAAACATCCATACACATAAAATAAAGTTTTATTTATTTGCAGGCAAATGGAAATTTGCAAGCAAATGGATGGAACTAGAAAAAAAAAATCATCCTGAGTGAGGTAACCAAGACCCAGAAAGACAAACATGGTATGTACTCACTCATAAGTGGATGTTAGCTGTAAAGGATAACGATGCTACAATCTGCAGACCCAGAGAGGCAAAGTAACAAGGAGGGCTCTAAGGGGGAATGCATGGACCTCCCAGGGAAGGGGAAATAGAATAGGTTTTTTGGGCAGACTGGGGATGGGGAGGGCAAGAGTACTGGGAGAGATGACTGGAATCGGAGGCCATTTGGGGGTGATGTGGAAATCTAGTCCAGTAGAAACTCTCAGGATTCTACAAGAGTGACCCTAGCGAGGACTCCTGGTAATGGAATATTCTGAGCCTGAACTGACCATCCTCTGTAACTAGGCAAGGCTTCCAGAGATGGGACTGTGGCACTAACCCAGCCACAAAACCTTCAACCTATAATCTATCCCACCTGCCAGATGTACTGGGGCAAGGGAGGCGCAGGACTTGTGGAAGTGGCCAACAATGACTGGTCTAATTTGAGGCCCCCACCTTGAGAGGGAGCCCATGCTGGACACTGCCTGGATGACCAGGAACCAGAGGCTGGGTAGACTAGAGGCCTAAGATAGAAAAAAAAAATCAATAAAATGATTCCTAATGGAAAAAATTTTAAATAGCTAAGAGATGGGAGCAGCTCAGCACGGTGGCAGACATGTTTGTTTGTTTGTTTGTTTGTTTGTTTGTTTGTTTGTTTGTTTTGAGGCAAACTCTCTACCTAGCCCTGCCTGTCCTGGAATCACTATGTAGACCAGACTAGCCTAGAACTCACAGAGATCTACCTGCCTCTGCCTCTGAGTGCTGGGATTAAAGGTGTGCACTGCCAAGCTAAGCCTGGTGGTCCACACCTTTAATCCTAGTGCTTGGGAGGCAGAGGCAGGTGGATCTCTGAGTTCGAGACCAGCCTAGTCTATACATCAAGTTCTGGGGCCATATAGCAGCACCCCTGGGTGACAAAGGCATTTATTTAGTAGTGTTCTTTAATACATTCTTTGACACATGCTGCAGAGGAGAGACGAAGTGGTTTTCAGCAAAACAACATGTGTTAGTGAAATGGAAATGCCAGCTTAGGCCAACGACAGGGGGAAGTTAATGTCATTTTCCCCATCGACCAGATTGTACGCCTTTCTGGAGGGTAGGGACCCTGTCATACAATCTACGAGTCCCAGCACTGCCTAAAGGTTTCTGGTGCTCTTTAAAGAATTCCAAACTTAACTGAAGTTCCTAACCCAACCGTGCAGAACTAACCCTCCCTTCCTCACCCGCTCACCTGCATCCTACTAATTACAGGACTTGGGTCAGTGCTATTATGGAACAAGGGTCCTACCCAGTGTCCTTTCCAGAACCCTGGCCAGCTCCTGGTCACCCCTACTACAACACTCCTTTCTCTTCTCCAGAGAATGCAGGAGGAATCTCTCAAGTCTGCCCGAACCTTCCAGGCTGCATCAGTTGCTCCTCTTGGCAGGGTGTATTCCATTGTATAGTCACTGTCTGTCAATCCCTTTTGGTCTCCAGTGATTCTCAGTTCTGCGGTGTCTTTTTTCTGCTTTTATCCCTCTGTCTACACCAGGTCCAGCACACAACAAATGTCAGGAAGTGTGTGTGTGTTAAACTAACCATCTTCTAAGGACCCTTATTAAAAACATTTTTCAGCCGGGTGGTGGTGGTGAATGCCTTTAATCCCAGCAGTGGGGAGGCAGAGGCAGATGGATTTCTGTGAGTTCAAGGCCTGCATGGTCTACAGAGGGAGTTTGAGGACTGCCAGGGCTACACAGAGAAACCTTGTCTCAAGAAATAAAAACAAAAACAAAAAAAAAATTTTTTAATGTGTGTTAAAAAAAAAAAAAAACCTGTGTGGTGGCATACCTTTAATTTCAGCACTCTGGAGGCAGAGGCAGAGTTTGAGGCCAGCCTGGTCTACAAAGTGAGTTCCAGGGCAGCCAAGAGAGACCCTGTCTTACACTCCCCCCACAAAGAAACCTGTGGTCTGTGGAGACGGCTCAGTGGGTAAGAACAATTACTTTATGAGCTTGTGGGTCCCTAATGTGACCAGCTGCTTCAAGTTCCCGCCACACTGACCTCCTGTAATGATGGAGTATACCCTGGAATTGTGAGCCAAATTAACCCTTTCTTGAGTTGCTTTTGTTACCATAGCAACAAAAAAAAGGAAACAAAAATAGATATTTGAGTAAGATAGATATTTGGGTTATTTTCGCTTCTGTGTTATAATAATGTACCATCAGACTTACCTTGAAATCTCTTTTTGACATTTTGTTTTAAATAACATACTCACATGACTCAAAATTTGAACGTATGGACTGGAGAGATGGCTCAGTGGTTAAAAGCACAGGTTCCATGAGGTTTCCAGCACCCACATGGCAGCTCACAACCATTCATAACTCCAGTTCTGGGTGATCCAATGCTCTCTTCTGACTTCTATGGGCACCAGGCATACACATGGTACAAATACATATAAGCAAAACACTCATATATGTAAAATAAATAAATCTGAAATATTGTCTTCAAATTTTAAATATATGAGTGTATAAAGAAAAAAAAAGCCCCCCTTCTACATCTCTGTAATCCTCACTCCAGTCCTTCTGTACTTGTCCCCAAGCATCCAATTCCCTTCCACGAAGCAACTAAAATCTCTGGTTTCTTTCTTGCCTCTACATCAATATAATTTTGTTGTTGTTATTGTTGTTTCAAGACAGGGTTTCTCTATGTAGCCTTTACTGTCTTGGAACTTGATCTGTAAACCAGGCTGGCCTTGAACTCACAGAGATCCACCTGCCTCTGCCTCTGGAGTGCTGGGATCAAAGGTGTGTGCCACCACCACTCGGCCAGTATAATTCTTTTTAACATCACTATAATTATAAGTTCATATCTTAAGGCTAAATTTCTACGTTAATTCAAATTGCCGCATCAAAATGTATAGTTTGGGGGCTGGAGAGATGGCTCAGAGGTTAAGGGCACTGACTGCTCTTCCAGAGGTCCTGAGTTCAATTCCCAGCAACCACATGGTGGCTCACAACCACCCGCAATTAGATCTGGTGCCCTCTTCTGGCCTGCAAAGACACATGCAGGCAGAACACTGAATACATAATAAAAATAAAATAAAATCTTTAAAAAAAAAATGTATGGTTTGGGGGATGGAGAGATGGCTCAGCCATTAAGAGCACTAGCTGCTATTCCAGAGGTCCTAGGTTCAATACCCAGCACCCACATGGCAGCTCACAATCAGGCATACATGCAGACAAAGCACCTGTATACACAAAAAGTAAATCTTTTCTTTTTTAAGTACAATTTTAAAAACTCTTTATTTTGTGTGTGTGAGTGATTTGTCTTTATGTATTTCTGTGTTCCATGTATGGGTCTGATGAGCTGAGAAAAGGGCTTTGGATCACCTAAAACTGGAGGTACAGATGGTTGTAAGCCTCCACACAGGTGCTGGGAACCGAACTCAGGCCCTCTACAAACCATTCAGCCCCCTTTTTTTTTTTTATCTTAATTTTTATTTTTGTCACAGAGTCTCACTATGTAGCTCTGGCTAGCCTGAACTCTCTATGTAGACCAGGTTAGCCTCAGACTCACTATCATCTGACTGCCTCTGCCTCCAGAGTGCTAGCATTAACGGTGTACATCACCGTGATTTTTTTTTTATGAATATTGTCAAATTGTTCCTCCAGGGGGCTGGAGAGATGGCTCAGAGGTTAAGAGCACCGACTGCTCTTCCAGTAGGTCCTGAGTTCAATTCCCAGCAACCACATGGTGACTCACAACCATCTATAATGAGATCTGGTGCCCTCTTCTGGCCACCATCTGTAATGAGATCTGGTGCCCTCTTCTGGCCTGCAGGCATACATGCAGACAGAACACTGTATACATAATAAATAAATAAATCTTTAAAAAAAAAAAAATTTTTTTCCTCAAAAGGGTGCGGGGCCAGGCAGGCCTGGTGGTGCATACCCTTAATCCCAGAACTCAGAAGGCAGAGGCAGACACATTTCTGTTCCAGGCCTGACAGGGACTGCAATAGAGAGACCCCATCTGAAGTAATTTTTTTTTAATGTTGTGCTGATGTAATTAGGAATTGACAGCTGATCCTTTATGTTCCTACCATTTCTATTCATTCATTTCTATTTATTTCTCCACACCAGCATCAGCACTGGCCGTTTCCAAGCCAATCCTTTAGGTAAGGAGCAGTGTAGAGTCTGTTGCTGTGATCCAGTTTGTGATTTTGAGTGAAGTTGCTGTTTGAATTTGGTTTTCCATGGACTACGGTCTCAGGTCCATTTTTCCTGTGAGTCCTGTATGTTTTTCTAGCATAACATCTGCAAAGCTTTCCCCTGCTAATACACTGGTGGTTAAAGTCATGTCATTTACATTTTAAATCTTTCTGTCTCGGGAGTCACTTTTGTCTTTCCAGCCTTGACAAATACCTTGAAGATGGAGCCCAACCTTCTGTAACCCCATATACAGTTTACCCCTCGTCTGCAGGGTAAACACAGGAGGGCAGCCTCGCCCTCCTTCCAGAATGCCCGACCCTCCCAGTCCTCTGGGGAAAGACTTCCTTTCTGTAGGTACCACAGGAAATGAGATTTGCTGTCCTGGGTCAGACCCTCCATCGATCCAGGCCAGCTTCCCATCTGACAGTCACAACCGGAAACATGCTGTAGAGAATCCCATTACCCTCTTTGCCATAAGCCTCCAAGGCGAGGGTAATGGGATAAACCCACGGAGTCTATTCAATGATCAAAGGAACTTATTTGGGGGTGAACTCACAACCACGGGAGGGTTATCGTAGGGTCTGGGAAAGCTGAACTATGTCCCATGCTGAACGGCTTGGTCCAAGATCTCAGCATCCAGAACCACGAGGTAGTCAAGAGGGGCCAGCGTACCTGCATCCCAGGTCTTAAGGGTTCCCAGTGGCCACGCCCCAGAGGCCTGTACCTCAAGGTCATAGGCAGGTGCAACAGCTGCCGCTGCCTCACTAGGGGCGGTGCTTCAGGGCATGGCTCAGACAGCTACCCACTACACGAGGGCTCGACCCATGGACCCCCACCTGAGACCTAGCCTCCTCCATCTACTTGGCCGTGGGGGCACAGTCCCAGCCCCAGTACTGGGGTGATGAATGCTTGGTATGTGGGGCAGTGCGCAGCTTCTGGAAAAGGAGGACGGGATGAGATGTGGGCATAGAGAATCCATTCTTCCTGATTCCTTCTGTTATGATATATGTTATATATTTGCTATTATTAATTAGACATGGTCTCAAATAGTAGCACAATGTTCCCTTTTTAGTTCCAAAACGTCCATTTTTGCTGTTGTTTATTTTTATTTGCGTGTGTGCATGATGGGGAACACAGAAGCCAGAGGACAGCTTGCAGAAGTTCATTCTCTCTTTCCGCCATGTGGGTCCCAGGGATTGAAGTCAGGTTGTCAGGCATGGTGGTAAGTGCCTTTACCAGCTGTGCGGTCTTGCTGACTCCTGTCATTTGTTTGGGGGGTGGGGATTGGACCTAGGGCTTCTCACACGCTAGGCAAGTGCTCCACCACTGAGCTATACAGCCCTCACCCCATTTTTCATTTCTTCAAGACAGGGTTTCACTATGTAACTAAAACCAACTTCAAACTCACAGTAATCCTCCTGCCTCAGCCTCCCAAGTACTGGAATTGCATAAACCACAACCCTGAGCTGACATTTACAGACTTGCCTTTGAGCTTTTTTTTTTTTTAATGTGTTTGATTACAGTAAAAAAAAAAAAGAAAGAAAGAAAGAAAAGAAAAGAAAGGAAGAAAGGAAGAAAAAGAAAAAGTCAAGTATGGTGACAGATGTCTGGTATCTCATCATTCAAAAGACTAAAATGGGAGAATGGATCTCAAGTTCAAGTCCAGCCTGTGCTACATAGCAAGACCTGGTCTCAAAATACACAAAACAAGTAAACACAATCTACTGTCCATTATCTACAGCTTGATGAACCTTTCGAAGGGGGCAGCTACTCACCTTCACACTCAGTCACAGGAGACCACAGAGAGGATCCCTGAGCCCACTGCGGCCCCTCCCCCACAGGGAGTACAAACCATCCCGTCCAAGCTTAGGTTGTTTTGGTCAGGTTTTTTCAGAGTCAGAGTCTTGCTACCTCTTGAACATTAGATTTAAAAAAAAAAAAAAAGATATGATGTGATGTGACGGGTTGGTAGAAAGGAGCTGGCATGGGTTACCGGTTACCCTCCTAGGAAAGTGACAGCATCATGGCCACAGACAGCAACCATTGGGGCACTAAACGGTGACTGGCTTCATTAGAAGAGAAAGCATAGCCAGGCAGCAGTGGCACACACCTTTAATCCCAGCACTCGGGAGACAGAGACAGGTGGATCTCTGTGAGTTCGAGGCCAACCTGGTCTAGAGAGCGAGATCCAGGACAGGCACCAAAACTACACAGAGAAACCCTGTCTCGAAAAACCCAAAAAACAAACAAACAAAGAAAAGAAAAGAAAAGAAAAAAGCATAATGGAGACCCTGAAGGGAAAGACATACCACAGAATATTAGGACTAAAATGAATTAATATTAAGATTGCATAATAACACAAACAGCATGGCAGGTAAGCCTTCAGATCTGAATGGGCACTCGTTAGGAGAGAAAGCCATCTTGGCTCTGGGGGGAGGGGCTGAAGGAAAAAAAAAACCTTCAACTCCAGAGAAACAAAGGGAATGTCCTGAGTTTACAGGTGTCTGGGGTCGGGAGGCAGGAGAATCCACACCATGTGGACCTAGCCTACAGGATGGGAGTCAGAAAGCTGGGAGGAACTGGAGAGTGAAGTCAGAATTCTTGGTTGTCTTGGACCAGGGGGTGGAGGTGGGGTTGGGGTGGGGGCTGGACTGGGCTGGGCTAGGCTGGGCTAGTCTTGCAGCAAAAGTGGGAGAAACTGAGGCCATTGCAGACCTGCTTATTAACCCTGTTCAGAGAGAGCTGCGGCAGGGCATGGCCTGAGTTCAGGGAGAAGAAGGCAGCCATGGGGTCTACAGCAGGGGTTCTCAACCTTCCCGATGCTGTGACCCTTTAATACAGTTCCTCGTGCTGTGGTGACCCCCAAGCACAAAATTATTTTTGTTACCACTCCATAGTTGTAACTTTGCTGCTGTCATGAATCATAACGTAAATATTTTTGAAGATAGAGGTTTGTCAAAGGGGTCGCAACCCACAGTTTGAGAACCACTCGTCTATAGCCTAACACCGAGCACTGAGATTAAAAACACAGGCCACCAGGTCTAGCCTTACCCTGATTTTTTTTTTTTTATAATCACTTTCTTGTTTCTTTTATCTATTGATATACTCTCTTTAAATTGTTTTTGCATCCTATATATTTTAATTGTGGCCAGTTTTGAACTTTATCAAAAAGGATTAACACTGTGTTAACAATGTCTACATTGTGTCAAGCTTCCTGTCCTTAAACACGAAGTTTTTAGATTCAGATTCGTTCACTTTCCTCGAGGGTAGGTCTATTTCATCCACCTGTTCTCACAACGATCTTCCATGACATGCCTAAGCAGCAGCTTAATTATACTTTCTGCTGATGACGGACCGCTGGGTCGCTTCTACCCAGCATTACCGCCCATCCTGTAGCTACCCCCTTGCTTCCCATGTGGGCAGGTTTCCCCAGGGAACGAATCCGGGACAGAAACTTCTTCACCTGTGACACATTGCCAGCGTCTCTCCAAGGTGGTCATGCTAAACTTGTACGGCCACCAGCAGTCTCCGGTGCCCCCTGGCCTTGGTAAGGCTGCGTGGGTTCTGACTTTTCAAAGGCAGCTTTATTGAGAGGTGTTACTGATGAGGACAGGAGACAGAAAGAGCAGTCAGTTTAGGGATGGGCACCTCCATTCTGTGTCCTGGGCCAGAAGCTGGAAATGCCCTTGGTCCTGTCCTAAGTAAAGGCCAGAAATGTTAGGAAATATGTGGGGGCTCTGGTTTCTGGTCTGGCTCCTTAATGACTTTAGGGTCTCGATTCTTAAAGGGATTATGTTATAGGGATGTACAGCCTTGGTGGCCCTTGTGGATGGACCCCCTCCATTATGATCAACTTTGGATCGCACCTTCTGTTTCCCTGGTAACTGCCCTCCGTAGACTTTAAATTACCATATAAATTATAAAAGAGGCACACCTTTAATCCCAGCAGAGGCAGGTCAATCTCTGTGAGTTCCTGGCCAGTCAGGGTTACATACGGAGCCTTGTTTATCATGCCAGAGGTCAGGGTGGGAGTTCAGGGGTATTCTTGCCAGGGAGCGGGGGTCTTAGTAGCCTACAGCATTTGGGACAATCATGAGTAGAACTGGGTATCTATTTCCCCTTCTTGCTATCTGAATTCTCCTTCATGCTTGTGCTCCCTGCTACTTAAGGTGGAAAAAATACACCCTCAGTGTATTTTGCTAAAGCATGCCATATCCTTGAACAACTATCCAAGGACTGGCCAGACTGGGGGTGTCAAGAGAATGAAGGAAAGACAGACACAAAGACACAGAAAAGCTGGAATCAAGCAGGTGAACTGGACTTTCTGATGGAGACTCCAAAGGGGCCCAGAAGTTCAGCATGTCTGTTATATAGAGCTGAACAGCAGTGGAGTTATCACATACAACTGAATAATGAGGCAGTGTTATTACACACAGATAAACAAAGAGGCAAGGTTACAGTATACAGCTGGATCAAATGGACAGGTTTAGCTAATCTCTGTGAGAACAGTCTCTGTAGGGGAGCAGTCTTCAAGCCATAAATATTGGGGGGTAGAGGGAGAAAAAAGCTGTGATGGACATTTTCTGCACACACTATCAATACCCACACTCAGCACTCTCACCCTCCACGGTCATGGCTGTGCTTAACAGCACACATTCACTCAGTACTTCACAATCTCAGGGCTTCCTCTGTTCTCCATGAAAGCACTTTGCATAAATGCCTGTATATGTTATTTTTAACAACGAATAACTTGGGGCAGAGACAGAAAAGCAAGGACATGTTGTCCTTGCAGGTCACAATAAAGGACAGTTGCTAGAAGCTAGGGATGTAGCTCAATTGGTAGAACACTTGCCAAGGGAACACAAGGCCTTGGGTTCCATCCCCAGCACTACAGAACAACTGATAAATTAAATGGGCTGCAGGAGCCCTGGATTATGGGTGGTCTGGATACTTCATGACAAGGAAGGAAAGGATCAAGGATCCTGTAATCAGGCCATAATTATGAGCTTCAGAGGAAGGCTTATCAGAGCACTCGAGAGAGTATGAACTCCTGGAGTGTGGAAGGTGAATCAGAAGCTGCAGGAGAAAATTTCGGGATCCCGAGGAGTCTTAAAAAGGAGAAAATAGGGGTCAGTGAGATGGCTGAACAGGTAACCAAGCCAGATAGCCTGAGTTCGGTCCCTGGGACCTCCATGATGGAGGGAGAGAGCTGACTCTACAGATTGTCATCTGACTTCCAAAGGCACATGCATATATGTATATACAATAAATAAATAAATGTAAATAAAAAAACCCAAGGAAACAGAGCACTGTGAAAGAAAGCATTCAATAGCTCCCAGAGGTTTCTTCATAGGCTGTAGTATCACATGTGCCCATTAGAGGGCAGCACTTACTCTACCCAAAACAGGCTGCAGCTTTTTCTTCTATAGGCCCACAGGAATACAGTCTGCCTGCCTGACAAAAGAACTGAATGTTTAAAGAAACAACCAAATCGGGCTTTCAGTTTTTGTTATTCTGTACACGGATGACAAACACATTAAGTTTCTGAGCACTCAAAATGACCAGTGTTCTTGAATTTTTTGTTTTTGGTTTTAATTTTTTTTTTTAATTAAAAGATAATTAAATTGCCGGGCGTTGGTGGCGCATGCCTTTAATCCCAGCACTAGGGAGGCAGAGCCAGGCGGATCTCTGTGAGTTCAAGGCCAGCCTGGGCTACCAATGAGTTAGTTCCAGGGAAGGTGCAAAGCTACACAGAGAAACCCTGTCTCGAAAAATAAAACAAAACAAAACAAAAAAAAAATTAAATCACTTCACCCTCCCATGTCCCTTCCCTCCAACCCCATCTATGCCTCCACTTACTCCCTCTCAAATTCATGGCCTCCTTTTCGTGTGTGTGTGTGTGTGTGTGTGTGTGTGTGTGTGTGTGTGTGTATTATATATGCATAAATACAACCTGGTGAGCCCATTTAGTGCCGCTGATATGCATATGATTTCAGGGATGCCACTAGGTATTGGGTAACTAATTAAGGGGCCTATTCCTGGGAGAGGCTAATTCTCCTTCTCTCTGTGGTCATTAGTTGCCTGTAGTTCTTTGTCTAGGAATAGCTCTAGAAGCCCATGAGACTTCTCCCTTCCCTGCTTGTATGTCTGTTGGTACTGTCATAGTTCGGGTCTTGTTTAGGCAGCCATGTTGCTGAGGTATCATGAGGAGACACACTCTCACAGCGGCTTTCCTGGTCATCTGGCTCTTACAGGTTTTCTGTCTCCTCTTCTACCATCTTCCCTGAACCTTGGGTGTAGGACTAGTGTTGTCGATGTATCCGTTGGGGTTGGGCACCCCAAATCAGCTGTTCTCTGTATTTTAACCAGTTATGGCTTTCTGGGACAGTCTCCAAACGGTGAGAACACAAGCTTCTTTGGTGAGGGGTGAAAGTCACACTTTTAAGGCTAAGTATTTAGACTGCAGTTAGGTAGTATGTGTTTCTGGTAAAGTGGCGTTAGTAGGTTCTCCTCTACGATCCAAGACCTCACCAGCCCCAGGTAGTGGGTGGATTTCCCTCCTTTGAATAGGCCTCCACTGCCTAGCTAGGAGGGCCACTACTGCACCTTTGGGAATGCCTTGCCACGCTGATCATTGTTGCAGTTCACAGGTGTCACAGCTGGGCAGGACTGCTGCCTGCTCTTCTCCTTTGGCAGCTTGCATAGACCCTTCTAGTGTTATGAAGGTCAGTCAGCTCCCTAGCTTTTAAAATGTGGACTTCTCATAGAAACATGTCAACTATCCATAGGAGTTTTAAAATGTTGAAAATTTACATAGAAAGCAAGAAGAGGGAAATATGAAAGTGCACAGTGCCCTAGACATGCATTTTTTTTTTTTTTTTTGGTTTTTCGAGACAGGGTTTCTCTGTGTAGCTTTGCGCCTTTCCTGGAACTCGCTTTGGAGACCAGGCTGGCCTCGAACTCACAGAGATCCGCCTGGCTCTGCCTCCCGAGTGCTGGGATTAAAGGCGTGCGCCACCACCGCCGGCTTAGACATGCATTTTTTAACACGTGGTACATATTTAATGGTCAAGACTAACAACCAACAAAGCCCAGGAGGTTTGGGAGTCAATCCTGTGAGCCCCGTTCATGAAGGGCAGCAGCTGAGACATAATCAATCAATCACGGTATAAAACACATTAGTCACAAGGTGGCGATGTTGCTTTAGTGTTGTTTTTTTTTTCTTTTCTTCTTGAAAGCTAAACAGACTACACCAACTTATCAGGGAAAATAAGTAAATAAATAAAACAAACAGTCCCTGAATTTAATTAATAAATCTGAGAAAGCCAAGGGTGATGGTTCACCCCTGTAATCCCGGAACTGGGGAGGCTAAGGCCTGAGTTCAAGGCCACTCTAAGCTACAGAGTAAGACCTTGTCTATAAATAAATAAGCCTGGACTTTAAAACATATAGGCAGAATGATAAAATCACAGCTAGACATAGAATGTGTAGTCCAAGACAGCCTCAAACTTGCTACATAGCCAAGGATGACCTTGAGCTCCTGAATCGCCTGTCTTTACCTCTCCAGGGGGTTACAGACATGTGACATGGTACCCTGGATGCTGCGGATCAAGTCCATGGTTACATGCACTCTAGGCAAGCACTCTGAGCTACATTAGAGACGCTGGGATGCCAGTCATGAACCATCCCGATCAGCTGTAGACCATTTTTGTTTTTTGTTTGTTTAGTTTAGTTTTGTTTTGTTTTCCAAATCTAGCTAACCTGTGTCCAGGATACCTTTACTTTTCTCATCCTATGACTATCTTACAAGAACTAAGGACTTCCTGCTGCCCCTCAGGCCATCCTGTCTTCACAGGCTGTATCTGTATTAACAGCAAAATACCCTGCATGGGACTATAATTGCTTCCGAAAGAAAATCCTACAGCAAACGCAGTTAAAGTCATGGAGCATCTGCCTGAGGTTTGTCTCCAAATTCTGTTGAGTCAGCCACTCGGGGTGACTGGTGTAAATGCTCTATCTGTGGCGGATTTTCCTAACTCCTGTGACCTTGACACATTCAGGGAAGAAATCCTCACTCCTTTTTCAAAGACCGTATTCTATTCTATTCCCTAACTTCAGGGATGCCCTCAGGTTCATCTTTCATCTTTGCCAACTCAACTACAAAAACTAAAATATAACCAAGTACCAAATCCTGTCAATCATCGTTTAGTAGGAAGTAATTCAGGGACAAGATTCTGTGTGAGGCCTCAAGGGGGCGCTCATAGCCTGCAAAGCCGAGAAAGGTCCACCCTGCCCTTCCCTGCCTTTGCAAACTACCTCCAAGCTGCTGAACCCCCAGAAGAATCGCATTTTGGGAGAATCTGAACCTGAAGGATGTTGTGCCAAGTGAATTAAACCAGTCACAGGAGCAAATTCTGTGTGACTTCTCTTATGTGAAGTTCCCCCAGGCTGTGAAATTCACAGAGAAAAAGTAGGATAGTGGTGACCAGGGAGCTTAGAAAGGGGGAATAAGGAACTGTAGTTTGTGTGTCCTTTTTTTGCCTTGTTTGGGGGGTTTGTCTGGTTGGTTGGTTGGTTGGTTGATTAGTTGGTTGGCTGGGTTTTTTGTTTGTTTTGTTTTGTTTGAGACAGGGTCTCACTACGTAACTCTGGTTGTCCTGGAACTTACTATGTAAACTAGCTTGGCCTCGATTTCACCGAGATCCATCTGCCTCTGCCTCCTGAGTGCTGGAGGCGTGTGCCACCACAAGTGGTGTGTGTGCTGTTCTTATGTGGGAATGGGAGTGCACACATGTCATAGTGCACTGTGTACAGTGTACAGGTGTACAGGTCCGAGAACAACTTTGAAGTCGGTTCTCTCCTTCCGCTATGTGGGTCCCAAGGATGAAGTCAGGCCATCAAGCTTGCAGAGCAAGCGCTTTTATCCTCTAAGCCATCTCACAAGCCTGGGGATTGAGTTTAAGGGGGGCAGCATCTTGATTTGATAAGATGAAAAGCTCCATGGATGTTGATGTTGGGAACGGTGGCACCTATCTGCAATTCTCTCTCTCTGTCTCTCTCTGTCTCTCTCTGTCTCTCTCTGTCTCTCTCTGTCTCTCTCTCACACACACACACACACACACACACACACACACACCCCTCTTCTACGGATGAATGGTTACACACATGACTGTAGTCTATACCATTGAACTGAGCACTGGATGAAGAGGATAGTCGCCTCCTTTATCCTGTGCCTAACATGAAATCCTCGGAGCTCTACATTCACAATGGAGTCTGAGTGTGTACCCAGCACCCCATCCCCCATTGCAGGGCTAGACATGGCTGCCCTGTCACTCGGCCCTCTCCTCTCACCATGTACAACAGAACGTCCTCCCTTCCCAGCACCCTCCACTCCCAGTAGAGCACCCCACATTCCCTATTGTTGATCTCTCTCTGTGCTCCATTTTCTTTGGTCTAGACAAGGCCGGCTCCCTCGCTCCACACACATGAGCACGGCAAGGTCACGGTGGTTGGGTGCCTCCTCCTGCCTACCTCCGCTGGCTGCTTCTCTGACTCAGAGAGTCTATGAAGGACCACTCTGATGATGAATTGGAGTCTTCCGCCTCCCACCTGGCCCATCAGTTTCCTCTCTCCTCCCATTCATCCAAATACAAACACCTGGAAAAGGGTGGCTTCCTCCTCCTAAAATGACGAAAGACTCTAGCTAGAGAAAAAAGACAGGTCGACCCTGGGAAAGCTAGCCAGCCTCTAATCCTGACCTTTCAGGACCTGGACAATTACACCCGTGCTGGTCAGGTTAGCATTTATTTATTTATCTACCAGTTGTCATTTATTTATTTATAGATTTATTTTACTATTTTATGCATATGAGTATTTTGTTTGCTTTATATGTTATGCACCACATATGTGCCTGGTGCCTGTGAAGGTCAGAAAAAAGGTATCAGATTCCTTGGAACTGAAATCACAGCCAGTTGTGAGCTATCATGAGGGTGCTGGGACTAGAACCCAGGTCTTCTGCAAGAGCAACAAATGCTCTGAACTGCTGGGCCATCTCTCTAGCCCCCTCAGTTACCTTTTAAAGGTGTGTGTGTGTGTGTGTGTGTGTGTGTACACGTACTCCACACACACCTGTGAAGGTTAAAAGAGAGAACTGGATCCCTGGGAACTGGAGTTACAGGCAGAACCCTGACATGAGTTCTGAGAGCTGAACTTGGGTCCTTTGGATGGAAGAGCACGAACATCTCCAGCCACTGACCTCGGTTACATTTGAAGAAGAAAGAATGGAGGCTTTGGGGGTTTGTTTGTTCTGTAGACAGGGCCTCATCAAGCCCAGTCCAGCCAATGTCAACCTCACTATGTAACCAGGTGTCTGGGGATTTTTTTTCCCTCTCCAGTTATAAAGATTCAAGGGAAGTCAGAAAGGTAAGGGGCCTGGGAGTGTGGCTCAGTTGGTAGGGTGCTCGCCCAACATAGAAGAGACCCTGGGTTCAATCTCCAGCTCCCCATACACTGAGTGTGGTACCCCAGGCCTGTATCCTGAAGTAAAGCTGGAGGATCAGAAGTTCCGTGTCATCCATGGCTGCGCGGTGAGTTCAAGGCTAGCCTGGGCTAGATGAGACACTGTTGGAGAGATGAGAAAGACAGAAGGAAGGAGAGAGGAACAGAGGGGGTGGGAGAGATAATAAATGTCGGTGCAGAAACGCCCTGTGCCTAGCGAGAATGTGGCAGGTGTCACAGCATGAGTCACCAAGACTTCAAACAGAGAGGGAGATTCAGAGGATGGTGTAAAACAAGAAGGAAGAGAAGCAAATTCCAGTTGGGGAAGGAAAATTAACTTCGAAAGCCGGTTTCAGTTGAGAACCCAGCCATGTGGACAGTTTCTGTTCTCTTCTGCCCTTAGGTGAGGCAGGAAGGCAAGAGCACAACATTCCAGGTGGGTCTCAGCTGGAGGTGAGAAAGGGTGACAGGATGTGTCCACGAGCACAGGAGGGACTTTGCCTGGGAATTCATTAACCTTCATTTTGATTCCTTACGAATCGACTTTATTTTTTAAAGTTTACTTAAGGCTTAAGATTTTATTGCTTTCCACTTTTATTTGGGGCGTGTGTGCCATGGTGCACATGTGGGGGTCAGAGGTCTCCTTCTTGGAGTCACCTCTCTGCTCCCACCATGTGAGTCCTGGGGATCAAACTCAAGTCCTCGGCCGCGGCCACAAGCGGCTCTATTCACTGTGCCATCTCTCCAGCCTCTTTATAAGGTTTTGTTTGTCGTTCCTGAGGTCTGGGGAATTTGTTTTGGTGATTTTGTATTGAAGACAGGGTCTCGGGTAGTTCAGACTGGCCTCAAACTGGCTGTGTACCCAAGGATGACCTTGAATTGCTGATCCTCCTGTCTCCACCTCTCCAACAGCGAGGTTATGGGCCTGTGACAGTGCTCCTGGGTTATTTCACCAGTTCTGGGGATCAGATCCCGGGCTTCAGGTTTGCTAGGCAAACGCCTTACCTGAGCCTATTACCAGTCTCTCCTCACCCCCTGGGATCCTATACTAGCCTCTAACTTGTGGCACTCCCCCTGCCTCAGCCTCCTGAGTGCTGTGATTACAGGCGTGAGCCTTCAGACCCAGCCTCACTGTGCTTACATATGGAGACAACTGTCCATCTCTTAAAGGCAGGAACTGCAGCCATGCATCTGTGTGTCTCTCTGGGTAACCAGAGCCCAGTCATTCGGTAGAGGGCATTCATGTCAGCGGAGTGATTCTAAAGGGCCGTTTGCGTCAGAGAGCCTGGAGTCCCATCTGACTCCCTGTGCTCACCTGTGACCTTGGGAAGCTGCTTCACCTTCTGCCCCTTAGACACCGCACCTACAAAGCCAGGCTGACATCGGCTGGCCGCATAGGGCCTTTGGCAACGTTGAATAAGACAGTGTTCACTGAGGTGGATCCCAACTGCAAGTGTTAGTAAATGTGTGCTGAGGGAGACTGACCTGTTTGTCAGGAGCCAGTCACTTCTTACACTGTGTCCTAGAACCAACCCTAGGACCAGGTTGGGGTGTAGCTCAGCTGGGAGAGTGCTTGCCTGTACAAAGTCCTGGGTCCCAACCCTAGCACCACATAACCAAACAGATTGGTGCGCCCTTGTAATCCCAACACTTGGGAGACTGAGACAGGAAGGCCTCTGTGAGTTGAGGCTAGCCTAGCCTCAACTACATAGTGAGTTCCAGACCAGCCAGATCTACACAGTGAGGCCATGTCTCAAACAAACAAACAAATAATAAATAAATAAATCTTCACACATATTTACAATGGCTTAAGGGTTTATTTAGACACTATTTTTATTGTTTGTTTTGTAATTACCAGCTGGTCACAAGAAAATAAGTTCACGAGACTCCCCACCTGCGTCTTCCAGGTTCTTTGGCTGAACATTTAAATCACCTAGGAAACATTAACAACTGACTCTGAGCCCAACCCCCAGACATTCCGATATAATTGGCCCAGGGTGTGGCCGAACTCTGGGATTTGTTTAAAAGCTCCCTGCGGTGAGTCGAGTCTAGCCCAGTCACCGGGTTCAGTGGTGCTGCCAGCACCTCCCCGGGCTCATGCCCAGGACTCACCCACAGGCATGCCGTTCTTAGCACTTGCTCCCCGGGTGCCTGGGATAGCCCGTGACCCCAGTTCCTGCCCTGAAGGATTCAGAAAGGCAAACAAGCCTTGTCTTCAAATCCGGTCACAAACACACCTTGACTCACCCTCCCGGCTTCCTGGGCTCCTAATCTGGTTTATGGTTTACAGATAACATCCCGGAAGGAGAACCAGTTTCGGACTCGCTGTGACCTCTTGGCCTCTCAGCTGCTGTCGCAGTTTCTAGTTTTCTGGTCTCCTCTACTGACTGCTCCAGCCAGCCAGCCAGCATTAGTCTTTGGCTGTCAACACTTAGCCTCCAGGCTGTCCGCAAGATGGGTTCCAGCCCCCGAGCTTCTCAACTTTGAACCATCGACCTTGCCATCCTAGCCCCAACCCAACCCCAGCCTCCACTATCAGTGCCTTTTATGGGTCATTACGGGTTTCTGCTCTAATAAGGAAGTTCATAACACAACAGGGAAGAGAGAGAATTTGGGTAAATTAATCCGAGAAAATGGGAGGCCCTCAGGCAGTCTCGCCACGGTAAACATAAGCCCGCAATTCTCACTGTTTCAGTATTTGTTTTCTGCCATTTATTTTCTCCAGTTGGTGTGTGTGTGTGTGTGTGAGAGAGAGAGACAGAGACAGAGACAGAGACAGAGACAGAGAGAAGAGAGAGGATAAGTACAGTCTTCATGTGGGTTTCTGGAACTGAGCTCAGGTTGGCCAGGCCTTTACCTCC
The DNA here is from genome assembly GCF_007827085.1 of Peromyscus californicus insignis. NCBI lineage: Eukaryota > Metazoa > Chordata > Mammalia > Rodentia > Cricetidae > Peromyscus > Peromyscus californicus. Next base: position 58,986,566 of record NW_026294413.1, on the reverse strand, counting down.
TTAGCCATTTCATTGGCTTCCTCATTTCTTTAAGACAAATCTCTGAGATGTGGAAGTATAAACACGCATAAGACCCCCTCTTGAGATTCACACCCAGGGTTCTCTCTACAAGAGTGAGAGCAGCCTACGTTTCTACCAGGGTGATCTGAAGGTGCCCTTTTCACAGGGGTTGTGTCCCAAGGTTTAGTACCAAATGTTCCGCATTTCAGGAGTTCCCACCACCACACTGGGGAGCCCTAGTTTACACTGAGGAATGTGGAAGACCACGGGACAAATACACACCCCACATAGGGACCAAAGCCCAAGGCTGAAGGCAGTCCTGCCTTTAGTGTCTCGTGGAGAGCGCCTGAATGGTTCCTAGTCCAAGTTCACATCCATGGATGTTGGCTCTCTGGCTCTTCATTCCCCACTCACAGACTGCCCACTGCTGCTGCGACTGAACAGGATACGACCTAACGACACAACCAAAGCGCCTTCCAACCCCAAGTGTTAGCGGTCGGTCTTTGGCTTGGCCTGTGGACTCCCCCGCTGTCTGTTTGAACTTGGATAGCACTTGTTTAATTTTTAACATTGTGACTATTCTAACCGTGGCTTTAAAGGGTTTGGATTATATACCAACATCAGCATGATTCAGTTGGCACTATGTGACTGTGCTATCTTAATGACAGTTGGATGGACACAGGGACCCAATTAAGAAGACCGACAACCAAAGCAGAGCAGATTACTTGGACCATAATTTTGGCTTAGGCTTGGTGGAGAAGGAGGTTAAAACCACATATGGAGGCCGGCTCTCACAAACCCCAGACTAGACAGCCAAGTGTTTCTCTAAAGAAGCCACTAATCCCATTTTTGTGTGTGTGTGTGTGGGGGGGGGGCAGAAGCAGAAGGATCAAGAGTTCAAGACCAGCCTCTAGTACAGAGCAAGTTTGAGTCCAGCTGAAGGATGTGAGACCGTGTCTTCTGTTTTTGTTTTAAAGCTGACATGGTGGAGCACACTTGAAATCACAACCCTTAAAAGATTAAGACAGGGGAATCACTGTGAGTTTGAGGTCAGCCTGGGCCACAGAGTGAGTTCATTTCTCAGTTCAGAGGTTACAACCCAAGTGTCCTGTGAGAAAACTATTTAAGACCTTTCGCAACAACAAAACAAACAAAGCCGGGCAATGGTGGTGCACGCCTTTAATCCCAGCCCTCAGGAGACAGAGGCAGGTGCATCTCTAAGTTTGAGGCCAGACTGCTCTACAGAGTGAGTTCCAGGACAGCCAGGGCTACACAGAAACTCTGTCTCGAAAAAGAAAACAAACAAACAAAACAACACCAACGGCAAAGAAGACATTTTGCTAACACATGTTCCAGACCCTTAGCAATGAAGCTGATTCTGTCAGATCTTAGGAGTGCTTCAACTGACAGGTTACATCACAGGAACTGCAGTCACAATGAGGGGGTCTAGAGGATGCCGCCCCGAAAGAGGTCATTTTTGCATATTGGTTATTTTGAGCAAAAGACAATTGAGAAATGGCAGGTGCAGGAGGAGCTCTGTGTTCTCCACACCCAAGAACAGGGTGCTTATCTTCCCTTGAGAAGGGAGGTTTGGACATACATGCATTAAACTCTGCTGGAACCAGCATCCATCCTCTCTTCTCTCTCTCTCTCTCTCTCTCTCTCTCTCTCTCTCTCTCTCTCTCTCTCTCTTTCCGCTTTTCAAGACAGGGTTTCTCTATGTAGCCTTGGCTGTCCTAGAACTCCCTCTGTAGTATAGGCTAGCCCGAACTCACAGAGATCAATTTATCTCTGCCTCCCAAATGCTGGGATTAAAGGCGTGTACCACCACTGCTCAGCCCCTTTTTATTTTTATTTTTATTTTTGAGACAGTCTCTCACTATATAGTCCTGGCTGGTCTGAAACTCAATATGTAGACCAAGCTACTTTGAACTCACCGAAATCTGCCTGTCTGTTTCCTAAATTTGGGGATTAAAGGTGTACCACAACCAGCTAAAGACTCATTTATTTGTTCTTTTTATTTATTTTTTTATTTTTATTTTTATTTTTATTATTTTTTTTTGTTTTTCGAGACAGGATTTCTCTGTGTAGTCCTATCCTGGAACTCAGTTTGTAGACCAGGCTGGCCTCAAACTCACTGAGATCTGTCTGCCTGTACCTCCCAAGTGCTGGGATCAAAGGCATGCGCCACCTCGCTCAGTTCATTTGTTTGTTTTTATAGGTATGTTTGTGTGCCTGATGAGTTTATTTCCACCAAATGCATGTGGATGCCTGCCTAAGCCAGAGGGCAGGCATTGGGTTCCCTAGAAATAGGGTAGTTGTGATCTCCCATGTGGGTGCTGGAAACTGAACCCACGTCCTCTTCAAGAATAGGACTGTTAATGGCTGAGCCATCCCACCAGTCCCCCAGGACACTCTTTGCTACTGCCATTGACTGTGGGCATCTGACTCCAGATTCTCTAATCTCTGAATATTGACTTTCTCCAACAGCTCTCCAGGGGCATGGAGCCGGTGACTAAGCCTGAATCATGGTCCTTGGATAAGTGGTCTTGGTTTCTGGTTTCTCTGCGGTACAATCAGCTATTGTGAGACTCTTTAGAGTCTGATCCTGTAAGCCATCTAATAAATCCACTCATAAGTTTGTGTAGTCTGCTGGAGAATCCTGATTAATGCAAGGAGCTAGGAAATGTATGGTGGAACAAATGTAAACAAAGGTTATTTTAGCAAAGTCTGTTTCTGCAAACACTTCCAAGTCTCAGCTCCCTTCCCTGGTGACATAAATGACCTTTTCTTCCTGGTGCAAGAAGAGCAAAAATATCCCACAATATCGTGGGACAGAACAGAACATATTGTTTTTTATTAAATGCCATTTAATGTTTATTAGTCCTATCATATTTATGCTGTCTTTTGAAAGCATATTACAGTCATGTATCTCAAAAACATATAATGGTCTGGAGAGAAGGCTCAGCAATTGAGTGTGTACTGATCTAGCAGAGGACTCAAATTCAGACCCCAGCACCCACATTGGCAGCTCACCACTACCTCTGACTTCAGCTCCATGAGATCTGAGCCCCTCTTTATAACTCCCTAGGCACCTGAACTCACATGTGCACCTAGCCACATACATATACACATCATTAAAAAAATTAAAAATTAATCTTTTAAAAAATAGTTGTATTATGAAACCAAAAGGAGCAGCATTAACGTGGGTACTGGAGACAGGAAAATTAGTAATTCAATGTCACCCTTATCTTTATAGCGATTTCAAGACCTGTCTGGGCTACAAGAGATCCTATATCCAAACAAACACAAACAAACATCCCCCCTCCCCACCCCCACCAAAAAACAACAACAAAATGGAAACCCACAGAAAGCATTACAAAAAGATTGAAATGAAGGATGAAGCTCGATGGTAGAGCACGTGAGTAACATATACAATACTCTAGGTTCCATCCCCAGTAGCACAAGATAGACAGACAGACAGACAGAGGTTATAGAATGTAGCTCAATGTTTGCTATGTACAAGGCTCTGGGTTCAGTATACAGAATATTAGGGGGAATTATTTTTAAATTATTCATGCATTCATTTATTTGTGGGCGTGGGGGTGGACATGCATGCAGTCCGAAAGCTTGGAGGTCATAGAACAAACTTGCAGAAGTCACGTCTCTCCTTCGACCATGTAGGGCTTTGGGGACAAGTTCAGGTCTTCAGGCTTGGTAACAAGTTTCTTATCTTGCTAAGCCGACTCACTGGCACAAGGTTTATGGCCTGAATACATTGTTTTGCATCGCCGGGCGTTGAACCTAGGTCCTCACATATGCTAGGCAAGTTTTGTACCCTTGAGCTACATCCTCATCCTGAAAAAAATGTATTTGTATCTTACATATTTTGTTTTATTTTTGTTGTTGTTTGTTTTATGGAGACAAGGTCTTGCTATGGAGCCCTGGCTGACCTTGTACTGGCTCTGTAGACCAGGCTAGCCTCAAGCTCATAGAGATCCACCTGCCTCTGCCTCCTGAGTGCTGGCATTAAAGGTGCTGTACTACCATGACCAGTCTATGTTTTGTCTTCTTAAGACAAAGTTTCACTGTATGGTTCAGGCTGACCTAGAACTCTTATATAATCTAGACTGGACTTAAACTTGTAACCCTCCTGCCTTAGTACCCCTCCCCTAATTGCTGTGATTACAGGTAGGCAGATGACATCTAGCTCTACATGCTATTTTAAAATTACTTTCCTTATCATTACCACTAATTGCCTCTGTCAACTAGATGTATATGCCTTTGTTTAAGCAGTAGTATGTATATAACAGAAAAGTAAATAACAGAATACAAGACATAAAGTAATAGTATTTTTCATATTTTTTTATATTTAATAGTAACTTGTGTAATTGTTATAGATTGTATGTATCATTTTTGTCTAGTACAATTGTGTCCCTGGTTATTCCTCTTAAAAAAATAGTCACCTTACTCAAACTAAAGCCAAGGCTTCGAGATTGCTTGGGATTACTTTGCCGCCAAGCTAGACAGAGGATCTGAGTTCAATCCCCTAAGCCTGTATGGTGGAAAGAGAAAACTGACTCCTACAAGTTGTCTTCTGACCTTCACATGTGCATCCCCCCAGATTAATGAATGTAAAATAACTTTTTAAAAGTTTGCCAAGTTGAGCCGGGCGGTGGTGGCGCACGCCTTTAATTCCAGCACTTGGGAGGCAGAGCCAGGCGGATCTCTGTTTGAGGCCAACCTGGTCTACAGAGAGAGAGATCCAGGACAGGCACCAAAACTACACAGAGAAACCCCGTCTCAAAAAAAAACAAAAAACAAACAAAACAAAAACACCCCCGAAAAACAAAAACAAAAGTTTGCCAAGTTGTTAGATGAAAAAATGATGTGTCAATGTTGTGTTTAAACAATGACTTGATAAGCCATGTTGAATATGATTTGCAGAGGCTCTTGCCGACTGTGCCTTTCTTGGGGAGACTGATCGTTTTCACATGATTAGCGGCCAGCACAGTACTTCCTTTAGAAGCAGTCTATGAGTAACCTCTGCCAAAATTCCTCTTGACCTCTTTGTTTCTTGATTTGTTAAGACGCCTTTAGGACTTTATCCCTGAGTTAACTGCAAACTTGTCCCAGTTTGTGGATTATAATGGTATATAGACACTTTGAAAGTTTTTGGGTTTGTTTGTTTGTTTGTTTGTTTTCTTTTTCTTGTCTTGTTTTTGCGATAGGGACTCACATAATACAGGCTAGTCTTGAACATAGCATCCAGCTATAGCTGGCCTTGAACCCCTGTTTCTCCTGTCTCCACACTGAGAGTTCCAGGATGACAGACACAGGATACCAATGACTGGCTAAAGGTCATCTACGTTTTTTTGTTTTGTTTTGTTTGTTTTTTACATCCATGTTTTTTGAATGAACTGTTTTTAATTTGCTCTGTAGGAGCCAGTTCCACACAGGGTTAAAGAGAAAAGTCTGGGTTCGTCAGATGACTCAGTGGGAGAGAGAGAGAGAGAGAGAGAGGGAGGGAGGGAGGGAGGGAGGGAGGGAGGGAGGGAGGGAGGGAGAGAGAGAGAAGGAGGGAGGGACGGAGGGAGGGAGGAAGGAAGGATTAATAAATATTTTGTTTTGGAAACAGGGTTTTATAATGTAGCCCAGGCTGGCCTCACACACACAACGATCCACCTGTCTCTGCCTCTCAAGTGCTACGATTAAAGAATGCCTGGCTCAAATAAATAAATGGAATTGAAAACTAAAATAAAAGAGTAAAGTTTCATCTCTATCTGTCCCTGGATTGAGTCCTCGATCTCCCAACACAGACTTAGGGCAAGTTTCTCAAAACTTCCATCCATGAGGACGTCTTTGCTTGAGATCAGCTGAAGAATCTCTTGTATTTTTCTCCAGTTTCCCACCCAAGCCTTGGGTCTGCCTGGAATCCGTTCTGCTGATTCCTGGCTTGCTCAGTCTCTCCTGAGGATGCCTTGGTCCCTCCCATGGAACTTGGAACATGCCTCCCATGCAGGGCATGGAAGCTGCAGGGTGTGAACAGGCCACAGCTGCCCCCCTGTTCCGGGCCTGCCTCAGCTGCCTGGGAATGAGTCATGCGTGGCATAGGGAGGTTCCCCTGCTCCTGGCTTTCTGGTAGAGAGGACAGCTTGCAGACTGGGGCCCAGCTGAAACCAGTCTCCCTTCATGGCACAGACAAATGAACCCTGTGACACTTCCTGTGTGTGGCTATTACACAGCCCCGCCACCCCCACCCCGACCTCAGCTGTCTTGGGTTTTTCTTTAACTGTTTCATGTCCCCTGGCTAGAAGATTGTATCCTGGTCTCCATCCTGGCCTGGACCATTTCCTCTGCCTTTCCTTTCCCTTTGTACTAAGGCTCTGGAACCCTACCTTCATGATTCTGAACGATGACACCTATTCCATCACAGTGACTAAGAATGGATCTTCTTTCTCCCTCCTAAATTCAGGCCTCACCCCCACCCACCTGCCACCAAAGGTGACACAGTCTCTGGGAAAACAGGCTCTTAATTACTGGCCCAGTATCATGGGAAGGATTCTACAGGCTTCCTTTTAGAGGCTTAATTATCTTGAAACAATAACAACACTTTGTTTTCTGTATTTTGAAACAGGATCTTGCTATGTAGCCCAGGCTGGACTTAGACTTCTACTCTTCTCTCTCCATCTTTCAAGTGCTGGGATTACAGATGTGCCAGGGCTAAGCCTGGTTTTATTTGACGCTGGCTAGTCAACCCAGGTCTTTGTGCATGCTAGGCAAGCTCCCTGCCAACTGAGCATCCCCAGCTCCTAATCTTCTAAATGTCTTTTTTTTCCCCTTCTATTCTGGGCCTCAAACCCAAGGCCTCACACATGCTAAGCACATGTTTTATCACTGAGGTGTGCTTCTGTCCCCCTTTACTTACTTATTTATTGTGAGGTAGGGTGCATGCATGCCACAGCATGAGGGTAGAGGTCAGAGAACTGTACCATTTACAGAAGTCCGTTCTTTCTTTCCATTGTGCGGGCTCGTGAGGTCAAAATCAGGTCATCATCAGGCTTGGCAGCAAGTGCCTTTACCCACTGAGCCCCCTCCACGGCCTGCTACTACATTTTAGAATGTAGAGCATGACATACTTGTTCTGTGATTCTTGATTAAGCAAAAACCTTGCATTGACTAATTATATATGCAACCAAATACTAGATTGACTATTTTTGTCTGAAAATGTCAGTAATGAATGCAGGGATGAGAGTATCTTCATCGACAAGAATTTCCTCCCAGATTTATTTTTTCTTACATTTTTTTTTGAGACAGGGTTTCTCTGTGTAGCCCTGGCTGTCCTGGACCTGGCTCTGTAGACCAGGCTGGCCTTGAACTTGGAGATCTGCCTGCCTCTGCCTCCCAAGAGTTGGGATTAAAGGAGTGTGCCACCACAGTTGGTTTAGTCTTTCAGTCCCATATAGAATTTTTTCATTTCCCCACTTTCCATGGTTGACTTCGTCACTGGTGGTCAGGGGTGAGTGTTTCCAGGTTCTTGGTCCTTTATTCAAGCAACTAAAATAAAAGTTCACGAAGAACTGCAAAAGGATTAAGGAAACTTTATTTAAAGCAAAACAATAGAGAAGACCAAAATATGCCACAAGGGAGCATGACCATGTGAGAATACTCCAGGGCCCTGTTTGTTCAGGGCTTCCTTTTATGGAGTTCAAGGGAAGGAGGAGCTTGATTGCTAAGGGACAGTGATGGTAGTTCTCTGGGTTTTGTTTATTTGTTTGTTTGTTTGTTTTTGAGATTTCTTTATTTATTATGTATACACACCTCAGAAGAAGGCACCAGATCTCTTTACAGATGGTTGTGAGCTACCATGTGGTTGCTGGGAATTGAACTCAGGACCTCTAGAAGAGCAGCCAGTGCTCTTAGCCTCTGAGTCATCTCTCCAGCCCAGACTGACGGATTGTAATAGAATCTTCCATCTGCCCGGCCTGACTTTCCCACAGTGCTGGATTTTAATTATATGAACACCCAATTATAAACAGGCATAAGATGATAAATAGATTCTCCCTAAAAGTTTACTTGAGTAAAAGGTTTTATTTTACTATACATGCGCCCCAAACCAGCTCAGGCTGGATCACACCCTTCCCTCATATGTGTTTGAATAGAAAATGTCCAAGTTTGATGGCCACTAAGGGGAGAAATATATCCCATTGTTCAGAGAGAGGTGTGTGCGTAGCCCAGTGCAGGTTGGGGTCCAAGGTTGCTAGGTGCATTGTTCCAAGAACGGTGTGCATAGTTTGGTAGGTAAAGGATACAGGCTGCTAAAAGCATTATTTGAAGAGGGGTGTGTACATAACCCAAACCCATACAGTCCCAAGTTACTAAACTATTCCTCAGGCTTGTTGGCCTCAGCTTGGGCCAGTATTTCTAGGCAAGCATTCTACCCCTGAGCTACATCCCTACCCCTTATTTATCCAGATCTCTCTAAATTTTTGTCCTTGGGGAACAACGCCCATTGCTTCTCATTAGGGTGTGAGCCCTGGTTCCATAGCTCACTCCCATCTTACCTCACCCGTTTGCCTGAGGTTTCAATAAATCCCTGTAAATTCTAAGTAAAACTTGCAGATGAGCTACAGAAGCCTCTGAGCTTAAGGGGGTTCTGTGCAACCGCAGGCCCTGCTAATCGAATTCCTTTGGAGGGGGCAGTCCCCAGGGCTGTCAGTGCATTTGTGCCACAACCCATGAATACTTTATGGATGTCCCTTTGTGCTTACTAATGGGGCCTGAAACGTACAATCTGCCTTGAGTAACAGGGAAAGGCTGCCCTCTCCCAACCTTAGCCTCGGTCCCTGAATGATTTATGGAAGCCAACCAGACCCACTGGGGATTCATTATTGATGTTTTTCAGAGAGCCTTCTTTCCAAGGGAAGGAAGTTGACGTTCACGTAGATGGTGAGCTCTTAGCGGAGTGCGCTGTGATGCCTGTGTGTATTGGAAGGATTTTTAAAAGTTCTGACCACAAGGATGATCTGGTTCTTTAGGGGTCAGAAGGGACTTAAAGTCTCTCAATAAAGAGGATGGATTGGTTGTGGTGGCACACACCGGTAGATACGATGAAGGAGAGACAAGGACATCACCAGGTCCAAGGCTGGCTGAGACTACACATCGTAGCCGTGTGTGATGGTGCATCCCTTGAGCACTAGCACTAGGGAGGCCGAGGCAGGTGGATCTCTGTGTGAGTTCAAGGCCAACCTGGTCCACATTGAGAGTTCCAAGCCAGCTACGGCTATAGAGAGAGACGCTGTCTAAAAAAAAAAAAAAAAAAAATCAAGTTCAAGGATGACCTTGAACTTCTGATCCCCCTGTCTCCACCTCCTCAACAGTGGGATTATAGGCATGTGCCACAACACCTGGTTTCTCTGTGTTTATTATTGTTGTTCATGCTGTTTTATTTGAGTGTGTATGAGTGTGAGTGTGAGTGTGAGTGTGAGTGTGTGTGTGTGTGTGTGTGTGTGTGTGTGTGTGTGTGTGTGTGTGTGTTTCAGTTCCCATGGAGGCCAGGGAACGGTGTTGGATATATTGAAGCCCAACATGATTGCTAGGAACAGAACTGAGGTCCTCTGGTGACCAGCAAGCACTCTTAACTGCTGAGCCATCTCTCCATCCCCGTCTGGTCTTAAGTTTTTAAAAATTGGCCGGGCGGTGGTGGCGCACGCCTTTAATCCCAGCACTCGGGAGGCAGAGCCAGGCGGATCTCTGTGAGTTCGAGGCCAGCCTGGGCTACCAAGTGAGTTCCAGGAAAGGCGCAAAGCTACACACAGAGAAACCCTGTCTCGAAAAAACCAAAAAAAATAAAAAAATAAAAAAATAAAAATTGGATTATTAGCATATGTGTGCCCACACTCAAGTGGGCACAGGCATGTCAAAGTCAGAGCACAGGTTTTAGGGGTTGGTTATCTGTCTGCTTCCACAGTGTATGCGACTCAGATCATGAGGTTGCAGGAAAAGCACTCTTCTCTCCCAGTCCATCTCACTGGCCCTCTCTGTACTGTTTGAATCGGATCACCACAATTCATTCACTCAGTATTTATCAGGAGGGCTGGGTGCTCTTCTTGGAGTGATACCGGAGAAGACCCCATTCCTGCTGCTAAGTCCTGAGTCTAACAGGAGATAACAAGACCTCCATATATTATTTAAATCAGCCAGTAACCAAATGCTTCTATGCAATGAGTTAGAAGTTTCCAGAAGGAAAACATGGAAGTGGCTGGGCAGTATGGCATGATTTTATGAGGAAGAGGAAGCTGAAATAGTTAGACTTTACTTGGCAGAGGACAGGCTCCCTAGGGAGGGTGGAACTTGAGTACCAGCAGCCAGAGCCAGCATGTCGGACGACAGAGACAGTGTGGCAAATGAGAAGAAAGGATAAACGTGCTTGCGAGACTCCAGGAAGTGTCACCATCCATAACTTGAGTGGAACCAGAGCCACGAGGCCAGGACAGAGGGATATCTTCACTGAGGTCCGACACAACATTTCTGTCTCTCCTAATTTGACACGTGGTCTCCGTCCATGCCGTGCCCCGCCACACACACACACACACACACACACACACACACACACACACACACACACACACACCATGGAGCCTCCTCTACTCTGGCTCAGAGGCTGGATACTTCCTCCCTTTTCAACATCTGTCCCCAGTGGTTTTCCCTTAGCATAGGTCAAATAAACACGAATTTAAGAGAAGCTAGTGAGTATGATAAATAGCTCATGCCTGCTGTTCCAGCACTTGGGAGGCAGAGGCAGGAGGATTGTTTAGCGTTCCACTCATGTATGTGTGTGTATAGCAAGCTGGTGTGGTGGCTAACACACTTGTAATGCCTCACTCAGGAGGCTGAGGCAGGAGGATTTCAGAGGGTTCAAACTGGCTGGGTTAGAGAATGAAGCTATCTAATTAATAACCATTAATGACAACAACCACGGAATGAAAAACAAAACAACAAAACAAAAAACCAAAAAAAAAAACACCAAAAGAAATGTTTACAAAACACAGAGAGCCACATCATCAAAGTAGTTTACAAGGCATCCCTTGTTCTTTGGGGCTTGTAAACCCTGCCTCATTCCAAGTGAGGTCCCAGAAAAAGAGGTCACTGCTGGGGTCCACCCTGCCTAGCCCATCTCAGGAGGCATCTTAACCTCCAGCACCCACGAAGATCCTTTGAACACTTAATCCTCCGAAAAGGTAGTCAGTTTCACTCAGCTGCCTAAACCCTCATCGTGGTGGCTTTATCATTTCAGGAAAGACACAGCTGGATAAGCATCAAGGGACACCCAGGCACAGTGAGGGGCGACACTTTCTGTTTAAGGCTGTCACTGTGGGAGCAATTATGTACGCGCTTTAAAGCCAACACTGAAAGCTTAGAGAAGGACTGGTGGCCTGGGAGGCTCAGCCCCAGAACTTGACTTGCTTCCTGGGGACCTTGGATTTGACCTCAGGGCTGTTCAATGACACAGATGGTCTTTCTGCTCTGACTGCTTTCTCTTAGCTGCCTACTTCACCGCTTGGTGCTCTGTCTCCCATGAGATCCAGGGGAGGAGCGTCCGCTTTCTTTGCTTCCCATGCTGTTCCCAGAAGCCAGCCCCACCCAAACCTCCAGTTCCAGGGCTGTGTTTTTTTGTTTTGGTTTTTTGAGACAGGGCTTCTCTGTGTAGTCCTGGAATTTGTTCTGTAGACCAGGCTGGCCTAGAACTCAGAGACTCATCTGCCTCTGCCTCCCTAGTGATGGATGGGTCTAAAGGCATGTGTCACCACATACGGCTTGAAGGCAGTGGTTTTTTTTTGTTTGTTTTGGGTTTTGGTTTTTCAAGACAGGTTTTCTCTGTGTAACAGTTGTAGATGTTCTGGAACTCGCTTTGTACACCAGGCTGGCCTTGAACTCACAGAGATCCGCCTGCTTCTGCCTCCCAAGTGCTGGGATTACAAGCATGTGCTGCCACAGTCAGTTTATGTACATTGGGGGACTCAAACCCAGGACCTCACCAATGCTAGGTAAGCAGTTGCATCCCCAGCTACCTTCTCCTGTTTTAAAATTGGTATTCTAGATACCCAATATAAGATGAACATAGGCTAGGGCTGTTTGTTGTCTAGACTAATAAGATAATTAAGACTAGGGGGACAGAGAGTGATGTCACAGAAACCAAGGGAACCCAGAGCCTCAAGAAGGGAATGGTCAGCACCAGATATGACAGACAAGTCAAGAAAAATAAGGATCAAAGTCTGCCTTATTAGATTTGGAATGAGAAGGTCAATTGTACATGTTACCATAATGGTTTTATTGGAGGGCTGAGGACAGGTGAAAGCGTGATTAAATTAATAGTTGGTTGACTAATGACAGGTGAGGAAGGGAAGATACTGTAGACTATTATTTGGGTAGCTTGGTTGTGCAGCATGCAGGGAGTGTAACCAGATGTGGCAGGTAACCAGGCAGGCAACCAGATGTGGATTCCTGGTTAAAGGAAATGACCCTTTGATTTTCAGTCAAGAATTGCTCTTTGGTCACAGGACTTGGAGACATCAAATTACTGCCTGGAAGTCTCCTCCTTGGTAGCTAGCTTTCAAAATGTTGGAAAATGCTATGCAAGCTGCTGGGCTGGGGGTGTGGGGTATGGGGGTATGTGGGGGTGGTGGTGGTGGTAAGGAACAGTTATCAACAGTCCTACCCAGGTATAAATCCTGCAAATTACAACTTGCTGGGCCATGGTGGCACTAATATCTTGAGGGTAACCAAGAGCTGTAAGATTGGACTTAAGGCCCACTCAGTAGTAGGGAACTAAGATCTGGTATTGTAAAACTAGCCAAGGATCCATGACTGGAGAGGTCACAGGCCCTAAGGACAGCCTAAGACTACCATTTTGCTAAAGAGATTATAAACATAAACTGTCTTCTAAATATTGATCCTTATACCCATAGATAAGTGCAGATCTTACCTCTCATCGAAGAAGCTTCTTTTTGAGCAGATGGAATCTATTCTAGAGAACCACAGCTTGTCAGAGTGTAGAACATAAGTGGCCATGAAGTGCCCATCCTGAATGGGACATTTTTAACACAACATCTACAGCAAAGGGTTTCAGAAAATACCGTAAAGTCCAGAGGACCAGGACTTATGTGAGCTAGTGTCTTCTGGACATGAACTCCCAACAGTGTGGCTACCTGCATGTGACCCTATCTGGAGCAGGAAGCTAGCTAATTGCTTACATCTTGAACTGCAAGCATGATGCAGAGAGAACAACCTGGAAGATGACTTAAGTCCTAAAGCCTGCCTCCAGTGACACACTTCCTCCAACAAAGCTGCAACTCCTAAACCTTCCAAAACAGCACCACCAACTGGGGACCAGGTGGTCAAATACATGAGCCTATGAGGGACATTTTCATTTAAACCATCACATTTATTCAAGTGATCAACGCCCTCCCCCAAATATATACAGACACACCTACAAACAACATGCATGTGTGCCTGTGTGCCTCTGTGTGTGTGTGTGTGTGTGTGTGTGTGTGTGTGTGTATGTGTGTGTGTGTAGAGTAGAGAGAGTGGATGCTAGCAGCATATCTTCAGCCTGAGGAAGTTACTCTGTCTTACATCCTTGGTGTAGAAATAATAACATTAACTGCTCCATCCCACTCTGTGTGAGAATTAAACAGGTTCAAAGATGTAAAGGGCTTAGGGTGGTGTCTTGCACGCAGTAGGTGTTCCATTAGGTACCATTATCAGGTCAAAGATGACCAAAACAGACAGGGAGCCAGGCATAGTGGTACATGCCTTTAATGTCATCACTTGAGAGGCAGAAGCAGGCACATTGCAGTGAGTTCAAGGCCAGCCTGGTCTACACAGTGAGTTCCAAGACAGCCAGAGTTACGTAATGAGACCCTTTTTTGTTTTCCAACAAAAAGAAAGAAACAGACAAGGAAGCTTCCTTAGTATCGGAAACTTCCAAATCAACAGAACAAAAAGAAAAGAAGAAATCAGTTTCAGAACGGATGTTTGCAAAACACCAGGGAGGGAAGTGAGGCTTTCCTAGACCTAGCTTTCCGATAATATCGCAGAGCTCTATTCTGAGCCTCTGCAGAACAACCTACACTATCTAGGGCTTTCGATGAACGGAACAGCGGCACAGAAGAGAGCGCCTTTCTTTCTTGCTCTTTTCCCATTCCCCTCAAAGGTGACAAGACAGAAACCAGGACATTCCCTCTTCTTGCAACCCACTCTACTCCAGAGCATGCTGACTTGACGAGCTCCAGTTTCGGCTTAGCTGGCTGTGGAGCCCCTGGAGCTCTCCAGGCTGCAGGTTACAACCTGCAGCTGCCTTTCTTCCTTCACCTGTCACTGGATGACTTCCAGGCCTCTGAGAATCCTTTTCTGCATCTTCACTAAGAAGTCAAAGGAGACCTAGAGTCCAAAGGGAGACTGGTCACATTTCCTCAGGGGTTTTGTCCTGAATTTCCACGTAAATATAATCTCCAACTGAAACTGCCTAACCTTCATTTTTCTTTCCTCGCTGCCCCTTTAAGAAGCTAGATTGGAGTTGGCCATTGTAGCTCACACCTATAATCAAGGTAGCCAAGGAAGGCTGAGGCAGAAACATGTAGTCTGGATTGCTCTCAAACTATGGTAATCTTCCTGCTTTGGCTTGCTCAGTGTTGGGATTACAGCATGTCCAGCGTTATTCATTTCGGACCTAGCATTCCTAACACGCAGTAAGGCCACTGACTGATTTTTGTGTTGGCTAAATAGAACATGTTTGCAGGATAGACTTGGCTCACAAGCCACCAATTAGCAGTCTCTGTTAGGCTGATAAACAGTATTTTCACTAACACGTACAATAAATGTACCTGTGTTTTTTTTTTTTTACTGCAGGTTTAGGTGACACAGCTTTTGAAATATGCCTATTATTGTCTCCATTTTTCATAGAAAAAGATGAAATTTGAACCACCAAATAACTTGCACGGGTTGGGAAATGAGTGAGATTTGAGTTTAGTTTGCTTCCATATCTCAAGGTTAGGACTTAAAGGACTCAGAGGCAGTGGTGAGGGTTGAGTGCATCCGCTTATCTTGAAGGGCGAGTCAGCAAGCAAGCAGAGAGGGGCGAGTCAGTCCGAGAAAATCATTACAACCGAGGATCAAATGCTGAGGTTTTACCAAGGAGATGAAGAGGTTTTCAGATGAAGGGTCAGCCC
This sequence comes from Peromyscus californicus insignis, assembly GCF_007827085.1. NCBI lineage: Eukaryota > Metazoa > Chordata > Mammalia > Rodentia > Cricetidae > Peromyscus > Peromyscus californicus. The sequence continues at coordinate 58,971,336 of NW_026294413.1, read as the reverse complement.
CTGGGCAGCTTGGTCTCAATACAAATTTTGAGAGTTAAGAGTAGTACAGAAGCCAAGTGTGGTGAGGCACAGGCCTTTAGCCCCACCCAGCACTGGGGAGTCAGAGGCAGGTGGATCTCTGAGTTGGAGACCAGCCTGGTCTACTGAGTTGAGTTTACAGGACAGCCCAGGCTAGGTACAGAGGCAGGCCAGGAGGCTCAGGCCTGTTATTCCAACTACCTGAGAGGTTGAGACAGGAAGACTGCAAGTTCAAGGCCAATTTGAGCAACTCGGTGTGGGCCAGTGTCAAAACCCCAAGCACAGGGGCTGGAGAGGGATGGTTCAGTGGTTAACCACACTGGTTGTTACTCCAAAGGACCTGGGTTCAATTCTAGGCACTTATAAGGTAGAGATCACAACTGTCTGTAACTCCAGTTCCAGGGGATCTGACACCGTCTTCTGAGCTCATCTGGAACTGCATGCACTTGGTCACAGACACACTTTCAGGCAAACACCCCTACACATTAAAAAACAAAACAAAACAAAACAACAAACAAACAAAAAACCCCACCAAAGTAGAAAAAAAAAACAATCCAACCCAACCCAAACAAACACACACACACACACACACACACACACACACACACACACACACACACAAACCAAAACACTCACCCACCAAATGAACAACTGTAACAAAACCCCAAACATGGCCATAGAGATGGTTCAGTGGGAAAAGGCTCTGGGTGGCAAGGCTGATGACCTGGATTCCACCCCTCGGACCCACACAGTAGGAGAGAACTGACTCCTGAAAGTTGTCCTTTGACACATGCTTCCACAGGTGTGTAGACACACACATACAATAAACAAACAAACAAACAAACAAACGAACAAATAAATGAACAGGGGGAAAAGCCCAACACAAAAAAGAAAAGGAGCTTTGGAGTATATGCATCTTTCCAGCTCACTAGCCCATTCCCATTCTCAGAAGTGACTTTCTTTCTTTTCTTTTGTTTTTTGAGACAGTTTCTCTGCGTATCACACCCTGGCTATACTGGAACTCACTCTATAGACCAAGCAGGCCTTGAACTCACAGCGATTGGTCTACCTTTGCCTCTGGAGTACTGGGACTAAAGGCATGCACCACCACGCCCAGCTGCCTTTCTCTTTTTTAATAAACGATCTCTATTATCTCAAAAAATAATAAAAGTAAGGCTGGGAATATAATTCAAAGGTAGAGCGCTTGCCTAACATGCATAGAACCTTAATTTCAATCTCCAGAGCCCCGCTACCACACCCCCAAAAAGAAAGAAAGAAGTAAAGAAAGAGAGAAGGGAGAGGGAGGTGCAGAAATGGCACAGCTGACTACAAGTTCCAGAGAGCGACGCGCGAATTTTCCCGCCAGCTCCTTGGCCCGCCTTTCGGGAACTACAAATCCCAGCATGCCCCGGGATGCACCGGTCCTCGCCCCTCGCCGGTTCCGCCCCCTTTCCCCACAGCCCCCGCCCGCCGGGCTGGTCTCGGAGAGTTTGTTCGGTGGCCGTGGCCGACGGAGCTGCAACGAGAACCCCAGCAGCGGCACGATGGGTGACTCCAAAGTGAAAGTGGCGGTGCGGGTCCGGCCAATGAACCGACGAGGTGAGCGCTCGTCCCGGGTCGAGGGCGACAGGTGCCTGTGGTGCTGGAGCCTCGGCGTCCCGGGGGGTCCCGGCGGGCACCCCTCACCGCGCGTGCGCCCTCGACGGCGCGGCCGGGCCCTCAGCCCTCCGCCCCGCCAGCTGTCACCGCGCTCGCCAGGCCTCGGGCCGCTCCGGCCTCGCAGCTCGCCTGTGCACGCAGCTCTCCGGGCGGACAGCCCCACTTTTCGATTTTCCACGTTCCATCACTTGAACCTGCTCCTTGGGGCCGTTTGCCGAAAGGAAGGACGTGCATTCATTCTTAGATTCTTCTGGTTTGTGATTGTGGAGAGTTGTTTCTTTTTTTTTTCTTTTGCTTGATAGTTATCAACTCAACAATAAATAGTCTCGGTGCCAAGATTCTTGGGAAATTGTATCTTTTAAACATGCTCTGAAGTCCGTAGGGAGGAGGGTAGAGAAAGTAGATTAAACCCCAGGACACGTAAATCATCTTTCCAAGTTGGACGGACTAAAGCCCAACTCAAGTCCCCAGAGTAGCTGGATTTTGCCTTTGCGGTTTCACCAGAGGCTGCCTGGGTAGGGTACTTTAAATGAGGTGACGTGTTTGAAAACACTTTATGTACAAGTCTTGTTGCTGAGGTCGCTGCTTCACTCCCAGGACATGGAATTGCAGTTAATTGATAAGACTACTGACTAGCTAGAATCGTTTTTGAGTGCCGGGATCACTTTCTAAGGTTTCTTGTTTGTTTTACTGGGTTCAAAATCAAGTGTGGAGGAAATACAGTTTTTCTGTCTCCTTGCCCTTTTGTGTATATAGTGAGGTAGACAGGTCAAACAGTGGACAGAGATTTTTCTGGTTGGTTGTTCTGTGGGAAGTTTAGTTGGTTTTTCTGTCTCTTGGTGTTGGTTTGCCCACCAGAACCTGCCTAAGTCTATGAAGCAAGTTTTCCCCTGGAGACTTAACTTTTTAAGCTTTCAGCTAATTGCCTCCTTGCATCCAGGCTCTCACAAAACAGAGTAACGTGGAACTCTGAAAGTTTTCGAAAGCTTCCATTTTTTGAGTACCCAGACACCTCCTTTAAGTTCACTTCAAGCTTATTGTGATCATCACTGTGATTAGGGAAACAAAAACAAAAACAAAACAGGCCAGATGAAACCCGACTTATCTGGGAATGATTCAGAAAGGATGGGTTCAGCACATTCTTAAAATTTCCTTTTTGCAAAACACTTGGAAATGTCAGTGCTTGAAAGGAGGCCGCTCACAGGCGGCCTCAGCAGGGCTTGGCGCAGGGAGCTGGAGCAGGACTCCTCTTCCTTGTTTTCTGTTACAGGGAGGAAGCTACTCTCTTTCCTAAATTTGCCGCGGTTGTAATTCTGACAGTGGTTGTTAATAATGCTCAGAGTTTTGAGACATGCATCAAATGATTTTAGGTGTGGAGTGCATGTTAGCTGTTCTTTGGATTATCTTCCTACCCCTCTTTCTCTCCTTCCTTCCCCTTTTTCTTGAGACTTTTTCTTGGGTCTTTCTACCTAGCCCTGGCTGCCCTGAAACTCATTAAGTAGACCAGGCTGGCCTCGAACTCACAGAGATCCACCTGCCTCTGCTTCCCAAGTGCTGGGATTAAAGGCGTGGGCCACCAAGCCTGACCCTTCTTTTCTTTTTTTTTTTTAGATGTAGGTGCTAAGGATCTGAACCCTGGCCCTCACTTGTGCAGCACGTCCTTTGCCCACTGTGCCATCCCACCCCTCCCATTCTTTTCTCTTTCTTTCTTTCCTTCTTTCTTTCTTTCTTTCTTTCTTTCTTTCTTTCTTTCTTTCTTTTCTCTCTCTCTCTCTCTCTCTCTCTCTCTCTCTCTCTTTCTTTCTTTCTTTCTAGACAATTTCCTTAAGTCGACCTGGTAGACCTGGAATTTGGGGTCATCCTCCTGCCTCAGCCTCCTGAGTGTTGGGATTGCAGGGGTGCACCAACCACTCCTGGCTGAACACACTTTAAAATGAGTGTTTACAGTTTGGCTCCGTTGTCCGATGACACACTGCCCCCTAGTCTCTTGGCTTACTCTGTCTTGTCTTCTGTTTTCTGATATGCACTGGGGCTTGCCTTTCCAGTGATCATCCCGGGTAATTCCTTCATCAACATTATTATGCAATATAATAGAGAGGAATTTTAAAGCTCGTGATTCCGAGTTGGCATCTTGAAAGTTACTGTGAAAAGGCAGAGTTTTTGCTGAGTTTGAAAAGAATCTTACTGCTTCAAACATTACTTCTGGGAAAATTAATGTTTTAAGTGATAGCATGTGGCTGTCGAGTAGTTGGGTCTGGTCCTGGGTGCTCCTGACTTAGGGTGTGGTATGTGTGTGCAGGAAGCATCCTGAGGATTGACATGGAGATAGGCTGGGAATGGGTCACTGGGATGTATAGACTCTGTTGTTTGGAATGACATTAATGTCTTTTGAGAGAAGTCTGAAGATGTCCAGAACCCTTTGGTGTAGGGTTCAGTTCTTTGTGTGACTCAGAGGCTGGTTGTGTTTAGGGGCTTCAGCTTTTCTGCTCAACTGTCCATGGATTTGGCAAACTTGGTTGAACATCATGCAGTAGACCTTAATGTAATAATAACTAGAGTTATAATGGCTAATTTGTTGAGATAAAGGAGGTGTGTGTGTGTGTGTGTGTGTGTGTGTGTGTGTGTGTGCGCGCGCGCGCGTGCCTGTAATCTCAGCACTTGGAAAGTGGAGGCAGGAAGATTTTAGCTTGAAGTGAGTCTGGGTGGTATACATAGTAAAATTGCTTTTTTTTTTTTTGGTTTTTTGAGACAGGGTTTCTCTGTGTAGCTTTGCGCCTTTCCTGGAACTCACTTGGTAGCCCAGGCTGGCCTCGAACTCACAGAGATCCACCTGGCTCTGCCTCCCGAGTGCTGGGATTAAAGGCATGCGCCACCACCGCCCGGCGAAATTGCTTTTTTAAAAGGTAAAACATTCCCTATATTCTTCTCTGCTGGCCAACTAACCTTCTTCCTCCTGGCCTCTATTTTTCATCATTTTTTCTTTGGTGATACTGGAGACTTAACCAGGGCCTTGCGTATACTAATATTTCCATTCTAGTGTTATACTCACATGCATGTGTAATGTTACATAGTCTTAACATTACAGCTTTTAGTCCTCTGAAATAGTAAGCTAAACTGCTAAAGGAAAGGGGTAACTAGTTTCTTAAAAGATCTTGAAGTTGTATTTACAGATGATGTCTTTTATTTTATTTATTTATTTTTTTGGTATTGTTTTGAGATTGGGTCTCAGGTGACTCACTGAGGTTGGCCTCAGACTTGGGCTGTGTAGCTGAGGCTATCCTTGAACTGATCCTTCTGCCTCTAAGTATTGGGATTACAGACTTGCTCTATCATGTTCAGCTTTGGTCTATTCTTTTAGACTGTACAACTCAGCAGATAAGTTTTACGCCCTTCCACATGCTGCACAGAAGACCTTTTCATATATTATTAATCAATCTAATCATTAAATAACCTGAAAGGTAATTATTTATTATTTTTGTCTTTTGAGACAGGGTTTCTCTGTGTAGCCTTTGGTTTTCCTGGAACTCACTCTGTAGACCAGGCTGGCTTTGAACTCACAGAGATTCACATGCCTCTGCCTCTAGAGTGCTGGGATTAAAGGCGTGCTCCACCATGTCCTGCCCGGCTATTTATTTTTATTTTATGTGCATGAGTGTTTCACCTGCATATATGTTTATGCACCATATGGGTGGAGTATCCAAAGAGGCCAGAGGAGGGTGTTGGATCCCCTGGAACTGGAGTTATAGGTGTTGTAAATTTTCATGTGGGTTCTGGGAACTGAACCCTGGTCTTCTGCTAAAGTAGCTAGTGCTCGTAACCACTGAACCAGCTTCTCTGGACGTTTTCTAAGCATAATTTCCATTATTATATTAGGTACACTCTCCTTTTCAGGAATTTGACATTTTATATAGTTTGGTAGTTTAAAAAAATAATAGGTAAATGAATATTGACTACTTGCCAAGTTTCTAGCTCATACTAGATTGCAGGGGAGCCTCAATCAAGGAACTGCCAATTTTAGAATATGTGCAAGATTATCCAGGAAGAGAAATAAAGTATAAAGGGTTTGGAAAATACCTTTGCCTAAGGGAATGGAACAGAAAATTATGTTAAAAGTTGAGCCAGAAGGGATTATCTCAGGTATTCCTGAGCATAGGTGACACATCTCTTTCAGAAGGTATTTCCAGTGAGTTTAAAATGTGCACATCTGCAGTGTTTCATGTGGGGAAAAACACAAAAAAGTAAGAGATGGTATCCAGAAGAATCAGCGCTTTCATAAGCCACGGTCTTCGGGGCGAATGGAAGGACCCTGGTGTAGCCATTGAAAGCCACGTCGGCCAAGACAGACCTGCTATGTACGGGAAGAACAGAACTTTAAACCGTGTGTGTGAGTAAGAAGGAATCTATTAGTGTGGCTGTGGTTGAGTAGAAACCGTGTAGCATAGGGGCCAGAGCTAGAAGAAGCTGGGAAAGGAAACGGACTGCTCTGGTGGAGAGGATTTTGCCAAAGACGTTGTTTGCGCTGTCCAGTGTTGTCTTGTGTCTTCAAGTGTGCTCTATAGTTTCTGCATGAGGAAATGCCTGTCACGTGAGGAGATAAGATGAAAAAATAAACAGGTATAGCTGACTGCTACTTATTAAGGGCCAGGTGAGTGACAGGGACAGGAGGAATTTAGAGGAGTGAAAGACTTCTGCATGCCTGGTGAGGAAGGGAAATCTTCACTGTGGAGGGCAGATCTCGGTTACAAAACATTCCCAGCAGGAGGCCTATGATTTCCACGGATGGGGAGGGAAGGCCTTGGTTCTCTGAGGAGGAAGTATGGCCCGGGAGCCAAGCACAAAGGACAGGAATGTGCAAGGCTTGTTTAGGCAGCAGAGACAGGCTTGGCCTGTCCCAAAGGAGGATTCCACAGGTTGACTGGAGGAGGGAATGAGGAGGGCTGGGCGAAGCATGGGACCTCTTCTGACAGCTGGGTCAGGAGTCAGCTTAGGTGGCTGGTGTCTTTAGATTTGTAGAATGTCATGTGGCCACAGTCATGAAGGAGAAAGACTGCTGGATTGCAAGGCAAGTTTAGAAGGCTAGATAGATGACCCTAAACCCACTTGATAGAAATGTAACCAGGTGAACAAGAAGTCAGAGGAGGTTGGCCTTACTCAGTGGCCTTGATTCAGAAGACATGGGGAAACTGGAAATGGGAAGAAACTTAGAAGACCCTTCCCATCAAGAAAGAGATAGGAGGGTGTTTTTAGGAAGCGAGGGGACAGGCAAGGTGGTTTTTGACCTTGAAGCTGGCCAGAGGGAGGCTTTGGATCATTCGGAAAGATGCCTGGCCAATGTGGAGTCTTGGGTGGCTGAAGCTGGAAATTTCTGACAGGGTTTGCTGAAACAGAAGGTACTTGTTTGCTGCCATCTGCCTGATGTGCCAATGTCCAGTGAGACACCCCAACCATTACAACATTGTTCCTGCCATCAGTCCAGGGACAGAAGCTGGGAAGCTTGGGTTTGTACACAGAGGACTGGGGCCCTTTGCTGAAGGTGCATGTCTGTGACACACGACTTTGTTACAACCTGTGTTACTGTTTTCTTGTCACCTCTGTGAAACCATGACTAACTCTCCAGTTTTCTACTTCTGCAGTTCTGAATGTGGGAGGAACCACTGACAAAGCTATTACTTAAGGAGATGAATTGAGGCATTTATTGAGTGGAAACGGATTTATTGATCTCTGCTCACTGATGGCAGGACATGTTCTTTGCAGAAACTTGGCAGAGCTAGGTTGTGCCTCCTGGGGAAGTGTATGAAGTTGACTTACAAGACAAAGATCTGTGACTGAATGGTGCTAGGCTTTCACTCATGCAAGCTGTAGCTAGCTTTAGAAAGTGGTATTCATTAGCCTATCCAGTTTAAGTCTTTTTTGGTTTTTCGAGACGGGGTTTCTCTGTGTATCCCTGGCTGTCCTGGAACTAGCTCTGTAGACGAGGCTAGCGGTGGACTTTAAATGCCTGTGCCACCATCGCCTGCCAGTTCAAGTCTTGATTGAAGAAAAGCTATATCTACTTTTTCTATTTTCCTTTTGCGGGCCTAGGGATTGAACCCCGAGTGTGTGCGTGTGGGCATGCCTCACTAGTACATGTGTGGAGGGCAAAGGACAAATTGTGTAGATCCGGGGGCTCCAACTTAGACTGTAAGCGCCTTTACCCACTGAGCCATCTTGCTGACCCTCCAATAGTCATTTACCAAACACTGCTCTAGTAGTTGTTCTGAGTTCTTGTTTGTTGCTGGGGCTCGAACCCAGGGCCTTTCACGTTGTATGAGGCTTCATCATTAACCCAGTTCCAGGGCTTTCTGTTTGTGAATTACAGAGTTTACTGTTTTTTTCTTTTTTCCCTTCAAAGTAAACTCTAAAATTTTTTTTTTAAAGATTTATTTATTTATTATGTATACAGCGTTCTGCCTGCATGTATGTCTGCAGGTCAGAAGTGGGCACCAGATCTCATTATAGATGGTTGTAAGCCACCATGTGGTTGCTGGGGATTGAACTCAGGACCTCTGGAAGAGCAATCAATGCTCTTAACCACTGAGCCATCTCTCCAGCCCTCAAAGTAAACTCTTACAAGGTAGTCCAGGATGGTTGCAAACTTGCCATTTTTCTGCCTCAGCTTCCCGAGTGCTGGCATGTACCTGGTGCAGCTCTAGTTTTGTTTTTTGTTTTTTTTTTTAGACAGACTCTCACTATATAGCGTGGCTACTTGTTATTGTACTTGTTATACAGACCAGGCTGGCCTTGAACTCATAAAGATCTGCCTGCTTCTGCCTCCTAACTGCTGGGATTAAGTGTGTGCACCAACCACACCTGACTCACCTCCAGGTTTTAAAAAAATACATAATTTTACTGTATTCTACAAACTGAACTTGGAAATGCCTTTGTAGAATTTCTGTGTATCGCAATCACAGAGAAGGAGCTAGGATAATCAGACTGTATTTTGGGGGCCTGCCATTAAAGCCTGTGCTTTTATTGGGCCCCACAGGAACTAGTTAGACCTAAGACAGATGGTGGTCAGAGGAACCTGACAGTTCTGAGAGGCATGCTCTCTTGCTTCTCTTTGCACAGGGTGTCACTGTGTAGCCCAGGCTGGCCTCAAATTTACCACAGTCCCGCTGCCTGGGTCTCCTGAGTGATGAGAGTACACACAGGCACAAGTTACCTTGCGGGTAAGTCACCATCTTCTACCAAAGGAACTCAGGTGACAGCAGGTGGCACAGACCAGTTCTTTATCAGGGCCACATATGCATGTGTGGTAATGACCTCGAGTTGTGAGGCAAAGCAATGGGGCTTGGGTTTGAAAATGCGTTGTCAGCAGCACTGGCCGTCGTCCTTGCCTCCAAGCCCCACAGAAGTGATGTGGAGGAATTCAAATGAATGCTACAAAGGAAGTGAGTTCAGGAGCTCTCCATCTGAGGAGCTCTGAGCCCCTGGAATCCTCTGCAGCTTCTGCTTTCGAGGACAGGGTGCATGCTGGCGGCAGTAGCCAAGAAGTGCAGGAGAGGCAGGTTTTAGGGGAGATGTTGGAGATGATGAGCCCTGCTTTGAATCATTAGCCAACTTGAGTCAATGCTTGTATGTCAGGTACTATATCTACCCCCGTGAGTTAGCTGGTGCTGATGCTGGGAAGAAACTCAATGGTTACCCCTAGCTAAATGGACAAAGGCAGTTGTTTCGGCTCCGCAGAGACCTGCAGTCATACTGTAGAAGAGAGAATTTATGTTAGGGCCTGTGTGATGGAGGTCACAGAGGCCAAGATGAGGGGACCCAAGGGCACGAGGTGGCAGTAATGCTGAGTAAGACCAGGGAGACAAAATGTGTCACAGAATAATTGGCCTGCAGTCAGATGTCACAGGATTGGCCAGTGGCTTTGACCTCATGGCATTGATGGTAATTTTCAGAATAACATTACCTAAATAGATGGATGATTTGGTGGTGAGTGTGGGCAGTGTGTTGAGGAGTAAGTGGGCATGCCCGTATTGAGACTGAGAGTCTGCATGAATATTCTCTAGCTCCCCAGGGACAGGAAGGCAGGAGTGGTGTCTAGAGGACCAGGCAGTTACTTCCAGGCCTTTTCAGCCTCTTATTGACTTAATTTCTTCTTAAAGTCTGGGAGATACTTGGGCCACTTATACACAGAAAGCTGACAGAGAGGGAAAGCCTTGAAATGTAAGAGGAAGAGAATGGTTCCTCCAGTCGGGAGGTCCTGGAAAGCTTCATTTTCTTGGCAAGATTAAAATGTGAAGAGTTGAAAGTGAGAAGAATTGGGTGAGCAGAAAGGATCAGAGACAGTGTGGAGAAATGTGCTTGAAGGGGGCCATGGATGTAGCTTAGTTGGTAGAATGCTTGCTTAGCAAGCATGGAGCCTGGCTTCCACCCCCAACACCATATAAAATGGGTGTGGTGGTGCACGCCTGTAGTCCCCACAGAAGGAGGAGCTCAAGGTCATCCTTGGCAGCCACCTGGAACACAATAAATCCTGTCTGAAAGGAAACAGAAAGCGCTTGAAGGACTCCAGCAATATTTTATATCTATTGAGGGTAGTAGAGCTATATATATGGCTTTGTAAATTTCCTCTCCTCCTCTCCCTCCCTCCCTCCCTCCCTCCCTCCCTCCCTCCCTCCCTCTTTATCTTGCCCAGGCTGGCCTTAGCCTCCTGAATAGTTGGGACTGCAGCTATGTGCCACCATGCCTGGCTCTTCCTCCTCCTTTTAAAATGTAGATGAAGTTTACATACCAAAACTGTACTCTTCAGTGTCTTGGAACACTCAGAGCTTCATCCAAGCAGCAGTCACTCCCCATTCCTGGATCCTTTTTCATTTTGGAGGATTTACCTGTTCAGGCATTTTATAAATGTCATACGACATGGAACAGACTTCTTCCAGTTGGCATAATGAGTTCAGGGCTTGTCTGTGCTATATAGCATGAACCAAAACTCCGTTCTTTTTATGTCTGAATAATATTTGACTATGCCTCATTTAGTTTATTCATTGACTAGTTGATGGACATTTGACTTGTTCCCACCTTTTGGCTATTATGAGTCAAGCTGCTATGAACATTTGAGTATAAGTTTATTTATTTATTTACTTATTTTTTTTTTTTTTTTTTTTTTTTTTTTTTTTTGGTTTTTCGAGACAGGGTTTCTCTGTGTAGCTTTGCGCCTTTCCTGGAACTCGCTTTGGAGACCAGGCTGGCCTCGAACTCACAAAGATCCGCCTGCCTCTGCCTCCCGAGTGCTGGGATTAAAGGCGTGCGCCACCACCGCCCGGCTTGTTTGTTTTTTTAAGATAAGGGTCACTATGTAGCTCTGGCTTGCCTGGAACTCACTTTGTATACCAGGCTAGCCTTGAACTTACAGAGTTCTGCCTGTCTCTGCCTCCAGGATGCTGGGATTAAAGGTGTGTCCCACCATGCCTGGCATAAGTTCAGCTTTTTGACTCAGGTTCTTATGTGGCCCAGGTAGTCCTTGAACTCTTGTTCAGCCTGTCTCCACCCCCATCTCTACCTCCCTCCTCTCTGGTGCTGACATCATAGGCTGTGTCACCTTGCCTGGCTTGTGTACAAGTTTTGTGTGAAGGTGTGGATTCATTTATTTTGCATCTGCATGGACACAGGAGTGGAGTTGCTCCGGCGTACAGCAGTTCTTACTTTTGGGAACCGCTGATCTATACAGAAACGTACCTGCGTCACTCTGTAGCCCCTCATCAGTGCACGGAGGCTCCAATCCTTCCCATCGATGCTCACACTCAGTGTGTCAGTACAAGGACTGAACCCAGGGCCTTGCACTGCTCTGCTGGTGCTCTGCTGTTGAGCTTTTCTTCCAGCCCTGTCTTAGAGGGTTTTAATCACCCCTTTGCAAATCCTGAGGTTTGTTTGTTCTGAGTGTTTGGGACCACATAAAATTATTGTAACTTTTCACTCTGTCCCCTCTTCCCCTTAGCCCACATCACCTCTTCATTTCATCTTTTTAGTGCTCCCCCATAGTAGAGCTCAATTCCATTGCCATCATTTATTAGTTGAGTAGAGTTTGATATCCACTAATATATAAAGGTAGGGATTACTTCTAACATGTATTTATATGTTAATATATGGAAGGCCATTTTGCTTTCCTTAAAGAGTATTACATGTATTTATCAGGGAGCAGCATATGTGGAGGTCAGAGGACAACCTGTGGGAATTGTTCTCTCCTTCCACCACGTGCATCCTGGGGATTAAACTCAGGCTAGGCAGCAGGTGCCTTTACCCACTGAGCCGTCTTCCAGCTCCCAGTTTGCTTTTTACTTACATGGTGTTGCCAGTTTTTTGCCCCCACCTGGAACATTGGACCACAGTAAGAAGGGTCCAGAAACCTGCAAGTAAAAAGTGTGAGCCACTTCCCTAAGCAGTGTAGGTAAATGAAGGGTTGGGCATGTAACACGAATGACTTGAAAACAGGACCACACATTACCTGCAGACTTTACATTTAAAAACTGAATCTCATAAGTAATTTGTTATCTTCCTTTACCAAATGGACCCTAGAGGTGTTGAAGAGTCACTTAGGGCTAGCTTTTTTAGTGACATAATTGGTAAGTAGATGGAGGGCATGGGCAATCTGGTTTGGAAATTAGAAAGGCAGATTACCAAATGGGCACCTCTGATCCTTCACTCACAAGTGAACGATCCATTTCCACAGACAGATCATGAGTTACATAAGGGGAGTGTCCCAGGCCCTGCCCATATTTACTGTGAAGTCACTGGGGTGCAAGCCATGACCGATTTGTACATCGAAGAAAGACTTGTTTCAAATCATTGCTCACTCTTACATGGTGACTAACACACTGGCTGAATAAGCAGAGGTGTTAATTGTTGATACTTAATATTATGAATAATTTGACATGGAAAGGCATCCTACTTGGGAATACTGGCCTGTAATAGTTTGGGAGCCTTTGATGCTAATACAGTACATTTCCTGCTCTTTTTTAAAAAGGCTTACGAGTATATCAAAGTATCCATAGTCCTGAGGATTCTAAAGTCTGCTTAGTCATAACACAATATATTACTGATGGTTTCTAGTTGGTTGTTGGATATAGTGTTATTTAAATCTCAATCTTGTTACTTTAGGTTTCATTATGAATAAACATGCCCATGTTACTTATTGTAATAACGACCAGTATTTGGTAATGTTTTAACATTGTAAGTGGATTGGTCAGAGGCATTAAGGATGTTTCACACTGAATCACCGTTACCACCATCCACGAGCAGAGCCTTTTCACATTATAAATCAGGTGTGGTAACATATAACTAATCCCAGCACTTGGGAGGTAGGGGGCAGAGCAGAGACTGGGGGATTGCTGCAAGTTTTTTTGGCCAGCTTGGGCTACAGTGTGGGACCCTGCCTCACCCCTCCACCCCCAAACTTTGAAACTGCATAACTATTATCTGCTTAACGCCCTGTCTGTCCTGCTGTCCCTGGCACCCACCATTCTCCTTTCTGTCTGTGACTCTGACTCTGGGGCCTCATGTGAGTGGATCTCACATATGGTCTTTTCCTTTTGTGACTGTTTCATTCAGTTCACTCAGCATAGTGACCCCAAGGTTCATCCCTGAAGTGGGTGTGGTGTCCCATACCTGTGACCCCAGCCCTTGGGAGTAGAGACACGAGGATTAGGAGTTCAAGGACAGCCTCAGCTACATATATAGAGAGTGAAAGGCTAGCCTGGGTTGCATGGGACTCTGTCTCAAAAACAAATATAGCATGTACCAGAATTTCTTTCTTTTTAAAAGCTGAATAAAGCCGGGCTGTGGTGGCGCACGCCTTTAATCCCAGCAGTCGTGAGGCAGAGGCAGGTGGATCTTTGTGAGTTTGAGGCCAGCCTGGTCTACAGAGTGAGTTCCAGGACAGGCTCTAAAGCTACACAGAGAAATCCTGTCTCGAAAAACAAAAAACAAACAAAAAGCTGATTAATGTTACGTGTGTGTGTTCCTGCACGTGCATGCACACGCATGCACACGCATGTGTATGTATTATACATATGTTGTCTATCCACTCATTCAGTAATGGATTCTTGGGTTTCTTCCATTTTTAGAGAATATGAATAATGCTGCTATGAATGAACTCCTTAGCTTATTTTTACAGAGGCAGTACATAGCCGCCCTCTCCCATGGTATATATGCACATGTGTATGTCAGTGTGTGCTCAATCAGATGTTAGAGGGTGATGTCAGATGTCTTCCTTATTTTTTGAGATGCAGTCTCATTGAGCTTGTCATTTTGCTGCAGCCATGCAAAACTTTTTAGGTGGGTGTTAGGGATTGAACTCAGATTCTCATGCTGAGTAAAGTACTCTGACCCATGGGGCCATCTCTCTAGCCCCTAAAATGCTGTTTTCAGAAAACCAGCCTTCAAGCTCTCCAGACCTCACTGCTTGTGTGGGTGTGTAAGCCCTGACACATTGCTAAACAGCCTGTGAAAAGCTTTCCTTAGTATCTGTCCACCAGTTGACGGAACTGGGGTGGGAAGTTTATTTGGTAAATATTGAACTATGGATGTGGCTTCTCACTCCTGTAATCCAACATTCCAGAGGCAAGAAACAGGAGGATGGCTTTGCCTTCCAGTCTGGGCTATAGTGTTAAATGCCGTCTCAAGAAAACCGTTACCCACCACAACATTTGATTGTTTTAATCAAATAAATAAGCAAGAACCCCCAAGCTAATAAAGAACTTCAGATAGCTGTTTATGTGTTAAAGGCTGCCTTTGAGGGGCATGTAGGGGTATTTATAAATGTAGATGTCTTTAGGATAAATGAATTTATGTTTGATGTTTTAATTATTAAGTGATATTTGGTGATGACAGTTTCCAGCTTCTTAGTCATACCATCTAATGCTCCCAAATTATTAATTGGATCTGATGACCTACATGGTGTATGTGTGAGTGTTGCAGAGGGAAACGATGCTGTCAGGTTTTAGGCACACACATGTAACCCAGAACATGGCAAACTGAGGTAAGAGGATCATGGTTTGATTCCAGCCTGGGAGAAAGCAGGCTGGAATCAAAGAGGCAAACCAAAACTAAAGAGGCAGGGTGGCAAGCAGGGCAGAAGCATCCAGATGTATGGATGTTGAAGGAAAATGTTTAGATTCCTTGAATCCTCTCTTAATTCAAGAAAATGTGGTCATACGTTCTTAGGGAAAACCCGGTTTTGCAGGTAGGCAGGAGGCATTCTTAGCAAACTCAAAGCAACACTGACTTTGTGGTGGGTGGTGAGATTGTAGACTCTGAGTCAGTGTTTCCGGAGCTTTACTGGTGTATTTGTGTAATAAAGATCTATGTGAGGGACCAGCTAATGCAGTGTGGTCAGATACCACTGGGCAAGCTTATTAGCAAATCCCCATGGTGTACATGCTCTTCTAGCTCAACCCACAGAAGCAAAGAAGTGCTAGAGGGTTTGAAAAGTTGCCCCCAGTGCCTGGCCTTTCTTGCCTCTTTCCGGGGACTGTCTAGAGCTGGTTGAATGATAAAGCATTTCAAGTAGACTTCAAGACTGACTAGCCACCACAGAACACAACTGCCTCTTTTGGAATTAATCTTTTAAATCTCGGTAAAGCTGAAGAAAAATCGAATAGTTGATATGCGAAGTTAACTTAGGGCTGGCAGAAGAGGGACTTGTCTTATTTTGTATTTGTTATGTAAGCTAAAATGAGTAAAAGCTTGGCTTCTCTGACATGGAAATACTTTATCACAAACATGACATAGACATTTGGCCAAGGTTATTTGGAAATATGACTGAGTCCATAGGGCACAGCCCCTTTCCTAAGAGCTTATCTTTTGCCAGTGGGTCAGACAAATAGAAGAAAATGAAAATAAGAAAGCAAAAACATGTGACAGACTGTTCTTTTTTAAACAGCTGTGTTCAGCCATAATTCACATTCAGACGATGTAGCCAGCTTTGTGATTTGTAGTTCACTCGACTGTACACTCCTGAACACATTTTGTCACCCTCAGAAGAAAACTAGACCTGTAGCAGTCGCTCCTTTACACCAGACAGCCATTGTTTACTTTCTGTTTGCACAGTTCTCCACTTGGGTGTTTAGATCAAATGGAATGTCATAATAGGTTGTCTTTTGTGACTATTAAAATGTTTATACTAGCCGGGCAGTGGTGGCTCACGCCTTTAATCCCAGCACTCTCGGGAGGCAGAGGCAGGTGGATCTCTGTGAGTTCGAGGCCAGCCAAAGCTACACAGAGAAACCCTGTCACGAAAAACCAAAAAAAAAAAAAAAAAATGTTTGTACCATTACTATTATTATTATTGTATGTGTGTATACAATGTGTATGTCAGGTGTGAGCGTGCCATGGTGTATGCGTGGAGGTCAGATTGGTTCTCTCCTTCCACCTTTACATGGGTAACAGGGTTGGAACTCAGGTTGCAGGCTTGCGTTGTAAGTGCCTTGGCCTATCGAGCCATCTTACTGGCCTGTGACTGTCTGTTTTCACTCAATGTAAGCCTCAGGAAGTAGTAGCTTGTGTCCGTAGTTCATTCATTTTGTTTCATGACTTTAAAATGTATTGTTGTGTGTACTAACCTGCCTATGTGGGGATGAGAGAACAGCTTCAGGGGGTTGATTCTTTTCTTCCACTGTGAGTTCCAAGGGCAGAATGCAGGTCATCAGGCTTGCCCATCAAGCTCTTTCCCTGCTAAGCCATCTCTCTGGCCTCATTCATTTTAATTATTGAATAACGTTCCATTCTGTGGTAGTTCACATTATCTGTATTTTGCTTGATGGACTTTGGGGTTGTTTCTTTTTCTACTTTATGCAAAATATATGGCTGTGAACATTCTGTCTGGGAGTTTTTGTGTGGATGCAGGTTTCTGTGTTTTTCTTAGACATGTATCTAGGAGTAGAATTGCTGGGTTGTATGATGACCCTGCTTAGCCTTTTTAGGAACTGTTTTCCCAAGTGACTGCCCCATTTCCATGCCAGTCATGTGCCTTCTGCACATCCTTGCCAACCTTTGTTTTTGTCTTGTTGATTATAGTTCTCTGAGTGGGTGTGAAGGGGCATCTCATTGCGGTTTGGTTTGTCTTTCTCTGGTGTCTAGTGCTGCTGCATGTCTTCCTGTGCTTACTGGACATTTTTGTACTTTTTTGGAGAATTTTCTATTCTGATACTTTGCCTGTTTGAAAATTGATTATTCATCATTTTTAATTATTGAAGTGTAAGTGTAAGACTTTTGTTGTTTGAGACAGTATTTCTACCCTAGGCTGGCCTCCACATTCTTATACATCTGAGGGTCTTCTTCATCTCCTGATCCTTCTGCCTCTACTTCCCCAGTGCTAGATTCCAGGTCTGCACCTCCATGTGCAGCTAAGAGTTCTCTACATATTCTATTGCAAGTCCGTTAGTATATAGGTACCATTGGCAAACTTCTTGTCAGTTCTCTGTGTGGTCTTTTCTCTGTCTGTCTGACCCCCATTCCTGCCCATATTGCTGAGAATCTAGGGATTTAACTTAGGCCTCCTGAGTTCTCTCCACTGAACTATAGCCCCAGTCCCTGCCTTGAATGCTCCTGTGCTTGGGGCTTTACTGCCAACTTAGCAGTATGAAGATTTCGTTTATGAACATAGAATGCCTTTCCATTTATTCAAGTCTTTAACTCTTTTCAACTGTGTTTTGGAGTTTTCAGTATACAAATCTTGAGTTTCTTTTCAATTTATTCTTAATTAAAAATTTTTGATGCTATTTTAAGTGCAATTATTTTTTAATTACATTTTCATATTTTCATTGCTGGTGGGTGTATAGAAACACAACTGGTGCTTCTATATTTGAAAGCATATTATATGCACACACACACACACACACACACACACACACACACACACACACACACACTGTTTGGTCTTTTCCTAGTGGGTCCTGTAGGACTTTTCTGTACATAAGGCGGAACCATCTGCAAATAGAGATCTCATGCCTGCCTTCCTTCCCAGTCTGAATGCCTGTGTTCGCCTTTCTTGCCTGACTGCCCTGACTAGACTGTCCAGAGCAGTGGTGAGTAGAGTGTGAGCAGTTAACATCCTTGTTCTGATGTTGGAAGTTAAGCGGTCTAGTCCCTCGCCATCAGGTGTGATGTTAGCTTTATTAGATTGAGAAAGCACCTTTCTGTTCTTAGGATATTTCTCATGAAACACTGTGGGATTTCTGTTAAATACTTTCCCCCAAATTATTCATTTCTTAAACATAATGGCTTTTCTTTTCTTACTTTTTATCTGCAGAAATTGACTTACATACCAAATGTGTGGTGGATGTCGAAGCAAACAAAGTTATTCTGAATCCTGTAAATACAAATCTTTCCAAAGGAGATGCCCGGTAAGTTAAGAAACATGTTCACTGAAATCATCAGTGGTTCCTGGACACACCTGGGGTGCTCTCTATAGATACATGGCTGCCTACCAGGAGGCTGTCCCCAGGCTGCAGATGACATTCTCTCTCTAGAGAATGTCAGGAGGTTTCAGACAGAGGTCTCGACAGTGGAAACTCAGAGAATTGTGAGCACTGTGGGCTGAAGTGATGGAAGCAGGCTTCAAGCAGGTGGTGCTGGCTGCAGGTCCAGGCAGGTGTGCAGCAGAGAGGGCAGAAAGGGAGCCTGGGCGCTGATTCCTTGGTGAGGAGGCTTCTCCTTAGGCCTGCCCAAATCCTGTCATCCTGTCAAGTGCTACTTTCTTGAAGGCTTCCTGCAGCCCTCAGGGGGTTGTCTCCTCTATATACGAGGAGGAGAGCTGGAGACCACCTGATTTAATTAGTGCACATTGCTAACTTGTAAAGGGACACCCTGATTCTGTCAGGCTGAGGACAGATATTTCAGCATCACTTGTGGATTCAGGCAAATGTATGAACAGAAGAAAAGAGGGAGGGGTGAATTGGGAAAGAACAAATGAGATTGTCTTTTTCTCAAAAAATGGAGTGAAATTAATTAGATCAACTAAGCTGGGCTCAGAATATAGAAACAGCAGGAAGCAGACAAGGAGATTTACCTTGTAGCCCAGGCTGGCCTTGAACTTACAGTTTTCTGCTTCCAGCTTCCTGAGTGCTGGCTTATAGGTGTATGCCACCACACCTGTTGCATGAAATCTAATAGGTCTTACAATAAAAAACCCAGAGCCAGATATTGGGGTAATGCTGAAAGAGCAGAGACAAAGGAACAAGCCACAGCTACTTCTCACCTCGCCAACTCCATAAATCCTCTGAATGTCTCTGAGTCCTCAGCCGTAAAGGGCTTCTGCCAAAAAGGCTTCAGTCGAAAAAGCTTTAGTTCCTGTCTCCTCATGCCTTATATACCTTTCTCTGCCCAGCCATATTACTTCCTTCCTCGTGCTGGAATGAAAGGCATGTATGCTTCCCAGGTACAGGTAGCAGAGGCATGAGATCTCAAGTACTGGGATTAAAGGTGTGTGCCACCACTGCCTGGCCCTGTTTCTCTCCTAGACTGAGTCAATCTCATTGTAGTCCAGGGTGACTTTGAACTCTTAGAGATCCAGACGAATCTCTGCCTCCCAAGTGCTAGGATTAAAGGTGTGCGCTACCACTGCCTGGCATCTATGTTTAATCTAGTGGCTTGTTCTGTTCTCTGATCTTCAGGCAAATTCTATTAGGGTACACACTATATCAGCACACACACCTATCTCTGGTTTGTAGTTTTGTTACGCAGTTTTTGAGAATTAGGAGCAGGAGGTGAATTAGGAGAAGTTGGCACTGTAGGAAGCAGGGTATAACAGGGAAGAAGGGTTTATGGGGATCATCTGTATGGCGACTTGGAGAAGTCGGGAGGGGGAGACTTTCTGCCCTGGTGCCCCATGCAAAGTAGATACTCTGTAAACATTGTGGATAGTGCAGCTTGTGGCACTTCATGGTGATCTTTTGATCTGAGTTCCAACAATCACTGGACTTGGGGCCAGAGATTCTGAATTGAATCTTCCTTAGCTGTCATGTAGCTAGCTAGTCCCCCCACTGCTCCTAGATAGGGCCTCACTTTGTAGTCAAAGCTAGCCTGGAACTCATAGAAATCCTTTTGCCTCAGCCTCCTGAGTGGTTAGATTATAGGTATGATCTGCCCTGCCTGGCTTATAGCTAGTTATTTTTAATTTATTTGAACCAAATCTCTATGATGCCAAATTTACCTGTTTCATAGAATAATTTTTTCCTTCAAAGATCAAATTAATGTTTGGTCAAACGTTTTGTAAAGTGCTTTGCAAATGTTTATTGTGCTGGTGGTAGAGATATTTCTTAAGTATCTCTAGTGATAAGGATTATGGGTTATGTTGTTAATGACATGTTAAGGGTACATATAGTCTTGTAAAACATGATACTGGCAGGCTGGGGAGGTAGCTCAGTTGGTAGAGTGCTTGCCTCACACACACAGGGCCCTGTGTTCAATGCCCAGCACCATATAAACCAGGCATGGTGGACACTGTAATCTTAGCACTCAGGAGGTGGAGGCAAAAGGATCAGAAATTTAAGGTTGTCTTTGGGCTCATAGTGAGTTAGAGGCTAGCCTGGGCTACAAAAGAGGCTGCTGGATTTCAGGCTGGCTAGTAAAATGCACCATGGCTCTGAGGGGCATTGCTTTTGGTTGATTTCACTTCTGGGCCTTGGAGTGGAGATGCCTTATTTGGACCCATGGGCAACTTTGCATAAATCTGAACGTAGTGACTGCACTCAGAATTCTGACTTTGCCTTCCCAAAGCATGGCAGCCCACCCTTGCTCCTTATTCATCAAGTGTTTCTGTTATCTGTTGTTACCTCAAAAGTACAGCACCTTAAAACATCGGCTACTAGTTTTTGTTTTGTGGTTTCTGTGGTTCAGGAGACCAGTCAGGGCACAGTAGGATGGCTTGCTCTGCTCCATGTTATGTGGGATATGACTGGAAGACTTGAAGACAGGGTTTGGAATCATCTGGAAAGGCCGTGGTCATCAGGCCGGGTAGTTCATATCCTCTGTTGAATGGTGGTGTCTCTGAGGATGTGTGCAGGACAGAACTTCATAATCTGGTGACTAGTTCCAAGCTGAGTGCCCCAAAGGAGACCATGCCAGGAGGAAGCGTATCTGCCTTGTGTGTCCATTGTGTGGGTCACACAGGTCAGTTCTGTCCCATTTTCCTACTCAACGCTAGTGTAAAGCTCTATAGTTTATTAGGTTTTTAGTGCATGTGTGTGTGTGCACATGCACATGCACGCGCACATGTACATGGAGATCAGAAGTCAGCAACCAACAGGAGTTGGTTCTCTCTTTCTTCCATGTGATTCCCAGGGATTGAACTCAGACTCGGTGGCAGGTGCTCTTACCCAATGAGCATCTCTGGTTTAGAGAAGGAAGCATTTTAGCCCTCGAACCTTAGGTTCTAAGGATAGCATTGATAAGGGGTGCAGTCTGTCAGATTGTGGGATGTAGCTGCCTGAGAAGGTGATTGAAATGGAGTGAGCACATAGAACTTAAAACAGTGTGCCTGTTCCTTGAGGTCCTCCAATCTTGGAGGTCTGTGAAAGAAGCAACACTTTCTGATTATATAGGTTATTTTGAATGTTTTTTTTCTCTCTGTACAGTAAGAATAGAAATTTGGATATTATTTACTGTTGTAGAATATGCTCCTATTAAAAGGTCCAAGAAGGATTAAATATAATTATATGTAATGGTTTTTGGTCAAGTAAAGTTAAGCAACTTGACTTTTGAGACAGGGTATCCCTATATAACTATGCTCCCAGGCTGGCCTTGAACTAGTTAGTAATCTTCCTGCCTCTTCTTTCAGAGTGCTGAGACTATAGGCATATGCCATCATGCCCAGCTTTGAAACATAGACTCTTAGAGAACAAATTTTCATTCAAGTATATACATGTACAGAGAAGTGCATAGCTTGTGGAGTTTTTATGAATTGGATCTCCTTCTACAACTGGTACCATGTAAAGGAAAAAAGCCAGTGGATTGCTCAGTCAGTAAGTGCTTGACACCAAGCCTGGTGACCTGAAACCCACTGTGGAAGGAGAGAACTGAATCCTGAAAGATGTCCTCTGACCCATGCAAGAGCAGTAAACAACATAACAATGAGAAAAAGAAACGGAACATTGCTAGTGTGCAAAAGACTACTCGATGAGACCTCCTTCTTGACCTCCCTCCCTTTCTTCCACAGCATCTCACTATTTCTGCCCTGGGACTTCATAGCTAGACCAGGCTGGCCTTGAACTTGTATCCCTCCCTCCCTCCCTTCCTTCTTTCATAATATCAAGTTGAAAGTGAAAATAGAAAATTCAAATGTAGGAGTCAGTTGCATATGCTAACTTCTTAAATTTGTAAAGAAATAGGGCCGGGTGGTGGTGGCGCACACCTTTAATCCCAACACTCAGGAGGCAGAGCCAGAAGGATCTCTGTGAGTTCAAGGCCAGCCTGGGCTATAGAGGGAGATCCAGGACAGGCACCAAAACTACACAGAGAAACCCTGTCTCAAAAAACAAACGAACAGCCGGGCGGTGGTGGCGCACGCCTTTAATCCCAGCACTCGGGAGGCAGAGCCAGGCGGATCTCTGTGAGTTCGAGGCCAGCCTGGGCTACCAAGTGAGTCCCAGGAAAGGCGCAAAGCTGCACAGAGAAACCCTGTCTCGAAAAACCAAAAAAAAAAACAAACAAAAAAACAAACAAACAAACAAACAAAAAGAATAATAAATAGGTCTTTAAAAAGGTGTGTGTGTGTGTGTGTGTGTGTGTGGTCAGAGGATAACTTTATGGGGTTGGTTCTCTCCTTCCTTTACAGGGGTTCAGAGGATCAAATTCAGGTCATCAGGCTTCTCAACAAGTGCTTTTACCTACTGAGTCATTTCACTGGCCCAGGATCTGAAAACTTTATTGAGTTTTCCCAAAGTTGATTGAACACTTAATGACTAATTTGCTTTCTCTTAACAAGACAGCTCCCTGGGCAGAAGAGTGAGCTCAGTCGGTAAGCGCTTGCCATGCAGTCCTGAAGACCTACATTCAGTCCTAAGAACCCACATAAAGAAACGGGGGTGGGGTGGTGTCACACATTTGTAATCCCAGCACTGGGGAGATGGCAATGGGCAGATCCTTGGGGCTTGCTGGACAGCTGGCCCAGCCTCCTTGTCAAGCTCCAAGTCAGGGAGAGGCCTTCTTCAAAACACAAGGTGGACACAATCTCAGAAAGCACCCAAGGTTGTCCTTTGACCTCTACATGCATATGCACCTGTACACACGTGTGTACACACACCAGACAGGACCTTTGATTTTGTGTTAGTGTCAACTGTGTAAGTATCTCAGCTTAATTTCCAATTTATTTTACTGAAAAAATAAAATAATTAAAATTGGCTGTCTTATCCCTTCCCAGTGTCCTCCAGTCTTTTGTTCTTGTCCAGATTTTGTCCTATGGCAAACAAGACAGTATTGCTTTTGTTTCCCGTGTGTCCCTGTTACTAACACGGCTTCTTCTTGAGCCTGCCTTCCTTTCAGGTGTCGTTCCCCTCCCCCCACCGCAGCCACTTCTGCTTGACCTACAGCTGAGTGTACTGCAGCTCAGTTCTTCCCCTGGCCACCTAGGGTCAGCTCAGACTTTACAGGTTAAAGGCCACAGTTCTTAACAAGATTGCAGAACACACCAGCCTAACTGTGGGCCCTCAGCATGTCCTCTTTCCAGGTGGATGTTGATCGGTAGCTCCCATGTTCCTTTCTGGTTTGATGATCACAGAATGCAGGAAAGCAGTCCATCTGAAACTGCTTTTTTGGTGCTGGGGCAGCTCAGAGGTAGAATGTGTGTGTACAGGAGGCTCTGGGTTCAGTCTCCAGAGCCAGAACATAGAAATACAGTGAGACTACTGTACACTATACAAGATCCAAATCAGAAAGATCAGGATCTGAAGAGACATAGGGCCAGGTCTGCGTGGAAATGGGGAATTCTATACCTTTTCGCATGCAGTCAGTATATGCCATCATCCCAGCACACCCATGTTTTCACCAGCCAGG
Source organism: Peromyscus californicus insignis (assembly GCF_007827085.1). NCBI lineage: Eukaryota > Metazoa > Chordata > Mammalia > Rodentia > Cricetidae > Peromyscus > Peromyscus californicus. Next base: position 58,947,630 of record NW_026294413.1, on the reverse strand, counting down.
GAGGGGCCAGTGAGCTTTTGTGTTCAGAGTTCGTAAATATTTTAAATTTATTATCATTGTGTATATGTGTACACGGTGTGTGTGTGTGTGTGTGTGTGTGTGTGTGTGTGTGTGTGTGTGCGCGCGCGCGCGCACCTGTGCCATGGTGTGTGTGGAGGTCAGAGGACAGCCTTATGGAGTCAGTTTTCTTCTTTACCTTTACATGGGTTAGGTTGCCAGGTTTATACAACAAATACTTTTACTTACTGAGCCAGCGAGATTCTTTTTAAATCAGGGTTTTCAGTAGAAAGGTGTAGTTAGATTATTAGTCAAATGGTTGAACTGTCCCTAATCCTTGGCCTTCCACCAAAGGTGGAAAGGTTGGTATGTGACTAACAACCCTAACTCCTAGTTAGAGGCTAATTCTCAAGGGCATCAGACTGCATGGTCTGTGACTGGCTTTTTTACTCATGTGCCATTTGAGGTTTATCCCTGCTATGGCTTTGTCTAGTACTTCATTTTTAAATGGACTATGTCTTGCATACCCGTTCAGCTGTTGATGGACATTGGGTTGTTTTCGGTTCTTGTGGCTTTGTGAATAATGCTGCCTGGGTACTTGATTTACGTGGACATGTGTTTTCATTTCTCATAGGTGGGTATCTAGGCATAGAATTGTTGGGTCATATGGAAACTCTATAGTTAACCTTTCAGAAACTACCAAAGTCCTTGCACCATGTCATGTTCTCACTAGGTTCAGGAGGGGTGGTTTCTTTGGGTCACTATGAGGATAATTGGGGAGTGCGTGTCTTGCCTGAAGCTACAGTGAAAAAACAAAATAAAACATTGTGCTGTCCAAACAAAACAAGTCTGGCCAGCTTCAGCCCTTGGCTACCGATCTGAATCCCGTGTTCTGGTAAACCGGAATCTGGTTACTTCTATTAAGCAGGACTTTTTGGAAAGATTTTTAAAGGTTGAGCAAAACTTGAAGACGATAGCCTGAAGGAAGGTCTAAAGAATGAAGGTTTATGTACCTGTTAGCTCAGTTCAGGAAGTCTCCTCTGAATGCTCTAACCTTGCCTCATCTCTTCCTCGATTTAACCCTTCTCTGCACCTTGGTTTCCTCAGTTTGTTTTTAGTCTTCCTTTTGAATTTCTCTGCTGTTTCACTGTGTATGTGTTTGTAGATCATGTCCACAATATCAGGTGTTCATGAATGCCTTTTTCCATGAAAAGCCTGAAGCGTGACTTGGAAAAGATTGGCCACCTTATAAAAGCTAATGTCTGGTTTCTACAGGCAGAAGGCTAAAAGGATATAGTCATAATATTACTGTCTTTTTGTGGGGAGGAGAGTGATAACTTGGTATTATTTTATCAAATGCTGTTTGTCTTTTTTTTTTTCCTTTTAAAAAAATCAGGAGACCCGAAGCTTCCCCCTTCTGTGTCTTGTTGGCAGTGACTTTCCATCCAGTGTGGCTGTGGGAATGTTTTAGTGTACCTCTGATTCTTTGAAGAGATTGCATCTCTCAGAGGGGCCACTTTAAACATCAGCCCTGAATCCTGAAAAGGAAAGACCTCTCATGTCAGCTGCACTGCTAGTTGCTCGGCCAGTTCCTCCGGTTTCTTGTTTAGCCCTCTGTTTCTGTTCCAACTGTGTGCTGTGTGCAGCTGTGGGTGCATGGCTGTTTGTTAATGCCGTGCTTGGTTGGTAAAGTGTGATTCTTCCTTTGTAATTCTCCCATACCAAGTGTCAGATCTTGTGAATAGAACTTTCTGAAGTTGAAAGCCTCTGGAGATCTAGATGTCAAGATATTGAGGCAGGAATGGTGGTCCACGTGTAATCCAGCACATGGGAAGTGGCAGCAGTAGTATAAAGAATAGCCTTAGTTCCATATGGACTCTGAGATCAGCCTGGGAATTTATGAGACCAGTCTCAAAAAACGCAAAAGACTAACAGCACCCTCTGCCAATACTTCAAGATCTTGATTCACCCAGACACTGATTTCTCTAGTGTCCCACTGATGAACTGTTCTTGTACATTGGGGCAGACTCCAACAAGGATGGCACAGGGGTGTCTCTACTTTTATAGTAGACATAGAGTGCTCCCTTGTCCTCCATGCTTGAAACTAATAATCAGAGAACAGTGTGGAGGTTACGACTGCTGGTCTAACGAGGGGTGTGTCTGAGATGTGGATCTCAGTCCACTTAGTAAAGTCATTAGAAACCTTTGTTCCTCTGATGTGTTAAGAGGCATCAGTTTAGTCAAGCTCATTAGGTAATTAATGAATATCTAATACAAGCAAAGCATACCCAACCCCTTTTCACTCTGATCCTGGGGGGTGTGCAGATTGGAGCTTGTAAAACACCCTGAGAAGTGAGATGACTGTTTGCTTTCTCTTGCACAATGTACTGGGGGAGGGCTTATGCTGGTAATTTCTTTGAAACACATGAAGTCATTTTCCGACTAATACCTTATTAGTGGAAGGCGTCATTAGGTCATATTAGATAATGACTTTTTAAAATTTCTCTGTTGCTAGATGGATGATCATTTAAACGGAGATTTTAATTGAAGGAAGTCATGCAAAATGTAATTATGGCATGCACAATGGACATGCCTGTTCTCTCTGCTGTGAAATGGCCTGTGTGAGACTAACAGTTCTGTCTGCATAGAAAGTGGTCCTCTGGAGACTCATACATGTCTGATTTAATTTCATAAGAGACTTTCCCCCGGGAGGCTGTCTACCCTAATTATGTGGGGAGGGCTGGAGCATGATTTTGTGCTCAAGAGGTTGTAGATGGCTCTGTACATCCTCCCATTTACAGAAATACTGTGATGGCTGAGCATGTAAATCATGTATGTTTGAATATGGCTATGAAGAAGAGTCAGGGAAAATTGTAAAGAAAATGTTTATGGTTTAATGCAGCTCATTGTGTTGTTAATAGAAACATATAATCAAATTACTGTAAGTATAGATTTTGCCAAGTTTGACCAGCGCAGCCTAGTAGGCTGCTAAACTGATCTATTTGATAGCTTGTTAGTAAAGCTTTCTGAATAAAGAGTATGAAGAGTAGCTGCCACAGAATCAATACTTGACGTATGTATATACATTTATTTATGCTTGAGACAGGGTCTCATGTAGTATTCAATATGTAGCTGAGGATGGCTTTGAACTTCTGATCCTCCTGTCTACCTGTCCATAGGCTTGGATTAGAATTTATTTATATTTTATCATCATCATTGGATATATAAGTATTGTCTTGCTCATGCTTTTATGACTTTCAGTGGTAATAAAAAGGAATAAACTTTAGAAAATGCAGTAAGGATGCTTACATTTGATAAAACGAGGACTCCATGTTATGTGAGCAGATAGTAAGTCTATAACAAGTAAGTTATAGCTGTTGGGAATCCCTGAATTCTGAATTCAGCATAAAATGGTCAGTGTATAATCTACTAGAAAAAGTAGATTTTTTTATTTAATTATAAATAAAGCTCGAGCAGCTCCTAAGCCCTGACATTAGAGCCTTGTTGCTTTGTTTTGTTCTTTTTTGGCATCTGTATCAGTTGCTTTCTCATTGCTGTGACAAAAACAACTTAAGGGAGAAAGGGCTTATTTTGGCTCACCATTTGTGGGTACAGTCCATCATGGCAGGGAAGGTGTAGGCAACATGGCTCTAGTGTAGGCAGAGTTTTCCTGTTCTGGGAGCTACTTCCAAATTGCCACACCGAGGCTTATATTACTTGTAAATGCTGAGCCAGTAGCTCAGGCTTATTACTAACTAGCTCTTACATTTTTAGTTAACCCATATTCCTTATTTATGTGCTACCACGTGGCAGTAACTTTATTAGCATTGCACGTTCATCTCTTGCTCCTCTGCCTCTGGCTGGCAACAACTCTTGACTCTGCCCTTCCTCCTCCCAGAGTCCTCTGTGTCTGGCTGCCCCATCTATACTTCCTGCCTGACTACCAGCCTGTCAGCTTTTTATTAACCACTGAGAGTAATACATATTCACAGTGCACAGAAGGACTATTCCACAGTACTCTAGCTCTGACAGGAGCATGAGGCAATGGTATCCTCACGAGGCAGAGAGAGGCATGCTGGTGCTCAACTGACTTCTTCCTTTTTCCTTTGTATTCAGTCCAGGACCAGAGCCTCTGCAGTAACGCTGCCTACATTCAGAGTGAGTGGGTCTTCCTTCCCCAGTTCAACCTTTCCAGAGGTACTGGGGTGTCTCCCACATGATTCCAACCACCACAGCATGTCTCCCTCACCCCCTTAAGGCTCTTTATCCTCCTGTCGTAGGCTCCAGAGTAGAAGCTGGACTACCCCTTGTGCAGTTACATTTCAAGCCAAGGCAGAGGCACTCATGGAGAAATGTGATGTGGAAATGCAATCAATTCATAGTACTCATGGAAGATTTTCTCATCAGCTCAACATTTGTGTATCCAGTGTCCCCACATTGAGCCAAGAGTTAGGATGATCAGTTAGCCTTTAGTTACATGTAGTCATGATGTCAATCATTGGACAGCAAAGCTGGAAAGTGGAGAGCAGTCACACGTTCTCCATGGCTTTGCAGACTCAGAGTGAAGTAGTGTGGCTTTATTCTGAGCATTGTCTGGTTTCCTGGGAGAAGTTTCTTTTGCAATTAGCTCTTTAGAGACTTGGAGTCCTTAACTTTCATACACTGAGCTTTTTTAGAAAACACAGGTATCAGGGCTGGAGAGATGGCTCAGTGGATAAGAGCACTGGCTGCTCTTCAGAGGACGCAGGTTCAATTCCCAGCACCCACGTGGCAGCTCACACCTGTCTGTAATCTAGCTCCAAGTGATTTGATACTTTCATAAAGACATTAATGCAGGCAAAACACCAATGCACATAAATAAAAAATAAATCATAAAAAACCCAAATCACAAGTATCTTGTAGTAAATTTCACCTTTGCTTCACATTTATCAAGCCTAATTTACATAAGCTTATAATAAAATCAATTTGTTTTGTGGTCCTGGGAATTGGACCCAGGGCCAAGATTGCCACTGAGCTCTACCCCCAACCCAGCTTAAAACTTAGAGGATGAGCCATAATCATTAAGAGTAACACTGCATGTATCTTCATGTTTTGATAGATATGTAAAGCCAGTAATGCTTTTGCCCCACCTTTAGGAAAACTGAAATGAAATTTAGATAAGGATCAGAAAGGATGTAGAGGTTACATTTGCCATTTAATTTTAAGAATTTTGTTGTAGAAAACTTGGCATAATATAAAACCATTATCCATGGCCAACAATGTCCTACTATGGCTCCCTCCCTTTCTGCATTCCTATATTGTTTGGAAGGAAATTCCATTTACCCAGAAGCATTTGAATGCCGTTAAACATAATCATAATACTGTAATGTTGTTGTTGTTATTTTTCGAGATGGTTTCTTGGTGTAGCCTCAGCTGTCCTGGGATTTGCTCTGTAGACCAAGCTGGCCTCAAACTTACAGAGATTCGTCTGCCTCTGCCTCTGCCTCCTAAGTGCCACCACCTCTGGGCCTATAATGCTGTAATTTTGCCTTAAAAATAGTTAGATAATGCACACAGTGCGTATCCCTAATCTGAAAATCTGGAATCGGAACTGCTCTAATAATCTCAAAACTTTCTGAGCATAACATGATGCTCAAGATAGAATGTTCTGCACCTGACCTCATATGATAGGCTGTAGTCAAAATGCAGGTGCACTAACAATCCCGTGTGTTTGCCTTTGTGGTTTGTGAGTAAGATGTGCATGAACCGCAGATGAACTGCATGTTTGGACCTGAGCTGCTCCCACAAGGCCTGCTGGTTACCGTTGTTCTGATTGGGCTTATTCTTAAGGTCCCTGTTTGATGTTGCCTCTAAGGTAATATTTTGAAGGTCAGTCTGAGTCTGAGAGCTGGGTGTCCTTCCAGTTCCTAATGATGGGTAGAGCCAGTGTACCCTCCTATCCACTCCCGGTACCAGTGCACTTTCCCCGGAGTGGATGATCTTTGTTCACTAGGCATGTTCTCAGGGTGACGGTCTCATTGCTAGAACCTTTAGATGCCCATAGCACACAACTCTCTCTGTTCTGCTGTCATTCTGACCACCTAGTTTCTCTGTGTGGCACTGGCTATGCTTGAAATCTACTGCTTTCCAGGGATCTGATATTAGGATTGTAGTTACTGGATAATGTACCTATTTTCTGAAGATGAAGCCCTGCTTGTGAGATATAGACTGAGTACAGAAGAGTGCTTGCTTTGGCCTACAGCTTCAGTGTTTAAAAAATTAGGAGGCTTCATGTACAAACCCAAATTTGTCATATGTTTAAACAGCCTGGAAAGCTGACAGTGCTGGGTTTGTTGTCCCTGTGACTAGGCCTTGACCTCTTCAGGCCAGGTCCTTTATTTGTTATTGTCAAGGCTCCTATATGTCTCTCCCTTTCCAACCAGCTGTGTAGCTTCATTTAAACAGTTATTTTTATTTTATGTGTATGAGTGTTTTGTCTGCATGTATATCTGTGCACCATGCATGTATAATGCTCTTGGAAGCCAGAAGAGGCATCAGATCCCTTAGAACTGAAGTTACAGACAATTGTGAACCACATATGGACGGGTTCTAGGAATTGAACCCTGGTCCTCTATATGAGCAGAAAGTGCTTGTAACCACAGAACCATCTCTCTAGGCCCAAATCTAATCTATTTATTCTGTTCTAGTCTATTTCCTCCCCTACCCTCTTTTCTTTTTTTTTTCTTTCTTTTTTTTTTTCTTTTTGGTTTGTTTATTTGAGACAGGGTCTCACTATGTAGCCCTGGCTGGCTTGGAACTCACTACATAGATCAGGCTGGCCTTGAACTCCCAGAGATCCACCTGCTTCTGCCTCTGCCTCTTGAATGCTGGGATTAAAGGTATGCACCGTTATGACCAATCCAGCAGTGCAGATTCTTTCTGGCTTCTGTGACAAAGATTACTCTTCCTGACTTTGGCCCTGGGCTTTGGGGCTCATTAACTCCACCCCCATTTTTTTTTTTTTTTTTTTTAATACACAGAATTATAGAATCTCAGTACTCAGGAGCTGAGGCAAGAAGGCAGGGATTTCACGGAAAGGGTAGGTGACACAGAGAGTTTGAGGCCTGCCTGCCTTGTATACATTGTGAGACACCTCCCCCGCAAAATACCAATTTCCTTTTTAACTAATGTCATTTAAAAGAACATTTCTAGGTTGCTGCAGAATCTTATTCAACCTGTGCTATTTGATTTATTTATTTTACTTATTTATTTAGAGTGTGCTTTTATGTGCATTTGGAGGCCAGAGGCTAATTCTAAGTGTCTTCCTTAAGTGCTGCTGACTGAGAGAGAGACAGAGAGACAGAGAGACAGAGAGACAGAGAGAGTGTGTGTATATGTGTGACAGTCTCTCACTGGCTGGAACTCACTGAGTAGCTCCAGGCTAGGCTGGCCGGCGATCGAGCACCAGGGAGAGCACCAGGGATCCACCTGTCTGCCTCTGCAGTGTGGACATATGCCACCACCTGCAGCTTTTCATGTGGGTTCTGGGCATCAAACTGAGGTCCTCATGTTGGCAAGTTTACCCACTGAGCCACATCCCCAGCCTCAACCTGTGATATTTCTGAAACTCATGGCACTGTTCTCCAAAGCATAACGAGTGAGCAGTTCTGGGCATTTACTACAGGCCTCTTGGGGCAATGGGCAAGGATTCCCTGGTTCTGAGCCTGCTAACTGTTCCCTGCTTACCGAGAGGTGTGTGGGTCAGAAGTGTGCAGAAGAACTGAGAGGGAATTTTGGTGTGATGTGAGATGTTTTTAGGGGGCTTTTGAATGAGGTTCAGATGCTGCAGGGGAAGGGAGTCACATGGGTTATATGAAGTCCTTGTGTCTTTCTGTGTTGTAAAGAAGACAGAAGAGGGAGAAGCTGGGCTTACCTGGATCCTGACAAACCAATATTCTGCTGTTGTCAAGATGGACTGATTTGATTATAAATATATCAGAAAGTAATTTAGCAAAAAATTAGAAGTGTTCCTTAGTGAAAAGACAGATCAGTACAAAGATTTTGAATGTCATCAGAACATGGTCACTGTGTATATGTCTGGCACTATTTTATAATAACCATTCTAATTTTTTAAATTTTAATTTTTTATTTCATGTGTATGAATGTTTTGCCTGCATATGTGTCTGTGCACCATGTGCATGCTTGGTTCCCACAGAGGGCAGAAGAAGGCATTTGGAACCTCTGAACTGGTGCTGGCAGCTGAAACCAGGACCTCTTGCAGGAGCCAGAACAGCCAGTGTTCTTAACTGCTGAGACAACTCTCCAGTCCTGTTCTAATTTCTTTCTGGCTTTTCAAGACAGGGTTTCTCTGTGTAGCCCTGGCTGTCCTAGAACTTGCTCTGAAGACCAGGCTGGCCTCAAACTCCTGAGATCCACCTGCCTCTGCCTCCTGAGTGCTGAGATTAAAGGTGTTTGCTACCACCACCTGGCTTCTAGTTTGTTTTTGAAGAGTGGATTTTTTTTTTTTTTTTTTGGTTTTTCAAGACAGGGTTTCTCTGTGTAGCTTTGCGCCTTTCCTGGGACTCACTTGGTAGCCCAGGCTGGCCTAGAACTCACAGAGATCCACCTGCCTCTGCCTCCCAAGTGCTGGAATTAAAGGCGTGCGCCACCACCGCCCGGCCTGAAGAGTGGATTTTATGTTGCTTTTGTGGTGCTGGTTCATGAAAGTTACTACAGGCAAGTGTCCTATCACTAAGCTGTTCTCAGCCTTCTCTGTAGTCTAGGAAAGCACTTCTGGATGGAAATCCCCACGCTGCGTGGGAGATGTACTGGCTGAGCCTGCATGCCAGCCTTCTTCCATTTTCATGGAGCGGGGTACTGGGCCAGAGACATACTTCAGTGTTGAATGGTAAGGACTCTGGGCCTTGCCATTTCCAGAAGCCTCACATGTATCTCCAGGCTCTGATTTTCCCCTTGTCACTTGTATCAGACACCTCAGTGCTGCTTCAGATCCTCCGCCTCACCTCTCCTCAGAGCCTTTGATCACTTTTCAGCCCTGGCTGCTGCCAGCTCAACCTGAACTCTGACCAGTCTCACTGAGACACAGTCACAACACTTTCTCATGCCTCCCCGCCTCTCCTGCTCCTTCGGTGCACCCAGCTCAGCTTGCTGAACACTCAGTGTGAGGCAGCCTGTCTGTGTGCCAAATCTGCCCATGCCTCACTGGCTGCTGGGTTAGCTTCCTGTTACCCTTGGCCTCCTAGGACTTCGTACTGATCGTTACAGAGAACCACCTTTATAGGAAGAGGTTGGGCCTGTTCTTCCTAGAGTGGCTCATTAACCCCACAAGCACCGGGAAGACTGGCGTTTGTTTAGTCACCCTCCTAGCTGTGGGATGGGAAGAGACGGTGTCGACTGAAAGTAGTGGAGCTTAGACTGGGTCCGTGGGCTCTGGTCTCACTGCCATCTGTGTAAATCTGGAAGCTTACACTCCCTCCCGGAGCTTCAGTTGCCTTCTCTGTGAGGTGGAGGTGCTCCTCTATGCGTCACACGGACGGACGGACACTGCAGGGGTGTCGTGGGCATGGCCATCTCTTTATGTAAGGGTCTGCTCATGCTAGATAGATGCTTAGTAGACAGTGGCTGCTGTTGTGCTTCGGTAGACTTATTCTGATCATTTGTCAGACTGTGTTGTGTTTTAAGAGACGTTCTGTTCAAACATGTGCATGCTGGACAGTGAATAAGTATTGATTGGGTTGAACATACAGTAGCTACATCAGGTTTCTTTACATTGACAGTATCACAGATGAGTTAATAGGAGCTAGTGTGTTAATCTCCAGATGGCAGGATTAACCATCCTAAAGGGCCTCAACTGGCATAATATTGCCCAGAGTTGATTACAGCTGCACAAAATATTGTCATTCTCAGACTAGAAGGACTCTGGTCCTGATTGACAGGCTTAGGAGCTGTCTGTAGTATCTACAGACACTTTAGAGTCCTTGGAAATGCAAGTGCTGAGTAAAAACTGTAGATTTTGGATATTCCCACTGATGGCAAGCAACATTTATTTACAGCTGTTAGTACTAATTTTGGATTTTTGAGACAGGCTATCCTTCAGAGTCCTGCTGCCTCATACCCTGAGTGCTAGGACTACAGGTGTATGCCCCCAGTCCTGGTTCAGGCTATTGATGACGCCTAATGTTTGTGATCTTGGCAAGGTGCTTGAAAAGGGAAAGGTAAATACGACTTGCTTTAAAATTAAGAAAGAGCCGGGCGGTGGTGGCGCACGCCTTTAATCCCAGCACTCGGGAGGCAGAGCCAGGCGGATCTCTGTGAGTTCAAGGCCAGTCTGGGCTACCAAGTGAGTTCCAGGAAAAGGCGCAAAGCTACACAGAGAAACCCTGTCTCGAAAAACCAAAAAAAAAAAAAAAAAAAAAAAAAAAAAAATTAAGAAAGAGAGAAAAGAAATCACAATCTGGAGTCAGAGAAACCTATCCACAGCTAAGAATATTGTTTTCACTAATGTACTCAATGACTGTTGATTGTATTTCAGGAGTGTTGCCATGAAGAAAATAGTGGTTAAACAATGGAGGTTTTCCAGGCTTCGTGGAGCTTGCTAGCATACGATGTTGTAGACTGATCTAAGCCCTGTGGTCATTTATCCTGAGATATTATAGTAACTTTCTGTCATTAGACTTAGGTGAAAGGCATGGGCCATTTCCCTCCCAACTACACCACAAGGAGGTAGGTTACAATATAACCTTGATGAATCCTGCACCCTGTTTATCCTGCAGACAGCCACAACGTTAGTCATGCAAAGCTGTTGCTAGAGGCCCAGTGAGGTCACAGCTCTCAGACAAGTACCTGGCTGGAAAGTTTCCCTCGAGACACATGTAGCAGGATTCAGGTATTCTTCTGGCTTGATCTGAACTCAGGCCTAGGGAGGTCCCTAGCCAAGAACACAGCTCCCAAGGGAGAAGGATAGGAAGCTAGCTGCTCTTTGTGAGTTGCCCTCCCAGGAGAGAGGTGTCTGCATTCAGTTTTGGTTGATCTACTTTTAGCACCATGAGTTTTCCCAGTGAAAAATTATTTCTAGCATTTTCTTTGCTGGTGAATAACCCCGTTAGTGCTGATCAGAAAAAGAGATAACTGGGAGCATGCAAAAATTGCTTCCAGAGCAGAACTTCTTAACTGTTCTCTTGCCATGAACCCTTTCGGCTGTCAGATAAAGCCTGTGGACTCCTCTTGAAAATGCATAGGATTAGAAAGGAGACCAGATGTGTACTGAAATATAATTATCAGAAAAGTTTTTAGAAATGTGTAATAGTAGTGACCTGCACTTACTGCTGTGCTAACTAGCCAGATCTAGTGTTGGCAATATTTGCTTAGGCTTTGAAATTGTGTTGGGTATATATGATACTAACAAGATATGTACAACAGGGCTGGAGAGATGGTTGAGTTGTTAAGAGCATGTACTACCCTTGCAGGGGACTTCAGTTCAGTTCCTAATACCCATGCCAGGCAGATTCACAACCCCTGTAACTCTAGCTCTGGGGGATCAGATGCCCTCTTCTGGTTTCTGCAGGCACTGTACTTAGGTGCATTGCACATGTACGCACCCCCTACCCACCCACCCCGAAAAAACCCAAAACAATTTGCAACAAGTAGAATGAGATAGGAAAGCAGCTGGGTCTATTGGTGATAGAGTCACAGGCTCTGCTTATCCCATAGTTCATTGCTACACCAGTAGTTGAAGGAAGCACTGAGTTTTGGTGGTAGGGTCTTAAGAAGTGGCAGTGTAACTCTTCTCTGGGTTCACAGAGCCTCCCATTCAGTCTGTGCGGTTAAGATCCCTGTTCTAGAGCAAGCCTCCTTGGTTGGGCTTTCAGATCACATGCCAATCATTATCTCTGTGTTGATCAGATGCATGACTGTATTCCCATCACTTCTTTATATTCGATGACGGTGTTGTGCTTGGGATTCAGAGGTCAAGCTCTTTAGAATGTAGGGGACAGTGTGACCTTGGGGTAAGCCTAGAATGAGCCCATGCGAGAAGTGTAAAGTCAGAAGCCTGGCTTGGCTACGAGCACTTCCTATGTATTGACTTTTCTAATCTCCATTATTATCTACTGTTTGCAAATGAGAAACAGGCACAGAGAGATTAAGTAACTTGCCCAAAGTCAAAACTAGGTCTGTCTGGCTACTTGGGACTCCAGACTACTCACTCAGCACAAGAGTCCTCTGATGACAGTGTGGAGGACAAGCTAGGTGGTGTGCGACTGTAGATGTGACGTCAGGTCAGAGGCTGCTAACATGATACTGGACAGAAATGGAAAGGTTCCCTGAATGCCAAGCTTTAAGAATAGGTGAAGGATTTTCCAACCCAGAAATCTATACATCTCAGTTTTCAACTTAGACAGAATTCACCATGCCTAGCTCCTAGTCTCTGATTTCAATAAACATTCATCAAATGCCTCAAACTTGGCAGGCATTGGGCTGGTGGTTACCAAGGATATTAGACGAAGAAGCTGATGTGGCAGTGGCTGGCAGCAAGATCACCTGAAGTTAGTTGCTGCAATGTAGTGCATATTGCAAGGGAATTTATTTAGGAAACTCTGCAAAGTGTTTATTTTCTTTTTTTTTTTTTTTTTTTTGGTTTTTCGAGACAGGGTTTCTCTGTGTAGTTTTGCGCCTTTCCTGGAACTCGCTTTGTAGGCTGGCCTCGAACTCACAGAGATCCGCCTGCCTCTGCCTCCCGAGTGCTGGGATTAAAGGCGTGCGCCACCACCGCCTGGCTTTTATTTTCTTTTTTAAAGAAAGATTTGTTTTTATTTATGTGTTTGTGTGTGTATGCACATGTGTATGCAGTCACTTGTGGAGGCCAGAAGAATGCATTGGATCCCCTTGGAACGAGAGTTATGTTGATTGGATGTGAGCCACCATGTAGGTGCTGGGGACCAAACCTGAGTCCTCTACATGAGCAGCAATGACTTTTAGCCGTTGGACTATCACTCCAGCCCCTAATTACATAATTTAAAAGAGATTTGTTTGTTTGTTTGTGTGTGTGTGTGTGTGTGTGTGTGTGTGTGTATGCAGGTGACCATTTAGTTCAGAACGGTGGCATTGGATCCCTTGCAGCTGGTGTTTTAGGTGTTTGTGAGAGGCCAGACATTGGTACTAGGATTTATATTTTGATTTTTGATAGAGTAGTTAGTGCTCTTAACTGTGGAGTAGCTGCCCAGGTGGCATAGCAAAGAGGTAGACAGGATTCAGACCCAGGCTGTTAATTCCAAAGCCCAGTCTTGGCCTCTGTGACTACCCCGTGTCACATTGATCTGGTTACTTGATGAAGCTGTGGGAGAAGTGGCTTTGTGTGTGCTGGCTTGAGTGGGTTTACTGATCCCTTGTCCCTGCTGAGTGAATGGCAGACAGTAAGTAGCAGGCTTGGGGCCACTGTGCCATTCTGTAGGGAACAGAACCCAGGCGGGCTGCTCTGAGTGCTTACGTGGGGACACATGGGCACCGTTTCTCCATAGAGAATTACTTACAGTAGTGTTTGTCAGCGTCCTTCTAGGACTCTCACACTCTGGGTTCTTGAAAGCTGTCACATAGGAGTGAACAAGGGTTGGTAACCAGGCTTACCAAGAGAAGAAGGAAGGACATGCCTCCCTAACAATTTCAAACCAAGAGCTGTGGAAATGTCAGCCTCATGTAGGCTGCTCCCCTGCTTTTTTGTGCTGCACGCTTTATTTAAAGACAAGAGAAAAAAACAGTAAGGGAAAAAAATCCAAACCAGGTCATTTTATACGAGCACCCTCTTCTCTAGTTTCTTAAGCTACGTTGTCTTTTTTTTTTCTTTGAGACAGGGTTTCTCTATGTAGTTTTGGTGCCTGTCCTAGGTCTCACGCTGTAGACCAGGCTGGCCTCTAACTCACAGAGATCCACTTGGTTCTGCCTCCTGAGTGCTGGGATTAAAGGCATGGGCCACCACCGCCGGGCGCTACGTTGTCTTTAATTTGTCTGCTCATGTCTTGTGGCCATGGCTGGGGACTGGGTGATAAAAGGAAGTGGGGTGTTGGGAAAGGACTGACATCAAATGTTAAAGTGGAAAGAACATAGTTTCAAATGGAATCCTGGGTATTTCTGAATCCCAGCATTGTTGATGAATGAGTTGTTGACTCTCTAGTCTTTCTTTAGTGCTGTGAGACAGCTCAAGGCCTGCTCTGTAGGTTATGAGAACTAAAGAATGGCAGGCATTTGACATGTAACAGTGATGAAAAGAGGTCTTATGTATGTATGTATGTATGTGTGTGTATGTATGTGCGTGCTGGGAATCAAACCCAGGCCCTGTGCATCCTAGGCAGATGTTATACCACTGACTTATATCCCCAGCTTGGATTCTCCTCCTCCTCCTCTTCTTTTTGGTTTTTTGAGGCAGGGTTTCTTTGTGTAGCCCTAGCTATCCTGGAACTTGCTCTGTAGACTAGGCTGGCCTTGAACTTAGAGAGATCCACCTGCCTCTGCCTCCCCAGTGCTGGGATTAAAGGTGTGTGCCACCACCACCCGGCTAGGATTTTATTATTCTTAATAAATTAAAAAAAGAGACCTAACTACCTTTCCACAAGTAATTAAACAGTGCCTCGGGTACATCTCCCTTTGTCACTGCTGTGAAAGGAGAATGGTAGCCGGCCAGCTGACAGTAACCCTAGCCATTCTGATTGTGGCCACCATCTTGCCTACCTCTTGACCCTGGTACTCATTCCAAGTCCTGTTTGATAAACAGAGTGATGAAGAGAGCCAGTTTGCCTTTACTGCCAGCTGCCAATGCCCACTCCATTTTGTAATTGATATATCAATAGCTTTTCTGTTCTTGAGAAATTCAGGTATAGTGGATGCCTGCAGCCATCTTAATGTAGCTTAGCTCTGTGATAAAGTGTGCCACCCAAGCTTGGCTTTGTCTGCCTCATTCTTTGGTCTCTAGGCATTGTCTGCTTTTGGCAACAAGTTCTTATACAGCAGCGTGTTCTGAAACAGGAGTACTGATTAGGGAATTTTTTGTCTGTTTGCACATAACACAACATGTGAAGATGAATGCTCAAAAGTAATTTGTAAGTTCCCGTATTCAGCTATATACATGCTGGATACAACTTAGTTTTTAATTTTTTTTGAACTTTATTTTTATTTGATTTGTTGGGGTATTTTGCTTGTATGTGTGTCTGCATCATGTGCATGGAGTACTCACTGAGTCCAGAAGAGGGCATTGAATCTCCTGGGATTCGAGTTATAGACATTTTTGAGTGAGCATGTAGGTGCTGGGAATCAAACTCAGATCCTCTAGAAGAGTAGCCACTGTTCTTAACCATTGAGCCATCCCTCCAAACCCACAATTTAGTTTTAAAGTAAGAATTCATTACTTTAAATTGGAGAGATGGCTGAGCAGTTAAGAATGCATACTGCTCTTGCAGAGGACCCAAGATGGGCTCCTAAAACCCATATCGGGCAGCTCACAGACACCCATAGCTTCAGTTCCAAGGAGATCTGATGCCTTCCTCTGGCCTTTTCAGGCATCCACACTCCTGTGTACATACAGACGTACATGTATACATGTAAGTTAAAAAGAAATTTAAAACTTAGAATTCAATAGCTGAGCATGCTGGCATGCATAATCCTAGCACTCTGGAGGCTGCGGCAGGAGGATTGGATTACATAGCCAGACTGTCTCAGAAGAAACAAAAGCTGCAGTGAGATACCCTTGTGTCTTAACTTGAATGACTGTTATCAGATAGACTGTGCCACCTCTCATGTGCTGCTGGTGACACATCATCAGTTATATATACTTGGGATTAGTTTGACTTCTCTAAAATGTGAGTATAATTCTGGTATAAACACCCACACCATGTGACTTAACAGTTGCATTCTTAGGTATCTCTTGAAGAAGAATCAAAAGAAATGTGTGCACAAGGACTTACTGTTGAATGTTCCTACCAGTGCACTTTCTAGTGGCCTCAAGCTGGAAGCAGTTCAAAGGCCCAGCCAAGAATGAATAAACAAAATACAATATGGCAATAAAAAGGAGCCTGGTGCTGATAACACACTCCACAGGAATGAGCTTCACAAACATGCTCGGTCAAAGACACCTGATGCAAAAGACAATGTAGTGTGCACTTTTCTGTTCATGCACCCGTTGTGGGGGTGGTATTTAGCCATTTGCTAACTGCCATTGAGTTATGTACACTTAGGATGGATGGAATGTTGGTATAATAAGTTGATATGTCAACTCAGCCTGTCCCATTTCACCGACATTTGGTTCATGCCCATTGGGGATGCACGCCAGGTGGGGGCTCATTCCTTGAATTTTTGAGGTTGGACATGCAAAGTGGCAGAGAGTCAAGGAGATAGGGCTGAGCCCACATGGAAAGGGAGCAGCCTAGTCCAGTAGCTCATACCTATAGTCCCAGCTTTCCAAGAGGTAGAAGCAGGAAGATAGATTGAGCCCAGGGGATTGAGGCCAGTGTGCAACACAGTGAGACCTTACTTCAAAATACAGAAAATGGAGTCATAGACAAAAGGTGCCTTCTAGTTCTTTCCATAGTGCTTGATGTTATGCATGCATCTTCCACTTTTATTAATTCATTAGATACAGGTTCATGTAGCTCAAGCTGGTCCTGAACTTGCTATGTGGCAGAGACTGTCCTTGAACTTTTTTAAATGATTGCTTTTATTTGTGTGTATGTGTCTGTGCATGGATGTGCTAAGGCATACATGGAGATCAGGGGCTAACTTGCAGGAATTGGTGCTCACCTCTGCCAAGTGAGTCCCAGACGTTGTTGCCCTGGCCTTGAACTCTTGATCATCCTGCCTCCTCCCCCAGTGCTGAGATTACACAACTTCCTTCTTAACTCTCAGTAATGCTTCCCCTATCTACTTTTTCTTCTTATGTTCATTCCTTTTCAGTCTTTTTTGAACATATCTCATGATAGAGACACACATTTATAACTTACTACTACTCTGCTGATACCTTCCATTCATATTTGGGGTTTGGTAGCTCCATTTTTAACATCTGAAGTGTTAGCTGGCCAGCCTCTGACTTCTAAATGAAGACCACCCAAAGGAGCATAGAGGCCATCCGTTTAGAGTGCTACAACAGGGTGCTCAGAATTGGGGTGTTGGAAGCAGGCCAGCTCGAAGTGGGGTGTACACATGGTTTCTTTTGTTGATATTGAGTAATAAATGGGGCAAAATTTAGGGAAGCTGGGCGTCCTTCACCAAGGCCTGACTATTCTGGGCAGAGGGCTGCAAAGCTTCAGAGTCAGAGTTCGTGACTAGCTGTGTTCTGTCCCATCTTCAGTCTTTCCTGCCAGACAGAGGCCAGGACAGAACTCTTCATGAATCCCCTGTAGCCCGTATCCTAACTGATTCAGGTTGCAGATGCTCATCTGAGAGCTTAGAAGCTAAAACTCCACTGCTTCCTTCCCCCACCAAAATGAAACAAAAGCCATGGCCCATGTGGACTGAGCACGTATTTTCTGTCTGGATGACAGTGAGGAGGAAAAAGAGCCCACGGGCTTGAGAGACATTACAAAGGTGGAAACCGCTGTCAGCAGGCTTACTGAATTGAGGGGTTGATTTTCTTGAGAGTCATGAGGTTGGACACACTTAGGAGTTGAATCTTTAGCTGAACCCAAGGAAGCTAAGGAGACTTGCTAAGCAATAGATTTGGGGGAGTGATTATGGTGATGCACTAGAAATTTCAACTTTTCTCCATCTGCTAGCCAATTTGAACTGTAGACAATTACGACAACATTGCATCATGAAATGAACCATCTCCCATGTATCAGCATGTATGGACACATGTATGGCATACACCTCACATAATTTTGTTGCTTTTTCTTTGAGATCCCCAAGCTTCCTGACTTCAGTCTGAATTCTAGACCTGCTACTGCTCATTACTTCAATTTGATTTGATAGCAACTAACTTTGATGACATTACCTCTGTGAGTGACATTTGTTTTGGGGGTCCCTTGTTTAGAGTGATTTACTTACTTACTTACTTGTTTATTTATTTTTGGGACAAAGTTTCAGGTAGCCCAGTTTGGCCCCAAATTTGCTATGTAGCTGTGGATGACCTTCAACTAACTGATCCTCCTGCCTTTGCCTCCCAAGTGCTGGGATTACAGGTGTGTGGCACCATGTTTGATTCATGTGATGTTCAGGATAGAACATAGAGCTTAGTGCACGCCAGGCAAGCACTCTGCCAACTGAGCTACATCCCTAGCCAGGCTTTAAAGAGTATCAAATTCTTTACTGGGCAGGTGGGAGCTGTAGGGTCATCCTTTTCATGGGTAGAAATGAGTGAAATGCTTATGCTTTCTTGCTATCTGAGAAAAAGGAAACTTCCTGTTTTCTGAGGCAGGACTAAAGCCTGTCTCCTACAGGACCTGGTGGATGTGGTAGCTGTGGCTGCTGTGGGGGAACTTGGCTAGATTTTCTCAATGTCAAGAGAATTTAGAAACCCCAATTTTCCAATGTGAAACCTTCCAATTTCCTACTCAGGGTCAGTACTGTAAGGGTTAGACACAGTGCATTGTGGGCTGTGTTGGAAATTGAGGTGCAGGGTGAGTTGGGAGGTTGGAAGAGTTAGTTCATGTTACTTGGTGAAAAGTTTTTTTTCCAGTCCCATCAAGAAGTTTAGTCACATTAGTCCATTTATGGAGGGAAGCACAGACTCAGACAGTTGGACACCAGGAGCCCTCAAAGAAGTAAAAGTCACAAGTTTCCTCTACTTAGAGTTCAGAAAGTTCCAGTAATGTCTGTATTTACCTGTGATGTCATTTGATTTTGTAGTTACTCAAGTGAATGTGCATCACTCATTATCTGCTTTATAAAAGGCACTGAAAATTGATCAATATTCTTTGGACAAATTTATACCTTCTTATAATGAAGGCAGACCATAACTATTTTTAAAAAGATTTTATTTATGTATGTATTTGTGAATATATATTCACTTAAGTGTAGGTGCCCACAGAGGCCAGAGGAGGGCATCAGATTCTTTGGAGCTGGAGTTGCAGGTGTTTGTGATCCACCTGATGTAGGTGCTGGGTTCTGAACTTCTGTCTTCCTGGTTGAGCAGCAAGTGCTCTTGAGTTGTCTCTCCAGCCCTGCGTGATGAATGTACACCCTTTCTGCTGGCATGGTGATTTGTTGAGTTAATTAGTGATTGTATTCTTAGATGTATGAGTTTGAAATTATGGAGTTTATAGATCAAGGTTTCCTTGGGTCCAGAGTCTTATCATTACAAAATACACAAACTGGGGTCTGTAGTCATTGCCTTGGCTGTTCTTCTGCTCTGAGCCAGTGTGGTTTGTACAGGTAAAAGATTCTATTAGAAGGCTGTTGAACAGTCTTCTTGATTTAAAGAAGTTTCTTCAGGACTGTGTGTTAGAGGTGGTGACCTGAATTTTTCAGGCCGGTTGGAGCCAGGAGGCGTTTGCCCAAGCCTTTCAAACCAACACCTGTTGCTTGTTTGTTTTCAGGGTCTTTCTCCTTTTTTTGGGTTCCTGGTGCATTCACTCCGACCCCTTAGAATGTTGTATTTTATTTTGTCTCTGCATCATGACCTTTAATTTAAGCCTTTCCTGGTTTTTTGACTGTGGAATTTGTATTTGTGTTTCTCATTTGCCTTACTGTTTCCGGGTGGCTTGAGGAAGGAGGGATGGTGGCGAAAGGTCTGCTCTGCATAGATGCTGTGATGTGTTGAGAGGGTCGGATCAGGGATGTTTAAGGAATAGTTATGACTAGGGGAAATTTAATTTAATTAATTTACTTAATTTAATTTAAGTTGAGAATCAAATGAGTAAAAAGCCTCTCAGGTTCAAGGCGGACAAAGTCATGCATACATCCCAGAGCAGGCGGTGTGTGCACTGTGTGGGTGAAGGAAAGCTGGGTACTGAAATGGTGGCAGGGCCAGGTTGCCTGCAGAGTGCAGGAGGTATTTACTGAGCAAGCAGAAGCTTGTGTTGGTCTCTGATAAAAGAAGTAGCTTGTTCTCTAGAGGTTCACAGGCTGCCTCAAATGACACTAGTCAGAGCTGCTGTTAAGAGACAGATGGCTGGGGACTGCGGAGATGGCTTGGAGGTTAAGAGCACTGGCAGCTCTTCCAGAGGTCCTGAGTTCAATTCCCAGCAACCACATGGTGGCTCACAACCATCTATAATGAGATCTGGTGCCCTCTTCTGGCATGCAGACATACATGCAGGCAGAACACTGTATACATAATTGATCGATTGATTAACTAACTAACTAATTAATTAATTAATTAGAAAAAGAGACAGATGGCCAGGGTGCAGTGGAGGTAGTTTGTGTCATTGGTCTGGTGTGGGTAATGGATCCTTGAGGGAGGTGGTTCGGTTTCACTTTTCTGCTCTGTAGGAGGCCTTAAGTGGGCAGAGAGGTTAGATGGCGGCAACAGTGGCAGCGTGGCCTTGTCTGGGTGTGGGAACATGGAATCCAAAAGTGCTGAGGTAGCCTGAGTAGAGGGACAGTCTGTGGAAGTCTGAGGGAAGTCTGGGGAAACTGTGGGTCTGGTGCTTTGCAGGCGGCACTGATAGGGAGTTGCAATGGATCTTATTGATGTTTACTGTTCATCATTACTGTAAATAAGAAGGGTTGTCCAGGGCTGGGAATGTAGCTCAGTGGTAGAATACTTGCTTAAGGTACATGCATGTGACCCTGAGTTCAGTTCCCTGCATTACACACATGCACACACACACACACTGAGGAGTTGTACAGAGATGAACAAGTAACCCAGTGAAGCATCTCATTCCTATGTGTTATCCTAACCAGCTTTTCTGCTGGATAATAGATAATAGATAATCCATTGCTGGAACCAGGCTGTTTGTAACAGTGCTGGCTGTTTGTACATTAAAGAGAAGTCCCTCTTCTCGTAGGTTTCCCCAGTAGGTCCTGTGGAGTTCCAGTAGTTTGGTTATTTTGCTGTGGTATGAAGCCTCTTGCATCCCATTCTCAAAGCTTTATCAGTGATGCTCAGTATTCTTCAGTTGAATGGAGTATTCCAGATGTTGAGGAAGAAGTGGACTGGGATTGTAATGATACCCAAACTTCTTATAGAGACCTGCCTGTGAAAGTTGAGAAGCACCTGTGAGTTCATTCAGTACAGGGTTTTAGTCCTGTCAGCTTTAGTCTGTGTGTAGAAAGGAGGTTGGGGGAGGGGTGACAAGAGAAAGCTCACTGTCATCATAGACTGTGCTTGGTTGCTGGTACTGCCAGTGAGTCCCAAAGAGGAACAGCATCATTACTGATGGTGGCTGGATTGAAATGAGCTCTTTGTTTTCTTTCTTTGTTTCTTCAAACGGGCTCTCATAAGGGACTGGCCTCTAAATCCCTATGTAGCCAAGGATGACCTTGATCCTGCCTCTACCTCCTGAGTACTGGGAGTTTAGGGATGTGTTACAGGCCTAAAGGGCTGTGTTAGGATGGAATCCAGGGCATCATGAATGCTAGACAAGCATTCTACAGTCCTCAAGCTCCTTGTGATGAGTATGCTTTTCAGAGTATGTGAGAGTGGGATCTTGTAAATCAAAGACTCTGCATATTCCTAATAATGATCATTTTAGTAGCTTAAACCTTTAGAATTGAAAGATAATTGTGGACAGGATGGTGGTATGGCCTTTAATTAACCTTAGCCACCAGGAGGCAGAGGCAGGAGGATTTCTATGAGTTCCTGGCCAACCTGGCCTATATAACAAGTCCAGGTCAACCAGGAATAAATAGTGAGACACAGACGCATGCACACGCACACACAGAACAGTGGAGGACAGAAGCAAGTCTGGGCAGTATAGAGTGAGTGAGTGAGTCTGTCTTTCTGTCTCTCTGTCTCTCTCTCTGTCTCTGTCTCTCTGTCTCTCTCTCTGTCTCTCTCTCTCTCTCTCTCTCACACACACACACACACACACACACACACACGCACACACACACACAAAACAGTGGAGGACAGAAGAGGTGATGGTGCTTGGATTTTATTGGTTGACAGTGGTAATTGGTTGGCTTATAACTCATTCTGACATGTTTATGTCTCCCTTTTTTTTTTTTTAAAATTTGGTTTTTTGAGACAGGATTTCTCTTTGTAGCCTTGGCTGTCCTGGAACTCATTCTGTAGACCAGGCTGGGCTCGAACTCAGAGATCCACCTGCCTCTGCCTCTCGAGTACTGGGATTAAAGGTGTGCACCATCACTGCCTACCTTTGTTTATGTCTTAAGTATATGTAATACTGTGTGAATTACTTTCAGATCACGTATCAATTTTATTTTGTCATTGTCAAAGTTATTAATGAAACATTCCCAGAGATTATCAGTATACATAAAAATCATCAATGAATGTCTTCATATTTACCAGCCTAGAGATAAGGAGTGTAATTTGATTTATTTTCATGGTATGATTTATTATTTGAGCATAGGCCCCTTAACAAGAGTGGTAGAAAAGAGTAAGATAATAGTTTATCATAGATACCAATTTCTTTCCGGAAATACTCAGCCTTCGCACGTGGGGTTTAGGCAGTGCTGGCGATGGAATCCAGAGCCTTGTACATGCTAGACAGGAGCCCCCACTGCAGCCCCATCATGTGTTGTTTTCCAAACTGACCTCTTCCAGAACAGCAACTTCCACGTTGATCCACCTGGATCATTAGCACTTTCATCTCTACTGCTGTGGCTGTCTGCTCAGCACGTGGGAGACATTGTCACTGCAGGCAAGAGTTACATCTGGATGCTGAAGTTCATGGTTGGAAGTGTGATGAGAGAGAGAGGTTCTGCGTGGTCTCCAAGCCTTTTCCTGCTACATGAGTAACAAGGACAAAGGGAGGAATGGTAACCTTAGAGTGTGGAGAGCGTCATACCCTAGTCAGCGAGGCAGAGTAAGTCCTGGACATCTCATGTCTCCTGGTGGGATGCGTGCACAGGGTCGTCTGCTGTTTGTGTTGATACTTGCCAAGCACACAGGCTGACTTGAGTCATGAGGGAACATTAGGCAACTGGTCTGAGGGATGATCTGCAGACAAAGTGGCCAGTGTTTCCAGGTGTCCATCATAGCCAATCTGGCCTGAGATGGAGAAGATATCCTGACAACAGACCTGGAGCAGGAAAAGTACACCAGTGATGGTAGTTGGCAAACTTTGGATAGGACTGGCTGTTACTTAATAGGAATAGGTTATATGTTGATCTGTCCCGACTCTGGTCACTGTAACTGGTCATTAACATGCAGTCATTAGCATGCAGGGAAGCTTGAGCAAGTCTGTGTGGAAATTCTTTACGCTATTTTTGTAAGTTTTAAAGTACTTAAAAATGAAGTTAAGCAACGAGAAAATTAATTCAGCATAGCTGGGAAGTAAAGGCTATGGCTGACATGCTTTGTGCCAGCGCTTTGGAAGGGTCAGGAAGTGGCTGCTTTTCTTTGCTTCAGGAGTATCTGTAGCGATGATGCTCACTGAGGTTTCAAGGGTCCTGGGATTGGTGAGCTGTGGCTCCATGGGATTTCAGCTCCCTGTTGACAGGGTCTGGTTTAATGAATTAATCTACTTCCTTTTATAAGGAGCTGTAATTATGTATTGGGGTGTCCTGTGACCATGCAGGTTACCCGAGCTTTGTTGTGGCTCCCAGACTCCCTAGCTGGAAATGTAGCACTGTATTGACTCGCTGGTTTGCTTCAGTTTTTATTGGGCTGCTTTGAATTCAGGTGAGTCTGTGGATTTTTCTGCAGTGAGTCATATATTCAGTTTGATCTTTATTGGTTGTCTCTTAGAAAGAAGTGATTTTAAAAGTTTTTTAAAAATTATTTTATTTAAGCTTGGAATATTATACTAGATGTATGTTTTTGTTATCAGAAAAGACAAGAATTTTCATATAAATGTTAAATAATAAAATACTGGCCTAAGTCCCACCTGGGAGCCCTATGGTATGCTTTCTTAGATAGATTTCTTTTTCTGTGATAAAGACCATGACCAGAAGCAACTTGGGAGGAAAGAGTTTATTTTACCTGACAGTTTATAGTTGTTGTCCATCACTGAGGGAAGCCAGGGCAGAAGCAAGGCAGGAACCTGGAGGCAGGAAGTGAAGCAGAAGCCATGGAGGAGTGCTGCTTACTCACTGGCTTGCTTCTCATGGCTATCTCACACAATCCAAGACCACCTGCCCAGGGAAGGTACTACCCACAGTGGGCTTAGCCCTTCCACATAATCGTTAATCAAGAAAATTCCCCCACAAACTTGACTACAGGCCATCTGATAGAGGCCTTTCTCAATTGAGGGTCCTCTTCCTAGATAATTTTAGCTTGTGTCAAGTTGTCAAAAAACCATCCAGGTTATAGGTAACAGAATAGAGGGAATTGGCAGGTGCCACTGTTTACATGAGTGTTGGTTAGTCTGTGGCTCATGGGTTCTTAAATCCCAGCCATTTTGATCAGCATGGAGGAAGATGGTGGATTTGGGGCTCAGAAGACCCAGGACTACATTAGCTGGTCCTTTAACTTATCTGAATCTTAAATTTTCTCATCTCTACGTCTGGACTCATTAGCATATCTGTGAAGTGTCCTTGCCTGCAGACACCTCAGATACATGGCTGCATTTTTAATCACTGTCCACAGGTGAGAATCTGCTTTGCTTACACATATCTCTAACAATGGTAACATTTGTCAGTGACCTGTGTTATAGAGATCCTAAGGTTTTAAAATGGTTTTTTTGCGTTTATTTATTATGTGCTTGTGAGGGAGGGTGCATATGTCATGGAACATGTGTGGTGGTCAGGTGTAGATGTAACCAACCATCTTATTAAATAAGAAACACAGAACCAATGCAAAGAAGAAAGCCAAGAGATCAGAGCTAAGAGCCTTACCTGCCTGCTGCAGCTAGCCTCTTCAGCCAAGAGACCTCTCCGAAAGAGACCTACTTTCTGTCTGTTTGTCTTTATATAGACTTTCTGTTCTGCCTTCTCATTGGTTGTAAAACCAACCACATGACTGCCTCGTCACTGTCTGTTGTACAGCCCTCCAGGTCTTCTATGGTATTGAGATTAAAGGCGTGTGTCTCCAATGCTGGCTGTATCCTTGACCACACAGAGACCTACCTAGCTCTGCCTACCAAGTGCTGGGATTAAAGGCATGCACCACCAATGCCCAGTTTTTGCTATGGCTCTAATAGCTCTGACCCCCTGGGCAACTTTATGTATTAACATACAAATAAAATCACATTTCAGTACAAATAAAATACCACCATAGTCAGGGGATGCCTTGTGGGAGTTGGTTCTCTTCTTCCACCACAGGGGTCCTGGGGATCAAACTCAGGTCCTCAGCTTGGTGGCAAGCGCCTTTACCTTCTGAGCCATCTCACCAGCCTAGGGCTTTATGTCAGGAAGTTCCCCCATATCTTGTTAGTCTAGAAAAACAGATTTTCTTTTAAGATCTTAGTCCTGTTGGATGTGTTACCCTAATCTACCAGATACTTGTCACTATTTATTAGACCTTTATTGTCTTCATCTCAAGTTATTTGGTACAAATAAATATCAGATTTCTTTTAGAAGAAAATCTTATGAGACAAAGGGACAAGAAAGCATGTGGACAACTAGTGGGGGCATTTGTATTTAATATTTGTTCAAGCTTAGGCTGGATGTTTGGATTCTCTGAGAAGGACCAGGTATTCTTGTTTCCCTCCAGAATCAGGAGGACTTTCCTTAAGTCAGGAGTAGTTCCTGCATTTAACAACAGTACTACTGTGGCCCTAAGGCAGGAGTGCTGCAAGTTTGAGGTCAACTGGATCTACATAGTAAGTTCTAGGCTAGCCTGGGGAGGCATAGTGAGAACTCATCTTAAAACAAACAAAAAACTCAAAGAACATACTTTGTTTTATCCTTAAATGATTTTGAATTTACTGTGTGAACTTAAGTGAGCATGGTTGTTATTTAGAATTCTGCACTTGAGTGCTCAGGGAGGAAGGCATGCCTACTTTCAGTTGGTCCAGGAAAAAAGAAGTGTGCATGTGTATTTATGTCTGTGATGAGGGAGCACGTGAAGGCAGCCGGGTTCAAGAGTAACCATTAGTGATCTGGAGTGAAGGGTCTGTGGGAGTTCTTCATTGGATCTCAGGCCTTAGTTATTTTCTTGGCAGTTTCAGACAGAGGGATGGAGGGGAGGTTGAAGTGCCTGGCAAGTGAAGAGGGCATGTACTGAGTGACCCAGTGGATAGGAACTCACTGGCAAGAAAGTAATTGTTCCTTTAAATGTAACCCTTTTTCCTGAGCTACAACAGGAGTCTACTGGAAAGAAAAAATCTGGATAGATAAGAGCATAAACTATGGCTGTTTAAAAGCTCAGGAAAGTTCCAGAAGTGAAATCAGAAGACAGGTAGTTTCTGCTGGAGGGGATGGTGGTTGAGACAGGGTTTAAAAATATTATTATTTTATTTGTATGGGTATTTTTCCTGCATGTATATCTATACACTACATGCCATACCTGGTGCTTGAGGAGGCCAAAAGAGGGTATTGAGCTGTTGAACTGGAGTTACAGACAGTTGTGAGCTGCCATGTGGGTATTGGTAATTGAACCCCAATCCTCTGGAAGAGCAGTCAGTGTTTTTAACCACTGAGCCATCTCTCCAGCCTGAGACAGGATTTAACTAATGAAACCCAGGCTGGCATCAGACCCACAGTCCTCTTGTTTACCCTCCTCCCTAGTGTCTGGGATTACAGGGAGGTGCCACTGCCCCTGACTCAGAAGTCAAGCTTTTGAAAAGGATTATTTGTAAGATGTATACAGGATGAGCACAAACACAGAGGCAGAGCCATTAGGACTTTTAAGACCCTCCTCTAAGGCTCCCCAGTGCTCAGATCCTTCTTCCTGCTGGAGAGAGACAGGTTGTGATCTGTTCTCTCCCCTCATTGGTGTTCATTTACCTATCATTTACTATTTGGTTTCAGAAGTAATATTTTCTCTCTTTTCTTTTTCTTTTTTATCCCCTTTCCTTTCACTTTCCCTCTCTACCTCATCTTCTCATCCCCCTTCCCCTTTGAGACAGAATCTGATCTTGAACTTACTATGTAGCTCAGACTGACCTTTTAAACTCCTGATCCTCCTGCCTCCAGCTTCTCTGCACATAGGTTATAGGCGTGTGTGCCTGGCTAATATTTTGTTTCTTATTGCAAATTTGCTTACATTTGTTGTCTTTTACTGTTCAAGAAGACTTTCCTAAACTACACTTCTTTGCTAACACTTGTCCTCTTTCTTTCATGTTTGTGGCGACACCACTCTCTGGAACTCAGGAGCCAGCCAAAGGTAAGAGTTCTTCACATGATGCTTATAGAGATTCCTGTGCATATCCCTGAAGTACTAGGCATTTTCTTCTCAAAACTCGAAACTCTTCCTTGCTGGTTTATAAAAGCAGTAGAAGCCTTTGGCTGTCTCATGATTCCAAAGCTGCTTATTGGCACAGACAGAGCTGGAGGGCTGTGGAGAGCAGTGCACTCTGGCCAGCTCTGCCCAGTCTCCTAGCAACCCAACACAGATTCCTTGTGTGCCATAGATTAGCATGAAACTGATTGTTCCATACTGTGCTCACTCTGGGCCAATCCAACTCATCTTGCTCCTAGGCAATGGGGTGCTTTGCCAGACCCATGGGGTCCTGATGGGACCCTGATGTTGGGCTCCAGATTCCTCCAGGGGCTGTGCTTGCATCTCACATTGGAGCCAAATTCTGAGACCACCCTTAAATTTTTTAATTACATTTTTAAATTCAGTGTGTGTGTGTGTGTGTGTGTGTGTGTGTGTGTGTGTGTGTGTGTGTGTTGCTGTGTTGCACATCCACAGCACATGTGTAGAGGTCAGAGGACAACTTTCAGGCATTGGTTCTTTTCTTACACATGTGGCCAGGGTTTGAACTCGGGCTTGGTGGCAGACCCCTTCACCCCCTAGCCAACTTATATGTGGAAGTATTGACTTCTTTGTCTTCCAGGGGTCTTTAATTTTTAAAAAATATTTCTATTTTATTTTTACATGTCTGAGTGTTATGCCTTCATGCATGTATGTGTACCATGTGCATACCTGGTGCTCATGGAGTTGAGAAGATTTAGAATCCCCTGGGACTGGAGTTACAGATGATTGTAAGCTACCATGTAGGTGCTGGGAACTCTGTCCTCTGCAAGAGCAGCAAATGCTCTTAATCACTGAGCTCCTGTGGGTCTTATTCTTATAGGTCCTGAGTCAGCATGGAGCCACTTTTAACTGGACAAGTCTCTGAGGTTACTTAGAACTTCCAGGAAATTCTGTTTGTCTACATTCTTGGACTTGTTTTTGTTTTACAGCCTGTGGTTGAGTTGTAGCGCTATGCTGTTACTGTTGCTGAAATATGTGTAGACATGCCTTTTAGGATCCCCAGTGACCTTTTAAACAGTGCTTGAATATGACACTGGTCTCCTTATGTTTGTGAACTTTGTCTCATTTTCACTATGAAAAGGTGCTGGGTTAATTTTGCTTTTTATTGGAACAGAAGCTGGAGACCAGTAAAGATGTGAGGAACTACTTCACAGCATTAGAAACTTGCTATGTTTCATTTAGTGAACTGTTCTTACTGCTTAGAGAAAATGCTTTGCAGACAAACCCTGGAAGGGGAAGCCCACATCCGTAACAGATTGCTTCCCCTGGAGGAGAAGTGTAGTTGGCAAATGGGAGACCTTCATTTATTTCTTTTAAAATTTATTACTTTAGCCGGGCGGTGGTGGCGCGCGCCTTTAATCCCAGCACTCGGGAGGCAGAGGCAGGCGGATCTCTGTGAGTTCGAGGCCAGCCTGGGCTACCAAGTGAGTTCCAGGACAGGTGCAAAGCTACACAGAGAAACCCTGTCTCGAAAAACCAAAAAAAAAAAAAAAAAAAAAAAAAAAATTATTACTTTATTGTGTGGGCACACTCTCGAATGCTTACCCTGCCATGTGCATGCTATGTCAAACACTTAGGGGTCAAAGGACAACTTTGGGGAATCAGTTTTTCTTTCACCACTTGAGTCCTAAGAAATCAAGCTAGGTCATCAGGCTTGGTGGCCAGCACCTTTACCCTCTGAACCATCTCACCAGCCCTGTTTTTATTTTATATTTTTCTGTAAAATTTATTAGTGTGAATATGTATTTCTTCTCTGTTTATTGGAAACCTTTTTGATTTAAGGAACAAGAGAAGACAGTGGGGGAGGGGAAAATTAAAACAGCATAGGCTTGAAATGGCACAAATGCCAAAAGGAAACCCATTGCTTTGTATGTTCACTTAAATAATTTATAATCAAAAAAAGGAATGGAGATAGGTATGGGGTGCTGCACGCCTGTAGTCCCAGCAGTTGGGAGGCAAAGGCAGGTGTGGATCTCTGGGAGTTTGAGGCCAACTTGGTCTCAAACAAACAGACAGACAAACCAAAAAAGCTTAAACTCAAGAAATACCGTAGTATAGTATTTGCTACTTATGATGGAAAGCATGAAAACCACTCAGATGGAAGGCCTGCTCTGTGCCAAATCTAACTTCCAACTTTTACATCCACAAATTAGTGCAATTAATCTGCTTGATTGTTGAGCTCAAACCTGCTACCTTGTGCATGTTAGATAAGTGCTTTACCACTAACCTACATTCAAACTTACTCCTAACTCTTCAACATACTGTTTTTCATCACCAAGAGAACAGAGTCTGGGGAAGCCAGAGTCCACTGTACAACGTTTGACAAAGTGGGAGGGCTCAGAGACAGTGAGAAGATAATAGCTACATAAAGAGCTGTTATCAGGACATACTTGACAGTTGTTGGTTCATTAATTGGTATCTGCAAATGGAGCGTGCACGGATAGTGTGATTATCACTGACTTTATGCAGCTTTGGCCTAGAAGGTATTTGTAGTAATTTACAAAATTGCTAAAATTGAAAAGGGAGCCACTTAGTGTTTTTGGTAAATAAGAACTATTATTTCTTAGTTCTCAGTTCTGTAAACAAGAGTCCCAAACTTCTATGAAGTTTACTTTCTTTGATTTAAGTTGTGCTAGGTAAGTGCTGGTAAACTTGGGTAGATACTTTAAGTGGAAGAGAAGAGAAGAGGAGAGAGAGAGAGAGAGAGAGAGAGAGAGAGAGAGAGAGAGAGAGAGAGAGAGAGAGAGAGAGAGAGAATGAGAATGACTAAGAATATGAGTTAATTATTGTAAGACCCTGCTTTAGAAAACTAACCAAACAGTGAAAACTTTCATTTTGTAGCTGCACACACATCGTTGCTATTGCGCACATTGTGCTCACAGCATTAGAAACTTGCTATGTTTCATTTAGTGAACTGTTCTTACTGCTTAGAGAAAATGCTTTGCAGACAAAAGCCTAGAAGGGGAAGCCCACATCCGTAACAGATTGCTTCCCCTGGAGGAGAAGTGTAGTTGGCAAATGGGAGACCTTCATTTATTTCTTTTAAAATTTATAACCTCAGAGACTTGTCCAGTTAAAAGCGGCTCCATGCTGACTCAGGACCTATAAGAATAAGACCCACAGGAGCTCAGTGGTTAAGAGCATTTGCTGCTCTTGCAGAGGACAGAGTTCCCAGCACCTACATGGTAGCTTACAATCATCTGTAACTCCAGTCCCAGGGGATCCTATATAATGCCATTTGGTTTACCATTGCAGATGTTTTCCGTGTGAGGTAGCTCTGTCTCACTGTGTAATCACCAAGGGATTATATGCCACTAACCCCTACTCTCTGACATCAAGTGATGGTGTTTGTCTGAGGGATTGGGCAGCTGAAACATGATCATAGTGTAGCCCAGGCTGCCCTGAAACTTGGCTATTCTCTTGCCTTAGTCTCTCAGGTGATGGGGTTACAAGTTTGTGCCATAAGGCCTGGCTAGTAAGTTGGTTGACAATGCTATGCATTATTATAATGGCAATTGTGATATGAAGGTTTTGTTCTTAATGCACTCCCTTTATGTTCCCTCCGCAACAGATATTTGCTTATGATCACTGTTTCTGGTCCATGGATGAATCCGTCCGAGAGAAGTATGCAGGTAACTGAGCACACTGTCTGTGCAGTTAGTAATGTGGAGGTGTTTTGCTGTGTTTTCCACCCACTACCATGGTATCATTTGGTGTAACTTTTAAACACTGTCCAGGCAGCTGCTTCCAGCATTTGCTGTGAAAGATTTTGTACTGTCTGGGGACCAAGAGACTTCAGTGAGATGTTTTTAATGTGAGATGATAAATACTATGACTATGGGATCTCATGAGATCATCTCAGATATATCTGTCTAATGGGGTCAGGAGCTACATTATAGGCATGCAGACCCTCATAATGTTAGTGATGTGGTCTAGAGGGACCTAGTATAAGGGGGGAGGAGCCCCACATGGTAGCCCTAGGTCTAGTTCTTAAAAGCTCTGTGGTGCTCACTAATTCTCCAGGCCTGCAGGACCATCTGTCGGACTTTCCTCTGTACCTTTTGCCCTGTTCTACTACCTCCCCGAAGATAACTGTCTCATCCCCATTTCTCAACAAGTTTAGGATTGTGTGACAGCCCTTTGTTCCTTGCACCCTGACTGTCAAGGTCGAATGTTTCTAAGCAGTGCTTTTACACATTGAACATATTTTATTGGCTTCTGTTATAAGAAAGATCATGGTTAACAAAAAACAATTAAGGTCCCTTTGGTCTCATTGGCCTAGTGGTGACTCCAAGGATCACCCCAATTCAGAAGTGTGACAACCGAATCGACTAGAAAGTGAAGTGGATGGAACACTTTTGCTAGACACAGCAGCATCTGGTTCTTCCAGTATTTTATGTGCATGATTGTTTTGCCTGCATGTATGTGTGCCACATATGTGCCTGATGCCCATGGAAGCTAGCTAGAAGAGGGTGTTGGATCCCTGGAACTAGGGTTATAGATGGTTGTGAGCTGCTGTGTGGGTGCTGAGAATTGAACCTAGGTCCTCTGCAAGAACAGCAAATGCTTTTAACTTAGGAACAATCTCTCCTGCCCGTTTCCAGGATCTCACTCCCTATTCTAACTATTGTGAACTGTAAGTCATGTAACCTGAAATTTTCATGAGGGAAAGGAAAGAAGGGAGTTGACGTGCATGATTTTTCTGAACTCTAGTACACTTTGAATGAAAGTATGGTGTGTATGAATTCAGGCACTAAGTCTAGGCCCTAAGTTTAAATTTCAGATGTTCAGGGCCAGTGAGACAGCTCAGGTGGTCAAGGTGCTTGTACCAAGCCTGATGATCTGAGTTCAATCTCCAGGACCCACACAGTGGAAAGAGAGAACCAACTGCTACCAGCTGTCCTCTGGTCTCCACACAGGTGGCAACACGTGTACACACGTGACACACACATACATTAAATAGAGATTATCGAATCTTAGTCGTGGGCTGTAAAATAAGCAGCTCTTGAGCTCTCTGCATTTCATGGATTGATTTGGGTGGCCTTGTTCAAGTATATGTTACAGGGAACCCTTTACTGACTCTTCTTCCCACTCCAACTAGACATAACCTGTGGGACAGAAGCTTTCAAGCTTAAAAATCTTGTTCAGGGATAAATGTAGCTTGAGTTTTCCTGCCTGGCCCACAGTCAGGACAAATCTCTCTCACCCGCCAGTCCCACAGCCACTCAGACCTGACCAAGTAAACACAGAGACTTCTATTGCTTATAAACTGTATGGCCGTGGCAGGCTTCTTGCTAACTGTTCTTATATCTTAAATTAATCCATTTCCATTAATCTATACCTTGCCACGTGGCTCGTGGCTTACCGGCATCTTCACATGCTGTTTGTCATAGTGGCGGCTGGCAGTGTCTCTGACTCAGTCTTCCACTTCCCAGAATTATTCTCCTCCTTGTCCCACCTATACTTCCTCCTTCCTGACTACTGGCCAATCAGTGTTTTATTTACTAACCAATCAGAGCAACACATTTGCCATACAGAACATCCCACAGCAGATAAATGAGCGGATTGTTTTGTTTTGTTTGATTTCTTATTTGTTCATGTGTTCTTAGCCTTTAAAATACCATTTTCTCATCCTTTAGGTCAAGATGATGTTTTCAAGTGCCTTGGAGAGAACATCCTTCAGAACGCATTTGATGGCTACAATGCCTGTATCTTTGCCTATGGGCAGACAGGTAATAGGAACTAACACCTACTCCACATTTAAGCATCCTTCCATGAAGATGAAGCCATGTTTACTGCGGTGCTTTCTTATCTTGTGTTTCCTTATCCTGTGTTAGTTTGTCTCACAGGTGATTAAATTAGGCAGTGGCATGTTTCTAAAACAGTACAATAAAAATAGGATTAAAATCCCTTTTCTTTATTGATTTTCCCCCTCTTCCCATTTCCTTCTTCTTAATAATTTGCAGAGCTACAACCATTGAGTTTATTATTGGCTGTGTCTGTATATTGTAGTTCTTTAAGGATCATAATAGAGAGAATACCACAAAGAAAGAACCCACTTGTGGTGCAGTAGAGTTGGCTCAGTGATTCAGAACACTTGTTGCTTTTCCAGAGAACCTGGGATCGATTCCCAGCACCTACATGGTGACTCACAGTCATCTGTAACTCCAGTTCCAGGGGACCTGATACCTTCTTCTGGCCTCTGCTGGCCCCAGGCATGCAAATGGTGCACAGACATGTGGGTAAAACACCCATACACATAAAGTAAAAATTAAAAGAAAATATATTTTTAAAAGAACACACTTGTTAATATCTTACTGGTCATGACTGGTAAGGACTTTAGGCTTCTATCCTTTGTAATTAAAGAAAGAAAACCAATTTAAAGTGAAACTTGTTGCTTTTAAAACAGTTCATCGGGCTGGAGAGATGGCTCAGCCGTTAAAGGCTAGGCTCACAACCAAAAATATAAAACAGTTCATCATGTGACCTGTCCAACTGGACATTGCTCTTCATAGAACAATGTTTTTGGTGGGTTTGGACATCATGTGCTGTGTCCAAAAGAACAGAAACTCTGAGCCAGGCAGGGCCAGTTTCCCTCTTGCCCTGCCTCTCACCAGAAGGGCCTTTTCTGCCTCATCCTTTCCTCTTTATAAAATGTTTACACTTTAGACCCTTCCGTAGGATTGGCATGATGAATTAATTATCTGTGCTCACTTTAGGAAGGACCTGGAATGTCAGAAGTAGAGCGTTAGTTTTAGGTGTTTTGACAGGTGACAGAGCAGCAGCTTGTGAGGTCGAAAGCACACAAATGTCACAAAGCCGTTTGGTACCGGGAGGGGCAGATTGCACCTAAGTGTCATGTGTTGGTTCTGGGTGGTAGGACTGAGGTGATTTAATCTTTCCCCTTTTCATTTGTCTGTGTTTTCTGGTCTGTCTGTGCTTCTGTCCTTCCTTCCTTCCTTTACTTCTTTCTTTTGATGGGAGTAACCAGCCTGGCTTTGATCTTGCTATCCTCCTGCCTCAGCCTCTGGTGCTGGTATTAAAGGTGTGTACTGTCACAACAGGGTTTTGAGTCTTCTTTAGTGAGTATGTATTTCTGTTACAGTTGATCAAGTGCTTGTCCATTAGAGGAAGATTATTGTTTGTTCAGGGTACTGCTACAGGAGGCCAGTAAGCCTGCTGGCACCGTGTCTTTTGTGCTTTGATTCAGCAGTTAGGAATATCTATGGGAACAGTAGTGCTTAGATGATCCCTAGCTTACTTAGAAAACCTTGCTATATTTTAGATAATTTTTTTTAAATATGAAGATTATTCAAGGAGGGTCTGTCTGTCTATCTTGTCTTTTTTAGACAGGGTGTCAAGTATTGGAGGTTGGCTTTGAACTCCTGATCCTCATCCTCTGCCTCCTGAGTGCTGGATTAGAGGTATGGGCCATCATGCCTGGCTAGGTTTTTTTTTTTTTTTTTTTTTTTTTTTCTAGGCCAGTTTACTTCTGTTTACACAAGTAATAGAAACGTCTGTATGTTCCATTCTCACTATGCTTGATCGCATTTCTTATTCTTTTCATGTATATGTATATTTACTATATTTTGTGCATTTTGCTAAATCCTATAAATTTATTATAAGTAGTAGAAATAGGGTTAAATGCCTTTAAACTTCTCCAAGAGGTAGTGATGGCTTCTTTTCGTTTTCAGGGTCTGGAAAGTCTTATACCATGATGGGCACAGCCGACCAACCTGGACTAATCCCCAGACTCTGCAGTGGACTCTTCGAACGAACCCAGAAGGAGGAAAATGAAGAGCAGAGCTTTAAAGTCGAGGTGTCCTACATGGAGATTTATAATGAAAAAGTCCGAGACCTTCTTGACCCCAAAGGGTAAAAGACTTGGAGTCTTGAGTGCTGTGGCTTTCTTGAAACAGACAGAATAGATTAGCTTTAGAGAAGGCTGTAATTGAGCTGTGGTGGAGAGTGATCTGGCCATGCTGTTTGTGATTTATGCTTACACGGATCAGCTTCCCACAGCCAGTTCTGGGTCGTTAGAGCAGGCCGAGTGATGATGCAGGTCTGTACGTGTGCCTCGCTGCCTCTCCTTCTCTCCTCACCCAAAGCCACAGACAAAACAGAGGTGGCAAGAGGCAGTCATTTAAAATGAGTGTGACTGCGGCCTTCAGTGACTTAGCTTTTTTTTTTAAGGCAATAAATTTCTGGTGGATTTCTGTGGTTGGTTTCGATGTGAAGTGAGGGGGGAGTAAACTGGAGCTGATCTTAGGGTAGTTCATCTGAAAGCCACGTACCCCCAAGAAGGTAGGAAATGCCCCTGATTTCATGGGGTTGACTTTGAAAGAGAACTGCTTCAGAGCGTAAGGACGCCCTCAGAATCACTTTGCTTACCCTGTGGCCACGTGAAGCCAAATGAGGAGAGCGAGAGGTAGCCGAGGAGCCTGTGCACTGCCGTGTTGGTGGGGGAAGAGGCGAGGGCAGCAGTGGCTGAGGCTGTTGCTGGCTCATGTCAGAGAGCCGTGTGGGAAGGGCTTCCAGCCCAGGATCAATCAGATGGTGAGTTATGTTTGGATGAGGAAAGTGATCCAGGAAAGAGGATGTGAGCGACAGAATCCAGTGAGGCTCAGTCAAGAGCAAATGGATCTCAGTACCTCACAGCCATCTTTCTTTGGCTGATAATGATCTTCAGGCTGGAGTCTGAGTTGACACTTGATTGTCTGTCCATACCTCACCTACCCATTGTTTATGACTTCATTCTTATCTGCCAGGCACCATGCAGTTCAGAGGAAGAGCCCATAGTATGGAAAGAATGAGTTTTGCAGACAAGTTAGAGTGGCATGCAGTCTGCTTTTTGCTGGTGAGGGATGTTAACACAAAATAGAGTGCAAAAAGGGAAGGGGGGCCCTTCCCAGAGCCGAGAGAGGATTCCACAGAGGTGCTTGATGGTTTATATGCTGAGTAGGAGTTGTCCACTGAGAAGTGAGGTGGAACCATTCATGTCTAGGCACAGCCTTGTGGAAGTGGATGGACATCACCCACTTCCAGGATGATAAAGATGCAGTGCAGCTGGAGGGTAGGGTGTGTAGAAGCCAGAAGTCACAGAAGGAGGCAGAGATGGGCGGCCATGGCTCAGGCACTCACAGTTTGCTCCCTGTGCACTTTTGATTCTGCCTGCATGCTTTTCTTGAACTTTGGCCTCTCTGAAGATGGCCGGTTTCTTTGAGATCTAGCTCAGACCTACTTGTCCCAGGAGCAGTCCACTAGCTGGCTTCTAGCTCTTCATCCCTGTGTTTTGTAGCCCTAGTGGACTGCCTTGAAGCTTGCCAGTCAGATGTGTTTAGTCCTTATTGGTTTCTTGTTTGTTTTGCATGTGGCTTAGTGCTCAGCACATGGGCTTTGGAGTCACACAGCTCAGGATCTAGCCTCTTGTTACTGGTTGAGCAAGTTCCTAACACTTCCTAGGTGAACTACACAGGGAATGATTGGTGTTATCACACAGTATCCCACAGCATCTCAGAGGGCTGTTGTGAAGATTCAAAGTGTGATATACCTAAGGTCTCAGGACTTCTGACATACAGAAAGGGCTCAGCATGTGATGGCTATGTTTTTTTTTCTATGAAAGTTCCTTGAAGATTTAAAAAAAGTGTTTCCTTTTTCTTAATGTAAAAACTTTTATTTATGTATATATGTGTGTGTGTGTGTGTTTGTATGCACATGTGCAGTGCCTGTGGAAATCAGAAGAGGGTATGGGATCCCCTGGAGTTGGAGTTACAAGTAGTGAGCAGTCTAATGTCTGTGTTGAGAGTTGAACTCCATCTGTCTGCAAGAACAGCAATACTCTTAATAGCTAAGCCATCTCTCCAGACCTACAAACATTTCTGTTTCTGAAAAGTCAAAGTAATTGGATTAAAAGTCTAAAATCAGATTTCATTTTAATCAGAGTATTTGAGAAAACTTCATTTTTAAAATTCAAGTACTGATTTTATTAATTCAGTGACTATCATGTATAATAATGTAATCCTGTTGTTTTGCTTGAGGCATAATATAATATATATATTGTCTTCAAGAAAAAGGGGACAGGAAGGCTGGAGAGATGGCTTAATGGTTAAAAGTACGAGTTGCTCTTTCAAAGAACATGAGTTCAATTCCCAGTACCCACATGGTGGCTCACATCATCTGTAACTCCAGATCCAGGGAACCCAGTGTCCTCTTCTGGCCTCTGTGAACACCAGGCATTCACATGGTTAACAGATACAGGTGCTGACACAATACCCATACATATAAAAAGGGGAGGAGGGGGTTAGTGCTGAGGGGACAGCTTAGTTCATAAAGTGGTTGCTGTGAAAGTATGGGAACCTGAACTGGATCCCTAGAACCCATGTTTAAAAAGAAATCCATGTGTGATGGTATGTGCTTGTAATCCAGTATTGAGGAGGCAGAAACAGGCATATCCCTGAGGCTAACAGGCCACTGGCCTAGCTAATCATCAAGTTCCAGGTCCTAGTGAGAGACCTGCTCTCAAAAAATAAGGTAGAGAGCATCCAAAGAATGACACCTGAGGTGGACCTCTCGCCTCCATAGGCACACACCTGTTCACACACACGCCTACACACAAATGAACATGCACATATACCCACCCACATCCATACACATAGACATAGAAACAAAAAGGAAAAGGAAAAGGCTAAAAGTTAAACCCAGACCATGTCCTTGTGTAAGAGGTGAGCAGCAGTCCACATCTTGTGCTGTGTCTAACTGAACTCACTTGGATTTATCTGTATTCATGTAACATTGTAAGTTGAATGTAGGGTGCTAGAAGATTCTGAATCATTAGGAAATACTATGCTGTGACCCATATACTGAAAGACAGTAAAACTTTTAGATGGCCAAGCCGTTTCCTGGTTCCCCCACTCCCTTAGTACCTCTGTTCGCTTCCCATATGGTGGATGAAGTGGCTGTGGTTCCAGGTTCCCTGGGATCTCAGCCTGTGTGTTCACCACCATTCCT
This sequence comes from Peromyscus californicus insignis, assembly GCF_007827085.1. NCBI lineage: Eukaryota > Metazoa > Chordata > Mammalia > Rodentia > Cricetidae > Peromyscus > Peromyscus californicus. The sequence goes on along the minus strand of NW_026294413.1, from coordinate 58,909,220 downwards.
TCTGTTCTCCCCCGCTGCTGTTCTTTGTTACCTGTACTGTCCCTAGGCCCTGCTGTTACCTGTACTGTCCCTAGGCCCTGCTGTTACCTGTACTGTCTCCAGGCCCCTCTGTTACCTGTACTCTGTCCCCAGGCCCTGTGGCCTATACCTTGCAAGGCCTTGTTGGCACCTTAGTCCCGTTTTTACTTTGTTAGCCAAGTGTGTTAATTCTCTGACTGACTCTTAGGTACCAGGCATTGTACTAGGAACCATAGACCCCAAAACTATTGTTAATACAAGGCATTTTTGCTCTTCTAATCCATGGTAAGACTGAGCTGATTGAGACAAGACAGCAGACAGGAACAGATTATACAGGAATGTGGGTGTAGACTGAGGAGCATAGACCTTACGTTGTAGGCACCAAAAACTACCACAGGAGTTTAAGCATTTGAACTCATCATTTATTTTGAAAACAAAACAAAGCAATATCTTTCGGTGGCCAAATGAACACATAATACAGATAAACAAACAAAAACAAAACATAATCATCTGGGATTTCACTATTAGTAAATACTCTTTAAAAATAATTTTAATTGAGAAACAGTACTTTCATCTATAGAGTACAGTGGGATCTTTTGGGATATGTAGACACTATGAAATGGCTTCCTCAATCTAATTAATTTATCTGTTACCTCAGTTGTCATTTTTCTTTCTTTTTTTTTGGTGTGGTGTGAAACCCACCCCCAGCAATTTTGAATTACGATTTACATGATGACTGACCATAGTCACCATGCTGTTTGTGGGTCTCAGGCTCCGCCCCTCCTTACAGAAACTTGGTGCCCTTTTGCTGGCATCTGGACAGATGTTCCTTGTATTTTGCTTAAAGCATTGAGAGTGCCACAGCTGCAAGCATGCTGGGAGGTTTGTTTTAGAAACTAGTGAACGTTTACTTCTTGTTTTATTGAATCTCTTGTGCATTTATTGGAATGATCATGCTTCACCCCCTTTCCTCTAGTGTGTCAGCATGATAAAGTGTGCGGGCCCCCCTTGTTAGAAGAACCGTAGATAAGCTCAGCATTGTGTCTTTAAATGACTGTGAGAGCTGTTTGTTGTCTTCGTTTCTTTGTTCACGGCCGAGCTGGGCCTGGGGTTTGTCTTTCTTGTGCGGTTAACACTTACAGAGCTTCTCTCTTGGGGCCGGCTCTGAGATCTGACAAGGAGATGTTGGTATTTATTCGACTGTGCATTCTTTGTGGTAGTAAATAGACTTCCCACGCTTACCCTTTTGAGCCGTGTGGTATTTGACCACATTATCCAGTTTTTCCTCCCAGCAAGGGTTGTAAAGTTAGGTTTAAATCCTTGAGCGGTCCAGCCGCAGCTCTTCTCTTTTAGGGGTTCTTTCTTGAAGGAAGTGTACGTTTCTGTGAAGCAAGTTGAGTCCTTCTAAAGGCAGTCACTAATGGATCCTCGTGTCTCTGTCGTGAACAGAAGCCGCCAGACCCTGAAGGTGAGAGAGCACAGTGTGTTGGGACCCTATGTGGATGGACTTTCTAAACTGGCTGTCACGAGCTACAAGGTAACAGCGTTCTCCACAGAAGCTGCTTCAGTTGACTGTCATTTTGGCTTGTTGCATACCTTTATTTTCTAAAGCTTTCATTATGTTTATCTTATGTGCATGAGTGTTTGCCTGCATGTGTGTCTGTGCACCACGTGTGTGCCTGGTGCCTCAGATGCCAGAAGAGGGCATTGGATCCCCTGGAGCTAGAGTTTCAAACAGTTTTGTGAGCTGTTATGTGGGTGCTAGGAATTGAACTTGGTTTTTTGGAACCTTCTCTTCAGCCCTGGGTTATATTTTTAAAATTAAATTCACAATACCATTATTTAGTAACTCACTTTCTGCAAAAAACTTCAAAGCAAGATGAAGACTAGTCAGTAAATGTCAACTAAATATGATGGAGCCCCTGGGTTGTCAGAGCTAATGGATCCAGAATGGGCTTGGGAAGTTCTGGAAAATGTTTTGCCTGTGGTGGTATTTTTGCAGCTAATGATTTACTTTGAGAGTATTTATTGTGTTGAAATTTTTTACTAAATAGCATTCTTTTTGATTTATACAGTAGAAGTGTAATTGTATGACATGAAATTTTTCATATATGTTTGGCAGTTTAAGATTGTGTTGAAGTATATATTCATCATAAAAACATAACAGGATTTTAGTAATGTTTCTTTGTAGATGTCCATGTTCTCTTGTTATGTATCCTTAGTGTCTAGGAAGTACCTGGCATATGGTAGATGCTTTTAATATACATGTGACTGAATGAATCAAGAATAAGCAGTGATTTAAACAATACCTTCCTGTAAAAAAAAAAAAAAAAAACCAAGTCTGAAATAGGTACTCTGAGGCTGGTGTCGTGGCTCCAAGCTGTTGGTAGGGACCTCAGGTCCTTCCCCACTCCACAGAGATGCTATAATGCCCAGATTCTCCTAGTGCCTCTTACAACAGAGCTATGATGGCATGCCTACTTCCATTAAGGAGGATCACCCAGATGGTCTGTGTTACACTTTAGTTAATCATGTGGCCAGCCTGGGCTGCAAAGACATCTGGGAAATGCAGCCTCTTGATTCTGCCACAGCAGACTTAGAGGAAGAGAGGGCTCCTTCACTGGAAAGAACACTGGGTGGTGAGAGGCAGCTGGGTAGCATTTTCAGATACTCCATCTCTGATTCCTCATTTCACATATCCTTGTAGATGACTTTGCTATGTGTGTGTATTTATTCATTATTCATTTATTCATGTGATGCCAGGGGTTAGACCCAGGACCTTGTCAGGCTAAGCAAGCTCATTGCTTGTGGGCTCCATTCTCAGCCCAGAAGATGATAATTGTGTTGTAATTAATGAAGCTAAGGTCAGATTGCTTTAGGCACTGTTTCAGAGCTTGTGGCTTTTGGGAGCGAGGGAAAGACAGGGTCTCACTTACTGTGTCATCCTGGATGACCTGGAACTCCCGGATGGCCTCACATTCCCAGAGATCCACTTGCTTTGCTTCCTGAGTGCTGAGATTAAAGGGTTGTACCACCAGGTCTGGCCCCAGAGCTTGTAACATTTGGACAAGTTGAGCCAGCCCTGCTGGCACAGTCCTGTAACCCCAGCTCTTTAGGAGGCCGCAGCAGTAGTAGGATGGACGGTTCAAGGCCTGAGTAACTTATTTAAGTCCTGTCTCAAAAACATAAAAATAGAGCTAGAGATAGCTCAGTGGGAGAGCATTTGTGTAACATGTTTGAGGCCTTGGGTTCAACTCCCAGAACTGCCCCCCACCCCAAATCCATAGCAGTTTTTCTAGTATTCCTGGCTTTATGCTAATTTTTTAAAGCAGTACTATCAAATATATACTTAATGTGTTTAGGTGAAAGGTTAAAATCTTTTTTATTTTTTGCTTTTTAGATAATTTGTTTAAATAAAATAAATTCGTATTGCTTTTATAATTAAATGTACTTAGTTTTTTTTTAATTTCTGGAGTAGGTGAATATCAGAATTTCATGTCACTCAAAAGTATTGTTTCTAATGTTGTGCATGGCACATCTGTGATATGGTACTGTGGAAGCAGAGGCAGGAGGATCACAACTTTGAGACTAGCCTGGGCTACCTTGTAAGAGCCCAACTATGGGTTGAGGGACTCTAACTTGTAAACTTTTCTATATCAAAGCTGCCATTTGCTTCTGTGTCTACCGTAAATAATGTGCTTTAGTTGTTTCTCAGAAACAGTATGGGCTAATTGTACTCTTGCCGAAAAACAAAATGTAACCTCTAAAAACTTGGGTGCTTATGATAGTGTGGGAGAGTGGTCATGCTTATTCACAAATAACAAAACCTGTGCCTGTAACCTGTTTCCACTTAGGATATTGAGTCCCTGATGTCCGAGGGCAACAAGTCTCGGACAGTTGCCGCCACCAACATGAATGAAGAGAGCAGCCGGTCCCACGCAGTCTTCAAAATCACCCTGACGCACACTCTGTATGATGTGAAGTCTGGGGTAAGCGGCTTCTGAAGGGATCACGGCTGAGCCTGTTCTCTTGAGGTTAGCTGAGTGGAAGGCCTAGTCCAGACTGTCGGTCCCGACTAGAGCAGACGCTGCTGTAAGGAAGCTGCAGTGCTGTTGGAACACCTCAAGAGGGCTGGGGTCTACAGCAGCTCCAGGAGTCACCCCTAAAACCACAAGGGACACCCATAGCTGCAATCAGAAGTAAAGAAATTGCTTCTGTCAGTGCAGCTGCCTCTTAGTACCCTGGAAGATGTAGAAACATCCTGGAAAACTCAGATTTCATGACCTGCCTAATGGTAGAAAAAAAGCCAGGGAAGACACTTGACTTCTGCTTTCCAGTCTTTAGCAAGAGGGTCTGAAAGAACTTGAGTCATATCCTGAGGCTTGGCTGTAAGGGAGTCCTGGACTAGACCTGGTTCCCTTCCTCTCCAGAAAGAGCGGTGACCTGGTCCTGCCACAGCAGCAGTGCATTTATACCCCATGGCTGATTGCAGCAGGTGCCTTGCTGGGGATACCTGCTGCAGCATGCATTGGGGAAGCATGACATAACATCATCAGACTGGGTAGGGCGCCCTTGGAGCATTTGTCTGGAACCTTGTGAAGATTTCTGGGCCTCTGCATATTGGGAACATCTTTGATAACTCACTCCCTTTGTTCTCTCTTTTCTTGTGAAGATTGATCACAGTGTCTATCCCTCAGGACCTCAGTTTCGAATATTGGAAACCAAAAGAGTCTCCTGGCAAGGTGCTCCATGTTGGCAGTGTTTTCCTTTGCTGAAAAATCACTTTTTTTCCTCCATCACATCAAGATCAATGTTAAAAACAAAAAGTCCTTTGTTTTCGATTTCCTTTTTTAGAGTAAAGCAAAACAAAGTAAATACCATACTGAAGACTATTTTTTCTTAAAAGTATTTTTGATTTGGGAAGCAAAATATTCTTTCGTTATGTTTATTTTATGGAACTCTATAAATGTATTTTTTGCAGTGCTGAGAACAGAACCCAAGGCCTTCTGCATGTTAGATAAGCATTCTGCCACCGAGCTACATTCCCAGCACGAAGATCACACAGATTTTAAAGGGAACTTTTCAAAATGGTCGAATCTGCAGCTTCTGACATTGCTGTCTCATGTTTCTGTTTTGATGACGAGGTGGAACAGAAAACTTGTCACATGTTTGTGATCTGGTGGAGGAAAACATCACTGTCCCAGCCGATTGCAGAAAACTAAAGCTGATCAGCTTCAAGGAGAGAATGTTTAGAAAATGTTTTTGACTTTTTGAACAATTCTGTTACACAAAAGTCAGATTTTTTTTTTTTTTTGGTTTTTCGAGACAGGGTTTCTCTGTGTAGCTTTGCGCCTTTCCTGGATCTCGCTCTGTAGACCAGGCTGGCCTCGAACTCACAGAGATCCACCTGGCTCTGCCTCCCGAGTGCTGGGATTAAAGGCGTGCGCCACCACTGCCCGGCTAAAGTCAGATTTTTTTTTAAATATTAACCAAGAAATGTGACTATTTTGTCTCCAGATTACTGGCTAATATTTATGAAATTTCAAGTATAGTCTCAAATCATTAATCTTTTGATCTTAAAAGCACTTTTGTTTACATCTCTGAAAATTTTACCAATCTCTCCAAAATGTCCCATTTTGAAGCATTTTTCCTGAGGTCCTCAGCTTCCTTGTTTGCTAACAACTGGGTTAGCGAATTCTGTCAGTTTGCGCTAGGTTTTGTGCTGGGTGGTGTTTTTCTGCATGGTTGAGGAGCAGCACGAAGTGGTTTTGCAGTAAGGACAGATAACTTTAGGAAAGGCTCGAGACGATAAGCCATTCAAAGGAGTCTGCCTGTTTTCAGTGTTCATTAGCCATTTGCTAGCATGTGTCGATTTTCTTTGCAGACATCTGGAGAGAAAGTGGGCAAGCTAAGCTTAGTGGATTTAGCTGGCAGTGAACGAGCCACGAAAACTGGAGCTGCGGGCGACAGGCTGAAGGAGGGCAGCAACATCAACAAGTAAGCTCTCCAGCATCACATTCTTGAATTGCTTTATGGAGTTGATAGGAAAACAGGGGAACATTGGGTATTGGAGTAAGATGATTCTGGAACGATTGAGGCAGTGATGAATAAGCAGTTTGGATTTGTTTTTCTAGCGTTTCCCATGAGCCCAGGCTCATTTTCTCATCTGTGGAGTTGTTTGATGGAACTGAGGAGCGTAGTCCTCAGTCAAGTCAGGGCTTCTTAACAATGGCCCTATTGACACTGGGGCTTAGATGAGTCCTTGTCCTTTCGGGTGGAGGATGCTGTGCTTTGTGGGATGTTTGATAGAATTCCTGGCATCCACTTGCCAAGTGATGTTAGTACCCACTGGCCCCCCAGTTATGGCAACCCAGTCTCTTTCTGTGACTTACTGTTACCATGGAGCATAGTCATCCTCCACTTGAGAACCACTGGCCTATATTGTAGACAAAACCAGTGACCATCCATCTCTGAGTGAGTACCAGCCACATTGGGCTGTCCCTTTATGTCTGCTGTTGTGTTTGTTAAAGTGTCAGAAGCAAGATTTTATGAAATAATGCTTCACTTGCCAGCTGTATCACATATATGGTTCTCCCTCAGGCTAAAACATTACCTCTTCATGGGTTCAATTCTTCCCTCTGCTCAGGGTTCCCAGAGCCAGGAGTCAGACCGCAAATGGGGGCTGTGGAACACTTCTCCAGGACTGGGATCTGACTGACTTGTGCAGATGTCAGCTTGTTAGCACTATAGCAATAGTTAATTAACTATTTTACCTTGGGTATTCTTCTTGAAGATGTCTGTTGTTTATATTATTATTTTGACCTGAGGTTTTACAGTTCATATATTTTATCTGCAAAAATGAAAGACAAATAGTGTTAAGCATTTTTATTGCTTCAAGTAGCAGATGGACAGGAGTCCTTAGGAGCTCAGTCTTCAGATCAGAAGCAAAGTGCTGACCACAGTGCTCCTCACATGCAGGCTCCAGGGCACCTTGCGGTCCATCCTTGTGACTAATGTGACATTTGATATGTTTTGGTTTAGATAATTGTGGTTTTTGTTCCATGCAGGTCCCTCACAACCTTGGGTCTGGTTATCTCGGCCCTAGCCGATCAGGGTGCTGGTAAAAACAAAAATAAATTTGTTCCTTATCGGGACTCCGTTCTCACATGGCTGCTCAAGGTGAGTTATTTTCTTCCTCCTTCGTTAGCATACCTTCAGTAGTTGGCAGAAAGGAAGACTAAAGAATAAGTTCATCTCTTTGCGGTACCTTTTCTCCGTCTGTTTCAGATTTGTAGCTTTCAGGCTGTTTGAACAGCTTCTGTTTAGGAAGCTCGTGCCGTTTTCTTCCTAGAACCTGCAGGGGAAGGTGTTGTTGGATTCACTGTGGCCCCTGGAGGTGGAGTGGGCAAGAGGGGCCTAGTGTTGAGGGAACACATGGTCCCTCACAGTGTCCACTGCCTGACCCCCTTCTCCAGGCTGCTCCGTCGTGCTGACACCTTTGTTTGATAGCTTGGGCTCATTGGCTGTCTCATTCTCCCTGAGCCTTTTTCTTTGCAAAGCTTCTGCTGACTGTAGAGTAGATCACACAGCCATTTCTCCGTCAGTGTGAAGGAGGGACAGAAATGTGGGAGGGAAACCTCCATGAAGTGCTATGAGGAAGCAGGAGGAAATGGAGACCCTCCCCCTCAGTGAGAGGCGAGCATGGAGGGTTAACTTACAGGTTTGTTGGGGATTTCACAATAGACAGGTCCACTGGGGTGCTGTGCAGAAGTGGACATCAGGCTGGGTATTAGAGCATGTAAAGTAGGTGACAACTTTATAAAGGTGTCACTGTGGCTTTTCTAATACTCTCCATGGTCCATTGAAAACAGAGAAGTAGGAGAGATGGCACATGGTTAAGAACGAGTTCTACTCTTCTAGAGGACGTGAGTTCAATTCCCAGCTCATATAGCACAGCTCAGAGCTGCCTGTGACTCCAACTCCAGGGCATCTGATACCCTCTTCTGGCCCCCAGAGGTGCTGAACTCACCTGCATAAGTCCACACAAAGACACACAATTGAAAACAACAACAAAAGGAAATGTAAATAACTTTTGGTGCCTGGCTTAGTTTAGTGATGGCTCATTTTGTCATTGGTAAGAATGTACTGTACTTACTATTTCTTACTACAGTGAAACGGGGCCCCAGGGAGCTTAGAAAAGGATGCCACTGCTGACTGAGTCGCTGTGTGTAGAGATCAGCCTTTGCCAGCGAAGATACTTCCTTCCGACTGTACATACTCAGGGTCCTTCTCTTCCTCTTCCTCTCTCTTCCTCCTCCTCTTCCTCCTCCTCCTCCTCCTCCTCCTCCTCCTCCTCCTCCTCCTCCTCCTCCTCCTCCTCCTCCTCTTTTTCTTCTTCTTTTTTTCCCCCTGAGACAGGGTTTCTCTGTGTAGCCCTGGCTGTCTTGGAACTCTGTCTGTAGACCAGGCTGGCCTTGAACTCAGAGATCTGCCTGGCTCTGCCTTCCAAGTGCTGGAATTAAAGGTGTGTACTACCACCGCCCAGCTACGCTCCGGTTCTTAGCATCCTTTCTACATTTCTGTACACCTTTGAAATATTGTTTACATAACTGTAGTAAGTTTGGCAGAAGTCTAATGCTAAAACTGGATATATTGCTACAATAGAAAATAAAAAAGATGGCTTCCTTTGGCCAAAATGCAATAAAATGTGAAATTTTAAACAGGAGGTAAGAAAAAATTTGATAATTAAAAAAAAAAAAAAACACTTGTAAACTGGACATACCTGTAATCCCAGCACTAAGGAGGCTGAGGCAGAAGAATTGCTTCTAGTTTTAGGCCAGCCTGGGCTACATAACAAGATCTTGTGTCTCCTGATTCCCCAAGAATTACTTTCGAATGACTGCTGTAGACATTTTTCTACCAGGGAGCATGTCAGGAATTAACCTGCATTGCTCATGGCTTCAGAAAGAAAATCTGAGAAGATTCTTCTCCCTCAGACCTCCACAGAGGTGTTTCCACTCATGCATGGCTATTCCTTTGATGTGCCTTATTTAAAATCAGGATGTTCTGATGTCCATGCTCTGTTTCCTGATTAGAACATTAAATAGAAAGAATTGAGAAATGTAAATTTAAGAGGCAATAAAACTACTATTAATTAAAAAAATAAAATAATCTACATGGTCCCTGTGACTTGAGTTAAGACAACTGGCAATCTCCTCTTGCTGGTTCAGTTGGCCCCATTAATTACCAAGTGACTGTCACCCTGTTTCTGGGGATTCGGGCACAGGCAGCCATGTCTGCTCTGGCTGGTTTGTGTGAGGCTGTGCTCCTTATCCTTAGTCAAGATCATTGAGAGGCTGTCACTGACTTTCCCGTTTTTGATGGAAAGTAAGGAAATGTTCATAATGTGTGAAGAATGAACCTGTTTTGTCATTCAATTTAGTCTGCATTGCAACTTCTTTGTGGTGCTTCATATTAAAAACAAGGCATGTTTGTCTGGTTTCTGTCATTAGTTTTTTTCCTTAAAGACTTGTATTTCTTTTCTATGTCAGATTTGACTTTTGCACCAAGAACCTAAGTAGGGATTTAAAAACATACTGCAGAGCTGAAATAGTTTGTCCTTTCACCTCCCACCCAGAGCCTGAGTTCTCAGTTCATCTGTAAGCAGGCATAGCTTGTTACCTTGTCCTTCTTTAACTCCTAGTGCACCCCCCACCCCACCCCACCCCACCCCACCCCCGCCCGCTGATTCTCTTCCAGTATTGGTGTGAGATTAGCACATCCCCCAGCATGACTTCCACTGAGCCCATAAAATGACTCACCTTTTTTTTTTTAAAAAAAAATTAGTGCTTTTGCATTTTTTAAAGATTTATTTATTTATTATGTATACAGCGTTCCTCCTGTATGCATGCCTGCATGCCAGAAAGAGGGCATCAGATCTCATTATAGATGGTTGGGAGCCACCATGTGGTTGCTGGGAATTGAACTCAGGACCTCTGGAAGAGTGGCCAGGCTCTTAACCTCTGAGCCACCTCACCAGCCCCACCTTTTTTTGTTTGTTTAACTTTTTATTGATTCTTTGTGAATTTCATATCATGCACCCCAATCCCACTCATCTCCCTGTCCCCCTGTTACCCGCCCTTCACACTTGCAACTCTCTCAAAGAAAACAGTGTAATAAAAAATAAAAAATTAAACAATAAGAATGCAAATATTGTGTCACGCACGGTGTGCCACCCAGTCTACCCTTTTGAGATGGTTCAGCTTTTAAAGAAACAGATGTGTATAGGGGTATGCCTTGGGTCGGCCTTGGTTGTCATTCTCAGGAACCTTGACCTTTGAGCCGGGGTCTCTCAGTGGTATCTGGGGTGAGGTAATTAGGATAGGCTGAATGGCCAGTGTGCTCTGGAGATTTGTCTGTCTCGACTCCTCACTGCAGTGATCACAGGCATGTGCCACCACACCAGGCTTTCTGTGTAGGTGCTGGGGCCACACTCAGGTCCTCATGCTTGGGAGTTACACCTTTTACTGACTGAGCTATCTCCCCAGCACCAAACTGCTCATTTTTGACAAGATTTGCATGCTTAGTTTGTGTTTGAACGACATTTACGTAATATTTGTGCTATGCACTTGATGTTTATCCCCGTCTGAGTGTGGATCTCTTAACCCCAAGTCTGCTAACGTGTGCTCTGCTCACACTTTGTGAGAGCTAATCCCCACTTTTGTTCTTAATGTCTGGTCCCTAGTGGATGTTGTGTGGATCTCTCACCTAGCTGATAGCCATTTCCCTTGGACTTTCTTTGTCTAATCCACTCTCCACAATTTCTAAATTCACCAGAACATTAAATCTCTTCAGTAACTGTCCTCCAGGCCCTTAGAATCAAGGCCAAGTTCTTTAATGAGTGGCTTACAAAGGCCCGCTCTAGCTGACCTTTCCTCCTAGCTTTCATCTTGTGCCCTCTGGCATGGTAGATTCTAAATGAGTGAAGATGGCTGTCTTACTTTTCTTACTTTAGGGCTCCATCCATCCATCCATCCATCCATCCATCCATCCATCCATCCATCCATCCATCCATCCATCCATCCGAGACAGGGTTTCTCTGTGTAGCAGGGCTGTCTTGGAACTTACTCTGTAGACCAGCCTGGCCTCGAACTCATGGAGATCCACCTGCCTCTTTCTCCTGAGTGCTGGGATTAAAGGTGTGCACCGTAATCACTTCCACCTCTCCTGCTTCTCTCCTGTACCTGCCAGTGTTGGTTCACCTGGAGCTCTGCAGTCTCTTCTGTTCTGGGTTCTTTCCTCTCTTTGGAAAGATCCTGGGTCTAGCTCTTCTACAGCACTGCCTCTCCCATTAGATGGCAAAGCCCATGAGAGGCGAGGAACAAACAATCCCCGCTCTGCTCTGAACTAGCACTCTGACCTTCCCTAAATCTCTCAGCCTTTCTGGGACTCAGCCTCTTAGTGGAACAATGAAGTAATTTGATTAGATGACTTCAGAGTTCTTTCAGCTTGCAAAGAAAAATTTGACTTCTAAAATGAAATTTCTTCCCAGTGTCCATTTAATGTGCATTGCCACATTTGAAACAAAGCTGGTTTGATTTGCTTAATTAAAGAGTAAAGAATAAACTGTAAACTCTCTCTTGGATGCCTGCCCATTCTTTTGTTACGGTTTCCTTTTTGTTCAAGGCAATATGAGCATATTGCTGCTCCATGGTCATTTAGTAAATCAGGCATGGGATGCCAGTTTCCTTTTCTCAGCCTGAGCACAGTGGCAGCTTGCTTTTGCCCCGGTAGTTATGGTTACAAGTCCCATTTGTCGTCCGTGTTTGCTGTGCCCATAGGCAGCCTGCAGTAGCCCTTAGGGCGATGTGTGGCATTGCTGGTGGGTGGAACTGCAGGCCCTGAGACTTTCCTGTCCCATCTGAATGTCATTAATCTGCATGGGACTTCTTAGACAAAATGGAGCGTTGACAATGTGACATCAGCGTCTAGGAGTGAAAAGAGAATCTAGCAGTCCTGGCTTGTACTCCCGAAAGTCCAGACTGGTTCCATTTCCCACCTTTCTATACATCAGAACTTACTTTCTTCAATATAATTATCTCTGTTTTCTTTGAAAACTAAATTTTCAGTAAGGGATGAGTAAGCATACACATGTCTGTGATTGTATTGAGCTGTTGATGCCTTGGAAATTAACTTTGTTTCTAATAACAGGACAGAATAATTTGGTGCGGTGTTGGCCCTCAGGCCTGAAGTTGCGGTGGTTGCCAAGAGCTTGTTGTGGGTGGCTGTGGGGGAGGAGAGGTCAGTTTGGAATGGAAGGTGGAAAACACCTGGGGTAGAGAATTGCTCAGTCTAGTTCTAGATTGTTAGGCAGCCTGTTGGTGGTTTTTTTTGTTTGTTTGTTTTTGTCTGTTTTCATTTTTAGAACAAACTTGTTTTCTCACTAGTAAAGTGGGGGTACTAATTGAATTTTAAAAAGGCAGAGAACTATGTAAAACTACAAAAATTTCTAACAAATTTTATATGTATTAAAATTGGAAAAACTATACTTCAAAATTAAGAGTTTTCTAAAGATGAATATTGGCCAAAGTCTGGTCAGCTTTCTTGTGATGTAGTGAATGTTTCTCTGATTTTGAGAATCTGTCATTCATTGAGATTGCATTTCTGAAAGGGGATATTGAATCTTTATGTGTTCATATATGTATGGGTCCATGTGCATGCATGTATGCATGTGGAGGCAAGATGAACCTTGGGTGGTGTTACCCAAGCTCTGTACACCTTTAAAGACATTTTTAAAGTTTTATTTGTGTGTATATATGTGTATATATATACGTATATATATGTATATATATATATAATGTTTGCCCATTTTATATGCATCACAGACATGTAGGGGCAAGAGAAGGCATCAGAATCCCCTGAAATTGGAGTTACTGGCAGTTGTGAACCACCTTGTGGGTGCTGGGAACTGAACCCAGGTTTTCTGTGAGAGCACACTCTGAACTGCTGAGCAATCTCCCTAGATTCTTACCTGTTTTCAAGACAGGGTCTCTCTCACTGACTTGGAGCTCATCTAATGGTCAGGCTGGCCAGCAAGTCCCAGGGATCTGCCTTTTCCCCACCTGCCTAGCACTGGGATTGCAAGTGCACACTATCATGTTTAGCTTTTTTTTTTTTTTCTTTTCCTGTGTAGCCCTGGCTGTCCTGGAACTCAATCTGTAACTGAACTCACAGAAATCTGCCTGCCTCTGCCTTCTGAGTGCTGGGATTAAAGGCCTGCACCACCACTGCCTGACATATACTTAGCTTTTCACATGGTTTGGGGGCACTGAATTCAAGTCCTTGCATTTGCAAGGCAAGTACTTTAGTGACTGATCTTTCTCTAAGTCCTGAATATATTTTTATGTGTGTGTATGTGGTGTGTGTGTATGGGTGTGCATGCATTTCGTATGTGTGCATGTGATGGTCCAGGGATATGGGGGTATCTTCTTTTATTGCTCTCTACTTTATACATTGAGACAGTCTCTCATTTGAACCCAGAACTTACCGATTTAGCTAGTCTAGCTAGCTAACATGCACCAAGGAACCCTGTCTTGGCTTCCCATGCTCTGGGATTATAGGTGGGCTACTGTCTACTTGGGCTTTACACAGGTGCTGGAAATCTGCTCTGATCCTGATTCTTGTATGGCAAGTACTTTCCCCACTGAGCCATCGCCCCAGCTCCGACTCTTATTTAGGGAGGTCCTACCCTTCCCCAGACAAGGTTTCTCTGTGTAGCCCTGGGTATCTTGGAACTTGCTCTGTAGACCAGGCTGACCTAGAACCCAGAGACCTGCCTCTGCCTCCTGAGTGCACCACTGCCAGGCTAGTTTCATTTTTTATGATGCTCCCAAGCCTTGCATGGTATGGTAATGTCTGCAGTTATCTACTATCTTGTAACACCTTACTCCCTAACTGGATAGCGGGACCAGCAGTCATTATCTGACAGTTTCTGTAGGTCAGGATTCCACAGGCAGTCTTATGTGCTTGGGGCTAGGGCCATATGTGCTGTAGTCCAAGTATGAAGCAAGGCTGTAGTCATCTGGAGGCCTGACCCCGAAGTGAGAGTGTTGCTCATTTCCATGCTGATGGGCAGAACTCGAGGACCTGCTTCCGTTTTCATGCCTTAAGTCCCAGCACTGGGGAGGCAGACAGAGGCAGGTGGATCTCTTGAGTTTGAGGCCAGCCTGGTCAACAGAGTGAGTTCTAGGACAGCCAGGACTACATAGAGAAACCCTGCCACCTGCCACCTCCATCTCCCCCCCCCCCCAAAAAAAAAGAAAAGAAAGTAATTGGCAGAGAAGAGAGAGCCCCAGGCTTGAGCCTCACGAGGGTCTGCAGGTTAGCTTCCATTCTGTTCTTTCCGTGCTTGGCCTTGGACTGTTTTAGTCTTTCAGATTTCAGCTTTCTTATGTGATGTCTTCTTCCAGCTTTAAAAGACTCCTCACTGTGTTCTTCCCGGTAGGACAGTCTGGGGGGTAATAGCAAGACCGCCATGGTGGCCACTGTGAGCCCAGCCGCTGATAACTATGACGAAACCCTGTCAACCCTGAGGTATGCAGATCGAGCAAAGCACATCGTCAACCACGCTGTGGTGAATGAGGATCCTAACGCAAGAATTATCCGAGATCTCCGGGAAGAGGTGGAGAAGCTCCGGGAGCAGCTGACCAAGGCAGAGGTGTGAGGCACAGCCGGATGGGCTCTGTGTCACCGAGGGCCATGGCAAACTGGAATGTGGATTTTCTTCCCCTGTTCTGGTCTTTTCTTGAGCAGTACTCTGCTCGGAACTCTGGAATTCCCTATGGGAAGAGAAGTTTGAATTGGGTTGCCATGTTTGAAATTTAGTTTTTTATGACTGTTGAAAAGGATTGGATAAGAGAGAATATGGGGAGTAGGAAAAACGTTTCTTCCCATTTCTGTCCAGGAAGCTGACAGACTAGAATAAGAGGAGAGAAAGAGAGACAGTGGGGACAAGATAAGTGATTTAATTTTGTGCAGAAACTGACTGGGCTTACAGTCGTGGGGAAAGGGAATTGGATGGATTTTTCTTTTTTTTCATTTGTTAGCCTGCAGTTAGAACAGAAGACACCCTCACCTTTATAATGCACTCTTCCCTGTTATGGGTGAGTTATGTTTGGAGAGTAATACTGTAAAGCGTTTCAGGACAGCCGTAGCCAGAGCTTGGAGGTGTTCTGTGCAGCGGTCTCCATTCACTCTGTGTCAGGTGATGCTTAGGTTCTGTAACGGGGTTTGAAGATCACAGTGCTTGTCTGGATGCAAGCACTTTCCTGTGTTAGCATGAACTGTCATTCTCAGGGTTCCTGCTGTGGTTAGTGTGTCTGTCCCAGGGCCTTGTCCCTGGAGCTGGCACCATAGCCCTTTCCTGTCTCATTATTCTAACTGTGGTAGAAAATCAAGAAGCCACATGGTCATAACAATTACCTTGATCATGGATTTAGTTCGTTTTTTTCCTATTGAATTTTATCCTGATTTTATAGTTCTTCAAGAACCTTGGGGATGTGGTTTCTGTCTTCTCTTTATTAATAACACCATCTGGTCGCTTCTCTGCCTTATGGCTTAGATGAAGTGTTATTAACATTGTCCAGTTTGCAGCATGCACACAAGTAACTTGTGTAGCCTTGAGCACATTCCTGACATCACCATTAGGAAGACTGAGATGAAGCAGTGCCCATGAGTCTGGATGTACAACCTATTGGAATTAAAGTCATTAGGTTTATCTCCTGAAACAGTGAAATCCTCACAGTAGGCTGGAGGAAAGGGAAGAGTTAAGTTGTCTTTATGAATGTGTCATAGCTGATTCTTGGGTCTGTAGTTTTCCTGTTATAGGCGTTGTGGTCCCTGATGGCCACTACCTTCCATAGGTAGGTGGAGAACTCAGTGGCAGGCAGTAGCCCTGTCCTTTCACAGCCAGCTGATTGTTCTTTCCTGCTGCCAAACAGACACTTCAATGTAATGTTTTGTTTTTAGGCAATGAAATCTCCGGAGCTGAAAGACCGTCTGGAAGAATCCGAGAAGCTCATCCAGGAAATGACCGTGACCTGGGAGGAGAAACTAAGGAAGACTGAGGAGATCGCACAGGTTTGTGTTGGGGGCAGCTTGCTGTGGGACTCGGGTGGTGGTGAGGCAAAGCTAGCACATTGATGGGCCTGCAGGTCCCCTAGGGCTGCACTTCAGAGAACCGGTCTGAAGGTAAAGATTTCATAGCTTCAGTAGCTTGTTTCTATATGAGAAATGATTAGTTTTGTAGTATCAGTAGTTATTTCTTATTTGTGCTGGAGATTGAACTCAAGACCCCATACATGCTAAGCAGGTACCCCACTACTGAGCTACACATGTTTATTGAGAATTTCATGCATGCATACAATGTGTTGTGATCACAGTCACTTCCCACTCCTTCCTCCTAACTCTGTATTGTGCATATACTCATGGGTGCGTGGCCCTTCACTGGGGCATGGTTGACCTAACAGGTGCCATACCCTTAGAAAACTGGCCTTCCCTCCACAGCAGCCGTCTACTGTCACTAATTTTGGGTGGGGACTCCTGAGCCCCTACCCCCTCCATTCTGGAATGGTGCCTGGCTTGATTGTGGACAGGTTTATGGAGGCACCATAGCGGCAGTGAGTTCAGGACTGTAGTGGTCCTGCTATGACCAGAGGACGCTGTTTCATCTTGCTCCTTTCCAACCTCTGGCTCTTACAGTCTTTCTGTCTCTTCTTCCTTGATAGATGCTGAGCCTGTGTTGGGGGAGGGGTGGATACAGATATCTATTTTTGCTAAGTCCTAATTTTTAACTTTAAATTTATTTTAATGTTTTTATTTTACACTGTTGTGGAACTGGTCAGTGACTCTGATGACCGTGACCTGAGAGGAGACATTAAGTTCTGTGTAGCTCATGGTGGTACAGTGTGGGAAAGTGAGTGTGATAAGATATGGAGGAGAGGACATGGGCCAGGTTAAAGGGCCCTATGAACTTTATAGGGGTGCTTTGACCTTCATTCTGGCAAAGTGAAACTTTTATACATTTGGAAAGAGAAAAATATGATCATCTTTATTTTTTCCAAGAATGCTTTTTTTTCATTGAATGATAAAGATGTGGGACAGTCTTCCGATACTGTCAGATCCTCTGTGTTGTGCTGCCTCTGTGGCTGGGAATCACCACTTCTCTGGTGTATTTGTTTGCAGGAGCGGCAGAAGCAGCTTGAGAGCCTTGGGATATCTCTTCAGACTTCTGGAATCAAAGTTGGGGACGACAAGTGCTTCCTGGTTAACTTGAACGCTGACCCCGCTCTGAATGAGCTCCTGGTGTACTACTTAAAGGTGAATGCACTGCCTTCACGGATACAGATACATGGACTAACGTGGCTAGGAAAGCAGAGCTGGCTTTGATAAAGTTGGAGACAGTTGTCAAGATGGTGTAATTTCACTTCTAAGAACACTCACATTAGCTAGTGTCCTTTTGCTTTCTAGTACTGTGATAAAAAACCATGACCAAAGCACCTTGGTGAGAAAAGGGTTTATTTCAGCTTACAGTCCATCATGAAGGAAACCCAGACAGGAACTACAGACAGGAACCTGGAGGCAGAAGCTGAAGCAGAGGCCATGGAGGAATACTGCTTACTGCCTTGCTCCCATGGTTGTTTTTATTAGCACCCAGGACCACCTGATCAGAGGTGGCACTGCCCATGGTGGGCTGGGCCCTTCCGCATCAACCATTAATCAAGGACATGCCCATAGACTTGCCCCCAGGCAGTTTGATGGAGGCATCTTCTCTATTTAGGTTCCGTCTTCCCAAAGAACTCTAGTTGTGTCAAGTAACAACTGACAAAGATCCAACCAGCACAGCTACTTTCTTCCTTTTCATCAAGGATACACTGAAATAATTGCTTAGTGTCATTTTGATAAGTACCCCCACCTTTTTTTTTTTTTTTTAAAACTAAGTATCTCTTATAGTGTTTGGCAATGCTATGAGTTAAATAATGTCTTTGACACCTACATGAATGAGTGCATATCTAGTGCAGAGCAAGGCTTTTCTGGTTCTGTCTTTACACACTGGAGGAGGTTGCCTCTGGCTAGTTTCCTAGGTTCATATGAAGACTGTATATATGGGCAGATTTTATAGACAGAAACACTATACAACTATACTGTATTCTCTATTCTGCTTTCTTCCACACATGCTATTTTTGCCTATTAAAAATAATGTGTTGGGCTGAAGAGATGGCTCAGTGGTTAAGAGCACTGGCTGCTCTTCCAGAGGACCTGGGTTTGATTCCCAGCACCCACATGGTGGCTTACAGCTGTCTGTAACTACAGCTGGGTGTTGTGGTGCAGACCTTTAATTCCAGCGCTTGGGAGGCAGAGGCAAGAGGAGGATCTCTAAGTTCAAGGCCAGCCTGTTCTACATAGAGGGTTCCAGGACAACCAGAGCTACATAGTAAAACCCTCTCTCAAAATAAAACCAACTAACCAACCAAAAAAACCCAACTGTCTGTAACACCAGTTCTAGGGGATCCAGTGCCTTTTTCTGGCTTCCAATGGTACTAGGCATGCAAGTGGTACATAGACATACTTGCAGCCAAAGTACCCATACACATAAAGTAAATAAAAAATTAAAAATAATACATCGTCACAATTCTCTTTTGAACAGTGTTGGCAGCATCTTTTTTAAAATATGCTGTGTATCTCTGTGTGTGTGCACATGTACACACAGACGTGTGTGTGGGCATGCATGTGACGATCAGGGAACAACCTTGGGTGTCATGCTCATGAAAGACATCTACCTCCTTTGAGACAGCATTTCTCAATGGTCAGATTGCCTGGCAGGTGAGCCCCAGGAACCCTCCTATTTCTCCCTCCTCAGGACTGGGAGAGGAAGTATGCATGACATTTGTGAGTTCTGGGATCAAACTCAAGTCCTCCTGCTTACAAGGCAAGGCATGCTGTCTCTCCCAGCCCAGCATCCTGAGTTAGAACAGAGGCTACAGACACTCATGGACTCAGGGAATATGCACAGTAAAGTAGGACTGAGGCACACTGCCTCTTTGGGGTTCCCAGAGTTAGGAATTCCTTTTCCTTCAGAGGTGGTACAGTCCAAATTACAGGATACACAGAAAAAAAAAACCCAAAATAACCCACAAAAAGCAACCCAACTGATATCTGTTCTGTAAGTAAAAACTGTACGTCAGCAGCAGCTATTTGGATAGGGACTTTTGGAGGACTCAGAACATTTCTGGTCCCTTGTGTGGAGAAAACTGGTTCTCTTCCAGAATGGTCAGCCCCTTTTGAGCCCAGTCTGAGGCAGTGCCAGGCTCCGATGGCAAGTCCATACTCATGACAAGGCACATTCAGGAGGGTGAGCACAGTCCAAGAATGGTCTCTCTTTAGAAAATGCCACCATGTGGGATGGGGGAATTTGGAGGCTGCACTTTTTTTTTCTTAGCCTGCAACTTCTAAGTCAGTTTAAATGGATGTGATGACTTCCTCTCTCCAGGTGACTTTCCCCACATCATCTGCAGATGCAGGTTCCAGATTAAAACATCTCTGATGTCCTCCTGTGTCCAAGTAACAGGATTTTCTCCTCCAGAATGTACCCCTCCATCTGTATTCTGCTATACCTTATACTGTTACCTTTTGGAATACTTGGGCCCTGTCTTACACACAGAGATACAGTTCCTTATTAACTCATCCTGTTTTGCTTACCGTGTGTCATCCCATTCCAGCTTTAGGTACTCATTAGATAATTTTTTTTGGGTAGAGTGGAGTGGAGCATGTTTCTGAGACTGGATCTCAGGCTGACCTTGAATTTAGCAGTCTTCCTGCCTCAGCCTAAGTGCTGGGATTATAGGCCTGTGTATATACCAAGGAGATAGCCTGTGAGAAATTTCTGCATCTGTTTTTTTCCCCTGTTGCTTAGAGTGTACTGTTGACTTTGAGCAGTAAAGAGTTGGCAGAGCTGAGTCTTTTGAATTTAGTGTCTGGGATCCTAGTGTACCTTCTAAATCATAATAGATTGTAACCTCAAGTGAGAGACTGAGATTGTTCTTTATGATATAAACTCTAATTGGGACTTGACAGTTTCTTGTGTCTCTAGGGATCCAGTGCTTCTCACATATTTGATATGCAAAGTATTTGGTGAAAAAAGTGGATTTCTAGCTGGGTGGTGGTGGTGCACACCTTTAGTCTCAGCACTGGGTAGGCAGAGGAAGGTGGATCTCTGAGTTCAAGGACAGCCTGGTCTACAGAGTGGGTTCCAGAATAGCCAAGACTAGACAGAGAAACCCGGTCTTGAAAAACCAAAAAAAGAAAGAAAAAAAAAAAAAAAGAAAAGAAAAGACTTTCTTTCCGTAGAACTTGGATTGTACTTTCCCTGTTTGAGTTGGTGTCTCCTGTTTCTGCTGACTCGTAATTCGCTGTCTACGGATACCAGCGCCATTGCAGACTGTCTTGTGTTGGTTGTACAGCTGCAGGAGTCTTTGGTAGTTTACAGTCCAAACAAGGAGGAAAACAGCATTTGCAAAACAGTAACTCAGTAATTACTGGTTCTTAAGTGTCACAGAGGCTCAGAGGAGGGAGAAATCAGGTTATACCAGCCTGTGCAGTTTCCATGCTAGTTGTTCTGGTGGGCCAGAGGCCTCAGTCAGTGTCCGGTAAGGGATTAACCTGGGGCAATGTGACAGTGACTAGGTAGCTGGTCGAGTTCTGAAGATATAATATTAAAAGCCCAGATAGAAGGGCTGGAGAGATGGCTCAGTGGTTAAGATCACTGGCTATTCTTCCAGAGGACCTGGGTTCAATTCCCAGCACCCACATGCCTGCTCACAACTGTCTGTGACCTTAGTCCCTCAGGATCTGCAATCTTCTTTTGGTCTTCACAGGCACAGCCTGCCCATGGTGCAGACACACATGCAGGCAAAACACTCAAACACTTCAAAATTAAGGGGAAAGTATCTTAGAAAAAAAAAAAAAAGGAAGTGTCTAAAATGAGGCACATATGTGGAGGTCAGCAGAAAACTTGTGGAAGTCAGCTCTCTTTCTTCCATGTTTTCTTCTGGGGATTGAACAGTTTGTTAGGCTTAGCAGCAAGTGCCCTAACCTGCTGAGCCATTTTGCTGGCCCCAGATACTGTCTCTAAGCAGCTTTTATCTTTGTAGTGGTCTCATTGTAATTAGTTCCCTCCCTCCCTCCCCCCTCCCTCCCTCTCTCCCCCCCCATTTCTTTTCTCTCCTGAAACAGTCTCAGGTAGCTAAAGCTGGCCTTGAACTTACTGTGCAGTTCCAGATCCTTCAACTGTCCAACCAGGGCCAGCTCTGTAACTGTAGTTGTTAGACCATATTTTGATATATTGTTGATACATGGCTTATGCTCTGAGAGTGGTATAAAATATTTAGAATCAAGATGGTAAGAGAAATAACAAATGTAGACAGACATGAATGTAAGATTGTATTTTGACAACAACTTGAGGGACATCGCATATTTTAAGGATCCAGAACTCATGGAATGAATGTCAGGGGCCACCACTCATTTGCATTCAGAGTCTTGTGCCTGAGGGGGCTGAATGAAGCTGGTCTTAATTCATAGGGAACTCTGCCTCTTTCCTAGGAGCACACACTGATAGGGTCAGCAAATTCCCAGGACATCCAGCTCTGCGGGATGGGCATTCTTCCCGAGCACTGTATCATAGACATCACGCCTGAAGGCCAGGTCATGCTGACCCCTCAGAAGAATACCAGGTAACATGCTTAAGTTAGCGTGAATTACACTAGGTGCAGGGGGGCGGGGATGAGGGACATGGGCCTGCTTTCATTTTCAGCTCACGTAAGACACCCTGTTATGTGTCAGGTTCTTCCTGTTTAATCTCAGCACCTCTCACACGCCCATTGCCCACTCGCATGGCCTCATTTTTAAAAAATACTCATTTACTTTTAAATTATGTGTATGTATATGTGTGTCAGGGGATATGCACATGGGTGCAGGTATTTAAGGAGACCAGAGTCGTCAGATTCCCTGAAGCTCACCACCACCTGACAGGGGTGCTAGGAATCGAACTCAGGTCCTCTGGAAGAGCAGTATGCTCTTAACCACTGAGCCATCTCTCCAGCCCCCTTCACTGTGCCTTGATTAGAACCTTTTCTACCACTCTAGGCTGCTTTCATTTACTGCTCAGCTGGCAGGCTCTCCTCTGGTTGGGAGGAAGTCCCTAAAATCCCCCATTTATCTCCCCTTCCCGCTGCCATTCTTTTGGCCTGTCAGCTCCCGTTTGACTTTTAGGGCTAAGCTCTGCCAGTGTTTACTTGTTGAGTTAGTCCCTGTTAGCTACATTTTTAATGATGGCAGTAATTCCTAAACCCTCTCCTCATCCAGCCAAAGCACAGTTCTACCCCAGGTCCTTCCTGGCACCCTGGCACTGCCACAGGCAGACATTCCACATACTGCCCCCAAGTCTGAATGACAAGTCCAAGTAGTTCAACTTGGGAGAGCTTCCCAGTGGTCTTTGGGTGGAGGATATGGACAAAAATTTTCCAGAACTCAAAGTTCTTGTCAAAAGGTGCAATTTTGTTGCTGGCAATGAATGCTGCCAGTTGTTTTCCTTGGCACCAGGCTCCCTCTGCTCACTGCTCACCTGGAAGATTGAAGTGCTGCTTTGTGTGTGTTAAGGCGTCACTGTTTTTGGCACAATGCAGTGGTGCTTTCTGGAAGCTTCTCATCTTGTCAGTTGAGAGAGTAAAGGTGCTGTATGCTCAGGGTCAGGGTTTACACAATGCCATACTGCTTGATCCTAGGATAGTCCGGTGGAACACTTCTCTCTGACAAGACTGCATTTGCTGTCGAAGCCTCGCTGTGTGTACAGCTTCAGCAGGGTGGCTCATGGTCTATGAGTGTTAGCACAGGGGACAGGCGGGTGACCAGCATGGTCTATATGAGTGTCAGACAGGCTGATGACTGACGTGGTCTGTATGAGTGACAGCATAGGAGATGGGCCATTGCTGCAGTGGAAGCAGTTTCTGTCATGGGGACCTCATGTCCATTGACCTTTAAGAACTGGTTTATAGTTTCTTAAATCATGATGTCACTGCAGTGCTTTCCCAAAGTAAGCCGTGTTCACTCTCTCTTTCTCCCCGGCCCCACTCTCTGTTTCTTTTCCTGATGCAAAATTTCTCTGTATAGCCCTGACTGTCCTGGAACTCGATCTGTAGACAGGTCTGGCCTTGAACACAAGAGGTCCACCTGCTTCTGCCAAATGCTGGGATTAAAGGCTTGTGCCCCCACGCCCAGCCTCCTGCTTTCCTTTCTTAACTCATTGTATTTGAAGAATGGTACCATAAAGCCTTAGGTGTGTGAAGTTTAGCACATCACAGCTTTATATTTGATCTTGTACTTTGAATGTTCATTCAGACAGAAGCAAAAGGGTCAGTGTTAATGTTTAAGAATCACATGGAGAGCAAGGTTTGAGTGGGAGTAAGAGTTTGTGCAGATGGAAATGCATGGAAAATTGTGAACACATAAAGCCAGGTAAGACCATAGCTTAGTCATGTGGTGGCATGTGCTCATAAGCATAGAACCAAGGAGGCTGAGGCAGAAGGATCTTGCGCTCAAACTCTATATAGTAAGAACCTGTCTCAAAAACCAAACAAGCAAGGTGCTTTACAGAGTTTAAAGACTCAGAGACCAGAGTGTTCAGTAGACTCTGCCGAGGAAATGGAATCCAAAGTGGATTTGGACTGTGAGAAAGATTCTGGAGACTGGAGAGGGTGGGACCTTCTTTCAGAGGCTGGAGAGGGGCAGGACCTTGTTTCTTGATGAAGCAATAAATGATTCCAGGGACTGATAGGCTCCCCAGTGGAGGAAGAGTTGATTGTGCTTAGTGTACAGAAAAGAAATGTTTTCAGAGGCGCTGAAGGCTCACTGGAAGAGGGAAGGAAGGAGATACAGAGGACCTCCTTGTGGAAGGAAGGAACGGCCTTCCATGTCCAGTTAAAGAATTTGTACTTGATGTCCTGTTTCTTAGCCAGTGAGTCACTTGGCAGGAGAGAGGCGTGGGGCTGGTATCCAGGGAATATGCACAGGCGTAGTTTTCCACTTGTTTCTGTCCTTCCAAATTCCTCCCCTGCTAGTGTTCTACCCACCATGTCTACTACTGAAGTCTGTTATTGAACTGGAAAGGACATGGATGATGCTCTCCACTGTGGGCGGTTTCAGAGTCCCCTGTAGATCTCCTGTTGCATCCCTGGTGTCTACCAACGTCTCTAGAATCTGGCCTCTTGACGGGCTCTTTATCCGTCTGGGTTGGCTCTGCTTTGTTTCCTTGCTCTGTCTTTCATTATTACCTGTCACAGCTCCATATTTACTCCCCACTGCTATCTAAGATGTTCAGAGCTTTGAGAAACAGAGGTTGATCTCTCTCTGACAGTGCCATCAGTGTGTGAAGTGGGCTATATAATGCTTAGAACTTTGAGGACTGTAAAATAACAATGCTTAATGTCCTCAGCATTTGAGGTAAGTATAGAGATGTAACTACACATGTTTAACTTCACCAAGGGTAGGCAGGTTTTGTTGAGGAAATGAATACTCATAACTGTAGTAGGAGATGGTGGAAGCCGAGAGTATGGTCATCCTGCTCATGCTGCCCTTTTCCCCACAGAACATTTGTAAATGGGTCTTCTGTCTCCAGCCCCATCCAGCTGCACCATGGGGACAGGATACTATGGGGAAACAACCATTTCTTCAGGTATGGCATGGCTCACATTCCTGAAGGTGGGAGGCCATTAAAGACTGTGTTCTGAAACAGAAGATTCATTTTAAGTGTGAATGGCATAAAATGACACCTTACTATATGTGTATTCATGCTTGTGTGTATATGTTGTATGCATGGCTTGTATGTCTGTTCATATATGTGAACCCTGGGGGCTTAGAATAACACGTCTCCTCATCAAAAGTACTGAGTTTATTTATTTGTTTATTTTTATTCCCAGTGTAAGATTTTCCCTCAATCTGGTATCAGAATTAATTCATTTTTTTCCTGTTGGGTTTGCTGTACGTCTGTCCATCAGTCATCTGTCTGCACACTGTTCCTCTTTTCTTTTGTCTGAAAAAGCAGTAGTAGAAACACTGGATGTAGTTTCCTTATCCTCTCGAGGAGGTTGGTGGTTTCTCTGACCACACTTTCAACAAGTCCCAGCACACTGAGCACTGATGGCTTAAGCAGGTCGTATATTTCCTGACAGTGAGAAGCCCTCAGGGAGAAGGCTGCTAGAGTGGGCTGTGCTTCTCAGAAAGGCCATGGCTGTGGTCTACCATTTTCTTGGCACTTCTCCATGGATTAGCTGTGCCCCTGCAGCCATGAAAGAAGCATTCAGCTCACAGGGACAAAAGGGCAGCAAAGGACAGCCTTGCTGTCCTCTTGTCAGGGCACCAGAAATCTTCCCTTTAGTTTCCTTGGGTAGACTCTGTCTAGTAGTTGCAAGGGAGTCTGCAAAGGAAGGCTCTCACTTGTGACTGCAACACTGTGCCCCAAACATGGTGGGTTTTTTATTGTATGGTGAGGCAGGTGAGCTGCTGTAGCGTTCAGACGCTGGTCTCTTCTTTCTGTCCCTGGCCAATGTCCTGCTGGCTAATGGACTTTGCTCATAACTGATGCTGATCTTTACTTGTATGTCACTTGCTGTCTTGATCTTACAGGAAAGATTAGAAGGATACAAGCTCATGGGAAATGCTTTTCATTTTTTTTCTCTTCCACACTAAAGTGTTGCTGCCTAGTCTCCCAGACCTTCAGGTGGTTCCTGAGGCTTTTGTGTGCACTGTGGTGTTTTACATATAAGGTCTCCTGAGACTTGTCAGCATATCTCGTTCTTGTCCTGCTGTGGTCCTGAGCTTTTCTCTTTCACCTGGTTTGCAGAAGTTGTGTGGACTTTGCTGTAAGCACTTGTACACATGAGGATGTTTTATTTCTAGAGTATGAAGTTCCTAATTGCAGCAACTTCTTGGTACTGCTGAGACATTCCCTTTGCCTCTAGCAAATGACAGTGTGTAAGGGATGGAATGAATAAGCATCTTTCTTTTTTTTTTTTTTAAATTTTATTTATTTGTCATGTATACAGTGAGTGTTCAGCCTGCAGACCAGAAGAGGGCACCAGGTCTCATTACAAGATGGTTGTGAGGCACCATGTGGTTGGTGGGAATTGAACTCAGGACCTCTGAAAGAACAGCCAGTGCTCTTAACCTCTGAGCCATCTCTCCAGCCCCAAGCATCCTTCTTAGAAATTTAAAAAGTAATGACCTTTTTTTTTACCCCAAGACTCAACCTGCCAAAAAAGAAAAAGAAAGCTGAACAAGAGGATGAGGAGCATGAGACCTCCCTGAAGAACGACAGCAGTTGTGAGCACCTGGATGCTGACGGGGACTCCTCCAGTGAGGTGTCCAGCGAGGTCAACTTCAACTTCGAGTATGCACAGATGGAGGTGACCATGAAGGCCCTTGGCAGCAACGGTGAGCATGGGCTGTGCTTGCAGCGGGTGCTGAGCATGTTTCTGATGACACCTTTCCCTTGATGACCTCTGAACTCTGTGTCCTTGGCGGGAATAATTGATTGTACTTACAGATTGTCCACTCTCTCTGTTGTGATAGAGAAATCACTGCAAACTTGCCCTTATGGGTGGAATTGCCCAGGTTTGAAGTGTGACTGCCTTTGGCTTCTTCTTATATTTCTGGAGCATTTGCCATGACCTAGGTTCTGCATAGAACATATTTTAGCCTTCTCTTTTGCTGCTTTGCAGACAGTGTGGAATCTATCTAAAGTATGTAACACAAGTAACTGGCAGTGAGAAAGCCGCACTCATTCCAAATTGTCTGAAATACATCAGGTTGTGGCAGTTCAAATGATGAATGTCTGAAGTATACCATATGTCTTAGTTAGAGTTTCTGTTGATGTGAAGAGACATCATGACCATGGCAACTCTTGTAAAGGAAAACATTTGATTGAGGGAGGGGGGTTTGCTTATAGTTCAGAGGTTTAGTCCATTACCATCATGGCACAAGGACCATGGCAGCATGTAGGCAGATGTGGTGCTGGAGAAGTAGCTGAGAGTCCTACATCTTGCAGGCAATAGGAAATGGTCTGAGGTCTGGGCAGTATCCTGAGCATAGGAAACCTCAAAGCCCACCCCCACAGTGATTCACTTCTAACAAGGCCATACCCACTCCAACAAAGCCACACCTCCTAATAGTGCTACTTCCTATGAGCTAATGGGGGCCAATTACATTCAAACTACCACACCATAATTTCTTATTCATTATGCTTTTTTTTTTAACTCTAACATGTTCAGATCCAATGCAGTCCATATTGAACAGCCTAGAACAGCAGCATGAGGAGGAAAAGCGGTCTGCTCTGGAGCGCCAGAGGCTCATGTACGAACATGAGCTGGAACAGCTCCGAAGAAGGCTGTCTCCTGAGAGGCAGAACTGCCGAGGTGTGGACCGGCTCTCCTTCCACTCACCCAGTGCCCAGCAGCGCCTGAGACAGTGGGCTGAGGAGAGGTAGGCACACAGGACAGCCTGATTTGGGTAGTGCTTGTACTCCCCACCTGGGAAGGTTCTGGATGGGAACACTGGGTGATGCTTGCACAAGAATAACAAGTCAAGAGAGTGTTAGGGCCAAGAGTCACTTTGTGTCTCTCCCTCCTCCTCCTCCTTTGCCTCCTTTGCCTCTTTGCCACCTCTCCCCTGTCTATTTCCTCTCCCTTTCCCTCTTCCATTTTTCTTTTGTTGTTATTTTGAGATAGAGTTTTATACATATCTATCTCCCAAGTTGGCCTCGAAATCACTCTGTAGCATAGGCTGGCTTGGAACTTAGAATCCTCCTGCCTCCACACCCTGGGCATTGGGATTGCAGATCTGCGCTCACATGCTGCCTATATTCGTCTTTTTTCTTCTCTCTGTTTTCCTTTCACAGCACTGAGGATTGAACCCATGGCCTAGTGCATACTAGGCAGGCACTCTACCACCAAGCTACATTCCAGCTCTTATTTTCCTGTTTTGGAAGAAAGATGGGAATTGCTGGTACATTCAGCTTTCTTTAAAATAGCCCATGTTAGCTGGATGTGTGACACACGCCTCTAATCTCAACATTCGGGAGGCAGAGGCAGGCAGATCCCTGGTCTTCTCAAGACCAGCCTGGTCTCAGGGCAAGTTCCAGGTCAGCCAGGGCTACACAGAGACCTGTCTCAAGAAAACACCACCACCATCACCAGTCAAATGCTGTGTTCCATGCTGCTCATTTTCAGTGTGTGTGACCTCTGGCTTTGAATAGAGAAGTCTACTTTACCCTTGTGTCATGCTTTAGGTTATGAAGCTTGGTAGATGGCCCTTTTTAAGAAAGGGGGAAAGAAAATTGATAGTCTGGACTGATGAGGTCAGGTAGGTAAAGCACGATGCTAATAAGATGCAGAGTACTAGCTTGATCTGTGTATGGGCTAATTAGCATAGCACTCAATGCCATCTCCCACAGTTCCAGAGTGCAGCACTAACCTCCTGCTGCTCTGATCTGCATACAGGCATCATTCCTGTCGACTGGAGAGTGAGGCATGTAGAGTCTCCAGTCCTACTGAGTAGATCTTGAACTGATCAGGATGCTTGGTGTTTCATACACAGTTGAGTTTTCAGAGCCCTGCACCTACCTGTGGCCAGCTGGCTATGCAAGGAGTGCTGTGCTGTGACGTGGTCCAGAGACCAGTGTGTGCATGGGGCGGTGTTAGTGCCATGTTCCAGTGTACAGAAGAGTTTGAATGAGCGGACTGTGACCGTGTGTCCCATATGCTGTTTTGTGTGTTGTTTCTGCCTGCACCCACCAGCCCTACTTTATTTTATCTTCAAGAGAAGCAACATTGAATAACAGCTTGATGAGGCTGAGGGAGCAGATTGTAAAGGCCAACCTGCTGGTTCGAGAAGCTAGTTACATTGCAGAGGAGCTGGATAAAAGAACTGAGTATAAAGTTACCCTGCAGATTCCAGCCTCCAGCCTGGATGCCAACAGGAAGGTAAGGCATGGCAGAAGTGCCACTGCTGAGGTTGCACTGGGCTCCTCCACCCAGTGATTGGATCAGTGGGGAGTTCATCCCTTCTCATTTCCTGAGTGTGTGTGTCTGTATGTGCATGCTTGTGTGACTGTTAGCCACTAGGCCTGTATTCCTTGCTTCCCTTGGACCTATCGTTTCTTCCCATTCATCTTCCTTTCTTCAGACCTGCTTTATTGTTGTTGTTTGAGACAAGGCCTCAAATTCAAGGCAAGTCTCCTGCCTCAGCCTCCCAAGTTCTGAGGTACGGGTATGAGCTTCTTGGATTTTTGGATTATATCTTGTGGTTATAATAGTTTAGGCTGGCTTTGAGCTCTGTCTTCTTTCCTCAGTGTCCTGAGTGTAGGATTATAAGCATGCACCACCACACCTGGAACATTGCTGTTCTAGAAAGAGTGCTTCAGTGGCACTTAGTACATATGCGGTGTTGTGCAACCACTGGCTTTGCCTGATTCTCTGCCTTTTCAGTTGTTTTAATTAGGAAACTTATTGTATTTTTTGCCCTCAAATGAGTGCCTGGGGTACCCTAGATAATTTATTCTTGTAAGCATTCCATGCTCCATGCGGCTACTCTTTTAAAAATCTACTTTATTAAGCATTACGATAGTATTGATTAAAACAAATAAAAAAATCACAGTTTTGGGGGCTGGCAGGATGGCTCACGGGGTAAAGGTGCCTGCCACTGAGCTTGATGATCTGAGTTTGATCCCCAGGACCCACATGTTGGAAGGAGACTACTAACTCCTGAAAGATGACCTCTGACCTCATGTGCCATGACACATGAGCGCGTGCTCGCGCGTACACACACACACACACACACACACACACACACACACACACACACACACACACACTATAAAATAAATATAAAAAAAAGCCTCACACTTCTAAAGATAAATGTTTGTTAGACTAGAATGGTGGCACACTCCTGTAATCCCAGCCTTTAAGACAGTGATTTTCAACCTTTCTAATGCTGCGATCCTTTAATACAGTTCCTCATGTGGTGAGGGATCCCAGCCATAAAATTATTTTTGTTGCTACTTCATCACTATAATTTTGCTACTGCTATGAATCATCATGTAAATACCTGAGTTTTTTTGATGGTTTTAGTTACCCCTGTTCGTCTCACAAAACAGTCACAATCCATAGGTTGAGAACTCCTGCTTTAGGATGTAGAAACAGGAAGATCAGGAGTTTGTGGCCAGCCTGGGCTACACGAAACCTTGTCTCGAAAAAGAAAAAAAAAGTTACCCAACTATCTTGACTAACTTTGCCTTGTTGCCAACTCCTGTCTCTGCAGCGAGGCTCTCTCCTCAGTGAGCCTGCCATTCAGGTGAGAAGGAAAGGCAAAGGAAAGCAGATTTGGTCTTTGGAAAAGCTGGAAAACAGGCTTCTGGATATGCGAGACCTCTACCAGGAGTGGAAGGAGTGTGAGGAAGACAGCCCGGTGAGTCACTCCAGAGTTGCTAACCTGCCCGTCTGAGACGCGGCCACGTCCTATCGAATCTGCTGCCTCAGGGACACTGAATGCTTTTCCAAAATCGTTGCTCTAATTTTAAAGTAAAGTTTATTTTAATCCCTAAGTTGTTGAGCTAAGTAAGAATTTTAATAATTGGTCATTTGCATGTTTTCTTTTTGATCTCCTCTTTTCTTTTTGAGTTCTAGCAGAATCTCCCCTTTCCATCTGTTAGTGAGTGCGTCTGTCTCAGGTTGTTCTGGGGTCCTCTTAAAGGCAGGAAGCAGGCCGTCTCAGCACACTGCAGACAGCTACCCCACAGTCCATGGCCTCACGGTCATCAGGGCACCCTGGTATTGGCACTGCTAGGAAGGGTTTTGAAGGCATTTGATCCCAAAGTAAGTGCCCGAGATCCATGCTGGCGATGACCCCTCTATTGCCAGGTTTCCTCGTTGGGTCAGCCCTTAGTTGTACATGCTTAAAACAGAAATATAGCCTGTGTATTTCGTTGTTGTTTTCTTCTAGACATTTGTTCTTTTGAGAGGGCTCCCTGGAGCCCAGCTTGTCTTCCTGCCTCAGCCTCCTGAGTGCTGGGACTATGGAGTGCCCCACCACACCCTGCTGCCTGTACAGGTGCTTGCAGTTCTGCTGGTCCCGTTTCCATGTGGACTTCTCTTCTTCCTTTTGCTTTTTTTTTTTTTTAACGTTTATTCTTTTTTCATATTGCCATCAATACAAATAGCTTTTTATGATTAGATGATAGTTTTGCTTAAATTTGCAATTTTCTTCTGTATTCCTCTCCTTTTTTAAACTTAGAAATAGTGTAAAAAATGCAAAAAAGACCTCCTCACTGCGCTGATTCTCAGCATTGTGTTTAACTGTTTAGTGGGATCTTCCTGCCTAAAAGAACAGTGAAGAGGTTTAGTGCTCTCAGCTTTTCTTTTCAGCTAGTCTGTGTATTTGTCTATTTCTATGTCAAAACTTCTGCTTAAAGAAGCTCTCAGACACTGAGACAGGATCTCTGTGAATTCAGAGCTAGTGTGGTCTATATAGTGCATTACAGACCAGCCAAGGCTGCATAGTGAGATGTTTCAAAAAAAAAAAAAAAAAAAAATTAATTAGGAGTCAGGATATAGTGGTAAAGTTATCGGTCAAATGAGTTTATTTTATGTGATTTTCTTTTTCTCTCGAGGTTGTATGTTTGAAATCTCTTTCAGGTCATCCGGTCCTACTTCAAGCGTGCTGACCCATTCTATGATGAGCAGGAAAACCACAGTCTAATTGGTGTGGCCAATGTCTTCCTGGAGACCCTGTTTTATGATGTGAAGTTACAGTATGCTGTGCCAATCATCAACCAGAAGGGAGAGGTTGGCTTTCACTCTGCCTCATTCTGCAGAGCAGTCAGGGGAACAGTGAGTGGGTGGTGACAGGACACTTGTCATTAATACCTCTGTTTTTTGACCAGTCCTGACTAATGATCAGTATTTGTGTTATGGATACCTTGTACTTCCATGGGGCTATGAGCAGGCTTCCCCTGTTTTGCTTAGACTGCAGAGCAGCTGTTAGAAAATGACCTTAGTTGTTCACACGTTGTTACCCCCGGCTTTGTCAAGGAAGGCAGGTCCTTGCAGGGAGAGAACTCAAGTCGGAAACCAGTGTTTGTTTGGCCTCCTTCCCTCAGGTGGCAGGTCGACTGCATGTGGAGGTCATGCGGCTCAGTGGGGCCATCGGGGAGAGGATTGTAGGAGGCGATGATGCTACAGAGGTCAGCTCTGAAAAGGAAGCCCAGGAGAACAGGCTGGTCTGCATGGTAAGCCCCAGACCCATTCTAGAAAGAGCCCAGGTGGGAGCATCTATGAGATTGTAGGTATTTACACAATAAACATTTTCCAACAACTGGTAAATGCCTGTCTTCAAAGAAGTCTTTTAGTATTCAGTCTCTTAGAGATTATGTTTTATCATACTTCTGGAGAGACTCACTCAGCACTTCCAGCACTTTCTCCCTGTGGCCTTGGACAAGTCACCTCTCTTCTCTGCCACTCAGCAATCAGGGTGAGTGAGCCTGCTTGCATGTCCTGCTTTGTGGAGCAGCCTGGAATTCCCATATGAGTTTTCTATTACTGGAGCTTCTGAGTTCTAATGAAAATGAATGTTGGCCTTGTCCCTTAGCTGCTGCCAGTTTCAGCCTGCCCAGCCTCTGTGTGATTCTCCCTGGTTACCCAGTGTCGTTGCTTGTGCCATTCCAGCCCAACAGTTCCCGCCCTTTTGTCTGATCTCGCTGTGTGTGCTGTTCATGGCACACTGTGAGTGTTACCTCGAAGACCTACGTCGGGTACCAGGGTAAAGCTGGAAATGCCAGTTCCCACTGTCTGGTGGCTAGGGATATGCGGGTGTGAGCAGACGTCTCTAGCACATGATCCGTTGCTGATAGAGCTGGCACCAGCTGTCCAGGAACACAGGAAAGTGGTGATTCAGATGGCAGGTTCTGAGGGAGATTCTGGGAGACTGAGACTGCAGGAGAGGATGTCAGCTAAAATCAGATCTGCAGGTGCTGAGGTGTTTTGGTGGATGCGTGGAATGGAAGGCTGCATGGTACAGTCCTTGCCTGAATCTCCAGTGCCCCCTAGTGGACCAGAGCTGCTAGTGGCTCAGGTCCTGGCAGGATTTTGATGACAGGAGACCAGCCAGAACCTGGAGTGCTTAAAAGAGATGATTAAAAGACAGTGAAGAAGCCTAGGTCAGGCTCTTGGTTCTTAACTCGTCCTAGGTCAGGCTTCTTCCTCAGGAAGTATTTGTTTTTGTTTTTGTTTTTGTTTTTGTTTTTTCGAGACAGGGTTTCTCTGTGTAGCTTTGCGCCTTTCCTGGAGCTCGCTCTGTAGACCAGGCTGGCCTCGAACTCACAGAGATCCACCTGGCTCTGCCTCCCGAGTGCTGGGATTAAAGGCGTGCGCCACCACCGCCCGGCAGGAAGTATTTGTTACCATTGGCATGTAGGCTTTCTGACTCCACGTGGCCCATTTCCGAGATGAGGACAATGATTGCCTCTCTGGAAGGTCAGCTTTCACAGTGTAAAATAATGAGAATGATGCCAGGTTGGGCTGGTGCACGACCTTAATCCCAGAATTCAGGAGGCAGGGACAAGAGGACTGTGAGTTCAAGGACAGCCTGGTCTACAGAGTGAGTTCCAGGACAGCCAGGGCAACACAGAGAAATCCTGTCTCAAAAAAACAGAAAAAGAAAAGAATAACAACAAAACTAGATGATGTGTCTGAGATAACATGGCTTTTAAAAAATGACAGA
Organism: Peromyscus californicus insignis; assembly: GCF_007827085.1. NCBI lineage: Eukaryota > Metazoa > Chordata > Mammalia > Rodentia > Cricetidae > Peromyscus > Peromyscus californicus. Next base: position 58,875,326 of record NW_026294413.1, on the reverse strand, counting down.
ATATGTTAAGATTTAGTGGAAGATACCAAGCATGAAAGTAGTAAGGAAAGTGTAGTCAATCCCCACCCACCCTGCTCCGCAGTGTCCTGACAGCCTAGCATGGCTCAGTCCCGCACTTCATGCTGACACTCCCCTTAGGAGTAGCTTTATGATAGACACCCAGGCATCATATTTCATCTGGAAGCAGTTTGTGTCTCCAAAAAAGAATCAAAATAGTAACTCCTTAAGGTCATAAACTATGTAATCAGCCTTCTTAAGTGTCTGTGGTGATATATAGTGTATCCTAATAAAATTTGCTTGAAGATCAGAGAACAGAATGAACCACTAGATTAAACATAAATGCCAGGCAGTGGTAGCACACGCCTTTAATCCTAGCACTTGGAAGGTCAGTTCAAAGCCACCCTGGACTACATGAGATTGATTCAGAGCCAGGCAGTGGTGGCACACATCTTTAATCCCAGCACTTGAGATCTCATGCCTTTGTTTGAGACGCACACACACCTTTAATTCCAGCACTAGGAAGGAAGTGATATGGCTGGGCGGAGAAAGGGATATAAAGCATGAGGAGACAGGAACTAAAGCTTTTTCACCTGAAGCCTTTTTGGCAGTAGCCCTTATGGCAGAAGCCCTTTTTGCCTCGGCCTCTCAGCTGAGGACTCAGATTCTTTGAGTCAGAGGGTTCGTGCGTGGAGTTGGTGAGGTGAGACGTGGCAGTGGCTTGTTCCTTTGTCTCTCTGATCTTTCAACATTTACCCTAATCTGGCTCCGGGTTTTTATTAAAAGACCTTTTAGAACTTGAGCAACAGGTGTCTTTGTCAGTGTTACCCAGATTTATTTCTTTTTTTTCTTTGAGACAGGGTTTCTCTGTGTAGCTTTGATGTCCATCCTGGATGTCACTCTGTAGACCAGGCTGGCCTCAAGCTCATGCTAGGATTAAAGGCTACCCCCAGGTTTTTTTTTATCTCTAGATTCTGTACTCTTTGTCACCTTGAAATTTGTTTGGTTTTGAACCTGTGTGTTGCCCTGCTGATCTGTTGGTTGTCATTGCGTGTCATTGCGTGCTCAGAGGCATCAGATGGAGTTCAGCAGCAAAACAATGCACCATGTAATAGGAAAGCAAGTGTATGTTATATGTAGTGGTGTGTTTTCTGTTAAAATTATTGGTTATAATTGGTTATTTCATGTTATAATGAACTTTTAGATTTAACATATGTGTCTTCTAATCCTGGGTATTCATTACTTGTATCAAATCTCCAATGTTCCCAAATTTGAGTAGTGGCAGCTTCTTCAGTTGGCTCTTGAGTCCTGTAGACATGAACCTGACCCTCATTGACTGGTAGCTTTTGGGTATGGTAGACATTTCATTTTCTGGACTCAGAACCCACCACTTCTTAAGAAGCAGTGTTCATTTAAGTGGACACACTTCTTGGAGACCATGCCCTCGCTATGAGAGCCCATTGTGTAGAAGACACGAGCAGGTAACACACACAGTGAGTGAAGGTCCTGTGGAAAGTCAAACCTGGGGAGATCACTGGCTGTACAAGACATCTGCATTCATTTCTTCCATAATGAAAGAGTATGCCCTCATTCATATTTTCAGAAACATTAAATTAAAAGCCCCAAATAACATTGATTCCTGCCAATACACTTTGACTCTTTCATATTGAGCTGAAAGTTGAGTGCTATCCTGACACCTTGTGGTCATTTCAATTTTTGTAGCTAAATTTTCAAAACAACAACAGTGAAAAACTCCAAACAGCCTATGTATGTTCTTGGTGTGTTTATTGCTTGTTCCTGTTGCTCTTCATTCCTGAAAAAAGTCTTAATTCTCAGAAGTTCCTGCAGAGGGCAGGTCAGCAAAACCCATCTTGTTTCTTGTTTATTTCAGCCTTAGATTGAGATTCATTTCTGTAGGAATGCAATGGCTTTCAGGTGGAATTCTGTCACAATCAGTATGTGTGCAACATCTGCTCAGCAGGGCCTGGCCTGGCTGTCATTCACCTCGTTGTTTTATTGATGTGGCTGGCCTCACCTGTGTGAGGGTAGGCGTAAATCCTCCCCTCTCTGCCAGGAGAAAGCTAAGCTTAAGACTAATTTACACCAGCACACAGGCCAGCAAATGGCCAGGATTCTTTTAGATCTGTGTAATGCCAAGACCTTGTAATCATCCCCCACAGCACATTGCCTTGTTTGAGGGGTATAATAAACATTTTAAACATGTAGAGAAAAGAACTTGGAAAAACTTTCCTGTAAAATATATCTTTAAATACGGATGGTCAGTCAGTATTTGATGTGGAGAGAGAAAACACATCAGCTTTTCGGAGCCTTGTTGCCTGGGTGGTCCAAGCTCATTGACATCTCAGGAAGGAATGGCCTAGAATGAAGTCGCTGTTTGTTGCTGACCTGTTTTGTACCGTTACACAGGAAATCTGCTTTGCATAATTGTGTGTATCCTCAGGGTCCCTGAATGCCACAGTTATAGTTGAGCTTGTTGAGCCATGAGAACTACACCGCATCGTCCAGTTTATTCTCATTAAATGTATTTACTAGATACAGAGTGAATCAGACAACTTAGGGAAAGAGAGCAGCTGCATAGTGTAATTTGTGGTGAATTCAGTTGTGTGAAAATCATCCTGCTCATACAGGGTTCTCTAGAGGAACAGAACTTACAGAATGAATGAATGAATGAATGAATGGATGGATGAATGAATCTATATCTGTCTGTCTGTCTCTCTGTCTGTCAGTCAGTCATTTAAAGGGGGTTTATTAGAATGGCTTGCAGGTTGTGGTCCTGCTAGTCCAACAATGGCTGCCAATGAATGGGAGATCCAAGAATCCAGGAGTTGTTCAGTCCATGAGACTGGATATCTCAGCTGGTCTTCAGGATAGCATACAGCAGAATCCCAAAGAAATAGGCTCTAATGTCATAGAAAGAATGGACTTGATAGGGAGAGTGAGCAAGCCGGCAAGGAGAGCAAGCTTCCTTCCATATCCTTCACATAGACTGCCAGCAGGAGGCGTGGCCCAGATTAAAGGTTGATCTTCCCACCTCAAAGACCCAGATTAGAAGTGGGTCTCCCATTTCAAATGATTTAATTAAGAAAAAAAATCGTGGAGCTGGAGTTCCAGAGGATCCAGGTTCAATTCTCAGCACTCACATGGCAGCTCACAACTGTCTATAACTCCAGTTCCAGGAGATCTGGCACCCTCATATGACAGACATACATCTAGGCAAAACACTAGTACACATAAAATAAAAATAAATTAAAAAAAAAAAGAAAAAATTCATCACAGGTGTGCCCAGCTTTTTGGGTTTTAGTTAAATCCAGGTGTAGTCAAGTTGACAACCAGCAATAGTCATCACACATACCATGCAGTATAATGAATAATTCTAGGATTTATTTCCTATTGTGTGGTTTTAACAACATCACAAGCTACCACAGAAACTCCAAATTGAAATCCAATGCTGCTGCAAAGACTATGAAGAATGTTTGGCTGCTTAAAGATCTGGTAGGGGAGGCTGGAGGGATGGCTCAGTGGTTAAGGGTGCTGCTCTTCTAGAGGACCTGAGTTCTGTTTCCACCATCCACTTGTAGCAGCTCACAACTGCTTGTAACTCCAAGGGGTCTGATGGCTTCTTCTGAGGGCACCTGCACATACATCATGCTCATTGATACAGCCACACAGACGTGTATATGAATATATATAAGTAAGTGGGGCTCGAGAGATGGTTCAGGTTAGGAGTACTTGCTTCTCTTGTAAAGAACTGGAGGTAAGTTCCTAGCACCAGGTCCGGCAGCTCATGACTTCCTATAACTCCAGCAGGGGATCAGACACCCTTGTTTGGACTCTACAAGAACCTGCATTCACAGGCATATACCCACACACAATACATACATCCATATAGTTAAAAAAATGCTAAAAACAATTTGCTTTTTTGCTTTTTTTGAGACAGGGATTCTCCATGTAGTTTTGGTGCCTGTCCTGGATCTCACTCTGTAGACCAGGCTAGCCTCGAACTCACAGAGGTCCACCCGGCTCTGCCTCCCAAGTGCTGGGATTAAAGGCGTGTGCCACCGCTGCTCGGCAACATTTTTTTTTAATTAATTTATTTATTTCTTATGTATACAATTTCCTGTCTGCATGCATTCCTGCAGGCCAGGAGAGGGTGCCAGATCTCATTACAGATGGTTGTGAGCCACCATGTGGTTGCTGGGAATTGAACTCAGGACCTCTGGCAGAGCAGCCAGTGCTCTTAACCGCTGAGCCATCTCTCCAGCCCCCATTTTTTTTTTTCTTTTTTTAAAGACTCTGTTGCAGGCATTTTCTCTGGGGCATTGGTCCTACTGGGCATGTGCTTCTGACCATCCTTTGTAATCACAGACTCTGGGGTCCTCATCCAGAGCTTCCTTTGGGTGTTTGCCATCACTCAGGGGAAGGTATTGAGGCAAATGTCAGTGCAGAAAACAGCAACTCTGTAGTCTGCACCTCCTCCATTCTCCCCTCCAGACAAGATGGTCAAATGCAACACCCAGTGAAGTTCTCAAGTAGGAATAAAATAAAAATAAAGTAATACGATTGTAGCACGTAGCATTCTCTTCCAGAGCTCAGTTCCTCCGTATTCTTGAGATAACTGAGTGAATCCTGCCCTTTCCTGAAGATCTGCTGCTCATTGACTCAGACACAGTTCTGTGCTTTGCTCATTGTGCTAAACACCTTTGTGCTTTCCTTACAAAATGCTGGGTCGATGATGATGGTATCCTACATTCTGACAAACTAGGATTCAGATGCTCTTGTCAGCTTCGAAGTGCTGCCCAGCACCCACCTGGGTCTCTGGTTGTCATCACCCTGTGTCAGGCCTGTATGCTAGTCCTGGGCCAACACCGAATGACATAGTCTAAAGTAGGTGCATGTTTGGTGACAGAGCCGGGGCAGGACCCCCGACCCCTGCCCCAGTCTCTGCATTAAGTACTCCTTGGACCCTGCTGGTCGAGACAAATGGGGCCTTCTTTCCCTTCAGGTTAAAATACTCCAAGCCACAGGGTTGCCGCAGCATCTGTGCAACTTTGTATTCTGCAAATACGACTTCTGGGATCAGCAGGAGCCAGTGACTGTTGCCCCCGAAGTGGATACCTCTTCGTCTCCCACCAGCAAGGAGCCACAGTGTATGGTTGTGTTCGACCATTGCAGTGTGAGTCCCTTCTCAGTCTCTCAGTATCTAAGTCATTCATGTAAACACAGCTCAGGAGTGAGTGCTGCCGCGTCTCTGGGTGATTTTGCCACTCTTTGTCGTGGAGTATTCTGTAGTCCTAGACCAAAGAGTTAGTTCATTCAGCATATCCAGAATCAAGAGTTAACGTCTGTACGAAGGAAAACAAGCTGTGTAGATGTATACGTGAGCACTCTTTTCCAGAGGGAGCCTGTGTTTTATAAAAAGGTTAAGAAACTAGTGTTTTAATGAACCTGAAGGTAACAAGATCAGAGACCACCCTGCTGGGCACCTCTTGTTCTGCCCTGTTGATTGCTCACTCTTCCCACGGGTCCTGACCAGTTATCACTAACGATGATATTTTTGTGGGCTGAATAAACTCAAAGTAGTGACCGTCACTTCCTTTGGCTGGTAACCATCAGGGTTTGGACTGGCCTTTGCTATTTACCCTACACTTGACCCCCAACAAAAATGAAAAGAGGCCCCTAAAATACTGCTAACAAAATAATTTGCTATATTCTTTTTTTTTTTTTTTTTGGTTTTTTGAGACAGGGTTTCTCTGTGTAGCTTTGCGCCTTTCCTGGGACTCACTTGGTAGCCCAGGCTGGCCTCGAACTCACAGAGATCTGCCTGGCTCTGCCTCCCAAGTGCTGGGATTAAAGGCGTGCGCCACCACCGCCCGGCTAATTTGCTATTCTTATAGATTAGTCTTTCAGAATGAGAAGTTTTAAAGTCATGGCTATGTTTATATATTTTTAACTTTAAAAGATTAATTTTTTTTTTTAAATCAGTGTGTTTCTTTGTGGATGTGTGCACATGAGTACCGGGACCCACAGAGACCAGAGATACCAGTCCCCTGGATCTGATATTATAGGTAGTTGTGAGTCATCAGATGTGGGTCCTAGAAAAGCAGTACTTGGTCTTATGCACAGAGCCATCTCTCCAGCCCGCTTCAGTGCCATACTGTATTTGAAAGCAAGAGTGTTAGTCTGTGTGCACATCGCTGTTGTATTAAATAACCATTCGGTTCTATGAGGAAAGTGGCCTTTGTCTCTGTCTTTCCTCCCTGATACTGTGAAGGATGTGAAGCCTGGCTTAAGTGGTCCAAAGACCCAGGCAGTGTCTACTGCTCCGCAATGAGCTGTTATGTTTCAGGAGTTCAATGTGAACATCACAGAAGACTTCATTGAGTATCTCTCAGATGGGGCACTGGCCATTGAAGTATATGGACATAAAATGAATGATCCTCGGAAAAACCCAGCCCTGTGGGATTTGGGAATCATCCAAGCAAAAACAAGGAGTCTTCGGGACAGGTGAGTTTTTGGTATTCACTGGATTCCCATTTCTAGTTTTAGAAAAATTGCTGGAGATGACCGTCACTTATTTATAAATTATTTTTCTTTCCCTTGTGTATGTGTGGTATGTACATGTGTGTATACATACTTGCATGAGTGGGGGTCAAAATTGACATGGGAAGTTTTCCTCAGTCACTCTCCACTTTATTCATTGAGGCACAAGGTCCCTCATTCAAAACTGGAGCTCACCAGCAGGGCTAAGCTGGCTAGCCAGCCTGCCTCAAGGATCCAGTGTGTCTGCATGTTCAGAGCTGGAATTACAGGCAGGCATTGATTCACCAGCATTGATGTGTGTTCTGGAGCTCTAGACTCTAGTGGGTCTCATGCTTGTGCAGCGAGCACTTGAACTCTTGAGCCATCACTGTTATAAACGAATGGCCACCTTCTCCTGAGCATCACCAGGTTTGTCTCTAGGGTGTTAGTCTCCCAGTACAATTTCCTTAAAGCAGCGAACTTCAGAGAATGATGGAAGAAGCACAGGGGTGTTTAAGAAGCAACCGTGAAGTGAAGTGTAAGGGAAGGTCACTTACCACAGTGAGTTTGTCTGACTAACCAGCGGTGGAGAGATGGATGGCAATCTGCTGTAGCATTCATGTTGACCCTGCCTCTAGCTCATAGATGTTTCTTGGTGGTGGTTGCTTGTTTGATTTTGTGCTGCTGGGGTTTGAACCCAGGGCCTCACACATGCTAGGCGAGTGCTGCACAGTTCAGCACCCCTAACACTTTCCAGTTTTAAGTATGTCAGTGATGGGAGGGAGGCAGGCATTTGATAACATGAAACAGTTAAAAGGGAATGACTAAAGAGGGGATGTTTTTACTTCCCTCTAATTGTAGATGAGAAACAGATTTTCTTTTTTTATCAAATCCTAAATTGGAAGGTGAGATTTATTTTCTGCATTTTCTTACTGATCTGAGAGCACATCCTCCTCAAGTCACAGATGACACCTTCCTCTGAGAAGAGCATCCTGTGCTTGGCTTCTGTGTACCGACTAGAGTATGTCAGTCATTGGATAGTCATTTTCAAATGTATTTGTCATTGCCCGACCCTGTGAGTATGCTGTGTGTGTGTGTGTGTGTGTGTGTGTGTGTGTGTGTGTGTGTGTGTGTGTGTACACGCACACACTCATGTTCACAAGTTGTCTAGGCACACGTGTGTATGCATGTAGAGGCCAAAGACTGATGTAACATTTCTTCCTCAGTTGCTCTCCACTTTATATATCAAGGCAGGGTCTCTCTCTTGAACCCAGAGCTCCCCAGTTCAGCTAGTCTAGCTGTCCACCTTACTCTGGAGAGCCCTATGTGTGTGTCTTCTGTTTACTGGGACTACTGGTGGGCCACTGCACCCACTGTTTATGTGGGTTTGAACTCTGAGCCATTGTTCTCACCCCACACTATAATTTTTGAAACAAAATAAAAGTGCCTGTGATTAAGCTGTAGCTCATTGGTAGAGTATTTGCTCAGCACATGAAGGCCGCCCTGGATTCAGTCCTCAGAGACCACAGCAGAAAACCAAGGAGCCAGCCTGTATCTGATGCTGTGAGTTTGACTTTCTGTTCATGCTGTTTGCCGTTATGTGCTGTGCATTTTTTCCTAATCTGAAGATCATTTCCCTGGGCTCCTCTGTTTACGGTCATTCTCACTGTTAAGTCAAACGTAAGATCCTAAGCTGTCTGCACTGAAGTAGAGGCATGGTTTGGGAGCTGCCGAGGTGGCTCCGTTGGTAGGGTGCTTGACCAGTATGCATGAAGCCCTGGATTTACTGCATAGAATGGTATGTTGGCACATCCCTGTAACCTCAGGAGTAGGAGGCAGGAAGATTGGAACTTAAAGGTTACCTTCGACTATGTATCGAGTTTGAGCACATTCTGCTATACATGAAACCCTGCCCCCTGGAGAGAGGTGTAACTTCCCAAGGACTGCATGTATTTCCTAGGTGGAGTGAAGTCACCAGGAAGTTGGAATTCTGGGTTCAGATCTTGGAACAGAATGAGAATGGTGAATACTGCCCCGTGGAAGTGATTGCCGCAAAAGATGTCTCAACAGGGGGGATCTTCCAGCTCCGGCAGGTACCAAGATTGTGATGTCATAGTATATCCCTTGACACCAGAAGGCTTACAGTGGATTCCTTTGAATAGAATTCTTGATGCTGCTGCTGCTGATGATGATTAAATATACAATGGTCAAGCCCATTTCTTTGAAAAATTTAAATTTATTGACATTTATTTATTGTGTACGAATGTGGGTAGATGTGCATTTAGAAGTCAGAGGACAGCCTGTGAGACTTTGCTTTTTTCTTTTTCCACATAGTCCTGGGGTTTGAACTCAGGTTGTTAGGCATGACAGCAAGCTCCTTTACTTACTTAACCATCTCATTGGCCCTTTTTTAATTTTTAATTTTTTTCAAACCCATTTCTTATATTAAAATTATTTCCTATGTTATGTACATTTTCTTTTATTACCAAGAGTCTTGCTACTTATCATATTATAAAAGTAGTTTCTAAAAAGGTTAAAGACTAAGCTTTTTTGAAAAACATTTTGTTACTTTGTATGTACGTGTTTGTGTGTGAGTTTATATGCCACAGGACACAGTGGAGGTCAGAGGACAATTTGCAGAAGTGGTTTTCTCTACTGTTCATGTCCTGGAATCTGAACTCAGGTCATCAGTCTTGAAGCAAACACCTTTACTGGGTGAACCTTCTTGCTGGGTTAAAAAGAGAAGCTTTCAAAGAAAACTTAGACTCGAAGAGTGGGATGTAAGGCGACGTACCCAGCATTATTTGTATGTTCCTGAACACGAGGAAAGCCGTACAAAGTTGTAGAAAGGACTGAGTGTGAATGGGCTGAGCTGTCAGATCCCAGCTGTGTACTTGTGACTCCTTCACCTGGAACGTGGAGAGGAGGCTGGCACCAGGGGCGTGGGTTTGGGCGACCGTTAGGAGAGTGCTGTATAAAGCCATTTGCTTGACATGAGGCAGGTGTTGAACGTGTGTGGCTGAGGCCATGCAGCAGAGAGAGATGTGGACCAGTCACCGCTTACTGGAGAGTGGCAATCTGCCCGTCTCTGCTTCTGACTGACAGTGATGGGGAGGGTCTCCATTCGTAATTTGCTTGGTTAGCAGAAAATAAGTCTTCCTGATGACTGTTTCCTGCATCTGCTCACATACTTAGTGCTTATTCATACCAGTCCCCCACTCCCTCCCTCACACCCCCTCTCGCTGGCTCTACCTCTTCCCCAGATTGTATCCTCCCCTGCTTTCATGTAACATGTATTCCAGAGAGTGGAAAATCTCAGTATAATTGCCACAGATAATTTGGAAATACTCTTTGTACCACACTTTACGTTATTCTAAAATAGTAGGCTATTCTCTAGAGTTTCTATACTTCAAACACAACAGTAGGGGGCTGGAGAGATGTCTCAGTGATAAGAATACTTTCTGTTCTGCCCATGGACTCAAGTTTGGTTCCCAGCACTCAGGTCGCATGGCTCTCAATCACCTGTACTTCCAGCCCTAGGAGATCTGAGACCCTTAAAAGTCACATGGCATATATTCACAAACACACACACGTACATAAAATTTTTAAGAATCTTTAAAAACCTGTATTATTAGAACTGCTCTAGAGATGAATGTTAAAAGTATTCAAAGAAAACCATGAGAAAAGGTTGAAGGAAAGAGAATGTTTGCTTAAATATTTAAATTTCTAATTGTTCTAGAAGGTAGAAGCAAATGAGTTTTCTCAGATGCATTCATAATAAGTGAGAGACTTGAGCCAAAGGAGAGGCTCTTCAGCCACAGTGCTGTGCAGAGACACAGTGCTGTGGAAACAGCACTGTGCTGGGGGGACACAGCTGAATTCTTTTTTGGGGGAGGGGCAGGGGGAGGGGTTTTGAGACAGGGTTTCTCTGTGTAGCCTTGGCTGTCCTGGAACTTGCTCTGTAGAACAGACTGGTCTCGAACTCACAGAGATCTGCCTGCCTCTGCTTGAGTGCTGGGATTAAAGGCGTGCGCCACTACCGCCTCGAAATTCTTACCTTTAAAACCGGACTGAATGCTGACTTTGGGATCCTGCACTTTAACGTAGGCCGTAAGTGTCCCTCTGCAGTTGTCAGGATTGTGCATTTAATGGAGATCCGCTGCTTTGTTCTTGACCATCCTTCCAGATTTCCTATCCATATGCTTGATTGCTGAATTCTGTGGCAAATGTTACTCAGTTTGAAGTTACTTAGCCCTAGAGCAAGCTTGACCAGTTTAAATTCCTATCCCACAGAGTTGATATACCTGTTTCATAAATTTTGGCTCTTTTGGAAATAATTTCTAGCTTAGCAGGTGGAAATGGAGGCTCTCATAGTTACCTTATCAGAAAGTTGGTCTTTTTCTTTTTTAGTCAAGGCCTCCCTATGGAGCCCCAGAACGCTGAATAGACTATGCTGCCCTGGAACTCTCTGTAGCCCAGGATAGCTTAGAACTCTATGCTTCCCAGGCTAACCCTGAACTCACGGAGATTTCTGTGCCCATCTCCTGAGTGCTAAAGTTACAGTGTGCACCACCACGCCTGGTTCAGTTGAACACTTTTTATTAGACACTGTTTACATTTCATTTGCTTGTGAGTTTTCATTTACTTGTGTGTTCTGTCACATGCCAGCATTTGGCAGGTGAGCTAGGAGGATTGCCTTGAATTCAGGGGTAGGCCAGGGTACATACGTAGTGAGTACTATACCTGCCAGAGCTACAGAGCAAGCCCCTAGCTTTCATTAAACAAAACACACAAGTTTTCTTCTAGTTTCTTATTATTTGGGAATTATAAAAATTATGTTCATTTGGTCCTCTGTCTGCTTGAAGGAAAATACATTTTCCTGAGGAGGTTTGAATTTGTGCTTTAGTATTTAACAGTTATGAGGACCGTCTCACAAACCAACTGCATTTCTTTTATCAGGCTGTAGGGGTCTCTCTAAACCAGAGTTTTGAAAGTCAAGAAACTGATATTTTTGTGTGTGTTCCCGAATCTCTCTGTGCTGCAGGGGCAGTCCCGGCGAGTTCAGGTCGAAGTGAAGTCTGTGCAGGAGTCAGGGACCTTACCACTGATGGAAGAGTGCATAGTGTCGGTTGGCATCGGGTGTGTCAAAGTTCGACCACTCAGGTCCCCCAAGACCCACGAGGCCTCCCATGTAAGTTTCTGTGCCTGTTTTGGAAAGACAGCAGCAGACCAGAGTCTTTTGAGACATTGCTGCCCCAACCCTCTCTCTGCTATTAGTGTCTCCTTCAGGGCACTGCCTTAACAAGAGGCCTTTGCACCAGGCTGGTACTGTGTGTTGTCCTGGTGTGTGGTGAACTGAGAGTTAAAACCTCTCAGCCTGGCAAACCACCAAGCTAACAGTGATTAACTTCCTCCTGTGGCCCACCCCTGTATAGAACCCCCCACTGGCTGGTAAAGACTCTTTGCCAGCAGGTGTTTGATTTCCCCTGGTGTTGGGGGTTGTAAGCCCAGCAGGGAGAGCATTGTGCTGACTTGGAAAAGGTCAGGGGAGCCTCTTCACTTTCCTCCACAAGCTCCTCGTCTTCCCAGCTTCCTGACAATGGAGGGCTGGAGTGAGGCTGGGTGGGCGGCCACGGTGTGATGTATCAACTAAACAAGAAGATGGGAACTGTGGGAGAAGCTTGTGCTTGTGTGTGGAGCCTGATTTGTGGTGAATTATTGTTTTGGTTCTACATAATACACTGTTTTCTTTTAGGAGGAAGAGGAGGACATGGACAGCTACCAGGTAATTGAGCACCTGTTGGCCTTATCAAATCAGCTTGATTCAAGTGCTTAATTACACAGGCCAGGATCTCTTCGCACTGCTACTTGATAATTAAACAATTCTGCTTTTCCCGAAAGTCAAACAAAGTATGGCATGCTGGGTATCATGGAGCGGGGTTGGAGAGCTAGGAAATCCTTTCCTAGTCAGGGCCTCTGCATTGGACTGTTTTACAACCACCTCCCAGATACCTTACCCGGGCTCACCTTGAACTGAGTCACCCACGGTTCAGGGGGGAGGGGGGAACACATATGTGTGTGAAGCCAGGTCATCCTGAATGCCCACTTCCTTGACTTGTCCGTTAGTTTTGGGGGGTTTTGTTTCTCCTGTCTTTTCTTTTCCTAATGTGCCAGATTTTGTTTATGTCTGTGAAGTTGCATCTTGTTAGTCATCATTTAAGACTGCCCGGGCTCTTTGGAGCCTGATTATGTCATCCGCTGTAGTCACTCTCCTGGCTTTGCATCATCCTAATTTGATAGAAACGTCTGCCTTCCTATAAGTCACTGATAAAAAAAAAGAAAACAAAAACACCTCATCCTTCAGCTGGGGTTGAACTCATGGTACCGCCATGGAGTCTTCTTTTCAATAGACATCACCCCATTTGTCACTGCTCTCTGGATGTGGTACTTGAGTCCTGTGGTGCCACTTAGAGAAGATGCATAGCATGTTTCTCCAGCTTGTCCACAGGAATGTCATAGGCTATTTGGTTAAGTGCCCTGGTGAAATCCAGATACTCTACATCTGCAGCATTCCTCTGAACCACCCAGCCCCCTAACCGTGTTACTGAAGGAAATGAGGTCAGGTTGGCATGCTGACAGGTGTTGACTGGTGGAGTTCAGGCTGTTGATAACGACCCCTGTCCTCTCGCCCACCACTTCCTCCCAAATACACAGACTCAAGGAGGAGAAGCACTTACGTGCTGTCATCCTGGGGAGGCTAGTGTGATACAATAGGAGGCAGTGGCTGGAGACTAGAAGGATTCTTCCTGTGGTTCTGTGGAGTAGAAGTTTGGGGCTTGCTAAGTACAATTTGTGAGTCTTGTCCAGCAAGGCAACCTCATAGAAGATGTTGTTTCTCATCAAGTACAAAGAGAAGCAGTTCTTCAGGGCCTGTCTACTCTAGAGTACCCGAATGCTGTCTGTTCTGGGAGTTCTGATCTGAGTTGTAGATAGAGTCGCTGTTGGTGCTACATGTTGGGCTGGCACACAGCACAGTTGGTAGAGTGCTTGCCTAGCGAACATGAGGTCCTGGACTCACCTTCCATTACCCTGCTGATGCTGGCCATGGTGACAGAGGCCTGTGATCCCAGCACTCGGAGGTGGGAACAGAGACTTGGGATGTTCAAGGTCATCTTCAGCTATACATAGTGAGTGAGTTCCAGGCCAATCTGGGTTTTATTAGACCTTGTCTTTAAAAAGGAAAAGAAGAAAGAAAGGCAGTTGTTGCATGCTGCTTGTGTATTGGAGTTAAAAGAGTGAGGCAGGTCAGGGAGTGTCTGGTTCGGACGTGTTGCCTGATACTGTATTGAGTTTGGCTCCCCCTGTTTCCTTACAGGATAGGGATTTAGAGAGGCTGCGTAGAAAATGGCTCAATGCATTAACCAAGCGTCAAGAATACTTGGATCAGCAACTGCAGAAGCTCGTCAGTAAACGTGGTAGGAAGAACAAGTTGGACATTTCCCTCCCCGTGGCAGAGCAGCCAGGGCATCTTGTCGATGGCTCTCTTGTAGCCAGCTGATGGCCCAATGAATATGGTAGTGAGGGTGGATGCCTGTTCTTGGCTTGGGGCATAGCCTTTATTTGGTTGAAATGATATTTTTTTTGTAGTTCCATTTGGAGATGGGGCACAGACATACGTATAGACAAAACATCCATACACATTGAAAAGTGACTGGGAGAGAGGTGCTGATATTTCTTGTTGGAGGTCCTGGGAGCTTGGAAGCTGAGGCAGACTATCAGACCCTGTACCAGAGGTCTGTGAACTGTAAAAAGCCTCTGTAAATTCCCATTGACCTCAGGAGATCATGTTCACTCAAAGACAATATGGAAACAGGCTGGAGGAATGGCTTAGTGGTTAAGAACACTTACTGCTCTTGCAGAGGACCTGGGTTCAGTCTCAGCTCCCACCTGATAGCAGTTCACAACCGTTTGTAACTCATGTTCCAGGGGTATGATGCCCTCTTTGGTCCTCTGGGGGTTCCTGCATGCACAAGGTGCACACATACTCACAGTCTCTCCCTCCCCCTTAAACACACACACACACACACACACACACACACACACACACACACACACACATAGTAAACAAACAAATAAATAAATAAAATCTAGTAAATCTATGAAATATGTGGGGACAGCAGGCAGGATTGCTAGACCTAACCCTGACTCCCTTCTAGACAAAACTGAGGATGATGCCGACCGAGAGGCACAGCTCCTGGAGATGCGGCTAACTCTCACAGAGGAGAGAAATGCAGTGATGGTGCCCTCTGCTGGCAGTGGCATTCCAGGGGCACCAGCAGAATGGTAAGGTCCTACAGTGTGTCGTCTGAAACCCCCAGGGGCGACCAGGTACCTCCTTTTTTTTTTTTGGCAGTGCTGCATTTAATGGATGGTTCATCATGGTGTGTGAGAACAGAGCTATTTGTATTGAAGGACTGTTAAATTATTTTCATGAGTTGGATATGACTATGGCCTGAAACTGTTTTATTAAATAATATTGTTATTAGCCAAGATAATTAGGATTTCTGAGAACTTAAATCAATATTTAGTACCACTGCACTTAGCATTAAAAAATAGTTAATATGTTAATTACTTGAATCATTCATTCCCTTAAAAGAATGTTAGGTCATAAGAAAACTGCATCTCAACCAGTTTTTGGTTTAGGTGCTTAAGCTATGCTGTCAGCAAATGTTCTCTGACACTTGACAGAAATTAAAAATAGCAAGGTAAGCTACAAGGAGCCCTTCAGTATGTCATTTGGCAAGGAAGAAAGCTCTAAACAGGCTGATGGTGAGCTGGTGGGTGGGCCTATAACAGTGAGCTCCCATGTCCCAGCATAGGAGGCAGCTCGTACAGTCAACCATGAACCTTGTTACACCAACTTAGAGTGAGATAAGTGGCCAGGCCATTGTCACCTGAGTGACATGAGTCTTTTGTGTCTCGGATACTGGATATAACCTGTCCTTCCTGATTTAGGACCCCAGTGCCTGGAATGGAGACCCACATTCCTGTCATATTCCTGGACTTAAACGGTAAGTTCGAGGTGGTTCCTGGAGGCTTACCGTGATGAAGTGGTGACAGACAGGGTGACACTTTGTGGATCTAGCCACTGTGTTGTGGGTTTGTAGTGACCCTGATGTGAGGACCAGCGCTCTGGGTTCCATAGTCCATGTTGGACAGAGACTAGTTGTGTGAAGTCAATCTCAATATCGCTCTTGCTGTGGTGAGCTCTCTCTTTCTCCCTCCATCTCTCCTTCTTTCCCTCCCTCTCTCCGTCCTCTTCCTCTCTCCCTCTGTCCATTTCATTCCATTTCCGTCCCTAGAGCTGGGGATTGAATCTGGGGCCTCACACATGCTAGACAAGTGTGCTCCCACTGAGCTCCAGCCCAGCATAGCAGCAATGGCAGTGATGGACGCATCTCCATGTTGCAGCCTTGCTTCTGTGAGAATGCCTTGTTTCCCACCAATTTAGGATGCTTTTCTATACTGAAAATATGTTCTGACTTCAGTGCTCAGAAGAAAACTTCCGTCAGGAAGAGACCAGCAACTAGAGATCCTATGTTTCCTTAGCATTATTTAATGAATTTCTCAGCTTTTCTGTGAGTTCCTGTGAACTTAACCCTGCTTGCTTATTTTCCTTTTTACATAACTGTTCTACCCCAGCCCCCACACACCCTTCCCACTGGTCTCTGTCTATAGGAGGGAAAATAGAAAATGCAAAGGTAGGTTAGGGAGCTAAAAATAAGAAGTCAGCAGTTAAGCTCCATGAAACACCTGCAGAAGTGTGTATTAACACGAACTTCCCTAAATAGAAAAGCCTGGGTGTCCTCAGTGGTCCCTTCACTGCGTGGACGTGTGCTAGGATGCCTGAGGGACCCAGCATCCTGTGCCTGAGCTCACACATGCACAGGTTGGAGAGACACGGGACATTCACAGCACCTGTCCATCTGTGGGGTGGGAGCTGTTTGAGAGCTGTCACAGGAGACTGTTTACCTTGAGCTCTTGAGCCTGGAGGCTGAGGTGGGCTCTGGCCTGCTCTTACGTTGGGCTTCGTATGTAGGCAGCTGAAGAAGCTTTAAGAGATTGGGAAGGATTGAAGTTTAGGAAAACACACAAAACAGCTTTTTTTTTTTTTAGCATATGAAATAATGAATTTTATCATGACATTCTCATATGTACATACATTATGCTTTGCTCATATGTACCCTCTCACGTTATTCTCCTGTCCTTTCTCCTTCCCTTCCATGGGTCCCTTCCTTCCACCAAGTCATTCTCCTGCTTTCCTGTCACATGGGTAGGTAGGACAGATAGATGATAGCTGGATGATGGATGGATGGATGGATGGATGGATGGATGGGTGGGTGGATAGGTAGGTAGGTAGATAGATAGATAGATAGATAGATAGATAGATAGATAGATAAATCGATCTAGATCTGCGTATGAGCGAAAAGGCAGTATTTGTGTTTTTCTCCCTCCCTCTTTCCCCCCATCTTCCTCCTCCTCTTTAGACAACTCCCTGCCTCCCTTGTAGTTCCCCTTTTACTTTTATACTCTGTGGGGGAAAAATACATGACTTGGATGTTTGGATTCTTTCACTTAACATGGTGATCTCTGGTTCCATCCATTTTCTTGCAGTGAATAATGTCATTCTTCTTTATGGCTGAATGAAAGTCCATTGTGTAGATGTACCACATTAGCCTGGGAGTCTGAAGCGATGGTCAGAACTTTGTTCAGCACTCCACATTAGTGGTCCACACAAGTGCACTTTCTTTGCTGTGTAGGCACGAGCTTTGGTAGATGGGGCACTGGGAAGCCAGGCTCGGGACCGAGTGACCACAGGGCCCTGTGCACTTGCCAGGTCCATTAGCCAGTCTGTGCTTTTGTTAGGCTTAACTGTCAGGAATTGCTCTCGCTTTCTTCTTCTTCCTTAAGTGCACTAAAGGGTGGGGAAATTGGGCTGTGATCCCATCATTACCATTTATGAGCTGACCTCTAGAACCCTCTTGGGTATCTTGGCTTCCCTTGCCTTCCATGTAAAATATGACACATGGGGAGCAGCTTGGGTAATTTCTCGAAGCACTTTCTGGCTCTTGGATCTGTGAACTATTAAATGGTTATCATCAGTGTTATTGGAGACTGCAGTGCAGAAAGCAAGTGAAGTTTGAAGCAGAAGAATTTTAATAATAAGCACGTTGGTTCAGCTAGCCAGGGCGGGAGGAGGGGTGTCTTTGAAAACGATCTGGTGTTGAGTGAAAGCCCTGCTTTCAGCGGATGATTTCAGCTCTCAGGATAATCTCGATGACCCAGAAGCCGGATGGGATGCTACCCTGACTGGGGAAGAGGAGGAGGAGTTCTTTGAGCTGCAGATTGTGAAACAGCAAGATGGGGAGGTAAGTCAGCATACCCTGGAGAAGCAGATAAGGAGCTCCCAGTCCTGCCAGGAGCCTTTGATGTCAGTGAGATAGTGGCCTCCACAGAATAAGCGAAAATTCTCTATTAGTAGTTAGAGTGAAGCTTGAACCTCACACCCCACTCCATCTACCTTCTCCCTTCCGTTCTTGGTGAGGGACCCATGTCCGTGTGGACAGCATCCACTGGCTTCTGCCCTGTTTCTGCCCTGAGAGGAGGGAGGAGGTTGTTGATTCCACTGAAGTATAGGGAGCTACAGGCTGGAAGGACATGGATTGGTATCTGTTCTGCAGTTCTTTCGTAAGAACTTTCATTACAGGACCTCACTATGTAGCCCTGGCTGGCCTGGAACTGGCTAGGTAGAGCAGACTGGCTTTAAACTCAAAGAGATCTACTGCCTCTGCCTCCCAAGTGCTGGGGTTAAAGGTATGGAACACCATGCCTGACCTAAAACCTCTTTAAAGAGGAGAAAAAGGAAGCCAGGCCTGGTGGTACACACCTGTGGTGCTAGCATTTGGGAGACTGAGGTATGAGGATCATGAGTTCAAACCCAGTGTGAGCTATGAGTGAGACCATGTCTCAGCATAAAAAGAACAAAAGAATAAATGAAGGCAGTGAGGCAGAATTGTTGAATGATTGGATCTCATGGTTGAATCTGTGTGACGGGCACAATCCTGAGGGGTAATTCCCTGGTTTTGAATATGCTTGACAAATGGTACCAGCAGTAGAGTATCTAAGGAACTCCTCATCCTGCGAGTGACAGTCCAGCGCAGCCATCCTGCCGACATGCCTTTGGACATTAGTCCGGTTCCCCTCGATCACACTATGCCTTTCCTTAGTCCTGAACCTGCTTGGGTCAGGTGTGATGTGACAGGCTTGGCAACACTCCCTGTTGACGTAGACTATGGGGCCATGACGTTGCTGCAGTTTGTAATCCTGGACTGAGAACAGGGACAAATCCAAACAGGATAGCATCCTGTCCATTTCCTAGGTGTGACACTTACCTGCAATGTACTTGAAAGTGATTGGGTTGTGGGCTAAACAGACACATGGTCTCAGTGAGTGAAGATCGAGGAACAGTACACAAAGTCCACAGTACTGAAAAATTTCAATCTTTCTTGATGTTTAATCATGTTAAAAAACATAATTTAATAGCAAACAGGCTAATAAGGTACTATTTTAGTTACTGTTCTGTTGTTGTGAAAGAGATTGCCCAAAGCAGCTTGTAAGAGAAAATGCTTAATTGAGGGTTTGCTTACAGTTTTAGAGGGTTAGTCCATCATCATCATCATGGTGGGGCGTGTGGCAGCAGATAGGCAGGCAGACAGATAGACAGACAGGCATGACACTGGAGCAGTAGCTGAGAGCTTACATCCTGATGGGGTGGGGAGAGAGAGGGGGGAGAGGAGAAAAAGGAGGGGGAGAGAGGGGAGGAGAAAGGGGGAGGGAGAGAAGGAGAAGAGGGGAGAGAGAGAGACTGGGCCTGGTCTAGACTTTGGAAACTTCAAGGCCCACCTCTAGTGACACACCTCCAACAAGGCCACACCTCCTGATCCTTCCTTAGCAGTCCACCAACTGGGAACCAGGCATTCAGATATATGAGCCTAGGTACCAACACAGGTACCATGCCCAGTACTTTGTAGCCTCACATGGCAGCAGCCACACGCTCACATTCTGACAAGTCTTCAGGGCAGTTATCAAAAGAGAACCTTTACCCAAGCTACATGGTATTCTTAAGAGGTGTGTGGCCTTGGCGAGGCAAGTGAAGTCTGTCCCTGCCTCCTCTACAGGCAAAGGCGGAGGCCTCCTGGGACTCCGCAGTGCACAGCTGTCCTCAGCTCAGTAAAGGCACTCCTGCTGATGAGCGAGTGTTCCTCATCCTGCGAGTGACCGTCCAGCTCAGCCATCCTGCCGACATGCAGCTGGTCCTACGCAAGAGGATTTGTGTCCATGTTCACGGGCGCCAGGTGAGGCTTCAGCCCTGGTGGGAGAGATGAGTGACCACAGGCTGACTGTGTCACTGACACTAGGAACTCTCCAGACATGGTCTATGGAGCTCTGAGCCTACCTCTCTCAGGTCCCTGCTCTCATTCACCATGCTGTCAGTCTCTAAACACACACGGTTTCTCACAGGACTCAGGGTAATTTATAAGGGAGCCCTGTCATGGGGAAGTTCGGGGACTTTGTTGTTGCGGGTTCTTCTGGATCAAGCAACTGGAGGAAGTTCCCTGGTGGGTCAGTTGTGTGCTCATCTGGGAGTGCTGACTCCTCTCTTCCCAGAAGTCTTTGATTCCCAGTTTGACTTTGGTTGTAAAACATTGAATAGGAAACAGTCTGGGTCGTTATGTTTTTATTTTTATTATTATTATTTTAAATAGATCTATATTTTTGATTTGTTTGTGAAACAAGGTTTCCCTGTGTAGCCCTGGCTGTCCTGGAACTCCCTTTGTAGACCAGGCTGTCCTCGAACTCTGAGATCCACTGTCTCTGCCTCCTGAGTGCTGGGATTACCACAGCTGCCACCACCACCTGGCTCAGTGTGGATCTTTAAAGAGCCAAAGTCCATTTGCATTCCAGAGTTCTTAAGCAGGCCTCCTTTTATTGTATGGGGTGCTGGGGTGCAGGGTTGGCTAGCATCCTGCAAACAGAGTGATGAGGATAGCCTTGGAGGGGAGGGGAGCTTTGAGCTGGCACTTCATAGAAGCTGGGCAGGCAGCAGAGCAAAGAGGTGGAAAGGGGGGGAGGAACCCTAACGTATAGAAGAGTTTTCTAGAAATGCTCTAAGTAAGATTTAAACCCTGTGTTACTGGATTTGTGAGGATTTGGAAGGTGGGTTCTGGGGCTCCTCGTTCACCCTGTCACCTTTTGGTGGGACATTCTGAACACACAGGCACAGATGGAAATAAATCTTCTCATTTGAAAGAACATAGTCATGGTTGACAGACTCTGAGATATAATCTCCACCCCTAAAAATTAATCTTTAGTTCTAAATGTCACACTGATATCAATCTTTGAAATGAAGACTGGCATAATGCTGTTAAAATCGCAGCTCCTTAGCTCTCTGGTCCAACATCAATAAAATCCAGGTCAGGGGTTAGCTGTAGAGTATTTGCGTGTCTCCAACTCACTCCTGGGTCTCTCTTCTGGGAAGTCTAAAGGGATGGAGAGAGGCCTGCTGCTCTAGGGAGCTTCTTGAAGAGTGAGTTTCCATTTCTAATTCAGCTGTCTTGGCTACCTGACCTGCAGCATTCCCAACAGAGAGGCACAGTAGAGTGACCATGTATTTTGGGGTAGGAGAAATGTGCTCATTTCTTCCCTGTTGGAGTGATTTGGTGGAAGGATTTTAAGCCATGCCACTTCCTTCTCCTTTAGTTCCTTTAAATTGCTTCTTCATAGAACAGTGACAAACACTTGGCAGGGCAGGGCGGTGCCACAGTCAGGCGACAGCACCCTCTACCACCTGTAGGAGCCATGGATGCCTGTACCATGCATCTGTCTCTGTTTGAATGCTACAAGGCATCACCGAGGTCCTAAAGTGATGAAGAAGTGGACGACCTCTTCCATTCCAAGATGCTCTGTCGGGGAGGAGGTGGGTGGCAGGTGTTGGGGGAGGATCAGAGGTCACTTCAGGTGTTCTGAGAGACTCTTATTATTATTATTATTATTATTATTATTGGTTTTTTGAGACAGAGTTTTTCTGTGTAGCCCTGGCTGTCCTGAAACTCACTTTATAGGCCAAGCTGGCCTTGAACTCATAGAAGTCAGCCAACTTCTGCCTCCTCATTTCTGGGATCAAAGGCGTGTGCCACCACTGCCCAGCTGAGAGACTCTTTTAAAAATTAGTTAACGATCACCAAATGGGAACTAAATCATTTTTAGGTAGGATTGTAAAATTACATATTTTTAACACCAACTGGTTTTCTTCTTTCCTTTGGGTTTTGCATGTTTCTGCATCACCTTTTGCCTCCTGCCTATTCACTATTCTCTCTCCTTATCTTTATTCAATTGTATTCCGCCCCAGGGCTGCTCTCTTCAACCTCTGCAGAATGTTCAATCTTCGCAGCATCTCCAAATGAGTCATCTATGCATTAATTCAACAGTTCAATTCCTAACTGTGCAAAGAGCGCAGTCAGCATAAACAATGACCAGGCACTCTTAAATCATCCTTCATAACGATCCTGCTTTGGTCAAGAATTTAATGCCTGAACTTGTCAATATTCATGGTACAAGACGTCTATCGTGCTGGAGGAGGAGAGTATAAGCGCCACCAGTCCTTGCCTCCATCCTTCTTAGAAGGTCATTTTGTCATATCTTCTGTCTTCTGAGTTTGTTCAGATGCCTGGTGGCAGCTTCCAGATCCCAGGTCTGACCTCTCCCTAGTCAGGTGCAGGACCTGAGGCACACTGTAGGTGCCAGTCCATTGGTTCTGTGCTGAAGTGAAGAGCTGTGTTTGGTGCTAGGGCGCTCTCACGCATGTCAGAAGCCGGCTCTTACATTGGCTGTGAGTGAACAGTACCCTTTGTGCCTCTTTGTTACAGTAAACAGCTGGCGAGGGAGGAAATAATGGTCTATATTTTATTTTTTTCTCTAGGGCTTTGCTCAAAGTCTGCTAAAAAAGATGTCTCATCGGAGCTCTATTCCTGGCTGTGGAGTGACCTTTGAAATTGTCTCCAATATCCCAGAGGTAAAGGATTCTATGATGTTTGAACTGGAAATAAACACTTGGAGAGCTAACTCCTTGAAAAGTTACCCACCCAAGAATTTGGGCTGCAGGTGCAGCTCCCCACTGAGCCGTCTCTAGCCAAGAACTCCATTTTGAAAAGCTTCTTATTTTAAAACACAATAGATAGTAGTAATGTTGTGTTAGAGGGCAGAAACAGTCCAGTGTAGGTCTGATGTGGAACCAGAAGAAGGCCAGTTTCTGCCCCTTGCTAGCAAAGTGAGCTTGCATGCTTTACTCTGAATCAGAGAATGATGTCTTCTGGGGAGAGGGTACACAGGTCCCAGAAACCTGGGCCCCCCCACACACACTGTCGGCACTGACTGCCTCCTGCTCTTCACTAGAGTCTGTGGATTGATTCTGTTGAGCTTTGGAATTGTAGGTGATCAACACCTGCTTTAACACAGTCTGAAATGGAGGCAAGCAGCTGCTGGCACCTGGGCTTTGTTTTAGATTTCTTACTGTTACAGGGAGCACACCAGAGGTGACCACTAGACACAGTTTATAGCCAACTTTGTCTGTATTCCAGCCAGCTAGGACCATATCCAGGCATTTGGGGACCTAGGTTTTTGAAGGCAAAAACCACATCTTGATATCTCACTCCACAGCTACTGGGAGCTTCACAGAAGCAAGCAGTTTCATAGGAACTAAGATAAATGGTTAGCTGTGGGGAATTCTGCACACACAGGCGAAGTTAGGTAGGCCATCCTGACCTCAGGTCCCCAGAATTGAGTTGGGACATTTTCCATGAGATTCTCCGTCAAGGAGACCAAATTCTAGTTAAACCTGAAATGGCCTCAGCAAGAGTACAAGATGGAGGAACCTCTGCACTGCCTGCCCTGTCACATTATGTTGCAAAATTCTTGTCTCTTAAAACATCCAATAGTAATTCCTTCTTTCCTGGGTTTTCCAAGTTAGTCTTACATATTAAACATTAACTACTTAAGTATTTAACTTGAAGTGAAGCCTCTTAGACATTTGAAAACTAGGCTGTTGCCAGGTGTGGACATGTCTATAATCCTAGACGTGGGAAGTTGAGGTGGGAGGATCCTGAGTGTGAGGCTGGTCTGGGCTACTTAGTGAGACCCTATGATAAACACGAAGCCCCTTAGCAGCCAAGGACTGAGGTGTAACTCTGACAGTGAGTGCCCTTGTATAGCCTGTGCAGGGTCCTGCATTTAGTCCCCAGCCAGTCAGTCAGCAAGGAAGCTGTGGGCAGCAGCAGAGTGATTATGAAATCTTGGACTCAGGAAAGATTGTTCTGTGCTTCATTCATAAAGGAAAGGAGTGTAGGCAAATCAGCTTATAACTCAGCACCTTGTGTGATAGGATGGTTGGTAACTGGCCAGGCTTTCAGAGGCTGCAAACAATGTTTCCTCATCCCCTCCTGACTCACTCAGTCAGTGGGACAGGGTGGGATTTCACATCTGTTCTCCAGAGCCTTTGGCCACTGCTGCTCCCCAGGGAGGCCTCAAGCAGTGCTGGAAGCTCTGCAATCTGAGTGTCTGTGTCGGGCTGCTCAGCAGCAGCTAGGGCCTTGCCCTGCCCTCTTCCACTCCCTTCTCTAACTGCGTCAGCATCCCACTTGGGTACCAGGGTCATCAGGTCTCCACTTTGTCTAGTGGGCTGATCCAGCTCCCATGAGTCTCAGGGATGCTACCTTCTCACAAAACTGTTGTCTT
Organism: Peromyscus californicus insignis; assembly: GCF_007827085.1. NCBI lineage: Eukaryota > Metazoa > Chordata > Mammalia > Rodentia > Cricetidae > Peromyscus > Peromyscus californicus. The sequence goes on along the minus strand of NW_026294413.1, from coordinate 58,850,939 downwards.
GGTGGTTGTCTTTCCGATCACCTACAGAATCCTTTCCAATTGGTAATTGGTAGTGAATGTTTGTTTGTGAATGGGAACAACTGCTGTTTGGAATGCTCATGAAAGCTGCTGGTTATCCTGGTACTTAATGATGGTTCATGGCTTCTGTGGAAAGTGCATTTTGAGTTCTAAAAGCAGATGTTAAAATGGAACTTTGGATTCCATTGAATTTTGTCAATTTAGAGCTCTGTGGATATATGTGTGTGTATGTGTGACTGCATGTTTCAGTATGTGTAAGCATGTTTTTGAGTGTTTGTGAGCATGTACATGTGTAGCATGTGTATGTGAAGCATCTGTAATGATGTTTTCAGTATAGTTCTAACATGTGTCTTTCCGTTCTTCTGGATGAAGTGTGCATGTGTGCGCTTGAAACCTCGCTAATACTTTCTTTATCATGCATCGTTCTGTTCTTCAGGATGCCCAGGGAGTGGAGGAGCGAGAGGCACTGGCAAGGATGGCAGCTAATGTGGAAAACCCAGCTTCTGCTGACTCCGAGGCCTATATTGAGAAGTACTTGAGGAGTGTGCTGGCTGTGGAAAACCTCCTGACTTTAGATCGCCTTCGTCAGGTCAGTGGTGGTCAACAGTGCCACGGTGGAGTGCCATCCTGCTTCTGCCCTTGACTTTCTGGAGTTTGGTGGTGTTGCTTCTGAAGTCTGAAGAGTTTACTCTCACATAATCCAGTGATCGCAGTGGGGTTGTTCTCTCTTGTCAAGTCTTGACTGGCATTTAACGAATGGGGAAAACTTTGAAGCCTGTGTTGGCGTGCATCTCTCACATGACCCTCTTCTTGGCCTGTTTTCCAATCCCCAGGAAGTGGCTGTGAAGGAGCAGCTGACAGGGAAGGGGAAGCTGAACCGGAGGAGTATTAGCTCTCCCAGCATGAACAGAGTGAGTCCCTCCTGCGGCGGCCTCTGTAGAGAGGCTAGAGAGGCGCCCTGCAGGCCTCTTGCTTGGATGCCTCTCTCTCTCCTTGCCAGGGAGCTCAGCTGTCTCTGACTTCCCCGTGCTGGTTGAAGTGCCTGTCCCTTCCCTCGTCACATCTCTGCCCCCTCTGCCACTGTTCCTGCCACTGGAGCCAGGACGCTTGCTGGCTTGAGTGCCATGGGCACACGGTGCTCATTTGTCCTCACCACCTGCCCAGCCCATGCTGGGAGGCCACAACTATGTGTGGAGCTAAATACAGCTAGCTGCCTGGCCAGGGCATGGAAGTCATTTTCTGGGCTTTAATTCGTTATTTTTAAGCTAGAAAGTTTGCAGTATGTTTGCAGAGCAGTTGCTTGAAGGCCATTTAGGGTAGAATGGATGTGTAAAACAAGTTACGTGTGTTTCACAACTGTGGCTGAGATTTGGTGATTAAAAGAAAAAGGTATGAGGCTGGAGAGATGGCTCAGAGGTTAAGAGCATTGGATGCTCTTCCAGAGGTCCTGAGTTCAATTCCCAGCAACCACATGATGACTCACAACCATCTGTAGTGAGATCTGATGTCCTCTTCTGGTGTGTAGGCGTACATGCAAATAGAGCATTTATATACATAAAATAAATAAATAAATCTCTAAAAGTATAATTTATATGCATATTGAATATGGAGATAATTATTGACAAAGAAATGTACCAGTGGCTCTTTGTCTGCTCCTTATTTTCATGAAGATGTGGGTATGAAGAGTAGGTGCACTTTGTCCTTAGCTGCTCAGCTTTGTAGGAAAGAGCAGCTGCCTCAAACCTGTAAGTGTTTGCGAGTGACAGGAAGGACAAGTTTCCCACTGGAGAGCCTGCCAGTACAGACGTGCAGGAGACATGTCTAACTACCACAGCGCCACTCTCAGAAATATAGAAATAACTAGTTCCAAGTCAGTTCCGTAAGTTATTAACATACTGGCATCTGCAGAGACTTGGTATTTGGGATACTATAATCTGAATAGTTTATTTCTTAGACAAAAGGCTTAGGCCATGGCAAGATCCAGTGGCATTAAACAGAAGGGGCGAAATGTCTTCTGTTCAGGCCCAGTGAGGTGTTACCTCAGTGTATAGCAGCCTCTAGAGCCTAGGTAAACCACCATGGGAAGTTGCTGGGAATTGCTCAGTGGTTTTCACATCTCAGAGACACTGGTCTACAGTCTTGGTCTTCAGAGCCTCTCTCTTCTCCATCTTGCTTTGTTTGCTTGCTTGTTTGGTTGAGATTATGTCTCATTTTGTCTCCCACTGAGTTGGAACCAGGCTGGCCTCAGACTCACTGTAATCCTCCTGCCTCTGCTTCCCAAAAGCTGGGATTACAGGCACAGGCAGGTGCTATTAGGCACAGGTTGATTTGATTTTCAGAGCAGGAACTTTCTAGATGTTCTCTGCTTTTGCACTAATCCTCCGTTCTCTCCGCACAGTTGTCTGGGAGCCGGCAGGAGCTCAGCCCATCCCACAGTCTGGGCAGCAACAAGGTGAGTTACACTTGGCTCCTTGCCTCTTTTATCTCCTCACACCTCTGTACCTGCTTTGTCCGAACTCTTCCTATACTATATCTGAGCTATGCTGTGTTTATTGGAAAGAGTTACACATTTGTTTCTCTGATCCTGCAGTTGAGATCCACTAACACCCTCTTATTATGAGAATTAAAAAGTTTGTCTTGCTAAAGTTTATCTTTCTGCTTGTAATATATATTCCTTTTATTTCTGAAGAAAAAACTACAAATTGGATTTCTAGTAGTGAAACTATGATATAATGATTGAGAACTTACAAGGAATAAGAAACATATTTATAATTTTTGTTATTTGTTAGAAAAAAGAAAATGTGTAAATCCCAGTAACAGTTTTCCTGAAACAGAACTCTGTTGTTTGCTTAAAAAGGTCAGTGCTCCTTGTAGCTGCCTGACCTGGGTGAACCTCACAGTTTGTTCTTGTCACTCTGAGGTGCCTGGCTAAGTGTTGGTACTGTGTGGACAGGATGACCATAGAGTAGGTCAGGAGCTTGCCTTGTCATGGTGGCAGTATGATGTGAGGGAGTTGCTTCAGAATGACTGGGGGGGGGGGGGGGGGGGCAGGGGGCAGGGGTGTGGGCAAATAAAGAGTGACTGGTTGACGGTAATCATTAAGGCCAAATGGTGTTCACAAGACTATTTCTATTCCTGTTAATTATTCTGCACTCATGTTGGATATTTTCTTTATGAAAGTGTAAGAAACAATGAAGATGAAGTTAATGACTAAGACTCATTTTAAAGACGAGGATGCTGTTACCATGCCTGAAACCGTAACAACACCCACACTTGCAGTCACACACGTGCATGTGCACACAGACAGGTGGGGATGCTCAGCTAGTGGGTGATTTACATGGACTTGGACAGACTGTGCCTTAGTACTTGCGTCAGTCCAGTGGAAGAAGCAGAGCTTTTAGAAACTTGAGTGAATACAGAACTATTAAGGGAAATACGTATAGTAGAGAAAACCCTGACTTTGTGTGTTTTGGGGCGGTGCATCTAACCCAAAGCCTCGGTTACAAGTTCCTCGTCAGCAGTGGCTGGGATTTCTGCTTTTCTGTCTTCTCTTGCTTTCCTTATCTTAAACTGGAGATAGTGACAGCCAGCAGCAGCATCTGCATCAGTGAGCAGGGCCATGCTTCCTCTGCACCACGAAAGAGGACGAAGGGACATAGATGCTGCTCTCCAGACATCCTGCAAGAGTTGCAGTGAGGTGGTGACCCCGTGGTGCACACAGGCAGGTGCAGAGCCAGAGCCTGCATTTTGGGCAGAAGTCGCTGCATGACCGAAGGCACAGGGTGAACAGTCTTGTCCACAGCAGAGTGGAGTGGAGCCAGGGAGGAGGGGCCTTGTTTGGAAATCCTGGGTCACTGTATGCTGAGGAGCAGTGGAGCAGAGGGGTGGGGGTGTCAGGCTTGGACTGGACAGTCTAACTGTGGGGTCTGTCTGAGCCCCAGCCTTCCTGTTGTTGGCTGTGGTGTGTAGAGTCTCTGGAGTGCTGTCTATAGCTGTCAGTGAGAAGGGGGAAGCTTATTTGGATCGGAAAGACTATGGAGGGAAAAGAGCTATCCTTGGGGAGGAATAGGAAGAGACAATTACACCAAGGAGATGGATTCTAGGATCCTGTCGATAGGAAGAAGTGGCTGGGGCAGGAGGGGACTAGGTGCCATTCAGGCTTTGTGACAGAGTAGATTACTGAGAAGCAGGCTGTGTGGTGGGCGGTGTGTATATGTGTGTACAGAGAAGGAGAGAGGGAGATAGATAGGTAGGTAGATAGACAGACAGACAGACAGATCATGTTGGAGCCTTCCAGACTCTTCTGAGACAGCATTTAGGATGAGGACCAGTAGGGTTGCTTGGGATGATACTGGGTGACTGCACCTTTCCCTGCTGTTTCTGCTGAGCATTGGGAGAGAGCAGACGGAGCCTCTGGCAGTCTACCTGTGTTATATTGCTTGAGTTGAAGGCACATTACGTGTTCCTGTTGCTGTCCTAGGAGCTTCCCTTTTTTGTTCTGGATTTCTTGAGGTTCCTGAATAACTAGGAGAAAATGGCACTCTTGTTTCCACCTGCTCAGATTTGGCTCATGTGATGGTTCTGTCTTGGTGATTTGGGCTCCTCAGTCTTTCCTATAGACCTCAGAGAGGTGTGGCTTCTGCCTGGGGCTTGGAACTGAGGACTGTAAACTATCTCTGTCTGTGCTGTGGCATCAGGAAACCTGGTTTCCATGGCTGCCAGTTCCACGGTGGAGACCCTTTGCATCCTCCCATGAACCTGGCTGTAATCACCCTTGAGTACCACTTTTGGCTTTGCTTTGGCCCTGGGTCAGGAGGAGAACTGCTCTGTCACAGATGGCTGTAGACAGGACAGACAGATGGCAGCAGGCAAGAGTATTCCAGCCAACATGAATGGGGGCGTGTCACAGAATAGCTCCTCAGTTTCCTGTGTTGGGCCCCCACAGGAGTATGATCTAAAGTAGAGCACTGTAAAGATTATTAACTCCCAAATATGTTTTAAGTCATACCTTCTCACTAGTGAGAAAAGAACCATACTTCCTCCAGAAGTAAGGGACAAGGTCCACCCTGCGGCCCATTAAGGACATCGTTACCGGTGTCATTATGTCTACATAAAATGGGTTATGAACATTTACAGGAGCATTCCTTAAGCTGGACAGTGTTTACTAATAGACAGAAGGTTAAAGGACCTGTCAAACTGTTACCAACAGCGGTGCTTACACACAGTGACGTGGCATGGGTACTAGGGTGAGCTCTGCGCCATCCTAACCCCAGTGCAGAGGAAACAAACTGCAGACATGTGCTGTGGGTAAGTACTACACACATGCACCGACACCTGGGCAGGAATAATCCAAACCTTCTTTTGGCCCTAGACCCTCACACAAATGGACCATCTTGATTCTCTACAAGGAAGTATTTAATGTCCAGGGAGTGGAGGAGTTGAGTCCTACAGATTTCAACCCAGACTTGGTGATGCTAAAAATGCTAGAAAATGCATTTAGAAATCATCAAGAATTATACTCATGTTAGTTATGTCTATCAGCCTTGTATGAGGTCAGCTCTGGTTTTCTCTTAATCCGTTTGTTGCTCTCAGCTCCATGCTACAGATCAACACTCTAGGTTATTCTGTAGATCGGCACAATAGGTTAGAATGTGAGGTGTGGAATCCCAGGTATCACAGGCTAACCAGAGCACTACAGTTTGTCAAAGAAGAGCATCCACCAGCCAGCTCCAGTCTCCCTTCCCATGTTTTTGGTCTCTTATCATCAGAGTAGAGAACCATCTGTGGGAGCAGCGTGGAACTATGAGAGTATCAAGAAGGTAGGGATGGAAGGGGCTGATAAGACTGACCCTGAAAAATTCAGCTAATGGAGTAGTGCTCGTGTGTGTGTGTGTGTGTGTGTGTGTGTGTGTGTGTGTGTGTGTGTGTGTGTGTGTTTGCGTGCGTGCACACCCTGCCCCTATTTACTGAATATTTCTTATTCACTGAAGCTCTTCACATAGTAAAATCAGAATTGCTTCACCAAAATTGAATTGATAAAGTAATTAATTAAAGATCTTGATTATCACTTTAGAGCCTAAAGGAAATCACTCTTGGGATGTCTTCCAATTAAAAATATGAAATGTGGCCATATTGAAGTGGTGTTTCTGTTTACAGTTAGTGGATGCTTTGCCTCTGTTCTAGAGAGATTTTTAATAGGTGTATTGAAAATGGATTCTTTATGACCACTGACCACTGGGTATCTCTCTGCAGAATTAATTTCAGCTCCTACTGGCCCCTGTACTGCAAAGCTGGCGGTGCATTGAGACCTTTTGTGCTGCAAGGACAGCTGTCAACAGCCTGTTGTCATTCCTAAGGCCGTTTTAGAGGAGACCCCTTTGTACTGAGTAGGGCAGCGTGTTGTCCTCTGAGGTGGATTTTGTTTGTGGTGCTTTTTGAGGTCCTGGCGATTGACTGTGGGACCTGATGCATGCCAGGGAAGTGCTCTGCACTGAGCCGTATTCCCAGCCCTCAGGAGTTTCTGATGAAGTTCAAGGCAGCTGGTACCTTGAGCGTACGGAGTTAACAAAGCTTCCTGGAATTGCCATCAGCTCAGCTTTGGTTCTAGAGATGCCAAGCATGAGTCACTCTTCAGCTACATTAGAGCTGCCTGGTGGCCGGAAATGACATGGCATCTCTTTATTTACTTCTTTGTCATTTTCCTCATCAGAGTCAGAGTCTTTTACAGAAAGCCAAGGAATTGTATTTGGTGGAGGAGCAGGGGCAGGCCGGAAGACCACAGGTGGACACGGAGACTGCTGGGTTGGCTGTGCCTCTGGGCCTGGGACCCATCCCAAAACCTTGAGGGGTTTTGTTTTGTTTTTTGAGTTCTGCCTCTTAGAACAAAGAGTCTCTGTGTGGGGATCCAAATGAAGCCAGGGTCATTTCTCCAGTATCTTCATGGCTGATTCTGAAGTTCACCAAAGGAGCAGAACAGCAGGAATAGAGCAGCCAGTCTTGGGAGGCGCCAGGCGGTGCCAGGTGTACATGGCTATGGCAAAAGTAGGGAGGTGCCTGCCTTTCCACCTTTAGGTCTGAGCTGTTTGAGAGAGCCCAGAAAACTCCCTTCTCTTCCCAGTCCCAAGTTCATTCCCTCTGAAGGACATTTGAGTGGTGGCTGATTCTGTTTGGTTTGTTTTTGTTCTCTTCTCCAACATTTCAGAAAAGGAGACGTAGCCAGGCAGAGTCAGCACTTGCCCTGTCCCTGGGGGGTGGAGGGGGCCACACAACCATGGGCAGCCCCGCCCTGGATATTCCATTCATCTCTGGTAAGCTGTGCAGGGGGAGGAGAGCCACATAGTGGGGGGTTTCTGTGTAGCTCTGGGTGCTGGCAGAGAAGTGGGGACTCGACCTCTTCCTTATCAGGTCTGTCCCTAGGAAGCAGAGCCTGATCTGCCAGGGTGCTGGGATCCTGGCTCTGGGCAGTGAGGTGTCTGCCCTGACTACAGGAACCTGTGTTGGGGTGCCATGGTCTCTATCTGCCACTGTCACAGGCCTGCTGTGCGTACCCTGTCTGGCTGTTGTCTGAACTTGTCAGTTATTTACACCCAGAGTCTGGGGGTGAGGCAGGAAGAGCCACTGCCGCTGCTCATCTCGGCGGTGACGTTGTGCACCGTGTGCCAGCCTCGGGGAAGTGACGCCTCCCCCAGTCGTTACTGGACAGCTGTGTCACAGCCCGGAAGCTGACTGCAGATCAGCTGCTTGGTTTCCTAAGGGACACAGTGTGGCCGTGTCAGCTGCCAGACGAGAGAGCCTAAGATATTAGACTCAGTTTCCTCTGAAATGAAGAAAGTTGTCTTCAGAACAGCATTGTATGAACTTGACAACATGAACAGAGCTTATGGTGTCTCTTCCACTGAGACCTTCTGAAGCTACTGATCTTAGTATTGAGACACCCGACCGCGACACCCCAGGGCACCTAAAACGGACAGCCTCCTGAGAAGGATAATTAGGTTAGAGTGCAAAAAATTAAAAAATAAAAAATTAACAGAAGATTAAAATCTGTAAGCCTGCGATCTATAGGTGTGCAGGCACACAGCTGGGGCTGTTTTTCTTACTGCCCTGATCATGTGCCTGGAGTCTGTTTTGTTTTCTGTTTCCTAATGAGTGCCCAGAGAGAACATCTTTTTTTTTTTTTTTTTTTTTTTTTTTTAATGCCATCAAGTGCTGAGCGAGTTCTCAGCAGTGAACACGATCCAGATCACTTAGGGCTTATTGATTTTATGATCAGTCCTTAGGTTGCTGCTAAAAGCAGATAGATTCCTAATCCATGTAGGAACCTGTGGGGCTGCCCCTTCAGTCCGTCGTGAGCCTCCGAAGACTCCCCATTTCTGCTCTGCTTCTTAGCAGTCCCCAGGATACCCTAGTTAATTTGTCATTTGTCATTTGTCGGCTTACTTGAGGTTAAAGTAATAGTAAAACTGCTATTTAACCTCAGTGAGAGAGACGTGAGTTGTTATCACAGGGCCAGAAGGAACCTGAGATCTGCTCACAGTTTGGGGCTCCATACCATGCTGCCCAGAGGCTGCTTCCCAGAACCCTGGGAAGAGGAGGCCCCACCCACTCCTGAGCTCCAGTAGTGACATAGGAATGAAGATGTCATCTCCAGCCACAGAGCCAAGGCAGAATTTAAGGGGCATTTCTTTCTAAGGAGCAGTTACGGTCCACCCTTAAGGCAGTGTTGAGGAGGTGGCAGGATGCAGTGGAGGTTGGGATGGGCTTGCTGGGAGCCACAGGTTGTAAAGTGGGGAGGAGTCTGCAGTGGAGACTCACCACAAAGGGATTAGCCCCATAAGCAAGTGGTAAGCATGAAGGAGGCTGACACAATCAGATTTCCATCCTAGAGAGAATCGCTTTAGGAATGCTAATTGTTTTTTTCTGGAACATTGTATGATTTTTTTGTAAACTTATTAGTTTGAAACAAAATGACTTATTTTTGTCCTTGTGCTTAACAGGGCCGGTGGGAAAGTCAACAGGATGTATCCCAAACGCTAGTTTCCAGCGGAATAGCTTCAGGGCCTTCAGCTCGCCCTGCTTCTCCCCAAAATAACCAGTCTCCCGATCCTGGTAAGTTTTCTTCATCTGCCAGTCACTGCCATGAAATTTAAGCATCTTTCAGAAAAAAGGTTACGTCAGGTTGTCCTGGTGGTCAGAGTGTGACCTTTGTCTTAGTATGTTGGGTGGCATTGGTTTGGAAGGGTGACTTTACCCTGCATTTCCCTGATAAATCGCCCTGTGACCCTCTTGGCTTGTTTGTTAATACTTAGGGATTTTTACATATGTGTTCCACGATGACTCAGCTTTTACTTCCTCATACGTGTTAGGTTTGGTGTCATGATTGTGTTGGCCTCACACCATGACTTGGGAAGCAGTTCTTCTCATCCCTTCTGCGTGGGTTTCTGTGCGATTGGTAATGCTTACTCCTTGGAAGTTTGACAGGATTGCCCAGTGAAGTTGTCTGAGCCTGGCATTTTCTTTGTGGAGAAGATTTTGAATTATGACTTGGGTTTCTTGAGTACTTTAGACTTTTGTATTCCTTATGAGACTGCCTTCATAAGTCCTAGTTTTCAAGGAAATTTTGATATTGTTTAGATTATTGTTTATTTCGTAAATGTCACAGTGTTATTCTAACTGTTCTTTTTAAGATTTATAGCCAGGTGTGGAGGCGCACACCTTAATCCCAGTATTGGGGAGACAGAGGGGGAGGATCTCTTGAGTCCAAGCCAGCTTGGTGTACAGTGGAATGAGACCCTGTCTCAAAAACAAACCAACCCTCAAAACACCACAAGCTAGCAAACTAAGTAAACTAAACAAACAAAATCTGGTCCTCTTTCCTCTAGAGCAGAAGGTAGTCTTGTGTTAGCTCTTGACAAGGAGTGAGGGTGGGTCGCCCTCCAACTCTGGCAGGAGCCCTGTACATTAGAGCATCTTGGCCAGGGCGGGGGGGGCGGCTTAGTTACTGCTGTTCATTGGTTGAGGCGACTGTGATCCTCTTTTTCTACTAATAATTTTAAAGATGCCTTTAGCAGTTTATACTGCTAGATTTGCTTACAAACCACACTTGGCAAATGCGAGAGCAGAAGTTACCTGTCCCCGTTTTTATTTTGTCCTGCCCTTTCTGTGTTGTTGACAGGACTGGGTGGCTTAGCAGCCTCTTACTTGAACCCCGTGAAGTCCCTGGTGCCACAGATGCCAAAGCTGCTGAAGTCGCTCTTCCCTGTCCGTGATGACAGGCGGGCCAGACACTCGTCTCCCCTCGCACACCAGGTAAGGAAGCCTCTGTGAACGTTTCCTTGGTGTGTTGCTGGCACTGTGTTGCTGTTCCGACACTGGTGGTAGAAGAACAGCCCAGTGAGGGCATTACGGCAGCTTCTAACCCTGGGAAAGCCTGTGATAATGTCTCCTCCCCTCTCTTCAGATAACAGAGCTGTTTGACCGTGTTGACACTCTCTATCCTTTCTGCTCCAAAACAAAACGCCAAGTCTGCTACTAATGTGATTTATGGTGATATCACTTAGTGCAACAATAGTCAAATGTATGAAGGTGCACTTAGTGTTGTTTGTGTTGCCAAGTCGGAAATGTAATTCTATTTTTAATTCTTGATTTCATTTTTCTTTTCAAACAATCTTGAATCATGGCTCCCCCCAAACCCCTCCTCCTCAGTGGACAATCAGTTCTTTGACTCAAAGTGGTCACCTGTCTTCCTTTCTTTTTAAAAACTCTGCCTAGCAATGGAGTTAAGTATTAGAGAAAGTGATCTAGGGTTTTCCAAACTACCAGGAAGCTGCTTATCTGCAGTGGTAAAAGGAACCCACGTGGAGATGCAGCCTCTAGTCCTGTGGGCATTAGCTCATCAGAAACTCATGAAGGAGGAAGCACAAACCGTGCAGGTACAGTTGTTGAAATGGGTCTTCTGACATCACATCAGCTCCTCCATATCTCAGATGTCCGAGGTCAGCAGCTGTGAGGCAGGCAGAGCAGCTCCTAAGGACTGTGTGGAGGAGGAGATTTCTTCACGGAGGTGGTGTTGGTGTCAATAAGCTGTTGTGTATGTGGAGAGAGCTTCCTGCCCTGAGTGACCCAAGCTTGCACATGAGCACATGGAGCAGATGGCAAAATGAAACACAGCGATTTTGAAAATGTTTAAACTGAACTGAGCTAAGCAGGTCCAGGTCACATGACAGTGATGGAGACACATCTGGGAAAGGAGGGCTCACAAGCAAAGCTGACTTTCCCAGTGGTCTGTCACTGTACACTATGCTGTTTTAAACTTGTCATTGTTTTGTAAAGTATGATTTGAGAGTCTGTCTGATCACCAAAGTAACTTCAAAAAAACTGCACGTCCCCAGAGCCCACTGGGGACGGCCACCATTTCACCTGGATTTGTAAGCAGCATGGTGAGTTTACGTCAAGTTCGGAGATCACGGTTTCTCAGCTGTTGTTCAGTGCAGGCAGTGGTCTAATGGAAGGAAATGGGAGTTCTGTTGAAGATGAGGGCCTTTTGTTAGGCTAGTTTCAGTTCTTAACAGAGCAAGTCAAAGCACTGGCCGCACATGAGCGCTCGCTCCTGCTCACACTGCACTAAGCCATGAGCTCTGGATAGGAAGGGACGAGCAGTCTGTCAGAGAGAGACAGATCCCCTCAAAGGGCAGGAGTCTGTCATGTGCAGGTGCCGAGATGGCGTCCTGGAGATTTGGAAGGTTTTCGGAGCAGTTTCTGGTCACTTGAGTGTCCTTCCGGTTTGAGCACACACGAGCAAAGATGCTGAGGCTGACCTTGCACAAATACTCCATAAATGTACGAAAATGTAAATGAACATTGGACTTAGTGACAATGCCTGGGGATACAGCGAAAACAGTAGCTGTGATTTGTGAAGACACCTCTCTGGGGAAGGTGTCTCCATATCCTCAAGGTCGAAGTCTCTGTCCTCATCTGCATAAAACTATCAGCCTTGCTGTCACTAAGAGCATGGCCCCCTTGGTGGCCTCTCAAGGCTGGGTGTCCAGCTATCTCTGTATTTATTCACCTTTAAGCAGTTTTTCCCCCTCTGGATAGCCCGCTTTATTCCATGCTTTAACTATCCATCTGAAGCAGCTGGACCTTACATAAGTCTGTGGTTTGAAACCTTCTGGAAACAAAATCAAATCTGCATTCTTACTGTGGCTCACAGCACTCTCCAGGACTGAGTGCCTTCCTTTCAGTCTGTGTGCTCCCCTCCCCGCTCTGTGCCATCCTCAGACATCCCACTACCGTTTATCTTAGGAGCACCTGGAGCACATTTCAGTCTGGGTACCTGTTTTCCTTCCAGAGCTGGCAGGCTGTTTGGTCTCTCCTGCATTGCTTTAGAGCCATGCTGTCATGGAAGCACGGCCAAGTTCACAGTAGCTTCCTCTGTGAGCCAAATAAAACCAGCAGCCCCCATCAGACACACGTCCCTTTCCTGGGAATTGCTAGGTTTCTGTTTGTTGACTGTCTCCCTTTGGAGTATAAGTCCAGGGGCAGGGCTCGCTTGCTCCAAATCCGCCTGGCAGGTCGGAGATGCAGAGTTGTCTCACTGTCTACTTGTGTGCACATGGAAATGTGGCCCTGTGTGGGCCTCTGTCATTTGTGTAGACGGCACTGTCTGTAGGTTAGAGGTGAGACAGGCACAACTGAGTGTGGACTCAGCTGTCAAGACATATTTGTGAGCCTTCTCTCCTAGGTGGATGGACATGCCTCTAAAACGAATTCCCAAAGCCCTGAGTTTTCCACTGGGATTCAGTTACTCAAAATGCACACCCCCACCTTATTTCTCAGCGCTCACTTTCCCTGCCTGTCTGCTAAAGCTCTGTGGGATGTAAATTATAATTGCAAGTGACAGTGTCAACATGAGTTTTCTCTCAGCTTGGGTCACTTGAAATATGCTGTGTGCTACTACTTGCTGGATATCACCGTAGAAGTGAGGTTTCTGTGCCGGTGGAAGAAGATCAGCCAGGGTGCCAGGCTCCTATATGCCCCTCCCTCCTCCCCTCCCTCCTCCCCTCCCTCCTCCTTCCGTTACTCCACTCTCTTGAAAATAGTGAATTCTTCCTTGTGGGTTCCCCATAAATGGGGACACATTGTTTGTAGCTTTGGCCTCTGGCTTTCTCTGTTCTGCTGGTGGAAGCCAGGACAAGAGGGGTCCCTGTTCTCGAGGGCCTACTCCAGTCTCAGCAGTTCTGGATTAGTCTGCCCTACTTCTGTGTAGTGTCTTCATCTTTGTGTTGTCTTACAGGGGTCTGCAGGGGAGTGGATGGGAGAGCAGTGTCCTGAGCCTGACAGTATGGAACTGGCTTACCTCATTTATGTGATGCGTTTGTGTGATGCGTTTGTACCAGCTACCACAGTTGTGGTCAAGGTTACTGTTGTTGTGATGAAACACCATGACCAAAAGCAAATGGGAGGGGAAGGGTTTTTTTTTGGCTTATACTTCTGCATTGTAGTTCATCACTGAAGGAAGCCAGGATAGGAACTCAAGCAGGGCAGGAACCTGGAGGCAAGAGCTGATGCAGAGGCCATGGAGGAGAGTGTTGTTTACTGGTTTGTACCACATGACTTGCTCAGCCTGCTTTCTTACAGCACTTAGGCCTACCAGCCCAGGGAAGGCATCACCCACAATGGGCTGAGCCCTCCCACATCCATCACTAAGAAAATGCCCTACATCAGTGGTTCTCAGCCCATGGGTCATGGCCTTTTGTGGGGGGTGTCAAGCAGCCTTTTCACAGGGATCACCAGAGACCATTGGAAAACACAAATATTTACATTACAATTCATAACTAGTAACATTACAGTTCTGAAGTAGCACTAAAAATAATTTTATGTTTGGGGAGGGTCACCACTAAGGAACTTTATTAAAGGGTTGGAGCATTAGGAAGGTTGAGAACCACTGCCCACAGGCTTGCCTACAGACAGGGTGAGGGAAGCGTTTTCTCAGTTGAGGCCCTCTTCTCTGATGATGCCAGCTTGTGTCAGGTTGACAGAAAAGCAGCCAGCACAACCACCGACTGGGATTAACCTACTGTGCCACTTGCCATTGGGTATTTTTGTTCTGTTTCCATCCTTGTCCGTGTAGTTCTTCTCTTTTTTAGTGTGTTAACTAATCAATACACAAAAACACTTAAATGGGGGGGGGGGCTTCAAGCTTCATTTCTAAACATTTATTTTAAAATTCTCAGGATTCTTTTTGAGTAGTTTCTTTTTTAATATTCACATTTTAGACCTTCTCTGCACACTTCTTAATTATAGGGTGTCAGCATTTAGGGCACAAAATGTTGACTGTATAAGGCCTAAGACAGAGCCTTGACGTCAAAAGAAGCCACTCTTGGGCCACCAAGCACCAGGTTAGACATTGCAGCTCCATATTAGTAGCTGCCACCCACACTTCCCCTTTATAAAGAGGACTCAGTGGCATCATGGAGCTGAAGGGACTGTATACCTGTCACCTACTTTGTGTCACCAGTCCAAGAAAATGAACTCCATGACCAATGCTGGATGACCCTGCTTGCAGCCTGGCTTCGTTATCTGTGCAGGCACCTGATGTTGGCAGCAGCTTAGCTAGGTCCAAGCACCCTGAGATTTTATTTGCTTCTAATGTCTGTACAAATGTTTCTTAAATAAGCACAGTCGATGTTGAGATGTTCAGAAGGTTACCCAAGATGAAACTCACAAAAAGCCCATCAGGGACCTGCCTCAGCCATGGGCACCAGCTCTGCAGGGTAGGAAGGAGGGACCTGCCTCAGCCATGGGCACCAGCTCTGCAGGGTAGGAAGGAGGGACCTGCCTCAGCCATGGGCACCAGCTCTGCAGGGTAGGAAGGAGGGACCTGCCTCAGCCATGGGCACCAGCTCTGCAGGGTAGGAAGGAGGGACCTGCCTCAGCCATGGGCACCGGCTCTGCAGGGTGGGAAGGGGCGACCTGTCTCAGCCATGGACACCAGCTCTGCAGGGTAGGAAGGAGGGACCTGCCTCAGCCATGGGCACCGGCTCTGCAGGGTAGGAAGGAGGGACCTGCCTCAGCCATGGGCACCAGCTCTGCAGGGTGGGAAGGAGGGACCTGCCTCAGCCATGGGCACCAGCTCTGCAGGGTAGGAAGGGGTGACCTGTCTCAGCCATGGGCACCAGCTCTGCAGGGTGGGAAGGGTGGTTCTGCTGCTGATGTTGCTGGGACTTAGAGACACAGATAGAGAGCAGCACTACTTAAGGCCTGCAGTCTGAAGAGAAGCAGAGACTCAAACCTGCATACCATGTTCAGGGACACAGGCCTTTCGTCATCAGAGCCCATCTTTCACTTCCTTTCCTGAGAGAGGAATTGAATGGCTTCCTTTGTGATGATCGCAGTTTAGTTTGGAGGCTTATCACTTCCTTTGAGACAGTTTCATCAGGGTGGGTTCTCCGGAGCCATCGACAGACAAAGCACATTGGAGCCTTTGAGACTGCTGGGGACAGCAGCACAAGGTGACATACTTCAGAGTAAATTGAAATGCTCTATGAGGAAGGATTGGGGGGCTGACTGCAGGACCCTTGTGTCAGCTCCACAGGGGCAGAACTGTGATAGGGGATGTTGCTGAAGTGCTGTCACAGGGAAATGGGGTTGAAATGAACAGAGAAGAGCGACAGCTCTGAGATTGCAGCCATAGGCAGCTGGTGCTCTCTGAAACAGAAGCCAGACTCCTGGCACTCCTGGGTTTTCCAGTAGGGATTCTGAGAAGACACTGACCCAGGTGATGGATGTCTGAGGATAGAAGAGGCCCGAGTTTCCTCACATTTCCATGGCTCCATCAGCAGGGTGCATCAGTTAGGGGGGAAATGTAGGTTTGTCATGAGTGAGTGAATACTGCCAGGAATCCTCCTCATCAATGTCCTCGGCATTTGCAGGCAGGAGTGTTCTGCCCCGCCCCCATGCAGGACATGGCACTGGTAAAAGATGTCTGGTCACGCTCCTGCTTCCAGAGAATGGGCCAGATGCTTTTGGTTCCTGGCTTTGTGGCTCAGGATCTTTTCTTTTGTGATGGAAGTTCATAGCTCCTTTTTTATAGCTTTGTAAGTTATGGGCAGTCTTCTTTGTGTGAGTGTATTCACAGAGTTGGGTTCTCATTTTCATGGAGTGCAGTTGTGGTTGTAATCAGTTCCTGTCTGAGTTCCAGAAATGCAAAGACACTGCGTGGAAAGAGGTGGCAGCTGACAAAATTGCTGTCTTTGACCTTCTGAGGCACATTTAGTAACGAATCTGGAAAATAATGAACTACAATTAATGAAACCCGCACCCGTGTTCAAGTGTGTTTCTCAGACAGCACATACAGTAATTGAAAGGACTTCCTGCTCTCTAATTAGTCAGATTGAATTAATTTGCCATGATAGCTTTCTTCATGTATCTGGAAGTCTGCGTTCCCATGAAGCTGTTGGTGCGCTTCAGAGTTTGAGACACCAAGTGGCAGCATTGATTAGTTTAGGGAACGAAAGGGTTAATGCCCGATTGCCTTCCCCCCAGCACAGGCCAGCTAGCTCCCTTCCTGCTTGCTTTCCTGTTCCTGTCCCTTTGGGTAGTGTGGCTCCAGGGAGTTTCGCTTCTACAAGTGCCAGCGTAGCCTCAGGTGCAGCGGCCACTGTCAGATAGTGCCACCTTGTGCCACCTTGTGCCACCTTGTTGTGGAAACTTAAGACCTGGGTAGGCTCAGCCCCTCCATCAGGCTTGGAGCCTGAGCTTTAGTACACAGCATGAGCTGAAGAGATTTCAGCTGAGTTCGATTAAAAATAACCAAGTAGTAGTGTTCATCGAATCACTGAATCAGAAAAGTATTTGAAGGAACCAGACAAACTCTGGAAAGAAAAGAGCCTCTTCGGCCCATATTTCCTTGTCCTGCTCATTCCTGTTTTAAAAGATGACCACGGGCAGGGGGATTGTGGGCTGCTTCAGAATAGGGACATCGAATGTCAAGTCCATGTGTTGGATTGCTCCCCCTAGCTGGGTCTGCAAGGCAGAGTCCAGAAGGAAGTGGGAAGACTATTCAAGTATGCATTAAAGCCCTCACAGGGATTGTTGTGTTTGTCAGAAATCTCGTCACCTCCTGTGACTGACACTTGGATCCTGTGATTGACAGAGCCATGTGGCAGGCAGGGTAATAGTGCCTTTGAAAAGGACCTGGAGTGATCAGTCTGCCCCCACCCCCGCCCCACATGTGGTTGCCTAGAGAACGCATGTGGTGGGATCACCGCTTTCATATGTGTACCTTGTGCTGGTGACAGAGTAATTCAAGGGCACTGTCGTGTCTGTCAGAACACCCACTTCTCCGTTTGAAATAGAGCCACCAGATGGGGAAAACACGGGCAGCATCATGGCTGACACACGTGTAAAGTGGAAGGTAGCTATGGGAACATGGACGTGGCAGACACCAGGCACTGAAGGCATCAACGCCACCATGGTTCCAGACAGCCCTCGGCCAGGCCAAAGCCTTCCCTGACATGCTTCTGCCCTGACTGTTTCCCCATCCTGCAGGCAGAGCCCCTCCCTCATGAGCATAGCCCTTAGAGGAAGATGTCCATTGCCGAGGTTCAGCTGCGGTTTGGTCTGCAGGAGTGCGTGCATGCGTGTGTGCGTGCGTGCGTGCGTCTGTGCGTGCGTCTGTAGACAGGCGCTGCTTTCACCAGAGTGTCTAAAGCTAGATGTTTCTAGTGCCCCACATTTTCCTCACGTCATCAGGAAGGTGAGATGTTGGCTTCTGATTATTTGCAGCAAAAAATAGAACTTAGAACTCTTACAAAACTAATTTCCCCTATTTGGACTTAAATCATTGATTAATATTTATTAGAATACAAGCTGAATTATATTTAGGCACCATTTTGATCAAATTCAGAGTAGTAGGCAAATGTTAGAAAAGGTTTCTAAATAAGGAAAATACATCTGAAAATTCTATATTTGATACGTTTAAAAGCAATTAATTTTTCCTTTGGCCAACCTCTTATTCCCTTTCCCTGGCCTTACGCTAAATTTTATGAGGATCTGTCTTTTCCCACTGTCTCTTTCATTCTCTGTGCTGTTTGTTAAGTAACTGATGTGTTTATTCATTCAGAAAGCACAAGGACAGCAAACTCATTGATGCCCTTCTAAGAGTAGAGGGCAAGATGTTCCTTCCGAGCTCCACAGACAGAGGCACAGGCAGGGCAGGCTCCTGGTAGGCTCCCTGCCAAGTGTGTGTGTGTGTGTGTGTGTGTGTGTGTGTGTGTGTGTGTGTGTGTGTGTGTGTGTGTGTGTGTGTGTGGCATGGGGAAGGGAGTGGGTGTTCATGAAGCCAGGATTAACACTTGGAGGGCAAGCTGTGATCTTAGAAATGACTGGTACCATTTCCCAGAAACGCTGCCAGACTGTGGTGGCTGAACAGGGGTCTGTTGGGCCTCAGCAGTGCGCAGCAGACCATACAGAGGCTCCTGTGCATCACTGATTCACTCCAGCCACAGTGCTTTCGACAGTAGGCCCTGCTCCCTGAGCCCTGGTTCTGGAGCGGGAAACCGATGATTGTATTCTCCCCTCTCATGGGACTTCTTAATATTTATGGTTGTGAAATACTTTGCAGTCGTTTTTATTAATAGTTACCAGATGTGTCAGAAGGATTAATGAACTTACGATCTGAAATGTTTGGAGCTCTTGAAATAGAGGCAGTGTCTGTGCAGGGAATATGGAAAAGAGCATTAAAATGCAAACAGTTGAGTTGGAGGGTGAAGCTACTGTGTGTGAAGAAGCAGTGGCTCACATAAGGTCCAGTGTAGTTTGTAGATGTATCTGGTACCCTTACAGTGACCGCTGAATTCATCAGGCCATTGTTAAACACGGAGGCTCAGCCCTGCCCAGCATGCCTGCATGTGTGGATGCACACAGCTTGTGGGATACTCTGTCTGCCTGTTTCCTTCCAGCCTAGGTGCTGTTTTTAACTTTTCCAGCCTCCAGACATTCATCTCCCCCTGTGCCTGAATGCCATTTCTGTGTCTTTCTCTTCTTGCCCAAGTTCAGGCCCTGGAACTTGGCTCTCTGGAACCACTGAAATGATGTCTTAATTGATCTCCTGACATCTAGTGTCTTCTCTTTCTAGTCAATCTCCTGAAGCATCCTCCTCACCGGGGCCATGTTCAGAACCAGCAGCAGCTGTTTGTAGACTCATAAGGCTCCCCCTACAGCACCGACCCTCTTCCTCTGTTGGGGCTACTCAAGACCCAGGAGTAGTTTTTTCTAGGGCGCTATGAATAGGTGGTGCCTTACACCCAGTCCCTTCTCTGCTGCCTGCCATGCTGCTCAGGCTGGCCCCGCCCGGTCACTCTGGATCTGTCAGCCGTCCCCTCTCTTCTGTGTCCCCTCTGCCTTAGAACCTTCCATTCCAGTATTCGTTCCACACACTGATATTAGTTACTTGCTTACACGACCAGATTGCCACTCCCCAGTGAGAAAATACGTGCGGACATTGAGACCTTGGATGTTTCATGTCGGAACCAGGGTTGGTCTGTTTGCACCCTCAGTTCATTCCTGCTGCTGTTTTGTTGGGGAGCCACTGGAGTTTACAGTTGAGTCATGAGAAGGAGTGTGAGCATGCTTCCATGCTCATCATCACGTCAGCAAACGTCCATGCTTGGTGGCCACCACTCCATCCTGCTAGGCTTCTACGTTCTCATGCCCTAATGGTGGCAGTTTGCACTCAAGTATTTTCAGTCAGACCCAACTGAAGAATGAAACTTGCAGTCTGAGCATGAGAAATAAACCTTGTACTGCCTTGATTAAGAAATATACCCTAGGGGCTGAAGAGATGGCCCAACGGTTAAGAGCACTGGCTGCTCTTCCAGAGGACCCGGGTTCAATTCCCAGCACCTACATGGCAGCTCACAACTGTCTGTAATTCTAGTTCCAGGGGATTTGACACCTTCACACCAACGCATATAAAATAAAGTTTAAAAAATAGAAGAAAAAATGAAATATACCCTGAAAACTTGCCTGTTTGGGGTACTTTGGATCTGTGGGGATAAGAATAGAGGCAGCATCAGGTCCCTTGGAGTGCAGGTACATACAGAGGATGGCTCCATTTTCAGGGTGTCAGCTGGCCTGAGTGTGGTCAGAGGGCTGGGTGTGGCGGGAGGTGGTGCTGGACCTAGAACATTTTTGTGGTCAAGGCATGGAGGAGGTGGTTCTTTGAACTGCACGGCGGTGGCCCGACAGGACCCCCTCCCTGTCTACTCTCTCAGCCACACGTGCTCCTAGCTCCCCTGGCTTTTACCCCTAGTTTGCAGGGTGAGTGTCTAGTCCTCTGCCTTCTCTGGTCCTTGTGTCCCTTTCTGTGTTCTCTTCAGCACCTTCTGAGCCATCCCGTCCGTCACTTTCAGTGGAGTGGGTCTATGGCGGTACTTGTTTTCCAAAAGCAGCCCCGTGACCCATGTGGCTGTGGTGTTACCCCTGCTAAAATATGTGTGTACGTTATTTGCAGTGGAGGGAAGGTGAGCAGTCATGCTTAGGCCTGAAGGCCCTGTCTAAACAGTCAAAACTGCAATCCTGAGAACCAGAACGAACTGAATGGAGGCTTGCTTAGTTCACGTTTCCGCTGCCTGAGCAACTGGCCATAATCTCTGGCTCTTCCTCCCTGGGGCCCTTTGGTAAATACTTCAACCTGTCTAGGTCAGAATGGTGATATGGGGGTCAGTGTAGAGCTGTGGCCAGCATTCATTCCCTCCAGCTGGACGGGGAAAGGGAAGCCCAGGCTGCGTCTGCTCTGCCTGGTGTCAGTCTCTAGTGTGGAGAGCAGAGGGAGGGAAGGGGACACCTGAAGCCAGAATTGGAAGAGCTGGAGGCAGAAATGGTGGGCTCCTGGTTTCTTCCAGAGACCTTCCCAGCGCTGTCTGCCTCTGTGTCCCACCACTGCTGAACTCACCGTAAGATGACCTTGGCTTCCGCTTCCTCCTTCTGACTTCACGCTCTTACCCAGATCCTCAGCTTTCCTCTAAGGCTCCTTGAATCACGTGTCTGTAAGTCAAGAAGTCTTCTGCTGCGATGTTCCCCTCCTCTGGGCTCTTCTCCCCTCCCCTGCTCTGGAGTTGGCATGTTCTCACTGCTGTGTCTGCTTGCCTTCGGCCGGGTCTGCCGTCGGTCTGCACTGCACTGGCCTGGTCTGCCGTCAGTCTGCACTGCACCGCACTGGCCAGGTCTGCTGTCGGCCTGCACCGCACTGGCCGGGTCTGCTGTCGGTCTGCACTGCACCACACTGGCCAGGTCTGCCGTCGGTCTGCACTGCACTGGCCGTGTCTGCCACACTGGCCGGGTCTGCCACACTGGCCGGGTCTGCCGTCGGCCTGCACTGCACTGGCCGGGTCTGCCGTCGGTCTGCACTGCACTGGCTGGGTCTGCCATCTGTCTGCACTGCACTGGCCGGGTCTGCCGTCGGTCTGCACTGCACTGGCCGGGTCTGCCGTCGGTCTGCACTGCACTGGCCAGGTCTGCCGTCTGTCTGCACTGCACTGGCTGGGTCTGCCGTCGGCCTGCATCGCACTGGCAGTGAGGCTTTCTGACTCTTGGCTGCCTTCTGCTTGCTCTGCTCAGGAGTCAAGTGACTTCCTCTCTCCCCAGCTCAGTAGTTCGGGATGCCCAAGGCTGCCCATATGTCCTTGTCTGCTTGGTGCTCCAGCCAGAGAAACCTCCTTCCGTCTCAGTCCTGCGACACGTTGCGTGCTCTGAGCGCTTCCTGACCACCCAGGCTCAGGTCATCTCGCAGCTCCTGCCCCCTATCCCAGTTACGTCATGTAAAGACTTGCACTCACAGTCGACCCTTGATCAGCACGTGTCCGTGATCGTAGAGAAGCATGACACCTGGGTGTTGTCCCCGGCTGGGGCGAGCTTTTACTAGGCTCCTTTCTCTTGTGGTATGGAACCCCTGTACCCACAAGCCTAACTGTAGGAGCGTGTTGGAGTTCCTGAGTGTTGTGATGGTCTCCTAGTGGCTCCTGGCAGCTTTCTGCTCTGTGCCCCTGTGCTTTGTGGGTCCCTCACTCATGCACTTGTCTCCTCAGCCCGTGCCCCGAATCTTGGTGCAGCCTACCTTCTCAGATGCCCGGGCAACAAGGACAGAGGAGGTGAGTCACCAGGTTGGGGCTGTCCCACTTGCAGAGGAGGCCCTGACACTAGCTGGGGTCCTTTCGTCCACACCCACCTTCTCCACTTTGCTTCCCACTTTGATAATTAACTACAATGTAGGTCACTGTCTTCTCCCTGCACAGGCTCCTTGTTACACTCTGCTATTTTCAACCTGCTAATCATATGATTGCTAAAGTCTTTGGTGCTTGACTGCTAATGTAGTCTGTGCTTTAATAGCTCACTGCTAGGCAGAGGGGATTTCTATAAACAGAACCATCTCCTCCTTGTGAGCGTCTGCTTAATTCTCAGTTTTACATTTCATTCTGGTTCATGATATCAGCGTGAAAAGATCAATGCTAAGCTGGGAGAAAACCATCTCTCATGATCTCCCACAGCTCAACAGCACTCATCATCTCGTGAACAGTAGACCTCCCTTGTCCCACCATGCCTCCAGTCTCTGGAGATGCCGTATCTTCACAGGAAAAGTTTATTCATTCAGACAACAGCAAACAGGGCCCGATGATTTGAAGGACAATTTCCCCTTTGGGTAGCACCCCATCTCGAAAATGCCCTTTGACTCCAGTGCCTTCCTGGTGTCCTAGCATCCCCAAGGTGTCCCCTCCCCTGGGAGCATGGTCGTATGTCGTGTGGAGGCAGTTTTGAACAGGAGCAGGACTCTCACTGGCAAGACCACTGGTGTGCCAGCTCCTGCTGTTGATCCTGTGGCCTCACAACCTTTGGATAGTCCAGAGGCAACAGTAAGTTTTCAAGTGACAGGTCAACTCCAGCCATGAGGAAGTACTTGCAGGGTGCTGGCATGGGAGCAGGCAGAGGGTGTACCGTCTTTCCTTCCACTGTCTCTGGTCTGCGCCATCACTGTACCTGGCTTGTCCCTTCCATGGGGAACGTGGGCAAGCCCTTCAGCGTCCCTGGGCCCTGCTGTAAAAGTGTTGATAGTTCCTGCAACCGGCCTCCCACCAGTGATTCAGGTGGACACTGGAGCACCTGTCACCTGAGGCTGCCTCTGCCTCTCCTTCATGCTCCTCTATGGCCGGAGCAGCCTGGATGGAACTGGGGGTGACTGAATGTCACTGGTGGGTGAGTGTGGAAAGGACCCTCTCTCACGGCCGCAGGTCATGTCCAGCTTCTCTGTGTGTTCCACCCCCCTGCACCCAGCAATTGCTAACTAGAGTAGGAAAGAATAAATAAAGCATGTCCAAGTTGTAGAAGAAAAATGATTGAAGGATTGCCTAATCTTTCAGCATATTTATGGCGATGACAGTTATTGATCTGCTAGATTGAGTAAGTTTTCAGTGAGAGCCCCATCACAAAAATGGGCTGTTAATCTCAAGAGGTGCTGTTCACTCCCTCCCCAGAAAGTGTTCCTTGTGGGCAACGAAGGCTTCTGGAAGCAGGAATATAAATGACAATTCACGGGAAAATGCGTGATTTATCAAACTGCTGAGTTAAGCCAAGAAACTGGAAGAGACTTATAGATCTTAGCTGCTTCCCAGTTCAAATAAATCCTGTGATTCAAATGGAAAGTGACCATTCCTGTACATAAATATTGAGCTGCAGCTTTCCTGTTCTGCACAGCCCTCCACCTTGTTCCCATCCCATCCCTTCCCTGGCACTGTGGGGGCAGAACTGGGAGACAGTGCTCGACTCCCTCATGCAGCTTCAGCTATCTGAAAGAACATCTGAGCTCACTTCCCAAACACTGGGACTAGTGGGTACCCTGCCATCACTGGACATGCCAGCTCTGTGTCTGTGTCTTCTGTCTGGTAACTCAGTGATGTGAAAGGCCATTGCCACTGGCTCTGTCCTTGCTTAGTGACAACTCCTGGCCCATGTCCCAGGATTAGAGGCCCTCAGCCCTGACATGACACCAGCAGCCAGAAAAGTAAGCTCCTAGAGAAAGAGCCATGGCTCCAGGAAGCCTGGGTCTCCTCCTTGACCTTGACTTCCAGCCTGAGTCCCCCACAGAGCACTGTCTGGGGTCAGGGCCTCCTGGTGCCTGCGCTGTAAAGCACTTTCAGACCCTCTGAAGGTGAGGTCACCCTTTGGATCTGGCCAGAGAAAAGTGCTCTCTGCCCTCTTCAGTGCGGGTTTCAGTCTCCCTGTGAGACAGCTTCCCCGAGACCAGGGGAGCTGGGATGGGCACAGTGAGGCTAGTGTGTACTGCTTCATGCTGCCTGGAGCAAGGGGCCTTGCCTCGTGTCCTCCCGGCCTGTCCCCAGTGCAGGAGGAGCATCTCTGGAAGATGAGCTGCAGATACAGAGGGCTGGTGCTGCTCAGCCACTCCTGAACACAGGTACAGCCAGTGCTCACCTGGCATTGGCTACAGGGCTAAGGCAAGCTCTGGCCATGTTTGCTCCAGGTGTGTTCCTCAGCCAGGAGCGGCTCCTTCCCAGGCTTCAGCATGGAGCCGGTGGAGCCGGTGGAGCCAGCCCCACGGGCTTTGATTGGGTGGGAAGGCCTTTTCTAACTCTCCTCGGTATACCTTCTGCCCTTCTGCAGGTTCACCGAGGCAGCCCTGTGCCCAGTGGGGCTTTGGAGTCCATGGTGCCGACGGTGGGCCCCGCAGTAAAGATCTGTGACAAACCTGTCAAAGTGGCTTCCTCTCCATCTACCGTGGTGGTTACTCACGCCCCAGAAGGGCAGGATGGACCCCCCAGCCCCTTGAGCGAAGCTTCCAGTGGCTACTTCTCCCACAGCGTCTCCACTGCCACCTTATCAGAGACGTTCACTCTAGGCCTGGACACCTCAGGCCCCGGCAACCAGACACCTGGGTCCCCCTCTGCCCCGAGTCAGGTCACCCCAGAGCCTGAGCTGGCTTTCCTCTCCTGTACACAGAGCCATCCACCTGCCCCGGAGGAGCCCCAGGCACTGCCTGCCACACCTAGTCAAAGCACAGAGCTGGAGGTTCCCAGACCACCTCTTCTTTCTGAACCCACATCTGCAGTACCCACATCCCCATTCCGAATCCGGAAAGTGCGGACCTCAGAGCTTAAGTCCTTCACAGGCATGCTGGGGGGTGTCTCCTCTGGCGCTGAGGAGGACCCACTGGCTTCAGAAGAGCTCAGCAATGCTACAGTTCATGGGAGGCTGGAAGTGACATCCGACTCTGAGGAGGCCGGCGAAGTCCCTGAGTGGCTCAGAGAGGGAGAGTATGTTGTTGTGGGCACCAACAAGACGGGTATTGTGAGGTTCATTGGACCCACTGATTTCCAGGAGGGAACATGGATTGGTGTGGAGCTGGACCTGCCTTCAGGTGAGTGGGCTGTGGGTGCCCCTGATGAACACAACCCTGCTGAATGTGGACTGGCCGAAAGGGAAGGTGGGATGTGCTCAGTGAGCCTCCTGACCCTTCATAAACCAGATGCTAGCATCTAAAGTCTCAGAATCCATCCGAGAGCCAAGGTAGTCACTGCAAACTGCTGTGAACTTGGTAATAATTTTACCGGAATGACTGGGCCCAGTGACCCTCTTGTGTAGCCTCGCCAGTGCCTGGGACTACAGCCGGTGGCCACCACACACTGTGTGCTTTGTAAATTGGTAGCAGCAGCAGCAGCACCTCAGGCTGCATTCAGTGCTCTTGAGACTCCAGGGCACTGGGCCCTGAGGGTGGTGGCTTGAGGTGAGGAGAGGTGGTATTGTTGCAGGCTCTGGGGTCTCAGATCAGAAAGCAGGGGAGGCCCTAAAGAACCACTGTGCAGGTTTCTCCCCAGACATTTGCCTTTGCTGCTTTATCCTATAGGAGTAGGCTCCTGGGGGCCCAGCACTCTGGCCTCTCAGGCTCTTTGATCCCTGGTTCCAGGCGTTTTATTGGGTACTCATTTCCAACCTGGGCCACGCAGAGCATACGGTTCGGTGGTTTTGAGTGTACTTACTGAGCTGCCTACTGTCACTGGACTCCATTGTTACACACTTGTCACCTCACAGGGACGTCTCATGGCCACTGATAGCTGTGCCCTGCCCAGCCCTGAGCTACAGTTCATCTGCTTTGCGCCCCCAAGTTTATGGAGGACACTCAGCCAGAGCTAGCAGCTTGTTGCCAGGGTGGACTCTCCCCTTTAGGAGGGCGCCCTCGGAGCCCAGCACGAGGCCCCTGTGTCTCTCAGTCAGCCTGGGACCTCACAGGCTCATTCATCCCTGGCTACAGGCACAGGCCAAAATGGCGCCCTCGTCCTGAGCCGAGTGCTTCCTGTGAAGTCACTATCTTTAAAAATAATCTGACAGAGTGCCTTGATTGGAAGTGGTTCAAGATGTTAGCTGCAGCACAGGCTGGAAAAAAATTTTTAGATCTGCTTTTCGCAAAGTGCAAAGGGAGATTCAGGAAGAATTCTGTGTCTGCAGTTGAACTCGAGAATTAAAGAGAATTAGCAAGTAATTTAATTCACCAGCAGGAACGAAGCACGTGCTTTTGTTCACATCGCTGTGCTGGGTTCAAACACGTTCTGGTGGGCCACGCCCCCCACTTGACTTCTAGTTGTGCGGAGGAGAAAAATGCTAAGTGAATCAACACATTTTGACAGTTGTAAGTGCTGTGAAGGGCACATGTGCTGAGGGGTCAGCAATACCACAGCACCATGCAGCAGAGAAACAAAGGATTCCGGAAGCAGAGCGGGGAAAGCGGCTGCCACCGCGGTCAGGCAGGGCAGCATGGCAGTGCTCCTGAGTGTGGCCCAGCTTGCTCTTTGATGGCCAGCAGGAAGACGGGCTGTGAGGCCGGAGGGGCACTGGTGTCCGCACCCAAGGGCTTATGGGAGTTAGTGCACTTTGGTCAGGGCTTGCAAAGATCACCCCTTGTAGAACACACGGGAGTGATGGGAACAGGAAGTTCACTGGAGAGGTGGCAGCTGTGTGGGCTGGAGAGGATTGTGGTGAAGGTTGTGGGAACAGTGGTCAGCTCGGAGCGGCTGCAGCCAAGAACCGATGGTTGGAGGGGGACCATTAGGGAGGAGTGTCAAGGTGACAGATAGTGTGTGGCATCAGGTCATGAAGGACAGGTCTTTGAGTTGGAAAGGCAGGAGAGCTACATGCCAGGGAAGGCTCACTCTCTAGTGATTCGGAGACACAGAAATGCTAGGTGCCCTGAGGGCCACGCTGGGGGAAGTCATACCTGGACTGAGTTGTGGTGTGCTTACAGCTGGGCCTTGGTTTGCTGACACCTGATGATGTGGAGCTGGGGGGAGAGGCAGCCAGCTAAGAGAGTTGTGGCAGTGACCACAGTTGTGCAGTGACAGCTGTGTGTCAGGATGCTGGAGAAGTAGAGGCAGAGTGACCGCTGTAGCCCTGGCCTACTTCCCAGAGACGAGCGGGCAGGGTGGATGCTAAAAGATGGCCTGGTCACCATGGCCTCCAGGTGGTTCTTCCCGGCTACTCCATCTCCCTGTAATATCCCCTGTTCGCCTGTGAGAGGGAATTGTCGACACCCCAGTGTGGCATCTGCTAGCCTACTCGGGGGCATCTGCTGACACTCTGCGGTGGCTTTGCCAGCTTCCTCCTGGGTGAACCCGGTCACCTGCCCTGGGCTCACATTTGCATTCTCAGGAAAGGGACTGGTGCCCTGGAGGAGCAAGAGCCAGCTCTGCCTTGATGGCCTCCCCGCTCCCTGGCCGGTCTTTGTGCAAGGCTTGTTCTACTTGAGACCACAGGGCTAAGGGGTTATCTGTCCTGGTGACCACTGTTTGCCGTCTTGAGCTGCAGGCTCACTGGTTCACCAGGACCCTGTTGAACCGTGGCAGTGACTGGGTTGGGTGGTGGCATTGAGGTGGCAGTGTGATGGGCATGGTAAGGACGGTGACTGTGCGTGCAACACAGGCTCCTCCATGATGCTTCCTCCTTTCCCTGCAGGAAAGAATGATGGCTCCATTGGCGGGAAGCAGTATTTCAGATGCAACCCTGGCTATGGGCTGCTGGTGAGGCCAAGCCGAGTCCGCAGGGCTGCAGGCCCTGGGCGCAGGCGCAGTGCAGGGCTCCAGCCTCAGGGAGCCCCAGAGGCCCGCAGGAGTGCTACCATCTCGGGCTCTGCCACCAACCTGGCCTCACTGACAGCTGCATTGGCCAAGGGCGACCGGAGCCACAAGAACCCCGAGAACCGGAAGTCCTGGGCCAGCTGAATTGCACCTCCTCTGGTGGACACTGATGGGAAGGGAAGGAGCTGGCAGCTCCCCGGAGGACACCCCTTCCATGGGAGCAGGGCCATGAATGCTTTTTGCACGATGCAGGGATGGTGGACAGCCTGGTTCTCCGTCCTCCCTGGGAACCTGGAAGCTGCATTTCTTCCTCTACTTGAAGAAGGCAGAGGCTCCTTAGCTGTGCTCCTCCGGTTGGGGGTGGAAGGTTCTGGGAGCCCAGAGACTTGTGGGATGGTAGCTGGGTAGCAGGGCTGGAGTCAGGCCAGCTCCTCCCTGCCTGCTTGAAATGAGGGCGTCCCAGCCAGGTTTGTTGGGCTTCCCTTTTCCTTATTCTGCTGACTTTACTAATGTCTTAGTTTGTGTCTTGCCCTTCACACACAGGAATTCATTCTCCTGCCCGGGGACCAGCACCCACACCATCCTCTCTGTGCGCCGGGTGCTTCCTCAGTCCCCCAACCATGTCCCATCCTTCTGTGGGGCACACAGGGCTTCTGGGGGGGCATCTCTGCAGGTGTCCAATCTTTACAGCAGAAAGTCTTTTCTGTTGGCTATTCATTTCCTAACAGGATGCTTGAACTCTATTTATTTAATTTATTCTTTTCAAAGCTGAAATGACTCGTGAACCACAACTGCTGTCTGTCAGAGGGTGTTTGCCTAGGGCCTGCCTTGCACTGGCCTCTGGCTACCTGGAGCTGCAGCCTCTTGGTGGCTGCTGGAGGTGGCCAGCAAATGAAGCCACCCTTGTGTTGCTTGACTGCAGATACATCGTAACCTTATTGTCACTGGGGTGAAGGCAGACCCTGGGGTTGGACACAGCTCAGGCCATCAACACCTTGTTTGGATCTGCCATGTTTCAGGGAACAACTGGATAGTGTTTGACTCCATGATAATTCCTAAACCCTGACTACACCTGGGCCAGCAGCTGGGCAGGTAGGCAGTGAGGAGAGAACTGTCCTCATTTTCCTTCCTCGGATATGTGCTGCAGCCATGGTCTATCCCAAGGCATTACCATCCACCTCCTTGCTGGGATGTGTGTGGCCTCTGAGTCAAAGAAATCTGTGTAGGGGGCTGAGCGGGCAGGTCAAAGTCACCCAGTCTCTGTTGTTCCAGGCCCTGCCCTATGTCAGAATTTACACCAGGTATTCTTGGCAGCTTGTTGTAAGTTTTGACTCTCAGAATCTTTGATTTTTCAACAAGGTTTCTTTGTCTAACAGTCCTGGCTGTCCTGGAACTCACTTTGTAGAACAGGCTGGCCTCAAATTCACAGAGATCTGCCTGCCCCTGTGACCCTTAAGAACCACACCCAGAAAGCTTTTGCTGAGGAATTGGTTCAGTGAGGATTTAAGCCTCCGAAGGAAGTAGCAGCAGGCTCCCAGGCCCCTGCCAGGTCCTCAGCCTCCCTGACCCTGTGGCCTCGGTGCTAGTATTGCTGGCACTCCGTCTGGACAGTCTGTGTTGTCTGATTAGCCCAGTATAAACGCCACCACATCTGCTTGCCCACACCTTGACCAGGGGCTGGCTTAGAGCCAGAAGGGTGGATGGTCTCCCGGCAGAGGTGCAGACTCTGCCTTGTGCCTGCACAGAAGCCCCAGCCGAGGAGTTGAGTGGTGTTCTGTTCTTGTCAACAGGGGTCTGGGCTGGCAGAGGTTCTGCCAGCAGAGACCTGCCTCCATCCCCTTCTGGAACAGTACAGATGTCTGGAGTTGCCAGCTAGAGGCGGGCACCAGCCCTCTCGTTCCCTCGGCTGGCATTTGGGGGATACCCTCTAGGTGTGTGTTGCTCAGTTAGCACTGCCAGTGGTCTGAAATCTCGCTAGCTGGAGCTCTCCAGAGCAGTGCAAGTCCTGAGTGATGTAGCTTGGCCAGCTGTTGTCTGGTGGTTCTGGGACCACCTTCTCTCCTTCCTCTTGGCTGCTTGGACCTGAGGTTCCCCCAGCCCTTCTCACCCCCAGGCTGCCGTAGAGTTCCCCCTGCCTCCAAAAAGTACCATTTCCACCGAGCCCTGCAGGACACCCTTCAGGTGAAGCGCTCCAGCTTCACAGGCAGCTGGCCAGAGCACCTGGTCCAGGGCAGCTCCGCCATGGTCTCCAGTGGGGCCCAGCTTTGGAGCTGTTTTGTAAGGGCAGTCTGTCTTCACAGAAGGCTCTGTCATTCTTGTACCTCGGTGCTCGGGATGGAAGTGAAGTTTGGGGGCTCATGCTGGCAAGTTTATCTGCATGGGTGTTTCTTATGAGCCGTCCCTATGGCTGAGGGGACCCTGTGTGTCTGCTCTGAGGGCAGGGAGGTGACCTCAGGAAAGCTGGCACTTCAGGCTGGGTCTGAAGATGTGGATCTTAAGTCCTTGCAGGCCCTTACTGCACCTGGGTTGCACTGTGACCCACATGTCCCCTGCGGACTAAAGAGTAAGCTTTGCTCTTTCTGGGCTGCTACACTAGATGAGGCCAGCCAGGGCCAGCTGCAGCCTCTGTCCAGTACTTACTGCTCTTTGGAGCAGACTAACACTACTTGCAGCTGGAAGTGATGAGATATATAGGGTCATGGTCGCTAACATATGAGGTAGTGGGAGGCAGGTAGTGGGTGTGTAGTTGGGTCCCAGGTCTAAGGGGCAGAGAGCCATTGTTTCTGGGCTGTGTTTAATGATGTGGTCCTTGAGGAGTTCAGAGGTATAGATGATGTTTCCACGGCTGTGGTCTTGCCCACCACCTCATGCCGTAGTGGTTCCCTGTGGGACGCAGGTGAGTGGCTGAGGTAGCATCCATCTACCTGCCCAAGCTGCCTGTGCTGTGTGTTGCCCATGGAGGGTAATGTGAAGCTTCTTGTGCCTCAAGGCCCAGGTCACCTCAGGTCGGTGACTATAGGGCCATCTCTAGTGCCTTCCCTGGGGCCAGTGTCTAGCCTGTGCTTCCAGCCCCAGACACTACCCAAAGCATCTTTTTCTTAAAGTCTGTGGTGCCTTCCTGTCAGGCTGTGGACACTCATGGTTTTGGGAGAGTTGGGACAACATGGGTGTGTGGATCATGTAAATATGAGCTCACATGAAGTGATGTTGATTCCAGGATTACAGTGATCTAGTACATATTAAATGGGAGTTAAAAATCCAAAGACCCTGTAATGAATAGTAAAGATGATTGATGATCTATGTTGTACGATGAACCAAACTACTGTAATTTTGTACCATAAATGCCTTTCCATGAAGTGACCAACAGCTTCTAAATAAAGCCAGATGGTTTCTTGCTTATATCCGAGATCTGTCCTAACTGTTCTTCCCTACCCTCACTTTGGACTTGACCTTACTATGCTATCCCTTGGTGGTGGTCCTAGGGCTTTTCAAGATGAACAGAAGGAGTTCAGAGAGAGCAGTAGGTCCCAGGGCACAAATTTCTGTGGCCCACAGGTTTGGACCAGAGACCCTGGGAGGCTCCCTTGGCATCTTGGCCTGTCTCCAATTCCTCACTCACATCAGCCCCTTATAGAAGCCAGGCAGCAACAGGAACTCCTGGGCTCTTAGACTCAAAAGAAACTGGGGCTTCAGGGCTAAGAACACATAGCAGTGTGTATGTGTGGGTCCCCTGCTTTCAGGCAGGGCTTTCACCATCTCCTTCAGCCTGTGAGATAGGCCCCACTGTGGACTCAACTAGAGAGCACAAAGCCTTTCTACTGCTGCAGAAATAGACATGCCCTGTGGGCTGTGGAACCTGGCTTTGGCCTGCCTTACCAGGAAGCCTGTTCTTCCTGGTTTGTGTTAGGGAAGGGACCAGGCCTCCTTTGCTTCCTCTGGAACCCCACTCCAAGCCACCCTGCCACAGCAAAGTACCATTTTCAGGCTTCAGGACTTGCTCATGGTTTTCTCCTTGCACCTAGGCATCATTCTGCCCATGTCTCCTCAATAGAATAGCCTGGGAATGCAGGGTCAAGGCCACATGGAGGCCTGGGGAAGGTGCCATCAGCCACAGGCAGCTTCTGTCTCCACAGGACTTGTTTGTATTCCCAAGTGCAGCAGAGTTATTCTCAGAGATAAGCTCTGCCAAGCAGCGACAGAAATGTGGCAGCCAGGGGCAGCCCCATGAGAGATGAGGCAGGATTCTGAATGGAACTGATCCAGCACAGGGTGTTGGGGGTGGGTGGGTGGATACATCATCTTTTCCAGGCTGCTGTTACCAGGCAGCCCCAGGAGATGTCTAGTCCATACCAAGCCCGGGCATGGGCTCTAGTGGGTGTCACACTTGGCTCACTCTTGGCTTACCAAGTTACTCAAGGAATGTGTGCACTGATCCTGAGCCTGGAGTGTAGCCAGCACCGTCTCTTGGATGCAGAAAGGAGGGGGTACCCCAGGGAGATGCTTAGCCATGTAGTGCATGTGCCCAAGCTGAGGAGACTCGGGCATAGGTTGAAATAGGAGTTTGGGGCCTAACTCTGCAGCCCCATGAGGTAGGGATAGGCCTGTTCTATCTAGTCTGTGTCCTAATTGCCTGAGCCGTGCCCGTTAGACTCCAGATGGCAGCTTCAGAGTCTGCAGCCTTCTGTATGCCCTACCATGAAGGGAGAATAGTTGATCTCAGTCTTCTAAGGAGGGGAGGGTCAGTGGATCTGCCTGTGGGAGAGGGAAGGCTGGGACCTGGTCCTCGCTCTGCTCACCCCTGAAAACCAGAACACAGATAACAAAGCTGCTGCTTTCTATTTCTGCTGCTTCAGATACAGCGTTTGGAGCTGGCTCCTTTAAGGGGTCCAGGGTAGGGTTGGCTGCAACAGGAAATGAAGAGAGATCAAAAAGGGATAGCACCTTAAGCTTGGCTGTGATCCTTGGGGTGGAGCCTTACTGGGTGCCCCTCCCCAAACATAGGCACATAATGGGAATGCAGGCAGTCTAAGCTCCTACTGGGCCACTGTGGTTGGGGGCTTGGGGGGTTCCTAAAAGATCCCTTAGGGTGACATGGGGCACAGGGTCAGAAGGGGCAGGGCTTCTCCTGCTTGGGCCTTGGTGCTATGATCTCTCAGCTCCCCAGTCCCTTTGGAAAGCCTGAAAGGCAATGGGGGCAGGGCATGTGCCTGGAATACAAGAGGCCTCATGTTTGATCCCCAGAACTGGAAAACAAAGCCAAAACCCTGGAAATGCACGAGGAAGGGTGCATAGAACAGACACCTGTACCCAGTTCTGCCAACCAGGCACACTGTCCCCGCCCTCTCCCCCATTAAATTTTTGGATCCAAAGAAATCCCAGACAGCCTTTGCTCAGTTATACATTTTATTCTCTAATAGGTACAATACTAAAATAAACACAAATTAAAAAAAAGTTTTATTAAAACAAAACTGTACAAAAAAGCAGTATACTACATTTTAATTACAGAACAGTCTACTGTCCAAAAGGCACTAATCCAGAATAGGAGATACAATGAACCAGGACTCATCGGAACTATTTAATCAATACAGTAGAGCACTTGTTTCTTTGACCATTTACATCCAGAAACAAGAGCTTCTTGCTACAGTCATCACACATGGTTATAATCCGAGTCCTACTGGGAAGGTGCAGTATCACTTCCTAGAGCAGGCTCCACCAGGGGCCCAGGAGGGGGCTGGGAAGATGTGGGCAGAGGTGGGCACCCAAGCTTGTCTTGGCTCTGGCGGGTTGGTTCTGGCCATTACTGGCAGCCACTCTAACCCCTCTCCTGTTTAGCACCAGCAAAGTGGGTTCTGAGATGCTCCAGGTCAAGGACAGGAGGTCTGGTGACAGCTCCAAGAGGGGAGGCATCTGGTAACCCTGTCTGAAAAGGCAGCAGCTACCTGAAGGGGGGGTATGGCCCAGTGACAGCTGGCAGAGCCACCTGGGCGGCGGACAGAGGTTCCCCTTGCTCCCTGGGTCTTGAGTATCCAGTGATCCTGTCTGGGAAGTCGGTTTCTAGAAGGGGAGTCTGCTTCCCAGGGACAAGTCAGAAAGCCATGCCTGGTCTCAAAGTGCAAGCCACCCTGAGGGGCACGGTGGGAGGTAAGCCCTGCTCCCCTCTGCTGGGTGGCCAAGACACCTCGCTGAGCCCAGCTTTATCATCACAGACTGGCCTAAGGAAGAAGGATACTGCAGCTTTCCAAACAGTGTTACACAGAGAAGACGAAGACAGGCATCTGATGTTAACAAAAATAAGTAACAAAGAAGTGGGATTAACCGAATCTCTTCTCACAGCGCCCTATACTACACCCTCCTTCTGCTTAGCAGAAAAATTGTACGTACACAAAAATACAAATACACAATTTGTAGAACAGTCTGGTTTTAATATATTTATATATATTTATATTTATACGAGTGGCAGGTTAGTTCATTATATAGAGCTTTTTGCACTTTTGGCTCATATGCAACAAGGCTTATAAATTCAGCTTTAGCTTTCATTCAGATTTTATAGCTTTTGAACAATTTTTTCACATTTAAAGCAGCATCCAATTTGCACTAGGAGTCTGTGGTGATTACGGGAAAGATGGGGTCAGGAGGTTATGGGGATGGGACGGGATACATTCCAGTGTGTGTGGCATGTAAGGAGGATTCCATGTGGACAGAGCTTGCCATGATGACCCCTTGAGGTAGACTGGACACCTGACAGCAGACGCAGACACAGGTGTGACACCCTCAGGGATACATGGCACACAAGATGGGGACAGAGACCAGAGGAGACACCAAAGGGAAACACAGAGACTAAGACACACAACGGCCGAGGCCAGGAGGGCGCTCTGCCCCCGCCCCCACTCATCTGGCAGGATCCTACACAGCCATCACGATGAATACCTGCAGGCAACCTCAAGACATCTGGTCCCTGGTGTCTGGTCACAACACGTGAGCCTGCTTTCCACTTCCCAGCTGGCCATGCCAGCTTGTTCCCAGCCTAGTGAACTACACAAGCCGCGCTCAACAGGAGTGGCTCTCACTCCTTAGCATTTCGGCTCTTGCTAGAATGTTCAAGTCCAGTCAGAGCCCAGAACCCTGGCCCTCTTGATGCTCTGACTCGGCTGTCCCCCCACAATCACGCATCTGGCTGACATTCCTCAGTTACACCGGGCCTGACAGGTGCTTGGTAGACCATGAGTGCACCATCTAGAGGAGGGGAACAGCACTCCTCAGGGGCAGGCAGCATGGCTGGCATGCGCCACACAGCCCCACCTTCATCACGCGGCGGGCCGCTCCCCCACAGCCTTCCCTTCCCTTCTCTAGGTGGGGCAGCTCACGGGTGAGGTCGTCCAGGCCTGTTCCATGCGAATGCCCAGTGTTTGCACTACTCCATAGTCGGAACAAAAGAAATCCTGGGTAAGTCATGAAAATAAGGTGCCTGTCTATGGATTGTTCCTTTCCCACTCATCTGTCCTACACCCCACATAAATAAAGGCCTGGATCTAGTTCAGACTTAAATTATTCTCAAAACAAAACAACTCCTTTTTAAAAATGCACACTGGATCTTTCTACAACTCTACTGATGATGATCCTTGGTTCCTGGCTCCCTGGTATCTGGGCTGTCGATGTGGCCAAGGCTCCAGTACTCATGGTGGCAAAGGGGCACAGGTTTATCAGCTATGACCCCTGCCTGCCAGCCCTCTTAGAGCTAGAAATGTTCTCCGAGTGCTGACAGACAGAATTCTGCTCAGAGGCTAAGTAGACTCCTTAAAACTCCCTATGATCCAAGACCACAGTCACATCAACAGAAGGGACACAGCGAACAGTGACAAAGCCAGCCCTCTCCCCTTGCTTGCCCTTGTGACCATTCTGCCTGCAGAATGGCAGGGGCACTGGGTGGGTGGGGCGCACAACACCCACCCTGAGGCTGGGCGCATGGTGGGAAGGACAGGGCACAGGCCAACTCTCGGGCAGGTCCCAGAGGTTTGTAACTTGCTTAGGCACTTAAAACATAAATGAGAATTTGATCCTGGAGGTACTGCAGACTCAACGTAACCATGGCCATGGAGGGGAGGTTGAGCCCATGACCTCAGAGAAGCCTGTAGGCTCTTCCAGGGAGGCAACTGCCACACTCTCTAGGACACCGACCTTCCAGCAGAGTGTGTCCTACCTTGCAGCCAGTGAAGTTATGTGGTGGCTCAGGGGCCAGTTTGGCCACTGTGGTCCCTGATCTGCGCCTGATGAGCTGCAGGCTACCCTGACACACTGTTCAGGGTCCTTGTGAGAACCACTAAGAGAAGAAGGGAGCTTTCATAGTGGTGTTGTGGTAGAACCAAAGAGCAGGAAGGAGAAAGCTTGCCAGGATGGCCAGTGCTTGGAAAGAAAAAGGCTCTACCCACCCCGAGAACTTTGGTTTTCTTCTGGTGCCCATTTTCTGAGATGCGTGATGAGGTCCCCACAGATTTCAGTATAGTCAACGTAGGCATCAAGGCAAATGGTAAAGGGATTGCTTTCTGAAAGCAGCCATGAGCACTCACCTCCACTCAGCACACACAACTCACACAGGCACCTCCCCACCTGCAGACAGGGCCCAGGAAGCATCTGTACAATGGCTACTGTTTGCGTTCATACAACTCTCATGCCATCTGGTTTCTAATGTCACAACCTCAGCAAGCCATGGAGTGGACAGACAGCCTCACAGGTTAGTTCCAGTAAAGCAAAATGGGAGGGGTTTCTGGGCTCAGGAAGGTACAAAACAAGACTGGGGAGAGATTCGACCTGAAAGTGCTGGGAAGCTAAATCCTGGAGGAGCAACGAACCTTCAAACACAAGTCCTGGGACCTGCCTGTCTCGAGCCCTGGGTAGGCGACAGGCACTGACCTTACTCCACAATTTCCATGGCACCTTTGGCCACCAACAGAGATGCAAAATCTTGATCATACCAAAATGAAAGGCACACATACTCTTTCTCTCCAATTCAAGGTGTTTGGGGGCAGAATGAGGACAACGTTAAGACCCCACTGGCCAGCTAGTCTAACAAGGTGTCAGCAGCCCCAAGAGCCGGCCTGCTGGGTCCTTCAACTTTGTTCCTCAGTGCTTTTCATTCTCTTGGGCTGTAAGGCTACCTATGATGTGACAAGACATCAGAAGGGGACAGTGACCCAGGCAACTCTAGGAGAACCTAATTTTGTGAGAAAGTTAGAAAGGAAGGTGGGGAGGAGCCCAGCCGGTCATCAGTGCCTGACCAACAGTCACAGGACCCGGAGGCAGCTTGCTCTGTTCCTGGATTCTGGATATTAAGAAGTTCTTATTCTAGGCCTAAATTTGGGTGTCTTCAGGTATCTACTTATGGGCTGGTCAGTGTTGAGGGGCCAAGGCCACAGCAAGGTGGCACTAATACCAGAATAATACCAGAACACCAGAACCGTGGATTCCACAATGCCCCCACCTTCCTTTCTGATTGTGGTAGAGGGATGGCGGGCAGGGTTCACCAAACCCTTGGGAACTCCAGCACGAGGCCTCAAAGTCCCAGGAGTTAAGTGCCTCAGGAACTGAAAAGAACAGGCTCGTGGCGGTCACTGCCTGGTGGGGAGGCCTGGGGTCTAGCACCCCACAGCCGAGGCAGTGCTTGAAAATTCAGCTGCAGAGAAGACGACAGGACAAGTGCCAGTGGCCCTGGGGTGACCCAGTGCTGCCAGAGAAGAGCAAGCAGGTTGGCTGTGACCTCAGCAGAACGAGATGACACATTCCCCAAATGCCACTATCTTCCGACTCTTACAATAATCATTTCTGGGATTAGTTTAAAAAAGAAAAAGAAGAAGAAAAAGCTATTCAGAGGCAAATACTACCTACACTGTCCTTGATGACGAAGCCAGTTTTGTGTTTTGAGGTGGGGGTATCTGTGGGAATACAGGAATATTTACCCTGGATAGGGTGTTTTTAATCAGAGTGGCCCCCTGGAGCACCCAGGCAGATCACATTGGGGCTTCTGGTTGAACACCAATCCAGTCTGTCCAAATGCTTACAGGTAATCATAGTGTTCTGCTGCTGTGCAGTACGTATCACACAAATCACAAAATTCGCTCAACTAGTGACTTTTTGG
The DNA here is from genome assembly GCF_007827085.1 of Peromyscus californicus insignis. Taxonomy (NCBI): domain Eukaryota; kingdom Metazoa; phylum Chordata; class Mammalia; order Rodentia; family Cricetidae; genus Peromyscus; species Peromyscus californicus. Next base: position 58,812,662 of record NW_026294413.1, on the reverse strand, counting down.
AATCGAATCAGAAGGCAGCGAACCTGAAACTACCGGAGACTGCTATGGCTCAGCAGCTGGAAGGTGAGAGAGGGTTAAAAAATCCAGTCCTCAGCAAGGATCGCACCTCTGACCTGCAGGCAGGGGAAGGGACCACAAGGTGACTTTGATAGAAGCGGCAGCCATGGCCACCCTTCTAGGACCACCGTTCTGGGTGCATGTCATCAAAGGTATGTGGGAGGGATCACACCGGAGCATCTCCAGGAACAGAATCTTCTCCTCACTTCTGTGCATCTGTGTGCTGAGGGAAGAGGGCTCTCTAGACTCTTCTAGGCAAGTGCTCGACCCCAGCCATTTCACACGACAAAGCTAAAACCAGCATCTTGGTTGAGTAGTGTTCTGGGTGAGAGGGGGCACATTCAGTAGAAAGGGCGAAGACACACATGGCTACTAACCACACCCACAGTGTCCAGCCTGAGAAAGGACAGGGCTCATGGACTCCAGCTAACCTCACCTGAGTCGTGAGCCTCACGGGCAGGAGAGCTTAGAAAAGGCCACTTAGCACTGGTAGCTGCTGGCATTCCTGTGGACCCTTCTGATCCTCTAATTGAATCAAGGCTCCTGCAAAGGATGACTAGAAAGAAAAAAAAAAAAAAGGCCAGACTAAGCATCAACTGGAGGACTAGCCAGTGTCTACAGCTCCTAGTCCTGAGGACGCCGCAGGCTATGAGGATTACATGCTGCCTGCCTGAAGGCACAGGTGCACAAAGAAAAGCAAGGGGGGGGGGGATGAACATGGCTTCTGAAGAGCCAAGAACCCAGTACTGACAGCAGAATAGCACGAGGAGGCATGCAACAGCAGAACAAGCCCGCTATGCGCAGGTCGGCGTATGCAGACACAGCTTCCTGCTCCTGAGGAATGCCCGAGTCCACACATTCCGGTGTGAGGTCAACTTGTACCTGTTCTTGTCATCTGTTCTGGAAATAGTCAAGTTCCCAAGGAAGAGTCTACAAATCCTAGAAGCCCCGCAAAGCAGCAGGTGTCCCCAGGGGAGGTGTTCCAGTCTCCAGTGAGAGGATGGGGACAGGGAGGCTCCGCCAGAGGCTGCCTCTGTTTGTTGCCTAGTTTCTGCCCCAAGTAGCATAGGTTGAAACTGGACAGAGGTTTCAGAGAATTTACAAGTCAGCTGCAGGCAATAAGCAATCCATTCTGGACCTGAACTGCTTCCCCATCCTTTCTCACTTGGGTGGGACATGAATCCTATGTCATTATTTGGTTTACTGAACTGCTGTTCCAAATGTTCTTGGGAGCATTAGTACTCAAAGGGAACAAAGATGGGTGCCCTGCTATTCTCAACCACATAAAGGACAGAAATCCTCTTAATTATGACCATGCCAATCTACATCCTGCTAAAACAGCTAATTACATGTCAGAAGGACACTCAGTCATTCGGAACAATTGCCATTATACTTTTATATATTCATTCTATGCCACCCCCCTCAATTACCATGGTTACAATTTGAAAAAAGACTCAGCCCAATCTTCATTTGATCACAGTACACCACCATGAATTTGCGAGTTAATTATGGCTGTATGGAGCCAGTCTTATTTAAAGAGAGAAGATGGACATGGAGTCAGGGGAGCTGGCCTCTTGGGTGTTCTAAGTGGGGCACCAAGTTCCTCAACAACAGTGCTTGGAGCTGTACAGCCTGAACACTGGAGACAGAAAGGGCTTGTCAGCCAAGGATGGCAGCAAAGTTCCCGTGCTACCCAGCAAGGGCTAGAGGTAAAGGGTGGGATGAGAGCCAGAGGGAACTCCACCAGTGGAAGGCAGCTACTCACATCTCACCTGAACGGAACCAACTAGATTCAGTTCTGACTGGATGGCAAGAATGACAAAAGCAGCTTGGGGGCATCTGGAATCCCAAGGCAAACACCTTGGTGACGAGATCACAGGGACAGATGGACCTTCCCTCAGTCTCAGCCTCTCTTGGTTAAAGAAGAAAATCAGTGCTGTGGAGGTCTAGGTGGCTCTGGTTGATTTTTTTTCCTGATTTGTTTCCTTATCCCCACCCTCAAGACAGTGTAATGAAGTAGCTACAGAAACCTTTCAGTCTTCAAACTTCAGCTTTTCACAGTCCACAGATAGGCACAAGGCTTCATTTCTGAGCACCTGCCAGTCCTGTATGCTGGCATGAGGTGCAGTGTGTGTCTCCTCTTCAGTTTAGAAACAGACGGCACACACTGGGTAAGAGAGGAGCTTTTAAAAGCAGAACACGGGTCTGATGATGTGACGGCTCCCTAAGACTTCCCTACTGCCTTCGGAGGTCAGTTCTCTAGCGCAATAAGGAAATCACTCTTCTCAGGTGATGGTCATCTCTGAAATGGAGGGTGTGTGATGAAGGAGACTATGCAGTACAGGGCCCTGTTCTGAGCACATACTACCATGACAGCCTTAGAAAGCGGCTGGCCATCCATGGCTGCTCCTTGGAAAGTCTCACTGTTGTCTGGGTGCTCACTGTTACAGTCCTAACGCATGCTATGGAGACAGTGGGGAAGGGTCTTCAGAGCTATAGCTCAGTTTGCTAAATTCAGTATGGATGACAACTAGTGGCCCAATCCTGAGTAAGCATGCTGGCGTGCGCGCACACACACACACACACACACACACACACACACACAGAGGAATGCTGTGCGTATGTAATTCCTACCCCTGCCCCATTGCATCCCCACCCAACTCCCACTCAAACATATGCACAGCATTACTGGTTGATGTGCCCAACCTTCACTTGGGAAATCTTAAAAACTAAGTTTGGCTCAGTAAAGCTGAAAGTGGATTTGGCTGGTCTCAGTGCAGCCTCAATGAATACAGTAGTGAAATAGAGCTGATAATCATAGCAACAGATGACATCACAGAGATGGCCAGAGACTGACGCCCTGCAGGAGGCAGAGAGCCACTGAGCCCAAGACCACCAACCACAAGAAAAGTTATTGCCTAAGAACCTGGTGAGGCTCACGGGAAAAACCCAGCCTGTTCTCTGGCTTTAACAGCAGAGCTGAGTTGAATGGGAATGTTGTCTTTAATTCCAGCACTCAGGAGGCAGAGGCAGGTAGATCTCTGAGTTCGAGGCCAGCCTGGTCTACAGAGTGAGTTCCAGGACAGCCAGGGCTACACAGAGAAACCCTGTCTGGAAAAACACAAACAAACGAAGGGGAGAGGGGTTGAAGCTGCTTCTAACCAAATCCTTTTTGGGGCCAGGGAGAATAAGGACTTGAAGGGAACACTTTTAGAACAGGCTAGAGAAGTCACTGTGGAAAGGGGATTAGTCTCAGTGCGCAGACAAAGGTAACAGGCTTGGCAGATGGAGTTCTGGCTACCCAAAACAGGAAGGAGGGTCCAAATTCCGAGGCAGACTAAATGCTACCCATTAAGCTTGTGGTCAGAAGAGAGAAAACGTCCTGTGAAGTCAGCTCAAGACAGAGATGCAGTGCTGAAATACAAAATGGAAGGGGGGGCCTTTCAGAGATGGAAACTCGAGTGCTGGGAGCATCCTGATGGACTAGGGTCTGCTGTCGCTAGTGCCTGACGACTGGTACTCAAGAAGACTTCCTAAAAGGAGAGAGCTGAGACGACTGTGCCAGAACTCTCCGTGCGCTATCCCTATGAGGTAAAAATCAATCCAGGTGTCTGCTCCTGAAAAACTAGGTGTAGCTGAATGATGAACCTCCCAGGAACCAGAGCTCTGGAGTGGAGGACAGTAGTCCAAACAGGCTTCTAACTCACTCATGTCTTTGTAAGATCACCTGCCGGGCTGGAGTGAAAAGAACCCAGGGCCTTCTGCCTCCCCATCCCAGGCCCCTCCTCCTGCAGCCTGCCTCATATGGTATTCCACACAAACTTGGCTGCTGTGAACTCAAGTGTGTCCTGGGTTCTGAGGGCACTGTGGAGTCACACACAGGGAAGCACTGTATTGCCCTTCCTGGCCATCCTCTGCTGCTGGCTGCGACTGTCTTCAGCTAGGCAGGGTTATCTTAAGATGGGCCTTTGTTAACAAGTTGCACGTAAGGTACTAGAAGGTGAAGTTACCTTCCTATCCGGCAACAGTAACTCCAAGTACTTGAACACTCACTCACAGCACACTATGGTGGCCGTGCCCCTCCCTCGTCCCTTTCAGCATCTTCATGGGTCAGGAAGGCACAACTCCTGAAAGAGATCCAGGGCCACCAGAGGTACTGGAGGTGAGAGCAGAGACAGGCATGCAAGGATAACACAGGACGAGTCCAGTCCAGCTCTTTCCCTCTCAGCACGGGGAGCTCAAGTTTCTGATTTCATACCATACCTACAAGCTGGAAAAGCTCAAGGAAAGGTCTGCCGTCCATAGGAAGGAGAATGAGTGTGTAGCTCTGTGGCTATCCCAAGAGCTCCGGGACCTGGACACAAAAGGAGAATCTGACCTGGTGACCCCCCCCCGAAAACGACCTAATGGTAGATTTGAACCTCGATCCCAAAGAAGCAAATTCGTACTGTGGGCCAGATAGCACAGCTTCCTTGTAAGGCTCTGAGTCCGTGGGCATGCGGCACCTTCTCCAGCAGAAGAAGGACTAGTGAGGCCCTCTAGCTGGCTCAGCAGAGCCAGGCTCCGGCAACTACACTCTTCTGGTGCCACCACACTACCACAGAGCTGGCACTGCCTGCACCAGCCAGGGCTTGGTAGCCTCTGCTGCATCTCTCTCTCAAAGGTCTTGGGACAACAGAACGTTTTGCTTTTCTGATGCAGTCAGAGTTCCCTTAGAAACTGAGCTGTCTTAGCAGCCGGAGTCTGTGCCTTTAAAAAGGCAAGCAGGAAGAGATAACAAGAGAATGGCTCAGAAAGAAGCTGTCAATCATGGATGTGGCTTGTCAGAAAAATAGGCTCCCCCCACCCCGTTCTTTCTGATCCAACTGAGAACAAGCAGACAAAACTCAACCAAGGAGAAAAGACACAATAGGTATATTTCTTCTTAGTAAACAAGAGGAAAGAAAGACAATGTAATCTCCTAAGTGAAATAAAAAAAAAAAAATCAAATAAACCATGGAAGATTCTAAGTAGGTGTGGGGGTTCCTGAGAATAAGAAATGCTACTCTTAAATTTGTGGGTTCAAGTACTACAGTAAGAGAAGATGGCTCCATTTTACTTCAGTTTTTGGAGCTGGGAAGAATGTACATTTCCCCCTGAAATCCATGGACAGGAGCAGGACCAGGCTCTACCTAGAGCTCTTCAAAGTCACAGACATAGGTGGGGTAGCATCCTCAGGGCCCTCAAAGACGACTCTTCACATTCGAGTAACCAAGACTTACACCTAAAGGGATAATGCAGTCCGAGTGTGCCCAGTAAGACCAGCTACATGCTGTGGATACCGAGTATCCGGCCAGCCAGAAGGGGAGAATGAGGGTGGGTGTGCTCTCCTCTCTCAACAGCTTTGAAGTTCAGCACATTTGCTGAGGAAGGAGGAGGTAAGGAGATGGTACCTACTTTCTATCTTAGAAATTGGTTCAGGTAATGGACAAAAAGACGGAAGCCGTGCTTAATGGCCCACTCCACATTGCCCTCCAAACAAGGCTTCATCAGACACACGAAGGAGAGATGGGATGAGGCAGAAACACTTAGCCTCTCTCAGATACACACTGTGCCAACACACTGACAGCTGCGTCTTCTTACCCACAGTGACAGTGTGCCATTTAATCAGGTTGCCAGGATCATTTTCATACAAGGCCAGCAGATGTAATTTTCTTTGATGCATGAATAGTTCATCATTTTGCTACTAGATGACAAGGTGATCACAGGGTGACTTTATAACGCAACTTCACTGTTTGGTATTTTGAGTTCTCAAAATGAAAAAAAGATTTATCAAATATAAATATCTTTAAAAAGTAACAAAAGTGCTACATATGTGATCAAGGAAAAAAATTCCATTAGTTACTGCCGCTTGAAGTAGATTAAACTACAAATATTACCACATCCATTATCAATATGGCTTCCAATTATTAAATAAATTGCCTGTAGCAATATAGCTTTCACACCTCCACAAGGACAGAGTCAAGGGAACAAAGCAGACACGTCCTGCTGTGTCCCCCACACTCACGCTACAAGTGGTGGATGTCCCCTGCTTTTTCTGCCCCTGGCTAGGCAAGGATCTGCATCTGTGACAGTCCCCGACAGAGTCCTAGCAACTCTGGGCAGGCTTCAGGTGATGGGTGCAAAGCCTGCTCTTTCACTCACTTTTGATCTCAGCTCTATCCTTAGAGACTCTTTGGGCAGCAGGGAAAGGGCACCCATAGGAGGCAAAGCAACTCCATGGTATCTCCAGCACTTTCCCAGGCAGGCGCTGGAACCGTGTGTGGAATGTATAGAGGCTCTGAGGACTGGGCTGAGCATCCAGCCCACCTTCAGCTCATACTCTCCCCTGCTGCTCTCAAGCTGGGCTTTTGCTTTTCAGAACTTGGTTTTTTTGTCGTTTTTGTTTTAGGATTGTGGTCCCAAAGGCAGAAGGCAGTATGTTATCTACTAAGTCACACAGCTCGTAAGAGGAAAGGATGTCTGTGTTGGGCATGTTAACATTAACCAAGATCTGAGCTCGGGATTCCAATGACATTCTTAGCACAGCACCCAAAGAAGTATAGTCTAGCCACGTTGTGACTAGGAGGCACGGCTTATTGCAGCTGAATCAACAACCATCTCCGGCTGAGGCGGGGCTCTAGTGTTCCTTGCGCTCCGTGGATACTTCCCGGATGGTGTCTGTCGGTCCTGTGCCACTACCTCAGCTTGCATCCTGTCAGTCTTGGGGCAGGAACGGGGTACAGCCTAGTGGTACATGAATCTAAAGGTACCCAAGATTTTACACAGAGCCTAGTATTCAAGAACTGAGGGTTATCTAAATACCTGGAAGCACTTTCTTGGAATGCTAAAACGGAGCAGCGAGATTGTTTAGCCTCAGGGGCTGGGAGAGGACCGTTTGGTTGGTTGGTTATTACTTACTGGGATTTGAACACTGAGAGAGTATATGCAAAGGCTGAGGGTACCATGCCATCTTCACAGAACAAGACCCTAACGGCTACCTGACATACAAGAACTGTAAGTTATACTGTAAGAACACATGTTAAGGACCGAGGAAAGTCTGCTAAGGTGCTACGTCTAAACTAAGTTAACTGTGTGATTCTCCCTCATCAGTCATCATCCAGGGCCTCTGTCTTGATCTCATTGGCTCCCTGCCGGGCCAATGCCAAGATAGTGTGGTTGACGGCTGCCATCTCCACAGCTAGTGAGATGGGGTCTTGGTGGTCACTATGGCTCGTGCTGTCATCCTAGACATGTAGAAATAAGAAAGGAGTGTTATTTGTTGGCCGGGAACAGTTTTCAAGCTTACAAGAAGGCATGCAGGGGTGCCGTGCAGGGGACAGAGCATCTGTGGAGGAAACTGCCCAGTGCATCTCATGGTGGAGTGAACTGTATTTAAGTAGACACTGAATGGACGTGGGTCCAAAGACTTTCAATGTTTTTGTGACTCAACAAATAAAAAGGACAAAAATGATTTGTTTTGTTCTTTTTTCCACTGAGAATTTATTTATTCTACCAAAAAATTGCTAGTGGTGATCAAACCTGAAGTGATGAAAATAAACTAGGAATCTGGGTTCTTCTTTTGTCACAGATACAACAGTAATCACTGAGCCCAAACTAGCGCATTCCTAAATCCACCAAGCTATTGAGTGGCTACTGGAATCCGTGGTGTGTCACTGCTGAGAACAGTAAAGAAAATTGAGAAGTCCAGGCACCTACACCTTACAAGTCAGGGAGGGTCCTCAGTTACACAAGCCACAAGTGCAGGATCCCATTTAGAGCTAAGTGAAGCTCTCCACCCTCTGAGCTCCACATAATAAACAGTAAAGCTGCTGCAGGCTTAGTGGTACATGTCTGTAACCCCAGCACTCCCAGGCTGAGGCAGGAGACTGACTGCAAGTTCCAAAACCAAACCAAACCAAACCAAACCAAACCAAACCAAACCAAACCAAACCAAACCAAACCCAGACATCAGAGGAACGAAGCTGTGAAGGAAGCTGTCCTTACAAGTTGTGTGCTGGGCACTGAAGGTGCTATCAGAGAGAAGGGGCGTTTCTCACCTGTCACATCTTCAGGGGACTCTGTACCAAAGAGCTTTGGAAAGGGGAAGTCCCTTGGGGGAAAAAGCATAGGATGTGCTGCCCTCAGGGCATCTGCAAAAAAAGATGGAAATGATCCATCTATATGGGTCAGCTGAAAAATAACAGGAACGTTTCGGACAAGGAAGGAAAGAGCAATCTCCTGAGCCAAAGCTGGAGCTGTGCTTGGAGAACTGACTCTTGTCGGGAGATAATCTTCTGGGACACATGGGTGCTACTGTTTCATTCTGGCTTTTAGACATAAGCCTTTAGGATTTAAGAAGGAATCTGCAGAGAATCACATGCCAGTCTGGAGTATTGGGGTACACAGAGGTAATGAAACACAGAGAGAATGAAGAGCATGGCAGACTGAGGGACAAGGAAACCAACGAAAGAAAGAGCAATGCTTCCTTGCCAGAGTCTAGGGAAGGAGCCGTGTGTTCTTTGAATTTCCCAAATGGAAATGAAACTTAGAGCCTATAGAAAATCTTAATGAAGTCTGTCAACATGTTTGTGGGTAGGGGGAACTTTCCCAACTGTAGTCATTGACTTATTCCATGCAGTGGCCACATTTAAATACACTTTCCCCAAGCAATGCAGAGCACACCAGGATGAGATGAGAAGACATGCAGGGATTGCATTTATGACAAGATGAGTGCGTCAATGTCCAGAGAGACTCTGGTTAACCATTCCTCTGGGCATGAGGGTTCCCACTGTAATGGGGCTGGAGTGGGCGGGGCCTTCTGTTGTGTCCCGCATGGTCCATATGTAGGCACCATCACCGCTGCCCGCGTGCCCCTAAGTGCTTCTCAAACACTGTGTGTGTGGTAAGTGGTTAACTTGCTTGTTTGGGTCAGATCCTCCTCTCTTCTTCTACCTTCTCTGCTTCTCTGCCTCCCTCTGAACTTCTTCCCTCCTCCTCCTCCCCATTGCGTGCTTGCCAAGTGTCCTGTTGTGTGACAATAACCCCATAGGGGTGGATAGAGATTACTCACAGATTTAACAGGACAACAGAATCTTACCACATGAAAATCTAACTAGACACATGAGCAGAGTGGAGGGACACTGACTGCTCCCCCCACCTCCCCATACGACCACACCCACGGACTGGAGTTGCCATATGCCCCACCACTCTGGAACCAGAAGCCTCAGCTCAGCCACCCACCTGCTCGGAGTAGTCGTTCCCATCCACGTCATCACTGTTGGAATGGCCTCCTGGACTCTGTACATCTATCCCATGACTCTCCAGGATTGCTGCTTCTTCGAAAAAAGCAAATAGATCCCTAAATTATCTGCTGCCTCATCACAGTGGCTGAACCATGACTTTTATGGTAAGGAAGTCAGAACATAGTTAATCTGTTTCTAATGAGCTGTAAATGGGAGAAATTCAACTCTGTGTAGCTCAGGGTAGAGGCCTGGCTTCCATACACATCAAACTACCAACCTGGACTGTTGGGCACTTCACAAAACTTATAATTCAACAGCTGTCCTGGTGGGGCTGTACAAAGTAAACGAGAATTGGGATGACCAGTAAGAAGTCTATTCACAAATGAAATGCAATTGTACTTCTTGTGGTGCTGGGTACCAAAGCCAGGTCTTTTTTGTCACTGTGCTACCCCAGCCCCTGAAATACAACTTCAGAAGTTTAAATGAACCTTTTACTCCTACCTCGTCCACTCAAATCTCACTTTTACCAGCTTTGAATAGGACACCAATCCTGTATTTTTTTTCTTTTTTTAGTTGAACGCACATTTTCACATGGTCTCCCATCCTCCAGCTTTATTAAGATCTGGTTGGCCAGTGGCAACTGTTTGGAGTATACAGCTCAGTATGCAGCAATAAGTATACACTGTGAACTGACAAAATCCAACGTCAGATTCTAAAATGCACTTTATTGCTGCTTTTGCTTCCTGTCTGCTGAATCTCTTGCATTCCAGCTACTGATCAGATGTTTCTCAGTGTCTAGGTCATAGTTGCAGCAGTAAGCAGGATGGGAGCATCATAATTCCTCTCTTAAGACCCCCATAGAAATCCTTAATATAAGTCACATGAGTAACCCATTGCTCAGGGGTTAATTCTACAATCTGGAACATTAAGAACAATCAGCTTTATAAATAACAAAGACGTTATTAAGATACAGATAAAACAGTGCAGGTAACACTGACCTTGGGATTAAAAAGGCAAAGAAGAGAAGCACTGGTGCTTCTCGTCAGACCTAAGTGGTACGATACTTAGACCTGCAGCTCATCAACTGGCCACTCTTATCCATTTCTAAACTTCTCATGAGAGAAGGCAGTCTCTCTGATACATTACCGATATTTGCTCTCCTCTTGATCTCCTTCCGTCTATTAGCGAACCAATTATAAACTTTCAGAGAGGTAACTCGTTCCAGGTCGGACAGCTTTTTGCCTGTGAATGCATGCAACAAAATTCAGATAATCTGTATCTTGGATCCAACCAAGACTGAACTGTTCTTAAGAAATATGTCTCTGCTAAAAGTTGCTTTTGATTCTATTTATTGCCAAAATAACAGATGGAGTGGATTCTTTTTTAGCATTGCTTAGTACTAGGAACCCACTAAAATTATTACTGCGTCAACAAACACATAAATGAATACACAGCTAGCCACAACTCAGGAAGACATACTCAATATTAAAAAAATCCACAAAATCCATTTACGTAGTTTCCATTTAGTACCGTGGAGGTGTCATTTAATTAGCATCATTGAGAGGGATGTAATTCTTTATGGAAGTGTACAGATAAAATGACTTATATCTGGTTTCCTGGTATCTTAAGATATGTTATATATTATGTAAGATAGGAGATACATGTTGCATTGAAGGCTAATGGCCATGTAACCATCCGCTATTGTGACTGTTCTGGGTCACACAGAACCACTCAGGTCAGATTTCAGATTTATTGTCTTCTTGGCCATCACAGTTAATTCTTATGGAGATCCCACGCTAACTTGTAAGCAGCCATTAGCACCGTCTCCTCCTCTCCTGTCCTCTTCTTTTCAGCCTTGAATCTGTATGTGTTTTCCAGAGGGAGCAAATCCATGCACTGGGACTATAGACCTGCGCACTCAAGGTACAGACTCCTTCATCTGGGGGTGGAGCTGAGTGTGTACAAGTTGGCACTCTAAATAAAGGAGATTAACCCCCCTCACTGTATAAAACTCTGATATTCACATAGCGTTTAAGCCATCAAAACAAGTGGCCACACAGAAACTAGCTGCTTGGGCCAAGTCTCTGAAGTACGCTGGGAATAAGATACATAGGCAGTACCAGAGTGTCTGTGGACCCTCACGGGAGACTTCAAAAGGGACCCACCATGTTCCCTTAGCTAGGCAGAAGCCATCCTAATGTGGGAAGCAGACAGAGTGTAACCCCTAAAAGCTGCCCCACAAAGGAATACAGATCTGTCATGAAGTGTCACGGCACAGGGGTGTGTGTGTGTGTGTGTGTGTGTGTGTGTGTGTGTGTGTGTGTGTGTGTACACTTCACTCAGGTCACATTAACATCACAAGTGTTATGTGGAGACCACTGGGCTGGGACCTGCATTAGGAGGGTGAGTGACCAGACCACTGAATGTTAACTGAGCGTTATCGCCCTCTGAGCCCACCTCCTTACCTGGCTTCTGTATGACTGCATTGCAAGCGTTGGCAATCTCTTCTCTCTTTGCTTCGTCTGGGTATTGATTCTCATTGAAGTAACTGTGGGGCAACCAACAAAGACACATTTTACTTTAAATGTGCTCATTAAATGTCTTCTTTAAGACGTAACTTGGTATAGTCCAGGATGCCCACAGGAACTTTCTGGCAGATAGAAACAGTCTCTAATGTGTTCAATATGGTAACCACTACCTATGTGCTCACTGCGCACCTGAAAGAAAGCCAATGTAAGGAATAGATTTACCTTTTACTTAATTGAAATTACTGTATGTGACTAGTGGCTACATGCTGCTGTGCTTCATTAAAAGATTCCTCTAAGATAAAAGTTATTTTTTTAATGAATCCACCTGGTGATGATCACCTTAAGCAAGGCTTAGAAATGTAATATTATGGCTATTTTCACGAGTAGTTCTCAGATTTTATATAGATATTTAAAATTGCAGATGTGTGTATGACATGACCTTAGAAGAAATCAGGGGAAGCAAGAGGAATAATGGGTGGGGAAAGCTAAGAACAGGGAGGGGAGGGAGGTAAGGGTATGGTCAGGATACAAAACATACATGCAGGGGAACACTACAAGTTATTTCGGTGCGCATGACTGACTGAAGTCACGGAGCCACAGAGTCACGTTACGAAAGCACTGGTATCAACACAGCTTTTCCTTTTTTGGTCATTTTTTTAATAGCAGCAAAAACTGGAAATTAACCAATTATCCACGAACAAGGGATGACAGAACAAATTATGGGGTTTCTATATTTATACACAGCTATTTTAAAATAATTAGGAAGAAAATAAGTTAGCACTCTGTCCACTGACCTGAATGGATGTTTACAGCATATTCCTAAGTGAGAAAAATAATCTACAAAATAATGTACAAGCAAAAATGCTAAGAATAAGAAGATTCCTGTCTGCATGTGTGCCGGTTCACATGGATACAAAGGAGAATACACACCAGGCTGGGAATACTGAGCATTCACTGTTGAAGAAGGGGCTTAGTGGGATACTAACACGTTTCCTTTTGGTACATTAGGAAGTAGGTATTACCTTGGTCCAACAGTATTTAAAACATGAGGCTTGCTAATCCGTTGTTGGATTAAGCAGACTCATAAAATGTAGGTGGAAACAGAATGCTATTATTAATGCTACTTTTTCTAACATCGATGAACTTAAAGAAAAAGAGAACTTTCATGCCGTGAGCCTGGAAACTGACAATCAGGCAATGACCTTCTTGGATTCTAGTACCTACCATTTCTTCAGGACTGTCCTTCTCCTAAAAATCAGCCAGTCAGCAATGGCAGAAAGACCAGTCATGGTCCAAATGCCTCAGAGGCCCCTCTCCTCCTAAGAGCCCCCAACCCAACCCCTGCTGCCTTCTCCTCCCTCGAGGTCTCTATGGAAGGCACAACTCACTTCAGTCCAGGAAAAGCTGCTGCTGCCTCACTTCTTCATCTTCATTTCTAAAATCCAAGCCTCCCAACTGTATGCTCCCACTCTTGTCTTTGACCATATTCTACCTGCTGTTTCCCCTGGTGTAAGCATCTCCTCCTGCACGATCCTTGGAGTGCAGGACTCTTAGTGTTCACACTAAGAGTCTTCCAAGCCACCATGCTCACAGCTGCTCCGGGTTCATGCTGTCTTGGCCTCTGTGTTTACTTGAACTAACTTTTGGTTAGGTCAGGGCAGCAACCTAGCTTCACCTGGAGTAGACTTGGTAACTAGAACCAAACTTCAATGACAGCCAGGTGACCAGAAGGCATACTAACATCTGAAATGTCATCCAATTGATTCACTTACCCCAAATTCACCAAGTAGTTATGAGTTACCTAATAAGTGCTTGGCACTGCTGGTAAAGAATTGGTTTCTGGCATCAAGGAGCTCACAATGTACGTGAGAGAGAGATATAAGTAAGTGTACTTGTGGTGAAAGGCTACAGGATTTGTGGACAGTTCGGTGTGCTCATGGTCATGGGAGAAGTCTGCAAAGATGTCACAGGGAAGTCCGAGCGAGGTCTTGAGGACGGGCACTGTCAAGAGGAGATGGCAGATGAGGCCATGAGAAGTCTGGGGCACCAAGAGGAGCACAGTGTGTTAAGATCATGGGCTTCGTAGGACAATGGGATGAGATCAGTGCTGGTGCCTGTCACTTCTTCAGAGGGAGAGGGAACAAGCTTGCCATGCACTTGCTCTGTCCTCTAGGTGTGAAGGGCCATGAGAGGTTTTCATACTACAGAAATGTAATTCCACCTGTGCTTTACAGGAAGATAACACATCTTCAAACATACTGCTCTGAATTCTACCTCCATAACCTTAAATTCTGAATTCTCCAGTCAACTCCCTATGCACCTCTATCTCCTCAAACTTTATTATCTTCTCAGCAATCACTAATCTGTAATTGTTTCTCTTCCCCTAAGTAAAAAATAAATGTCTACTCCGTCTAGCCACAACCCTTACTTCTTGCCTGAATGACCGACAAGCCAAACTTGTCTGAGAGGAACCTGCACTGACCAGTTTTTCTGTTCTGTGTTCCTGCCTGCCAATCTCCCACGCTGCAGACAGCACCTTCCATTTTTGTTCCCATCCTTCTCAAAGTACCAAGTGTTCCTGAACACCACAAACAGAGTCAAGTGGTTTCCTTCCTCTGCAATCTGAACTGGTCCCTTTGTTTCTGATGAGAATTCTTTGATGCCTTGCTCCTCGGAAACCTTTCCTCTCTCAAGTCTCAAGCCCTCAAAGCTACCACTGTCACTCTTTCTGCAGATGACCTTGCCTTCGTGGTTATTGGTTTGCTAGATTTCTCAGCTTCTGAACTGCTAAACTTCTCTAGGCCATTATTCATTTCTTTTCTCATAGCCGAGGAAAACATAAATCATCCTCCTTTTCAAGGTCAACTTCTCTGTTCATCCTTGATTGTATGCCCTCTCCTTTTCATTTTCTCAAAGTCTTTCTTGCATTTCTCAGCTTTTCTCTGTACCAATGTAAAGATCTATTTCACTGACTTTATGATGCTCATTTCTTCATTATCGTGATCTTTGAAATCAGGACACATTTCCTAACCGGTAGTATCTTGAAATTAAATGGTAGTGTTTTGCTTTTTCCTTTCTCACTGGCATGTACAATAAGGTGTGCCTTACAATCAAAGCTTTGTAAGACAGGATGGAATACAGTGGCTGCTAAGGCCTAAGGTCCCATTTGAGCAACAACTCTATGGCCAGTATACCTTATAATTTTTGGCCAAATGACCTGAAAGCCAACGACTGATTGATATTCCTGACACATTACCTAGGTTACATCAGTGTCCTGTTCAAACATTTTCAAAGGTTTACTATGGATGCTCTGGATGCTCCCATCCCCACCCCACCCCTGCTGCGCTGTGGCTGCCATATAAGTAAGAAAGTAAGCCTGTGCCTGTCTCCTGCCAAAATTCCTCCAGTGCCAATCTGGTCTATCCCCCAGGACACAGTGGCCTGAGAAATGAGTTTTCTTTACCCACTGAGTCCTACAGGAGCTCATCTACTCCTTCCTCACAGCTCTTCCACCTTCCATCTCTTCCTCCACAGAAATGCACCAGAAGCCAGGGTGCAGGTCAGACTCCACCTCAGCCTCTCGCAGATGCTGGGGTCACAGGCGTGTACAGCTAAGCCCAACAGAGAACACACGCAGCTGTCAGAGGCCTTTATCTCTGCCGAGCAAGAACGATGCACAGAGCAGGAAATAAAACGCTGGTGACACGGTGGCCTCCCACAGTCTGCTTCACAGAGTTCTCGGCAGGGCTTCCGGAATGAACAGATACCACTCTTACAATAAAAGGGCCGTAGGGAAACACTGAACTAATTAAGAACTAGTTTGATGATTAATACAATTCTGTAAACAATTGATGCTCTAAAAGTGGATTGGACTCAGGTAGAAGGCACTACTGTTGTGACTGCAGTGACTAATAGAAAAAAGCCACACTGGTTTGGGAAGTTAAATTAAAATTTTCAGTTATTCACGGCATAATGTTTTCTATTAAGTCAAAGTTTCAGAGTTCACTTTTATTCCGTATTTCCAGGATTAGTAAAGAAAACCCCAGTAACTTCCCTCAAATCAAGATCTCAGGAAAAGGAGAATTTATTCATAGAGTTTAAGCCTTATTTTTAAAAAGTAATTTTTCCCTCTATTAAAAAAATGTTTTTTTTTTTTTAAATTATGTGTATGAATGTTTGCTCTACATGTATGTCTGTGCACCATACATGTGCAGTGCCTACAAAGGTCAGAAGGCGGCGGCGGGTCTCCTGGAACTAGAGCCATGTTGGGGCTGGGAACTGAGCCTGGGCCCCCTGGAAGAGCAGCCAGTGCTCTTAACTGCTGAGTCACAACTCCAGACCTTATTGTTTATGATTAAGAAATGTTCTGCTCAGCCTCACTGCTGAGCTCTGGCTAACATCTGAAGAATTTACACTAATTCTTCATAAATCATTTCAAAATCTGAACAGAAAAGGGTTTTTCTAAATTCATTTTACAAGACTTGCACTGTCCCAATACCCTGGTGACCACAGATGCCAAAAGAAAAGAAAAAAAAATCTTCAGCTAACATCCAGTAAATGGAATCTAGGAGCACATTAAACAGACTATTTATCACAACCAAGTGGAGGACATGCCAGGGAGAAGAGGTTCAACACGCACAAACCCCTGGGCATGACACAGCCTCTCACAGTATGAAGGACAAAGCTGTGTGACCATCTTATTGGATGCACAAAAGAAATCTGGTATTTCCAATACCCTTTCATGCCTGGTACTTATCATTTCTTCAACAGGAGATGAGGCAAGCCTGGGATGATGGATCGATCAGGTCTTACCCATCACTTCTTCAATGGGGATCTTAGGTCTTAGCTAGTAACCACTGTATTCCATCCAGGCCAACAAAGCCTTGGTTGTAAGCAGAAGAATGAACTGGACACCACTCTTACCAGTTAAAAGAACATTCAAATCAAAATTAAATATAAGACTTGAAGCCAAAAGACCACTAGAAGGAAAATTATAAAGTGCTTTGGGGACATTAGCATGAACAAGGATTTCCTGGACAAGACCCCAAATACTACAGGAAGTAACAACGCGTGAAGAGACGAGCTGCAGAATTCGAGAAAACGTACACTAAAGGATCATCTCTAAAACAATAAGGAACTGAACATCACCACCCCCCCCCCCCCCCCCCCCCGGCTTGGGCAGTAGGGATTGCACCATATTGACTAGTCAAATATAACAAAAGCCCTGGGTCTTCCCTTATGTGCTCAGTGAGAGGGAATGTTCTGAGAGAAAAGGGAAGCATCAAAGAAGAAAACGACCATGTTTCTAATCACTCACAAAGGGAGTCTGCTTGGCCACAGCAGAGACTAACAAGTGTGTGTCTGTTTACTCAACAGACGTGTGGATAAGAAATGCATTAAGGAATGTAAGAAGGAATCTGGGGTGAACAGAAGCAGAGGCTCCAAGCAAGGTTTCTGGTGGAACCAGCATCATTTCTTCGAGCAGAAAGAGTTTCAGGGTCCCAGCATGCTCCACATATTTCCTTCAGGTATGTTGGTGGTTTTAGCAATGGAGACATAGATGACTATAATTACAACAGAATAGTGTTTCTTTTTAATAATATGTGACCAAATTGGACTATCAAAGAAGTCAGCAAATAGACTAATGTCTATAATTTCTTAATCACTCATTTAATCACCCAAAACAGCGTCCGTCCTAGTTTCTACTTATCAGCTGACTATCCGGTGGCAAAGATGAAAGAGACCAAACTTCCCAGTGTGGTCAGAGCAGACAGAGGTGAACAGGGAATTGTAAAAGGAACCACAGTGACTGCAGGCACAGCAAATCCTTCTGTAGCAGACGAGAACTGATAGCGGTACAGGTCTCAATGAGGAGGAAGAGCTTTCAGGGCAGAGGTCTGGGCACAGTGAAATAATGAGAGGCCCATAAAGAAATCCTAAGGGAGCCTGCAGCATTGGAAGGGAACACAGGACAGCCTGAGTGCATGGTGCCTGAGATGGGGCAGCAGACCAAAGGGGAGGAAAGACTGAGTCCACACTGGGAAGAGTGGAACCAACTCTTTCGGCATCTGGAGCCCTGTTTACAGTGGGGACAGCTGAGGGTCAAAGCTCTTTTGCAGAGCAACAGAAGCCGGGTCTGTAACTGGCTGCAGTAACTAAGGAGAAGGCACGAGGCAGGGTCAGGCACGGCGACGGAGGAGGTGGGACCCTTAGGACAGTCCTGTAGAATGATTTTCATTAGTCACCTCCCAGCACTTGGACTTTGGTTTTGGTTTGTTTCATTTTTTTTTTTAAACAAAACAAAACAGAAAGCATTTCTACTGCAGGAGATCTTGGCTGGTCATTTCTCAAGGAGACTTGAAATTAAACCCCGGAACCTCAAACATTCTTCTTTCTTTTGGAAATGCTTACAGCCCTAGACATTCTAAAATGTACGCACATGCCTGTGGGTAACCAACCTAAAGTGACAGCAAATTCTGAGGACACTGCACATCACAAAGGACATCATCAGTGAGTGACCAGTGCATATAGAGAAACCAAATGATTGTTCTGCTATAGGATGATGGGAAAGAATTAGAATGAAAAGTGGCAAAATAATGAGACGAGAAGCCATGGGCCAGGAACAAATGGCAACGCTCTCGAAGCACTTCCATTTCACTAACACTTCAGTCTCTGAAAACCGAAGCCAGACAATTCTCCCCTTGTGTCTTGGTGAGACTGCAGAAAAGACAAAGACCAGCTCTAAGGAGGGCTAAAGCCACATGCACAGACATTTCCCCCTGTATCCCCATGCAAGCTACCTCTGCAGAAGAGATCTGCAACCTCACTGTTTACGTTATCCAGAATAAGCTTTCAGGGTTGTTTCCTACTACCCACAATTCTGTGCGAATTTCTTCAGAAGACATCAACATGAAACCAGCCTTCATGCTATGAAGTGTAATTGTCCCACCTCCTATTTATGAGAGCATCTATGTGTGAGATGATCTTGAGCAATAAAACAATTAAAATGTTTTCATTTCTTCTCTTTGTTTTTACACAAGGGGGTAAAGGCAGAGATTACACAGCTGGGAAAGCCCTCCTAATGAAGGGGATCTGTTTTTGCTAAAGGCCTAATAAAAAAAATCATACTGTACACGGTAAATACATATAAACCATTTAAAAACATCAGAATTTCCCACATATAAATAGTAGCCAGTTAGATTACACAAAAGTATCTATGTATTTATAAGAGCAAGATAAATAAAATAAAATAAAATGTCTAACAAGAAAGGCAGAGGGGGCTGCAGAGATGGCTCAGCAGTTAAGAGCACTGACTGCTCTTCTAGAAATCCTGAGTTCAATTCCCAGCACCCACATGGCAGCTCACAACTGTGTATAACTCCAGTTCCAGAGGACCCAACACCCTCACACAGACATACATGTAGGCAAAACACCAATGCACAAAAAAATAAAAATAAATAAATTTAAAAAATAAAGGAAACAGAGAGAGCCAGGCATGTAGAGAACAGCCTGGTAAGTCTGCTCTCAGCAGGTGGAGGTAGGAGGAAAAGGAGGTCAAGGTCACATTCAGCTGTGAGCTTGTAATCCTAGCACTTGGGAGGGAAAGGCAGGAGGATGTCAGTTCAAGGCTAGCCTGGGCTAGGCAGTGAATTGCTATCTCAAAACAAGAAAGCAAGCAAGGAGGTGTCTCTCAAATCCGACCTACCTGCTTCTCCATATACTTCAGCCACCAGCCTCTGTACACAAATGGGGGCATAACTGGCTACGCAGTAAGGCCACCATAGCCATATTGTCCTAAATCCATCTGATCTTATCCTAAGTTAGGTCCAGAAGAGAAAGACAGTTGCTACCTTAAATGTCCATAAATTACAGCATATTCTCAAGGTAGCACTCATAACAAAATTATGTTTAGAAGGTCATGTAATGATACCTTATGTAATTACACAGCCAGTATAAGTCTCTTCTGATTAAAAAGGTATGTACATAAGATACAGAGATATGACTGAAAAACACAGCAAGTGTTAACGATTATCACCTAGTGATACCATAAAAGGGTCTCATTTTCTACTTTAGATTTTCTTGTATTTCCTCACACTTTATATATTAACCATATAATAACTTTATAATGCAAAATGCAATATCTGAAAACAAAGTATGCTATCTTATGATGTGAGAGAAGTGGAATTTTACATAATTATTATTAAATAATAAGTTTCTTAGCTTGCCCTATGCCTTTTAGCAACATTTAAGAGTGTTTTGCAAACGCACTAGAGTATGGGAAGCAAAAGTCATCCTACACTAATGCCTTTTTACAGATGAGCTCATTTTTAATTCTACAGGCAGAACAAAATAAATAACGGCTCTCCCCACATCAACCTTTTAAAAGGTGTACGTGAAGAGAAAAGCTAAAATATAAATGAGTTCTGTTCCAGAGGAAGCTGTCTGTTTTTCACAGCTTGGCAGCATCTTCAAAGTTTTAGAAGAGAAAAGCTTGTGAAAATAAGTTTTAAGCAGAAAAATTAGTATCGGCCTATGGACCGATCAAAGACCTAAGAAGACAAATTTTCAAATCCTGGTTCATAAATGCCCATGGAAGACCATAACACAGCCCACTGCATGCAGATTTAGACAGACTGTAGAGCAGACCCTGATAAGGACTCAAAAACCTTTAAGTTGGAAGGAGGTCAGGACATCACCAGGTCAGCTTCTTCCACCTGTAGTAAGGACATGAATTTCACAGATGGAGCCAGGAAGGAGAAAGAACTGCCTTACTCAAGGTCACATGGCCTGGAGCTCAGGTTTCCTGACTCAGCTCATTTGCTCAAAGGCCTAACAGGACGGTCATTGTTGGTTAAAGACAGGCTACTGTTTCTGACTTCATTTAAGATATACAATGCAAATCTCCAAAGATGAATGAATCAGCTAGCCCAAGGTCCTGCTAATCTCACATGAGTTCCTGGAAGCGACCCATGCTACCTGCAAGTCCACAGCTGCATCTCACCTAAGGGCTTTGCTTCCTTGAAAAAGGAAATCTCGGGGGACAACCTTAACACTGACCCACCTTTCTTCCCTGGGCAGCAGAAGTTTAAATAACTCTGGAGTAAACCATCAGTACACATTACCAGTCTGTGTTTACAGTGGGGTTCACTGAACCTACATGTATCAATACCTCTGCAGACACTAGAAGGTATAGGCATCCGACTAACTCCTTATCAGAATAGTAAGATGCCCTTCTTATTTGTTTGAAAACAAAACCAAAAAAACTTCAAGGCTGAGAATTATGGACCCCATGTATGAAATGTGGCCTTCCATGGTTTTCATCTTGCAAAACCCTTCACTGTAGATTCCATTTTAGATGTTCCATGGACTTACAGCACGCCAGTTAGATGTTCCATGGACTCACAGCACGCCGCGGTCACTGGGCCATCTGCTCTTTGGTAGCCAGGCATTGGTCACCTTTTACTGTCATAAGTTATCTGAAAGAGGGAACTTGAAGGAAAAGATTTATTCTGGATCATGGTTTGAAGGATATGGTAGTGTGGCATGGTGGGAAAGCGTGATGGGAGTTTACTCACATTCCAGCAGACCAGTCAAAAGGGAGGACATCGAGTCAGGCCAAGTTATCTACTCCAAAACCCACTCCCCAGAAATCTCTCTCCTCCAGGTAGGCCCTATCTCCTAAGAGTTCCACAGCTTTCCAAAACACCACCAGAAGCTGGGGCCCAGTTTTCAAACACACGAACCCAAGGGACATTTTACAGCCAACTCATTATAGATGGAGATACTTCTGGAGTTCTCAGGAAAAACAACAACAAAACCAAACAAATATTAAACCTGGCAAGTTCCCACCATATTAAAGAAAAACAACTAATAGCACTTGGGAGGCAGACACAGGCGGATCTCTGTGAATTCGAGGCCAGCCTGGTCTACAAAGTGAGTTCCAGGCCAGCCAGGACTGTTTCATAGAGAAACCCTGTCTCGAAGAAACGGAAAGAAAAGAAAAGAAAAAAACTAAGAAAGCAACTGCCTGAGACAAGCGGTTTGACTGAATTTCATGAAATTACGAAGCATTTGGTCAACTCTCCATTTTAACAATAAAGAGACGGGTATGTACAAAGGGTGGTGTTTGGATCTGCCCATTCACAAACTTTCTAGAAAAACCACCAAATGTGAGTGATAAGCAGGTCATCCGAAAACGACATTTTGGAAAGTTCACAAACTCTTGGGCATTGGGGCTGGTGAGATCCTCTTGAACCTGCTTCACCTACAGAACAGGCTGGGTTGTACCTTTGGCTTCTGTCCTGCTTTACTGACAGGAAGTCAGTTTGCAAGAGAGAACTGGAAGGTGATCTAGAATTAAGTTTCTCATACTTGGCAGACCAATAATGTATCATAATACGAAGATCAACAAAAGAGGATTGATACAGATCAACTCATTGTCTCCTGGATGTTTTTTCCTTAGGATCAATACCAAGCTTTTGCAAAATGTACATTCATGCCAAAAGGATAATGTCTGAGCCTAAAATGAGAACTGATTTTCCTGGGGAATCAATCTTGGTTTTTTTTTTCTCATCTCAGTAAGTAGCAAACCAAGTATATAAACTCTCAAGAATCAAGGCTGCAATAACGGCTCAGCCTTTGGCCAAGACTGAGTGAAGAATCAGGGTGCACTGGTCTGCGGTTACCCAGGTACTTCCTGAAGCCTAGCTTTCCACTTCCTGTGTCTTAGGTTCATGACCATTTTTAGTGACAGTCAAACTATCAGAGTGTAGGTAATGGGCCTTCAGCTGCCTTTTAAAAGTCAAATTTTAGGCCAGGCGGTATGGCACACGCCTTTGATCCCAGCACTCGGGAGGCAGAGGCAGGTGAATCTCTGTGAGTTCAAGGCCAGCCTGGTCTACAAAGTGAATTCCAGGACAGGCTCCAAAGCTACACAGAGAAACCCTGTCTTGAAATACCGAAAGTCTACTTATGGAGAACCTTGTCTCAAAACAAAATAAAAAACAAAACCCTCCACCAAAAAACTTTTTCTTAAAAACAACAACAAAAGGCAGGGTGTGGTAGAGCACTCCTTAAATCCTAGCTCTCAGGAAGCAGAGGCAGGTAGATCTCTCTAATTTTGAGGCCATCCTGGTCTACAAACCAGTTAGTTCCAAGACAGCCTGAGCTACTGTAAGGAGATCCTGTCTTGAAAAAAAAAGTCAAAATAATTCTGAAAATACCTGACAGAATACACATTACTATCAATGTCACGGCTAAAAGACTGTGTAGCAACTGTATAGTAAACTTCCAAGGGAAAACTAAACAGAAAGGCTATTTTGATGATGAGTCAGCTGATGGGTATATGACAGTCTCAAGATAGAAACAGAGTCTGGGCTTTTGAAAACTGCATTCACTTATCTTATTTTACATGTATGTGTACAATGCCAGTGGAGACAGGAAGAGGGCATCTGATCCCCTGGAACTGGAGTTAGAGGTGGCTGTGAGCTGGGAATCAAACCCAGGTCTTCTGCAAGAGCTGAGTCAACTCTCCAGCCCTAAACTTTTAATATATGCCATGTCACCAAAGCAACAGAAGAGATGATTTGTATGAGGCACTGTATCATGACCAGGATTGCTAGTGCACACAGATCTTCCAAGTACAGATAAAAGAGCACATCCAGGGATTTTGTACCACGAAACTTAGCAGTACATTCAAGCTTCCTCAACCAAGAGACAGCCATGTAGAAGAATGACTCACAATTCCATAATCTACCACATCCACAAGAAAGTCTTGTGTAAGCTGCGATCTTAGGGCCTAACGACTCCTTCCCACACTGTTAGCAGGAGCCGAGATCTCCTTGGATCATGCTGATTATATAGTGTCCCCTAGAATCTCCCACAAGAATTGATACAAAGTAGAAGTTAGCATATTTGAACTGTAAGAAGGAAAGCTCACTTGTTTCCCACAGAGTTTCAGTAAGTTCAGTTAGTTTACACACACCTAAAGTTCGGGTTCTTATGAAGCCATTATATTTCACGGTGACTCTTGAATATGATACCGTCACCCAACTGTGCTTTGTTTCTTTGTAGACTATGGCTACAGAATGGCACGTGGGCACGGGGTTGTCTGTTCTACTTAATTGGCTCAGAGACTAGAGAAATGGGGTACAAACACTGTTTGTTAAAAATAACATGCTGGCAAAGTATCCACAAGCGAACGGGGAAACTTTTAATCCACCTCAAAAGCATCACGACAATTTCTCTTTTAGCTATTTCTGTTTGACCAGAAAGGAACCAGGAAGCATAATTTGCCAATTTTAAAATGCATTTAAGGACAGTTCATCTTCTTATTGGCTATGAGAAATGGATTGGGATAACTTTACTTGTCAATAAGTGGCAAAGTTTTGTTGTTTTTTTCCTCAAATAGTCTAATGGATTGAAATGAGGTCATGTCCAGGCTCCTGCTGTCTCATATAAATGCTAAGAACTTCCTTCTCTGCAGAGGGACAGGAGGTACAGCTCATCACGTTCCACTTGAGTAAGTCCACAACAGTATGGAAGAGGAGAAACTCATTTTAAATTTCAACTTCCAGCACCTATTAATTCCAAATGTATCATTTATTCCCCCAGCATTTCCTATTCTAGAACAGCAATGACATCAGAAGGGAGGGAGACCAGCTGATGGCAAAGCCATCTCGGGGAGGCAGAGGGCATGCACTTAGGTCTCGTTCACTACAGAGCAGAGTGCAGGAGACTCAACTCTGCCACCACAGAGTAATTTTTATGGGCGAAGGAAAAAAAAACAAAACAATAGTACAACAATCAAGCAAAGGAAAAGACAACACTGAGGGAATGAAGTGATTTTTGAGTCATTTTAAGTGGTTAACTTTAAATCCTTCCATTATTACTTATCTTTGAATTGAGCTAAAGGCCTTAAAATTTTGAACAAAATTAAAAAATGCTATGCTCCTCTGTCCCTCCTCTGCGGCAGACATGTCTGGAGGAGCAGACCTGAGATAACAGTCGCTAACCCTGCTGAAGTTATGGGGTCTTCTTACATACTCATTCAATACATTCAAGCTACACTTAGAACCCTTAGCCTTCATGCCTAGCGCCATGTACCTCAGATGCCTGCTGAGTCTAACAAAATGCTTGCCTGCAGCACGGAAGCGCCGGGTGAAACACACTGGGCAGATGGGGAACAATTCTCTCTAGCGGTGGTATTGTCTGTAATTCCATCCTGACAATGCACCTCAACACCAAGTCAGCAGAAAACTGAATTTTGTAATTTTTATAACAATGTCCTTTATAATACGGGGGGGAGGGGGTGCAGGGGAAGTGGAGATCAGAAGATTTTAAAGAGTCACCATGGCTAGAATGTCAAATTACTTCTTTCATGTCTAGAAAAAGGAATCTGGTCAGGCTCTGACTTCAGAAAGGAAGTCTGGGAAGACTTCAAACCAGTTTCAGTCTTTCAATTCCTATGCTGTCCTACATCAACCCTACTCAGGAATAACTGGCACTGAGAAAACAAAGCACTCCACTTTGTTGACATGTGGGAGGAAAGTGGCAGCATAGACAACTTGGAAATGGAGCAGGAAAAGAGTGTGACTGGAACCCACCGAGGCATGGATGTAAATCAAAGTGCAGAGAAAGCCAAGTTTGTAGGATGCAAGATCACTGGCCACTCCAGCCCGACTGAACAAATGCTCACAGCCCTTCACTCCTGCCACTGGCATGTCCTGCCTCCTCTCAACCCACTGAAACGTCCTGTTCACAAATAAAGGAGGCAGCTTCTGTGTTTCTGCAGTGTCTCCTCTCCTGGTATTACTTTAGGCATCCCACTTTGGGCTGTCAATCTCTTGTGTGAGAGGAGTCTAGCAGCCATACTCCCGACCATCATCCACTGCTCCTATAGGCCCAGAGCTATTCAATATGCCTCAGCACTATGCAGTATTCTAGAGAAAAGTGAATGGTAACCTCTTCTCTCTGCATCCCTCCCAAAAAACTGAGATGAACTCTGTTTCCCAGACTAGTTTTCAACTCTGGGCTCAGGTGACCTTCCTGTCTCAGCTTGACAAGCACCTGGAATAACTTCTAGGCACCACTAATGTCCTGTTTGGATTGATTTCATTTTAAAAGAAAGCCAAAGCAGACTTTAACTGGTTGAGGAATACTAAAAGTGGTAACTTCAGAAATTTCCAATTCAACAAAACTACTCTGTGTCTTAGTTAGGGTTTCTATTGCTGTGAAGAGACACTATGACCATGGCAACTCTTATAAAGGAAAACATTTAATTGGGGCTGGCTTACAGTTTCAGAAGTTTAGTCCATTATCATCATGGCAAGAAACATGTCAGCATGTAGTCAGTCATGGTGCTGGAAAAGGAGCTGAGAGTTTTATATCTGGAACTGCAGGCAGTAGGAAGAGAAGGCCACAAAAGCCACACTGGGCATGGCTTGAGTATCTGAGCCCTCAAAGCCTGCCCCCAGTGATACACTTCCTCCAACAAGGCTACACCTCCTAATAGCCACACCCTATGGGCCAATGGGGATCATTTTTATTCAAACCGCAACACCATGAAAGTTACTAATATATATTATTATTGTTACTTAGTTTTTATTTATTTCTTTTGGGGGGGGGTACATGTGGAGGTCAGAGGTCAACCTGCATGAGTCAGCTCTCCTTTCAACATGTGAATACCAGGGACCTAACTCAGGTTGTCAGGCTTGGTGATCGAGGCCTTATATCACTGAGCCATCCCATTGACCCTATTTTTGTTTTTATCTTGACCCTGTACTGAAAGAAAGATTATGAACTATTAGACACATAGCATGTATGCCATGTAAACATTTAGTAGCCATGAAATCACAGTACTTCTTTTTTTTTTTTTTTTTTGAGCTGAGGATTGAACCCAGGGCCTTGAGATTGCTAGGCAAGCACTCTACCACTGAGCTAAATCCCCAACCCCAAATCACAGTACTTCTATGGACAGGTAACAACATCTTTCTCTTTCTTTTCTTTTCTTTCCTTTTTAATTTTTATTTTTACATGTATGAGTGTTTTGTCTGCGTACCACATGTGTGCCCGGTGCTGCAGAGGCCAGAAAAGGGTGGCTCCCCTGGGACTGGAGTGACAGACAGTTGTGAGCTGCCATGTGGGTGCTGAGAATGGAACCTCAGGCCTCTGAAAAGCAGTTTTAACCACTGAGCCATGCCCCGAGCCCCACAGCCATTACAATAGTCATTTTATGGCATGTGACTTGCCTAAGGATACCTACAACAATGTGTTCTTAATCACTATATCATCAGAAATCAAACAAAAAGAAAAGAACACAACAACATAAACTCTTCAATATTGAAAGCAAATGATTTAAGTGTTACTATGTCTCTCAGTCTTTATCTATCTACACTTATATCTGTTGCTTTATTTTATCGTCACTAATTGTTGTTGTTGTCAGTGTTTCAGAGTCTCACTCAGCAGCCCAGGATAGCCTGGAACTCATTATGCTTCCCAGTCTGGCTTCAAACTCAGAGGTGATCCTCCTGCCTCAGCCTCCTGAGTGCTGGGATGATAGGCTTGAGCCACCACGACTCACCTTGCCTTATGATTTATTATGATAACTAACGCATCTGCTTCACATCATTTCATTTCTATTTTCCCTCAAGTTTACTAAGCTGTATCTGTCCTTTGCTGTGGCATTCTACTTAATAAATTCAACAGCTGTGGCATTCCACTTAATAAGTTCAACATTACTGACTTAGCCACTTGCTAAAAGCAATCACACTTAAATGCAAAGAACTAAGAAACACACTCCATTTTCTTCTCGGTGTTACTAACTTGCCTGAGATGTAGGAGCTAAGGGATACTTTCCTCAGCAGGCTAACTCAATTCAGCAACAATATAATACAGAAAAAAATGAAATAAATATTCTTGAAACTGTAAAGTAAGTTTTAGGGACAAAATGAAAAATAAGAGAAGTCAATTTTTGTCTATGTTACTACTTAGACATGAGTTTGCAGTTTTCTCATTTTATAAGAAAGCAGAAATTCTAACAACCTCGATGAAATAGGAGGTGAACAATGACTTTCTTTGCTACTTTCAGATCCTAACACTCTCAAGATATTTCATTATTCTACATCTGTAAACAGTGAAATTGAGGGAACCTCTCTACAAGCCAATTGCTGAAGGAGGCATTAACCAACCATCAGGAGACGCATGAAAACTGCATCTTTGGAAAATGATCTTCAGAGCCCAGTCAGGGATGACTCTGCGGCCCAGGGTTGGTCTGCTCAGGGTACCTAGGCCATCCTAGCCTGCAGCTAGAGCTTAGTTTCTGCAGATGCTGCTCTCCTGAACCCTCCCGGCGAGAAATTCACTGAAACTACAAGTTAAAAAGAGATAGGGATGAGACTGACACCAAAACCCAAGCGCTAACAAACTGTCCTGGGAAGAATTCCAAAACGCTGAAGACCAAGGGAATTAAATTACAGAACCCTCAAACACCACTCCAGAAACATGCTTTATAAGCCGATTCGTCTCTTCCATACTAATTCTCCCAGGAAGCAATAATCCACTTGTGTGAAATGCATCTGTGTGTCAGACACGTCTCAAGCGCAGATCATACACACATCAGGTTAAGGGAAGGGACACCAAGTTTAGAGCTTTGATTTAATTTGTGTTTGCCATAGTACTGTGGCTGCAATGCTATTTTCGCTAACGACAGCAGTTATTCTAAGAACCTATTTTTGGATACTTGAATTTTGGAGGAAGGAGACACTCACTCTCAAGCTTGTGTTCAGTGCTGTTTCCTTGGCTTCTGGGGAGAGTATTTTAGATTAACTTCTTAAAGTTGTTATGTCAATTTCAAAGGTCAAAAGAACAAAAGCCATTTTCCTTATAATTCAAGGGCTCTATGTTTACTGGTGTTTTCTCCCCCCTCTCTCTATTACTTAAAGAGGAGGAACATGACAAAAAACAACCCAAGAACAAAAGCATATTATAAGTATACTGGTCCATAAGAACATCAAAACATGCAGTAGAACTAACTCCAAATGCACATAGACACATTCATTTGTATCTTCTTGGACACAACGACACACAGTCATTCAATCACTGGACTAAAAAGAACAGCATGAGACACTTTCTCACAGCTCCGAGCCCAGACCTGTGGACACTGCCAGGCCTCTCACACTGATTCTGGAGTCTGGTCAAGGCTCCCCAAGCTGGTGCTTTCTTCCCATCTCCCTAACTGTGGCCTGACTTAGAAGCTTCTTTTACCTTCCTCCCTTGAGAGGAAACAGGAATAGGAGCAATAGCCAGCTCTTATTCTCTGTATTCCAGCCACAGACCCTAATACTCCAGAGATACACTTGTTTCCAAAGCTAAAGGACACCAAGGCCAGATTCCTGACAGATGCATAGGAAGGGGTAAACTGGGGACCTGGCTGCAACCCTCCAGAATTCAAATCCAGCCTTCAAATCCATGACCTTCTTCCACTGTGAGCTGTTTCAGATCTCTCTTCCAGACACTGCCTCACTACCAGGAAGCAGTTGACTGATGGGATGAATGAAGGGGCGGGTTTCTGGAATGGAAATCCCAATTTGCGCCTCACATTATCTGCAGACGTAGGCCTTCCAAGTATAAAACATAGTTAACATTTTCCATCTTGTGAATATATAAACCACTGAGGTAAGCCTAGCTTAGTGCTAATATATAGCAAAAGTTTAATAAGTAACTGATCTAAGATTATCTAATGATGTCATTCTAAATTCTCTATTAAAAGAGTCAAATCTTCTTTAAGACAACAAATACCGTTCTAAATAGGAAACATGACAACTACACAAAGAAAATAAACCTGTGATTCCTCATGTTCCTGTGGCCCAACATCAATAATATTCTTAACATTTGTGTTGCATCTTTTCCCTATTAAAACCCTTAGATGTTCTTAGCCAAACAGAAGGCTGGAAGAGATGTTAATCCAGGGCATACGACTTGGGCTAACCAAGACCTACTTCATGTGCTAAGGGCACTGTATAAACCCAGAAGAAAATGGCTTTCTTGTCAAGGAATAGGACTTGTATGCAAATAGCACTGTCTAGAGAGACACATGTAGCTCTGCTGTTCACTGGATTTATGGCCTTAGGAAGTCATCTACCCCCCGAGCCTCGGTTGCCTCATCTGGAAAAGGAGGGCAATGGCGATCAAATGTGGAGGTTAAATGGGGGATACTCCTAATGGCATTTTCCTTTTTCATGTGCAGTTCTGTTGAGGAATGACTCACATGTGGAGCAATTTACATATCTGAAATGTGCTTTTAGTATATTCATAAAGTGATGTGCTGTTTCCTGGCCCCCAGACCTGTCTCTTTCCCAGTCTGAGCAAATACCAAGTATGTTCTTTTTCTACAAATTTGATTATTCTGAATATTTCTATAAATAGAACCACATAATATTGCCCTTGTGATAATCAATGTTTCTGGGAGTCAATATTGGAAAAGACGTGTACATAGGATAGAGAATGCAATAAGGTCAGCAAAGAAAAAAAAAGCAACATTGATAACGTGTTAACATATAATGACCATCTACTATAAGTAAAATGCTCTGATAAGTACTGGGCAAAATACATCACCGAGGTGCTTTGGGTGTGGTAAGGCATAGGAAAACTTCACACACACAAGTCTCTGCATATGCACGTACGTCAGCAGGCCATAGTCTGTGGACATTCTCCGGTGAGTGCTTTATTTTTCTCAGTCAAATGTGAAGCAAGGTTACTACAAGATAAGGAGGTTGAGGAGTTTTCAGAGAGAAAACAAAGTGTAAAATAATTTTAAGAAAGAAGAAAGGGCAAGCCAGGAAGACAGTATGAGTGCCTGACAGAATTAAAGATCTGAGGTTCATGGTCATGAATTTAAAATGAGGTAAATCAGCAGGGTTTTTAGGTTTTTTTTCTAGCTACATTTAGCTGCAAAACAAACAAACAAACAAAAAAACCCAAAAAAACGCAGTAACTGTATAAGTTGAAAGATGTAACCAGACATCACCTGTAGTAAATAACTTCATGATGGCGTTCCCATTTCCAGTGCTTTCTGAGAGTCATGTCAGGTAACTTCATACTTAATGCTGGAACGGGCTTACCCTGAAAACAAATGCTCTCAGCAATAAATGGGGTGGGGGTGGGGGTGGGGAGGGAGTGGGTGGGCGCGGCACTCTACTATTGCTTCATACTCCTCTCCATTAACTTCCACATCTCAACTTACCAAGGCCCTAAGTTCCCAACAATTCAATACAAGGGTTGGGCGAGGGACTGGGATCAAACCTTGTCTAATTCTGAAGTTTATCTTCCTTTATTCTGTCATTATATCTAAATCTTCATTTTTTTTTTTTTTTGGGTTTTTCGAGACAGGGTTTCTCTGTGTAGCTTTGCGCCTTTCCTGGAACTCACTTGGTAGCCCAGGCTGGCCTCGAACTCACAGCGATCCGCCTGGCTCTGCTTCCCGAGTGCTGGGATTAAAGGCGTGTGCCACCACCGCCCAGCTAATTTTATAGATATAAGAATTGGAGTCTAGGAATGTTGAATGATTTTTCCAAGGCCAGTCCATTTTCTAATGGTACAGACGCTGTCTCCTCGGTGAGTGCCCAGACCATCACCAAGCCAAGCTCCTTTGATGCTCTGGATGCTGTCATTCCCATCCTCAACCGACAGCTAGTTCTATTATGTCTTTCCTCAGACTCCTTTCTGATAGTTACTCCTTCTATCCCTATCTAACCCCTCTGTCTTCTTACGATCATTTGGACCCTCATCACTCAGGCCCAGGTTATTCTAACAGCCTCCTAATCTGGCTTCCTTCACTCATAATATTAAAATGTCCAAAGCAGGCAAATTTGTACACAGATTAATGTTTACACAAAATTAAAAAGGGATGGGAAAAAAAGAGAGTAGCTTCTGTTAGACCCCCAGGGTCCTAGGGGCATAATAGAAGTAAATGTGGTGATAGATGTGTGACTACAGATAAACATTCAATGCTTTAAAATATACACCTGCATATACATGCCACACACAGAGACACACAATAGGAAATGGTAAAAAAAAATCTAAAAAAAAAAAGAGAGAAGAAGAAGAGGAGGAGGAGGAGGAGGAGGAGGAGGAGAAGAAAAAGACGATGACGACAACCATCTATCTCTGCTTCCTGACTGGGGGGGGGGGGAGGAGGAGGAGAAGGAGGAGGAGGAGGAGGAGGAGAAGAAGAAGAAGAAGAAGACGACGACGACAACCATCTATCTCTGCTTCCTGACTGCAGATGCGATGTGACCTGCCCCTTAAGGCTCCTGATGCTACGCCTCACCCACCAAGATGGACTGTACCCTTGAACTGGAGGTTAGAATAAACCCATCTTTCCTTGGATTACTTCTGTTGGGTGTTTTATCACATCATGAAGAAAAATAACCAATATAGACAATGAGGAGGAAAGTTCAGATTGTTCATGGATCTTGGCAAGAAGTTACATGTCGTGTGGGGACAAAGATTCTTCCCGTCATTTCTTGAGAGACTTTTTACAACATATGCACAAGGCTTTGGAAAATAGGTAGCATATCACAATGATAAAGAACACAGACTCTACAGCCGGGCTGTCTTAGTTTAATCCTAGCTAGGGCCTTCTTTTAGTTTCTGTTCCACCAGAAATTGACTCGGAGTCAAGACTATGACTGCAGCAATCTTAGAAATCACTGTTACACAGTGAGAAAGTAAGGAGAGTAGAGATCGGAGAGATGGCTCAGTTGTTAAGAACACTGTCTACTCTTACAGAGGACCCAGGTTCAGTTCCCAGCACCCACATGGCATCTCACAACCTCCTGTAATTCCAATTCCAGGGTTTCTGATGCCCTCTTCTAGCCTCCATGGGCATGGCCTCCATACACATGGTACATATATATGCATATATGCAAAAAACACCCATATAGATAAAATATAAATAAATAAGTCTTTTTTAAAAATGAAAAAAAAATGCACTTTCAACAAGTGAGCTCTCTCTCAATACAGTTATTTTTTGTTTGTTTATTTGTTTTAAGGGCATTTACACTTGTATGTGGAGGTCATATGACAACTTTGTGGAGGTGGCTCTCTCCTTCCACCTTTATGCAGGTCCCAGGGACTGAACTCAGGCTGCCAGGCTTGCACAGTACATGCTTTACCTCTGAGCCATGTCGATGGCCTTTTGGGTTTTATACTTATTCACCCAGACCACTACATTCAGGCTCTTGTCGGCATTCTGATACTATGTAACAGTGTTCTTTTGTATTTCTGTCAGCGTATCTTTGACATAATTTTCTGGAAACAGGACTGCTGTTGCAAACGGTAAGTCCATTAGTAACTACCCCTGACACTGCCTAGCTCTGTTCCACGGAAGTTGCTCTACTTTGCATTTTCACAACAAAGGATGAGAATGCCATTTCTCTAGAGCAGAATCAAGAGAAAACTTGGCCAAACTTTGTGATTTTTGCCAGGGTGACAGGTGAAGAATGGTATCTCAATGGAGTTTTAATTTGAATCACTCTTGATTCAAGGTTAGCATCTTTGCTGGGAGGCAGTGGTTTACATCTGTAAATCAACATCTGGAGGCTGGTACTGGAGAACTGCCATGTGTTGAAGGCTAGCCAGGGCTAAAGTGAGACTGTCTCAAGAAAACCCAAAACAAGTAGTAATAACAATAACTTTAGACTTTTGTATGTGCTTCAAAGGCTGTTGCATTATTTTTGTGCCACTCCCTTATTTTAGCCCATCTTTCTGTAGAGCTGTTGGTCTTACCTCATTTAGGAACTCTTTACATATTAAGGGTAATAAAAGTTGCAAATATTTTATTCTAATTTACTTTACTACTTTGCTTAGTTTTACCCCAACAGTTCTTTCCATTTATATTTATCCATCATTTCCTTTCTCTTCTGGATTATGAGGCTCAGTTAGGAAACATCTCTCCCATTTCCAGAATAGGAAGGGTACCCTATGCTTTCTTCTTCTATGTATATGAATTCACTTCTCTAATTGATTTGAAATTTATCTTCCTGTATGGAGTGAGGAATGGAATAATTTTTACTTTTATTCTATACTAACATATTTGAATAAGGCTTACTTGGCTGGGCTATGTATTTATCCAAACATTCAGTCTATGCCAAAAAGCATGATGCACTACTCTAAGGCCAGGGGAGTTCATATTCCACTTTTGAGACAAACCTCCATTTTTTTGGAGGATGCAGATCATCTAGACAATTGCTACTCGGTGCGTTGAAAGGCTTTCAGCATTTCTGAGAACTCAGGCCTAAGCCTCATCCTCTCTAGCTGTGCCAGGTTAGGATGAAATGAAGCAAGAGAAAACTAAGTCCTAAGGTGAAGATATTTATTAATTAAAATTAAGGTTAAAAATATGTTAGAACTAAATAGGAACCTATAAAAAGATAAAATGTTGTATATCTTTATGTCTAAAATTTAGTCAGTATGATTCTATGGATGGATGTTGCTACCTTGGAAGAAAAATTCAGAAGTAAAGGGCAACCTAGTCTCTGAGTCCCTGAGGTTTGATTCCTGAAACACATGAAGAATGTCATCTACTGTTTCCTCAATGTTTAATCCTTTCTCATATTGACTTTATGTGACAAATGTACTTTAATATCTTAATGAAAAATTAAACTGATTGTTATCATCAGCATAATTAGAACCCATACTAGGCACAAAATATATCAAAATTTATTATGTTTCCCAGAGGAAAATATGAATGCTGTGAATAATTTAAGCTAGGCATTATTTTCATTCCCATCAGCTATGTGGAAAATTTGAAACAAACTTTCAGAAAGAATCAAACTTTAGAGATGAGCAAAATGGAGCAGACTGCAATCAGACCCCCAGAACGTGAGTCCCCCCTTTCACTTCCGTCAATCAGGAAGAAATGGGCTCATTATTAAACACATGGCTCTACTCTTAGCCACAGTCCAGAGTGAGAGAGAGTACTTCAGAGCAATGGATAACTGGCTGTTCCATGGCTACCTATTCACTTCTATGTCATTTGAACTCAACACTGTAAAGCTTGCCCTCAGTCAGGCAGTGATGTCAATGCACCGGGAAACGGCCGTGAAGCAGGTAAAAGACAGATGGCCAACATCCTGGGTAGCATGTTGCTGGCTACTGACACTTTCATTTAGAGACAAGAAGATACACTTTTGGTCTCTGACTTCATCAGTCCAGTCAGGTTTCAGTACTTCTGAACCCGCATCAGGTGTTTTGTCCGGGATGCCACACTAGTGGTCAGATTAGATAAGAATGACCCTGCTGCCTGTCAACCTCTCCACCAAATCAGAGTCCTAGAGATCTCACTTATGGAAGGTGTGTGTGTTGGAGGGGGAGGGGTACTTAAAGGACAGTTACTATATATATACACATACCTATATATATATATACATACATACATACATACACACATACACACACACACACACACACACACACACACACACACTAAATACAGCAATGTGTTATAAGCATGTATTTACACCATGTCAGATGGGGAAAATGAAGCTGTCAAAAGTACTAAAATCAGATATGGATCAGGTTCTATTAAATATATTTTTAAACCTTTGGAGATCCGTTCATTGAGATCACCCCCTGTTTCAGAAAAGTGAGTCTCAGTTCCCTCCTTTACAGTTTAATACTGATGAAAATAAAGACTTCAGAGTTTTTTCAAAACAATACAAAAATACACATTTAAAAATATTAACTCTAAAAACTGTTATGCTACTGATGACAAGATTAAATTGTATGTAAGTAAAATAGGCCGACAGATGCTAATCCCAGCTTTGTGAGTTCTCTTATTTCAACAACAGAGCAATCCTAATAGTCTGTAATATCTTCAGAGCTAAAATCTGGACCTCAGATTATTTGCTGGATATGAAACCTGTCTGGGAAGCATCTCACAGGAACAGGAGACGTACCTTTCCATGACAGCTAGGCACTCCTTTCTCCAGGTAAATCTACTCCCTCGTCGGAGTCGGAAGGTTCCAGGTGTGGCAGAGACTGGGGGAGGTGTTTGTCTCCATTCAGGGTCCTCTATTGGAATGGGGGCAGGTCTCATACTTAACGTAGCCCCTGGAATAAACAAGACATTTTTTAAAGCAAATTTCTTGCAATTAAAAAAAAAAAATCAGTATTACAAAGATACCATGAAAACAAGAAAATGAGGTCTGAGTATAAACCTTTTGTTCACTGAGACTTGAAGGCCAATATATTTAATATTTTATTTTTAAAAACATGATCAAAGAGCTGTAGAGATTGCTTAATGATTAAGAGCATGGACTGTTCTTCCAGAGGACATGGGTTCAATTCCCAGCACCTAAATGGCAGCTAACAACCATCTGTAACTCCAGTTGCAGGGGATCCAGTGCTCTCTTCTGGCCTTTGCAGGTACTGTACACACATGGTTCACAGACATACACACAAACAAATCACCTACACACATAAAATAAAATAATGACCAAAAGAAAAACACAAATAGGTAAAAGCCTCTTCCTTCAAAAGCCTGTAAAGGTCATCCTAACATCTTTCCATCAGCCCATGTTTCCATGAGCTCCTCCAGTGCATTTCACACAAAGCGTGACACCTATCCCTCCACAAGAATTCTGCACTGGACTTTCCCCTGTTGAGCCTTTTTTGAAATTCCTACACTAGGCCAGATGTGGTACACATCTGTAATCCCACCACTTGGAAGTCAGAGGCAGGAGGATCAGGAGTTAAGGCTAGTCCCAGCTACATGAAACCCCCTCTCAAAAAGAAAAATGTCGCCAGGCAGTGGTGGCGCACGCCTTTAATCCCAGCACTCGGGAGGCAGAGCCAGGCGGATCTCTGTGAGTTCGAGGCCAGCCTGGTCTACCAAGTGAGTTCCAGGAAAGGCGCAAAGCTACACAGAGAAACCCTGTCTCGAAAAACCAAAAAAAAAAAAGAAAAAAAAAAAGAAAAATGTCGAATACAGTAGCAAAGAAAATAAGATGACATTTCACAAGCCTTTATAGTGAGCAGGATCCAGTCTCTACAGGTCTATCACCTACTAATACCGTATTCTTTCAGCTCTGACTCTAATGACTTCAATCTGAGAGGGTTCACTAATTTAGACCAGCTTTTCTCAAATAGCTTCAGCCAGTTATAATTCACTAATTCTCAATTTATCGTATCTTTTCCCGTGGCTTGTTCTGGACTCGACACCAGACTCAAACCAGAAGCCACACTGTCTGCGGCTTCCATGGACTGAGCTCAGAGATGTACACAGAGCTAGACATGCTTCCACGGAAGGCTCTGCCTCCCCCTCTTCTTCTACTCCTTGCACTGCCAAGTTCATCTTTCCCAAACACAATTAGAGTTATAGCACTCTTTTGATGAAAGCCTCCAAAAAGTCCCCTGACTATAGTTTAATCCAAACCCTTTTTCTTTCTTTCTTTTGAGACAAGGAGTAAGGCAGCACAGAATTCCTGCCACCACCTCTCAAGTACTGGTAGTATGGGCATGCAATCAAGCCAGGCTAATCAAACTCTTACATAGTCCTAGAAAGGCAGGTTAGAATTTAAGGGGTTTATGTACATATGAATATGAATACGTTAATCTCACACAACAGACACTCGTTTCTTCATGATAGGAACTGTTTTCTGTCATATTATCAAGCAACACACCATGGATAATGTCCCTATTTCACACACACCCTTTCCGAGACAGGGTCATTCTATGTTGCTTAGGCTGGCCTTTAACTCCTGGCCTTACTAGTTTCTCCTGCCATTGCCTCCCAAGTAGCTGGAACCACAGGGACATAAAAGTGGCCCAGCTAAACTCCCTTCCTAATGGGAACATCTGTACTTGTATTTTCTTGGACGAAGACCAACGGTTTAAACAATCCAGATTCTCCTTTTTAAACAATTGTTTTTCTATCTCTCCCTTCTTAGTAAATCTCTTCTTCAAATTGAAAGCTAAAATGTCTCAGATTCATCTCATTATTAATTTCTCTATTTTCCCCCACATATCATGAAGCCAGTCCATACACAAATTTCATTAAGTTTATATTCAAACAAACCCAGTAGAATACTTTCTTTTTATATGCATTGCTGCTTTACAACAGGTCAGCATCATTTCTCGCAACCATAACTGCCCAGGGCAGGTCTAAAGACGGACCTTCACAGTAAGCTCTGTCTCCTGGTCATGTCTCCTGCTGTGTCTTAGATCTGGGCAGGTCTATGACATGGAGAAAGTCCAAGGCTAGATCACAGGGAGCCCTGCCCCTTCAGTCTGTCCCCTGGGATGCTGGCTCAGCTGCCCTTTAAGGAGTAAGATCAACCCCACTCACTAGCCATGTGGAAAGTCTGCATAGAGCGAAAGTTGTTCACATGATCTCCAGGTGCTTCTGCCATTCTACCCGAGTGCCAGACAGTGGGGGGAAAAGCTATCTTGTACACCAAGCCACAATACACATCATATGGATACTTCTATACCCAGTTGACAAAGAGAAATAAATACCCAGACATATAGTCCCAAAAAAGGCATGTTGGTAGTCAGCCCCCAAGGGCTTCATGGGTCCTTCCTTGCCTCCTGGGAGCTGTGCCTTTGTGTGGTGCTTTCCCATTCTCTACTCAGGATTAGACTGTGTGAGCAAAAGCATGTGGCAGTGAGAGCATGTCTTGTCCAGAACTAAGACACTAGGGTACCTCTCTTTCTCAGATCACTTGCTCAAGGGAGGAGGTGCTAGGTGAGAATGGATGATGGGGCTCTTGAGGAACTGCTGTCTCTGGCCATGAGGCAGTAAGGAACAGGGACAGCCAACATCCATGTGAGTGGCCTTGCAAGGAGACCATCCAGTTCCAGTGACTGCAGCCCTGGCTGATAGCTTGACTAAAAGCTCATGAGGATGCTGCTCCTGGATTCCTGGTCTATAGAAACAGAAAATAAATCTTTGTTGTGCTAAGCTGAAAAAAAAGATATAGCATGGTTTGTATCACAGCAGATAATTAATACAAGTCATCACAACCATCTCCAGCTATTATTTCATCACATCCTCCAAATACTACACATATTACTTACTAAAATGCACCAATTTGGCAGAAAAAAAATACCTTTAAGATAAAATGCCTTACTAATAGTAAAAATGAGCACCTTTCTTGTTTAATGACTGTTATCTATCTTTTGTTAGTTTATGGCCCTTTTCCTATTGAGCTATAGATTTTATCTGAGTGGAGATACAACATCAATTATTAGTCTCATAGTATAATTATTCTTTCATTTGTCATCTGCTATATCTTTATTTATGGTATATTTTTTATCTTAATTTACATGTAGTTAAGTTTGTAAGCTTTTTTCAAGCAGTCAATGAGTGTGAATCTTTTGTATCAAGGCCAGTAGTTTTGAATCTCTTCACTATCACCAGTGAGTTTGGATGTTTTATATTATGGCCAATGGGTTTGAGAAAAGGACTTGGAGAACTCAGTGGTTAAGTGCTCTGGCTGTTTTCCAGAGGACCCAGGTTTAATTCCAAGCCCCAGCTGATGACTCACAACTGTCTGTAACTTCCAGCAGGCTTGTAAATGGTGCACAGACACACATGCAGGCAAACATAAATAACTAGTTTTTTTTTTTTTTTTTTTTAAGTTTGTCAGAATAACGTGGGCCTGGTTGAAAGTCTCCTATTTTTTTCGCAAAGCAAGCAAGGATTACAGCATGGCAAGAGTTTAGGGTAAGACTTTACCTAATTAAAATTATACAAATTTTGTTCCAGAAAGAAAATGTCCAAAATAGCCAAGCTAACTACATCACAGCTGGTCAGAATAAGGCAGAAAGACTAGATAAGGCCATGGGTTTTCTTACCCCAGGTTTGATCTGGTGAAGGGATAAAGAGTTTCAGAATAGAGGAGAAGAGGGAGAAGAGAAGAACAAATCAGTGAGCTCCAACATGGTCCAGCATGCATATTAACAGAGGGCAGAATCCTAAGAGGCTGAAGGAAGTGGACAGTCAATGTACAACAGAAGTGCTCTCTTGTTATTGGGATTTACTGTTAATAGTATCAGTCATTTAAAAATATTCTGCATTGTCTAGACTTCCTGTGAAAAAGGATTAAAATTAGATTAAAAGGAAGAAAAAAAAAGAGGGAGGAAAATGGGGATAAAACCGAGAGAAGGAAGTAGTGACCCGGTGACTTTGAAAGAAATCAAGACTATTTATACAGAAGGTAAAATTGGGCAATTTTAAATCTGTAAATACTCACCCAGCCTGGGAATGTGGAGTTGGGGCTCCCCAGAGCAAGCCAGGTAGCGAGACTATCTATATATGTGAGCTCAGGGTTTGGCTGAGAGACCTTGCCTCAATGAATAAGGTGGAAGAGAGAGATTGAGGATGATTCTTGACATCAGCCTCGAACCCTCAGGTGCACATATACTCACATATATGTATACCACCCCCCCCCCCACCCCCAAGCACACACTTGTACACTCCCACACATGGTAAAAGGAAAAAACAAGAAAATGGCACACAGAGCATTCTGGAATAAATACAGATTTCCTGTAGAAAGCATAGTCTACTTTGTTTTGTTTCAGAGAGACAGGGAGCAGTGAATTATACAAGAATAGGGTTAAAATTATTGACTTGGACAGAACAATGCAAAGAAACCAGAATGCGGGAACAGTGAGGACAAGCCTTAAAACTTCCCTGCGTCGATACAGGAGTTCTGGGCTGGAGAAAGGCCCAGGGACTCCCTTATGAGTGACTTAACTTAGTAACACTTTTCCACATTATACCTTAGTTCACATTAAAACAAAATTTTGTACTCTTATTTGGCAAATCTCAACCCATGAGGAAAAAAAAAAACTTTTATAATTTACTATTGGATTTTAAGTTTTCAGTGAGTATTCTATAGATATGATTATCTTGTGTACCTGGTTAGAATTGAGTGAGCCCTATTAATCAGCTAGTAGAAGAAGGCCATTAGAACTTTATGCACGGAAATGGGAAACGGCTCTCCCAAGTCTTTCTCATCCTCTCCCATGTCACCCCACAATTCCCAGAGCTCTGGCATGCTACATGCAAAGCATAGGTGTTTTTTTCTGATCTGACACTGACTTCATGTGCACGATACACGAGCCTCCCACCAGACTGTGTTAATGTGAAGTCAGCAGGATCAGGATCTGGAGCCTGCAGGTGCCCACAAACCCTGCCTGCCACAGTAAAGGTTGAGTCAGACAAGAGAAAAGACTGTGGAGCTCAATCTGATTAACAAAGGACCAGAAGTCTGCTAAGGCCAAGAGTAGGCAAAGAATCTACAAATACAGCCGCTTGTTTGCCAGATATTTCTGTATCAGGGAACAGAAAAGCCAGCTTTTCATCTTGTGGTTTGCCTTAATTTTGTATTTCTTCTCAGAATGTATGTGAAAACATGATGCTATTTACATTTCTCCTGATATCCTCTCTGCTGGGCAGAGGAAAGGGTGTGGTATCCTAATAAACCTACCCATGGCTTATTTTCTACAAACTGCTTCAGATAAGCTGCGAACCACATCTCAGGAACCGAGTTCTTCTCCTGTTATCGCAATGTGAACAAATTGATTGTCACATCTTTTTCTCCCTCCCTCCTTCACACATTTATGCATTTTCCAAACAGACTACATGGTCTAAAATTTTCAGAAGGCCACAGTTTAATGGTAAAATGCCTGCCTAGCAGGCACAAGGCCCTGGGCTCAATCCCAAGCACTGCAAAACAGAGACCCAGAGGTGATTTAATTATGTCTTTCTACTGCTTCCCTTATTACCAGTGTCCCTCTTCAGAGCTGTTCTTATCAGTTCTTAATCGAGAATTCCCGACAACTTCCATACTTACAGAAATCTAAACTGCCTATGTGTGTGTGTGCATGTTCTTTGAATACAGATAGTAATATAGTATATATTATTTCGTATATATTGTATTTTTAACTTCTGAATGCTGTTTCACTGTATGCAAATATAATTCACACAAAACACATTAAAAATAACTATATAGTTCTACAATATTCTCTCTCTCTCTGTTTGTTTGTTTGTTTGTTTGTTTTCCGAGACAAGGTTTCTCTGTGTAGATTTGGTGTCTGTCCTGGATCTCGCTCTGTAGACCAGGCTGGCCTTGAACTCACAGAGATCCGCCTGGCTCTACCTCCGGAGTGCTGGGATTAAAGGCATGCGCCACCGCTGCCCAGCCTACAATATTCTCTTGTAGAGAATTTAACCAGTTCTCAATCAGGTGATTTTAGTGACTTGCAAAGAACATGAGTCACTTCAAGCAACTCTTTAACAGGCAGAGAGAAGAGAAACTAGTCTTAGGTGCAACACTGTATTCAAAGATAACAGTAACTCTGAAGAATCCACAGAAGAAATATCATCCTTTAGGCAAAATCAAAGGTTATTTTAAAGTCAGCAAAGATATATCTAGGAAGGATCCTATGCTACATTACCTCTTACATTAAAGGTGAAAAGACAAAGAAGAAACCTAAATTCTGATGAATAATATTCAACTGTTGCAATCATAACAAAACTACCATTTACCATTTAGCAACTTACCTTTTTTGTTTTTTTAGCTACTTGTACATTATGACATACATAATGGGGGTTTAAACAAAAAAAGTACAGACTGGGGCTTTAAACAAAAAGAGTTCCTAAAAAGGAGGCAGTGACCCAACATCAATGAAAAGCCCACGTATGCACGTAGAAGCACTGATTCTTCAAATGAGATACTGCCTGTGCAGAGGGTTGCTCCCTGTGAGTGT
Organism: Peromyscus californicus insignis; assembly: GCF_007827085.1. Lineage (NCBI taxonomy): Eukaryota > Metazoa > Chordata > Mammalia > Rodentia > Cricetidae > Peromyscus > Peromyscus californicus. The sequence goes on along the minus strand of NW_026294413.1, from coordinate 58,770,037 downwards.
TAGTCTTTCCCCATGCCCCCCATTTGGGTGCCCTCTATTCCATCTTGCTGGGTGGGAGTCATGTCTCAGCGCCACCAATGTCTCAGTGCTGGGTGGGCCTAGCTCAGGTTCCAAGATACAGTTAAATGGGAATTAAGATTAAAAATAAAAAAGAAATCATTCCAAGGTTGCAAGCTGGACTCTTACAATAGGAGTTCGAAGGGAACAGAACCACCAACTAATAACGTTGCTGCAGCTCTCCTTCCTTTTCTAGTGAAGTAATTATGTCAACAGCTTCCACGCTGCCCCAAGCTGGAGTACAGCCTAAATCTTACCCAGTGTGGGAATTCAGCCTTAAGAACCATGATCAGTCTCTATGCCAGCTCTGTCTTAGGTACCAAATCCTGGGAATCAACACAGTTCTCCTCACAGCTCAACTCCTGCTATCATCCTATGCTGCTCTATAATGCATACCACACACCAAGTGTCCTTCCCTCTCCACCCACCTCGCATTGCTGTCAATCACTGGCTTTGCTGTGACTCAGCTTTGGGAGACTGCTTAGCATCAGGTCTGACAGGCTGCTTCAAGAATATCTTAGACTAGTGTTGGCCTCATATGGAAGCACCAGCCACACGTGACAACTAGACCCTTGAAATGTAGTTGGTTGGAAATTGTGTTGTAAGTGTAAAACACAGACTGATTTCTACAGAATCTGGACAAGAAGTAAGCAGGGAGTGGGGATGTTTCATTTTCAAACTGGAAATTAAACGTTGAAGTGACATGTGTTAACATACATCATTACTCTGAATTTTCACTGTTTCTTTCTGAAATATGGCTGCTAGAAAATATGAAACTACATGTCATTTGCATTTCAGCTCCCCTTTGAAAGGTGTTGCCTTGCAATATGTAACAGTAATAAGTACAGAGGGAGTTTTTCAAAAGATTTGCTTATCCTTCTAGATATTACCAGAAAATATGAAAGCAAGAAATTTTTGTGCACAAAAATTTAAGCTGGTAAATGTTGAAGGAAGGATGGATGAGATTATCTAATTTTTATAAATGTCACTGGAAGCACTGACTGAGCAAGGATCTTCAACAAATGCTGAGACCACCTAGCACAGGACAGAGTACTCACCCCACAGCAAAAGTAGCAACACAGACTACTTAAAAATGCAAAGCACAGATCTAGCTCCACCTTAACAACACCAACAAACATAGCACATGCATAGTGTTGCCACTTGACAACACCTCATGACATGTGGCAACATGAAATTCATATTATTCACAGTATTTTCACCTAATGCTTTATTGAGAAAAATATCACAGCAAAATCATACTTGTACTACTCAATATTCCCCTATCCTACCACACATTTCCCTATCAATCTGTTTTATTTTTTGTTGCATCTCAATGTAAATTGATGCCATTACAACAGGGAACCCCTAAAAAAAAAAAATCTATGCACTGTTCTTGACAAAAACATTCAACCTGGATTTAATAGAGCCCTCAACTTGAACTCCCACTGTATAAGGCAATAGAGAAGATAAGGACCAAGGCCTTTAAGAGTAAAACTGAACAATTTGGAAATATCTACAATGTGGTACAGTCTGTAAAATAACAAGATTTTAAGAGTTTATATCATTAGAAAGTAAAAAGTTTGGGCAATTTAAGAGTCTAGGGAAGCATTCTAATTTGCTGACCTAAAACTGATACTGCTTATTAAAAGAGAGAGAGGGAGAAAACAGATATTGAGCTACACAGGACACTCTTGTAACAGAGAGATGTGATGAAGGACTAGGTAACTGTGGAAGTATTCATTTTCTTAGGGACAATAATGGAGATCGTGGTTTTGTAGGAAACTACCCTCATTATTAGGACACGACACACAAGTAAATCTTAAAAATTATTAGCAAACACAGCAAAATATTCATAATTTTTTGTATCCAATAAGGTAACCATAAGTAACTAGATACCTTGTTGGTCTTTTTTAATGTTTGTATATCTATAACACTTCAAAAGAGAAAATAAGGGAGAACAGATTCTAGAAATTCTTTGTATAGATTGATATTTTCTGTTTTGCTTTGTTGAGAAAAACCAACAAAACTTACTGTACACACCCCCTCAAAGGCACTTCCACACAGCACTCTGTATCTGCAGCTCAGGGCTAGCACTGTTACGGGCCATACCTCACCTGTCATGCCTGAGGGCTTTCTCTGCAGTGGTACCACAGAAGGTATCTCAATGGTAACGATATTCCCGAGAATGGGCTCATTACCACGACCTGTGTAACATGCAGCCTGAGACAGCCATTCCCATGACATCGTATTTTTCTTGATCTATCACTTGTTCAAGGTATCTTGGAAGAAATGTTGTCTATTCTTGGCAACTCCAAACACCAAGACTTTCATGGTCTTTTTCCTTAAGATTTCATCCTATTTTCCAATCTAGTGCTGCTGCTAGGAGTTATGTGAACAGCTTCACCTTAAAACTCCAAAATGAATTTATTACCCAGGCTACAAGCATTAAAAACACAAAACCATTAGGAAAGGTCATTGGAATGGTACAGAATGAACTCAATAAAAATACTAAATACACACCAATTAACATAATGTTTTTCCAAAAATTGAAAAAAGGTAAATTTTATTTGTGCACAGTTGAAAAGAGAGCCAGCCACTGATATGATGACCATCCTTCCAAACTGAGCCTAGGAAAATCACCTTATCTGAAAGTCAAGAGGTGATTGAGAGGAAAAGGTGAACCATCCCAGGAAACAGAACCCTAAACATAATTACAACCAGGGCTCAGGGTTTACAGTTGCCTCCTTGCATAAAGGAAGACATTAAATCATGAAATAGTTTCTCTCAACAAATTAACACATGGAGTCAATGCAATAATTATGCTTTCATTTAGGCACAATAAATAAAAAGAAGTACTCACCAGGGTTTGTCTTCTCAAGTTGATACCATCGGTAAAATGCTCTTTTCTTCTGCTCACTCAGGTCTGATCCCTGCTGCAACAGCCAATGAGAGATCCGGCTCTGGCTGATCCCTACAGGGAAAGAAAACAGCTCTTGGTGGGGCACTGAAATCATAGCCAAGTTAAAGAGGGCTCTGGTGGTTTCAGTCACTCAGTGCTGATTCTACATGACTGCGTGAGGAAGCTACAACCTGAGAAAACTCCTTAACACTAGCCTGACCACCATGACTAGGACATATGCAGCATTACCTAAGAGAAGTCAAAACAATTTATTAACGAAGACCTTATAGTGGCTTCGAGAATTAATCTGCAAACTGAGTCCATAAATATGAGATATCGAGAAGATGCCCAAGTAACATCACTTGTCAGAGCTACATGCTACAGCTGATTAAGAACAAGATGCTCTAACAGATACTTTGAGAGAGAAAGATCTAGTTAGCAAGTTTTATTTCTCAATATTGACACTAATACAAAGATTTAGGGGCTAGGAAAGGAAAGATCATTGAACACACTGTCTTCAATGAGCTTTCTGGCTACTTGCTAATTCATTTCAGCATCTTAGACCCATCTCCATTAGAAGCAAGAGTTGGCAGACCTGTGGACTTAGGTTACAGTGTGACCTCAAGAAAGATCAGTAGCTAAAACCAGTTTCCAGACATGACTTCCCTTCCAAACAGAACAGACTATACAACAGTAGTGCTATGCTCTTGCTAGAAGCTTCTTGTTAGCAATTACTTAGAGATGTGGATGACTTATACATATAAAGTCAAAAGAATGTTTCAAAACTTTCAAGAATCACACACTTATTCTGGTCATTATATTCTTTTTTTTTGTTTTTGTTTTTGTTTTTGTTTTTTTTGAGACAGGGTTTCTCTGTGTAGCTTTGCGCCTTTCCTGGAACTCACTTGGTAGCCCAGGCTGGCCTCGAACTCACAGAGATCCACCTGGCTCTGCCTCCCGAGTGCTGGGATTAAAGGCGTGCGCCACCACCGCCCGGCCTGGTCATTATATTCTTAAAACCCAATATGCAACTGGCAAAAGCAGAGAAATCAGGGGAAAAAAAAAAAAGAAAAGAAACAAGACATTTCCAAAAGATAATCTGGCTATGACAAGCAGTGGTTCTCAACCTGTGGATCATGATCCTAATATGCTGCTTATCAGATATTTACATTATGATTCATAACAGTAGCAAAATTCCAGTTATGAAATAGCAATGGAATTTAAGGTTGGGGGTCACCACAACATGAAGAACTGTATTAAAGGGTCGCAGTGTTAGGAAGGTCGAGAACCACTGCTCCAAAGGGTTAACATACTCACGTGGCAATGGGACACAGCCAAACACCACTGTGCCAACAGCTGTTTAAAGCTTTGGTGCTCAACAGGAGGCAGGCTACCATGACATTATCAAATGTTAACTAAAAGCAAGGCCTCGGGGTTTTTTAGACACTTAGCTATTCCTATTAGAAGACGACCATTGAGAACATGGGAGGAGAAGCTAAAAGGTAGACTATGAAGGAAAGTTCTCTGACTAAAAAGTTTTACTTTTCTTCTTATGCCCACACGTGTGTGTGTGTGTGTGTGTGTGTGTGTGTGTGTGTGTGTGTCCAGAGCACAAGGTCAGAGGACAACTTGTGGGAGCTGCTGCTTCTCTAGACTCTTTTTGAAGTAATTCCCAGAGCTGTTTCCCAGTGGCAGAAGATCCATGTGACGCAGGCGCTAGCAGCTAGTGCTGAGTGCTTGCTAGAAAGGAACGCTGATTATTCTGGATAATTAAATTAGCTGTGTTTGGCAATATCTTCAACAAAATCTAGTTTCAGGCATCATAGTATCTTTTTTTATACTAGAAGAAAATGGCTGGGCAGTGGTGGTGTCCGCCTTTAATCCCAGAACTTGGGAGGCAGAGGCAGGCAGATCTCTTGAGTTTGAGGCCAGCCTGGTCTACCAGGTGAGTTCCAGAACAGTCAGGGCTACACAGAGAAACCCTGTTTCCACGAAATCAAAATCCATTTTCTTGCCAACCAAATAAAATTATGGATTTCCAGCTGTTACCACATCGGTTAAAAAAAAAACCAGGGAAGTTAAAAAAATATTGTTAGTTGGAAATAGTTAGAAAAAGGATGTATGAGATCTGTTAGCTTGCTCCAACATTAAATCTTCCTCACATTAGAACACACACATACTGAACCATAGAACCCACAAGGTAGGAGTGTTAGCTGGCCATGCTGTGTCAGAGGGCAAAAGCCCATCCAAAGGATATCAAGCTACAGTCTATTTATTTTTATGACAAAACACTGCCATACATTTAATGTTTCTTTTAAAGCTACAAAAACCCCAAACCTAATCTAACAACAATAAACCATTAATACCTAGTGCAAGCATGACCATGGGGTTCATCTATGGCAGCTATTTTCAGAAACAAATCGACAGTATCCATGAAAGGTGAACTCTGGATATACAGCCCACAGGAATGAGTACTTATCCAGCACAAATCTACTCAAAAGACATGCACCAGAAGCCTCATAAATGTGCATTTACACAGAGCAGTCCCTGGCTCAAAAGCCGAATGCATCAGCTACAGAATGCATACACTATGATATCTGTGTTTTCTACTTTAGACTGCCATAGGAACAGGAAGAGGATAAACTACTAGTATATGTACCCACTGGGTAGATTTCACAGAAACAATGCTGTTTCCCAAACAGCAGACACCCAAAAGCCATACACTATATTATCTATAGGGATGCAAATCAACATACTGGTACCCATGTAGGAAAAGAAAAGGTTGAGGATGAAGGTGTGTTTATACAGCAGCCAGTGTCGCCCTTTACTGATGTGGAAGGTGGGTGTCTCTACTTTATAAAAGTCAAGTTATCACGTACTGTACATAAAATTTAAAAAGAGCCCTACAAGTTTTTAAAATTAAAAGGTAGATAGAATATACATTAATATGTAAACATACCCTTGATATAAATCAGAAAGTATACACTTTTATGAATATATAATCTTATAGGTCTGTATTACATTTATATTTATATAATCAAAAGCTTACAGGCGCACACTATAAATCTAAAATTGTAAACTTTTCCTATATTTCCACCTCTAAAGCTTCCTTGATCTTTCTATAAATGCTGTAATTTCTGGATTCTGACACTGACTATCATAGTTTCTGTTGATTCTTTTAGAAATGCTGCAATTAAAGTGAATGAAGACTCATAAAAAGAAGGTCACTTCTGCCTCTTGTCTGCAATTCATGTGATCAACTTAAAAACATGTCGTCACATTTTCTCTCTGTGCAATTATGAATTCAATAAAACAAAGAGAGGAGCAAGTGATACAGGCTGTCCTCCTGACTCACCTCAGGTTCAGACAATAATGCTGAATATAATCCAGTAAAGCAAGCCGCTTTCCAAAGGGGGTATTGTAAAACAGACGGATAAACAGCAAAGGTCACACTTGGAAACCGTTTTTCTCAAGGGTCCTTGACCCACCTTCCAGGCTGGTTTAAAAGCCCTGTGGGACTTGGCATTCAGGTCCCAGGAGCTGCTCTTTACTGCTTGTCAGCTCTGCCACTTCCCTTGGGAGAAAAATTCCCTGACACTACCCTCCCTGCTGTGGAAGAAAATCTCTATATAATAAAGTTTCAGCTCTTCAAACCCTCCTCTTTTCTACCTCTGGTAGGGCAGAAGCAAAGACAAATTACATACAATTTACATACAATGACCAAAACAATCCCTGAAAGTAAGCCCCTTGTATCCAAAAGAAGTGGAAACAGTCTTGAGGCTCCATTCACACCACCTTCCAAACTTCAGCTTTATGGGCTGCTATCAGACTCTTAAACACCCTGGTCCCTTCCACTAGAGGGCTCTCAACCATAACCCAGTCTCCTAAATCTAAGTGCTGGACTCTACCTTTCCATGTTTTTTGTCCTGCCATAATTTATGGAATATGACACTACTGACCATTCACATCATCATCATCCCTTGGAACGAGGGACTCAGCTCCTCCAGAGCATCTTTTTGGCTCCAGGTGCTATGTTAGCTCCCTACACAGTAGTGGCCCCTGAGATTCCTTGTTGAAGCTTCTTCCTTTGATCATCATAATTACCAACAATAATGATTTAAAAAGTAAATGTAAGAGACTCTCAGGGCACAGCCTGTTTTTGAAAACCACCAGCTAGGAAGCCTCAATGAGAATTTCTCATAGATCAACACAGTAGCCTAATTCATTAATCACATCCCTCATCTGCTTGTCTTCCTGGATGAGCAAGCTCAATTTTACCCACTCTCTCCCCTAACTCTTACATTTTTGCCAAATTTCCTCCTTCAAGTCATCATTCCTGCATTTTGGAATCTAAGCCTCTTTTACCTGGACAACTGCAATAACTCTGACGACAAGAATAAGCCACCTCAAAACCCTAAAATATAAAATCCTCATGAATGTTCCTCTTAAATTAGACCACTGCACATCCCTCAGCAATTTTCTACTGCAGAACTGCTACCACCTCTCTAATTTACTTTTATAATGCAATCAGAGACGTTTAAATATATTTTGTTATATTTGAGTCAGAGTCTCGTTAGATAGCCCAGGCTGGCCTAGAAGTTACTATGTGTCTCAAGCCTGTCTTGCACAATAATCTTCTGTGGTGATATACTGTGTACCCCAATAAAGCTTACCGGGGATAAGAGGGCAGAGCCAGTCAGTAAATTAGACATAGAAGCCAAGCAGTGGTGGCACACACCTTTAATCTTATCACTCGGGAGGTAGGTCTGGATCTCTGTGAGTTCACGGCCACACTGGGCTACATGAGAGAAACAGAACCAGGCAGTGGTGACACACGCCTTTAATCCCAAGCATGGCAGGACACAGAAAGGTATATAAGGCGTGAGGAAACAGGAACTCCTTCTCTTGAGGCTGATGATTTTGTAGAGGCAAGCTAGTGGCTGGCTGTTCCACTTCTCTGATCTTTCAGCTTTCACCCCAATATCTGGCTATAGGTTTTTTATTATAAAACCTTTTAAGATTTGTGTTACAATCTTCCTACTTAGCCCCATTGAGTGATAGATTATAATAAGTGTGTGTCAGCCTGGTGGCAGTGGTGCACGCCTTTAATCCCAGCACTAGGGACGCAGAGCCAGGCAGATCTCTCTGAGTTTGAGGCCAGCCTGATCCACAGAGCGAGATCCAGGACAGGTACCAAAACTACACAGAGAAACCTTGTCTCGAAAAAAAACAAAACAAAAAATAAGTTTGCATCACTACCAAGCTCATGATTCAATTTCTAAGCTAAAACACAATTCTCTATAAAAATTCAAGTGTATTGAACACACATAGAAAAACACTTCTTTAAAAACAAAACAAAACAAAACAAAAAACACTTCTTTCCCCACCACTTTCTTATTTTCTACCTTAGAATCATCCTTGTTTATTTGGTATGAATGCATAAGACTTTCTCAATACATGTAACACATAAACTCATGCATATATATAGTATTAAAGAGCATACATTTAGGTTTCTACACATATTAAGGGACTTACCTTTGTCCCACGTCTTAGAGTTTTCTCCATCTTCTACATTATATATCTAACTCACTTAACCCAGGTGACAGCAACCTCATGAGACCTCTAGCTATGTTTTGTAAGGACTTCTTTCTGTTGTATTATGCTTTGCTATGTTTCACTGTTTGGTCTTTGATTGACTGGAGACAGCGTCTCACTGTGTAGCCTGAGTTGGCTTTGAACATTTAATCTTTCTACCTCAGCCTGAGTGCTGGGATTAGGGCACGAGCCACTATGATCAGCTTCAGGGTCCCTTTTTATTGACAGTTTTTAAAGACTTACCTATTTCTATTGTGTGTGTGAATGATGTTCACCTACATGTGTGCCTGGTGCTCATGGAGGCTACCAGAGGGTGTCAGATTCAGTTTTTAAGCTAAGGCTTAAACAACCGGGCTAAGCTGCTGCTGTATTTCTGACCTATATTGCTGTCTGGGATACCAAAGGCTTATGTTTCAAGACGCTAATAAATTCTGGGATAAAGGTTTATGCAGCAATAGATGACTAAGACACACACTTTGGCTCTGTGACCTTCGCTTTCACTGTGACCTTCACACCTATCTTCTGATCTTTACTCAGCATATTCACTCTGTCCTGACCCAGAATTCCCACTGTTGCTTACTCAGGTCTAGGTTTAAATGGATTGAGAGTTTCTCATCTCCCAGTTTTCCAGTTCTAAAGCCCTGTATGTCTGTTGTAAAATGAGGTATATTCTACAAAGAGCAAATTCCTATGCATACAATGAGTTTTGAAAAATGTGTATGGTGTGATCATGGTGTGACTCAAAATACAGATTTCTTCTTGCCTCTTCTTGGTTCTGTTTTCCACTCAATATATAAATTTCACATTTTCAGCTTAACTCTTGGTGGCTACGAGCTCACCTTGAGTTCTTACTAGTACAAGTTGATTGGCGCTGTATTAGCCAGGCCTTATCTACTTGAGTGTCTGTGCGCTGGTTTCATACTTGGAGGACAATGTTACAGGGATAAAACTGGGGTCACCGTTCCTTCAGGATCTGTTCGAGTAAAGTCAGTGGAAATAGTACAGCAAGAATCTCTACCGGTGAAATCTCTTTCCTCCGTGAAAGGAAAGAAAGCGAACAGCTTCCATAAAGGCACTGACAAACGTTCTCAAAGTCACCCTTTTCAGAGCTGTGCAATTATCAAAGGCAGACAGTGCAGGGTTAGTTCTTAGCACCTACAAGGCAGCTCACCATCATCTGTAACTCCAGGTCCAGGGGATCCAACACCCTCTGGTAACCTCCATGGGCACCAGGCACACATGTGGGTGCACAGCATTCACACACACACGAGAAATAAGTCTTAAAAAACAACCACAGCAACAACAACCAACACTCAATAAAAAGGGACTGTAATAAAATTTTTTTAAATCAAAGATAAAAAGATGAAAGCAAAAGAAACATTACGTACAAAGCATGCTCACTAGGGCTAGAAGTGGGCTTCTCAGAGAAGCCATGGGAAGGAAACTTAGGATATTGCTTGAGGGACAAAAGTAATGTCACAGTGCTTTCCCAAGATGGATATATATAGGATTTACTAGGGTATAATGAAAGGACATTAGACAGGAGCTTGGATGCACTGAAGACAGAAAAGGTAAAGGTGGTATGGGATGCATCTAAAAACGTCCCCAGCAGATGGCTTTTGAGAGGTGAGGCCTACTTGGAAGGATCAGGTACACACTGGAAGGGTATATGTCCCCAGTCCTGTGGTCTCCCTGCTTCCTGGCTGCCATGAGGTGAGTGGCTCTGCTTGTCATGCCTCCTGCTACTGCTGTGATGACAAAAAAGAAACTACATACATAAACAGAAAAGACAAAGGTATTTTTTTAGTCCTCTGTGCTCCAATTTTATTGAAAAGTATAACACAATAATTACATATTTAAATTAATGAACATATGTATTAATTAGTATGCAATGTGTAGGACAACAATGGCACAAAACAAGAAAAAAATGAAGCTATGTAAGAGCAAAGTTGTATTGAAATTAAGTTGATATTTATCTGGACTGTATTATTATAGATTAACATGCCAATAGAAATCCTTAGTGCAATTACCAAAAGAATAACTCAAACTTTATAACAAATAACAAAGGATTTAAACTTATACACTAGAACATATCCACTTTACAAAAAGAGGAAGTAATCAAAAAAAGGAACTCAAAGGCACAAGATGTACAGTGAACAAGGTAGATACAACTCATGTCAATCATTAAATTACATTCTAAAAGAAGACAGAAGTTGGTAGAACAGATTAAAAACCCACTATATATTCAAGTATGGCCTGCTCAACCAGAGGCCACACTGGCCGCCAGAACTCCAGGGAGGCTGCCTGCCTGCAGACCTCTCCCACTCTCTATCCCCAACTGCCCTACCCCTTCTTGTCACCCTGTCCCAGACTCCAACTTGGGTGGAGACCCCTGCTCACTCACAGGCCACACTGGCCAGAAGACCAGCGAGGAAACAGAAACCAAGAAGAAATCCATCCAACAAGACAAACTCAGAAATCAGCACCTAGACCTATAATCACCCCAAACCCAGATGCCTAAACACAAATGTAAAAACAAAATCAACAACAGCCAAGGCAGTATGTTGTCACCAGAGTCCAGCTTTCCTATTACAGCAAGCCCTGAATATTCCAACACAGCTGAAGCACAAGAAAAACTTTATAAAGATGATAGAGGCCCTTAAGAGGAAATGAATAAATCCTTTAAAGAAATGGAAGAAAAGAACAAAAAATTGGAGTAAATAAATCTCTTAAGGAAAGCCAAGAAAAAGCCAGGTGGTGGTGGCACATGCCTTTAATCTCAGCACTTGGGAGGCAGAGGCGGGTGGACCTCTGAGTTTGAGGCCAGCCTGGTCTACAGAGTGAATTCTAGGACAAGGCTTCACAAAGAAACCCTGTCTCAAAAAAACAAAACCAAAACCAAACAAAAAGCCAAGAGAAAACAAACAGTTGAAGGAAATGAATAAAACTGCTTAAGACCCGAAACTGGAAACAGAAACAATAAAGAAAACACAATTGAGGGAATTCTGGAAATGAAAAATCTAGATAAGCCAACAGGAACTACAGAGGCAAGCTTCACCAACAGAAAACAAGAGGCAGAAGAGAGAATCTCAGGCACTGAAGATATGATAGAAGAAATGGATGTATCAGTCAAAGAAAATGGTAAATCTAAAAAAATCTTAACACAAAGATATCTAGGAAATCTGGGATACTATGAAAAGATCAAATCTAAGATTAATAGGAATAAAAGAAAGAAAAGAAACCCAGCTCAAAGACCCAAAAAATATTTTCAACAAAATCATAGAAGAAAATTTCCCCAACTTAAAGGAGATGCCTATAAGGGTATAAGAAGCTTATAGAACACCAAATAAATTGGACCAGAAAAGAAAGTCCCCTAACCACATAATAATCAAAACCCTAAACATATAAAACTATTGAAAGTGGCTGGTAGCAAAAGACCATGGGAGCATACAGCAGGTGACAACTAGAGTTCAGAAGGTCAACCTATCAGAACTAAGGGTTCTGTTAGAGGAAACCATCATGCAAGGAAGGCATTATGGAATTACTGCCTTTTGAATGAACTTGCTGTTTCTTGTTGTAAACTTCTTGTGCAATAACAGTTATAATTCTTCCCATTTACTGTGCATTTCCATGTTATGTGTACATGTAATCTCACAACTGCATCTCAATCTTGGGCACAACTTTCCCTATAAATTTGGGCTAATTGGATAACTTTCCCCAGCTGTGTTTATTTTTCAATAACATATATCTGTCCAGGGCCATTCTCTGGACAAAAGTATTTCAGCAAAGATACCTTTTTTCAAGGACAAAACTGCACATAGATAAACATTAGCTCATCTCACTTACAGATAAGAGAAAATAACCACTAGCAATTAAATCCTTAACTCCTTAACCTCACCCTGGGTTATTTACACAAGACCCTAACTTAAGAGATTTACTGTTCACATTCCTGGGATGATGCTTTAGCCACTTGCTAGCTACTGAGTTAAGGCAGTTATTTCCCACTGACCAAAGGAGATTTCTGACAAGGCCAGGCAGATGATAGGTGCTTCGTTTGTTGTGCAAAAAACGTTTTACTTTACTAGTGACTTATACTGACATATACAAACTCCTAACATTTTACCTAACCACTTCTAGATTATAGTTTGAGCACATAAATTACTTTTTAGAATTTCCTAATTGATCTTAGCCTTTAGTTGACCCTACCAGAGAATTCCCTTTCAGTCACTCCCCTTTTTGGGTTGTAATTGGAAGCTGACAATTATTGCTTTATGTGTGGATCCTTATCACCTCTCTCTGCAACCCTGAGAACTTCAAGCCTCGCATTGCTTTGCCAAAGAATTACTGTTTGTGTATATACACTGGTTCTCTGAGAGCACTGGGGTTAATTGATTGAGAAGAATAAAGATGAGGACGGAGATGGAAAGAATTAGATAGAGATGAAAGAACAGCAGAAGGGACTGAGAGGAGCTGAGTATGAGAACAGAAAAGAAACAGTGTAGATAGAATTTATTTAGAAGAATAAAGTGATGGACTAGAGAACTCAGTGTGCTTAGATTCATTTATTATCCATCAGATTAGAATCCTAGCCACTTGGAGCTTCTGTTCTGGACCCTGGTAAAAATCTCCTCAGGGTAGAAACCTGGGGAGATTTCATTATAAAACTAAGAAAGAATATTAAAAGCTACAAGGAAAAACGAGCAAGTAATATAACAAGGAAGACCTATTAGAATTACATCCAACTTTTCAATGGAGACTCTAAAAACCAGAAGGGCTTAGATAGATGTCCTGCAGACTCTAAGAGATCACAGATGCCAGCCCAAACTACTATAACCAGCAAAACTTTCAATCACCATAGGTGGAGAAAACTTTATATTCCATGATAAAGTCATATTTAAACAGTATCTATCTACAAAGCCAGCCTTACAGAAGGTACTAGAAGGAAGAGTCCAACCCAAGGATCCATGAAAATACAGGAAATAAATAACTGCACACAAGCAAAACCACAAAAAGGGAAGCATATACACACATCACCACCAACCACCACCACGACCACCACAACCACCACTACCAATAAAACAAAAGGAATTAACAATCATTGGTCAATGTTATCTCTCAATATCAATGGACTCATTCCCCAATAAAAAGACATAGACGCCGGGTGGTGGTGGCGCACACATACTCGGTCACAAAGCAAGTGTCAATTGATATAAGAAAATGGAAATAACCCTCTGCACCTACCAGACCACCAGGGATTAAAGCTGGATTCCAACAACAGCAGAAACAACAGAAAACATACAAACTCATGGAAACTGAATACTTCTCTACTGAATGAAAACTAAGTCAAGACAGAAATAAAGGAAGAAATTAAGAACTTCCTAAAATTGAATGAAAATACACAACATACCTAAACTTACGGGACACAATGAAAGTGGTGCTAAGAGGAAAGTTCATAGCACTAAATGCCTACATTAAAAAATTGGAGAGATCTCATATTAGCAGTTTAAGAGTACATCTGGGAGGCTGGGGGGATGGCTTAGCGGTTAAGAGAACTGGCTGCTCTTCCAGAGGACTCAGGTTCAATTCCCTGCACCCACATGTCAGCTTACAACTGTCTGTAACTATAGTTCCAGGGGATCTGACACCTTCACATCAATGCACATAAAATAAATTAAAAGAGAGAAAGAGAGAGAGAAAGAAGAGAGAGAGAGAGAGAGAGAGAGAGAGAGAGAGAGAGAGAGAGAGAGAGAGAGAGAGAGAGCGTGCTCCAGGGGTTGGGGCACACACCTTTAATCCCAGCACTTGGGAGGCAGAGGTAGGCAGATCTCTGTGAGTTCAAGGCCTGCCTGGGCTACAGAATGAGTTCCAGGAAAGCGCAAAGCTACACAGAGAAACCCTGTCTCAAAAAACCAAAAAAAAAAAAAAAAAAGGACATCTGAAAGCTCCAGAAGTAAGCATACACAAGATGAGTAGATGGCAGGAAATAAACTGAAAGCTGAAATCAATCAAATAGAAACAGAGAACAATACAAAGAACAATGAAACAAAGTCGGTTTTTGAGAAAAATCAATAAGATAGACAAACCCTTACCCAAACTAACTAAAAGACAGAGAATATCCAAAATTCTTTATATGCAAAATCAGAAACAAAAGGGGGATATAATAGCAGATACCAAGAAAATCCAAAGAATTATTAGGTCATATTTAAAAAATCTGTACTCCACAAACTTGGAAAATATAAAAGAAATGGATAACTTTCTCAATAGATACCACTTACCAAAGTTAAATCAAGATCAGATAAACAACTTTATAGACCTATAACCCCTAAGGAAATAGAAACAGTCATTAAAAGTCTCCCAACTTTTGGGAGAGCACAGCCCATGTAATCAACTAAGCAGAGCTCATGGGGGCTCACAGAGAATGAAGTGGCAATCCTGGAGCCTGCATAGGTCTATGCTAGGTCCTCTGCATATATGTTACGGTTGTTGGCTTGGTGTTTTGGAGGGACTCCTGACAGTTGGAGTGGGGGTTTCTCTGACTCTTTTGCCTGCTCTTGGAACCCTTTTCCTCCTAGTGGGTTGCCTTGCAAGCTTTGATATGAGTTTGAGGGTTTGTGCCTGGTCTTGTTGTATCTTGCTGTGTCATGTTCATTCGGCTGATATCACTGGGAGGCCTGCTCGTTTCTGGGGGATGTGAGGGACAACTTGAGGAGTGGAGGGAGGGGAAGCTATAGTTAGGATGTATTGTATGAGAGAAGAATAAATATATGTTCAGCTACATGCTGTCTATAAGATACAGGTTTCATATTCAAAGACAAATAAGTTGAAAGCAAGATTGGATAAAGCAGATCATGTAGACAGCAGCTACCGCCAGACAAAATAACTGTAATATAAATCTTAATACTACAGAAAAAAGATGAGTATCTTCAAATGTTGGGAGAATTCACAGAGCTGGACTACATGTAGCACATGCCTGTAATCTTGGAACTTTAGAGGTCAGGACAGGATAATCAAGTGTTCCAGGTAAGCCTGGGCTACATAGTGATACTGCCTTGAACACAATCACACAGTCAATGCATAAGAAGCTATAACTAAAAACATATACACATCAAAAAAAGAAACAGATAAAGACTGTGACATACAGCAACACCCCACTTTCCAGAAATAAAGTAATTATAGAGCAATAAGGAAGCAACACATGAGCAAGAAACAAAGCGTAACATTCTACCCAATACATGAGGAAAACACATCATTCTCAAATGTTTACTAAGGTGACATTTACTCTTCTTTAGGGAATGACATGTCCCTCAGTCCTCAAACTACAGGGGAAGTGTGCATGTAACAGTATCCAGAAGGGGTGACACTATTCCAGACGGAATAAACAGAGCATGTTCCCCAATTGCCATGAAATCTGGAATAAGTAACAGTGGTGGAGTGCATGCCTAATATGCATGAGATCCTGAGTTCAATGAGAAAAAGAAAACACAAGGAAAAAACCTTAGGAAATTCAACAACATATGGAAATTAAACAATACTTTCCTAACCAATGAGCCAAGAAAGAAACCATAAGGAAATTATAAAATACTCTGGGATGATTACAAACAAAAATCCAACATACACCCATACACACACACACACACACACACACACACACACACACACACACACACTTTTGTAATGAAGGACGACCAAGGCAGTGCTTAGATGGAAACTTAAGTTGTAAATATCTTCAGTCAAATACCCTGACCAAGAAAAAGATGACTCAATTATTAACGCACGAGTGAGGTGGGGCTTATTGCTGTAGAGATAAAAAAAGGGTCCTAAGGAAAGTCTGTGAACAACAGTATGTCAACCAGATCTGTAATCAAGATGAAGCGAACAAAATTCTAAGGAAAAAAAAAACCAAAAAACAAACTACCAACTACCCCCAACTCAATCCGTGAGAGCAGTGCTGCCCCAAACAGACCAGAGCAAAGAGGACTGGGGTTCAATATCCCATATGAATGCATATGTAAAAATCCTCAACAAGCCGGGCGGTGGTGGCGCACGCCTTTAATCCCAGCACTCGGGAGGCAGAGGCAGGCGGATCTTTGTGAGTTCGAGGCCAGCCTGGGCTACAGAGCGAGATCCAGGAAAGGCGCAAAGCTACACAGAGAAACCCTGTCTCGAAAAAAAAAAAAAAAAATCCTCAACAAAATACCAGGAAACTGAATCCAACAACATAAAAAAATATACCATGACTACATGGGATTTATCTAGGAAAAATAGTGTTCACTCAATAAATCAAAGTCAACCAAAGTAACCTTTTATACTAGTCTACAAAGGTAGAGAAGAAAACTGGCCACCATCTTAGATACAACAAAGCACTGGACTGACCTAATATTGACTATCCAACAAACTAGGGAAAGCAGCAACCTAATGACCTGGATACAGCTGACATCACACTTCATGGAAAACAGAGGAAAGTTCTACCCCTCAGATTTGAAATAATGAAGGGATGGTCAGTCTTTCCACTTTTTAACATTCGACCCAAGGTTCTATACTAGACAAATGTCAAGACACAGGGGGCATCTACATTACAAAGGACAAATGTCAAGACACAGGGGCATCTAAATTACAAAGGAAGGAATAAAATCACCTCTTTTCACATATGGCATGGTCTTGTATATCAGAAGCCCACACTGTGTTTATATAGAGGATCTCTGTACTCTAAAAGTAATGTGAGATCGATTATTCAGTTTATATATAAAATGTATTTAGTATAGGTGTAAGCATAGATATAGCTCAATGACATGGAAAATGCTTCTGGTTTGTATTTTGCATATACTTTTATTTTTTCAATTTTGAAAAGAAAAATTAATGGGTAATCATTTTCTAAGGAAGTATTTGAAATACTTCCCTTATAAAAGTAGGATTTTCTTATTTCCTAAATCTATTAATGAACTCTGTTCTTTAGACCTGATGCACCTATCTAGCAACATGACACTGTATTACTATTCTAGATAAGCTATATTTTAACATCTGGCAGAATGAATTTGTTCCAATTCTTCCTCTGCTCCACCTGAGGAATCTCTTATTTTATGTATGTTTTTTTCTTACAGAAGAACTTTAGAACCCTGTTATCAAAAACAACAAAATCCTACTGTGATTCTGTAACTTAGACTGACTCTTGCCAAGACATATTCCTTTAAACTTATAATGGGGTGTATATTTTAAAAATTGGGTGTGGGTTTCTTTTTATAAAACACAGAATGCATGCATGTCATATAAAATAAAAAAGTAAAGGTAGTAAATCATTTTCCACTCGCACCCTCCAGCTAACTCTTATGCACTCTGCTTAAGACAGAGTTGCCTTATTCTTTTCTGGACTGACAGTTACACACAATGCAAATGTATCATAATTTACCTATTAGCATCCTTCTGATGGACACTTAAGTTATGTACAGTCTTTTGCTACCATATCACACACAATAAACATTCTTATATATATCATCCTTAGAGATATAATATAACAAGTATTTCTGTAGGATTAAAATTCTAGAAGATAAATTACATGGTCAAAACCAGGGAACTTAAACTTAAAAAAAAGAAACAAAAAACATGTTACTAATATAAGAGTTGTATTTAAAGAATAAAGTAGAAAGAACAGTTACATACCGGAGCTGTTACAGCTTAGTGGCACAGCACTTGTCTAGCACACATTAAGGATCTGGCTTACTCCCCAGTGCGTGTACAAACATACACACTCCAAGTGGAAATTTCATTTTTATTAAATTCACTTTACATACTAACCACAGATCCCCCTTTCATCCCTCCTCCCGCCCGCCCGCTCCCCCCACCCCCGCCTATCCCCCCTCTTGTATCTAGTTAACATTTACTGTACATGGAATAAAGGCAAAAACATCAAATTGTTAAATGTTAATAGCTGGTTGAAATTATGCTATCTAGATGACGGTATACTACATTTCTGATTAACAAGTATGACAATATTCTTTGCATACTAATATGGGATAATTCCCAAGTTAAACAGCATAGCCAACTAACACTATATATGGCATGTTGTCTACTTGGCACAAAAAGAGAAAAAGATTTACAGATACACTTATTTGCTTATAAATGCATAAAATATCTCTAAAGAAACTAATATTTACCTCTTCAGGGAGGACAATAGCAAAATGACAGGAAGAAAAGAGTTTTCACACCACAACCCCTTCTGAAATCCAAACCACACGAATATATTTGCTAACTTTAGCCTAGCTCCATAAAGGTCAATCTGGAGACATAAATGAGCAATGGATGCTGGTGAGAATTAAGTAGAGCCTGGATTCGAAGTCGTGAGTCAGCCCCTTACTGGATATGGAACTGGACAAGTTACTCTCTGGAGAGCAGATGATAAGCTCCATGCAGCTTGTTCTGAACCCAGGCCCGGCACAGCTGTAGTGATATCCTTGGCCCTAGACTATACAAATCCTCTCTGCATTGGCCTGACTATGCTTAAGAACCCTGACTACAGAGAGTAAGAAGCTACACGATGGGTTAGCCAGCCATCTCCTCGAGGGCCTTGGTTTTCTCATCTGTAACTGTGGAACTTCACACCTGTTTCTCAATTATATAAAGCAGTTAGCATAGCATCTAGCGCTTGCTAAGTGTCACATCAATTACAGCTAAAAATAATAACTCTTGAAAGAGGTTTGGCCTAGAGGGTACATATCTACCAAGCAGAACTGGCTTTAGAACTCATGTCAGCCCCTTGCCTAAGGACAAGGCCGAACCAGAGACTGAACACATGGACCAACAAAGATGATCAGATATTAGTCTTAAGATTATCACACACACACACACACACACACAAAAAGATTATCACACACAAAAATTTCAAAGGAAAAATCTGGCAAACTGGTGTAACAGCCTTCAAAACTCATCTAAGTAGTGGAAGAGAATGGGAGTAAAAGGCAATCTTTCTGTTAAAAACTGTCGAACGAAAACAAATAGAAAATAGCATATTCTAGTTTTTAAAAGGACACAAACTTAAAACATTAAAATAAAAAATTGTTTTACCTCAAAAAACAAAAAACCCACGAAAAACCAAAAGCCAAAACAAAACAACAAAACAAAAAACAAAGACATGAGAATAGATCTGTTTCAGCCAGGCGGTGGTGGCACACACCTTTCATCCCAGAAGGTGGGAGGCAGAGACAGGTGGATCTCTGTGAGTTTGAGGCCAGTCTGGACTATAGTGAGTTCCAGGACAGCCAGGGCTACACAGAGAAACCCTGTCTTGAAAAAACAAACAAACAAACAAACAAACAAACAAACAAAGACCACAGTAGCACATACCTATAAAGTCACAGCATTTAGAAGGCTGAGGCAAGAGGATCTGGGATTGAGGACATACTGAGCTACACAGTGAATTCCAGACCAGCCAGGGTGACATAGCAAGACTCCCCTGCCTTTTAAATACAGAATCAAAACCGTCAGTTTCTAAGAGTTCCTCATACAGAACAATGAGAAGTCTGTGGTAATGTTACCTTGGATAGGCCCTTTAAAGTGAATGTGCTCAAAAGCAGGACACTGTCCACAGATCTGCCCGAGAGACCAAGGGACAGTCACATGGGTACAGTTTAGCCTTGGGCTAGCTATCATCTTGAAGGAAGTGCCTCCTGACTTTCTTCCTAGGACATTGGTGTCGACCTTTGGACATTTATTCCTGTTTTGTTTTTTAAGTATTTATTGTTTGTTTATGGCTGGACCTCACATGGTTCAGGCTGATCTTGAGCTCGACCAAGGATAATTCTGAATTCCTGATACTATGGCCTCTACCTTCTTAGTGCTAGGATTATAGGCATGTGTCACCAGGCCTAGCTTTTTTTTCTTTAATGTGTACTGCTGTTTTGCCTGCATTCATGTCTGTGTGAGGGTGTCGGGTCCTCTTGAACCGGAGTTACAGACAACTGTGAGCTGACATATGGGTGCCGAGAATTGAACCCAGGTCCTCTGAAAGAGTAGCCAGTACTCTTAACTGCTGAGCCATTTCTCCAGTCTCCAGGCCTAGCTTTAAAGAAAAATTACATGTATTTATTTAGTTACTGTAAGATGAATTGTTAAATGGTCTTATTAATAAAAAAACAAAAAACAACAACAAAAAAAAAACCCTGAGCCAGATATTGGGGTGAATTCTGTAAGATCAGAGAAGCAGAACAAGCCACAGCCAACCTCACCTGGACAACCCCTCATCTGATTCTGTTTCCACGAATCCTCTGACTAAAAGCTTCTGAGTCTTCATCCGAATGGATCTCAGTTGAACTGCTGCTAAAAGCCTAAAAGCTTAAAAACCCAAGTTCCTGGTCCTCACGCCTTATATACCTTTCTGCTTCCTGCCATCAGTTCCTGGGATTAAGGGCGTGTGTCACCATGCCTGGCTCTGTTTCCAGTGTGGTCTTGAAGTCACAGAGATCCGGATAGATCTCTGCTATCACTGTCTGGCCTCTATGTCTAATCTAGTGGCTGTTCTGTTCTCTGATCCCAGATAAGTTTATTAGGGTATACAATATATTGGGGGACACAATGTATCACCACACTTTACCTTTTGTGTATGTGAGATGCATACTACAACATGCATGTGGCAGTCAGAGGACAATTTTAGGAGTCAGTTCTCCTCTTCCACCATGTGAGTTCCAAGGATGGAACTCAAAGTCGTTAGGCTTTGCTCAGGGAGTCATCATTGCTCCCACCCCACCACCTCAATTCTACTATTACTTAATGGCAAGAAAAAGTAAAATTATATTCTGATAAGAAATTATTTATCTCACAAAGGGGCATCTTAGGTACAGGTTTGTTAGCTGGCTTTTCAATCTTAGGTGATGAAAGAAACAGAAATGAGACCTGCCGAGTGTGACATGGAAAGCACACCTGTGTACCTTCTCCGGCAGTCTCTGGCAAGCCTTAGGGTTTAGTGTGGTTTCTGATTTAAGTTCAAATGGAAAGATGGTTCTCATTGTAAGATTGGCCACCAACATAACTTCCACATGGAAACCTGTAACCCTCCACACTGGACTTGAGACTATGGAAGCCCAGAGGGACACGTAGATTGCAGGGACTACACAGAGCTGGTTTAAAACAGCTTCCTCAGGAATCTCTGCATTTGAGCTTCTCAGCTACCACCAGAGTGATATGGGCATCGCATGGAAGAGGTGGGCTTCTTCCCGTGAAGGAAAATAGTATGCCCTCATGTGCTGACTTTACAAGCAAAAGGTTTGCCCAGAATTTGAAGAGGAAGACAGAAGAAAACTCAGTCCTCAGGAGCTGCAAAACAAGAGAGAACCCCAAATACATGACACAAAACACTTGCAGCGCTGGTTCAGACAGCCTGTTCAGAATGAGTGTGAGAGCCTCTGGATAGAAACTGTAACTCCAAACGTTTAGTTTGGAGACAGTCATTACCTCCCACCTCGAAGCCTGCTTGTGTAGAAAGATAACAGACAGCTTTCAAACTGGATGTCTACTTAAAGTCAGGGAAATCCTGATAAAGTCTTGCCAAATGAGCAAATGAATTATTTCTGACTATTATAACAGGACAGTTCCACAGTCTGATTTATGCTCTAGCAACACTGCTTCCTAATTTAGATACAAATTCTACTTTTTAATAACAACTTTATTCACAATTGACAACATTTCAAAGTAATACATCCACTAGTAGGAAACTGATAAAGTGTGGTATCCAGACAACCAGATATTACTCATCAGTAAAAGCAAATGAGTGCTTAAGCTATGAAGCGACACAGAGGAACCTTAAATGCAGTTAGTAACTATAGAATCCAGTTGGAAGTTATCAAGATTGGACTCCAATGACAAGACACTTTGGCAAAGATCCATGGTTGCAGGAGTTGGGGAGAGCAGAGAACAAACAGGCAGGGTACAGATAACTTTGAGGGCTGTGAAATCATCCTGTGTGGTATTTTAATTGTGGACATACGTTGTTGACCTTTGTCAAAACCCCATGGCATGTGCAATATCATCTAGGGGTGCTACATCTAGGGGTGCTAGTTCCTAGCATACGGCACATCAACATAGGTTCACTGACCACAATCAATGGGCCACTGTGGGCAGTGACAGTGGAGGAGACTGGGTACGCATGGTGGACCAGAAGGTATTTTGGAAGTCTCTCAACATTATGTTCAATATTGCTGTGAACTAAAAACTGCTCTAGAGAATAAAGTTTAGTTTTAAAAATATAAACTGATATCTTAGTTGGTTTATAACACCCAGTCTAAAGTTCTATGATTAAGAAAAAGAGCAGTACAGTTTTTTTTTGCAACTACAAAAGAGTTGACACATATATAATATTTTCATTCTTCATTTTAGAGATAAATAACAAGGGAAGTGGTTTGAATATAGCTGGGAGTGCAATTGCTAGATCCAAGTAGATCCAAGTGTCAAATGTAGTTAAAAGCAGACTAGAACCGGACAACTAGGGGGAAAAGTGGAGTTGCTATAGTGTGGCTCTCTATACCCACCCCAAGCCTTCTATTGAGATCTTCGCCTTTAAGGTGATGATGCTCACATGTGGGGGCCTTTAAGGGAGCTGACTAAGTCACGTGGGCAGACCTTCATGAACAGGATTAGCACCTTCACCCCTTCCACCATGAGAAGAATCAGTAAGAAGGAGTAGTATATGAGCCAGAAAAGCAGGCAGTCCCCAAGTATTGAACCTGCCTTAGCTCAGGGTTTTCTGGTCCCCAGAACTATGAGAAATACATTTCTGTGTTTGTATACTACCCAGTTTATGACATTTTGTTACAAAGGCTAAGAGAACAATTATTTGGTCAAAGTCCCACATCCTGTAAGTAAGGAAAATAAGGCTGTGGGTCACAAGATGATTGACAGAAAGAACAAACTCAGAATCAGCTTACCCCAACAAATCAACACAATTGTAATAAAATTCATAAAATTCAGAGATGCTAACTCTTTTCTTCTCTCATGTATTCATTTTTTCCCCAGAAGACATGACACCAATTAGTATATTTCTTCAACTGATAACATGCATCAACCTTTGTATATTTACTCATTTATTCTGTGTGTGCCCAATTTTTCCCAGAGGTCATTACAATTTTTGTTTGTTTTCGGAATTCTTAAATGCCTAAGGAAACATTTTACTGACAGTGAATATGAAATTCATGTGTTTGTTACTAGAGCCAAGGCTATGCTCACCACCCTATCACTGTAGTGAGAAGCTAGAATCTTGGCCAGCCTCTCGCAGAGGTAAAAATCCACCCATGGGGGGAGCAGCTGCTGCGACTGGGATGGAATCTACAAATAGCATGCTGGGAATTCGGCAGGCACTGTTATTATATCCTGTTTACACTGTCATCTCTCCCATCAGCAGGATATTGTTTATACAGACCCCACCCCTGCACTTCTTGTTTATCTTATTATAGAAGCCCTCCAAATCTATAAAAAGCAGCCTCTGCATTTGCTTCTGGAACAGCACATGTGTTGGAATTTTGCACCTTGCTACACTTTTTTATTTAGCATTTTCTGTTGTTAGGCACCATCCGCTCTGATTTTTATCTTAAGGTTGATTTCACATATTAGAGTTGAACTCAAATGACTTTCCGAGAATCTGCTCTAGAACGACAGAAAAGCATGTCTAGGTAATGGCCAGATATCAGGGATGGAAAGGCTTCCTAACCAGGCTCACCCTGCCCTAAATGGGTCAATCATGAGGGCTTTACTAACCCATTGTTCTTCCCAGACATGAGAAGTGCTGTTTCTGTTAGCTTCCTGGCTGGACAGGCTGGGACACAAATGTGATTAATTCATAATAACATGAGAAATACAACTCAGTGAGTTAGTCAATAGATAAAAAGTAAATTAGCCTGCTTATTAATTTTCTCATTCTCCTGCTTTGTAGATTAAAACAAAACTAAACTAAAAAACCTACAACTTTCTTACACATAAAAATGTACGGTATTGTTGAACAAGCAATCATCCCGGAAACAGTGCCTCAGTGTACCTTTTGACGGTGGTTTGAGCTAAACACAACCAGCTGGCTCCTTTATGCCTCAACCAGCAAGGTGGGTGTGAAATATTCCAAGAGGATAGTGAGAGACTCTCTGAAGAAACTGCATCCCTCAAGTGAGGATTAAATCTAATGATATTCACTATGTGAATGCCAGAATGGCACCCTAACAGAATGAGCTGTGGTTAGTAGGAATGGATAGAGCTATGCTGAGGAGGAAAGGGCCTCCTGGTAAACCAAGAATTTGGGAGCATGCAAATGAGCAGGACTCTCAAAACTACCAGTAGTTAAATTCAGCTGTGTGAATATACATAATAGAAGATAGCAATAAAAATGGATGTGGGGATTGCATTATAAGAATTTCCAGGATGGCTCAGTGAATAAAGGTGCTTGCTACCAAGGCCTATGACCTGAGTTCAATCCCTGGAACACACATGGCAGAAGGAAAAAGAAACTCTCACCCCAACACATACACTGTGACAGGCATGCAAGAACACACAAAATATGAATGGTTTTTGTTTTTTGTTTTTTTTTAATTTCTTGTTTTAGACAATGAAGGGCCAAAGGCAGGTTCACAGAAACATAAACTTAATCCTTTGGAACAGAAACCAAGAGGAAAACCTCTTTGAGGTAAAGCTGAAATGGGGAAGACATTTTTAATAATATCCCATCATTACGGTGGTGAAAGGAAGGCCATGTGTACAACAGGTACAAATGTCTAAGTGTATCTCAGCTCTTCCTTTTCTTTTCTTTTTCTTTTTTTTTTTTTTTAACCACTTCCTTTTCTAAATGGGAGGTGGTATTATTGAGTGAGGCAATGATAATCAATGACTACCAACTGGTATTATTACTGTTTGGAAAGTTTACCAGTTTCCTAGAACAGTCCTTCTCCAACCTAAATCACTCAGGGGATCTGGCTGAAATGTAAATTCTATTTTGGTTAATTTAGAGGTGATATTGTGTATTCCTACATGTCTAACAAGTTTTCAGCTAACACCAATACTGCTGTTTCCTGGACTGTATTAATGAAAATATTTTATATACTGTGTTGAACTCATTATAGTACAATGCTCATGTCTGGCATAAGAAAGGCCTTTAAGGGTATCTGTCTATAATTTGTAACAATGCTGGACACTCATCCAAAACTACTATTTTACAAATCGAAGACAAGGACTGGCTCAGGAAGTAAGGGAATTTGTCATAAAGCCTGACAAAGTGAGTTTGATCCCAGGATTCACATAGTAGGAGAGAACTGAGTTCCTCAAGCTGTCTCAAGTCACACATGCACATGCACACACACACACCCTAGCACACACGCACACATGTATAAGATGATTCAAGACTCAATATATTCAATACTCAGAAATATTCTCTTCTGAACAAAATCAACCTTGCAATTATATCATGTTACAAATTTGTCTGTCCCCCCACCCCGCCCAGGTTTGCAAACCAGAACATATATTGCTTATAGTCCTGGAGGCTAAAGTAGTAAAGGCACAAAAAGAAAACATCCAATCACGGCATAATCTACCACATCATGAGTTTCAGTAACACCTGCACAATTTGCCCTTATAGTGTGTTAAACGCTATAACTCAGTTTTTTAAAGATAAGGATTATTAATTTATCTTACACATCCTACTGGCAAATACCTTAAAAGTTAAATAATTAAATCCACACACCTTTCTTTGCCATTAAGACTTCT
Organism: Peromyscus californicus insignis; assembly: GCF_007827085.1. Taxonomy (NCBI): domain Eukaryota; kingdom Metazoa; phylum Chordata; class Mammalia; order Rodentia; family Cricetidae; genus Peromyscus; species Peromyscus californicus. The sequence continues at coordinate 58,743,768 of NW_026294413.1, read as the reverse complement.
ACATAGACAGAAACATTCAAAAGTCTTTTACCAGTAACAAAGACATTGTTTATAAAAGTATATTATTGATAAAATATATACACCTGCATGTATGCATACATATCATAAAGGGTTGGCTGACATTAGGTATAGGGAATGGAATTTAATACTTTTAGCTCTGAAGTTACATTTTTAATCCAATTAATGATCAGGAGCAACCTCTTAAGAACATTAGATTCAGTATGTACCAGCATTTCCACCACAGAAGGAACATCAGAGCTGGAGGAGCTCAGATGCCAACCTGAAACCACAAAGTATGAAAACTGAGACAGGGGCCTGAGAAGCCCCAAGGCATAAGTTTGCAGCTGTGTGCTAAAAGGGGTGGTGGTGGTGGTAATTATTGTAACTGTCAGTGCAGAAAGTATAACAACACAGCAAACGTAAACATACAGGAAGAATTTCTGGTTCCTCTACGATCTCTAGAACTAAGGAAGAACACACACCAACAGTGATGACACACCTACCCCCTGATTCAATAGTTCCATTTTAAAAATGTGTTCTGGATAGAGAATGACACATATATACCACATATCAGAGTGATGTCTGGGTTGGGTGGAGAATGGGATGGTATATACAGAACAACAACAAAAAGACAATGCTGATCCTCATCTTCTCAGGAGGGGGTGAGCAAAGCTTGCACATACAGAGAAGGTCATTCAAAAGAGAACTTTCAGTAGGGGATGGTGGTGCATATATCCCAGTGCTTGGGAGGTGGCTGCAAAAGGATCAGGAGGTCAAGGTCATTATCAGCCATGGAGTGAGTTTGAGGCCAGCCTCAACTGCATGCCACCCTGTCTCAAGAAAAAACAAAAAACAACAAACAACAACAAAACCAAAGCCCCAACAACAACAAACCCCCAAAATAAAAAAGGAAAACAAAGACTCCCACAACTTGCTTTTTCCTCACGAGTCACTTTTTATGGGTGAAGTCCTGGGTTTGATTTAGAGGACTGCAAACAGACAGCAGCTGATGTGCATGTCTCACAGGCGCTATCATAATCAAAAGGAAACGACATCTCCCTTTCAATTACAAAACAGGGATTTTTTTTCTTATTACTAACATTACAAAATTTACTACCACAAGTTTAAAAAAGATCAGTGGAGCATGTCCCAGTAACAGAGGCACTGGTTTAAAACCCAGGCTTCCGTCACCATGCCCAAGCTGACAGGGCTGCAGCATGGAAATGTAAGCAATATCCCAACACCTGCACAGATGGCAGAGACGAGACATGATTCTAGAATAAAGGGCTCTCCGGCTCTTACCTGTTACCTGTGCAACAACTGCTTGGGAAATCCTCCGATTGGCAAGAAAGGCTTTGATTTCCTCTTTTATCACACTGCTGTCCCTCCTAACAAAAACAGAAGACAAGACCAACAATGTATGTTGAAGGTAGAAATCCTCATCTTTGCTAAAAGAAAGGTGAAGCCGAGAGGTGGGGAGAACACAGAAAGGAAGGACACAAAAAATAAAAGGGAAACAGACTAAACTTGGGTGAAAATATGAAATTACAACAAACCAGGAAACACCAAATACTCCAGTCCTGAAACGTCACACCATCAGACAGACACCTCAGTGAATGCCACTGTGGATACAAGTCTCATGTAGGAGGACCATTAATTGCATGCTGTGTATAATTTATATAATTTAAATTAGGAACAAGGCTGCCATATGCGGTATGTGTGTTCTCATTATTGGGGAATAAATCGTACACAGAAGCCCTGGAAAAATAAAAAGCACCAGCAATGAAAATCAGCTGTAAGTAGATTGTGGGTTTGCAGGTTAATGGAGGAGCTGTAGACGGGACACTCATCTTAAAACCTTGGAAATGCTTCTGGGGCAGAAATCAACACCATTCTCACAACTGAAATAATTAGCATTGTAAGAAATACTCTCAGCTGCTTCCTCTCCCTCCCTTCTGTATAAGCGCCCCCCCCAAAAGAATGTGGGATGGTTTGAAATATTAACAGTTTCATATTAAAAGTATTTATTAATTTCCAATTACATATAATAAGTATATAGAAGAGTTAATACTAAAAACTATATTATTCAACCTTGGTATTATATACTCTTGGCCCATTACAAACTTTATTTAAAAATTCATCACACCATCATAGACCAGACATCCGTAAGTATGACAAAGAACAACTCATTCTTTCACCAAAACAAACAATAAATAAAAATTAAACCAGAGCTGTAAGACTATAAAACTAGAACACTATTTCTTGTTCAAGATGAAAACTGACATAGAATCATGGTAGCTTATTATCTAAACAAGGTCAACAGATTAAGGGTCTCCGCTGAAGTCAATCTGCCATCTGCTCTCATATAAGCCACAAACATAATCTTTCTCAGATGGACCATTGCAAATAATTTTTTTAAAAAGCATACTTCCTTTATTTTTACAAATACTGTATAACCCTCCCAACTGTATACAATTATTTCAATTCTATAATTTTTTTCAGTTTTTGAGATAAGGATTCAATCTTTTCTCCCCCCCCCCCCCCACCGCCTTTACTGAGACAGACTTTCTCAGTGTAACCATGGCTGTCCTGAACTTGCTCTATAGACCAGGCTAGCTTTAACTACCTTCCTGCCTCTGCCTCCTGAGTGCTGGGATTAAATGCATGCACCACTGCCTGACTGGGACTCACTTGCTAGGCTAGCCTGAAACTATTTGGTCCAGGTGGTGCTTAAACTTGAGGCAATCCTCCCATCTCAGTCTCTTCGTGCTAAGATTACAAGTTCCATGTTGGATTTTTGTCAAGAAAAGCTGTGGCCATTTTTCTCTTTCTCTCTCTCTCATTTTTAGTTTTCTGAAACACAGTCTATTAGTCCACGCTGGCCTTGAGTTTACTGATCACCTAGTCTCAGCTTCCTGAGTGCTGGGATTGTAGCTGTGTGCTGCCATTCCCAGTTTTCTCTCTTGTACAGTGTCTCTATTACACCCTCAATTTTGCCTCTTGGCAAAGTCTAAAAAACGTTAACCACTAGCTATTCACAGTAAAACCTTTGACCCTTGATCTAAGACAAAAGCATCACAAACCTTTAAAACCTGTTTTGAGAACGAACCATGAATTTCATAGGGGCTCAAGTCTCACTAGAGACTGGAGAAGAAACAAAAGAATCCTATAAGAACATGGTACTAGCCTGCGATTTAATTTCGACAGGTCTTTCAGCCCCCTCACCTGGAAGGGTTCTGCACTCTGCTGGGGGGTGCCATGCTGCCTGTGGAGCTGTACCTGTGCACGTAGCCTGTGTACATGTGTGAGTCCCTGTTTGTCTCTGAGCCCAGAGTTCACTAGTTTGCTTGACTGGCTGGCAATGAGCTGCAGGGATCCCCTCAGGGCCAAAGGCACATACCACCAGTGCCTGACTTTTTATGTGGGTGCTGAAGAAGTGAACTTAGTTCCTCATTCCTGTGCAGCAGGCTCAGCCCTGTCTGGGCCACGTCCCTGCTGTGGGGAATTTTGGAAAAGAGTAGAGATGGGATAGTGAGTACCTAATATGTAGCTCTACAATATCCCTGAGTTATTGATAGAAATTCTAATCAAGCAGTAAGAAAATAAAACTTTAGCTGCCTAATGTAATATTTAAAATTTCACAATTTTATTTAGACTCCAATCTACATGTTGACTACGTTTCTCTCAAAATGCCTGTCTCTGTAGCGGGAGGCAACTTTAGCAGTAACTATTTCAGATGGCTTTTGTATACAAACCTCATCATTTGTTTTCTGACATAACTACAAAATTAAGTTGAAAATTTTATATAAACTATTGCATTTCAACATACCAAATTATCTTGGAAAAAGAAACTATATTTGAGAATAATTGTTCAGATTAAATTTTAAAATGTACTTTTGTAGGCAAAATGAGCCAATGGTATTTTCTTGACTAATAATTTACAATCAAATTCACACCAACTCATTTGAAATCAAATGCACCTACAGCAGACACTAAATCATACAGAACAGATAACACTCAACTACGTAACCAGTATGTGAATTACTCACAGCCTTGCAGTATGGCATTATTAAAGGCCAGGAGGGGTCCCCAGTGCTTAGAAAGCAGCACCCCACTCACCACCGCCAAGAACACACTCATATATTATGCAGGTCTCTAAAGTATCCACAATAAGTTTAAGCACACATTCCTTACTGCTTTACCATAGACACTTTTTGAAAAACAATTTAAAAAAAAGACTGGGATGTGGCTAAAAGCCTAAATGCCTGGCCGGCATCCTAAGACTCTTCTGGTCTCACTCTCCAGCCCCTCCACTCCTTAAAAGACAAAAACATGTGAGGGAAAGCCACTTAATAAAACTGTGCTCTGGCTTCATCATTTGTTAAAACAAGAACATTAACACACTCCTTCCAAAGGTTTTCATTTCTATAATTAGTGTGCATTAGCTGTGCAAAATAATGAGTCTCACTATGGCATTTTCCCACATGTGTACAATGCACTTTGATCCAGTCACCTGGCTGCCATGACCTCTCTCCCATTCTCTCTCTACTCTCTCTGATCTCCTCTCTCTCCCCTTCTCAACTCCTGCTGGTCCTTTCCTGTTCCCCTTCTCTACTCTTGTTGGTCCCTCCCTCTCCTCCTCTCCATTCCTGTTGGCCCCCTCTTATCCCCAAATTCAAAGGGTTTTAAGAAATAGCTTGTGGCAGTATGCTTCCCTAGCATGTACAAGACCATGTGTAAAATCTCCAGCATTGACAAAAAAAGGTCTTTAAAATGTTCCTCCAGGTAATAAAGTAAAAAACTGAATGATATAAATACATACATATGCATGCAAATAATATGTGCAAAAGAAATTTTCTTTGAAGGAGAAAGTTTTGCAATTGTAAATGTATCATATAAACACACAGTTATTTCTATGAAACCGTCAGACAGGATCCAAAGGAAAGAGGAAACAAATGATCAACTGTAACTGTTAGACTGAAGTTCACGTCTTAGACCATGGACACAGTGCTCTGAAGTCACAGTAGGAGAGTGCCGGTTTGCTTGGGCTCGCTGGGTTGCGAAAACAGTACCATCACTCGCCTTCACCGTCCAATTTATTCTACGGGGCTGCTTGGCTCTTTGTCTTCGTCCCTCTCTGTCTTCTATTCCCTATTCCTCCCTTTGTTGAAAATTTGACATCTTACCTAAAGAGAGTGAGTCTCTTCTGCCACTCCACCATAGTATCTCACATGCCTCAAGACTCCTTACGTCTTAGTGAATTACAATAAAGAGCAAGGCAATTATTTCTCTGGTTTCACTCTTAACTTCCAACATAAGCAACCCCTTGATCTCAACTGAGGCACTTGAAGCGCATGCCACTTCTTCCTGCTGTTTCAAATCGCTGCCACTGTGTTCATCTGGTGGACTTCTACAGCAGGATGGAGCGCTCCCTTCCTAACCATCACTTCCCACTGCCCTGTTTGTTAAGCTAGTTCAACTCTCCACTATTACCCTTCCTAATACATATGAAAGAACTCATCAGGAATGCCTTTTTGACAAACCACTGTTAAAAACTTCACGTATGTATGTATATGAGAATAGGACCATGAGGCAGCGGTCTTGCATAACCCAGGATCACTTTGAACCAGAGGTTTTCCTGCCTCTGTCTCTGGAGTGCTGGGATCTAAGTGGCACCACCACCCTGTCCTGACTCTAATGCTCCTTGCTTTTTGTTTTGTTTTGAGCCTGGTCTTGCTACATAGCTGTTTTAAACTCACAGCAAGCCTCCCGCCTCCACCTCCCAAGTACTCAGATTCCAGAGGAGTACCACCACACCTGGCTTTCTGATTACCTTTTCAAAAGACACGAAGTAATTGTCATCTATGTAGAGAGTTCTCTCTGATTATCACAGCTTACTAAGAAAGATCTCTTTTAACAAAGCTAACTCTTAACATTTCAACTGTAGTATGGTGGACACAACGCTTTATAGCCCATCCAGCCTACTAGCCCGGAAAGGTCTTTAGTACAAAGATTCTGTCATATTCAGCATGGATTTTTCATATAATAAAACTTAATTTGTTTAATGAGTGAAAAATTTCTAGAAATTAAAGGCTGTAAAATGGAAAATCTGATCTAAATAATTTATATAACAGCTTTAAATTCTTATTTTTGAGTACATTTATGTTTTCCACATCAGGGTGAAGAGATTATTTATGGTGATTCAAAATGACACTGATTTGTTTTCTGGAAGAAAGCATATTAAGGGCTCATATTTTATAATGATACACTTTAAGATGACTCATACTCCTGAGTTAACACACCCTCAGCATTTCTCTGCATGTTGTAAAGGGAGCTAGCTCAAAGTCACCCCAAGATGAAGCCATCACAGTGTATTTCACAGTTGAAAGACACTCATGACCTTCTCCCTGTGCAGATACAGAGCACAGTTTTAAGAGAGAGTATTAAAGAGAGAGATGCTCTATATGCAGAAGACGGAAGGAGAGCGCACCACCACTTAGTGCTGTTACGTTCTTATAGAAGAGCATAAACATCCTGCCTGCACAAGTAATACAGGCTGAGAGCCCCCACTGAGGTTATCGGACCAAAAGCCTTTTCAGATTTTCTTTTAAAAAAAGGGACTATTTTCATATTTATAATGAAATATTTTAGGGGCAGAAATCAAGTAAACACAAAATTCAATTGTTTTACATAATTATATAGAGAGACTAAATGTAACTTGGGACAGTATTTTAAATAACTCTGTGCCTAGGAATATGTTGTATTATGGAATTTTTCACTTGTGATACAGAATGCTCAGAAGTTTTTAATTTTAAAACACCATGGCTCAAAGATGCTCGACCTATGTTTTAGTGTCAGGCATATATATAACCAACTTGGAATGAACTTGCAGAATTTTGTACAAAATACTAACAAAATGTCGTGTCTGGGTGGTATAGAGCAACGTGCTTAACGTACAGCATTACTAATTCCAATAAGCCTCATTTACATTATCTCATAATACACACATGACTGCAGAAAAACACTGCTATATTCTAATGTATTAGCAGATGCAGACACACATTCCTATGCATACTTACGTACTAATAGGCCTTTTAAGATGTCCTAATGTAAAATGAGCTGGCTTTCAGTCCTTCCTAAAGTGGTACATTCAACCATTTACTGAGAATTTATGTTAGTGTGGCTTTCTTCTTCCTTTTTTTGACCCCAATTCAAAACTAGAAAAGATAATTTCTGACTCTTTAACAAATGATCAAGAGTACAGTTATAATCTGATGAAGTTACACACACACACACACACACACACACACACACACACACACACACACATCTCCATTATATACCTTCCAATTATATACTGTAATATAGATTCACTGAATTATAAAATCTGCAAAGCACGTCTTAGGGTGAGGTACCTGCAGGTTGGGGCTGTGGGCAAGTAGGAGGAGGGTTTTACACATAGCACAGGAGGCAGGAAGGCCCTCAGGTATCCATGCTTCCTACTAGAGCCCACCAATTACCAGTATTGAGTAAGCAGCAAGGACAGTATATCACTAGACAGACACAGAATACTCAGAAAGAGTTACTGTTTGAAAAATTCTCTAATATCTCACCAATAAAAATTCATTGTTTAGTAAGCGACTGATTGGAAGTAGCAGATATCATGTCAGGGAAGGAGGAGAGCAAGCCCAGTAAGGCAATTCACACTGTTTTGAAGAATTTTATGTATTACCTTTTCTAAAGCTTTATTTAACCTATAAGCATAAATAATGTCAGTGATAAAAAATATACCTACAAGACAATGTTAATAAAGCCATGGGATATAATTAGGCTCAGTTGCCCAATAATCAACTTTCTTGAGCAAATTATTAATTTTCACGAACTCAGCTTCTCTGATCAAGTACCCAGCATGGGTGTTGGGACTGCACATGTCCTGTGAGCACCATTCAATCAACTTCCCCCTGGGTCCTAAGAAGGGTTACCCTCTGCAAACTTGAAAACGGTGAGAAGGGGCACCTTTGAGCAAAGCTGGAGTGGAAGAAAGCTCAATTGGGAAGGACCAGGGGTACCAGAGGTCTAGAGGACTCTGACTAAATGTCAAGGAGCTGTTCTAGGCAAGAAGCAGGGGAAGGGAAGAAGAAAGTGTCCTAATAACTACACAACAATGAAGAGCACACACACTACACCGGTGAGACTGCACCTACGTGAGTGTGCACAACCAAGCAAGCCAGCACCTCAACAAATAAATGCTATTTTGCTATCTTCTCTACTCAGGGTAACTAAAATCTCACGAAACTTCAACAAATAAAGTAACTTATTTGCCCAAATGGTTCTCCTTTTTAAACTGAACGATGATAGATGCTAGGTTTCCAAAACCACCTACGGCCAAGGCTGTGACTCAGTGAAAGATAAAGCCCGGGTTCAAGCTTCAGCACTAAGAAAGTCCCCAGCAACAGCAGAGCTTTGGACACTGTGTTAATAACTGACGAGCCACAAGCCTTGCTGATCTCTTGTATTTCGTTCAGAGAGCTAAAAGCTTGACAACACTGACTGTGGTTGAGGCAAGAGAGCTAAAAGCTTGACAACACTGACTGTGGTTGAGGCATGATACTCTTCATTACGTGTACCCCATAGTCCCTGCAGCCAAGGATTCCATGTGTGGAAACTCTACCCTGAAAACAAACTCACAAGAGGCTGTGTGTTTAAGGCTGTCTTCTCACAGAGGTGTTACAGGATGGGTCTTCACACAGCACTGTCAAGCCATTGTCATTCTGTCTTGATGTCAGAAAATCTTCAGGACCAGTTAAAACTCAGTTACAACTTTTTTTTTTTTAACTTCCAATAAGTCTACAATTCTGTTCATTATCAACTGTAACTAATTTATCTGCAGCCTCTCACCTTTTTAAAAAATTTTGGTTATTTTCTGTGCGTGAGTGTTTTGCTTGTACATGTATGTGTACCACATGTATGTCTGGGGCCTGCAGAGGTGAGAAGGGGGTTTCAAATCTCCTAGAATGAGAGTTATGGATGGTTGTGAACTACCAAGTCGGTGCTGGGAACCAAACTCAGGTTCTCTGCAAGAACAAGTGCTCTGAACTAATGAGTCCATCTCTCCAGCCCAAAGCAATCATTTTTACACAATGGCTTAACTCTACTGAAAACGATGCTTCTGTCATTTCTGCTTGTAAAGATCTGTAAAAATTCTCAGATTCTAACATACAGTGTAGAATGTGAAGCCTTCGAAACCGTGTGCTGCACCTAAGGTATTACTAGGTTTGCCAAAGTCCGCCTCATCTGTATTGTTTTTCTTTTGATGCTTTTTGGAAAGATACACAGCCTGTAGGCCAGACAAGCCTAGAGGTTACCATGCTGGCCTTGAACTCACAACAATCTTCCTGCCTCAGCCCTCTAAACGATGGGGTTACAGGCATAAGTGACCACACCCAGCTTATATTCTTAACCAGATTAAAGACATGCCTTTTTTGATACCGTTTCCTGGTTCCCTAACTTTAAATAAAATGTGTATCTTAATTTTTATTTTAAAGAAATAAAAGTTATTCACTTACTGACTATATGTGTATGTACATGTGTGCAGGAGTACCTCTGCATGGCATGCTTGTAGTGAGAGGACAACTTTGGGGAGCTGGACCTTTCCTTCCACTGTGTGGGCTCCAGGGATGGAGCTCATGTCCTCTGGCTTGGCAGCAAACACCTTTATCCCCTGAACCAGCTCCAAATTCTTCTTTCAAAAGAGAATATCCTTATGGGATAGGCCAAATTTATCTACTCAGCTAACATCCTGAGCCCACACCATGTGTTAAAGGAAGTTCCTAGTTCTGGACACAGGATGGAAAACACATGTCTGTTACCCTCAAAGTGAACCAGGTCTGCTACAAAGTCCTCATTACCTTGGTTAAAAGGAGGCTTTTCTTTGTGTTTAAACTCTAAGTGCACATGCTTACTTGGCAACTGTTGAGGTATGGAGTGCATGTGGGTGTTGCACCTACTGCTAAAATTAGAACTTCAGCTTTTTAGGGGCAGGATGGTATCTATGTTTCTTATTGAAAATTGCTTCTAACCCAATAGTTGTTCAAACTGTTGCACTGATTAAAATGATGCAAGGAAAATTGAAAAGTGTATGTATTCTACATCATGGTAAATTTATCTTATCACTCAGAAAAAATATTTACAATGAAGGATTAAGGATTGAATTAAATGAACTCTGTCAGTCAGAAACTGTCTGCTAAAGCCATAAATAGAGAAAGCCCTTTGACAAATCAAGAGACTAGAAAAGCCTCATCACACAGCGAAAGAGCTGAAGTAGAGAAGAAAAAAAATCTGATCTAAAACCACAGTTTCAAGTTTTACTTTCAATTCCAAAGAAGGGAGGGAGAAACCATTGTTCTTATTGGTAAGTTTCTGAAATACAGACTATTATTTAAAAAACAATCTTAAAAACATAGATGTTTGGGGGGAATTCAGAATAGGCAAAGTAACTAACCTCATTAATTCCTCCACTTTATCATCTACATCTAGGTCCTCTTCTGAGGCTTCAAAGCTATATGACCTCTGACCCATGCTGTTTGCATGGTATCGAGATGGCGACATCTTCCCATTGGATGTGGACAATCGATCGTTGTTTTCTCTCCCGTTTTGATTGGTAGTGCAAGGCTGTGGGGAGGTATCATAACTGTTGCTGGGTGATGGGGACATTCCGGAGTGCTGGGTCTGCGTGGAAGCTGTGGCTGTAGAGGAAGATGCTGGAACATTGTTGGTACTGTTCCCATATGAGCTTCCCCCGTAGCTGGACCTCCTTCCAAACTTATCACTATGCTCTTGATCAAGACGGTCCAAAGTTTCTAATGCATGGAGAATTTCATGTTTGGTCATCCCAGTACGCCGAAGACGTTGGAGCAGATCTATCTGTTCTATGGTAAATCTGGGTTCATCTGTATAGTGAGACATGGTTTCCAGCAAACTGGGGGGAGGGGGGAAAGAAAAGGATACAAATGAAGTGCCTTCATTGTTAACTAACAAAAACATTTCACCATCAAGAATCCTCAGCAGAAGAGGCTTGATCTCAGCACCAGCTCACTTCACTGAGTATAAAATTATAAGGGATAGGGTGATGGCTCAGTCACGTGACAGATCTGTTGCGTAAGCAGGGGTGTCTAAGTTCAACCTCCTGCACCAATGCAAAAGCTGAGTGCAGCAGCACAGGACAGGAGTTCTAGCACTGGAGAAGTAAAGGTAAGATCTTTGGGGCTTGCTGACCAGCCAGTCAAGCTAATCAGTGAGCTGTGGCTTCAGTGAGAGACTCTGTCTCAAAAAATAAGGTAGAGCACAACCGGTGAAGACACCCAATGTCCACTTCTGGCCTCTATATGCATTCATACACATATTAGTAACACACACACACAAGACACACAGACAGACAGACAGACACACACACACACACACACACACACAAAAAAAAAAAAAAACCAAAAAACAACAATGACAAAGACAAAGAAACAAGTCCTAATAGACGTTTTTGTTGTGACTTGGATTGGTACAGATCCTGAGTTTAGTAGGAGTGTATCAGTTATAACATAAAACCCAACTTATAATGGAATAAAATTTAGGTTTTTCATTGGTTTTGGTAACCAATCGACATTTAGAAGCAAAATATTAATTATGTCAAAAATACCCATTTATCAGGTAAAGTCCACATAGTGCATCAGGCACAAGACTATGTAATTATGTACAGTTTTTTTTCAATTTCAAAATATATTGATGTGTACTAGTATATTAATGGGAAATTGCTGGAAACACTTGTGTTATCTTGCTTTTCCAAATACCAGCAAAACTGACAAAGAACTCTAAGGTCATTCAGTGAAGACTGGCTTGGCTGAGTCTAAGCGCATGCTAGTAACTATACAAATACTTTAGTGGAGGTAAGAGCAGTACCTACAACACACCAAGCACTGCTTCTACTTCTTAGAAGTCTTGGGAGCCTCATCTCTGCAGCATGCTCTCTGAATGGACCCCTCATGTGTACAGCCAACTGGAGCTATTCATATCTTGAAAACTGGTTCTACATGTTTCCACCTTAACTAGCACAAGACACTGTAGCACACCAGAAAATCTTTTCTTAGAGAGAAACTTAGTATTTTAAGACATTAACCACATCATAAAAACACCCCCTCCCTCTTTGAATTACTTTTTATTTATAAAAGCTGACTTTAAAAAAGATTTATATGTTTGTAATTTTGTTTTGAGTGTTAGTCTGCATGAAAGTATGGGCACCACATGCATGCAGTGCCAGAAGTAGCCAGAAGAAGGGAATGTATGTCCTGAAACTGGAGTTACAGTTTTGTAATTGCCATGTGGAGGCTGAAACCCAACCTGGATCTTCTGCAAACACATCGAGTGCTCTCAACTGCCGAGCTATCTCTCTGACCCCTAAAATCTGACTTTTGAATTCAGGATTTTTGAAAGTGATAACCAATTCTATTTTAATTTGTATTTTCTAGTGACAGATATGATAACTGGCATGGAGTAGCCTTGAAATAAACAACTGCTAAGAGAAACAAAGGTCAAGAAACTTTCTTATCTATTAAAGACAAATGTGCTGTAGGCCAATCCCCTAAACCTGTTGTACTATTTCTCGACCCCCCCCCCCACCCCTGCCCGTACTGTAGAAAAATCCAATTGAACAGTTACTTTTACTAAGAAATCAGGCAAGGATTTCATATAACCTCACCTAGTCCTCCTAGCAAGTCTCTATGGTAGATACGATTTATTTGTTTTGCTTTAATGTCCCATTATGAACTGTTAAGGAAATTGAGGCTTAGGATACTTTTGTACCTTTCAGAAAGTCTAAGACCATCTGGGCAACAGACTGAGTTCAAGGACGTCTTGTCACTTAGTGAGACCTATCTTAACATAAAAATCCAGTACTCTTTAAGAGCAGTTCACACTCTTAACCACTGAGTTACCTCTATGGCTCCGTTTTTTTGTTTGTTTTTGTTTTTTTAAATAATTGTCAAACCAAAATAATTTACCCCTGAATTTACTGGCTTGGCAAATTTCAGTTTCTTCTCATAATTATTTTTCCATCTTCATAGTTACTTTCCCTTGAAAATAAAAGGCTTGTTTTGGTATCTTCAGTCCTCATCCAATCAAAGTATTTCGTGAACTGTTCTTCCCTTAGATACTTAACTTTAGGAACGATTTTATCTTTGTGCAGCAAAGTTAACCATATTTTCCTATCTTGTTCAGTCAGTGCAGATCATTAAGTCATGTGCTGTTCTTCAAGCCTCCCTCTAATATGACACAACACTGTCTATTAGCATAAAAGTTTACAGGATCCAAAATATTTTATACCACTTAGGATCCATTAACAATAGGAAACCACTTTTATTCCAATATCATAAAGGGGGAAGTAGGGTCCACCCTTACTTTGATTGTCCAGAACACCTAATCATTTCTAAGCACATGTTCTTGGGTCAGCCCTTCCCAACTTCTGGTGAACAGGCTACCACAGGAATGAAAACTTGGCTCTCCTCAAAATGTTCTATTTAGACTATGGTAAGACAGACAGAAAGTGTAACTGTGCTCAGCCACAGGAAGACTTTTGGTAAGACAGACAGTAAGTGTAACTGTGCTAAGCCACAGGAAGACTTTTGGTAAGATGGACAGTAAGTGTAACTGTGCTCAGCCACAGGAAGACTTTTGGTAAGACAGACAGTAAGTGTAACTGTGCTAAGCCACAGGAAGACTTTTGGTAAGACAGACAGAAAGTGTAACTGTGCTAAGCCACAGGAAGACTTTTGGTAAGACAGACAGTAAGTGTAACTGTGCTCAGCCACAGGAAGACTTTTGGTAAGATGGACAGTAAGTGTAACTGTGCTAAGCTACAGGAAGACTTTTGGTAAGATGGACAGTAAGTGTAACTGTGCTAAGCTACAGGAAGACTTTTGGTAAGATGGACAGTAAGTGTAACTGTGCTAAGCCACAGGAAGACTTTTGGTAAGATGGACAGAAAGTGTAACTGTGCTAAGCCACAGGAAGACTTTTGGTAAGATGGACAGTAAGTGTAACTGTGCTAAGCCACAGGAAGACTTTTGGTAAGACAGACAGAAAGTGTAACTGTGCTAAGCTACAGGAAGACTTTTGGTAAGATGGACAGTAAGTGTAACTGTGCTAAGCTACAGGAAGACTTTTGGTAAGATGGACAGTAAGTGTAACTGTGCTAAGCCACAGGAAGACTTTTGGTAAGACAGACAGAAAGTGTAACTGTGCTAAGCTACAGGAAGACTTTTGGTAAGATGGACAGAAAGTGTAACTGTGCTAAGCTACAGGAAGACTTTTGGTAAGATGGACAGTAAGTGTAACTGTGCTAAGCCACAGGAAGACTTTTGGTAAGACAGACAGAAAGTGTAACTGTGCTAAGCCACAGGAAGACTTTTGGTAAGACAGACAGAAAGTGTAACTGTGCTAAGCCACAGGAAGACTTTTGTGAAGCAGGAGCTGAGCGAGAATAAAGCAGATAACCAAAAAACGCAGGGAACAAGGGGAAAGCCCTGCAGCATCCTATTGCTGTCCCTGGAATTCTTAAGCGCTTAGAGTCCTGCTCTTCTTTCACTTGGTGGGACAATCAACTTCCCTTTACACTTCACTGTGTTTAATGGATGTCTGTAACTTGTACCAAGAGCAGCCCCTGCTGCCAAGGGAGCTAAAGCAGAGGTCACAGTTGCCAGGGTCAAACGAGTGACTTAGAAGAGAAGGACAACAACGTCCTGAGCAGGATCACACTGTGCACATGACACCGAAAACACAAACACACACGATTAGAAGTTTTCGTGGACATTGAGAACACTATGCCAATGTGCACCAATACACACGGCGGGATATATTATGCCATTTTCCATTTGTACTTCTCATAATTTACCTACTGCAAGCACAGCTTCATAAAATAACAGCAGCAAGTGACCTATATAGGTCATCTAGGACCATAATGCCAGCAATCCTTACATGACAAAAGAAGATGACATGGAGGGGCTAAGTTACTTTTCTCACAGATGAAGATCATTCACAGGAGAGGGGGAGGTTTTGCTTTAAGTTACTAATTTGAATGCAGGCTCCAGCTAACAGTATTTGAAAATAATGTAAGAATTTTGACACTCAAATAATATAGACAAAGATTAAAATAGAAAAGAACAATTCAGTTCAGGACTTATGGCTTAAATCCTAAACTGATACTGTAAGACCACAGTACATTTTGAGATACTAACCGTATTTTGCAATAATACCTAAAATCTTTCTAGATAAGCCACAAGGCCTGGGGGAAACCTTTTTAAATGATATTCCAAAGATGGACAATGGAAGAGTCTGGCTAAGGCATTCAGAAACGATGAATGAGCACTGAAATCATAGAGGCGAAAATGACGGATTGTAAAGCATCAATAGTTAAGTTTGTATTTCTGCTGTTTTTATCTTGTCCAGAATGACTAGGCAGAACCCACTTTGCCCTGTGTGGTCACTGTAAGATGATTCAAACATTCCAGGCCCTTCTTACGATTTATATACATTGCTCCCTTTCTTGATTATTACTACCATCAAAGAAGTGGCTTCAGAGTAAGAAAATGATAGGTAAGAGTAAGTCAGAAATAATGCTTTACAGGGAACTAACTGAGCTTCATAGTAGAATGATCCTATAATTCAAATGATTAGGTAAACTGACTAAAGCCTAAGAAGAGTCTATGACTACAGACCATGTGTCAATGTCCCTTTCCTAATAAAAGGATCTTATGATAAGCATAGTTATATTCCAGTGTGTCAACCACACTTTAGTATTTTTTAAAATAGCATGGATTGAGTTCTATTTTGTGCAGATTGGAGGATAATCTGTTACACAGTTTTAAGATGATCTCAAACACTGCCACACATGACAGATACGTCTATAAGGCACAGCAGAGCTGATGTTCATCATCTCAAGGACGCAGCTCATGAAGCTCCTCCATTCACTCTTGGAGGGTAAGGTACTTTGCTGTTTCAGCATGTCTGAGACACAGCCTTGCTACATAGCTCAGGTTGGTCTCGGACACATGCCCTTTCTGCCTTCTCGTCCCGAGTACTGAGATTATCATCAGAGTCCTACGTATGGGAATCTGGAGTCAACACCTATCCACTTGAAAACTCTCCCTTCTTTTAGGCAAGTTACATTAAACCTTCCCAGACCCTGTAGTAAGTTGCTGACTAGAAGTACTGCCTTCAAAAAATTTAAGTTTGACAGACATTTTGAAAGCTTTGTAGCTTCACCTGCCAATATTTAGCAGTGCCCTCCAGCATCAAGTGCTAAAAAAAAAAAAAAAAAAAAATACACCCCACAGGAAACAAAACAAAAAACCCTTAATGCTGTTTTCATGTGGCAATACATTCTTTAGTTACTGCATTCCTGTTACAGAGGACAGCATCCCACTGCACTCCTCTCTATCCTGTGGCTCCCACAGTCCTTCTACTTCCTCTCTTCAAAGTTCTGGGCCTTGGAAGGCTGGAGAGGATGACACATGTTCTGTCTGGGGCTGAGCGTCAGCAGTCACTCGGGGTGGTCTCTATGTGTCCCCTCGTGACTTCACAGCTCTCTACTGTGAGGATCAAGTGAAGTTATCACTCCTGTAATGCACACCTGGGTCATAGGCTTTATTTCTCCACTAACTGAACAACTAAGCTTCAATAATTTAGGAACTCACTGTGTAGTTAAGATGCACCACAGCTGTACTTTAAGTACAGTCCTCTGAGGTTTGTTCATATTACTTACCCACTCCTCAAGAACTATAAACCTTTCCAGGTGTGGTGACACAGGAGACTGAGGCAGGGGGATTAGGAGTTCAGGGTTATCCTTGGCCATGTAGCAAGTTTGAGGGCTGTCTGGGATACACAAGACCCTGTCTCAAAACACAAAACCGAACTGCGAACCTAAGCAGAGGGGTTTCTTTGTGTGCCAATGAATTGTGTGATTTGTGAAACTCTATTTTGATCATCTCTTTATTTCCACTACATACAAGAAAGACTATATTAAAGTTTATAGACAGAGAAATAAAAATTTGGTGTCAAGGAGCCAGAGAGATGTGGTGGTACACACCTACAATCCCAGCACTCAGGAGGATGCGGCAGCATGTTTGTGAGTTTAAGGCTAACCTGAGACACAGAGCAAGTTCCAGGCTATTTTAGACATAGGGAGACTCCATTCTCAAAAACAAGGGGGGCGGGGGACAGAAAAAGACAAAGAAAGCAGCAGGCAGGCAAACATGCAAGCAAGAGGGTGGGTGGGAGGGGCAAAGTCCCAAAGAAAAAGTGCCTTTGCTAGGGCACAGCTACTCAGCAGAAACTCAGGCGAAAGTCTTATCATCTGGATCTCCTCCAGAGACTGCACTAAATCACAGAATCAATGTATGTGTGTGTTAAGGGGTGGAGGAGGGGTTTCAAAGAAAAACCTAAATAATAAATAAAACCAATCTTAATGTCTACTTATTAGATTATAGAACTGCCAACCAAAACAGAAGAAATTTAAGTGAAACAGACTCCACCAAATTTTAGAAATTACTTAGGCTCAAGGCACTCTGCACTAGACGCTAAAGATGCACTTAATGAGCTAATAGGCCCTTTATCTTCTCTTATTTCTGAAATTCCGGGAATACTTTTATTCTGAGGCCTATTTTATATGAACTGGTGGTTACAGTTCATATTCCAGCACAAAAACATTCTTGACACAACACCACCATCTCCATTTGTATCTCTCTGCCTTGACTCCAAAGACCAGCTAGCAACATTAGCTAATAGGCAGAAAGAACTACGTTACCATCTACGGTAGCGAAAGAGAAATGGCTATGGTATCCTTAGGAGTTTGCATGCAAATCAAGCATTAAGAGAGCATGCTTTTTATATTCTGCTTGTTCCCAAGAATGCAACTGGGGCTCTCACCAACACTGACCCACCTATCTGACCAGCTTCTAGACTATTAAACAGTTAAAAATAATGAATACGGGGCTGGAGAGGAGGCTCAGCAGTTACGGGCGCTTACTGTTCTTGTAGAAGCCCTGCGCTTGGTCCCTAGCACTCCCATTCAACAGCCAACAGCCACTCCTAACTCCAGTGCTGGAGGCCTCTGGCCTCCTTGAGCACCTGCACTCGCTTGTGCACACCCACATATGCACATAGGTAAGAGAAATCGTTTTTAATGAAATCATAAATACGAAAACTTTATGTTTAAATGGAAAATTGTTAAAATATAATGTTGAAAGTAAAAACGGTAAAAAAGAAGAAAACAAAAACCTCACAGGTCTAAAACCTCATTCCTCCCCATATGATTACTAAACTCCTTTTACCTTGATGTCAAGAACATGTACCATTTGAATAGTTTCCTAAAAATTTCTTTGACCTTGGGCTGGCAAAATGATTCAGAGGGTAAAAGTGCTTGTCGTTAAACCTGCGTTTGATCCCGCATGGAAGGAGGAGAGTACCACCTTCCACCAACCTGTCCTGACCTCCACACACACAAGCCGAAGCAACTAAACATGCACCCCTCACATAAAGAGATAAATGTCACTGAAACGAATTCTTTGAATTCTAAAAACACTTGTTATCACAGTTCTAATCACCTAACATTACTAGAGGGACTGACAGGAAGAGCTGAGAAGGATACTTACACCACTGGAAAGGAACTGAGCATACTTTACATGAGGCGGATCAATGGCCTTTCCAGAAATGGCCAGCCTTATTTACCATTCTGTAGAACAAAGACAGAAAATTGAGAAACAGTTATGTAACTCAGTATTGAATAAAAAGTTTAATTATGCAACTTTGGGGTATTAAGAGTTAATATTAGATAATCTTTTTTCCCAAAATTATTTTATAATTTTGAAATGAAATATTGAATTGGAGCAAAACTTAAAAAACACAGAAAAATTACATTTATAGCTTTCCAAATGATTCCTCTGGGGAGGGAAGCAATTAAAAAAAATCACCCAATTTAACTTGTTATCAGGAACCACCCACAGAAGTGGATCTAGACTTGCAATGAGATGCACACACTGTAATGGCACTCAACCAACCCTTAACTGGAGAGTAACCCTTGGCCCTCATCCATGCCAGGCCAGCGCTCTGCCACTGAGCTCCACTCCCCCCAGCTCTCAGCCATCTTTTGCACAATACCAGGCACTTAGGAAGACTCTTATAACAAAGCAAGCCCCAGCACAGCTTAGCTGCAGGTGAGTTTTTGGGTCTACTGCTAAGTGCAATGCTTATCTTGCAGCTAGGTGGACTCAATTTCTCTGAGTCTCAACTGTCATAACTATAAAAAGGGGCTAACACAGCGACTTCAGAGAGCTACTCATGAATGATTTTAGTTTCGAAGTAGGAGTGATGAAGCACTCCACAAACGAGCACTGGTAGTAGCTACTACTCCCAACTTAAAAAGGGGATACATGCTCTGCTGACTCAGATGACCAACACTGCACAGATGAGTGACAGAGTGACTACTGAGACACTTCCACTGTCTTCAATTCCGAACGCGCGCGCGCACGCACGCACGCACGCACGCACGCGCGCGCACGCACACACACACACACACACACACACACACACACACACACACACACACACACACGAAGCATGAATCTTAAAAGTTCTTATTAATAAAAACAAAGCTGAGGCCAGGTATTGGGGTGAATGCTGGAAGATCAGAGAGGTGAACAAGCCACAGCCACCTCACCTTATCAGTTTCTCAGCTGATCCTGCTTCCTCAGACTGGATGCCTCTGAGTCCTTATCCAAATGAATCTCAGCTGAACTGCTGCTCAAAGCCTAAAAGCTTAACCAGCCAAAAGCTTCTAGTTTCTGGTCTTCACGCCTTATATCTCTTTCTGTTTTTGCCATCACTCCCTGGGATTAAAGGGTCACTTCTTGGGATTAAAGGCGTGAGTCACCATGCCTGGCTGTTTCCAATGTGGCCTTGAACTCACAGAGATCCAGAGGGATTTCTACCTCTGGAATGCTAGGATTAAAGGTGTGAGTGCCACCATTTTCTAGCCTTTGTATCTAGTGGCTGTTCTGTCTCTGACCCCAGATAAGTTTATTAGGGTGCACAATATTTTGGGGAACACAATACCAGCACACACACACACACACACACACACACACACACACACACACACACACACACGAATCAAAACCAAAGACTGAATTTATCAGCCATTTCAAACCTTAAATTATAGAGACAACTATTTTCATAAATTGCAGATTAAGATACAAATCAGAAGTTAATTAGTAAAAATGTTGACATGAAAGACTCACA
This sequence comes from Peromyscus californicus insignis, assembly GCF_007827085.1. Taxonomy (NCBI): domain Eukaryota; kingdom Metazoa; phylum Chordata; class Mammalia; order Rodentia; family Cricetidae; genus Peromyscus; species Peromyscus californicus. Next base: position 58,723,431 of record NW_026294413.1, on the reverse strand, counting down.
CTGAAATATCCACTATCATTTAATTATTTTAAGCAAGACCCAAGTGTCTACCTATGACTGATGCCCCGAGGGTGCACAGTAAAGTCAGAAGCTCTGCTCAGCCACATACCCTAAACTGCAGTGTTAATAAAGTTACTGCTATAGCTAATTTTCTTGCTGATTAAAAAACAAATACCTGTCTTTTTTTTTTTTCTTCCTTTTTCCAGAGCTGAGGACCGAACCCAGGGCCTTGTGCTTGCTAGGCAAGTGCTCCACCACTGAGCTAAATCCCCAACCCACCTGTCTTTAAAATAAGTGTAAAGTACAAAGAAAATCTACTTTTGAAAATACTGCCAATTGCTTTCTCAGTTAAAGTAACAAAATTTTTTCTTACATTAGATATAAAAATATATACTCCAGGCAGAAAAAGACAATGGTTAAAAAAAATAAAGCACAGCAATACACCTAATGACAAAATTTAGAAGATGGTAGACCTTCTACACACTTTTAACAAAGGACGGAAACAGGTCTTCAATAGCTTGCAAAAGCAAAGAATAAGAGCACCCAAACAAAAAACAGATCTAATAGCTCTCAGCATTTCTGCCCAGAGGTAAATACTATGAAGTTTCCTGTTCATTTTTTTTTTTTTTTTAACAAAAGAAATGAACGATGGCCAGGTGGTAGTGGCTCACACTTTTAATTCCAGCACTTGGGAGGCAGAGGCAGAGGCAGTTGGATCTCTGTGAGTTCGAGGCCAGCCTGGTCTACAGAGTGAGATCCAGGACAGGCACCAAAACTACACAGAGAAACCCTGTCTCGAAAAACCAAAAAAAGAAAGAAAGAAAAGAAAAGAGAAGAAAGAAATGAACTATGGAGGTTGAATGGACAGCTCAGAGGTTAAGAGCACTGAATGCTCTTTCAGAGGACCCGGGTTCAATTCCCAGCACCCACATGGCAGCTCACAACTGTCTGTAACTCCAGTTCCATAGCAAAACACTAACGCACATTAAAAAAATTAAAAATTAAGAAATGAACTATGCATAACCCTGTATATATCTGACACACTTTCTTTTTTAATTGCAAACTTAAAACAACAACAACAACAAAAAAAAACCCACACCAAAAAAAAAGACAACAGGCAGGTTGTGGCAAGGTCAGCAAGGATATACTGGAGGCTGAGGCAGGAGGATAATGAGTTAGAAACTAGCCTAGGCTATACCCTGCCCAGCAAGATGGTTCAACTGGTAAAGACAATTGCTATGCCAGCTTGGTGAGCTGAGTTCAATGCTCCAAACCCAGGTAAAAGTAAAAAAGAACCGGGCGGTGGTGGCGCACGCCTTTAATCCCAGCACTCGGGAGGCAGAGCCAGGCGGATCTCTGTGAGTTCGAGGCCAGCCTGGGCTACCAAGTGAGTTCCAGGAAAGGCGCAAAGCTACACAGAGAAACCCTGTCTCGAAAAACCAAAAAAAAAAAAAAAAGAACCAACACCATAATGTCCTCTGACCTTCACAAAAGCACTGTAACAGACACCTGAGACTACCACCCTCCCTCCATCATGCACCTATAGACACACTGTAACAAATAAACAAATAACAACAACAACAAAACACTAAGCCAGCATGGTGGTACGGGCCTCTAATCCTAGCACTCAGGAAGCAGAGACAGAGGGTCATCGCAAACTCAAGGCCAGCCTGGTTTACCCAGTGAGTGCCAGGTCAGCTAAGAGCTGCACAGAGGTCCTGTCTCAATAAAACAAAGACTGGGCCTGGGGAGGCATCTCAAGGGAAAGTGCTTGCCACACAAGCATGAATGAAGAACAGCTTGATTCCCAGCACCCATGTTAAAAACAAAACAACAACAACAAAGTAAATAAAATTTAAAACAAAGCAACAGAAATAATTTATGAATAAAAAAATAATTAGTTAAAACAAGTCAGGCACAGAGGTGCTTTGGAGAAGTGGAGATGGGAGGATCTCTGGGGCTAATCAGTGAGGTCCAGGTTCAGTGAGAGACCTTGACTTTAAAAAATAAGGGGAGAGCAAAGGAGGAAGACACTTGACATTCATCTCTGGCCTCCACACACAAACACATAGATACAGAGATGAAGAAAAGAGATGACAAAAATTTGCAAACATTTTGCAAACACAGAAAGAATCTGGAACTAACTGCTTAATGCATCCAACACCCAGTCTGGACAGTTAACAAAGTCAGACACCACAGCACCCTCCCACCCTGTGCCTAAGGTGGTTTTCACCCAGATTCCAAGCCTCATCATTGTCACAAATAATTCTTAGCAACTTTCAATATCTGCTTTCCAAATCCAGAATAGATTAGCCATAAAAACTTTAAAGTAGTTAAGTATATAAAAAGGTTTAAGAATTAAAAACAGTGCCGGGCGGTGGTGGTGGTGCACGCCTTTAATCCCAGCACTCGGGAGGCAGAGCCAGGCGGATCTTTGTGAGTTTGAGGCCAGCCTGGTCTACAGAGCGAGATCCAAGAAAGGCGCAAAGCTACACAGAGAAACCCTGTCTTGAAAAAACAAAACAAAAAAAGAACAGTACGTAAGAATTAAAAACAAAGGCCAGTTATCTGAAGAAAGAAAAGAGAACTATTTATTTACAGATACACAGAACAAAGCTGATCCTCAAAATTGTCATTGTTTATGATCTGTGTTTAAAAAGGAAGAGGACTATGACATTAGTGTACTTTCAGGTTGTTTTGTTCTGACAGAGCTGAGGACAGAATCTGGGGCTCCAACATGCTAGGCCCCACGCCACCACTGCACATCCCCAGCCTGAAGCAATTTTTTGTTAAAGACAAAACAATTAAAAGCTTATGCTTTAGGACATTAATCAGAGGTGTTTCACTCATGTCAAACATTTTTCCTTTGAACAGTTCCAAATAAATACTGCCTTCTATATTTAGCATCTATCTGAGAGGCAGATGGTAAATGTGGGGTGAAGAATGGTTGGTGACATGTGCGAAGATAGATTCACACATACAGAAATTTAAAAAGCATCATGGTTAGAATATTAGGGCTTGGGGGCTGGGGATTTAGCTCAGTAGTAGAATGCTTGTCTATGAAGTGCAAGGCCTTGGGTTTGGTCCTCAGCTCCGAAGGGTTAAAAAAAAAAAAAAAAAAAAGGAAGAAAAGGAGGAAGAAGATTAGAGCTGTCCAGAGTGGCTCATTCAATCCATCTTAGCACCTGAGAAGACCAGCTTGGGCCACAAAGCAAGACTAACCTGAGATTCTGTGCCCTCCTACCACCACCACTACCAAAAAGATATAAAATACTAACACTAAATTTTCAAATAATTCCTCCAGGTAGTTTCAGACCATAAATTTAATGACTATTCTCTCAGCCAGATTCACTGGGCGAAGACTTTATGTGAACCAATTTCTTAAAGTTCACAATCACCTGAACATTAAGACACTAGCTGCCCAAGGTCAATCAGCTTTTCTTACAGAATTACAGGCTTCATCTTCAAACCGTAGGGTTAATGACGCCAATATTATTTCTGCATTGTTTCTCTGGAGCAAATATTTCACTGTGATAGGTGCTGTGAGATGCACTGAGCATGTTCAGCATTCATGATTAAACAGGCTGGTCACATACAATGGAGACTTTTACTCTGGAAGAATTATTATACATACTACCTGTTAAGATCTCACAGCCCTGCAGATACCCCTGCTGCTTCTACATTCCCAGTGCTGGGAAAAATTCATGGAGAGCTTTACCGATGAAGATCTTGCTTTTCTAGATTCTAAGGTTATTTCTTGTCACTTTCAACTCACCTGGCTTAACAGATTCTGACTAAATTTCTGTCCTTTTTTTTTTCCCCTCACACAACTTTTAAATATCAGCATAATGTTTGCAGTTTCCAGGCTAGGCATTCCTATGGTCTTCTCATTTACGCTTGCAGGACCTTCATTATGCTGGTAGGACTTCCCTAAGGAGCATGGCTCCTCAGAACCAACACAAGACTTGTATAGAGTAGTGAGGGTAGTGTCAGAGGCCATGTGAGAGGAATAGGAAATACCTTTGGAACTCATGGAATACGACCAGGCGGTCAGCATAATCACACTGGGTGAGCCTTGGAGAGGCGGAGTCCCAAGGACTATGTGTCCTGGGGACCTCATGCTGTTATTGAGCACAGCTCTGCTTACTGCCCTTGTGGTCACCATGTCCCTCATCATCTATGGGTTGTATGAAAACTCTCGGGGTTTCTAGTCCCTCACTGGGCAGTGTTACTGGTACTTAAATAATAGTGATTGACTTTTTTCAAGCATTGCTGCTAAGCAGATCAATGATTCAACCACCATCCTTAGAAAGAATTTAGACATGTAGAGTGTTAGTAAAGTTAGATTAAGATGTTTTTGTTAACGGCTTTGAAGTAGAAAATCTTGGGAAACAATTTAAAGTTAAGAAAGGCACACTTTTAATAGTTGAGCAAGGGACTTGTTGAAGTCAAGGAACAAGAACAAAGGCAGCCCAGTTAATAGCCAACGTGTCTTTCTTGCTAAAGATGGGTTGGTGATCAAAGGTGATGATTAATTCCCTGTATCCATTTCTGCCTCCAGCTTCCTGATATAATTTAATAAAAAAACTGTTGATGATTGGGTGTGCACCCTGAGGGTTTAAGATAGAAATTATTGTTTCTTATATATAAAAGTTTAGAATTGTGATTATTTTAAGATTTTTTTTTATAAAATTACCTTTTGAGATAAATAATAAAATCACTGATCCTTACTTTGTAATCTCAAAATGCAGTCTATCAGTTAAAGAACTGGCTGAGAAAAATAACTTGCTTGCTTACACTGGTAATCTACAACAAGTTGCTTAGACATGAATGTATTGTGGGTCTTTGTGAATAATTTGTCTTTCACCTGTAATATGTAAAATGAGAAACATGCTGTTTTTTGCTTGTATTCATTGTAATCATTTACACGAAGAAAAGTAGAATATAACTACATTGTAATTTTTATGTTGCTTGAAAAATTTTGCTGGGGTATATAAGCTGTAAGGGAAAAATAGGAGGAATACATCAAGGAAGAGATAAGAAGAAAACATCAGGAAAGATAGAGAACGGCTGGGAAGAAGAAGGAAACATCAGGGTAGAAGAACAGACAAAGAACAGAGTAGAACAAGCAACAGAAAGAAAAATAAAAGAAGAACTAAGCTTGGTCCTCAGAAAAGTCTCCTGTGTGTGTATGCAGTTGCATATAGAAGAAAAACATCAGGAAAGAGGTAAGGGAAAAAATAAAAGAGAGAGACCCTGACATGCTGGTGAGGGTGTGTGTGTGTGTGTGTGTGTGTGTGTGTGTGTGTGTGTGTGTGTGTGTGTGTGTGCTGGTGAGGGTGTGTGTGTGTTTTACCCTTTTTCGCCAGCCCCAGAGAATTAAGTTTTGCTGGTGAGGGTGTGTGTGTGTGTGTGTGTGTGTGTGTGTGTGTGTGTGTGTGTGTGCTGGTGAGGGTGTGTGTGTGTTTTACCCTTTTTCGCCAGCCCCAGAGAATTAAGTTTTGCTCCCTCAGAGAAAAAAAGTCAACTGGATGATTTGCTGGTGACTCCACACCTCCTCTTCAGTTCCTGACCTGCTGAGAGCTGGTTCTCATCAGTAGCATCAGGTAACTAGGTTCCCTGGTCCTAGGAGATCACTTTAGATGTTGTGCCCCATCATGAGTCTTTTTGTGTATTTTTCAAACAATGTATAGTTTGTTTGCACAGCCATTGATCAAATGCCCAGGGTACAATTACACATTTTCTCTGCTTTCTTCTCTAAACTCTGCTTTAAAAAAAAAAAGGCAAAACAGTCACATATTTGCTTTTCTTCTAATCACATACCAAGTACTTATTACTATCTATTCTTTGTGTCACTACTGCCTAGTAGCTACATCTGCTCTTAAAGTAGTATTTGGAACACAAAAGGCACACATTTATTAACAGAAAGAAGAAAGTAAAACATCCACATCTACATGACTCCTGGGAAGGAGTCCCTAGGCTATGTACCTCATTACTTGATAATCCCCAGGTGTATCAATACACACAGTCAGAAGAATCCCAGAATTGCCACACGCCTGCCATAGTCTCGATGACAGTCTAATATTACAGAAATTACTGGTCTTGATTACCTTAAAACGTGGTAAGTCTGGTCATTAATCATTCATTGCGTACTTTATAATTTTGCTGTTATTAATAGTGTGTATCTGGTAACTCAACTATGCTGTGAATTCAAGGATCACTTACCCCTAGTCAGAGTTGAGCCTGCATCTCTCCCTATACACAGAGCTAATACACTGACTCCATCAGCACCTTCACAGCATTGTCAGCATAGAGGTCCCTTCTTTGTGGCTTCATTGTTTCTGAAAGATTTGTAGCTATATGCTCTGCTTTGGTGTCGGGTTCACTCAAATTCAAAATCTATGAGCAGGGAGATGGTGGTGCACATCTTTATCCCAGCACTCGGGAGGCAGAGCCAGGCGGATCTCTGTGAGTTCAAGGCCAGCCTGGTCTGTCTACAGAGCAAGATCCAGGATAGGCACCTAAACTACACAGAGAAACCCTGTCTTGAAAAACAAACAAACAAAAAAAAAAAACCTTATTCACGGATGCAGCAGCTACTGTTTATAATTTATTACATCAGAGTCCCTTCTTCAGAGGTCTCAGGGTATTCCAATCCCATGGCCTTGTTACTGTTAAGCTATACATGATCCCTTTCCATTCTTACTGAATTACTGTAAAAGTCGGTTTTAACAGGTAGAATATTCTCTCCTAGAGCAGTTGTGCATCAGAAACATTTACAGGAGAAAATCACAGTTAACCTAGGACCTACTGAGCTCAAAGTTGAGGTAGGAGGAAGTCCAAGCTTTTTAAACAGCCCCCTTACTTGGAAACTACTGGCTTAAAGGAGAAGGAAAACTATACACTAACCCAATGTCATGTATCTTAGGTGAAATATAATGTTGCCTGGGTATAAAGGAAAGTTGAGCCTAGTATTATCAAAAATATCTCTTCTGAATCTGAAGATGTAGCTAAGTCATAGTGTGTTTGCCTAGCATGCTCAAGGCCCTGGGTTCAAATATGAGCACTAAAATGCATAATATATAGGTTTGTGTATCTATGCTGTAATATCAATAATTTCAAGCTGAGTACTTAACAAAATAGTTACCCATCATTAAAAGTAAATTTGATAGCACCTAAGATATATGTATGTCAAAGGAATTCCTGTCAGATATTGGGCCAGTTGCCTTAAACGGTCCCCAACTAGTGTCTAACCTGTACTTCTCATCTCACATAGTGAATACCTGCCCTAGCCAATAAGCTCTCCTGGCCCTTCTGAAATACAGCACCTCCCTGCCAACCAGAGTGAACTCTTATGTAGAGACAGCCAATGCCTGTTACAATACTCTTCTACGTGCTGGTACAGTATATAACATGTAACTGTCTTCCCTACTGGAGTGGGAGTTTAACAGCAAGGCCTATTTCCTATCAGCTGTTGCAGTCTTGTTCCCTAACAGTGTGCTGACTTTGCAAGCAATAAACCAACCTTTGTTTAGTGCAGAAATTAAAGAAAATACCTATTTTCTTTCTTTCGAGGTGGTGGTGGTAGTGGGGTTTCAAGACAGGGTTTGTCTGTGTAGCCTTGGCTGGCCTGGAACTCACTCAGGCTGGCCTCCAACTCAGAGATCCACCGCTGGATTAAAGACATGCGCCATCACCGCCTGGCAGAAATACCTATTTTGAAGTCTCATTCATGTAAGATAGTCTTAAATTTCTAATTTGGAAAACACAAAGAGTCTGCAATACTAAAATTTAAAATATGTAACTGACCACTTTTCAGACAATTGATAAGCATGTATTAATTACACTTTATAGAAATAAATGAGTTTTATTCTTGAAAGGTGAACAGTGTATGTTTCTAGGACCAAAGATTTATAATCTACATCTGCACTACATTTAGAACCAAACTGTGTTAATACCAGAGGCCCCTGAGGTAGCTAGAACACTAAACTAGAATTTAGAAACAAAACAGCTTCACCCTGTTTAACCCGTAACAGTCCCTGGAGTTCCCTACCGTAGGCAAACTGAAAACCATGAGAGCAGCACCCCTGCCATTGTGATCAGTAACTTTACAGTCGCCCATCTTTTAAAAGACTCTCCTCTGATCTAAAACAGACTCTATTCCTGTTTGGCATACATCTGGAATATTCTGATAGTGCAATATAATAGTTTATTCAGGGAGTCAATCGCTATCTATTGCTCCTTCACTCATTCGAAGCCTCTACTGCTCACTTTCACAGGCAGAATAAAGTGACAAAAATTACCAGAGCACAACTTGTCACCCTGGACAACTGGAAGATCCAAATGTCCTCTTCATTTTGCATTTCCCTCAACCCAGCAGTTTCCCAATGCTTACTCACAGAAATAATTGCAAAATTAAAGGAAGTGGACTCATTAAGTTATAATAGGGCAAATCACACCATCTTAGGTTAACTGATGCTAATGAGCAGACCGTATTTCCCAACCACCTCAGCTTATAAATGAAAACAAAAAAAAATTCTGATATAGTACATAGAGCCCTTACTCCTTCCTGGATGAGCCCAGCATCCATCGGGCATTGACAGAAACAAGGCCCTGCAATCATAAATACCTATCTTCTGCAGGTCTGAAGCACCTCAGTAGAATCCAGGTGCATTCTCAAGAATGTTACCATCAAGAGTTAAAACTCCAGTCTCCAATACTCAAAGGAGGACAAAATCCTAAATTTGATCATCACCAGCAAACATCGATGACCTATTCACTTATCCAACCAACCCTTTGATTTTTTTTTTTTTTACTTCTGACTCTCAGTACCCATTTCCACCTCATTGCTTGCTTTTAGTTAGCTTTAAAATTCACGAAGTCTAGACCAGTGAGATGGCTCAGCAGGTAAAGAGCAGGTTATATAGTCCAAAGACCTGAGAACTGACTCTGGAAAAGTTGTCTCTGACCTCCACACATGAAGTGTAGCACATGCATGCCTGCACTCAACCCTGATATCCTCCACCCCAAACTATAAATAAAACAAGCCCTCGATAATTCTGGGTTACTGGGTGTAGTGGCTCATGCTTGTAACCCTAGCACTCAGAAGGCTGACATAAGAGGATAGAAAGTTCGAGACTAGACTGGGCTACACGACCCGCCCCTACAGGGGACTTGAAATCACTAATTCTGGAAGTAATGCTGCTGAGTTGTATATTATGTGGTTCCCACTAGCTTCACTGTAGATCGTACCCAACATGAAAGTTATAACAATTGCCTACATTACTTTTCACAGACTTAAAGGCCATTTCTGCTAAAATCAATGATACTTCAATTGAGCCTGTGTGAGTGTGCACATGTCTGTCTGTCTGTCTGTATGTGTGTATGTATGCACGCATGCATGCGTGTGGAGCGTGACCTTCTGATTTCGGGAGGCATAAAACTCCTGACATCCCCTGAAGAGAATGGTGACTATTTTACCTCCCATCATTTCTCCACATCCTAACTCTCCCGTTCTTTATGGACAATTAGCCCTAAACCCCACCTCCATTGAGGCAGATTTGAGACTTAGGTTTCCTACCTCCATGCCTGGCTACCTAGTGAAGGAAGAAACAGTTTAAAAAGTCTTCGTTACACATTTATTTATTCATTCTTATTTGTTTATGATGGAGGGAACACACATACATGCATATGTGGAGGTCAGAGGACAACTTGTGGGAGTCAGTTCTATCCTTCTACCATATGAGTCTTGAGGATTACACTCAGGTCCCAAAGCTTGGTGATAGGCAACTTTACTCACTGAGCCCCTGGCCCACAGAGGAAATTTTTTTTTTTTTTTTTTTTTTGCAAAACTTGGTTCAGTGACATGTATACTGAGTAGTGGATAAAACTGGTCTGGTCATTAACACTAGGAGCCAGAAACCTAGTTCCTAGGTTAGTGTTTACAATGATCTACATAACAGATAAAAGAAAAAAAATACAGATATCTGTAAACATAAGGACTTTAAACAACATCAGTTGTAGATTTTACTGAGTTTAGAATATTACAAATGTGCAGAATGAAGCCTTCTCTTGCTGCCATTAAGTAATAAATTCTGTTAATTGCTAATATATTTTCTGTAATACTGTGGTAAGAAAAACTGTACAACAGGCTAACATTTGGCATCCTTTTTACCTAAAAGTGTATCTTTTATGCTCAAGTCCTGCAGGCCTTGTGTCCATCTGTCATTCACGAATTCAACAAACAGTGAGCACCTAAAAACAAGCAAAGCCGTGGGAAGCACAGTCATGAAAAAATTCAAGCTCTGTTCACATAGAGCTTATATTAGTGAAAGACAGAAAGGGGTAAATATAAACTCTACATCACAGTAAACACAAAAGAGAAAAAGAAAGCTGGGAAAGAGGAGAGGGCTTGAGAGTTACAGGACTCAGTTTCCAGTTTTAAATAGCATGCTCAGAAAGGCTCACTGAGGAAATTAAACCAGAATGAAGACTTGAGGCAAGGAGCAACCATATAGATAAGGGGGAGAGGGCATTTCAAGATCTTGAGTCCAGAAAGAGCCTATCAGGTTCAGGAATGACAAGCACAGGATGTATGTGAACAAGGGGTAAGTATTAGAACACAGACTAAGCAAGAAGCCCTCCTAACCGTGTAAGATCAAAGGGAGCCTATAGTTTCTACTTAGAAGTACAAAATACTTCCTTAGCTAATCACCTTAAGAGGTAACTCAGCAGGAAACCTAGTATGGATTGCTAAGGGCAGAATTTCTAATACCAACAGGTTAGCAGAGAACTTTCTTTTGTATATGCCCAGCACTTTAGAGACATCATTGGCTAGCTTTAAAGCACTGTTGTCAATTTACTAGGTGAGGACTAAAGGCAGAGGACCACGGAATTCAGCTCTCCACAAACTGCAAGGGAAAGGATCAGCTGGCCAGGTGGGATAGCACACACCTGTAATTGCAGGATTCAGAAGGCAAGAGGATCATGAATTTAGGACCAACCAGCCTAGGCTATACAAACCCCCATTTAAAAACAGAAAAAGAGATAGGGAAGGGAAAAGCTTTGCAAAAAGATAACTTGAAATAAAGAGATCACAATAACTACAAGTCAAAATTAGGAGTGTTCTAGAGAGCTGCCCTAAGCTTTATCTCATTTATAGGCAAGTACTACACAGAGTGCAGACACTACCTCCTACAGAGTTAGTGTACAGCTTCCAAGTTTATACAGCTGAGATGGGGAGAGTCTTAGTTACTTTTCTATTGATGTGAAGGGACTCCATGGCCAAGGCAACTTATAAAAGAAAGCATTTAATTTGGGGCTCATCATTCAGAGGGTAGTAGAGTCCATGACCATCATGGCAGGAAGCAGGGCAGCGGACAGACAAGCATGGCACTGGAGTAGTAGCTGAGAGCTTTCATGTGGAGACAACAATGGCCAGGCAGAGAGAGAGCCTAACTGGGACTCCCACGAGCTTTTGAAACCTCAAAGTGACACAAGTCCTCCAACAAGGCCAAGCCACCTAGTCCTTCCCAAACAGTTCCACTAACTGGAGACCAAGCATTCAAATATTTGAGTCTTACAGGCCATTCTCATTGGGCCACCACAAGGGGCACTCAGCTTTTCTAAATACCCATTTTTAAAAACATAGTTCAGAGCTAAGTATCTCTACTTTTATGTTCCTCCACGACCTTCCAGTCCCAGAAGGAGCATATATTCTACTTTGGAATGGTAAGAATTTAGCTTGTCTTTATCTGCTATAGTTTTCATGGATTCCAGACCCCTTACTCTGAATTATTTCCTTCAGTTACCTACGGATAAGCTCAAGGATCCTTGAATTTTATAACTATAAGCTAACACCATACAAATATAGTCTTTTATTTATTGTATGCAACTAGATATAACACCAGCTCTCAAAAAAATCTTTGTGCTAGCTATGAATTATAGGTAGACAGAGTTCTTTAGCGATTTATTTTTATTGTTTTTATTTATATGTATGGGTGTGTCTGTGTATGAGTACCTGAAAAGGCCAGAAGAGGGCTTCAGATTTCCTGGACCTAGAGTTAGAGGAGGTTGTAAGTCACCTACTGTGGGTGCTAAGAGCCAAACTCTGGTCCTCTTGACTGAGCAGCTAAGTGCTCCTAACCACTGAGCCATCTCTCTAACCCCATAAGAATTCTTAAATCTTTGAAACAATTTTCAGACTCAAATCAACATTAAATTCTTTTACTTTATTTCTAACCAGCATAATAAATATGCTAAATATGACCCCTGTTCTTTATTACTTATTTGTGTCCATCTATAAATAAAAATGTGGAAAAAACTATTTTATACAATGTTTAAGAATATCTACTAGGCCTTCACAGCACTGGACCTGTCAACAGCCAATTATGGATCAGGAAGGAGCTCATGGGGCCCTATTCATCCCTGCTAAACTACAGTATACTGATGGATTCTGAGGGAGGAACAGTCACTATTTTCAGTTGTGGACCCAAAGGTGAGCCCACCAGGCTCCACTGGGCAGTTCTACCCTTTGGACACACAGATATCCTGGTTAAAGTCAGTGCTCACAAAACAAAAGGACATGACTGTGGGACAGGAACTTGTAAGGAGGAGAAGGCAGAGATAAGAGAGTGAACAGATATATAATCGTCACAAAAGACGATTTTAAAACAAGAGAAGAACAAAGTATCTCCCATGAGGCAGACATGTGACTCACAATAGTACCTCAGCACTCAGGAGGCTGAGGTAGAAGGATACTGTGAATTCCAGGCTACCTAGAACTACAGAATGAGTCTAAATATATATATTTAAAAGAGTATCTTCTGTGGATTTTGGATGATGATGTTAAAATAAGTGAATTTACCTTAAGTAGATGAATTTATATCTTAGTAAATTTATTTTAAAAAGTGGAATAGAATACCCTCTATGAAGGACTAAGAGAATGCTGCATTCTTAACCTTCTGTTTACACTCATATGAACTGGTGGTAGACTCGCAAATACTGCTTCTAAGGGAATGATGACAGGTCATTATTCTAAACTGAAATTCACAGATAGGAAAGCTTACTCTCTATATGATGAACTGCACAAACCACTCACGTGCTAAGCAAAGTGTTGCCAATTACCTTCCACTGCAGGTTGTTCCAATGTTACTGTTCCATTTAAGACCTTCTTTTCTCTTGTATTAATGCAGCTAACTGCTCTCTCGATTTTGTCTTATATTTTTTCTTGTATATAATTACAACTCCACAAAACACAAATCTAAGGACCAAGACAGAGCAAAAGAAGTTCTGCTCCCACAAAAGCTAGCTTCCTTCAAACTAATTTGTGGCAAATATTTTTGAATGCGCACATTTGAGTACAGATGCCAGTAGAGGCCAAACATTGGCTTTGGGTGTCTTCCTCAATCACCCTTGGCCTTATCATTTTTGAGGCAGTCTCTCACTGAATCTCACCCTAGGGGTAGTCTGTCTCCACCTTCCCATGGCTGGAGTTAGGTATGTACCACCACTCCTGACTTTTCATGTGCCTGCTGGGAGTCTAACTCAGATCCTCAGGCTTGGGTGGCAAGCACTTTACCAATTGAACCATCTCCCTAGGCTCTTAGATTCTCAACAATTTTGTTCTTTGAGGGTAATTGAGTCAATCCTGTGAATGCACACTGTTTACCCTACACAGGATCTACAATTTTGAGACTACATCTGTATCCGTGCTTTTGTTTTTAACAGAGACAAGATCCTCTGCAGCTGTCACCACACTCTGTTAATTCCTCATGTAATCTCTGCGCACAGGGCAGTCACCACAGGCAGGTAACAGCATCCCTCAAAGTCTCCAGACACCACGTATCTGCCACTGTTGACCACTGAGCTTAACACTGTGATTTCTCATAAAAGAAAATGAATGCTTTACATTGTCCTGTCCCTAAGAAAAATGCTGCCATGGTTTACAGCATGCCAAAACACACTGATTTTTCATGTGAGTTATTTTAGTTAAAAGCACTCTGAAGGCAAAGCATTTCAAGGAGGATACTTTCATGAGAACAGGGGCTAGAACTCCCATGAGAAAGGTAGCCCTCCCTGTACCGGAGGAAGGAAGACATTCTTATCAGGCATCCAGGATGGAAGAAATCTACACAAACAAACCCTGTTCAACTAACCTTATCTGCTTAGTCACTCTTCCAAGATTAACTGCCCTGACTGAAAGCATTTTATTTGTTTAAGCCAGCCTTTGGTCCTAACTGCTTCTGGGGGCTCTCATTCTTCTTGGGCGGGCTCCCATGAAAAAATTACCAAATAAAATTTGTGTGCTTTTCTCTAAATAATACATTAGTTTAGTTCTAAGGTTTGAAGAGGACAGAAGAGATATTTATCTTCCCCACACTGTGAGAGAAAGCAATCTACTTTTTTTCTCTTATCCCTGGTTTATTTTCTGTTGCCTGGGCATTGCTGGAACAGTCATCAAACAAAATCCAATGGTGACAAAGCTAGTTCACCAAAAAGCCAGAGTACACACCAGGGGCTAGGAATACACAACGGCAACAACAAATAACCCCTTCAGAGTTGTTACGAAGAACAGGTGGTGGGGCCAAAATGATAATGCCCATAACTTTCCCTAGCAATTCCAGTTCTGGAGACTGACCCATGAACACACAGTCACACAGGGCCAGGTGACTTCAGTAAGGTTAGTCCTTGCAGCACTGTTCATAAGAACAAAAGATCAGAAACAATCTACATCAGCACCACAGGACTGGAGGACTAAGTTAAGGGATAACCACACAATACAGTCATAAAAAGTAAATTCCTTACATGCCATCATGAAACAGATTTCAATTGAAAAGAACAAGAAAGGACTACGCATTTTTGTTAGTTGTGGAGGGAAAAGATAAGAAAAATGGTCCATATATGGCCTTGTTTCTATACACACATCAAATAATTCTAGAAGGGTGTAGAAGAAACTAGTAATTCTAATCTCATTCAAAGTATAAGTAAGAATTTCCCACAGGAGGCAGTAGATATAACTCAAGAGATAAAGTGCTTGCCTAGCATTCACTAGGTCCTAGGTTCAAGCCTCAGTACTTCCAGGAAAACAAAATTCAGAAGGAGGGAGACAGTAACACCCCCTCCATATCTAGGGCATTTTGCCTTGGAGTTCACAGTGCTGATTAAACAGGAACCTAGGGTGGAGTGAGGAGCAGGAAACAAGACAATGAAAGAAATGGCATCCTTTGCCATCTGGTTCTTTGAACTGGCTGTTAGCTCCGAAGCAGTAAAAGGGTAGATCCAAAGATAAAGGATCTTTTCAAGACATGGGCAGACTGCAACTGAGCAGGAAGAGGGGCTCTCTAACTCCAGCCAGGGCTTCTGATGCTGCAGGCTGAAGCTCTGAACATACATTCCTGGCATGGCAGGGGTGTCACTCACAGGGGACGCAAGTGCAGTGACCCTGATGAGGTACCACACGGGAGCAGCCTAAAGAAGGCACTGTGAAAAAAAAATTCACTTCATGGTGTGTGATGGCGCACGCCTTTGATCCCAGCACTTGGGAGGCAGAGCCAGATGGATCTCTGAGTTTGAAGACAGCCTGGTCTACGGAGTAAGTTCCAGGACAGCCAGGGTTACACAAAGAAACCCTGTCTCAAAAACAAAACAAACAAACAAACAAAAAACCCCACAACAACAAACTCTTCACTTCTGTACTCAAATTTATGCGATATTCCACTCAGGGGGTTCCCCCAAATCCTTATCAGACTCCAAAAGCTTGGTTTTTGTACAAGCAAGAGGAAGCTGTTACATTCCACCTCTCTCCAGGTCATGAAGCCTAGATACACTTTCACTGCAAATCTCTCAATATGTGTGTGATGTGAGGAATAAAGAAACAGAAAGCAATGCTCCTGTAAGAAAGCCAAAAGGAATTCAGGGTATCTTATAACGTGGCTTACTGCTTACCACACGGGAAGTCAGGGAACTGCTGAGGACAAGCAAAGAGGTCACTCAAGTTCTACTGGGGTCCAAACCTACTCTGCAAAGTGCAGTCTTTCAGTTGCGTTAAAATGCTGCTTTGCTAATCATTGAGGTGATGACGTAAAATTCTGGATTAGGTGCCAGTGTTTATCCCTGCATCCTAGATTGTTCACATTAAAAAGAAGGAAAATTAGAAGAATGAGAAAGGAGAGTTGGGGAACACAAACGGGTACATAAGCATATCCTAATAACATATTCGCAGAAAATTACAGAATAACAAAATACAGAGTTGCTTTCTTTTTTAAAAGTTAAAGACATCTTGCCCTGCTCTAAAAATATAACCAAGTATTTATCTTAATTCAATTTAGTTTTCATTTTTCAATTTTATCCAGAGATAGAGTAATATATACAATCCATTTATTCCCTACAGCACAAAAATAATAGTTTTAAATACACAGATGAGCAATGTTCAAGAGATGGAGTTTGCACTAAAACCATCACACTTGCTAAGGCCATCCCTAGGTAATTTGGATTCCTATATGAAGATGAACAATGCTGTCTCACACAATGGCAGGAATAGGGGTTCCTAAGATTAGAAGGGAGTCACTTCAGAGGCTGTGGAGATGAAACTCCATGTTGACATAAACCATGGTTAACAGAGTGAAAACAGCACACTCATTTATTATACCCCGTTTGTTCTTCCACCTATCTCAGTAGCTATGGAATGTCATTTTGTTTGATATTTACTTCTGCATCTTTCAGAGTACCTTCAGCTTTTTCATTCTGTGTTCAAATGCCCCACATGCAGGCAAGGCAAGTTTTACGGATACTTATACACAGGAAAATTAAAAGCAAAACAATGTGTCACTAGAGATATTTTATCCACCTCTACATGCCGACTTCTATTTTCACTGACTTCCTGTTTTCACCTCTAACTGCCTATTTACCTTCATTTCATTAAAGCCAAGGCAGCGTCTTTTGTCTCAAATTATTAGCAAAGTTCTTATGTCACTAGAATCCCATCAGCTTCCCATATTCCAGACAACAGACTTTGATATTGATTCTTCATTGCAATGGTTGGGAAATGAAGAGCAGTATTGAAATGTGACTGTGTACAAATCAACCTGCCTCAGCTGGCTTTCTCTCAGAGAAAATGATGTCTACATTTTCTAATAGGACAAGCAGAGATCTAAAGAAAGCTTTATAAGCTAGCTACCAGACTTCTGTACATTAAGACAGTGTGGGAATGATATTCTAGAAACAAATGTCATCTAGAAGGGCTACAGTAAAAGAAAGTATTTACACTCCTGAAGCAGCAAGGGGCATTATTTCATTCTCTCTTCATTTCTTTATAGAGCAGCTTCTTTGTTAATTCAATGCATTATAATAACACCCAGGCCAAAGCTTGAATTCTTCCATTATTCCCTAAAAGTGATAGACCTCCCTGAATGAGTTAATCTGATGATTTGTGAATGGAGTTAGCAGTTCCCTTAGTTTTGTGAACCGTCGAGGTGAACTAGGAAGCAATTGGTAAAATAAAGCAGAAGTCACTCAGATTTGAACATGTCTACATGACCCCAGGAACTTATTAAAACAAACAGCCTTTCCTCAGCTTTGGGTGGTCAGAATCCAGTAAACTGAGATCTCTGTGTCAACTCCTGCTCTTCTCCAAGTCTCTTGCAGTTTGCATGTCCCCTCCTGCAATGGTGGCTCTTTTGCCCAAAATGCCCCACTTGTCTAGCCTTGACAGTCCGTCCCTTCTGTGATGCCTAGCCCTCAGACCTGGACTTTATCATTTCCCAAGGGACCCCTTTCCTCTTAATTTGACTCGGTCAGCTCTCCACATTCTAAGTTCTCGTACAGTATTCACCAGAGTACAGCTTTGGGTTTGTATTGGTATTTAAATAATGATCCTCACTACACTGGAAGCTTCAGGAAGGTAGAAAACATGCATGTCTCTGTTTTTCTTGGCCAAGATAGTTCCTGGAACATGGTTGTTACATAATAAATAGTGAGTAAGTAGGTGAATAATGATCTGTAAATATCATTTCAACAAGTGTTGAACCAGGAGTTCCGGATCATTGGATTCTATCTTGGTCTTGTTATTTTGCTTTTAATTTTCCTATGTTTAAGTAGCTGTAAAAACCACATTACCTACATTGTGGGGCATTTGAACATCAAATGAAAACATGACGGTGTTTGAAAAATGTAGAGGTAATCAAACATAAAATTACACTACATAGCTACTGAGACAGGAGGGAGAAAAAAGGTGTAATAAGTGAGTTGTGCTGTTTTCACTTCTGTTAAGTCACAGTTTTATATCAATATGGAGTTGCATCTCCAGAGCTGTTGTTCATAACCTTGTGGTTCACTGATGCATTATAGAAGAAAAGAGTCTTGAGCTGGAGAGACGGCTCAGCAGTTAAAAGTACTTGCTGTTATTGTAGAGAACCCAGGCTGAGTTCCCAGCAGCTCACACTATTTACTGTGGCTCCAGTTCCAGGGGATATAACTCCCTCTTCTGACCTTCAAAGGCACCAGACATGCATGTGCACATACATGGATGCAGGTAAACACATAAATTGAAAGAAATCTACACTGTATAAAGTTTAAACTTGTGATGCATGGCTGAGTCTCTGTTATCTAACTCTCAGATACTGAAAATAATCATTTTTCTCTGTGTCAAAGACAAGTGGATTTGTGAAGCCACAGGGTTTTCTTATTTGACATGAAATTATTCTCTTTGTAGCTCAAAGTGCCTAATAATTTCTTGAGAACCACATAACTACCTTTCATTTTGCACAGTGAATAGTTATGCTTTGTAGGTTGGTAAAATCTTATTAAAACTTAAGAAGAGGAAATTTTCAGGTAAAAAAGTGCACTAATGATTGGTTAGTTTGTTGTTCTGGTTCAATTACATAGCATATAGCATATCCTTAAAATGTCATACTATTAACACATACAGTAACAGTGATTACCACTTACTGCGTCTGCATTTCAATTGCTCAGAAAACTAACACTGGTAACAGGGACTAGCTTGGCATAAACTACAGAGCGCATGGGACAATAGTATGACTGCATTTTCCTTAAAGAGAGCATGAAAATAATTTGGCTACATCCACTTTTGATTTCCACAGTTATCAAGAATCAGAAGGCTAAATTGGAATTTATACTTCCATTGCAAGAGTAAAAAATATTTTAGACTTTTCTTAAGACAGTAATTAGTTTGTTTTCTGAAAAGGGGAAACTATTAAGGATCAACCATGTATAAATGACAGTAACTAATGAGAATACTCTAACGACAGTAACACTTTGTATACTATCAGTGTCTGTTTCTTCATTTGACTGTCATGGAGATCCTACTGTGCAATGTTAGTATTTTCACCACACAACAAAGAAGAATTGAGGTTTGAAGAGAAAAAAAAAAAACTTGAGTAATTTAACAGTATCTTTCACAAGTGTCAGAGTTATAGAATTGCATACAAGAGGCTCTTGAGTTAAGCTCAGCACTGGCTTTTCTATACTCCACTGGAGGACACATCACAAAAAAAAGCTAGAAATCACACCTATCTCAACACACATCCATTTGTAATACGACCTTGTTGCTATTCAATCATGCTTTTAGAAGAAAAGGCTTTGATTAAATAAAACTTATCAATTCTTTTTATTGTCCAGCTTTTTGGCTTCACAGTGAATTCTCCCAAGCATTTAAGTTAGAAATAATGTCAATTCACATAAACTATTTCAGAAAACAGAAGGCAAGCAAGCTTTTTTCAATTCAACAGACAGGGCTGGTATCATTGTAACACCAAGTCAAATACATTAAGGGCAAAGCAATCCATGTGCTAGTGTCCCTTGGGAACATGTACAGAGCCTTAATAAAATATTAGGAAATGATAAACTGACATGCTGAGTCCAGTTATACAAAAGGTTCCTGCAATCCTGACTAATATAATGATGGTATAAGATGGTTTAACACTGCAAACCCCTCAATGTGGTTTACCATATTAACAAGCTATGACCATTTCAATAAACACTGAAAATTTCAACTCATGATTTAAAAACAGTAACAAAACTCAGCAAAATATGCATGAAAAATTTGCATCAAGATAATGAAGTATTTACCAATACCTTAAAATCTGATCACAATTACGATGGAAGACTGAAAGCTTTCTTGTGTCTGCTAGAGCTCCTGGGCAGTGCAGTGAGGAGGAAAGTAAGGGACTTAGGAAACAGAGCTTAACAGCAGATCTCAAGGGCAGCCACTATTTTTCATCTATAACTCAAATAATGTCATGCTCCTACTTAAGTCCCATAGTGGGTTCCACTATACATAAAATAAAATGCAATCCCTTATATGGTGTATATACACTGCCTTACAAGATTTGGCTTCTATTCTTCACTCATCGCGCCCTAGACTCAGGCAGCTTGTTTATCAAGGTCATTGCTGTTTTTGAGACATTGTGCACAGTCTACCTAGAACATGCTTTTCACACCTGGTTCTTTCTTGTTAGTCAGGTGCTAAGCTAAGTGGTACCCATTTGAAATGATCTACAAAATAACCTTATTATATTTATTACTTATTACTACTTATATACTTACTTATATAAGTATATACTTATTACTACTAAATAACCTTATTATACTTATTACTGTTATACATTGTAGCTCTTAGGCTGAAGGGTTGGCTTAGCAGTTGAGAGCCAGTACTA
The DNA here is from genome assembly GCF_007827085.1 of Peromyscus californicus insignis. NCBI lineage: Eukaryota > Metazoa > Chordata > Mammalia > Rodentia > Cricetidae > Peromyscus > Peromyscus californicus. Next base: position 58,702,759 of record NW_026294413.1, on the reverse strand, counting down.
CTCTTATAGAGAACTTGAGTTCGATTCCAACACCTACCAGGTATGACCTTAACTCCAGCTCCAGAAGCTCTGACCCCCTAGCTTCTGTGGGTACCTGCATTCATGTACACATAACTACTGACAGACATATTCCCACACAAGTTTACACAATTTAAAAATAATAAAATAAATCCATTTTTAAAATGCAGCTTCTGGTGTCCTAGGGCATTTTAGCTAAGCAACAGAACCATCATCATATTTGGTAAAGCAGCCATTGGAGCATTTCAGTATTTTAAGGTAGTCATTCATATCAGCATAGAGGAAGCATCTGTAAATGTGGGTGAGATAGAGGCAGGCCTGTAGTTCTGGTGGGGTAGGCAGGAAGTACGGGAATTGGGAGATGAGGCAGATTATCAGAGGCAGTTTAATACCTTCCAACACTTAACCTTTTGGCCATCAACCTCCAAACTTCTTGGTTACAAATGAACCAGAAGAGCAGTTTGGGGCTTATAACTGTTAGGTTAAAGATGAGCCAAGGGCAGAACTTTAAACCAGCTGCAGACCTGAAGGATAAAGTGATGACATTATGTATTAATACAATTGGCTTCCTGGCCTAAAGCTAACAAAAGCTAAAACTGTCCACTTGGAGTAGTAAACACAGTTTGCTCTCTCTTGTGTTAAGCACCTGTTCCAAGTTCTGGGTCCTACAGAGCAGCCTTTGACTACAGAGACAAATCAACAGCAACCGAAGTAGTAGGATTTCTTCTTAGGTTGTGCATTCTCACACCCAGGGCTTATGTATAGCCACTTTAATAGATGTTAAAATCAGCCGAGACTCAGGCAGCCAGTTCCGTTCTTGTTTTCATCAGCTCTCCTTGCTATTCTCTCAAAATGGACTTTATTTTCTTATCGTTGTTTCATTTAAAACTTACCCAATAGCTCTCTCTGGTAATCTGTTTATGTTCTGTCTGGAGGTGCCCTAGAGAAGGTGTTTCTAACCTTCCGTTGCCTCACCCAAGTACCTGGGCAATTTCCCAGTTCTCCAGTAACAGATCCTATTGCATGAGTGATGAACATCAGGGTGCAGAAAAGCTAGAGAGTACTATGGCTTCTTGGTCTGACTCTTGATTGAGAGCTGCTGTGTTCTAGGGCCCTTCATGTCAACTCTGGTTGACACTCTGAATCCTAAGTGCTTCAGGATTATTGAACATACACAAATACATGATAAAAAAAAGATGAAAATCAGGGCTGGGCACAGCTCAGTGGTAGAGTGCTTGTCCTGTGATCAATCTTTACTTTGCACACATGAGCATTCAGCATTCAAATACCACACACACACACACACACACACACACTCTCTCTCTCTCTCTCTCTCTCTCTCTCTCTCTCTCTCTCTCTCTCTCTCTCCTCCCTTCCTCCCTCCCTCCCTCCCTCCCTCCCTCCCTCCCTCCCTCCCTCTCTCTGTGGCATACATTTGTGGTCCTAGCCACGCAGGAGGCCAAAGCAGAAGGATCACTGAGTCTAAAAATTTAAAACAAGCCTGGGTGAGCAAGTGAGACCCATCTCAAAAACAAGCAACCAACCATTTCAGGAAGAAAAGGTTAAATACCAAATGGTACCCATAACACATGTCACAACTGCTTCATGGAAGGGAATGACTTCCCAACTCAAATAAATGCAGACTCAAAAAGGCCATGAAGTTAGGTCAGAAGAGGGGAGCAGAGCAGTCCAGAGAATTCGGAGTACTGTACCAAAGGTACTAGGGAAGGAGGAACCACAAAATACCTCAGGAATAGGCTAGGCGAGTTTGGCTGAAAGCTAAGGCTGGCATAGGTAGCAGGGAAGAAGAAAGATGGAGTCTGATAGCAACAGGGATGTTTGGTGCTTGTACATTATTACATTTACATGATCTTATTTGGTCACTGAAACCACCTCAGGAGAAAGGATTCTGGAGAAGGCAGGCTCTGTGTGGCAGCAGTGTCCAAGACAGATCATTCAATCACTAAGGGGTGAGGAAGCTACTGACAGGGACATAGTTAGGAATGTCCGACCACAGCTAAGAAGGGTTCCAGTCAAATGGTGTGAGGCACCACATGCTTACACACACTTACTAAACGTAACCTAATCCAGCCATGTACTGTCATGTTGGAGCAGTGTATCTTTGTATTATGCTAGTGAAAGAGTAAGAGGATAAATGTCAAGGAGTTCCAACTAGCATGTTTTTGCTCCTATTCAAGAACAAGAGTAGGATGAACTCAAATCAGCCTCCCTCTCTAGAGAAAGCCTAAAATGTCAATGGAGTCAAGGTCAGCTAATGTCTGGAACAAAGGAGCTAATAATTTCTGCTATAAACACAGCATCATTATGCCATTTACAGGCTACACAAAGTGTGGTACATAACATATACATGAAAATAGTAATTTTCAATTTTTTATGCCATTTCTTTACTGTTTTGCTTAAAAAGGAAGTTCCTAATGCATAGTATAGAATCAGGAGGAAGAAAAATTACTTGACAGAAATAGCAATGGCATAAACACTAACTACTTGTTGATAATTCTCATTTATGGTTTTCCAACAAAACATCTATTGTGTGCAATACATGGCCTCTGTTGTTGAAAAAAACCTTTGCATATTTTTTTGCAATATTAAGCATTTTAAGGTTACTTTTTAATTAAAATAGCTACCTGTCAAGTAAAATTCATAATTACCTTTATATTTTAAAAAGGATTCACAAAGCCTACATCTTTATAACAGCGATCCAAGTATTCATTTTGTTAAAAAATTTAAAGTGGTTTTTTGTTTTTAGTTTTTTTCCCATTCTACAAGCAAATAGAACAAGAAACAAACATGACTTACAAAACTTCAAAGTATGGCCTATCTTTTTAGGAATGTTCTTCCCTCTTTTCTTTCTTTTTTCCTGAAAAAAAGAAAGTTAAAAATGTAGCTGGGCACAGTGGCACATATAATCCTAGCAGCTGGGAGGCACAGGTGCATGGATCCTGAGTTAGAGTCAGCTTGGGCTATATAGTAAGACTCATCTTAACACACACACACACACACACACACACACACACACGGGTTACTTGGACATCCAGTTATAAACAGGTAATTTGAGTGTGAGTATACTGTGTCTGCTACCAAGGTTAGTTTCAGTTAAAAACAAAAGAAAACTGGGATACCCATGAACTTGAGCAACAATATTCCATCACTATCCTTTAGCTCTTATTCATTCTCCTGTTTTTCAATTCAGATTGACAGTATAAAGATTTGTCCTTCTTTTGAAACCTGTTCTCACTTTATAGTCCAGACTGGACTGAAACTCACAACTCTCCGGACTCAGCCTCTAGAGTGATAATAAACCATGATGTCCAACAATAAATAGTTAAAAAAAAAATGATACAGTACTTGAATCACATTTGAGAAGACATTACTGAGGTTTCTAAGTGGATAATAACTTCAGCAGTCTTCACCAAATGCAGGCATGCAACTTTGACAGAAGAACATACATATCAGCAGCCTTTATTTATTTATTAAAGTAGAAGAAAATTATTCTTTCTGAATGAGAATCAACTACTAATTTAGACACATAAATGAAAGATTAGAAGCATTTGCTTGCATGGGTGTGGAAGCAAAAAGTATATATGTTCAAATGAAGCACAAACAACTCATCAGTTAAGGATGTTTGAAAATGCAAGAAGGTATTGCTTAAGAACCTACAGAAACTACAAAGACCAGCTATTATTACAAGCAATTCTATATCTACAAACTGAAGAACTTAGATGAGGGGCCAGGGAGATCATTCACTTGCTAAACTGCTTGCCGTGCATGAACAAGGATATGTGTTTAGATTCCTGGCACCAGGTAAAACAAGGGGCATGAGGCTTCATGGAGGAAACATGTGCCTGGTACTATAAATATGGCCAAGAACTCATGGCTGAGGAGCTCACAGGCCCCAAGCACGAACCTACTACTATTATTTTGCTGACTGGACACAGCTTCAAACTGACTTCTAAATCCCTGTCTCTATAGTCACAGATAGATTAGTGTAGCTCTCAGATCTCTCCAGAGAAGTCTGTATAGTGGGCAGTAGTTAATGCAGAAACTCGCAACTGGAAAAAGCACAAAGAAGTGACTTCGAAGTGCTAAGCCACAAATGGGACATCTGTATCTCTCTCTCACACACACACACACACACACACACACACACACCAAAACTTAGATAAATAGACCTTCTCCTTGAATACATAAACTACCAAAAACCAAAAAATAGCTTAAATAGTCAAGTAGCTATTTAAGAAATTAGGTTTGCACTTACAAAGTATGTTAGAGAAAATTCCATGCCTGGAGGGCTTCATTGCCAACTTGATTAACTATTACAAGAGAAAACAATGCCAGTTTTTCTCAATTTAGTTCAGAACCTGAACTAGAAGAAAACATTCCCCAAACTGTTTGAATAAGGTCAAAAATTATCCTAATGAAGAAGACAGAAAATTAAATTACAAAGTAAGAGAAGTACATAGGATTATTCCTCATGAATAGAGGTGAAAAGGATCCTTAGCAATATGTGAACAGATACTACACCATGGAAAGTGTAAGTGGTATCTAAAAATAAACCAATGCAAACCACCATCATAGCAGACTAAATAAGAACTAATAACTGCAAAACAGCACCTAATGAAACTGATCATCTTACTCATGTCCAAAAGCTGGAGTGAACTAGAAATAGAATAGGTATCCTGCCACTGATGAGTGGCATGGAGAACCCCTCCAGTTGACATCATATTTAATAATGAAAGGTGGAATGCTTTTCATCAACACTGAAACAGGACAAAGTCTGTGGCTCTAACAGCTATTCGGCAGCATCATATCCAAAATCTAAGCAAATACAATAAATGGAAAACAATAAAAACATTTACCCACAGATGATATAATTATAACACAGAAAAAACTCAAGGTTTCTACCGAAAGAGAGAGAGAGAGAGAGAGAGAGAGAGAGAGAGAGAGAGAGAGAGAGAGTCAGAGTTCAACTTTTCGATTAACATGAATTCAGCAAAGCTGCCAGACTGAAGGATTAAAAAAAAAAAATCAAGTGCATTTCTACACACTAGGAATGATCTAGAATCTAAGTGATTTGCTTGCTTTTCTTAAAAAGTACCATTTACAGGGATGGAGAGGTGGTTCAGTGGTTAAAGAGCGCTTGTTGCAATTGCAGAGGACCCAGGTTCAGTTTCCAGCACCCACATGTTGGCTCGTAACCACCAGCTGCAAAGGATCCAAGCTGACCAACTCAGGTACCATGCATGTGGTACACATACATACATGAAGGCAAAACGTCCATATAGATAAAACAAAAAAATTTTTTTAAAAATTAAGTAGCAGTTACAAAAGCACCAAACCATAAAATACTGTTGTAAATCTAACACATAGATTCAGAATCTGTATAGCAACAAATTAAAAATTTAAGGGGGAAAAAATCAAAGATCTTCTAAGTAAACAGAGCAGCCAGGAGACTTAGTGTTACTAAGATGCTCCTCTGCTAACTGCTAAGAGCCACTCAGAATTCCTGAAGGGCTTGTGACACACATCAGCAAGCTGATTCTGAACTCTGTGTGGCTACATAAAAGAAGACCATCACAGTCCTGCCAAAGGTGCCAAGGCAAATCAAGATAAGATGGGACAGCGTTTTCAACACCCAAAGAGAGAACACAAGAAATCTGTATGTAAAAAAGTAGAACCTTGAGGAATATTTGAAGCTTTAACTAACTCAAAATACATCACAGACCTAAATATTACATGCAAAATTACAAAACTTCTAGAAGAAAACCCAAAAAGAAACCTTGGTTTCACCATTATTCTCCCAGAGTGAATCTTGACTGCATTGCATCATTTAGTGCATTTCATCCACAAGGCTGCCAAACAGATTCATGGTGCCGTCATCTGAATGGCTCCACTCAGAAGCCACTAAAAGTGCCCTGCTGCTGTGCTCTGGAAATGTGCTCAACACAAAAGAAATGTATTCTCAAGGTAAAATACTAATTCTGAAAACTTCATGTAAGAAAGGAATACAAAATATTTCCCTAGTCATATTCACACCAAGAACATGCTGAAATAGCAATGTGCTGGACAGCTGAGTTAAAATGGAGGACATTATTAAACCTAATTTCAAATGTTTCTTTTTATTTGCTGAAATGTAGTCACTAGAATGTTTAAATTTAAAATGTTGACTTCTATTAAATTGCCCTTAAAAATGATTCAAAATTTTCATTTATGTGCATGAGTAATCAATCGATTGTCTGCATGTATGCCTGGTGCCCTCAGAGGCCTGAAAAGGACAACAGATGCCCTGGAACTGGAGTTGCAAACGGGTGTGAGCCACCATGTGGGTTCTGGGAATCGAACCTGGATCCTCTGAAGAGCAGCCAGCGCTCTTAACCATTGAACCATCTCTCTAGCCCCTTCCATTCTATTTCTATTGGACAGAGCTGCCGTAGGAAGTTGGGATCATTAAGTTATACCAAAAGAAGCAAACCACCACAACAAATAAGATTACACAGGATATTAGTGTCGCCAGGTCAGCTGTTGGCCAGCTTATCCTGCTCTGGATTTTTCTGATACATTAAAATGAATAAATTTATAAAGTTATTTTTCAAAGACTTTGTGATTTTCCAACTGAAAGTATCCCAACTCATACTCTATTCCAGCAGCATTTCTAATTCCATCTTCGAAAAAATAAAATAAAAACATGTTCACTACAATTTTCATTGTCACTCTTTTCCTTTCTTTATATACTTCTGGTTTTTATAAACTATTTCATTTCTGTTTTACACAGATTTTACACACATAGCACTGTTCTCAAATAAAGTAGAGTACACTTTAACAAGGGAGTTTCTCACTGTAAGAAAGGAATACAAAATGTATTTCACTAGGCTGAAGCCAGAAATTCACTTATTAACTGCTGCTGAGGCCTCCCTTGGGCTAAGATGTCAGAGGTTTCAATGCTGTGTCTCGCACTGCTGCAGCTGACTACGGTGCTGGTTCACAGAGGCTAAGTTAACTAACTTCTAGGCAGATGTGTGTCATGACGGAGCAGTAAGAGACACATTCACATGCGCACCTCCCCTGAAAAGAGGTTTAAAACATTCGAAGAATCTACATTCTATAAACAGTTAAGTAGGTGGAATTTCTCACTTCCCACATACGAGGGACAACTAAGGTAGGAAGAGGTTTGCAGGCTGGGAGTTCAATAAAACTAAAATATCAAAATCAAGAAGAAAAACAGAGACAATGAACGCTGGAGATCAGAGAGAACAAGGGACACATGAGATTGTTCAGGCTTCCTCCTAAGGGCGGGTGTTTAAAAATTGACGAATAACATTATCCGCACGACTCTTCTGTGGGGTAACTATTTCAGGCTATCACTGACGGTGGCTTGGGCATGGGTGACATGTAAGAGGGAGGAAAAGAGAAATGGTGGCAACCAGGAGCTGTCTGGAAATAAAACTGAGAAGATATGAAGGAGTTAAGAATCAAAGACGCCAGTTTGCTAGTGGAAACAGGTGGTGACTGTTGGTGTCACGGCTTGTAGAATAGCAGTTCTCAACCTGTGGGTTGTGACCCCTTTGGGGGGTCGCATATCAGATATCCTGAATATCAGATATTTACATTAGGATTCATAACAGTACAAAATTACGGTTATGAACTAGCAACAAAATAATTTTAAGGTTGGGGGTCACCACAACATGAGGAACTATATTAAAGGGTTGCAGCATGGCCGGTCAGTGATGATGGTCGTTGCGCAAGCTTTAATTCCAGCACTCAGGAGGCAGAGCCAGGCAGATCTCTGTGAGTTCGAGGCCAGCCTGCTCTACAGAGCAAGAGCCAAGACAGGCACCAAAACTACACAGATAAATCCTGTCTCAAAAAGGGGGGGGGGGGTTGCAGCATTAGGAAGGTTGAGAACCACTGTTGTAGAGGAAATGGCGGAAGAAGAGAGAAACTCAAGTATGATTTCTGAAGTGCTAACTGAGATGCCTTTGAAACACCTGAGAGGAAACATTTAGTTGGATGTTCAGAGTCCTGGGCTAGTCTACTATTGGAAAATAAGACAATGGGATTAGATGAGCATGCTTAAGAAGTACGTGTGGAAAAGAAAGTCAGGGCTGGAGTGAAGCTTTGAGGCCTGTGCAGACAAGAAGCTGCCTATGAGAGACAAAGAAGAAAAAACAAAAGTGGGTAATAAAAGAAGCCAAAGAAGGAAGTCTTTGAAGTAGGAAGATGTTATTAATGACAAAATTGCTGAGATATCAAGTTAGAAGAATGAAACTTATTCATGGATTTTAGTGACACTGTGTGAAAGTTTTGAGGATTAGTAAGCAAGCATGTACACCAGATGTTGGTAGCTTGCATCAGGAAACACAAGTGAGAATAATCAATATTGTCTGTGAAGGAGAAGGGGAATACAGCAGGACCTGAAACGGAGATGTGAAACTGAGGTCCATGGAACTTTATTTTGTTTACAATTTAAGTTGGATGAATGAATACCTGAATTTCTTTTAGCACTAAAGTAAGACGGAATCTACCTCACATCAAGCTTAAAAAATGTAAGACACCGAAACCTCAATGTCCTTTGAATATGGAGTATAACAAATGTGTGGGCTAGACTCTGAGAACTGGTGTCCCAAAAGCCAGAAAGAAACCTCTTCCAACTGCTGCTCCAAGACCAAGTATAATGACCACAATGAGGACCATCTTCACTGCCAGCAGCTGCTTGTAAACAACAGTATGCTGTCTTAGGCAGACCACACCTATGGGGTGGTTCTGGCTGTGGTTTCTGCCAGGAGCTGCCTCCCATAGTCTTCCCACTGTATGAGATTTGTTCTGTAGTCTCGCTAACAACTCTGAAAGAGTCCTAGCATCATGCAAAAAACTTGCTCTCTTTACCTTTGTGACAGCATCTCATGTATCTCAGGCTGTCCTCAAATGCTCTCTCTAGCTAAAATGACCCTGAACTTCTGATCCTCCTGCCTCCCAACTCCTCCAAGCTGGGATGAAAGGAGTGTGCCACCATGCCAGATTTATGTGACACTGGATATAGAACCCAGGGTTTTATGCATGTTTCACAAGAACTCTACAAATTGAGCAATAGCCGAAGTCCAGTAAATATACTTTCAGCTTCTGTAGGACAGTCAGTATCTGTTGTTCCATGCATGCTCAAGTAACTATGACAAAAAGATAATGTACAGTTGAAGTGGCTACTGAGACATGAGGTTTGAAATTGAGATATCATTAGTATCATTAAGAAAGCAGCTGCAGGACTACGCAAGGACTTTTGTTTTATTTTTATTTAAATAGGGGCTCTATATGTTTGTGTGTGTGTATCAGACTGGCTCTAGACAGGATGTGTGTGTGTGTGTGTGTGTGTGTGTGTGTGTGTGTGTGTGTGTGTGTGTGTTTATCAGGCTGGCTCTAGCTCTGAATCCTCCAGCCTCTGCCTCTTGAGTACTGGGACCATGAATATGGGCCACCATGATAGGATCTATTTAAGTACTTTTTGAAGGAAAGTTGAAGAACAGGGTAAGGTACCTTGTCATTGGTCTATCAATTCACTGTCCTCTCTAATCTTTGAAATGAGCATCAATTTTACTGATAGTTGAAAGAGTCTCTCTTAAAATTTCATTAAAGAAAGAAAAAAGAGAGCAAGAGAGAAGAGTAATAAGACAGAGATTTAAAAAGGTGCATGTAAATTATTTGTTTCTAAGAACAAACAAAAATACACTGAAAACATAAAGAACTCTTGTAACTCAATCATAGGGTGGTGATGAAACTGTAAGATGAACAATTACCTAGGCACGAATCTCACCCAGAAATATGTGTAAATCTCTGAAAAGATGCCCATCATTAGCTATCCAAAAATCAAATTAACATCACTCCCATGAGAATGGCCATAAAGAAAATGGGAGACAATTACAAGTATCAGCAAGGGTGTGAAAGAACCGCATCCTTACATTATAAACAGACAACAAGTACTAACAAGTGTAGCTTGAGTTTTCCTGCCTGGCCCACAGTCAGGACAAATCTCTATCACCCGCCAGTCCCACAGCCACTCAGACCCGACCAAGTAAACACAGAGACTTATATTGGTTACAAACTGTATGGCCGTGGCAGGCTTCTTGCTAACTTTTCTTACAGCTTAAATTAACCCATTTCCACAAATCTATACCTTGCCACATGGCTCGTGGCTTACCGGCATCTTCACATGCTGTTTGTCATCGTGGAAGCTGGCAGTGTCTCTCTGACTCAGCCTTCCACTTCCCAGCTTTATTCTCCTCCTTGTCCCACCTACACTTCCTGCCTAGCCAATGGCCAATCAGTGTTTTATTTATTGACTAATCAGCAACACATTTGCCATACAGAACATCCCACAGCAAACAAGAATGCAGCAAAATCTGCAACAATACACAAACACAAAGATAGACTGTGACAACACAGACAGAGACACTGTAGCCCAATTCACCAAATTAGAAAATAAGCCAAAAGCTGGGCATGGTGATACACACCTTTAGTCCCAGCACTTGGGAGGCAGAGGCAGGTGGATCTCTTGAGTTTTCGAGGCTGGTCTTGTCTACATAATGAGTTCCAAGACAGCCAGAGCTACATATTGAGACCCTGTCTCAAAAAAACCTAAAAATAAAATAAGACAGTTTGATAATTTCTTAAAAAGCTAAACATAAATTTAACATTCAAACTAAAACTACTACTCTTAGGTACCCACCCAAGAGAAATGAAAACATTATGACAGTGGTGGCAAATTTCAGATAAGCATTATTCTTCATGTCCTAGATTATCCATCAGGTACTGAATGAATTCACATTGAAAAAACAATGCAAAATTATTAAGCAACAAAAAGGAAAGGAATAGCAATACATGCTACAATATGGATGAACTTCAACAACTTATGCTAAGTCAAAGTGATAAGACACAAAAGACCACAAGCTATCCACTGCTGGTTCTGAGTTTAATTTCTTGGGAACTAAGACTGTAGTTCAGTGTTAGTGTGTGTGCTTATATATTCAAATTCTGGGTTCAATCTCCAGCATGAAGGAATGAAGGGAAGGAGGAGGGAGGAAGGGAGGGAGGGAAGGGGGGTAGGGGGGGGAGGAAAGGGAAAAGGGAGAGAGAAGGAGGGGGGAGGAAAAGGGAGAGAATATAAAAACCAGTCAGAAATGGTAATACACATCTATAATTCCAACAATTGGTTTAGACGGGAGGATTGGGAGTTTGAGGGCAACCTGGACTATATATAGTCAGGTACTGTCTTAAAAAAATAAAATAAAAAAGATAAAAAGAAAAAATACTTTGGTAAAAGGCAGAAAATTAGCTGATGGTATTCAACATACAAAGGTCTAAATGAAGGTAATACAAAAAAAAATCATAGAGGTTTGCCTGGCCTTAAAATAGACTTGTCACATAGGCTACAAGGCCAGCTAGTAGCCCCCTGTGAAGCACAGTTAAATGTACTTCAAGACAAGAGTGTGTTCTTAGCACTGGATTCCATCCCAAGCACCAGGAAAAAAAGTAACTAAATAAATAACCCTCACAAAAGCAACTAGTGTGAGATCAAAACAGGACACTATATCTTGCAAGTTAATGTTTCTGTTTGCAGTTAAGATAGCTAAGAAAGCTCCTGTTTGTCCTGGGCAGGTTAAGGTTTCTGTTTGTAGCTAAAGCATAAGTTCCTGTTTGTCTTGTGTTAAGTTCTTGCAAGTTAAGGTTTCTATTTGTAATTAAGAGTAAGTTCCTGTTTCTTGGGTCCGATGTAAACTGCAAAGTATGTTTTCCAACCTACACTAACCTTGTGACCCCATTCACACAATGTGTATCCTCAGGTTGTTCCTTCCTCTTCATTGTATCTTTTTAACAATGTGTAACAGCCAACTCTCTCACCCCGTAACACTTTATCTCTCCTACAAAGGGGACCTCAAGAAGCCAGCAGGACTTAGAGAGCAGCTGTCGGGCCTGGCCAGTCCCGGTTGGACCCCAAAATACAGCTTGCTTTAATTGGACAGTCGTGGATTTGGTCCCTCTCCTCTCAATTTTCATGTTTAACACTAGAACGCAGAAAACAAATAATTTAATAACCTCTAAAACAGACAAGGCTCCCAGCTACCTCAAATAATCAGAGATTCCCTAATATTCCTATCACTGAAAGCAAAGAGCATTATTCTTTTTTAAAGAGATAACTCGAAACTTCACTGTCCTTTTTCCTCCCTGATGCCCTCATGAATCCTATTAATCTGGGACAAAGCACTTCACTTGCAATTTAAAATTACTATATGCTTATAGAGGGCTTTGTTATGTCTGGGGCGGGGGCGGGGTGGGGGGGAGGCTTGTTCATTAGGTAAGGAAAAAAACTATCAGTGAACTTACTCAAAGAACAATTTACAACAAAAGTTTGGTTCCTTATTTTTCACTCATAAGCTCCTGGCTAACCTCCATTTAATAACCATGCTATCTAGGTACTCCTCCTAAAACAGCTGATCAGGGAAGCTAAGTGTACTGGCTAATCTTCGTTTTCAGGTTGACTATATCAGGACTCTGCTAAAATGCAGCCCACTGGGCATACCTGTAAGGGGAAGATCCACCCAGAACAAAAGGATATAGAGGAGGGAAGCTTTTGCTATTTGCCTGCTTGCTTTCATTCTTGCTGGCAAGTTCACCTATCCTGTCGCTGCTGCATTCCTTCAACGATATTAGAACCAACTTCTTCAGGCCTCCAACACAGAATGAAGACCAGTAGCTCCCCAGGAATCCCCCAAGCCTTTGGCACAAGACTGGTACCTCATGGACTGAACAGCAAGTGGCTTCTCAGTCTCTCCAGCATAACAGTCATTGTTGGACTACCTGAACTGGCCTATGCTATGTAAGCCACTCTAACAACTCCCTTTAATATACATATTCATTCTATCAGTTGTTCCTTTGGAGAACCCTGACTTATACAACACAAGCACCTCATACAATCCACTGTGTGCCAAGGGTAGGCTGACTTCCTTACTCTACATATCCCAGCTGCCCTTGCAGTGGTGGGATGTAATTATACATTGTCTAAGCTGTTAAAATACAAGTTTGAGCACTTGTTTATATAAAAAAAAATTACCAAAAAAAAAAAAGTTAAATGTTTTGGGACAATTTAAGATGGTTTACTAAAAATAAGTAGATGTGAGACTACTGTAAAAGACTTGGAGGAGGTAAGACATTAAAATACGACTCACAGATTGTGTCTTTAAGATCTCCCTTCATTTAGGGCAGGAGAGATGGCTCCAGGGTTAAGAGCATTGGCAGCTCTTACTGAAGACTCAGGTTCAGTTCTAGCACCCACATGGCAGGTGAGAGCTGTCCAACTGTCTGTAACTACAGTTCCAGGGGATCCAACACCCTTTTCTAGCCTCTGTGGGTACTGCATTCACTTGGTACACAGACATGCATAGAGGCATACACATAAAATAAAATAAAAATGGAAAAGAAAATAAAAGATCTTCCTTCATTTCAAGAAAAATCAAACTTGACATCATAAATGTATGGTATGTACAAGACAATCTGATACACAGAGTCAATCCATGCATTCCAGTAATATCAGACTGTGGACCAAGATCAAGTTTTTGGACCCTGATACTACTGTTAGTTTGGATGGGAGAATTCTCTGTTGGGATGGGGAGATACTGTTACTGTTTGCCCACTGGGTGACCAGAACACCTTTACTCCAGTAGTAACAATCAAAATGGCCTACAAGCATTGTCCAATTATTCCAGTTGAGAGCCACAGCTCTGTAGTGGTATTTGCTCTGCCCGTGACCTAGGACTATACGGCCTGAATGACCTCTTAAAAGGAAAGGGAGAGGCCTTGTGACCCCTCTCCCTGCTCCCTGGTGTGACCGAACAACCAGGTGGACTCACTCCTGGTCAGATCAGAGGACAATGTCTACTCGGTTCTGTATTTGTTGAGTGTATTTCCTCAATTTATCCTAATAATTTTCCCTAATACTCCTTAAGCAGACTCCTGTGGATTTCTCGCATTATAGCTCTGTATCAGCTAATGTGAACAGCCATATATTTTGATTAAAATGAAATATTTAGGGAATCACTTTTTAATGATTTTTTTATTGCTATATTAACTGTTTTCATTACCTGACTACTCTTTGTTCAAATGAAGTCATTGAAGACAACTTTTGTACACTTATCAGGAAGCAAAAACACAATCATTCAACATGTAAACTGCCAAGGAAGATAGCTTAACTTGATTTTCAGTGATTCTCAACTTTTCCCTATCTTTTCCTGATATAACAACAGAGGCACAGGATGACCAACTAGGTCAGCCCAGGGAGCAAAGGTTGAAAGAACAAAGGGATAAAAGGAAACAGAAGAAACACTTCCCAGCAGGGAGGAGAAGCAGGCAAGGACAACACAAGTACTATCATTCCTGGCCTACTAGGTCTCATTCCCAGGTAAGTCCACTGCAGGTCCACAGCACCATACAAAAGAGGCTACCACTGTAAATTCCAGAAGTCTTAATGCTTACTAGCGAGTGAGTGGTCAAAGTAAGTGACTGTTAATTCATTTATGATGTACAAAAATTAAAAATGTAAAAACGCAGCTGCAGTAAGTCTTTAAGTGAGAAACATAGTAACACATCCAGCAGTGACTGGACAACTGAGAGCTGATACAAATGAGTGAGAAAGCAAAGAGTACAGAGGGTTCCGTCCACAGGAAAATCAGAAGAACCCCAGCCCTTGGAGAGGAATCCAGTTCAGACCAGGAACGAAGACCAAACCATTGAAAATGCAACATGCCTTAAAGTGAATACAGAAAGTTAGGAATGTAAGTAAGTCTGTAAGCAGGGCTTAGAAGTACACGGACTAGCATGAGTGTGTCACGATCCACTGGAAAATGTCTCCTCAGGAGGAATGATTTAACTGGGTTTATTAAAGAAGATCCTAACTGGTAAGATAAGGATATGCAAACCTGTTAACCAAGTAACATGGCAGATACTAAGAGGGGAAATGTTGGAAACATGGAAGGAGGGATAACTCACCTAAATGTAACACAGAAAACACCTTTAGGGATTAGAGAGTAAGACACTATTCAAGGAGGAAAGGAAATATTAGAAGCTTTAAAAAGCACAGGGATCAAAAACAATCAAATAGCACATCGTCAGCTTAGGTAGAGTCCATACTTACATGGCTATCAATGGTCTGATGAAAATCATGCATTTTTATGCACCATGGAATAGAGTAGGGAATAGGCAGGAAGGCTAGATTTATGCTGCAATGATCTCTACAGGCATTTATTTATGTCAAATGTAATTAAGTCCTACACATAAAGAAAACTGAGACAAGACTACACACACAATGAAAAAATATTAGCTAGAGAGGTATTGTGTGTACCACAGAAGAATCCTAAGGTTTAAGGAGGGCATGCAGATCCTGGAAAGAGAAGCACAGAACCACTAATAATGAAGCACTGTTTGCGCCAACCACTATCATAAGCACAGTACAAACGTTTTCATAAGCCCAAGAATTCTATTATGTTGATATTGTTTTAAGTGCATTTACTTATTTATTTTACAGGTGTGTGCACACACACATGCACACATGTGCCATAGCACACATGTAGAGGTTAAAAGACAACTTTCAGAAGTTGGTTCTCTCTTTTCACCGTGTGGGTACTGGAGACCAAACTCAAGTCAGCCTTGGAGGCAAGCACCTTTACTCGCTGAACCATCTCACTGGCCCCAAAGAGATACTGTTCTTTACCCCTAGCTTACCAATGGAGATACTGAAACACATGGAAGTCTATACAAAGAAAGTTGTGGCTGGGCGGTGGTAGCGCACTTCTTTAATCCCAGCACTCGGGAGGCAGAGCCAGGCGGATCTCTGTGAGTTCAAGGCCAGCGTGGGCTACAGAGTGAGTTCCAGGATAGGCTCCAAAGCTACACAGAGAAACCCTGTCTCAAAAAACCAAAAAGAAAAAAGAGTAAGTTGTAAAGATCAGAGGGGTATTAAAACAATCCAGTTGTGAAGTTCATGTTTCTCTGCAGCTCAATGGTCTAGAAATAATCAAGACTCTGAGAAGAACAGTGATATACCTTAAGTGGGGTGGGGCTAAGGAATTAATTTTTGAGGACAAAATTTCAAAATGTTCGATAATCTAAAGGTTTTATACACACACGTACATGTACGTACATACACGCACTTAAGAAAAAGAGCTGATGAAGTAGTCATTGAAGAATAACTGTCTGGGGCACAATACTGTTAAGGGTAATATCTAGAAAAATAACCATGCTCACTCAAAGCCTTCTTCATGTCAGAACTTAAGAGCATAGGCAACTAGAGAAGATGACACGCATTATTTAGAACAGGGCAAGAACATATCAGGAGGAGACATTTTAATATACTACAGATCTTAATGACTACCTCATATCCAAGCATTACACTGTCTGCATTTTCCAAATGTACTATATCAATTAGAATTATTTAGTGTGTTTATGGAGGAGTGTCCTATATCAATTAGAATTATCTAGTATGTTTACACAAGAAGCACATTCCTGAGCCCATCCCAGATTCTAAAAAACTGGAGGTAGCACTCAGGCAAATAGCACTTTAATACTCTTTCTGGACAATTTTTCTGCAAAAAAAAGCTGAGGTCTGCTTCCTTTGGTGCAGTCCATGTGCTTACATCACTTTGACTCCCAATTGCTTTAGCTCTTTTCCTTTGTAATTGGACTGAGTTCTTCTAGACTATGCTTGATTTCTGTTTGTGTCTAAAATTCTCGGGCTGATTTGTAATAATCTAAACTTAGCTCTAGAGTTTTCAGTGTTGAAATTCATATTAACAACAATATTGACAGCGGAACTTTAAAAAGCTCTAGCTCCTTTCCTAGGCATTATGATTCTCTGTTAAATGTAATGTAAGGTTGACGGATACTGGGCTGAACAAACATGCCAATTCTTCCACCGCTGAATCTCTGCAGCACAAGGTTTATATGGTGTATTCACTAGCTCAAGTCTTGTTGACTGCTCCTCAAATAGAAGGCACAAATGTACTAGTTTTGTTGTGATCTACCACAAAAACTTATCTTTCCCCTTTATTTTTATTTTATGCATATAGGTGTTTTGCCTGCATGTATGTCTATGCACCAAATGCATGCAGTATCTATGGAAGCTAGAAAAGGGCATCAGATCCTGAGACCAGAGTTACAGATGGTGAGCCATGTGGGTGCTGGGAATTGAACCTGGGTTCTCTAATGAGCAGCCAGTGCTCATTTTCAAATAGTTTATTTTATTTTATTTTATGTGTATGAATGCTTTGCCTGATATATGTCTGCACCACATATGTGCAGTACCTAAGGAGGCCAAAAGAAGGTGTCAGATCCTCTGAGACTGGAGTTACAGACAATTGTGAACTCCCACATAGATGCTGGGAATTGAACCCAGGTCCTCTGGAAGAACAGCCAGTGCTTTTAACCCTTGAGCTATCTCTCCAGACTCATATGGGATTTTATAAGGAAACGGTTGCCATACTAGAAGGTAAGTATGAGATAGGCTCTAGTTGCTATAATAGTTAGGAAATCACCTAACATCTCTCATTCCCTTTGGACTTGATGAGAAATAGCAAAGGAAGAGCTGCTTTAAATAAAGTTTACTTCCACAGTGCTATTCTACCATCTCTCTGGCTTGTCTGAGGTGACTAGGATTAAAAAAACCAATACTACATTATAGTGTGGGTCTTTGGCCATTTCTTACAAATTGATCCTTGAACTCATTTCTGTATCACCGAGGAGCTCAGCATACACTCCCAGACTCAGTGTTTTTGAATGCCCTGTTCATTCCCTTCAAGGAACCCCATGCACACAGCATGCAAGTCCTCACTTTATAGAGGATTCCCTCTTGTGTTGCACTTGCTCTCTTACCTCACGGGATAGGGACAGACATTGCCAGTGCATTCAGATTTCTCTCTGGTTACAGAACTAAAAGAAACACTATCACCACTGAGAGGTAACCTTCAGTGGAAGAAGCAGTTCCAACAGCACCATGATATACCGCACCCATCTACAAGTCAGTGTAATGGGGGAAGGGGGCGACAGAACTCAGCAAGGCAGACAGAGTAGAGGGGGAAGTGAGAAAGAGAGAAAGCAGGAATGTATAATATAGCTGAGACAAGAGACCACATACTCCAGACTAGGAGGCAGAGACTAACTTCCAAGATTCCTAACAGTGTTCTTTATGTAAGAGCTAGTTTCCTCTGACCTCTAACCATGCACCCTGGCAAGTGTATATGTAAGTGCATGCGTGTACACACACACACACACACACACACACACACACACACACACACACACACACACAGACAGATAGATAAATCTGGTTTCATCCCTGGCAAGTGTATATGTAAGTGCATGCGTGTACACACACACACACACACACACACACACACACACACACACACACACACACACAGATAGATAAATCTGGTTTCATCGGTCCCAAACAGCTGTATCCCTACAACAATTTCTCTTTGAGGCTAAATAAATTCTAATTAAAACATTATTTATTTTAGAGTATACACCAAGAAAAGGAATGCTGAAACCAGATAAATACAATGGAAAAAAAAAAATGTACCAGGAAGCAACTGAAACCACGGGTAGCCAAAAGCCCTGAACGGATGAACCTGGCTTACCAGGAAGCTCCACTGATACTTATCTTATTCCTGCCAATGAAACAACTTCAAGCTCGTTTTTTAGGTTTTTTCCAAAGCAAATTATCAATGCTGACAATTAAAAATACCTCAAATTTCAAAGACAAAATCACATGATCTATCTTGTGTTAATACCACAGAGCTGTGACATTTAAAAATTCTCTATCACACAGCTAAAGATAAGCAGCCCCATAACTTTCTATTACCCAAATTAAAGGTAACAGTACCTAAATCTCTCCCTCTCTTGTTCTTTAAATCTCTCATTTATTTCTCCAGAAATAATTTCAAAAGTACTTTCTTTGAAGCTAGTTTCCTTCTTAGTCCAAAATAAGACTGCCATGAGCTCCAATCCATCTGGCAAGTCAGCACTAACACCAACCAAGACCAATATGATACTGACTATAGGTGTGACTTTGGTCATCTACCACAGAAGCTGGCACCATTCTGCTTTGGTGAGATATGTATCTGCTGGGTGTAGTGACAAGCACCTCTAATCCCGGCAGTTAGAAGGCAAGGAAAGAGAATTAAAAAGAGTTCAAGTCAATCTGGGCTACAGAACAAGGCCCTGCTTCAAAAGAGGTAAGAAAGGGAGGAGGGAAGGGAGGGATTCATCTCAATTTTACACATTTACAGAAAACCTCACTATCATTGTTAAATTTCACCAGCAAAGTTTAATAGGTACTAATACCATAATTCCTTATTTAAGCAGAGCTTATTCATGTTTTGTTGTTGTTTTGGTTTTGTGAGCCAGGGCCTCTTGTAGCCCAGGCTGGCCTCAAACTCACTATGTTAAGGAAGATGATCCTGAACTCCTAACCTTCCTGACTGCTGGTATTATGTCCTAGGGTTTGTTCTGTGTTGTGTTATTGTTTTCAACTTCTTCTTGTTTGTTTGTTTTGTTTTTTTGAGACAGAGTAGCCCTGTCTCTGCGTAGACCAGGCTGGCCTTGAACTCAGAGATCCACATGCTCTGCCTCCCAAGTGCTGGGATTAAAGATATGCACCACCACCACCACCCAGCTCAAATTCTTATAACAAGAAAACTTAATTGGGATTTTTCATAAAACTTTCTATCTGTACCAAAGAATTTCTGAAATTCTACAGAGTCAAAAGAGTAAAATTCTTGGTCCAACAATCGATACTTGTGGTGGTTTAAAAGAAAATGTCCCCCTCGGGCTCATGTATGTGAGCACTTATTACCAGTTAATGGTGCTGTTTGGGGAGATTTAGGAGGTGTGTTCTTGCTGGAAGAAGTATGCCTCTAGAGGTGGGCTTTGAGAGTTTAAAAACTTCAGCCATTTCCAGTTTGTTCTCTGTGCTTTGTGCTTATGGGAAAGGATGTGAGCTCTCAGCATCCTGCTCCAGCAGCCATCCTGCAGGCATGCCTCCCGCCATGATGGACTCTTATCCCTCTAGAACCATAAACCCAAATACATTCTTCTTTCTGTGAGTTGCCTTGGCCATGGTGTCTTATCTCAGCAATAGAAAAGCAACTAACACAGAGTCTTTCTGCGCAGTTATACCATAGAACAGACCCAAACAAAGAGGACACATATTCCTCACATGTGGTAAAATGGATTACTTCCGTGCCTAAGTTTTGGTGGTGGTTATATGAACTGAACACGGTAAAGTGGCATAGAAGTATACACACAGATAGTACCAATGTCAGTTGCTAGGTTTGGGTTCTCTGTTTTGTTGTTTGCTTTTAGTGTTTGTTGATGTCAGGGCCTTGCACGTTAGGCAAGCACCGCACTGCAAAGTTATATCCTCCCTCTTTCTGTACCATACTAAAGTTATGTATGGCATAACCAATAGGGAAGCTGAATGAAGGGTACAGCATCCTCTTCTAGTTTTGCAGCACTTTTGTGAATGACACAATATAGCAAAAACACGCTCATGCGAGGCAATCCTACAAAGGAGGTCCTCTTCTCAGCCCCATTCTACAGACGAGGAAACTGAGATACACACATTTAAAACACTTGCTCAAGGTTACACAGGGGTGAAAGCTGGTTCTGACACCGGTGGAATGATTTGAAAGGCTGCAGAGCCACTGAAAGATTACAGGAAAAGTATGGCTGACAATCAAATTCACATTTTACTTTGGCAAGATCCCTCAGGTACCAGTGTAGAATGACTAATGAAAAAAATGACTGCATGCAACAAGATTAGTTAAGAGACTGATGTAATGAGTCAGAAACAATGAATTAAGAGAACAGCAAGAGAATGAAAGGAAGTTTACACAGACAGCAAGATCAACTCCATCTCATGACTGCAAGGCTTGACCAGCCAAGCCAAGAGCTTCAGATTTAATACTATTACTACTCCTTATCAAAATCACAGGCAGAAATTTTCAGTATTACATCATCCTCATTTCAGCAGAACCCACAAACATTTGACTTTACCCTATATAAAAACTGAATCTTGGGCCAGCAAGTAAAGACACCTGCTAGCAAGCCCGAGGACCTGAGTTCAATCCCCAAGACCCACATGCTAGAAGAAGAGAGAACCAACTCCTGTGAGTTGTCTTCTAAAATCCATGTGTGCACCGTGGCAGGTGTCTTTATTTACACATAGTAAATAAATAAAACAAAAAAGAATGTGACTATATTCATTAAAGTCACTCTTCCTTTGCACCTCCATACTGCTCCTTAAACACGAAATTTATTCATGTTTCTAATACATCACCTGTGGGTCTCTGAACAAAAGAAGGACAGAACTACCAAGGATATTGCCTTAGTTTGCTTTTGATTGCTGTGATAAAGACACTATGACTAAAAGCAACTTGGGGAAGAAAGGGTTTATTTGGCTTACATTCCCTCATCACAATCCATCATTCAGGGAAACTAAGGTGGGCACACAAATAGAACAGGAAGCTGGAGGCAGAAAACTAAGTTAAGACCACAGAGGGGCCTGATTGCTGGCTTGCTCCTCATGGCTTGCTCAGTATGCTTTCTAGGCTTTGGAGGACCACCTGCCCAGAGATGGAATTACCCACACAGTAAACTGGACCCTCCTCTTATCAATTAGCAGTCAAGAAAATGCCCCACAGGCAATATGATTGAGGTATTTTCTCAATTGAGGTTCCTCTTCCCATTTAACCACAACCTCTGTCACAGTGACAAAAAACCTAGCCAGGACATATATCCAGTCAATATATTTTTTTTTTTTTTTTTGAGACAGGGTTTCTCTGTGTAGCTTTGGAGCCTATCCTGGATCTCGCTCTGTAGACCAGGCTGGCCTCGAACTCACAGAGATCCGCCTGGCTCTGCCTCCCGAGTGCTGGGATTAAAGGCGTGCGCCACCACCGCCTGGCCAATATTTTAATCATAATCAACAGTCTAATGAAAATCTAAATGGCCTCAGAATGGACTAGAATCATTTTATCACTAAAAAAGAGTCAGGTGTACCTGTCTTAATAGGGAAAAAAAAGCCCATAACAACAAAGCTAACCCACTTCTTCATAAATCACTTAAATTACAATTTATCTTTTGTTCACAAATATTTTTAAAATAAACCCACAAAGCATCCCTACATCAGAAAAGTCCACAAACAGTGAGTAACTAAAACCTACAAGTTTTACATCAGATAATCACTGAGAGAGTCTCTATTCTGCACCTATGATGGATGGGTTCTCAGTCTAAGTGAAGGCCATCTTGGGCACAGCTGTGTCTAGGAATCTGAGTCACACACTAATTATTTAGTACTAGTTGGAGAAAAATGTCAGTCTGACAGGCTGACATTTGAGAGAACTATATTTTGGCAGAATCTGTTAAAATGATGGTTTACAATGATAAGGAAACTGCCAAAGTTTCTATAATGTGGACAGTATGAACGGTGGTTACTCTTAGGTCTCCTTTTGTGGGTCAGATTTGTTTCATGGTTGTAGGTCTGATACACATACACACACACATCATATAAATTTGACTGTATATATGAATATGCACATATAACATATTCATATATGATATGAATATACTATGCTTTTTGTTCATAACAGTATAAAGTTGTACTAAATTGAAAAGAAGAAGAAAAACCCATAGTTAACAGAAAAATCTAGCTGAAGAACAGAATATTAAGATTCTGGAAGCCAAAATACCTACATAAGGCAGGAACAAACAAACAAAACCCAGCACATTTTTACCAGGCGCTTTTAAGACTGATCTATAAATGTTCATCATTTTATAGAGTTGAGAAGTACACCAACTTCTATTTATGAAAATTAACATGCTATGATAAATTTGTAATTTCCAAGAGAAATAATTCAAGTTTAAAGAACAAAATATGAAAAACAGATGAACCCAACTATAAACCTGCTTTTGATAGAAACAAGGTAGCCAAACGAACTTTGAAACTACAGATAGAACTAATATGACATACAGGAAGACTCAAAAAGAACAAATTAATATACAAGATACAATGAAGCAAGAATACCCACCAATACTTGGTAAAAATTGCCAGAATAGAAGAATGAGATCTTTGTTACAATGTGTGTTATAACTTAGAAAAATAGAGATATTAGGTTTCTACTTGGGCTAAAGATGAAATGCACCCAGCAGTGCAAATAAAGCCTCTGGAAAAGCATTCAACACATTGCTAAGGGTTCCTTTCCTTAATGCACTTTCCTAACTAAAACAGAGTTCCGTATATGCTGTGCACAGAACTAGCAGCAGATTGGTTAAAAAACAGCTTGCATTTTCAACTTCCCGTAATAAAGGCCACATATTTTAGAAATGATCATATTAAAATAAATGTCTTTACAGTTACAGGATGAAATTTTAAGCTGGACAGGCACCAATGCCCTGGTTCTCTACTCTTTTTCGCAAACCATATGACTTCCACATGCTGAGAATGTTTTATGCTTTAGCCTGCAGTAAAGGCTTTACATCATTTTAATGCCCCAGTGCTCAAAATGCAACAGAATCAGCTCAATGAATGCAAGGAATATTTGGTGTACATGGAGCCATTTTTTAACCAGACTGCTAGTCAGAAAAAGTTTAACAAATGCTTTTCCCACAAATAACTTCACATTTCCATTGATGAAAATAAACAAAAAGATTTGAGGAAGAGTAGATGAAAAAACACTCATTTTTCTAGACTGGAGAGTTTCAGTTTGTCATGTCTAAAATGATTATTAAACAGTTAAGAATTCAATGATTATTACAATGCATTTCAGAAAAACACAAGTAAGCAATATTGTTACATGGAATTTTCTTCCAGTTTTTGAAAATTAATGTTTTGGGTTAAGATAAAAGCTTAAAGATAAAGTAATTCTGAAAATCCTGGTCTTCAACAAACCAAAGGCTCAGCTTGGAACAGCACATTCTGTATATGAAATTCTATTCAGGTCAATTTAAATACGTAATGCTCAACTTCATGCTAACAGTCCCCTTATCTGTATGAATGATCAACAGCAGAAATTTCAAACCAAAAGCTAAACCTACTATAAAATCCCAGTGTATCCATGTGACTTTCAGATGCTATGGAATCTAAAAGCCCCTTCCTGATAGGTGAAACATTCAAGAACTGATACATTTTGACCAAATATATAAACATGTTAAATTCTCAAGTCGAAATAGAAATGATGCCAATTACTCTTTTGGCTATTTAAAAGTCTGTGATACCACAAAATTGTCAGAGGGTGATTGAAAAAGTTGTATTTTGGACTGAGGGAGTACAAAATGCATGATCTTAAATTCTCCTGGTGTAACGTCATTAAATATTCAAGACTGTGAGAAACAAGAGAGGTTTCATCCCAACTCTAATTGAAAATTGAAAAATAAAATCAGATTCCCTAAACTTGATTTATAAGCATAATTCAACCAGATCTAGCAACTTAGTTGTGCAATTTTAATAAGTCTAATGCAAAACACTGCAAACCTGATGTGATAATTACTTGTGGCATAAATGCAAAATAACAACAAATTCGGGTCCTTTTCACTTAATGATGCATTTTATAGTGAAACCACAAAAAGCACAACCCATATTAGCACAAACTAAGCAAAAAAAAGCATAGGAGGTATTATGTCCATCAGGAAGAGAAATGTTCTGTGCCAAGAAAGGAAGGAAGGAGGGAGGGGGAGGAGGAAGGAAGGGAAGAAAAGATAGAAAAGGAGAAGGCAAAGATTTCCATTATCTGTAGGTCCCCAGAAAAAGGAGCACGTGACTGTACCCTCTATAACACACGAGGTCTTTTTCTAAAGCTTCAGACAGAATAGCAATCACTTTTATCATTCAACTTTACACAGCGTGTATCTTTACTGCTAAGTGCATTCCTTGATTCACTCACCCAACGCTTCCTCACTCTTCCACACCAGTTTTCAAGCAAACGTGAGCTGGAACAGGGTGGGGTAGAAGAAAAATACACACAGCGCCTTTCAGCGCACCACCAAGCCTCTTCCCCGAAAATAATTCCCAACAGTTTTTTCAACTACGAAAATAAGTCGCCCTATCTACCCCTGGGCACACAGCAGACATTCTGTCTCATTGGTAGACAGAGATGAGTATGCCGTTTAGCACTCCAGACTTCCAACCCCACGTTCCCGAATTTTAAATAATTGGCAAGCCACTGAGCATGAAGATGACAAGATACCTTTACTTACTGTTTCGGGGTGAAAGTGGGCGGAGGACTCCTTTCAAAGTAGCCCCAATAGTGTAACCAAAACACGGTTCCGGAATAAAATATTAAGAGACACTTTTCCTTTCCCACCTTTAGCTGCCGACTTGAGGAGGCAAAGATGCATCTCCACATCACATCATCTGTACAGTCCTCCTGCCGGGAGTTTGGGGTGGAGATTGGCCCAGAGGAGGGCACAGAGTGCGAGCCGGCCACCAGACACTTTGAGTTGCTGAACGCCCCCAAACCCTGCACAAGGTCCACAGAGCAAAAGTCCAGCCCGGGACTCACGCATGCTTCCCAAGCCCAGGCCGCTTATTTTCGACTCCAGCTATCTAACTTACCATCTACAGACATTCCTTCAAGACGAGCCCAGCACCCAAGTACACGTCACAGTTTAAAACACAGCGAGACACTCCCCAAACAAACCAGCACACCTCGAAACCACCTCACAGTTTCTCAAACTCGCAAGCAGGAAGACCCCACCTCCAGAATTCAAACCTTCCGCCGGTCTTGGAGACCAGAGAGAAGTTAGGGAACCGTCGTCGCCTCTTTACGCCCGCCCCTCACACACTGCCCCACCCCATAGCCGGCGCACCGCCGCCCCCTCGGGAGCCCCCGCTTCGCGGGCTCCCCCCTACCCCCAGCCTGGCCACTCCAGAGACCCATCTGTGGCGCCTACTCACTTTCTCTCCCCCAAAACCCTTCCAAAACATTTTTTTTTCTCCCTTAAAGTAATGAAAGAAGTGGGGAAAGAGACTTAAGGCAGTCCGGATCGCAAACGACCCCACTCACCTCGGAAACCCGGCTGAGTTCTCTGCGCCCGGCTCAGCCCCCTCCCCAGCGTCCCAGAGCAAGGCTGAGGGAGGGAGGAGGAAGACGGGAGGGGGAGGGGATCTTCACCGCGGGGCGCCCGGCGGGAGGGGCTGAGGAGGGCTCCAGGCCCGCGCAGGAAGAACAGAGGGGGGAGGGGAGCCCCCTATCTCCCAGTCTCCCCCTGAAAACCTCCCTTGTCTCAATCACATCAGACTGACTGTCTTTGTCTGGCTGACAACCGCCATATTGATAGCAACAGCCCCGCTCCCACCTGCTGCCGCCGGGCATCCCTGGGAGTTGTAGTTTCTGGCTCCCTAGAGGAAAAGCACACAGCTCAGGGTCTGAGGCCCCAGGGAACTACAGGTTCCATCAGGCACTGCGCCCATACGCATTCCCACAGGGAGGAGGGGAGCCGGGAACTGGAGCCGTGCGGACTACATATCCCAGAATACCATGGATTCCAGACCGGGATGAGGGTCATGATATCATTCTGGGACGGAAAGGAAGGATGAATTGACGGCGGCGATACATTTAAGCAGACGGAAGGAGGCGTTTAGAGAGAAAAGAGAGGAAAAGGAAAGACGCCCACAGTTCCCATAATGCCTGCAGTAAAACTACATTTCCCGTGATGCTCCTGGAAAGTGCGTGAGAAGGGAAAACTCCAAGTCCCGCGATGCTCTTGGCGACGGAGATTGAACCGGAAGACGCTCCCTTGCTTTGAGAAGTGAAGAGACTGGTACTGAACAACCAAAAGTCCGATATGAAACTGGTGAGTTTCCGCTCCTAAGTCGGAGGGCAAAGATACTGCTGTATCCCTTTGGACTCTGTCGCCTCCACCATGACTTGTGGCGGAGATAGGTCAGCAGATAGAAAACTAAAGTGAGGTGGACTGTGGCAACTGAATTTTGCAGTTGAGATAGAAAACTAAAGTGAGGTGGACTGTGGCAAGCTGAATTTTGCAGTTGAGATTTGAATCCCCTCTTGCTTAAACCCCACAGTCCCTGCACCTGTCAGGATGTCTTCATTACTGTTTGGTAGGTCCCTTTGGCCAACCACGAAGTTGAATGTTACATTTCTTCACCCTCGAGCTAAAACTTTGGTTTGGTCATGTTTCTCAGCTTCCACCTCAGAGTTATAATAGGTCCTCAGCCTCTCTCCACTTAATAAGCACTTGAGTGGACTCCCTACTGATGTTGCAAAGTCGAATTCGATCTGAACAGTGGTAATGGGCGCTATCAGACAGAAGGTCGCTGCTCGTTAAATGTCCTGGTACTCCTAACTGCCTTTCGAATTAAGAGAAAGTGGTGCTGGAGGGTGCTCGTGAAGGATTTAGCCAGAGCAGTGTTGAAGCATTCCAGTTTAGGACCTGAGTGAAATAAATAGCTCTAGGTGAAATATGCTTCCTGGAGAAGTCACTGTGTGGCAAAGCTCAAAGACTTGGCGTGTATGCAGACTTCTCTGATCTTTGCTTTGAGCCGTTTTACTGAGCACACCGTTCTAACAAGTTGTTTTATTCGAGTGTACTGGGATAAGTGATAGAGTAATAAGGAGAATTGAAAGCAGGTGTGAAACCCTTGCTCTCACCCTTTTAGACCCCCACATTGTCACTGCCAACTTACTGTAGAACCTTCATAATTGCTACATGGTGATAAATGTCCTCAATGAAGAGTGAAGCATATTTGGTAGGTTCTGTTTAAGAAGGAAGTGGTGTACAAGTGTTTATTCCAGAACAATTTTTATGCGGGTATCAGAGTTTTATGTATTTTTTGCTTTACTTATAAAATCCTCTTGCTTGGTTTATATACAAGATTAAAAAGGGAAAGGAACAGATGAAAAATTAGCCTTCTCCTTTCAGAATCAAAAGGTGACACCAAGAAAAGGAAGTGTTCTAATTAACACCCCCTCTCTCTTCGAATTCAAATCGAGTGTAGATCTCATAACTAATCTAATAGTTAAAAGATAAGTGATCTTTAGTGCAGAATTACTGTCCATAAACCAATGTGGTTTCCAAAATAGTTTCTCAGTATGTTAAACTTGTGTGCTGTGCCTACCAAAGGCTTTTAATAAATTTCTCATGCCCTTAAGTTTTAACTCTGTGCACTGCTTTAGGAATGTGGAGTTGGCTGCGGTTTTTTTATATTGTAGGGGCTAGAGGTGTAGGTCAGGAGCTACATGCTTGCCTAGAATACACAGTGCATTGGGTTTGATCTTCAGCATGGGGATAATGAAAACATTAACATGAAATAGATACATGTTATTGAACAAATTTGTTTTTGAGATGAGGCTTTCATGAGGTATAGCCACATCTCTTTGATTCTTTCCCCTCAATATGATTCTTTTCCATGAATGAAAATTTCTTGAATGGGTCTGTTTTTCTGTCTTCTTACTAAGATTGCTTTTGTTGTGGCTTATTTCACTTTGCACTTGGAATCAATAAGACCTTCTGTCCTGGTTGGTTTGTTGTTGTTGTTTTTAATCTGGGAAGAGGGACCTCAATTGAGAGAACACCTCTATTAAGTCTGTAGAACATTTTCCTGACTGATGTGGATGGGCCCAGTTGTGGTATTATCCCTGTGCCGATGAGAAAGCAAGCTCAGCAAGCCATGGGGAGCAGTTAGTAAGTAGTGTTCCTCCATAGCCTCTGTTTCAGTTCCTGCCTCCAAGGTCCTGTTTGATTTCCTGCCCTGACTTCCCTTCATGATGGACTGTGATCAGAATGTATAAGGCGATTAAACCCTTTCCTTCCTTTTGGCACGGTGGGTGTTTTTGTAGTTTGTCTTTTGTTTGTTTGTTTTGTCTTGTTTTGAGACAGGGTCTCACTGTGTAGCTCTGGCTATCTTGGAACTCTCTGTAGACCTGGCTGGTTTCACAGAGATCCACCTGCCTCTGCCTCCCAAGTGCTGGGATTGGTGTATGCCACTGCATATAGCTTGGTCATGGTGTTTTATCACAGCGATGGAAAACAAGCTAGAACACCTTCTAAACGGCCTCCCTAGGTTCAGTCTTGATCTCTCGAGTTTATTCTTATCTGGGAAATCTCAACATTGTGTTTCAATTGCAGAATCCCCTCAGAACCACCTTAGCCAGGCGGTGGTAGTACACACCTTTAATCTCAGCACTCGGGAGGCAGAGCCAGGTGGATCTCTGTGAGTTTGAGGCCATCCTGGTCTACAGAGTGAGATCCAGGACAGGCACCAAAACTACACAGAGAAACCCTGTCTCAAAAAACAAAAAAAAAAAAAAAAAAAAGAAGAAGGAAGGAACCACCTTAGTGGCTTCTTTTGCCCTTCAGGAAAACTTACAGTCTTTAACTTGGTTGACTTGGCCTGGAGAATATGGTCCTGCTTATGTCTCTACGTGGAGTCTAACGAGCCTTTGCCGTGGATGTCTTTATTCAGATCATGTAGGTCGTTTTCCAGTTCTTTGAGTTCACTGTTTTCTTTTGTCTCTGAGAATATAAGTATGTTCAATTACCTATTTTGTCTTTTCTTATTTAATGTCTTCACATATTTCAGGACACTGTTTGAATAACAGTTTTTCAAAGGTTTCTTGAATTAGACAACCCTGGTGTGTGTTTTCATGGCATACCTCCTGTTTGCTGGAATTACAGTTATTTCTTTGTTGGTCCTCCCTAATGTAGACATTGTTTTCCCAGACACTTAACACATAGTTTGACTTCACTACTATGTGAATAATTTCCCAAAGACTGTCAGGGTCTGTGGGAATGTTGGGAAAAGGTTAAAGGGTGAATTTGAGATTATAATAAACAATAACCTGAATAAAAATAATAATTTCTACTGTTTAAAAAGAATATTTTTATTTTGTGTGTGGGGATGTATTGCTTGTAAGCCTGCTCACCAGATGCATGCAGTCCCCATAGAAACCAGAAGAGGGCACTGGATCCCCTGGAGCTGGGGCTACATATGGTTGTGAACCACCTCAGAGGTTCTGGGAGCTGAGCCCAGGTCCTCTGCAAGAGTAAGAAGTGCTCTTAACTCCTGAGCCTCCTCTCCAGCCCCAATTACTGCCTTTTACAGAACAGGTACTGTGTGACCGGCAGTGAACTAAGTGTTGGCGCAATACATACTTTGATCTAGGTGACAGTATTCCATTTTACAAATTAGAAATGTGAGTTTCTGGGAAGCAAAGGAAGAGCCTCCAGGTTTAACAAATTAAAAGTGAAAAAGCAGGGTCTGTTTCCATGTCTCCCTAGCTTAGGAGTTCGTTGCTCAGTGAGGACAGAGTCAGAAGCACAGTGACATCACATTGCTACATCAACTCTTAGAGGAGTGCACAGCAAGATACCTTAAATTTAAATTGGAGTTTGTTTTGGTTGCAGTCTTTAAAAGCATTATTGGTGTTAAGCAAAGTACCATACATCTGTAATCCCGTCACTGCAAAGGCAGAGGCAGAGGGATCTCCAGTTCCAGACCAACCCAAGATGGTAAGACACCATCTTTAAAAACTTGTTCACAAAAGAATTAAGGTTTTAAAACCTCCTTTGTAAGCCGGGCGGTGGTGGCGCACGCCTTTAATCCCAGCACTCGGGAGGCAGAGCCAGGCGGATCTCTGTGAGTTCAAGGCCAGCCTGGTCTACAGAGTGAGTTCCAGGACAGCCAGGGCTACACAGAGAAACCTTGTCTCAAAAAACAACAACCACAACAACACCTCGTTTGTAATCTGACAGGCCCCATGGGATACCAACTGAATGAAGCTAGTGTTCTCTTGGTTTTGTTTTTCTTCTGAAACAGGAGCTCTGAAGCCCATGCTGGCCTGGGACTCACGGCCTGGCTCAGCTGACCTTAGTCATTTAGTGGTCCTCCTGCTTCCAGCCCTCTGGAGCTGGGGTCGAGGGTGTCAGCTGACACTTCACTCAGTTGGCTTTTTGTTTGTTTTTCATGTGTTGGAATAGCCTCTATGATAGGATCTATAGTTTTCTAACTTTGCACATCACTTTCTTTTTCTAAATTTACACACACACACACACACACACACACACACACACACACACACACACATGCACCATGTGTATTCAGGAGCCCAAGGTGTCCAGTAAAGGATGTTGGATCCTCTGAAATTAGAGTTATAAGCCACCCAGTGTGGGTACTGGGAACCAAACCCCAGTCCTTTTCAAGAGCAGTGGTTAGTGCTCTTAACCACTAAGCCCCTTGCACATCACTTTCTTTTTAAAAATGTATTTTAAAATTTAAAATGTACTTTTTAAAAATGTATGTTATTTTGTGTGTATGAGTGTTTTCCCCCCATACATGTCTGCACCATGTGCATGCCTGGTGCTGAGCAGGACAGAAGAGGGTATTGAATATCCAGGAACTGGGTTTATAGACAGTTGCTAGCTGCCATGTGGGTGCTGAGCGTCAAACCCAGGTCAGGTTTTCTGAAAGAGTAGCAGTGCTCTAACCACTGAGCCATCTCTCTAGCTCCTTGCATATCACTTTCTTGATGGCTTTTCACACTCACACTTAAGACATTGAATGAAGAGTTCCTAGTTAGATACTAACTTGAAGGATTTAATGACTACCTATATTTATACATTATTCTGGCAGCTGTGTTTAACAAAATAAATTCATTGATATTTCCATATAATTATTTTAGAAGAGATAAGAAAATTGGAAGTATAGCTTCTAAATTGGCATACTTTAGAGCGCATTTACTTCTTAGTATAGGAGCCTAATCAGGTACACCTGAGTGGTCAGTTCAGCTAATCATGGGAAGAAGTCACCAAAGTCCTTAGCAGATGGCCACAAAATAGACTGAGCAGACTGACATCAAGTGAGCCTGAAACACAATGGCCAGGAATCTAGTCATTCAAGTCCGTGAAGATTAAAGTGAATGGACATGTCTGAAGTTCAGGAATGCAGGATCCTTCTGAGATAGTTCCCGTGACTGGCAGAATCTTCTAGCTTATCCAGTCCATAGATATTTATTATGCAGCCACAGTATACCCTTAACATTCAGAGTTTCAACACATTCCATTTTAACCATTACCTTTGACCCCAAAGAGTTATGCGTGGGAATTAACTTACCTTTTTGCTGAACCACAAACTTGAATGTGACTTTGGGATTAATGGTATTCTTTCTTGTGAGTGAGGCGTCTCACCTCCGAGTCCCTGGCTCTTGACAGCTGTTGTCACTGTCTAGTTAAAGGCCTGAAGGCAACTCGTTTTGCTCTCCATTATACTGTACTCACTGAATTCCAAGAAGGGAATTGTATACTACTATTGTATTTACATATTTAAAACTCGCAAAGGCCACAGACCACATCTCAGTTCTAGGCTGTTCTTTATGCAAAACTGTTTCATTTTTACCTGTTCAAGCTTA
Organism: Peromyscus californicus insignis; assembly: GCF_007827085.1. Taxonomy (NCBI): domain Eukaryota; kingdom Metazoa; phylum Chordata; class Mammalia; order Rodentia; family Cricetidae; genus Peromyscus; species Peromyscus californicus. The sequence continues at coordinate 58,670,267 of NW_026294413.1, read as the reverse complement.
TCTCACCATTACTCCAGGGAAAACAGATAAACAAAGCAATAGATTGACATACCGGTTCGGTGGAGGATGAGCAGAACTCCAAGTGCAATGGTGGGATATATACAAGGTCTTTGTTAAAATAATGACTCCTGCTCCAAGGTCATTTAACAAACATTAGAGGCTGTGGGTGTGGTTGATCCTCACCTTGTACGTGAAAGTGCTAGGCTTCTCCTTGACAGAGTGACAAATTCTTTTGGCTTCCTTGAACTTGAGTCAGGAACAGAACATCTTTTTCAGTGAATGATAGTCCTTCAGTCTCCCCAGAATTCGCTGCATGTGTTTCAGTTTGACTGTTAAAATGTCAACCTGATTTCGGGCATTTCTGTTTCTCCTCTCCGGTTGATTAGTGCGCCCCCCTGTGTCCCTCTGATGTAGTGTCACGCCACAGCACCAGGAAGATAAAGCGTTTTCTTAATTTCCTCAAGCTCTGAAAAAGCCCCGTGCTGCATACAGCCATGCAGCACACCTTGTACAGTAATGCGCTGTAATAAAAATGGACATTTTACATTTCAGAATTCTAAACTGTTTCACTGAAGAACTGATCTCTTGTTACCAAAGCAAAAGCTACATAGATAGCAGATTTTTTTCCCCAGGAAGCAATAGTTGCATTAGGGTTGGGGTGGGGGCATCTGCCACTGTGATTCCTCAGCTAAGCCAGTGCTGCTCCGATAAAGGTGACCCCTCTAATCTTAACACACTGCGCCTGAGTGGCTTCCCCTGAGTGCTCATAGCCCTTTACCGTTTTCTCAGATGGTCAGCAGTGTGTGTGTGACAGCTCACAAGCAGGGAAGGTGCAAACTCTGACCTCCAGACTCAGGGAAACCTAGTCATTCCTGGTGGAAATGTTCCTGGCTTGCTATATATCAACAAAGCTCTAGGAAGAAACCGTCCCTCACGTCTCCATCTTCGCTCATTTATTCACTCAACAAATCTACTTGGACACCGCCTTTGTACCAGGCATTGCTCGAGGTTCTGGTGTACTACATTGAGCAGAACAGATGTATTTCCTGCCTTTATGGAAGCTTGCTGGGTTTGCTATAGGATTCAGACAGTGTGACAGTGAGTGCCATGATAGAGATAGATTGTTGATCACTGGCTAAAGTATTTTTGTAATAAAATAGTAGAGATTCTAGTTGTAGTTGTAGCCAGAAATATACCTTCTTAAAATTTTAATAATGTCTAACTGCCACTAGCTTTCTATTATTCTGTCAGTATTTGAGAAAGCTGTTGCCTTTTTCTTACTAATATATAACTATCTCCTTTCCTCTGGCCTCACCCCTTATCCACCTTCTGCAGACTTTCTTCATATTGAGCAAAACATAGCTCTAGTAGTGGTTATGGATATGGAAAGACATCTCAGAAAGGGGAGCTTTCATCAGTTAAAGCTGTGGTGCCTCTGGGCAGGAGGACTAGTACCTGTATCCCAGCCCTTGGGAAGCAGAGGCAAGAGGAATGATGCAAATGTAAGGCTAGCCTGATATACATAATTCCAGGCTTGCCAAGAGATATCTATCAAGACTGTGCCCCACCCCCATTAAACAAACAAGTCAATAAATAGCATGGTACCATAGCAAACTTTAAAGGACATTTTTAAAAGATCTCTGGCGTTGCTTTGAAAATACCAATGTGTGAACATTAGGCATTAAGGTGAACAGAATTAAGGGACCAGGCAGGTAAACAAGGGATGTGAGCAGCAAAGATCCTCCAAGCCTCTAAAAGAAGGGCCATCTAGAAGCCAGGTACTGGCATACCAGGTAGGACTACGAAGAGGATAGAAGCCAGAGGTTCTGAGAAACAGTAGGAAAGGCACCGTAAAGATGGGAAAAGGACTAGAGAAAGCTTTTTTTAGATCTTTAAATGTTATTTATGTGTATGAGTGTTTTGCATGCGTGTATGTGAACTAAGTGCATAAGTAGTGCCCAAGGAGGTCAGAAAAGGACATCAGATCCACTGGAACTGGAGTTACAGACGCTCTTGAGTTTTGGGAATTGAACCCAGGTCCTCTGCAATAACAGGTGCTCTCAACTATTCTGAGCCGTCTCTCCAGCCCCTGGAGAAAACTTTTAAGGGAAGAGTCAGCTTCAGAACCCAGGATGTTCAGTGACCACAATGAATAACTTACTGTGAGAAATGCAGTAACTTGTCCCATGTTGGCTATATATATGCCCATGCCTTAAAGATCTGAAATGTTTAAGTTTATTGAAAGCATAACTTAAGTGAACTTTTGCTTCCTCGAGGATGCATAGTCAGGAAGCATCTCTTCAATACAAACTGTGAAATTAGTGCCCCTTTTGCTCTTAAGATAGTTCATTTTTTAATCATTCATGTTTTTAAAGGGACAGAGAAAGTTTATAATAGAATGTCTGGCATGATGAAATTTTCAGACTTAAGGCTTAAGCAGCTACTGTCTTTTTATAAGTACAATTTATCTACATTTTTCCTTTCTTCATTGTCAGCTTGATAGAGTCTAGAATCATCTGGGAGATTGTTAGTCCTAAAGAAAAGAGGAGAAAGACCACCAACCCAAATTATCATAGCCAAATTAATTAAAGCAAGGTTTTTTTATTAACGTACATGGGCTGGTCCCCCAAGTCAGGGTTCAGGAGGTCAGCATTGGATGTGAGGAAGATGAGGTTTTTATAGCTCAGGGGTAAGGGGTTTCCAAATGGGGGATTTGGTGGGCAAAATAGTTGGGGTTACAGGTGCAGAACATAAGCATAACAAGTTAGTCATAAAGACCTTCTGAAACAAAGACAAGATTATAAGGTGATGGAAACAACAGGTAGTCATAACAAGGTAACCATAACAACCCTTTTGAAACAAAGGTAGGGTTGCAAGATGTTTACTAACTTTTTTTTTTGTTTTTATTTTTTGTTTGTTTTTGAGACAGGGTTTCTCTGTGTAGCTTTGCACCTTTCCTGGAACTCGCTTTGTAGACCAGTCTGGCCTCGAACTCACAGAGATCCACCTGCCTCTGCCTCCCAACTAACTTTTTGAAACAAAGACATGATTGCCATTCCTAGAACAGGCAGTAAACAGGAATGAACCTAGAGTGTCTTTTAAGATGATTTTTAAGCCTAAGATGGAGGAAGGCTGGTTCTTCAAGATGAGCCTCTGGGCATGCCTGTGAGGGATTGTATTATGTTAATTGTGGAGGGAAGAATTGCCCACTCTGGGTGGACCATGGATCCTGGGCTGTATAAAATAGGGAAAGCCAGCTGAGCACTACCAAGCATGCGTTTGTCCCTCTCTGTTCCTGATGTTGGTATAATATGACAGCTCTTTTAAGCTTCTGTTGTCATAAATTACCTGCTATAATGGTGTGTACCTTGAAGAGTGCCTAAAATAAGCCCATCTCCCTTAAGTTGCTTTTGTAAGGGTGTTTACCTCAGTAACAGGAGAGCCGCTAAGGCAACATGGTTAGGCCTTCTAGTTAAGGCTTCCTTCCCACGTTTTTTTTCCAGTATGTGGAAATATGTATATAAAGTAGTTTTAACAAAGGGTATTATAGTATTTACTGATTTTTTAAAATATTTTAAATAGCTTTATTGAGGTATTATGTAATAAAACACGTGCATTTAAAGACTCAAATATACTGGGTTTTTAGTGAATTTGCAGTTATTCATCTGTCATCACAATTCATTTCTCCCTTCCGCCTCTTATCAGTCAAGCTAATGGGCCCCTGCAGCCTCGAATGTACGCTTTGTCACTGGAGACCTGCCCTCTCTGGTCTTTTCATATGAATTGGCTCGTATACTGTACAGTCTCTTATGTCTGACTGCTTTCACTGTCGTGCGCGGCTGTCGGAAGATTTTAGTTGACATACTCAACTTCACTTGCTGTAAGTCTTTGTGCACTGTTGTCTAAGATGTGACAAAGCATGCACAGTGTTAAATTAGCCATTTGACCACTTTTAAGCAAACACTTCAATGGCATTAAGTATATCCACATTGTTATGTAACCATGACCATACCTTTTTAGAGTGTTCTTAGGTTTACACATTAAACATTACTCATTCCCCACTCCCCTAAGCCTCTGGTTGTCAGCCATTGTCCTTTCTGCCACTGTGAATCTGGCTATTCTAGGTCCCTCCCATCAGTAGCATACAGTGTGCCCTTTCTGACTGGCTTATTTCACTTAGCAACAATTACAAGACTCATCCATGTTGTCACATGCATCAGAATTCCCTTTTGAAAGGTTGAGTGGTGTTCTGTGGTCTAGACCAAATTCTGTTTAATCAGACCTTTGCCTACTTCAGAGACTGTGAGTACAAATACCTGTTCATGCCTTGTTTTCAGTCTGCTTGTGTGTTATTTTTGTTTTCAGCATGTACTCAGAAATGAAATTGTTATTAAATCACCCAGAATTCTGAACTTAATTTATTGTGGAGCCTCCAGAGTGGCTGTCCCTGCACCATTTTATAATCTCACCAGAAATTGACAGGCTTCTGATTTCTCCATGTTCTTGCTAATACTTATGCTTTATTTGGACTGTTACTTTAGTGATAGCTATCCTATATCTGATAATTTTGATTTGCATTTCTGTAATGATTATGCTGAGACTTCTGTGTGCAAATTTGTTTTGTTTTTTGTAATGTATCCACATTGTTTTGTTTATTTTTGAAAACAAACTGAATGTGTAAAAATTATAAACAGTAACAAAAACTGAAAAGGTTCTGTCTTGGACTGGTGTGGTGACACAATATAATCCCCGAATTCAGAAGATGTAGACAGGAGGCTTAGGAGTTCAAGGTCATCCTGAGCTACATAGTCATTTTCAGTCCAGCCTGGGCTGCATAAAACCCTATCTCAAAAAACACAAAAACTAATTCCCTTGAGGCTGAAGAGATGGCTTGCCGAAGAATAGTTGGTACTCTCACAGAGGACTTGAGTTCAGTTCCCAGCACCCACATCAGACTGTGACCCAGTTCCAGGGAATCCAAGACCTTCTTCTGGCCTCTGTGGGCACCAGGCATACACATGGTGTACAGAGACATACATGCAGGGAAAACACTCATACATAGAGCATAAAAGTAAATCAATCAACCTACCTCTCTGTCTCTCTCTGTCTCTCTGTCTCTCTGTCTCTCTGTCTCTCTCTCTCTCTCTCTCTCTCTCTCTCTCTCTCTCTCTCTCACTGTGTGTGTGTGTGTGCATTTCCTCCTACTCTTTTTTTTTTCAAAATTTTATTTATATTTTATGTATGAGTGCTCTACGTGTGTACCTGCATGCCAGAAGAGGGCATCAGATTCTATTACAGATGGTTGTGAGCCATCATGTGGTTGCTAGGAAGTTAGGAATTGAACTCAGAACCTCTGGAGGAGCAGCCAGTGCTCTTAACCACTGAGCCATCTCTCCAGCCCCTCCTTTCTACTCTTTATCCTGTTCCCCAGAATAACTTCTGTGTGTGTGTGTGTGTGTGTATGTGTGTGTCCTTGGAGGTAGTCTGTGGGCTTATATACATAAATGTAATTAACATCCCCTTTTTATTTTTTGCATAAATAGTGATAATGTTGAATTTTGTGGCATGTTGCTTTCAACTTTTTTCCTGTCAGTTTCTAGAATTATGGGGCATGGTGACACACACTTTTGATTCCAGCATTCTGAAGGTGGAGGCAGGAGGCTCAGAGGTTCATCCTCTGCTACATAGTTAGTTTGAGACCAGCCTGGGCTACATGAGACCCTGTTTTAAAAAGAAATCTAAAACTGCCTCAATTTTTAAAACTGAATGTTCATACCTATTAAATAAGAACCTGCATGTAACAAAATTCAAGACTCTTTATTTTCTACATACTTTCATTCTAAACTGTGAAATGTTTCCAGTGTGCCTTTCAAGTATTTTTAGAACTATTTTTAACAAACACTTGGTATTTTGGTTTCCTGAAGGGACAGTTAGAACTGTGGCTCTTAGCCTAGAAAATAGAGTTCTGCTACCCCTGTCTTCGCCACTCCCAGTTATTGTGAAAATATTCAAGTTGAAGATGTGGAGTATGTTGCTGATCTAAAGTGTGGTTCATGAAGCTACTATCACTGTACCTCAAACTACACTCACACTATTTCCAGGAAATCACTTCATAGCATCTGTTGTTCAAATATAGCTGAATTTATCTAACCAAACTTACGTACACAGTGCTAAGTTATACCCCATCATTTGCAAGTGAATTGTATTTCACAATGGCCTTTGCTGGCATCTGAGAGTGTATCTGAAATACATTTCTGATTGTGAAATTGATGGTTCAGAGGCTATGCACACACACAATTCCCCCATAGTGAGTGGTTCATCAGATTAGGCTTGCCAGTAGCTCCCCTCCTATACACCACTTCAATGTTAGCATCAAAATTGTTTTTTTCCTGACTGAAAAGTGAAAATATGGCGTGTCAACATGATTATAATTCTGTTTCCCTCTCTTGTGTGGATAGGGCATCCATCGTGTGTGTATTTGCAAGCTCTTTTGTTGCCATTCCCCTCCAAGTCTAGTCACACTCCAGCTCTACACTATTTGACTAGTGGAACTTTGGCTGGTACTTCTGTATCTTACTTCCTCATCTTCCTCCTCAAGCCAGGACTCCAGAGCATGCCAGAACATCACGTGTTCTATAAAATACAGACCTTTCACTTTCTCATAAACTTAGAATTGTTTGTTTCCATTAAAACCTTTCGTGTGTGATTTTTGGAACCAGTTTAATTTATTAAAATTTAAAGAGATAATTGGAGGAAGAAGGAAAAATTTATACATACATAAATACATTTTTGAGACAGAATTTCCCTTTCTACCCATGGCTGTCCGGGAACTTGCTCTGTAGACCAGGCTGGCCTCAAACTCACATAGATCTGCCTGCCTCTGCCTCCCCAATGCTGGGATGAAAGGTGTGCTCCATCACTGCCTGGTGCTGTGGGATGTTCTGTATGGCAAATGTGTTGCTCTGATTGGTCAATAAATAAATTGCTGATTGGCCAGTGGCCAGGCAGGAAGTATAGGAGGGACAAGGAGGAGAATAAAGCTGGGAAGTGGAAGGCTGAGTCAGAGAGACACTGCCAGCCGCCACGATGACAAACAGCATGTGAAGATGCCGGTAAGCCACGAGCCACATGGCAAGGTATAGATTAATGGAAATGGGTTAATTTAAGCTGTAAGAACAGTTAGCAAGAAGCCTGCCACGGCCATACAGTTTGTAACCAATATAAGTCTCTGTGTTTACTTGGTCGGGTCTGAGTGGCTGTGGGACTGGCAGGTGAGAGAGATTTGTCCTGACTGTGGGTCAGGCAGAAAAACTCTAGCTACTTAATATTTCTTGGAGAACAAGAAACCTTTTCTTTTACTTAAATCATTTTACTGCCACTTTATTGCATTTTAAAACTTCCTCCTGCTGGGCAGTGGTGGCGCACACCTTTCATCCCAGCACTGGGGAGGCAGAGGCAGGAGGATCTCTGTGAGTTCGAGGCCAGCCTAGTCTACAGAGCAAGATCCAGGACAGGGACCAAAACTGCACAGAGAAACCCTGTCTTGAAAACAAAAACAAAAAACAAAAAACTTCCTCCTAATAGATAATTCCTTTTAAATATGTCTAAGTACTTTCTGTCTTGTGTGTGTGTGGGGGGGGGGGGGGGTATTTGTTTACATGTGTGTATAAGGGGTGCATGTGCTCATACATACTTGTGTAGAGACCAGAAGAGGACATTAGACATCCTGCTCTCTCACTTTCTACCTTATCCCCTTGAGACAGGGTCTCTCACTGAACCTGGAGCAAGGCTGACAGCCAGCCCTAGCAATTCTCCAGTCTCTGCTCCACTCATAGGGACACAGCCAGATTTCTATATGGGTGCTGAGGATCTGAACTCAGATCCTCATGCCTGTACAGCAAGCTGTGGATGAAATTCTAAACAGTCTTATTAAATAAGAAACACAGAGCCAAATACAGAATTAAAAGCCCAAAAGATCAGAGCACTAGTGAATAGCCTTTAGCTTACCACTCGATGCTGTCCTTCCCCTGAGAGAGACCTTCTTCTTGTGTCCTGTCGTTTTATTGCCTTTCTGTTCTGCCTTCTCATTGGCTCTAAACCCAACCACATGACTTCCTCGTCACTGCCTGTCTATGCAGACCTCCAGGTCTCTATGGTTGGTACTGGGATTAAAGATTTGGGTCACCATGCTTGGCTGTGTCCACAGAGACTCTGCCTGCCATGTGATTGGATTAAGGATGTGTGCCACCACCACCGGACTTCTGCTAAAGGGCTCACTTTGAGCTCTGATCCCCAGGCAACTTTATTTATTAACATACAAATAAACATTTATTTATTAACATACGAATAAAATCACATTTCAGCACAAATAAAATATCACCATATTTCCCCCTTCTATTCTAATAAAAAGAAAAAAGGAAAAAAGTTATAACTAATATAAGAAAAACTATATACAATAAGTACAATGACTATATACAATATATACAAGCAATAAATACTTTAAAAATGTCTAGTCCATTTACATTTGACAAACTCAGAGAAAATATTCCATTATCTATCCTATTTTGGTAAATTCAAAAGGTACCTGATTTATATAAGTGGTTGCGGGGTCTGTGGGACTGGGCAGGATTGGAGAAAACTCCAGCTACAGCAAGCTGTTTTCCCCTCTGAGCCATCTCCCCAGCCCTAAATACTGTATGATTTTGTTGTTGTTGTTGTTGTTGTTATTGTCACTGAATTGGAATCTTTTTCTACATATTTAAGACACGTAGCACCCTTGTTAAATTTATTTTACTATTTCATTTGTCCAGTCGGTTTTTATGAAGTTTCTAGGTGTGTATCTTTATTTTTCTCAGACTTCTTTTGCATCGTATGTAGTTGTGCACATGTGCAGTAATTTGGGTTGGAGTGGTGACGGTAGTAGGCATCTTGAGTCTGTTTCCAGTGAGAGTGGTTGTGCCTTGTTAACACAACACCTTGATGCTGACTTTGGATTGAATTTCCTGAATAATTTATGTCCTATAGCCAGCTACTTTCCTGTTCCAGAATTTTCTAGTCATTACTAAACTGAGATTCTTTCACATGGTCCAACAGTATGTTATTTTCTACAGGAAAGATCTATTTGTGTTTGAATGTTTGTCCTAGGCAGTAATTATATCTTGTATGCCATTTCTAAAGTTTTAAGTAAACAATGGATTTTATAACTTGAAGTCCTAGGTGACTCTTAGCAGACACACAAATAATAACACTTCTGTGACCTCAAAAGAAATGGCAAAGTTTCCTCAAAAAATAGCAGCCAGAAATAGTTCTGTCTCCAGAGACAGGCCCTATCAAGGCAAGAAATGTGAACAGATAGTCTGTTAAAATAAACATAATTACCATTTACATCTTACATGCCAAAAAAAAAAAAAAAAAGGCATAGGAACAAAGGGGGCTCAGAGCCAGGCCCACCTGGCAGCTTATTTCTTTTAAAGGTTATTTGATTCAAGCTGCATAGTCCAGTAGGAAGAAGAAACTGTTGCAGAATAATGATCTGTAACCACCAGTAAGAAAGGCAGAGCAAAAATCCATTGTCTGGTTGTCTAGTACAGTCCATTGAGTGTTGCTAACTGAATATTGAGCCTGTCCCGTAAGCAGCACTGTCAGTGGTGTAGGACGTGCCTATCAGTCTGCAGACACCATGTATTGGAGCATGTGATTAATGGGCTTTTGGTGACAGACTGTGATAAAGGCAGTAGTGCCCTGTGTAAGATTGTAAAGGATGAATTCCATCTAGAGAATCACAGCTTCTTCCAGAAGTAGGAGCTGAGCTGGCCTTTACAAAGCTCTTGGAGCAGAGGATTGCAGCTCCATGGTAGGGCGCTTGCTTGCCCAGCATGTGCTAGGCCCTGGGTTCCATCCTCAGCATCACTTACACGAAAGTACTTTGATTGGCAAATATGTCTGAATAGGAGAGTTGTGTCTTATTCTGGGTGGAGAAAACAATGAAAAGTAAAAAGTAAGGTGTCCATTTCCCCAGTGATGGGCAAGTATGAGCAACTGGTTCTTACTACTGATGGCAGTGTGTGTAGTACTTATACTTCATTACTGTGGAATATCATGACCACCCCACGAGGATACTAACATCTGAAAGGTTGTGAGTTTGGGGAACAGCAATTGCGGTAATGAGACTGAGCAGATTTAGGACCCAGGAACTCTTGGAAGAGGGCTAACAGGGGAGGTCTAGCAGTAGCTGTAGGGCTTTTACATACACTCAGTGGTCTAAATACTGACAGAATAAGGATTTTTCTTTTCCTTGGAAAGTTTCAGAGAAGTCTTTTTTTTTTTTTCTTTTTTTTTTTTTTTTTTTTTTTTTGGTTTTTCGAGACAGGGTTTCTCTGTGTAGCTTTGCACCTTTCCTGGAACTCACTTGGTAGCCCAGGCTGGCCTCGTACTCACAGAGATCCGCCTGGCTCTGCCTCCCGAGTGCTGGGATTAAAGGCGTGCGCCACCACCGCCCGGCCAGAGAAGTCTTAAAAGTACCAATTTTGAACATGTGAAAATTTTAAACTCATCTCTTTGGAAATCTAAGACAGAAATAAGAACCGTATTTGCACAATTAAAAACTTTGGAGTGCAAAAGAAGTAGTATGACTTGGCTGCAGGTACAGAAAATGTTCTGAAAACTGGCATATAACCAAAACATGAAGAGCTAGGTAGGGAGCTTAGCAAATGCGGGAAGCAAGTCCGAAGTCAGAACTACCTGTCTAGAACAAAGGGTTGTGCCAGCCACTTGACAGAGGGCCGCAGAGGCAGAAGGCAAAGGCATCCTGAGAAACGATTGGACTAGTTGATGGCTAGACTCTGAGAAGAGGTCCACATCTGAAAGGAAGAGAGCATTTGGTCGTCATTGAGAAAGGCAGGGATGGGTGGGAAGACCCCATTCCTCCAGATTTAATAAATAGCTTGAGTATCATCAGAACCATCAACAGATGAATCACTAGACAGTATGATGCTGTGTTCAGAGTTGTGAGACTGCTTTTGTTTTGATTCATTGACTCAATTTACTATGACTCAGTGTACTATTATTATTTACTGTTATTATTACATGGGGTGGATGGGCGTGGAGAATGGTGCATGTGCTATGGCATATATGTGAAGGTGAGAAGATAACTTTATGGAATTGGTTCTCTCCTTCCACCTTTTGTGAGTTTCAGACATAGAACTCAGGTTGCCAGCCTATGGAATTGGTTCTCTCCTTTCACCTTTTGTGAGTTTCAGACATAGAACTCAGGTTGCCAGCCTTATATGGCAAGTGTCTTTACCCACTGAGCCATGTCACTGGCTCCTGGTTCTGTTTTTTTTTTTTTTTTTTGGGGGGGGGGGGTTGGTTGTTTTTTTTTTTTTTCACCACAGGGTTTCTCTGTGTAGCTTTGGATCCTTTCCTGGAGCTCACTCTGTAGCCCAGGCTGGCCTCGGACTCACAGAGACACACCTGCCTCTGCCTCCCGAGTGCTGGGATTAAAGGCATGCACCACTAACACCCAGCTCCTGGTTTGGTTTTGTGACACAGTATTTTGAACTCAGTATGTAGACAAGCCTGGCCTTGAACTTGTGCTCCTGACTCAGCCACCTTAGGATTGCAATTACAGGCAAGTGCCACCACACTCCACTGTTTGTTTTTAGCTAAAAATGTCACACAGTAAAACCAGCACCAATTTCAATCATGCATACAGGAGGGTGAGTTTTTAAGGGGGGAGGAGGGCAAAGAAAGGCACGCTCTCTCCCTTGGATGAATTCTCAAAGTGCAGGACCACTTAGACTTACCTTGACTGAGACCTACTTTCATGGCTACTTCTGATTGCAAGTGAGATTAGCAAATATAGTCTCTATTCCAGATAGCCACAGTCACACCTTAGATTTGGGATTCTAGTGTAAAAAGATCTGTAGTTGCATTTCTTTTCATTTTTTTTTTTTTTTTTTTAGTTTTGTTTGTTTTCAAGACAGCATTTCTCTTTATAGCCCTGGCTTTCCTGAAAACTCTATGTAGACCAGGCTGGCCTCGAACTCAGAGATCCACCTTCCTCTGCCTCCTTAGTGCTGGGATTAAAGGCATGAGCCACCACCTCTGGCATGTTGCTTTTCTTGTAGCTGTGCCAACATCCCTGACAGAAGTGATGTAAGAGAAGGGTTTACTTTGGCTGGGATGTGAGGGTGGAGTCATGATGGCAGGACGTGAGGCAACTGGCTCCTGACATTGTGTCCCCTTCAGGAAACAGACAGGTGACTGCTGGTTGCTATCTCCTTTTTATTCAGTCCAGAACACTAGCAGGGAGATAATGCTGTCCTCAACAGGTAGATCTTTCTGGAAGCACCCTTACAGACATACCAGCAGTTTGTCTTCTGGGTGATTCTAAAGTCCTTCAAGCTGATGATCAAGATTTAGCCATGACAAGGTGACAGGTGTCACTCTGGAAAGGTTTTCATTTTGAGTATTGGTATAGTTCACTGTGAGTATTTCACAGTGTGACACTGTCCATTCTACCACTGAACACTTTGGTTTTCATTCATCCTTCCACTCACTGGACAGCTGCTGAATATACTAACTAAAGTCCCACTAGTTCAGAGACTCTGCATGTTCTAAATTGTGAATGGATACACTCATCAAGGTGCTTTCATTTTCTTCACTGAATGTAGGTGGCAGCCATATTTCCCCATGCTCACAGTTAGTTTTTAAGTCTTCGCTGCTGTAGGCACTGAGCACTTGGACTCAGTGTAGCTTTATTTTACATTCATTTTTACTTATTTTCTGTCCTTCATTTCTCTTATATCTTTGTGTATGTGTTTTTTGAAATTTTTTAAAACATACTTTGTAGAAATAAAATTTCCATGTTAATATATATGTATTTTTATTAGCTTATATTATTTCATGAATTACCTGCTTGTTTGTCTGGTCTTATCCTTTTATTGTTGAGATTTTATTTTTAATTGGGTATGTGTATGAGTGTGGGTTTATGAACCTTTGTGCAGTGCCCCAGGAGGTCAGAAAATGTCTGCTCTCCTGGAACTAGAGTTACAGGTGGTTGTGAGCTGCCTGCCTGGTGTGTGTGCTGCGAACAGAACTCCAGCCCTCTGTAAAAGCCACAGGCACCCTCAGCAGCTGAGCCTAGCTCCTGTTTTGCCCAGTTTCTATTGGACTCTGTGTCTTACTGATTTGATAGAGCTCTTATGTCTTCGGGATGTCAGATTTTTGTCCTAGTTTTATAAGTGTTTTTCCAGTGTATCTTCGTGAGGTTTGAAGTAATGTCTGTCATATAAAAGTTATTAGTATAAGTAACTCTCTTGGCATTTTTCCAGGATTATGCCTTTATGGTTTTTTGTCCTTTTTTTTTTTTTTTCTTGGAGCTGAGGACCAAACCCAGGGCCTTGTGCTTGCTAGGCAAGTACTCTACCACTGAGCTTGTTTCCCAACCCTGGATTATGGCTTTATGAATGTTCTTTTTAAAATCCTTTTTACTCTCAAGGTTTTTATATCAAACTTCCCAAAACTTTAGAATTTTCTTGCTCATGTTCCTTAAAAAATTTATTTTCAAAGAAGTCTTTATTATGGACCAAGGAAAACTGAAGATGGAAATTACTCATCCCTCTAGTAAGGATGGCTCTCCCCATCAGCGGTGATCGTTAGGATGATGCTTCTAGGTTCTCCACCAAGGTCTCAGATAGATGTTAGAGGGGAATGAACACTTTCCTTTATTGATCCCTAACTTGCTACTGGTGTGATCAGCAAGACTTTTTCTCAGTGATTAAGAGCACACATTGCAGCCAGGCGGTGGTGGCACACGCCTTTAATCCCAGCATTTGGGAACCAGAGGCAGGTGGATCTCTGTGCATTCAGGACAGCCTGGTCTACAGATCGAGTTCCAGGACAGACTCTGAAGCTACACAGAGAAACCTTGTCTCAAAAAAAACAAAAACAAAAAAACAACAACAACAAGGGAAGAGCACACATTGCCCTTCCTAAGGACTCGGACCCAAGTTTAATTCAGCTCCCAGGTCTAGCAGCTCAAAACTGTTTGTAACTCCATCATTGGTGCTATGCACAAACACACAGATACACATATATATCATAGTTTAAAAAATATGTAATAAAATAATTTGTGTGTGTGTGCCTAGGCTCTAGAACATTGTCATTCAGCTTAGTCATTGTCCCTACATACATTCAGGTGAAGGACACAACCTGATTTAAGTGCTTAGTGGCTGTTTTTAGAAATATTCTCTCAATCCAAAGCTGTGAATCTGTTTCTCTGAACTCTGACACTGCTAAAGCGTGTTAGTTTTTCCCACTCTCCAGGCCATGGCACACCCTTCTTGCTGATAGGCACCATAGTAGACAGCAGATCTTTAAGTACAAACTGTCCACTCAGAATCCTAGTGAGTTGGATAACTGTCTTCCCATTTTCATAAGTGTGACTGGGATCCCTAGTAACCATGCAGTCTCTGGTTGACTCTGATGTCCAGGTTTTTTCTGACCTTGAACATTAACTGCATTTGACTGTGGCTTAAGAAGAAACCCTGACATGTACTAGCAAGCTAGTCGGGTGGTGGTAGTGCACACCTTTAATCCCAGCACTTGGGAAGCAGAGGCAGGCAGATCTCTGAGTTGAAGGCCAGCCTGGTCTACAGAGTGAGTTCTAGGACAGCCAAGATGACACAGAAAAATCCGTTCTAAAAATATAAACAAACAAAAAAGAAAAAGAGTTCATCTGTGCCAAATACCCAAGGGAAACAATTTAAAAGATGAAATTTTTGTCTCAGCTTATGTTGTCAGAAGTTTTCACTGAAGGTTGGCTTGATCCATTGCTTTGGCGGGTGAAAAGGTAGAACATGAGGCAGAGTTTATACAGGCTGCTCATCTCCTGATGGCCAGGAAGAAGAGAGAGGAAGGGGCAGGAGACAAGGTTTCTCTTTCCTGCAGTGACCTACTTCTTCCAGCAAGGACCCACTTCCTACTTTATACCACCACCCCATGCAATAATGCCATCAGATTATGAATATGGATTAATCCACTAGTGAAACTGAGTTCATTGTAATAGCTTCCCAGAAGCCCCACCTCTGACCCCTGCTGCACTCAGAACCAAACAGTCGAGACGTGATATTCCACTTTAGTCTCTCCCTTGCTGATTCTTGCTGATTCCACTCCACTGACCACTTAGAAGACTCACTATTTGTTACCCAGTTTTCTTCTTTCTTACACTTCATCATTGCTGCACATTTTCAAAAATTTGTATAAATAAGCCTGTCTTTTGTATGTTGGTTTGGTTTGGGTTTTGTTTTGTTTTGTTTTTTTGCTTTTTGAGACGGGGTTTTTGTAGCCATGGCTGTCCTGGAACTCATTCTGTAGACTAGGCTGGCCTCTAACTCAGAAATCCTCCTGCCTCTGCCTCCCAAGTACTGGGATTAAAGGCGTGCACTATCACCCAGCTTAAGCCTGTCTTTTTTAAATAATGTTTTTGTTCTTTGAGAATATCATATAATATGTTATACTCATATTCTTCCCCTCCTCCCCAACTCTTTCCGGATCCTCCTAAATAAACCTATTGTCTTTAATTTTTTATTTGCCAGTAGAACCTTGTGGTAATAATTAGTTATAGATCTAAAAATTAAAAACAAAAACAACAAAAAACATTTTTTGAAGCAGAGATGGAAATCTTTAAAGGATGTTTTAATATAGGCTTAAACATGAGGGTTAGAGGAAAAGAGGCACTCAAAAAAAAGTCACACCCACATGTGGGTACAGACTCCTCAAGGAAGAGTCCCCAAGTCTTTTTTTTCTGATGGGAATTTTTGTATGAGAGAGAGAGAGAGAGAGAGAGAGAGAGAGAGAGAGAGAGAGAGAGAGAGAGAGAGAGATAGTTTGCCTACATGCTACTGCACACATGTGGAGTCCAGGGAACAACATCCCATCCCAGTATGTGGATTCTGGGAATCTAACTCAATTCATCAGACTTAGTATCAGGTGTCTTAACCTGATAAACCATCTTGCCCACTGTTTGCTTGCTTGCTTGTTTGTTTGTTTGTTTGTCTAAGGAAGGTCTTACTATGAAGCCTAAGCTGGCCTCATTCACAGCAGTTCTGCTTCAGCTTTCTCAGTGCATGAATTACAGGCACAAGCTCCAATGCCTGTTCTTTTTTCCTTCTTTATAGACAAGCCAACAAAAAAAACTGACCGATGTTTAAAAGACGTAGTCAAAAGTACAGAAGTGAGGGGTACCTGGTAATTGATGCTGCGGTGACAGTTTGAAGTGTTTTGTTGGGTTTGGGGGGGGGGGGTTGGGGGGGTTGTTGTTGTTTTGTTTTGTTTTGTGCTGAAGCAGCAAGGATTTGCTGAGAGATCATTTCTGTATCACAGAAATAAAGTATTGTAGCTGTGGAAATTGGTAGAAGCTTGATGTCCAGTGTCTAAAACGAGCGTACTTGCTGGTATGTCTTCAGCCCCCAGGCTGCAGTCCTTTGAAGCTGGAAGCTATGCCTTCATTGCTTGAGAAACCATGCTGCTCACATGGAAAAGGGAAACAGGAAGAGTCGCCATCCTCTTGGGAAAGAGACAGTGCTTTGAGCAGCCAGCTGTCAGTCATGCATTCTTAGTGTGCTTTAGCTTGAGTTTGGAAAGCTTTAGCATGGACCACATTTTCATGTTTTTCTTCTCCACAAATTAAGATAGTTTATTGAATGAAGCATTGTCTCTTAGGTTATGTCAGTGAGACAAATGGGAAGGAGGGAAAAGAAAGATGGGTGTGTAGGATGGGGGATTATTTAAGAACTAGAGATTAGGGGTAAATGGGGTAATTTGCTTCCTTTTACATCACCAGTCACATAAATAGGTCTGCGAACTTTTCTCATCTACTCTAATTGCTTCTTCACATTTATCACTTGCTGGTGCCAGGCAGCCCACAGTCCCCAGCCAACCCTGACCTGTCATACTTCTCTCGGCCATAATTGTTTGTTCACTGTGAACATTTTCACCCCCTTCTGAGCTTCCATTGGCCAGGGCATTGCTTTATACAACTTTCCTCTGCATTTCAGTTTGTTTTCATAGACTACAAGGCACAGGATTAGGGTCCAAAGGAGTGAGAGCCCTGGGTTCCTCAGCTGTGTGTGGTGACTAGTCACCCTCCAGCCTGAAAACGCCTTACTGTGTATGCTATAGACTTTTTACATGCATGCTACAAACCTTCTACACAAATGGAAAATTAGCCTTCTTATCTTACCCAGCTGTGTAGTTAGTTTGACTATGAACATGATTGGCACATTTAACAGCCTTTGTACAACATAGAATCATGCTTTAAAAAAATGGAAAAAAAATAAAAGATTAACAAATAAATTGTAATATATTTAAAGAAGTCTCTGGCTGTTAGAGGGCCTGGCCCCAAAAAATCTTAGTAGGGGTAGTCACCGTTGCAGATTCATCGAGTTTGGCCCAGTGGCTCAGGATGGTGAGAAAGAAGGCAGGGGTTCCTCCCCCTTTCCCTGCTACAGCAAGAATCCAGTGCGTCCTTGTTAGGGCATAGAGCGTCTGTCTCCTAGTGAACTGCTGTTCCTGAGGGCCGTGACTGGTACATTGTTGGAGTGGAGAAAAGCTTATAAGCCCCTACAGAACTGAGTTCCTCTTTAAAAAATTTAGGCGTAATTCCTCCCAGTGTGTTCATTGTATAAGCACATCAATGGAATTTAATAAAAAGCATCATCTTTGTCTTAAAAGAAAGCTGAGAAATGAGCTAGTTAAATCTCATTTGTCCACTGAGAAATCTGAAGCCTGATTTTCAGCTTCTACTCAGGGCAGTACCACCTTAGCAACAAAGGAAGAACTAGTACTTATGCCCAGGTCACATGCAGTACTGGATCTGTGATACACAGCACAGTAATAAAAACTTGACTTTTTTTTTTAAGCCAAAAATAATATTTCACTTTGGAAGATAGTTTAAAAAGCTAAACATGGATTTATCATATCACCCAACAGTCCTTACCTATTTGCCATAGAGGCATTATGTGAAGATGTGTGCTGCTTCAGAAACTGTAGGTAAACATGTCCATCAGCATTATTCATAACCATACAAAATGTGTTGACTTTTCTCTACCACAGTGCACTTAAGTACAAGCTAAATATCCATCACTCTAAATGCATGAGCTAATTCTGGTACATCCATCCAGTGAAAAGGGGTGAGCTATGTGCATGCAGTGAGGATGAGTCAGCAGTACTGTGGAGGTGTGTGTGTAGGAGATTTCCAGTTGTTGCCCTGCATTCTGACCAGCACTTGGTCTTTTAAATTTTGCCCCTTCTAATACTGGTGCAACCGTTTCTTTCTAAGGATTACTATTGATCGACATTTTATTTACTGCCCAGTGTCATCTTCAGTGAATGCCTCTTCAAATATTTGTTCACCCCTTTGTGTAGTTTGTACCTTGGTGAGTTACAAGAAGTGTGTAGTTGATTGGGTCAGGGTCTTGGTGAAACCTAGACTGGCATAAAACACTATTTATTGTAGCCCAAGCCTTCCAACTTGGGGCTCTCCCACCTCCATCTCTCCAGTGCTTAGATTACAGGTGCCACCACACCAAACAAAAAGTTTGATTTTTTTCTTCTCTTTTTTTTGGTTAGCATGTGTTAAATATGCATAATGAGTTCACCATGACATTTTCATACATGTACACAATATATTTCAATCATATTAGCCTGCTTTCCCTGTTTTGTCCCCTCCCACTCCACTGATCCACTTCTTCATAACTTCCCAACCCAACATCTTTATCAATTCAAATAACTTCCCAACCCAACATCTTTATCAATTCAAATAAGGCTTTGTAGGACTTACCACTGTTTAAAAGACTCTGATCGCTTGGTGATCTTTTCTCTGAGTCTAGCGAGAATGGACACTGCATTGGCTCAGTGTGCTGACTCTAGAGCTCACTGCCAGCTTCCTACTGCTTTGGGACCATATGCACACTTCATGCCTGAGCCTCATGGTCTTCATCTATATAAAAGGAAAATATTTCCTACTCAGAACCTTTTAAGAAGGATTGAAGGAGTTAAGTGTAAATTATTTACAAGTAGTCTGGTACCTAACAAACACTAGGTCACAATAACTAACTGCATGCCAAACAAAACCTTCAGCAAGACTAGGAGAAAAGAGACCACGTGATACTTTGTGCTTTGTTCATTTTGCAAATGACACACTTCCCCAAAGCCAGTTAGCTGAAATTCAACTTGCCATATGATCACAGCCACCAAATTTGTTAGTAATGTTTCTTTTTATGCAATTCTGAGTATTTCCTACCATTCTGGAAGACTTGTGTGAGGTTACCTTGAGGATGAGGAGGTAAAGCTACCTGGTTGTCAGTTTGAAAGCATTACATTTGCTGACACTTCAGGCCATAATGGGATTTAGTCTTATTAGTAGATATAATATTACAAACACGTGTTTTAAAACTAGTAACAGAGACCTCCTGGTGTTGTATTTCCCAACAAAAGGAATGCTGGAAACTTCTGTTCACTTAATCTTTGGGCCATTAAGAAACATTTCTTGTGAGAACTTGGACCAGTGCTTTGAGAGCAAAGAAAGTCTGATTTGGATGTTCCCATACGTGATGCAGACATTCAAGCTAAGAAATCAATATGAAAATTGTTCTCAAAACAGTGACCTGCCCTGGCCCATTCTTATGGAACTCCTGTAGATAAAGCCCCACCAATTGAACTCACTAAAAATGTTAAGACAGTAAGAAACAATGAAGTCTTTCTCGAGTTAGAATCAGCAGACATTGCAGGATTCCCAGGAGCTTCAGACAGTTGTGCCAACAGCAGAGACATTGAAATTAATGTTAATGTGAGCTGTGAATGTATCAAACCTCTAAAAAGACTAAAAGGCCATGATGTAAACAGGAGAGGTGTAGAAATGAAACAGTGGTCACTGAGAAGGACATTTACAGCCCAACTGAGGGATGGAAAGGATGTGTGTGTGTGTGTGTGTGTGTGTGTGTGTGTGTGTGTGTGTGTGTGTGTGTGAGAGAGAGAGAGAGAGAGAGAGAGAGAGAGAGAGAGAGAGAGAGAGAGAGAATGTGAACATTATCAGTTAATAAACCCATTGGTTAGCAGCTGATTTGATAACACTGAAATTAACAAAATAAATCTGAGGAAAAGACATAAAGTGTACTGTATGGAAATAAAAATCAAAGCAGTTCAGTTGTGAGGGACATGAGGTAAAATGAAATGTTGCAGCATACCTTCAGTAGGTGTTTCAGAAAGAGAAGTACAGAGAACTCGATGGATACAATACTCAAAGGGAGAGTGACTGATGGTTTTGTTTTGTTTTGATTCCAAATAGTCATGAAAGTCCTGAATCTTTGTATTTTAAAATCATAAACCAGTAAGACTACCTAGTCTTGGGAGAGTTGCAAATGTTTAAGGTACAAGTAAAGGCCACTATAAGCAGGTTCCCACCACTACCTTTTAATGCTGCTCTAACCACGCAACTAAGAATGAGTGTGACAGGTATGCCTTCCACTCACTTAATTCTTACAACTCTATTATCGATGAGGGAACTTAGTCTTCAGAAAATCACACATTAATCATGAGATTGAGTGAGATTTGAGTTGAGGTAATCTACCATACAAAACCCCAGACTTATATAATTTGATCAAACAGCCTAACATTGAAGCCGCCTATCAAATAGTTGACTTTTCTTGGTTGGGGTCATTTAGATGGCTACTACACTGGTTCTAGGGACATTTTGGTGAGACTGTAGGATCTAGATGGTGTAGACTGTAATGTATCAGCAGAGCAAATATGAGTTGTTAAGCAGTGATGTAAATAGGCACAGCATTTTATGGAAAGCATTTGGCAGCAGATTTTTAAGAGCCATAAAATGCTCATACTTTTTGACCTAGTTAATACCACTTCTGAGAATGCAGGAAAGAAGCAGTCCAGTATGGAAAAAAAATCCTCCAGCACCATGTGATCAGCACAGCCATGTCTGTAGCTGAATACTCTGCAAATCTTTGTGTTCAGTATAAGGGAATGATTGGCTGATGAGTGATAAGATATTTGCTTAGCCAATGAACATTAAGTTTCCTTGACTGAGACAAGGAAAACAGTCATCATGAGTTTTAAAAGCAGGACCCAAACTTTATAATAAATTGCAACTTTTTAAAATTTTTTTTTTTTTTTTTGGTTTTACGAGACAGGGTTTCTCTGTGTAGCTTTGCGCCTTTCCTGGAACTCACTTGGTAGCCCAGGCTGGCCTCGAACTCACAGAGGTCCGCCTGGCTCTGCCTCCCGAGTGCTAGGATTAAAGGCGTGCGCCACCACCGCCCGGCTAAATTTTTAATTCATTTTATGTGTATGGGTGTTTTGCCTACGTGTATATATGTGTAACATGCATACAGTGCTCTCAGAGGCCAGAAGAGTATGTCCATGTGAGCTGCCATGTGGGTGCTGGGAATGGAACCTGAAGAGGCAATTCTCTTAACCACTTAGCCATCTTTCCAATACCCTCCACCTATGCACAAAAATTACATCTTTCACATAAAGTGAAAGGAAATACTCAAATAATTAGACAGGTATGACTTTAATACTTCTCTTTCCTCTATCTTTGAAGATTTTTATAACATAGATGTATGTTTCTATTTTTAAATTGAAATCCCTTGCTGACTTGGTTTTTTGTTGGTTTGATCTTATAGCTGCACTGTGATCAGAGAGCCCATTAGAGGCTTGTAGTGAGCATCTCTGGGTGATATGGGACATGCCTCTTTTATTTGTTGGAGGAACCTTTGGCAAGCACTCTATATCTCTCCATGCAGGTGACCCACAGCGATCAGTACATTCTGGGAGACAGGACTGAGATCCTGGAAGACAGGAGGACCTCCACATATGTTGGCTCTTCCAAACCAAACCAAAATACGTGGTTTCCTTGTCCCTGCAAATTAGGCAAAAGGGAACAGGGTCTGTCTCCTTTCATAGGTACTCTAAACATATTTTGCACTCACATTTAGCCCTTTGTCCTTTGATGACTATAATAAATGGTGCCTCTCCTAGAGTGCCGTTCCAAATAATGAAGCAGACACCAAAGAAGTTAAAGTAAGTTTTTATTGAAATGAAAGTAAGGGCTGGGCAGTGGTGGCAAATGCCTTTAATCCCAGCACTTGGGAGGCAGAGCCAGGCAGATCTCTGTGAGTTCGAGGCCAGCCTGGGCTACAGAGTGAGTTCCAGGAAAGGCACAAAACTACACAGAGAAACCCTGTCTCAAAAAAAAAAAAAAAAAAAAAAAAGAAAGAAAGAAATGAAAGTAGAGAAATAAAGTGTACCTTGTGTGGTTTGAATGACAGTGACCCCCATGAGCTCATATGTTTGACTACTTGGCCTCAGTTTTTGGAACTGTTTGGGAAGGATTAGGAAGTGTGGCCTTGTTGGGGGAGGGCTTTGAGGTTTCAAAAGCCCACACCATTCCCAGCTAGCTCTCGCTGCCTACTGGTTGTGTCCCAAGATGTGAACCCTCAACTATGCTGCAGGGCCTCTCCTGTCTGCTTGCTGCCCTGCCCCCCCCCCCCACCATGATCGTTGTGGACTCTAATCCTCCAAAACTGTAAATTCCAATTAAATGCTTTCTTTTATAAGTTACCTTCGTCATGGTGTTTTGTCACCACAATAGAAAAGTAAAAAAGACACCTTGTGAACAAAGCAAGCTGACTAGGACAAGAACAAACTGGCTGCTTCAAGTCTTGGGCTCACTGTAGCATTTATTGGTGTGGCATGAAACTGTGTTCTGCTCAGGATGATGAGGACCATGGCCATAATACGTGTACTCCACCTTCCTAGACCAACTGAGAAAGAAACAGTCTGTTGTTTCAATTAAAAGTTGTTCTGTGTGACCCAAAATTCAGGATGGCTGTTTGAGACAGGGGATAGCTAACTGTATTTATTATACCTTTTAGCTTTCGTTAGCTGTGGGCTATAGAGTAATAACTAATTGAAATAATGCCTGCTGTTATCAGTTTAGCCTTCAAGTCTGTAGCTGGTTTAAAGTTCCTGACTTTGGCTCATCTTTAACATAACAGTTATAAGCCACAGGCTGCTCTTCTGGTTCATTTGCAACCAAGTAGTGACTAGCTTGAGGGTTGGTTGCTTGCTCAAAGGTCAGCAATGGAACATCTCCGCCGCCTCCCCTCCCAGTTTTTTCATTGCCTATCCCAAAGGAAGCTTACAGAGCACTCAGTTTCTTGATTCTTGGCGTTAATATTTTTAGATAATGCAAACAGTTTAAAAGAAGTGACCATTTCTCATAATACCTCTGAGGAGAAGTAGAAGATTCCTACCATGTACAGAGACCACACAGAGCAGTAGACACCTAAAAGACTTATCTTAAGCAGTGGCTGGTTGTGGGAAGCTTGATGTGACATTGCTCTGACTTACTTTGTCCTTGTGTTAAATGAGAAGCAGTGGACTTCGTCTTCTGGCCTAACAGGTTAATGTGGAAACTTCTCAAGAATGACTTGAATCAGTCAAGGAAAAGGTCTTTGCTCCTTCTTAAAGATGGCAGATGACTCAGCCTATCAAATGTTTCCCCACCAAGCATAAGGGACCTACCTCACCTTCGCTCATATCCCAGCACCCACATAAAAAGCTGGGCATGGCAGCATCCACCTGTAATCTGAGTACTGTGCAAACAAAGGTGGGCAATCCCTGGCTAGACCAGCTTGCTGACTAGCCAGCCTCGCCAAATCCATGAGCTTCAACTTCAGTGAGAGACTTTGTCTCATTAAATAAAATGGAGAGCCACTGAGGAAAACACCCAGAGTCACCCGTTAGCCTACACAGACACACAGTCACATACATACACAGACAACACAGTGGCAGGGTATTCCCTGGAGAGAAAAGTTTCAGTGTGTCACAGGCATTCTTCCCTTTACATTAAGAAGAGCATAAGAAATGTCTAGGTCAGTGCATTGTCTTATCAAAGTTATTCTGTAATACACACTTGTATCTTTTGCTGCCTTAGGCTAGAGACTGATTCCTGATTGGCTGAGAGTATCTCACTCTTCTGCTTCAAGTGTGCACATCAAGAATGCATGCATCCTTTGGAGCCATTTCTGCTGACAAGGCTGAGCCATGACCTTTACTGTGCTTATTAACCTTTTAAACCATGCCCCTTTTAAAAGTTATTTTTTAAGGCAATAGATTTCATTTGGATGTTTTCATATGTAAATGTCTTCATATTTTGTTATTCACACCTCTTCCCCCTTCCTTACTCCCATTCCCTTTCCCTCTGATTGGCTCCCTTCTTTTCCCCAAATAGTACCCCATTCCACTTTCATGTAACATACTCCATTGCCCTCTTCTGCTCCCTGAAGATCTCTAAGTCTGTCTTGTTTCATTAACATAATGATCTCCAAGTCTGTCCGTTTTTCTGTAAATTCCATGATTTCTTTTTTCTTTACAGCAGAATAATCATGGCACATTTGTACCACATTTTCTTTAATCATTATCTGTTGTTGGACATTTAGGCTGGTTCTAGTTTTTTAGCTGTTGTGAATAGGGCAGCGATAAAAATGGGTGTGTAAGTATCTCTATGGCACTTACTATTGACTTTGAGTCCTTCAGGTATATGCCCAGGAGTAAAATAGCTGACTCCCCCAGTAGTCTCTTTTTAGTGTTTTGAACTCCCCAGATGGCCTATACCAGTTTACATCCCTTCAGAAGTGTGTAAGGGTTCCTCCTTCCTCACATTATCACCATCACTTGTTGTCATCTTTGTTTGGGCTTTTATTTTGTCTTTTTGGGTAGGGTCATCATGATAAGCCTAGCTGGCCTCAAATTTGTGTTGCTCCTCATGCTTCTGCCTCTCAGTGCTGGCATTGCAGGCAGACACCACTATTCTTGGCTTGTTTTCTTAATGATAGTCATGACTGGAGTGTGATAGAATCCCGAAGTAGTTTCAATTTGCATTTCCCTGATAGCTCAATATATTGAATACTCTTTCAAATGTGTATTGGTCATTTGTATTTCTTCTTTTTAGAAGTCTCTGTTTAGTTTATTAGCCCATTGATCAGTTAAATTATTTGATGTTTAATTTTTGCTGTTCATATAGATTCTAGATATGAATCTCCTGTCTGATATCTAGTCTACAACAGTTTCCTCTTCCAGAAAAGCCAGTGTTTATCAGCGGAGAGACCCAAACATCAAACATAATTTGAGGACTCAGTGAGTTCCATTGGCTCTCTCCAGCTTCAAGCAGTACTCAGGTGAAGATAGGACAGTAGGAGATCTGTACGTTACAAGTAGTTAAGAGTTCAACAAGAGAAAAGGATGTCACACAGAAGGTTAGCCAAGCTCACACACTGTCCTTATGGAAGAAGAGGACTTCAGATAGGAAGTTAGTTGAGCTCACACACTGTTGTTATGGAAGATGTCACATCGAAAGCTAGCTGAGCCCATACACTGCCTTTCTGGGAGAAGATGACATCACATAGAAAACTAGCTAAGCCCACACACTGTCCTTCTGGGAGAAGATGGCATCACATAGAAGACTAGCTGAGTCACACATTGTCCTTCTGGGAGAAGGTGACATCACATAGAAGACTAGCTGAGCCCACACACTGTCCTTCTGGGAGAAAATGACATCACATAGAAGACTAGCTGAGCTCACACACTGCCCTTCTGGGAGAAGATGACATCACATAGAAGACTAGCTGAGCTCACACACTGTCCTTCTGGGAGAAGATGATGTCACATAGAAGACTAGCTGAGTCACACTGTCCTTCTGGGAGAAGATGACATCACATAGAAGACTAGCTGAGTCACACATTATTCTTACAGAAGATGACTGCTTTTACTTCATTTCCTAGGCTGTTTCTATAACTTGATTTTTTGGTTTTTTTTTCAGTATTGCCTGTCAGGGCACCCAACTTTACCATGTAATGTGCTCAAATTCAAATCCACCACTATTATGTTGGACTGCGGACTGGACATGACTTCCACCCTCAATTTCCTTCCTTTGCCTCTTGTTCAAAGGTATGTGCTGATGCATCCTGAGGTAACATGAGCTTTAGTTCCCTGAAAAATGGGACCCATTAGTATGAACATTACTTGTACCTTGTGTTGTCTCATACATTTGCTTTGTCCCTTTAAAACTGTTCTATCCAAATAATTTCCTTTGGTTGTGTTGGTGGAAAGTGCTCTATTGATTTATTGATTGACTCCTTTATTCCAACTTCTTCGGGGCCTCTGTAAAATGTTTCTGCAACTGCTCAATGCAACTGAGGTCATGTATATTTCATCTGTCTTCTTAATTCATGTAAGAGGTAATAAATGACTAACTGATGAGCTCCAGAACTGAATTTTAGGATCATTTAACTGCCTTTTCAGGGGCTCAACAGAGTAAATGCTGACATTTCTTTTCTGTGCATTGTTTTCATATTAGTCAACTTTAGATCGTTTGTGTGTGTGTGTGTGTGTGTGTGTGTGTGTGTGTGTATTTATGTATGAATCTCCCAAGTTCATGTCCTAAGTCACCTCGATTGCCTTGACCTTACAGTCAGTATTGTTGACACTAAACTAAGATTTTAAGAAGCTGCTTCTTCATTTGCTTCTACTTAGACAGGGCAGTTTATAAGAAAAGTGACTTTTAAAATCAAATATGCTCACAGTAGCAAAAATAAAATGATAACCACATATCAGAGATGAGATGGAAAAGCTATCTGAAACAAATTGAAGAGCTTAAAAGAATAGTGAACTGAGTAAGCCGTCTAATTCATCTCAGTCCTTCCTGAAGACAGCACTGAGTACAGTGATTATTCACAATGATAACCCCATGAACCATCCAGAAAAATTATAATCAACCATTGATCTTTTTCTGAGATAAAGGATATAACTAAGGACCACGGGGACAAGGTCACAGATAATTTCAGATTACATTTTATGCAAAGTTGATGGGATTCACTTATAACTATACTTAGCACTTTAAAATATAGATATTATCCAAGACTGGGGGAAGATGGTATTTACATAGTTGGCAGATTGCTTCCCATTTAAAGAGCCGGATGCTGTTGTCTTTTTTCCCCATAAAGAATAAAATATTCATTATTTTGATGTTTATTAAAAATCTGCCCTATGTGTGACCAGGGATACCGATATCACAAAACTGATTTCTTACCCCCAAAGAGCATGAAGTCCTTCAGCAGAGACAGTGTATAGCTGGAGACTGCCTGTATTTGAGATGAACAATCACCTACATTCTGTGATAATCACTTTTTTTTAGATACTATGAAGGTTTCTAAAGAGGATGCCCCTGCTCTGTAGGCTCATGAATGTTCTTGACTACCAAAACCAGCATTGGTCAGACAGTACCAGCTTCATGTTGTCTTTCCTGCTCATTCTCTTTAGGTAACTCCTCTATCACCAGCACTGGTAAGGAGGGAAATTCACACCCTTCCTCTCCTGCCTTTGTCTTTTAATTGTTATTCTTACTTCAGAGGGAAGTGATACTGATTGGGATGGTTGGCAGTTCCTAGAGATCTTTATAAAAAGTGTCTCTTAGGACTAGGGAGATGGCTCACTGGATAAAGCACTTGTGCACGTATGAGGACTGGAGTTCATATCTCCAGCACCCACATCGAAGCCAGGCAGGCCTGCCCACCCGCTTTTAATCTTGGTGCTGGGGAGGCAGAGCCAGGGACTCCCTGGGGTATCCTGGCCAGCTAGACTAGCCCAGTCAGTGAGCTTTGGGCCAGTAAGTGAAGTGGAAAAGGATCAAAGAAGACAACCTCAACCTCTGGCCTCCACACACAGGAATGCATGGCACACTACACAAATACATGTTTTTAAAAAGTGCCTCTTGTCATTTAAGCCAGACACTGAGGGACACATTTGCTTAAAATAAGTATATCCATCCTTCCCTCCCTGACCCCTTACCCTGCTTTGTCTTTGCAGCTCTTACTATTACATTACTTCATATATACATATTTATTATCTTTCTTCTCCACTGAAGATGTTTTATAAGGACGGGAATTTTGTTTTCCACTGCATTCCCAGCACTTAGACCAATTCTTGGCCTGTAATAGCAACTCGGTAAATATTTGGCTTTCTGAGTAAATCACTGCCCTCCTTGGAGCCCATCCTGCCTTACCTTCTCAGAGTCTTTTCATTATTAAAAGTATCAGTGTTAAATCATTGTATCTTTGCTTTAGTGCAAACTTGGGGTAGAGATGGGAGTGTCTGTGTCTGTGTAGTGCTAGGGACCAAACTCAGGGCCTTGTAAATGCTACTCAAGCATCCCTTACTGAGACCAGACAGGCCTCAAACTCATAATCCTCCTGCCTCCACCTCCCAATGCTAGGATTACAGGAGTACATCACCAGACCTAGCTGACTTTATCTTTAGTCCTTATCTATTTACCTGTTAGTATTTCTCCATTTCACCAGTTCAGCTTTCATTATACAGTACTTTATAACAAAATCAAAGGAGAATTTGTGATTTAGTATCCTGTGTTGACCACACATTGTATTCAGTTACCTGGTTTTAAGTCTCATTTAATAATAAACTCTGGAAGAGTTTCTCAGTCTGTCTGTTTTAATGACCTTGACATTTTTAGACATATGGGTCAATTATTTTATATTGTCTTTTAATGTGGGTGTATTTGATGTTACTCATACTAGGTTAGAATTATTATTCTTTAATCATCCACCCCAGAATCATCTTGTAGAAGTACAAGCCAGGGCTTGTCTAGCACTCTAGACTCTCAGTGTTTTGTCTGACTGCTCTTATTGTACATACCTTCAGCTCCTCACCCTCTCTGGGTCCTATCTTTCTCCTGGCCAGCCCAGCAGAAAGTCCTCTCTCAGATCATCTAAGGTGGCAGTGTCTGTGCTAAAGGATGTGCAGATGACACTGGCCGGATGCAGGCCTGGGAGATCATGTGGGACCCAGTGTTCCTGCTAGCATGGTGAAAATGCCTGCTGCCTTCCCTGTGCTCTCCAGACCTAGACCCTCAACGAGTTCCCCCTGGACCCTGGTGTTCCAGACCTCAGTTTAATTCTCGGCCCAGGGAAGTCTTTTGATGCTGCCTGGACTGGTCCTTATTAGCATCTCTGTGGCACCCCATCCTCTGAGCAGCTTGTTTGTTCTCTGGCTGTTTGTGTGGGTGTGTGCTGTCTTATCTGCCCTTGTGGGAGGGACATGTGTGTTTCATTCACAGATGGATCTAGGACCTGCCTGGGTGCTCGACATGAAGATGCTGAGTGACTGAGTGAATGCCTGGCTTTCTACAGATCTGGACCAAATGCTGAGGCTCTTTTCCTGTTTTCTACACTTTGATCAGAGTAGAGTCATGAGCTATTAATAAATATTTTTGAATAAATAAGTTAATACACCATGCCTTTTTTTGATATTTATCTTCGGATTTAAAAGTTTAATACATTTCATACTAGAAAATTGTAAAAATGTGTTTTTAAAAACTGACTATCGCCGGGCGGTGGTGGCGCACGCCTTTAATCCCAGCACTCGGGAGGCAGAGCCAGGCGGATCTCTGTGAGTTCGAGGCCAGCCTGGACTACCAAGTGAGTTCCAGGAAAGGTGCAAAGCTACACAGAGAAACCCTGTCTCAAAAAACCGGGGAAAAAAACAAAAAAAACAAAAAAACTGACTATCACATTCAACTTGCCTTTCACTATTTTTCTAGGCAAATGTTTTATAATGCTTTAGGTTATTTCATTATGGGACTAATTTTCACATTTTCCAAAATAAAAAATCATTAGAAAAACAGATCTTGTATATGTGATTTCTTGACAAAAAAATTTAATTGTATCCTTTATGTCAAAGAAATGGTTCTAAAATAGTTAAATGCAATAATAACACATTCTTCTCCAATCATCATTTTTCTAGCATTTTCTCCTGAATTGCTGATATTTCAGGTCTCTAGTATATAAAAACTAAGTCAGATTACTAGAATTAAATGGTTATTTGATTTTTAATTTGTTATTATGTGTGTAGGGTGTGTGTGTGTGTGTGTGTGTGTGTGTGTGTGTGTGTGTGTGTACATACACACAACACATGTGTGAAGGTCAGGAAACACCTTTCAGAACTTGGTTCTACCATGGAATCTGGGGGTTGAACTCAGGTTCAGGTTTGCATGTCAGGTTACTTTTACTGCAAAGCCCTCTTGTTGGCCCATAAGTAGTTTTTGTTGTCTTGTTTGTTTTTGTTTTGTTTTGATTCAGCCTTCTTAATGTACATGAAATTAGTCTCACCTTCTAGAAACCATTCGCCTGGATAGAGAGTCACTTTATAACTCTTAGAGAAAGTAGCTTCATTTTCTATAATCGGCAACTTAAGCCATGGGTGCCAAGTGCCCAGCTTCTTAAATTGTAGGTTGGAACCCTACATAATTGATTGTGAAGGCTGCAATAGATTTGGCACAGTAAAAGGTTTCTGAATGAACAGTGACTAACAATTAATTCAAAGTCAAATGAATCCAAGAGTTTCCCTCTGCACTCACCTGTGTTGCATCATGTGCCTACACTGCAGTCAGGGTTCTGAATACACATCGTCATGTTCTGCAGTGCCGGTAAACACTGCCTGCATCATCTCCACTCCAGACTACTGCATGTCATGAACTGCAATGCTTTTACTGTACCTACATGATTTTCCATTCCTATAAAAACATAATGGTTTAATTACAAAAAACAAAGACCATGTTTTCCTACCATTCCTGTGTACAAGTATCAGATTGGTACAATAGTGAAGTTAGTAAATCTGGATGTAACTTTGGGTTGTATTGTGTTAAAATGTTTGATTTTTAAAATTGCTATTTCTGAGCCAGTAGTATGGCTCAGAGGATAAAAGTTCTTGGTACCAAAGCTGATGCCTTGGATTTGATCCCAAGGCCCTACCTGAGGGAAAGAGAGAACCCACTTCTGAAAGTTATTCTTTGACCACACAAATGCCATGATACATATACAGCCCCTAACACATACACAATAACACAATTTAATATTTTACATTGTTGTTTGAATTGCTGACTCGAGTTTCATGAATTGTTAGATGAATTCTGGCTTGGAGTGAGGATAGAATGCCCAACAATTTCTGAAATGACCCTACTTCTGTCATTTTTTAAAAAATCATATATTCATGTGTGATGGCATTCTTAACATTGATGATTACAAAATCAAAATGTTTATCAACTCTGAAAAAATATTGAAGATGTCTGATTCCTGTGGGAATCCAATATTCAGCCAAGATTTATTGATGTATGTAAAACCAAATAAGCACATCTATTTCATTAGTATGCAGATTTACTCTGATCTTTAGTAGATGGTAAGGAAATATGTATGCCAAAGGATTGTTTATGACTATTAGTAAATGTTTGGTCTCTATGCTTATTTTAAGATTTATTTATATACTTTTAGTGCATGTGTATGAGTTTTTTATGTACATTGTATGTACAAGTACCCTCGGGCCAGAAGAGGACATTGGGTAACCTGGAAATGTAGTTTACAGGTGGTTTTGAGACACCTAATGTGGGTTCTGGGAACCAAACCTGGGTCCTGCAAGAGCAGTACTCACTTAACTTCTGAGCCATCTCTCCAGCCCCTTTATACTTATTTTATATACCTGTATATACTTAGGATCACATAAAAATTTCTTGGGCAAAAGGAGATCACAAGTAGAGTTCTAGGTGACCTGGTGTAATCCACTTGTCAGCACTGAATTCACAGCCCGGCACCTAACCTCAGTTTGCTTTCTCAGAGTCAATGAAGCCACCCACTCATTCTGCCTCCACTCATAATGGCTGTTGAACACAAGATAAAGCCAAGGTAGTTAGAGATTGGAAGCTCTAAAATGCTCTCAGTATTTCATCTGCACTCTTCCCTTTCTGTTCTTCATAAATTCTTTTTTTTAATGGGGAACAGTTTATGTTAACCTGTTCTTTTGCCACATGACCACCCTTTGTTTGTTTTGGTTTGGGTGGTGTTAGGGATTAAACCTGGAGCCATACACATGATAAACAAGCATTCTATCACCCAGCTATATTCCCAGCCCTGGGTACTTTTGAGGTAGCATCTCACTGTACAGCCTAGGCTGACCTCTGAGTCGCTCTGCTGCCACAGCTTCCTGAGAGCCTGATCACAGGCACATACCGTGATACCCAGCTGTTTTATTCTGTTCAGATAGGGTTTTACTGTGTAGTCTAGGCCGTCCTCAAACTTGAGATCCTCATGCTTCATCCTCACAGCTGTTGGGGTTATAAGCGAGGACCACCATAGCCAGCTGTAAAACAGGTTCTTAGGCTTAGTACAACATGGTTAGTTTTCATCTGCTCCGTTAATTGGGTAAGAATCACCGCCAGTAACTGCTCACTGTGTTTAATTGTATGGTGAATGTAAAGTCGTCTTGAATTCACTGACGATTATAATGTATTTAGGATAATTCAATTTTTGTTTTGCAGTCCCAGGCTATCTAATCTTCCTGGCTGGTCTCTAAAAGATGGAAATGCTTTTTTGGACAAGGTAATATCTAAAATACAAACTGCATCCTGCCTATCCACAGTGGAAAGCTGTCCTGTCCTGCCAGAGCCATGCTGATGACTCAGGCTCATTGTGTTTTTTTATGTGTATTCTCTTCCAAACCCTACGGTTCATGTTAAGTTCTCTAATACTTGATAATTGCTATCTATAAGTGCCTTTACAGACTCTTTGTTTGGCCTCAGGTCACATTTGTGTCTGTGACAATCTTAAATACTTTGCAAATTTATCACCAAAGAAAGAAAGCTGACTACAGTTGTAATTAGGGTCCCAAAGGTGATACTTATTAGAGTTTGGTCAGCTTATTAAATGAGATCCCAATGCTTAAAGAAACTAAAACTGTGACATAGGCACACTTTGACAGTGGTAGAAGATTAAAACGTGCAGAGCATCTCTACGCCACTCCGTGGTCCTCTAAATCATTCATCCTTGTCTGAGCTTCAAAATTAAAAAGCTGAATGAGTTTAAAGATCTTTCACATGATTCATCTGAGTAAGACAGTTACTCCTTTTAATGGACACTGCTGATGCGTGGGCTTTTTTCAGAATTAATTCCTGTAGCTGCACCCCAAACTCATGTGCAACCCAGATGCATAATTTGAAACTAGACTTCCCTCATAGCTGACTATAAAATTATGTGACATTCAGGAACCTGTGTACCTGATTTCAGCCTGGGTCTCCTGCTGACTATAAATCATTATCCCCGAGAAAGGCTCAAAAGCATTGCATTACCATTGCATTGTGAGTGAAATGACTTGCATGTGTATGTGGGAGTGTTTCATTAAAAGGGAGTGGTGAGTGAAAGACAGCGACATTGCAAGTGTTTGGAATGGCAATGAGTCTCCTGCAGGCCTCCTGGTGGCTGAGAATCCAGAGTCTTTATCACAGGACGTGCTCTGGTGATAGGGAGATCACAGTGCCCTCTTAAGATCATGCAAGGTTTCAAACGGCCCGTGGTATGGCTCGTCTGGTGTTTGGTTTTGTTTTTAATATAATTTCTTTATTGATTCTTTGGGAGTTTCATGTCATGTACCCCAATTCTGCTCACTTCCTGGTCCCCCCATATCCTCCCCTAACCCCTGCAACATCCTGCACACAAAAGAAAAATCAAAACAAAGCAAACAAACAAACAAGAACAAAACCTCCTCTTCTTTCCCACCTCTCCAACACCTCCATTTTAGCCTCATCTTGAAGGAGCTGGGAATTCCCCCATTAAACATAATTAATTGCCGTTTGTTTTTAGCTAGCAGGTCCATTGTAATTAAGAATTGTTCATCTCCTTTTTTTGGCTCATTCTGTCAATAGTTAAACAGTGCTCACAAGAGCACATTCAAGGGGAAGAAGTGTTTAAGACTCCAATAAAGACTCTAAGATTCCTAAGGCTAGGAATGTAGTTGACACGCTGTTTTCAAATAAAGACTCGGTAATTCAGATGGTGGTAGATTTAGATATGTATGTGTGAATATATAGAAATACTGTTGAGTGCTTTGTGGAAACATGGTAGAACTAAAGTTGTGTATTTCCCTTTGACAGCAAAGGTCACTGTCAAATCCTAACTGATTTGACTGTAAAGTAGACATGTGTTGGCTGGTGGCGGCGCACACCTTTGATCTCGGCACTCGGGAGGCAGAGGCAGGCGGATATGTGTGGGTTTGAGTCCAGCCTGGGCTACGGAGTTCCAGGACAGCCAAGGCTACACTGTCTTTAAAAAAAAAAAAAAAGAAAGAAAGAAAGAAAAAATCATAGACATGTGCTTGATGATTCAGAAACCCCACCACTTGTTTAAAAGTGCCTGTGGCGTTCTGGGGACATTGCAGCCAGCCTGTCGGTGGCCTGCCCAGGTTGCCAGCCTTTCCAGTTCAGTGTGCTCTGGCATAACTTCAGCCACTCTTATCTGCGTGACTCTGGGAGTTGTTTTGATGCTACTCCTACATGGGAACTGGCAGGTTGGACTTCTAGACCTCTTGCTTCTTTCTCAGTGGACTCAGGACTGTCTGACATGCTTCTGAATTGCCACATGAAGTAAATGCAACTGCTATGGTGGAATGTGGCTCCATAGCATGTCCATCTCCAGACACCATGCCTTCTGTTTACCACCCCCCATTGCAGGGAAAAACCACCAGAAAAACAACACCCTGTCTGAGCTACTGCTCTCAGACTCTTTTCTCACAGCCAGCCTTTGGGAGAATCCAAACTCAGGTGTGCATATAAATATGGGCAGTAGCATCTGAGGTGGGAGGTTATATGATCCCGTTTTTAAGACAGAAGCCTTCCTTCTTTTGATTAAAAGGTTTATTCTAATTACTTAGACTCCTAAGTAAGCCTGTGTTCTGTGAAGCAGGCGGTACATGCACTGTGGTGGTGGTGGTGGTGGTGGTGGTGGCAGCACTTTGATCCCTGCCCCCTACTCCTGAGCTTCCCTCCTTACTAGGCCTCCTCCCTCAGCTCCTGGTCCATGGAAGAAAAGGCTCCTAAGTAATCCGTCTGGGACTGGACTCCTGACATGACACAGCACAATCACCAGAAGTCCTTGTCGTAAACACAGGGTCCCTGGCCCACTCTCCGGTTTCTGGTCCTTTAGATATTAGACAGGGCCCAGGGAGCTTTGACTTGGTAACTAGTTCTTGGAAAACACTGGATTGCAAATTCTAGCAGCAGCACGTGTTCTTCCTAACTTCTTAAAGAGGCATCAGGGAATGCGATTGCAAAACCTGAGTCTGCCACCAAGCTGCGTTTCCACCCTCTGCCACCAAGCTGTGTTTCCACCCTCCGTGGGGCACCTAGCCAGCCTGAGCCTAAATAAGAAACAGTTTGTCTAAAAATAGCATCCCACCCTCCAAGTTAGGTGTGGAGGTTGAATTTCCTTGGTACTGTATCTATTAAGTATCTCTTAGTATTTTTCCTCCCCATCTCTTTTAGGAGCTAAAAGAATGCTCAGGTCATGTATTTGTGGATTCTGTGCCTGAATTCTGCCTACCAGAGGTAAGACAAAAGCAATTCTTACTGGAAGCCAAGCCTCCTGTAATGAGCACTGTGGAGTCAAGGCATAGTTAAAGTGCCGTGACCCTGAGCCCTCCCTCACTAGGTACTGCATTTGTCACTTAACAATTGCTGGGGCAGTTCCCCATCTGTTCGGAGGTTCCGTATCCTAGGTGCTGCATTTATTTCAGCATACCACAGATGGCACTGACTGTCGCAACCTTGACTTTATGGCCAAGAATGTGGAGCATGTGGATTGGTGCTCTGAGGACTTTGTAACTTGCTCCAGAGTACAGAAGTTCTCAGTAAAACATTTAATTTCACAGTGCACCTTTGGTTGTACCATTCATACATGGAGGATTCTAAAGCCATAGATCATTTTTCAAGCAAGATTATACGACTTAAATGGTAATAGTCATTGTTTTAAGATAGAGCCATACTGCTGTTAATTAAGACTTGGAGAAAACATGGGTGTGGTAGAAACAGGAGAGGCACCAACTCTAGTCCAGTGAGCCTGACAGACCAATCAGAGACCCCTAAAACTACTTTAACTATCTGTTTCCCTCTGATCTCCACTGTGTGATGGATGGCTCAGTACAGTCAAGTAAGCGGCCTGTGCACTGTGACTGTGTGACCCTGTTGCAGTGTGCAGAACCAAATGTTGCACACAACACTTTTAAAGGTAAAATATCTTTCATCCCGCTGAAGTATGTAACTAAATATGTAAATGTTGGTGTATAAATATGATTCCAATATTAAATTATTTGGGGGAAAATATTTATGTAGTGATGTGTCTTAGATACATAAATTAAGAATAATTTTTTTTCCTTCTGACTGTCCTCAGCAGATTTTTCCATGATTCTGGACTCTGGGCTGACTGTTACATTTGAAAGAGAACAGTCAGGTTTCCCTTCCGTGTCCTTACATGGGAGGAAAGGGTCTGCTTTTGAGTTTCACTGTTGCTTTAATTATCACTTCTATGGTGTTCTTCTATGTTTGTCCCTCTGCTACTCTGTTTTAATTTCCTTTTTTAAAAGTGGTTCTAGAGGTAGCAGAGAGTAGAACCACCTCCACCATGAGGATATTGTCTTGTAAGTACAGGCTGAGTGTGGGGTGAAGGCTGATAGATGTTGGGTATTGCTGGAGGTTTGTTGTTCCCATGTGCCATGTGACACTATTCCTAGGGGATGTGAACAACCATCTCACCCCAGACAGATAACAACCAAAGAGAGAACGCCACCAAAGTACAACTTGCTGAATCAGTGAATTTTACTGGTATTACTTGAAGGACTATGGGTGAGGGGTTACTTACAGGACAGAAATGGCTCAAAGACAGGTACTTTACTAAAATCCCACCCAGCATGGGTAATGGTACACAAAAGATAGAACCCTGGAGTCTACTGCACAACTTGCAGGCAGCTGGACAAGTCCAGGAGTGTCTCCTCTAGAAAGCTCAGGTGGTCTAACCCTCTTGCAGGCAGCCCTGCTAGTGTAAGTGTGTCCTCAGCAGTCCTCCCTGCTTATATATGCTTGAGGAAGAAGAGGCCGCTGAGTCAGGTCAGTTTCAGGGACTTCCTGAAGCCTTTGGGTTGCTTACTTCCTGAAATTTAATGAGCTCCCCTGCAGAATAGAATGTTTCACCTCC
Organism: Peromyscus californicus insignis; assembly: GCF_007827085.1. Lineage (NCBI taxonomy): Eukaryota > Metazoa > Chordata > Mammalia > Rodentia > Cricetidae > Peromyscus > Peromyscus californicus. The sequence goes on along the minus strand of NW_026294413.1, from coordinate 58,633,107 downwards.
CTTGACAACACTGCATCTCATTTGAGATGGAGCATTTTGTCTTAGAGAAAACTGCTACACAGCACGAGATGCATTCTCCTAGCAGTGCAGTACTTACATCCTTTACCCACGTGCTGGTGATGCTGGCAGTTTTGTTAAATTATTTCTGTGTTAAGTCACTCACCCAGAAAATACCCACATTCCAGATGACACACTGCTTCTTATTGCTTCTGTCATTAGTGTCTTTGTTACTTCTTCTCTGAGCAGGACACAACTCCACATCCCCTTCTCCTACCTCACACACTCTGATGACCCAGTTATGCTCATCCTGGGGTATCATGTGGTTGGGGGTTAGCTCCTCTGTGACAAAGAGTTGTCAGCTGCAGTGGCTGACTTTGCCCACAGTCCGTGCTTGAGGCCACCCCCCACCCTCCACTAAATGCAGAGGCTTGTTAGGTGGGAAGGCAGAGGAGTTGTAGGAAAAGCACACAAGGTGCTGCCATGCTGGGCACTGTCACAAGAGGGATACATGAAAAGCCCCCTTGGAGTTCTAAGAAGTGACCGCCATTCTCTTTTGCTTCCTCCCCTATGAATACGGTAGCCTAACATTGAAAAGTCAAAAACTTAAAAAACAACAATAATGGAAAAAGATTTTGTTGTCCCTCTATTTGGTAAACTTAGCAGAGTGATAGTGGTGAGCCAGCCACATTGCCACAGCCAGCCCTCCTACCCTGCTATTTGCTGTCTGTATTAGGACACATCCATGGGGAGGGAAGGGCGGTGTTGCGGGAAAGGCCTCATTATTCTGAAGAACCGAAACTGCTGCTCTACGTTCTGACAGCATCATCTGTCAGTCCCGTCCTGCTGATCTATGCCCTGGCACAGACACATATCCCCCCTCCCTTTCTCTTCAGACCGAGCTAATAGACCTGTCTACAGTCGATGTGATTCTCATCTCTAACTATCACTGCATGATGGCGCTGCCCTACATCACCGAGCACACAGGATTCACAGGCACCGTGTATGCCACAGAACCCACCATGCAGATCGGCAGGTGAGAGGAATGTGGCTGCCAAGCTCCTTCAGTGGCCACTGTTGAGTGTGATACCAGAAAGGTTTTGATTTCTTTCCCAGGAAGAGGGAAGGGGAGGCTGCTCTCTAGACACAAGAATGCTTACTGGAGATCCCTAGAGACTGGTGCCCCTGGCAGCCCCAGTCTTTCTTTTAGTATAGCTGAAAGGAGTGTTCCTAGGCAACCCCTCTGTAGATGATGCTAGATAGGACAGAGACCTAGGAAGATGCCACAAAGATCCAGAGCAAAGAGCTCCAGAGCAGAGGAACTTCGCATATTTAAATGAAGAAGAAAAGAAGAAACTTTATTGCTTTGCTTTGAAAATATCCCCTTTTCATGATTTACTGAGGGCTATAAATAGAGACAGCTTGTAGAAAACAAGGGAAGAAGAGTAATTAAGCAGTTCAGTTGTCCTTCCCTGGTGACAGAATGAAATATAGTACTCTAAGGATTTAAGACTAAGCAGTCTTGTGCCTGGAGAGATAGCTCAGCAGTTAGAAGACTTGCTGCTCTTGGAGAGGACCCAGGCTCAGTTCCCAGCACCTATATCAGGCAGCTTACAACCACCTATAACTCCTGTTCCAGGGGATCTTGCTCCTGGCTCCATAGGCACCTGTGAACATGTATGCATATGTAGGCATGTACACACACATAATACATGTATACATTAAAAAGTAAATTTTTTTTAGATTATTCATTTTATTTTATCTGTGAGTGTTTTGCCTGTGTATATATCTCTGCACCTCTCCTGTGCTTGGCCCCTGTAGAAGTTGGTGAAGGGCATTGGATTCCCTGGAACTGGTGTTCAGATACTTGTGAACCACCATGTGGATGCTGGGCACCGAACCCAGATCCTCTACAAAAGCAGCAAGTACTCTAAACCAGTGGGCCATCTCTCCAGCCACAATAAATAACCTTAAAAATAAAGAATTACAGCCAGGCTGTGATTTGGGCATATTCCTTTAATCCCAGCACTTGGGAAGGCAGAGACAGGTGGGTTCTGAGTTCAAGTCCAGCCTGATCTACAGAATAAGTTCCAAGACAGTCAAGACTACAGAGATCCCTGTCTCGGAAAAAAAAAATTATATATATATTAATTATATATATATATATTTAAGTCTTAATTATAGTCTTTGGTCAACCAAGGTCATGCTTTCTTCTCTACCCAACCAGTCCTTCAAAGTGCTGCAAGTCACCACAGAATCAGTTATTGAGAAAAAAGAAAAGAGTAAAGAAAATTATTACTGGGGGAATAAAAACCCATAATATGAAATAATTAAGTAAGTTAAAACTTTCAGGATCCAATATACAGGATGGAGGAGTGTTATAAACTGTTAGGTTATATTCTAGTGTCTTCCAGATGTCCAACAAGATGAACTAGTGACGAGAAATGAAACAGAATGGTCAGTGTGAAAACATCACCTGCAGCGTATAAAAACAGCGAGGGACTCCGGGGAGCAGAAAGGGCCGTTATAGGAAAACAAGACAGCCGTGGAGTGAGAGGAAGAGCTGCTTGAGTGTTAGGCTGTAGTCCAAGAGAGATGGTGCTTAAGGATGGGCTCTGTGGAGAATCCCAGAGCACTAAGGAGCCCGGGCCTCAGATCTTCAGGTGCTGGGGCCAGCACCGCCTGAAGGAGGACACAGAAGTAGTTAAGGAAACAGATGGGTGTGACACCACTTGCTTGGGTTTCTTTTCTTTTTTCTTTTTGTAGTTGTTGTTGTTTTTGTTTTTCTCTTTTTTTGGTTTTTCGAGACAGGGTTTCTCTGTATTGTTTTGGTGCCTGTCCTGGATCTTGCTCTGTAGACTAGGCTGGCCTCTAACTCACAGAGATCTGCCTGGCTCTGCCTTCCAAGTGCTGGGATTAAAGGTGTGTGTCACCACTGCCCAGCTTGCTTGGGTTTCTGTTGCCAATAAATTTGTATATTGCCGTTGTCGTGCGTTGTACAGAGAGGATATTGGCCAGTGTGGATTAGCTGTATTAGAGCATGAACTAGATTCAGATGTTGAAATGTATTTCTAGGTGGGTGGGAAAGTGGGTATGTGGTTTTGGGGGGAACAGTCTCATTCTGTTGCCTAGGCTAGCCTAGAACTCATAGTAGTTCTCCTGCCTCAGCATCACAAGTGCTGAGATGACAGACATGAACTCCCATGCCCAGCTCTATTTCTAGCTTTTTGATTATCTCTAGCTTTCAGGGATGATTGCAGTGTCTATGCAGCCCTGGACCCATTAAGTGTGGCACTCCTTGGACTCCCTTGCCTGTGTGTGTGTGTGTGTGTGTGTGTGTGTGTGTGTGTGTGTGTGTGTGTGTGTGTCACACACACATACACACATATATATGCAGGTATGCCACCTCAGGATGGCAGAGGTCTGTCCCGCTGCTGGTCTTTGGGCAGGTCTCCCTCTTGCCTGTGTGTGTGTGTGTGTGTGTGTGTGTGTGTGTGTGTGTGTGTGTGTGTGTGTCACACACACATACACACATATATATGCAGGTATGCCACCTCAGGATGGCAGAGGTCTGTCCCGCTGCTGGTCTTTGGGCAGGTCTCCCTCTGAGTGGAACACTTCTGATTCCCAGAGCAAGCACCAGCTTCTTGTATCAGTTTAAGATGTCTGTCTCATGAAACAGGCTAGTGGGAGATGGGCAGATCCACCTCTCCTAGCTACCGTGTTAGCAGCAAATTGTTCTCCAATATCTTCTTGCTTTGTTTAAACTTAGGCTTCTCATGGAAGAGCTGGTGAATTTCATCGAAAGAGTGCCAAAGGCCCAGTCTGCCTCCTTGTGGAAGAATAAGGATATACAGCGGTGAGAACGGCCCTCTCCTGGTTGGCTACAGAGTTTCATGAGCCTCTTTGGGTCTTATTTTGTGCTTCAACACAGACCTTGTTAGGTTGAAAGGTGAAGGGCTTTATTTAATTCACACAGTCAGGCCTCGTACTGGTTGTGGGAGCTTTGGCAGCACATGGCTCTACCATGGAGGTTCTGGGGCTCATGATTCAGGTCACTTAGGTCTTGCCAGAACTGTCTCAAAGAGAGCGTGACAGTGCTGTTGACATTCAGAAAGTAAAGAGCTAGGGATGACAAGATGGTTCCCTGGGTAAAGGGGCTACCACCAAGCCTGAAGACCTGAATTTGATCCCCAAAACCCACATGGTAGGAGAGAACCAAACAGGTTGACCTCTGACTTCTACACATGTGTCTTGTCACATATGTGCCCATGCACATACATCATGCACATATATTCACACAATGAACAGGTTTTTTTTTAGAGTAAGAAAACAATGTTTGCTGCTTAAGGAAGCTGAGGTAGACATTTCTTAGAAGTCAGCCAACTGGAAGAAAGGACTTTCTTATATAAAGTATGGGGTTGGGGTGATAGCTCGGTGTATGAAATATTTTCTCCACATTCATGAGCACCATGGTTGAGATCCCCAGAATCCATGTAAGAGTGAGCAGGTTATCCCAGCACTTAAGAGGCAGAGACAGGGCTGCCTGGAGCAAGCTGGCTAGACTGGGTGGAATTGGTGAGCTCTGGGTTCAACAAGAGGCCCTACCTTGGTAAATAAAGGGAAAGCCATCAAGGAAGACATAACATCAGCTTTGGGTCTCCCCACATATGTACACCAGAATGTCCACACACATGTGAACACATGTATGTACACACACCACACCCACCAACATGCACGCACACACCAGTTGTGAAGAGGAGCCCAGGTTTCATGTCATGGGATGGTGGGAAATTCATTGTTGATGAGTATGGGTAGAGAGGTGAAAGGGGAGAGGCAGGTCTAATGAGGTTTAAAGAGGTGAGGTGGTGAGGTTGAGATTCCACCATTGAGTATGTGCAGGTCAGGAGCCTGTAAGGAGAATAAATAAATAAAGGAACTCTGGAAACAGCATGGGAGTGAGGTGGCATGCAGAGATGGACACAGGGAGACCAGCAGGGGGACCATTTCAGAAACATGACAAAAGTCTGAATTAGGGTGGTAGTGGTGAGCATGAAGAAGACTACAGCTTCAGAGAAGCTTCTGAGCTGGGATTTAAAGGGATCGGTAATGTAAAGGGACCGCAAAACAGTAAACAGGAAGGTGAGTGGAAGCCTAAGGACAAAGGATGTTTCCCAGAACACAGCTGTGGGTAGTGGGGACCAGTGCCTGTAATCCAGCACTCTTGAGTGGGAGGCAGGAAGACTGTGAGCTGTGCCACCCGGGCTGCATAAGCAAGTTCTAAGTCCGCCAGAGCAACATACTAGAAACGAGCAAGAAAAGACAAAGGAAAACTAGCATGTAAAGTGGAGATGAGACCCCTGGGTGTGGAGATTGGGAAGTCATTGACCATCCCAAGAGTTTAGAGTGACGTGCAAGGACCAAGAGACTAGACTGTCAGAGGTAGGTAAAGGAGAAGCACCATGGAGCAGGTGGGGAGCTTGATTCCACATCCAAGCACTCTGACCTCCACTAGCAATGCAGAGGACATAGTCAGCCTTGCCTTGGACTCGGTTTAACCCCAGCAACTGCTGCCTTCACTCCCTGCCCCCACCTTCTGCTCTTAGCATGGAGAGTCTGGAGTTCAAACTGGTCTGGACTTCCTGAGAATCCCTGATCCTTTCCCAGTTTCCCTGACCTTTTCCCCTCTTCCCCTAGATCAATGATAGTGGCTGTCACCTTGGCTTCAGAATGTCTCGGATTTTGCCAGTCTTTCTGTAAGAACGTGTATGTGTAGCTCGATTATCTATCCTGTTGTTGTGTTCTAGAGTTTAAGCACAAGTCTCCTCTGTGTGTTCTTGAATGTGCTCTGCTTATTTAACCTATGAGTCGCTTTTTCTGCCAGACATGGTTCTAAATGTGTTAACTAAGGAGTGATCTAACAATTTAATGAGGTGAGTAGTGCCATTATTACCAGTTTACAGGAAAGAAGTGCCACAGAGAGGGTTAGTAACTTCCCCCAAGGTCATCCAGCAAGTGAGTGATGGGTTCTGATTTCTTTAGGTGACTCGGGCTACAGAGTCCACGCTCCCACTCCTCTCTTGAGTCACTCTTTGAGGGCATGTCCTGCTGTCCCCCTGTGTGGTAGAAAGGGAAGTAAGTGTTCTGCAGCCTTTCTCCTGTCTTGCATAGATCTTCTGGGTGTCTCCTTGGTTGATAGGACAATGTGCGGGTGTCTTCACATCATCTGGATGTGCCCATAGCCAAGCTGTCTTGTTTCTGTTTAAATGGTCTCTTTGATCTGGCCACTCCCACGCAGTGATACATGGTCCCTTCCCCTCCTTGTGTTTCATTTAAAGTCTCAGCTCTCTTTTTTTCTCAGCCCTGACTGTGCCACAGTCTGCCTTGAGCACACTGGACCACATGGGACCCCAGGTCCCGATAACCTCCCTCGTTAAAAATATTAGGGCTGTGTTTCTTTCCCTGTAGTAGACTGCATGTACCTTGGCCTCCCTTACTTACTTCCTCTTGTTAAGTTTATGTCCTTATGTACTTAGCTGCAAATAGTTTTGGCAAATCAGAAGTAATATTCAAAGGTCGGTGTCCCTGACTTCCTGAGCCCTGGGCCAAGTCTTAGGAAGTTCTGAGTCTTATTTTGCCTCCTCTGTGATCTTGAGCCAAGTCCCTTTTTTCCCTTTGCCACCCATCTTTGTAAAAACATGACAAAATAACTCACTCCTAGAGTAATGTCAATATGTATTAGGAAGAGTGGGGCTTGAAAGAAGAGAGGGTAAAACCAGGGGCCTGGAGGGTAGTCAAGAGATGCTCAGCAAGGAGTGTTAGTTGAAGCAGAACCACCAGTTTCTCATCTCACCACCTGGTGGGCAAAAAGAGAAAAGGAAAAGGCACCTTGGAAGAGGAGAGAAGACCGATGTGCATTCTGGCCCTGATCAGGTCTTGCACTTTAGCTTAGGAACACGTGATGGACCTTAGTTATTGATGGCAAAGGGGAGAGGCTCATTATGGAAAGAATGTGCTGAAATGATAAAGCAAAACCCCCAGCTTTGTCCTTTTTCTCTATGGATTAACTCAGCATAAATATTAGAACTGGTATTAAAATTGGAGCACTCTTTGAGGCTGGTGATGGCTCATTAAGGAAAGCACCTTCCCTGAAAGCATGAGTTCCCACCTCAGCACCTTCCTTCAAGCCAGACACTGGGTGTGCATCTGTGACCTGGTGCTGGGGAGGGGTAGACAGGGACAGGCAGATCCCAGGGGCTGGCTAGCCTGCAAGTCTAGCCTAAATAGAGAGCCAGCTCCAGGTTCAGTGAGATTGTGTCCCAAAAATAAGGTAGAAAATAATAGAGGAGCTGGGCAGTGGTGGTGCACGCCTTTAATCCCAGCACTTGGGAGGCAGAGGCAGGCCTGGTCTACAGAGTGAGGGCCAGGGCAGGCTCCAAAGCTACACAGAGAAACCCTGTCTCAAAAACACCAAAAGGAAAAAAAAGAAAGAAAGAAAGAAAATAATAGAGGACATCTGGTATCAATCTATGGCTCTACCCTCCCACTCATGGATGAGCACATCTGTGTGTGCGTGTCTGTGGGGGCTGCTGTTATATCCCAGGGGGAAAAAAATACTTCTTAAAAAAGGAAGTAGAATTTTTTAAAGGGCTCTTTATTCTTTGATTGGCATCAGATAGCAGCGCTCTGGGATTTGACCTTGGGCTAGGTACTAGAATTGCTTCATCTGGTCAGCTGAAGGGTTGGCTGCTGAAGGATGCCTGCTGCCTTTAGGCTCCTCTGATAGCTAGTGTTCTAAGGACTGAGGCACGCTGCATTGAGAACTGGGTTCTTATGGTCTGGTTTATTGAATGTTTCCCCAGGTGATGCAGTCCATGACTTCTCTCAAATAGAGGCGTGAGATCGGGCCTGGACCACTTGTCACACTCCTGTACTTAAGCAGCTGGGGCACACTGAGTGTGTCTTGGCTGTTTAGGGATATGAGCTGCCAAATCCACCCTTTTTTCTTTTCTTTCTCTTTTTCTTTTTCTTTAAGAAGCTCAAATCTGGCTGCTTTATGAGTGATTTTTTTTAATCTTTTTTAGACGTTGGCTTACACATTAAAATAAAATCCTGTGTGATTCAAGCAAATCACTGGGTGTCGGATTTGAGACTTGAGCCCCTAATTTTACTTCAAACTACACAGGGATTCTCAAAATAGATCTTGGTCAAGTGCCTGGAATTAATGCCTCTAAGTAGCTTGAGTTAGTAATAAGGCCATCAAGTGAAAAAAACAATAAATTAAAATTTCTCAAGCTCATTGGTCAAAAAAATCTGACAAATTCTCTTAAATCATTTGGAGTTGGTTTGAATTAGCATGTGATTTATTATCAGGATGTATATTCAAAAATCCTATTACTCTTGCTTTTTGACGGTTGCATGACTTTTTGCCTCAGTTGACATGTCCCTGAGATTTATTTAGAAGACATTAGCCATCCTTCTTCCTAATTTTGACACTACAGTGTACTCTTCCTGAAAAAAGAGATGGAGTTTTGAAGGGAGTAAAACTCACACAATAGAATTTTTTTACATAAACCTTAAAGTTTAGATTTTTAATGAGCAATTTAAAAGCAAAATATTCCACCTAAGAAACTACTCTTGTGTCTAGTATTTTTAATGTAAATGTTTTATAAGACTAGAATCCATAGTCATAATTAAGAATAAGTCATTATAAGGCATTGCTAGATGTAAAGGGGCACACCTGTAATTCTAGCACCTGGGAGATAGGAACCAGAGGCAGGAGAAAAGTTCAAGGGCAAGCTGGGATACTAGTGAGATTTTGCATTTTTAAAAAATGGTAAAAATCATAAGATATTGTCATAATCTTCTTATAAGCATTAAGGAATCAAGAACGTAAGAGGAAGGTTTACCTTGCAAGAGGCTTTAAAATGCATATTAAAGGTGTTGTTCTTTTGCTCTGACATTCCTTGGCTATTTGCTGAGGAATTTATCAGGCCTTACTATATAATAGGAAGAAATTTGGAAAGTATGGGCTTAGAGGTCACACAGACTAGAGATTGAATATCAGCTGTGTTTCTTGGTAGCTGAATCAATTCATTTCTTCCAGGCTCTATTTCCTCATTAAATTGAGATGGACATTAACCACTTTGCAGGGTATCGAATAGAGGAAATGAGTACTGCGTGAAGTTCTTAAAATAGTCCTTACCCACTTTAGCAGAACATTTGGTGTTGTGGTTTGCATGAGAAATGTCCCCCATAGGCTCATGTATTTGAACACTGGGTCCCCAGTTGGTGATGCTGTTTGAGTGGCTATGGGACCTTTAGGAAGGTACAGCATTGTTGGAGGAAGTACATCATTTTGGTATAGACCTTTACAGGGTGCAGTCTTGCTGCCCACCTCTGGAGGTAGGCTTTGAGGGTTTCTTGCCTCTCCCTACTTCCTGCTTGGTGTCTCTGCTTCCTGCTTTTGCTGCCATGCCTCCCCCACCATTACAAACTCTAACCTCTAACCATCTGGAACCAACCATAAGCCAAAATAAACTTTTTTTTCCTCATGTTGCTTTTGGTCATAGTGTTTTATCACAGTGATAAAAAAAAGTAGCTAATCCACTTATGGCAACCAGAGCACACCTGCCTTCCAAGCCTGATTCATCTTAGATGCCACCTTTCTTGTAGAAAGCAAGTGAACAAAGGAAACTGTTTCTAAGCCCACACTTGCCTCTGCTTTTACATTGTCAGTCACACTTTTTGAGACTTGATGACCTTTTCTGTAAAATACATAGAATTGAATTGAATTATCTCTAAGAACACATATATTGCAGTTTTCGAAGATATCCTTGGAAAGGGCTCTTTAAAGTGGGTCTTCACAGAATAGCTGTACTCTGATGGAGTCACAGAATGTGAACCTTGTGATCCCAGACCCTTTGTTCATTTTAAGTCAATAACTTAGCCTTCGAGGGACCAATTCATGGTACCCAAACTCCAAGGATGTTGATGGGAAAAATACCTTTCTATTATTTCCTACTGAGACTCAGAATTAGTGCGGTTCATCTGTCCATGAGTCTATCCTGGTCAGCAAATCCACTAAAAAGGCAAAACATAGAGAAGAGTTTGTTTTGTTTTGTTTTCAGTGACTATAGAGTTAAGGCAAAGATCATCCGGACACCATCTCGAATAGTGTGTACCATACTTTGCTGGCCATAGTAATTGCCTTTGTTTTTCCTAGAGACAGTTGGGTCTGAAACAAAAATTGGGGATTATGGTGTTGCCAGTTACTCTTGAGCAATGTCTGGTTTTGAGGCTAGAGCATCCAGCCAACCTCTAACCCATCCCTGCAGCATGGCTGTCATATGGTCATTATTGAGGGTAGACACAGTTTCTGATTCTTGTATTCTTTGTATTCTGCTCTTATATTCTGTCCATTTGTTCAACAAACACTTAGAACTCGATCAATGTGTTCATTGTCTGCCTTTAAGTGGTCCCTATAGGCCTAAAGGTCTTAACTCTTTAACAAAAACCCATGATCTTAGGTTGCTGGTTGTGCTGGTAAGATGCGGGAAGAGGCAGCAGCAGAACTTTGGCTCAATGTCAACGGCCCGGGAAAGAAGTTTATTAGGCACTCAAGTGCGATAAGAAAAGAATGAAATGATGAAATCTTTTAGAAAGTACTTATGAAAAATTTAGACTATGAAAATTTGACTTTGATAAATTAGAAAGCCAGAAACAGAACCAGTTCCCTCTGGGTTTCCTTATCCTACTTATCCTAAATCAGCTAATAATCCTAATGGCTTTAAGTGGGCCTGTAAGTGCCCTGATGTAAGTGTGACCTCACATACACGTAGGAGTTTTAGGGAAAGCTCAGTCCAACAAGATGTTAGGAGATAGGTCTGTATGGCAGGGAAAGTAAAGAAAGTGCTAGCAAGAGGGGTGTAGATGAGGAACCAGACTTGATGAGCAACTACCGAGTGCCTGGCACTATGATATACCGTGGAAAAGTTCCCCCAAATCTTAAGGCATAGAGCCCTTGCATTTGAGCATACTGCCAAGGGTAAGACTTTGTAGGCGAGGCCAGTACAAAAGTAGCAAGAAACCATCTGGAAACAGAATTCTGGGGTAAACAAAAATAACTGACTTGTTGAAAATCAGCCAGTGTACACCAAGAAAAAGACAGAGGCTCTAAGCCTTAGCATTAAGCCGAAGAATAATGAAGTTCTTTTGAAAAAGATAACAGTACATTTGACTGGCCCTAATTTAAGACTTTTGTCTAGCTTAAAAGAAAAAAAACTATCCAAAGAATTTAGACACTGTTGTGTGTGTCTGTGTAAATATGCATACACACATGTATATATTACTGTATACAGTTGGTCCTGTGTATCTGGTAGTTTTGTACTCATGAACTCAACCAACTGCTGATGAAAACTATTCAGGAAAATATCACTTCTGTACTGAACATTATTCCCTGAATAGTAAAGCTATTTACAGTGCATTTACATTACACTGTGACCGTGTACTGTGTATAATCAGTAACCTAGAGATGACCTAAAGTGTAGTACATTTGTCCAACATAGTGGCACACACTGCTGAGACAGGAGAATTGTTTTATTGAGCCCTGACATTCGGGCCTACTGTCAGTTACATGGGAAGACTTACCTCTAATTTTTCATTTCCTGTTGTTTATAAGGAAGACATTTTTCCCTCAATTTAGAGATAGAGAGGAGAAAGGAGGTTAAGTAAATGCTTAATATTTCAACTAAAAGAAGGAAAAATCAACATTAAATTAGATATGGAAAGTAGTCTGTTCCTAATTGTTCTGTGCAATGGGGTTTATTAAAATTACCTGAGGATGCCTGTGAAAAGCCCAACGTAATTGAGTGTTAGAATGCTTCCTCTATAATAGACCGCAAATGCAGCACTTTGTATGTTTTGGGAATGGATTCTTTACTACATTCCTCGGGCCAGTCTTGAACTCTTGAACTCCTGAATTGCTGGGACTGTAGGTGTATGAAACCTTCATGGCTCCAATACTGTATAGCTTCTCCATTTCTGCATCTCTCAGCAGGCTGCCAGTAAACTCAGGTCTAGCTGGAAACGACCACTTGCAGGCTCACCTGTCTAGTTGTTGAACTAAGGCCTCCCTCAAGTCCTTCCCCTGTGTGCCCATCAACTGAACTTTTTACATGGCAGCTGATTTCATCAGAGTGTGTAAAAACAGGATAGGAGAAAGCAGGCATTCTGTAGTCCCTCTCTCAGAATCTAATCAGAGGGAGAAGCCCATTATTTTTGTCATACTCTATTCATGAGAAGCAAGTACTTGGTCCATGCTCAGGGAGGGTCCTATACAAGGTGGCAAATAAAGGATAGGGGTGTCATGGGGAGCCCTGTCTAAAGTGACCTAACACAAAACCCAAATCCAGAAAGTCAGACCTGAGACCAGAGTTAGTTGGACTGCTCAGTCTGCTGTCTCCCATTGTTCTCTCTGTTTTAGAGTGACCTCTAAACTCACCTACTAGTGCAGGTCAGATAGGAGCCAGTCAGGATTGCTGTTCCTTCCTTTTCTTGGGGTAGCCGTTAGCATGTGTGCATCTGTGTTTTTAGTAGTGAGTATGCAGTGCAGCGTATACAAAAATGAGAACGAAGTCAGTGCATTCGTGACGTAACAGAACTGGATAAAAAGATGTGTTGATATTTCAGTGTATATTAGTAAAGTTTAAAGGCACACTTAACAGCCTGCTCCCCTCACAACAGTGCTCTACTGAACTGTTGTCAGAAACATGGAGGGGGGCGGGGTTTCTGTGGAAAGAGTGCTGCTGTCTTCAGCTTATCTTGACACTACGTTTGTAAGTTCTAGCCTTTATTTTTTTTTTTAATTTTTTTTTTTTTTTTGGTTTTTCGAGACAGGGTTTCTCTGTGTAGCTTTGCGCCTTTCCTGGAACTCGCTTTGGAGACCAGGCTGGCCTCGAACTCACAGAGATCCGCCTGGCTCTGCCTCCCGAGTGCTGGGATTAAAGGCGTGCGCCACCACCGCCCGGCTTTATTTACATGACTTGAATGGATTGCTTTCCTACCTAAAAAGACCCCCAGTACCTTCTCTAAAAATAGGCCCTGAATTACCAAAGACAAAACCGGTAGATATTTCCCATAGTCACGCTCACAACGTTCCCTTAAGATTCAGACCCTGAACAGGTGGTGGCACACACCTTTAATCCCACCCCCCCCCCCCCCCCCCCACCCCCGCACTTGGGAGGCAGAGCCAGGTGGATCTCTGTGAGTTCGAGGCCAGCCTGGTCTACAGAGTGAGATCCAGGACAGGCTCCAAAACTACACAGAGAAACCCTGTCTCAAACCCCCTCCCCCCCCCAAAAAAAAGATTCAGACCCTGACTCCAAGTGTTAGTGGACTCAAGACTGTTTACTCTCCAGCAGAGTGACTCGTGTTGACAAAGACTGCTACAGATACCAGTCCTAGCTGGAAGGAAAACTAAGGGCTGCTTCAGGTGATAGAAGTGCCAGGGCTCCAGCGATGGGTAAGGAAACACAGGAATAGTAGCTGTGTGGGACTTCAGTCATTCTAGAGCAAGGAGCCAGTCGCAGAGGAGCCGTGTAAAACACTCACCAGAAAGGAGGGATGCTCTGGGGCTGCACTCGCTCTTCCATCCACTCCCGCCATAGCCTTCCAGCTCTCCCCTGCAGCCCAAGGGAGAAGTCATTATTTTTCCTGGAGGGTAGTGCTGGGCAGTCCAAGCACTGAACCCTGGTGGTGGGAACTTAGAGGAGGTACAAAGGATGGGTGTTAGTGTGGCTGCAGCAGACACTGTGCGTCCATTGTGTCTCTCACCCTTCTAATAGAAAACTCCTGATGTCCCCCTTTTATAAATGAAGAATGCAGCTCAGAGGTGAGTGGTGACCTTGGGTTGAAATCTAGGTTTCTCTGGATGTCACTCCCGGGTTTCCATCCTATCACAGTACCACTTCCTCAAAGCAGCAGTTTCTGGGCTACCTGAAGTAGAGAAGCTATAACAGCGTGCTGTCCATGGCCTTGTCCAAGGTGCTTCCTGACCACTTCCCTGCTCCCTCATAAGCAGGCCAGACATTTTCCCACAGCATGTAATAGAGCACTTAGCCCAGACGCTGTCATGAAACCTAAAAGTGGGACAGTGGTCTAGGTTTGGAGTAGCAATGTGTTACCCATCTAAAATGTGTAAGACAGGTAATGAGAAGATGGGTTTCCAGCTTGGGAAACCTGGCACTGGAAGACAGAATACAGCAAAACCCTTGAGTTTTAACCTGAGTATAGGGGGAACCATTAGAGTACAGATGAGGATGGGGGTATGAGAGAGGAAACCCTCTGATGTTCAGTGTGTTTGGGGGGAGAGTAGAGCCTCAGGCATGCATTCAGTTCACCAGAAGTACTTTGACCTAGATTGTACAGTCAGTCTCACACAGGTCAGTCTTCCAGATTATTCCTCATACATTTTAGAACAAGAATGTTTGTTCATCAAAGAGGCGTTTTTGATGGTGGTATTAATGGTCACATTCATCTTTTGTGAACAGGAAAGAGAACATGAGATGTTAGGTAGATAAATACCTGGTCTGGGGTATAGCTCAGAGACAGAGCATAATCTACAACGTGCAAGAGCCTGGGTTCGACCCCAGCACTGTGAGAAGGAGACAACAGAACATGGTTATAGTTCAAGTAGAACTGTTCTGTGTTAGAGTGTGTATAATGGGCTGGAGAGGCAGCTCAGTGGATAAGAGCATCCACATAGCAGTTTGTAACTGCCTGTAACTCCAGTTTCAGGGATCTGGCTCCCTCTTATGTGTGGTCTTGTTGGTATGGTATCACCCACTCCCGTTCACACATACACATGAAAAATAAAAGAGATTTTTTTGTTTTGTTTTGTGTTTTTTCAAGGCAAGACCTGGATCTTGTTCTGTAGACCAGGCTGGCCTCGAAATCACAGAGATCCGCCTGCCTCTGCCTCCTAAGTGCTGGGATTAAAGGCATGCGCCACCACTGCCTGGCTGAAATAAATCATTTTTAAGGTGTATAGGGTAAACCTGCAGACACTATTAATAAAATAATTCAAAAATGATGGAAAATGATCAACTTAAAAGCTACTTCAGAAAACAGTACAGAAGAAAGTGGTAAAGTGGCAGGGTGGGGTTAAGAGCACGGGCTGCTCTTCCGAAGACCCGGGTTCAGTTCCCAGCACCACATAGCAGCTCACAACTGTCTGTCTATAAAACCAGTTCTAGGGGATCTGACACCCTCATATACAGATACACATGCAGGCAAAACCCCAGTGTCCATTAAATAAATAAATAAGTATTTAAAACAAAGGAAGATAGAGGGACAAAAAAGAAGTGGGACAAACAGAAAAGTTAAGGTGGAAAATATAGTCCGACTCTATCAGTAATAGAAAATAAATGTGAATGGGAGGGACGGTCCAGTCGGACTGTAGGGATTATCAGCCTAGGTTCAAAAAAAATAGTAACTAGCCTGGTGGAGGTTGTATATGCCTTTAATCCCAGCACTCGGGAGACAGAGGCAGGTAGATCTCAGTGAGTTTGAGGCTAGTCTGGTCTACACAGCGAGTTCCAGGACAGCTAGAGCTGTTAACACAGAGAAACCTTGTCTCGGGGGAAAAAAAAAAACAAAAAACTATATGCTGTATAAATAAAATGGAAATAGAAACATAAAACGAAAAAAATTAACAAAATCAAAAGATTTAAAATTGTCGGGGTACCGTGGTGCTTGTGTGGCAGTCAGGACAGCTTTGGAAGTTGGTTCTCACCTTGCACCCTGTTAAGGCTGCATCTCTGGCTTCTGCCACTACACTGCGTGCTCCCGGCCAGCTGGCCCATGAGCTTCCTGCCGATTCTCCTGTCTCCTTCGCCTCACAGTCAGAGTCCTGGGATTACAGATGCTCACTGCTGCGTCCAGACTTTTACCTACATTCCAGGGATTGAGCTCAGCTCATCAAGCTTGTTCAAGAAGTACTGTTACCCACTGAGCCACCACCCACACTTGTTTTAAAAAAACAGTAAAATTGACAGTCTTTTCCTGGATTGACAGGGAAAAAAAAAGACTCAAATTACTAGAATCTGAAAGAGGCGACAGTAATGCTAACATTATGTAAATAATGATCATGAAAGAATCCATGAACAGTCTTATGCCAATAAACTGACCAACTTAAGGAAAGTGGTCATATTATTAGAAATATCTATTAATTGATGACATGTTCACCTCGTGGTTGACATTGTGATGTGTTTGCAGGCTGCTGCCTTCTCCTCTCAAGGACGCAGTGGAAGTATCTACCTGGAGAAGATGCTACACAATGCAGGAGGTGAACTCTGCCCTGAGTAAAATCCAGCTGGTGGGATATTCTCAGAAAATTGTGAGTGTTGGTGTTTCTGTGAGGGTTTTCAGGGGTGCTGGCCCTGTGTTGAGTCCCTGGGGCTCTTGTGGCTCTTCTTCAAGCTGCCCTATCCCAAGAAAAAACAATGTAGGTGGATTTTCCCCACCCTCCTTGCTTTTCAGTGGTACCCATTCATCACCCCCAGTCCCTGACATCAGCTCAAACTGGGTTGGCCGAGTCTGGAGATCTGTCCCATCCTGTTACCTGAGAAACCAGACACAACTTTACCCATCTGAGACATAGGCAATAGAAAAGAGAAGCAGCTTCCCAAGGGTGATTTGAGAGCTGACCTAAATTAAGGATTCCTGCTCTGGTGTTGCCCTGCAGCTAGAGCCACTCAGAACTGGAACCTCACCTACAGTGGAAAAGGAAAAGTGGTCTTTGACTCCTGGTTCTGTTGGGTAACTTGTCACCCTTGCTCTTTAGTGCCTGGACCCAGTGTACCTGACGACAAAACATGAGCAGAGAATGAGGTGGCAGACACCCCAGGATTGCTTCCGTTGTCCACTGCACAGACTGTACTATTCCCTTTGGTCTTCAGTTTGCTTTAAAATAAGGTCATTTCTTGCTCTTTCCCTTAAACTGACTTGACTTGTTGATGGCTGGCATGCTCTCTGTGTGGTTCTTTTTAGGAGCTTTTTGGTGCTGTTCAGGTGACCCCTCTAAGCTCTGGCTATGCCCTAGGAAGCTCCAACTGGATTATCCAGTCCCATTATGAGAAAGTATCTTACGTCTCCGGATCCTCGTTGCTTACCACACACCCTCAGGTAAATTAACTTTCATCACCAACCTGTGATTATTTAATTCAAATCAGAATGTCTCCAGTGTACTATGGGCAGTTTTTAAACCTTCATAATTTCTGTGTCTTAGATATTCTGGGAGAGTTAGACTGTTTAGTTCCCTACATTCAGGGTTGTGCTTTCTTTGGAAGTAATTCTGTTGTGCTCAAGGTTGATGATTCATGGTCCTTCCAAGACCCTGCTTATGTAGATGGCCTGATGTAGAACACAGAGATTGTTGATTCTCTCAGCACATACTAACTGCTGAATACTTACCAAAGGCAGGTATCTAGCACTGATCTCAGTGTCAGGATTGAGTGACCACCAGGCAAGGTCTCTGCTTGTACATCTTATCTTCAGTTGATAGTGACTAGGACAAAGATGAGTAGAGAAATGAGCTGTGTGATTTCAGACTGAGGTAGGAGTTCTAGGATCAGCACAGAAGGTTTATTTCTAGAGGAGTGAAGATAATCTAAACTGGGTGGTCCATCTGAAATCAAGAATGAAGAGCCGTGTGAAGCTGTGAGGCAGAGCCTACAGCGATGGCTGAAGCGTCCCTGGAACAGAACAGGCAGGGCGTGTGAAGAGCAGAGAAAGCCCATGTGACTGCAGTGTACTACACAGCCAGGAAAGGAGCAAGGCCAACTCACACAGGCCTTTGTAGACCATGATTGAGTTCTGGTTGGGTTTTATTTATTTTGTTTTGTTTTGTGGTGTAATTGTGGTGTGTATGTGTGTAGTGTGGGTATGTGCGTGTATATACATATGCATGAGAAAAGAGTCATCCTTTCTTGACCCATCTCTACCTTGACTCTGTGAGGCAGGATCTCTCACTGAACTTAAAGCTCACCATTCTGCTAGACTGGCTGGCCAATAAGCCTTGTGGATCCCCGTCTCCACCCCCAACTCAGATAGGTTACAGGCATGTGCAGTCAGACTCAGCTTTTTTTTTTTTAATATTTATTTTATGTATATGAATGACCTGTCTTCATGCACACCAGAAGAGAGAATCAGATTCCGTAACAAACGGTTGTGAGCCACCATGTGGCTGCTGGGAATTGAACTCAGGACTTCTGGAAGAGCAGCCAGTGCTCTAAACCACTGAGCCATCTCTCCAGCACCCAGACTCAGCTTTTTAAGTGGGTGCTCGGGATCCGAACTCAAGTCTTCATGCTTATGCTGCCGGGACTTTACTCACTGAACCACTTCCCAAGCCCCGCTCTATTGTATGTTATGTTTTGTTTTATTGAAACAGGGTCTTACTATGTAGCCCTGGCCAGCCTGGAACTCACTGTCTAGACCAGGTTGGCTTCCAACTGACAGAGATTGACCTTCCTCTGCCTCCCAAGTGCTGGCCTCAAAGGCTTGTACTACCCACCACCCCCTCCGATTTTAATGTAGAGGGAAAGCTATTAGCAGATTTAAGTTAGTCATGCATTACAGTTACATTTGGCAATAAGTTACACGTAAACATTGTTCTGAATATAATATTTAATCCTTGGGTATTTGTAGAGAACTTACTGTTGATTTTATAAATCCCGATTCTTTTGTGTTTGTAAAGGAAGAGTGGTCAAGATTAGGTAATCAGTTGCTGAACATATAGATAACTTGTGGGAGTCCCTGTCACATTTTTTCTTTGAAATTTGATTACTTTATGAATGTAACCTTAAGATGTTATTGTCTTCATAGTAAAACAGAAAGTTAAGGCTTAGACCTGGAGCCTGGGCCCTTGTGCTTCCTTGTAGTTCTGCCCTTTCCCTGACAATTGCTTTGGTCTGTACCACAGCTACCTCCTCCTGTGGCCGATTTGCTTTCTTTCCCTGGGTACATAGAGAATCTCACCCCTGTGCTCTCTTCCTTTGCAGGGTTAGTGCTTGCCACAGTTCTTACAGAAAGTCCTCAGGTTTTAGAAATATTTGCTCTATTTATGACAGATAAATGTGTGACTTAAACATGATATTTGTATGTGTATGCATACATATACACCTTACAGAATGGCTAACTCAAGCTAATTAGCATACCCCATTTGCAGATAGGAAAAAATAACTCTGCTCTGCTTGAAACACTAGGTGCTGCTGCCAGTCTGCAGTGATTATTCATGTTTTCTGTCGGGGCGGGGACAGGCTCTCATGTGACCCAGGCTGGCCTCAAATGTGACAGCTAGCTAAGGATGACCTTGAACTCTGTCCTCCTGCCTCTACCTCCAAAGTGCTATCATTAGAGGTATACCACCACCCCTGACTCATACCTTCTTTTACAACCAAGTTTATCTCAACGTCTAGAGGAGACAAGTTCCTGTGTTTTCCTGTAGCTAGCAGAATCCTGGGCCCTTCCCGATTATTGAGATCAAAATCCCATCAATGTCATTATAATCTGCCTCATTGAATCAAATTTTTTATTGGCAGCTTCTTTCATTCTTGATGTATTCTGCCCTAAAAGACAGGAGGATGACTTGGCTGCCAACTGCTCTGATTTGTCCTGCTTGGATCAAAACCTTTACAGTACTGTTGACGTAATTTCCAGTAAATTGTCTTTACAAGGGCTATAAATTTAAAGGGAAAATAAGGTCTTGAGAATAATGAGCAACATACCTAAATAATTGGTTTTAATTTCTAGTTGGCAACCTGTACTATAGGTAACAAAGGAAAAGGATAGGGTTTTTTTTTCCTTCATCCATATTGTTGGTTTTGTATTGAATAAGTGGGAATAAAGAAGTTTTAGTTTAAAAAAGCATGATGGTCTACCGTAGAGGTGAAGACACTGTGCCCAGAGCTGTATCTGACCCACCACTTATTCTGGGGAAAATAATTGTTTAATTAATTAAACCAGGTTTTATTGGGTTACAGGCATACCTGTTTGTGGATCGTTTCTAGTTCGGTCTGTGCCGTGAGGGCAAGGTTCAAGTTAAACTTCACAGAAAGTTTGCTGCCCTCTGCTCTGCCTGATGGGAGCCTTTTGAGCAGAGAAACAGCACAGGCTGCTGCAGTGATCTGTAAATACAAGGTATGAGGACTCTGACTAAAATGGAAGCAGCAGGAGTGGAGAGATGGCTTTATGAAAACATAGGCTGGGGCTGGAGAGATGACTCAGAGGTGAAGAGCACACTAGCTGCTCTTCCAGAGGTCCTGAGTTCAATTCCCAGCAACCCATGGTGGCTCACAACCACCTATAATGAGATCTGGTGCCTTCTGCTGGCATGCAGGCATATATGCAGACAGAACACTGTATACATAATAAATAAATAAATCTTTTTTTTTTTTTTTTTAAAGGGAAGAAAAGAAAACATAGGCTGAGCTGGGCAGTGGTAGTGCACGCCTTTGATCCTAGTACTCGGAAGGCAGAGGCAGGTAGCTCTCTGTGAGTTCGAGGCCAGCCTGGTCTACAGAGCGAGTTCTAGGACAGCCAAGGTTACACAAAGAAACCCTGTCTTGAAAAAACAAAAAGAAAAGGGAAAAAAGAAAATAGGCAAGTCTTTAATTCAAGCTGCCTTTACTCTGGCCCAACAGGATGGCTCACCAGGTGATGGCACCTATTGCCAAGCCTGATGACCTGAGTCCAGTCCTGGAACCCACATGGTGAAAGGAGAAAATGGACTCCCACAGCTTGGCCTCTCACTATGCCGCAAGTGCACACACACGCTCACAGAATAATTACAAATTTCAGTATGATTTTTTACAATGTAGAGCATTTATTGATAGCCACTGTCTTCAGGAAAGGAAAAATGGACGTCAAAAGATTCTGTGCATGAGTAGCATTGAGAGCAAGGATAATGCATTTGTCTCAGAGGTAAGTTGTAGATAATGATGGATGCCAGAACCTGGGTTGAAGGCAAGTATAGAAACAAACTGGAGAATCAACATACCTTTTTAATTATATAAATAAAAGACCGAGGGCCAAAGATTGACCTGTAGGAAAATATTTACCAGTAGACTGTGAAAGGAAGAAAAGCAATCTTGTGTAAGTATGGCTGGAAAGAGAAGAAAATTGAGACCATAGCAAAGAAGAATATCCTGAGCAAGAAGGAAGAGCACAGGTTCTCAGTGCCAACTCCGCTGGCACTGCCACTCGGCTGCCATGCCCAGCTCTGTGACTCCAGTGCACCCTGTGATGGCATTGTCTGCAAGGACACTACCATTGTGTCACTTGCTTCCCCTCAGATCTTCTCCTCATGTTCTGGACAAAATCTCCAGTACCATGTTGACACAGTGATGGTAGTTGGTGTTTTGTACTAGATTTTAAAGAGGGTGCTTTTATAATCCCTTAGATGATGCTTTGCAGTCCCTTAGATGAAATGTGCTCATGATCCACACCTATTTATCAAGGACTTTCTTCTCTGTTTTTTATTTTCTGGTATTTTTTTAGACCTGGCCCATTAGAGGATGTTTTCTCTGAGTCAGAGATAATCGTGTGATCGGCAGACCATACGTGAATATTTGTTTTCTATTCTGCTCTTTATTTCCTTCCTTGTGTCTTAGGGTTGACTGTGTTGCTCTACCCCGTTTACTCTCCTGTTGTCATTTAACGGTTAGGTCTTGATGTGCACTGCTTTAGATTCATCTGAAGCAGGTTATACTGCCCCCCACAGTGTCATTCCTTGAGTAGCCCAATGGTATTTTACTGCGGTTTTGTTCTTAGTCCTTTCTGTCTGGTTAGACCTGGGTTAGACAGATTTTTTTTTTTAATTCCTGGTCTTGTTGCTGTTAGCACAGTTAATTGTACATACTAATGTACTTCACTGTGCTGTCTCCACACATGCATGCAGTGCATATTGATCACATCCAGCCATTGTCCGTCCTTCTCACCACCCCTCTCCCAGTGCCTTCTAATCACGGGCCTCTTTTGCTTTGGGGTGGGGAGCTGTGGAATTTCTTTTCCTTTCTGCACATGAGAGAGAACATGCAGTACTTTGCTTTCCGTGTTCCTGTAGCTGGTAATTTCCTAATGTCCTGTTCCCGGTTACATCCATTCTGCTGCACATGACAAGATTTTCATTGTTGTTGTAGCTGAATGGGCTACATTGTGTGGATGTCTGCCATATTCCCTCCTCAGTTCATGTCCTGTGAGCGCTTGGACAGAGTTCACATCTTTGCTTTGTTTTCTCGAAGTCTGGTTGTCCATGCCCTCATAAATGTGCATTCCTCCCATAAACCTAAAGAAAATACGTTCAGTTTTGAAGCCCTTAAAACCGTTTTTTCAGAACTAAGGTAGCCACTCCATTTGTGGGTTTGATTTTGTATTGTTGACAGTTTTTTTCTTCTGAATTTTCCCAAAAGTTTTGTTGTTTGTTGGTTTTTGTTTTTGGTTTGTTGTTGTTGTTGTGATGCAGTACTTTGATGTGGATGCTCCACGGTGAAAGTCAAATGTCATATAATTGGGACAAGGGCCACAAGAAAGCTAAGCTACAACAGGCCCTTCATCTGTTGGTGCCTCTGGCTCACTTAATGGCCCCAGAAAGGCAGGAGGGGATCACAGCAGGTTGGCCTCTGCACGTCTTTCTCCATTTGCTGTCTCCATTGTTTGTCTCATTTGACTGGACGCTGCCTCTCCTCAGAGTATTTGCTTCCCTCAAAAATAGTGTGTGCTGCTTAAGAGCATTCCTGTGTGTGCTTGTGTATTAACTTCTCATGAGCCAGTGCTATTCCCTGAGTCCCTCCCGTTAGCAATGGAGTGTCTAAAGAAACAAGGAAGACAAGATGGTGGATGTGACCTTACAGAAATTCTGATAGGGGAAGAAGAGCTTTTCTCCACAGTGCAGTTGAACAACATGATTATAAGACCAGAAGTCCACTGGGGAGTGTGGGCCTTCAGCTAGGGAATGGAGAGGTCATGAAAGGGTGGGTGTGAACTGGTGTTGGAGGGCAGAGTTGTACTTCATGGTCTGGGGTGTATTTTTTCCTCTCCTAGGTGATCAGTCCTTAACTGTAACTTTCACTCCTTCTTTTCTGCTGTCGGGACTTTAAGGTGTAAAGGCCTTCAGACTTCTCTGACTCCTTGCTGACTACTGTTTCCACTTTCTCTTAAGCAGGCTGCCATTTCTCCTGCATATTTCAGTCATCTGCTCTTCTGCACCCTGGCTGTCTTGTGTTTTACTCCTGGATCCTGTTTCACATCTGAGAGTGAAACACTACCTGACCTTAGGAGTGTCCTGGATTTCCCTACCCCCTTGGCCTTCGTTGTCTCCCATGAGTGTGATTACCAAAGCCATTCCGTGTTTCAGGCTGCTGACCCTTTATTGCCTGCCCTCTTCATTCATAGTTGTCGTTCTGACTCTCTTATCCCTTTCTCCCTTGCCTCAGTTACATTCTTTCTCTTTTTACTACTTTCCACTACTTTCTCAGTTACACTCTCTTTTTACTACTGCCCATGCACACACAGGCATGCACACCTTCATGTACACATGTATATATACATATATACCACCACACTTGCACGCACAAAATTATAAAAGTTATGTGGAAAGAGAAGGAGACTTTTGGGAGGGAAGAGGAAGGAAAAGAGATAATGGAGAGATGAATATGATCAGTGTGTATTATATATGTGAATGAAAATGTCATAACCAAACCTGTTGTGTGTTTTATAAAAAGTGAATGTGTGCTTATAAATTAAGTTGTTAGAGGACCAATACAGTAAACACAGTTCTTACTAAGCTTAGAGTTTTGAGTTTTTTGTTTTGTTTTGTTTTTATGTATATAGATGTTTTGCCTGTGTGTATGTATGCCTGTGCACCACGTATATGCCTGGTACTTGCAGAGGTCAGAAGAGGGTATCAAATCCCCTAGAACTGGAGTTATGGATGATTTTGAGTCACTGTGTAGGTGATGGGACCTGAACTCCAGTCCTCTGCAACCCTGAACCATCTTTCCAACCTCCTAAGCTTAGAGTTTTTGCTGTTTTATTCCATCTGTTTATAACTGTCAGTTTTGTGAGGTACTTTTGATTGTTGAATAAGGTAAGTTTTTATTTTTGTGTTTAAACAAAATATTCCCGCTTAAGCACTCATCAAGTGGCTGTTGACACCAGTAATATATGTATTTATCTTTGGTAAAGTACAGATATTTGAAGTGTCACCTGGGTACGAAGAGTGTTGCTAAAGCCTTTTGAGCCTGTATCTATCCTGGAGCCCTGGGAGTCAATAAGGCTGTCTCTGTGTAGTGCTGAAACTACAAGGTCTGTAACCTGACCGCCAAGTATCTTGGAATGGTTCCAGCGCAGGGTGCTCGCATGAGACCCGCCCTGCATTTGTTGGTGGGTTTTTAATTTTCAAAAGGAGATATTGATGGCGGAGGCTCAGAGTTAGTGTCAGAGTGGTTTGCTCCCCATTATGTTTTCTCCTGGTTCAGTCATTCTTAAACTTTGGGGTCATGGCCCTTTCTGACCACCTAGTTAAATCTACAGGGGCACGCAGAATCGGAATCACTGTCTCAGGGGATTGGGGGCCCTCTGAGGTCCCCTCTGTCTCACTCAGTCTGGTTGCTACCTTAACCCAGATAGGTCACTCACTGCACTGCTGGGTCCTTTGTCACCATTTCCCTTTCCCTCTGGTGTACACGGGAAGCAGTCCAGGGCTCATGCATAGCTACTGCTAAGAACCATTGTGCCGCCACCAGTGCACACTCACTTCCTCTTGTGGAAACAGTAGCACATAGGTATGGGTCTGAGAAGTTCTGCCCAAGAAGAGAGAAGGCCGTTAGATGCATTAGTCAATACCTGTGGGGAGGAATCAAGCCAGTCAAGTACTGCATGTTCAACACTGAGCCCTCTCTGCCCAGCTGAAGAAGTTTCTTCCAGGTTAGGAGCAGTTTGTAACAGGACCATACCTTGTTATTTAATAAAATAATGAAGCCCGTGTCTCCATACTTGGACACTCAAAGGAGAATCTCTCAAGAGGTACAGATACTCGGAGTTGACAGTAGAGATTTGGGGCTTTGCTGGGCTGCTCTGTTTGAATGTTCTTTCTTTACTGGGGAGTATACCAGTGACACCAAAAGGAATGAGATGTCTTCATAAAGTGTGTGGTCTGGGCTTTTTCAGGACAGATAGTCTCTGAAAACAATCACAGTTTAAATCATGCTGGGTAAAAATAAATGCCAACATCATAAAGAACTCCTTGTCATGTGCCAGTGGGGGTCTCAGTTCACACAGAGATAGTGTGTGAGCCTCCAAGACTCACAAAAGTCAGCTGAAGGAGGTAGGTCAGGACCGGCCATTTCATGGGAAACCTGGCTCAAAGCTTGCTCAAGGTTATAGGGCTAGTTAGGAATTGGGAATAGGCACAAGTTTCTAACCCAGTGTTCCTTCTGATTCCTCCAACCCTTGCTACACAGGTAAATCACCTTGTCTCTCTGTCTTCCCATAACATGTGCTTGTCTCCTACACTTAACAGTTACTAAGAGAATGCAGTTATTCAGTTCAGATGTGATTCCCAGGCAAGCAGCAAGGGCATTCCCTAGAAACTTGCTAGAAATGCAGATGCTCAGGCCCTCCCTTGGAACAAATCAGAAACTAGAGGAGTGAGCTCAGCAACCCTTGTCTAGCACACCCTCTGGGTGACCTTGATCCATGCTGAAGTTTAAAAACCGTAGAGCCGAGCAGGGTGGCTCACGCCATTTAATCCCAGCACTCGGGAGGCAGAGCGGATCTCTGTGAGTTTGAGGCCAGCCTGGTCTACAGAGCGAGATCCAGGACAGGCACCAAAACTACACAGAGAAACCCTGTCTTGAAAAGAATAAATAAATAAATACATACATACATGTAGAATGCGTGGCATTCAGAAGAGGGAAGTACTGGAAATAGGAAGCCTTTCCTGTGATTGACAGGGAAACAGTGATCTTAATAGTCGAGTTCTATGAAGTTGGATATGATGTGAGGCCAGCCAGTCATGACAGAGAACTGTTGCTCACTCCAGAGTTGCTAAGCCACCGCTGTGGGCGAACTTGCTGCTGTACTAGACCCAGCAAGAGAAGCATTTGCTCTTGTCCCTTCACTGCTTATAGACAACAGTCCTTTGTAAGTTGTTAATTAGAGCTTTCTTTTGTCTTTCAGCCCATGGACCAAGCTTCTCTCAAAAACAGTGATGTTCTGGTTCTCACAGGACTCACGCAGATCCCCACTGCCAACCCCGACGGCATGGTGGGCGAGTTCTGCAGCAACCTGGGTAAGGGACTTCTCAAGGCTGAACTTGGGTTCTGCATCCTAAGTTTAGTTCTCATTTGAGGCCTTGCCCCTTCCTTCCAGTCCTGCTCACTAGTGTCTCTGTGAAGCTTCCCTGCCTACACTGACTTCCACCCCTTAGGTTCCTCCTCAAAATGTACTGTTGTCCAAAGGAGCCATTCTCTTTTTAATTTATTTAAATTTATTTTATGTGCATTGGTGTAAAGGTGTCAGATCCCCTGGAACTGGAGTTACAGACAGTTGTGAGCTGCCATGTGGGTGCTGGGAATTGAACCCAGGTCCTCTGGAAGAACCACCAGTGCTCTTAACCGCTGAGCCATCTCTTCAGCCCCCAAAGGAGCCATTCTTAAGGAATGTAAATCTCTAGTGTGCTAAGAGTTGTCCAGTCATACATCAGAATGGTTAGCAATTTCTAGAAAGGTAGTCGGCATTCTCTCACTCACGGAGCATGTTGGCTAACCCCTTACCATGCTGGGTATGGCAGGAGAAGTGTGCCTACAGGAAACAGCACAAGAGTCACACCCCTTCACTCTGCTTTCAAATACTAGCACAGAAGTGACTCACACTTGAAATTCACAGCAGTGAAGAAGGGTACATGGAATTGTTCTCACTAATATTTGGTTGCTTTTCTTTTTTCTTCTTTTGGGAAAAGACTAAATTGAGAGCCTGCAGGGATGTTTTTTGCCTGGAAAACACTTATTTCCCTTTAGGTGAAATTTTCAGTGAAATCTTGCAACCCCATCCTTATTTTAGGGAAGTAGGCTGGCCCCTGTCTTCGTACATGTAGGCTGCTATGACAAAGGATCATCGTTGGTGTATAAACTGACGACATGACCACCCCATGGTATGGCTAAGGGGACGGTTTTTATTGTAGGTATGAGAGAAAGAACAGCCAGAGGCATCTGGAAGAGTCCAAAGTGGAGAGAGAAAGAAATAGACTGAACATGGCCAGCCAACTGGTCATGGCCAGTTCTATCTGTTAGAGCGGAGACTAGCAGAGGACAGAGAACAGAGAGAACATTCGAGAGAAGCAGGAGCAGAGCAGGAGAGTGGGGAGCTGTGAGCTGGAGGGAGTTTAAGGTAGAAGAGGAGGGGAGAAGGGCCTGGATGCTAGCATGGACTTTGAAATGTGTAACAGGTACTTGTGATACTGAGGGAGCCTGGAGGCCAGCAGGAGCTTTGATATGCTAATAGGCACCACAGTAGCCATATGTCCCTTTTGCCAGAAGTAAAAGAAATGACTCCATTTGGTAGATGGGAACCAGTTTCACAACCACCAGAAATCCTCCTATAGTCCAGGTCAAGCTCATTTCTGGATATTTGGAGTGTGGGGATTGGAGTTTCCTTTGGACCTAACAGTTGGGTGGCTTAGGCAGTGAGCATCTGTCTCACAGTCCTGAGACTGGGAACTTTGAGACCCAGGTGGCCACCTTTTCCTGCATCCTCACATGGAGCAAAGGAAGCTCATCTCCGTTCCTCTTCTTACAGCGGCACTATTCTCATCATGGGGTCTCTGCCTCCATGAGCTCATCTAAATGTAATAACCTCCCTCCTCAAGTCCCTACTGAACATCATCATAGTGGCCATCTGGATGCCACATATAAACTTGGTGGGGCAAGAGGCACAGAACATTAAGTCTGAGCTAGCTACCCAAGAGAAGTTGAGGGGCTGACCTTCACCTTCTGGCAACTTTAAGTGGTATTGTTCTGGCTCCAAGAAGAAGCAGTCATCTGCATGGAGGGCACTGTCCTTTGAAATCTCCTGAGCCTTGCTCCTAATCATACTCTGTTTTTATTCTTTGCTGTGTAAAGCCAAAGGAAATTTATTCTTGCTGTGGAAATTGTTGAACTGGTCTTAGAGAGCTTCTAAGTTTTGTGTATTTGTTAATAAACTAGAACCTCTGACTCAAGGAACTTGGGATTCAGGGGAAATCTAGTATCTGATGCACTGTGTCAGAGGGGTCCACTAACTACTCTCCTCAAGGTCATCGAGGTCATCTAATAAAAATGCAAACTTGAAGATCCTGCCACAGAGCCACTAGGCTAGGGAGAGAAGGGCCTTGGAGAAACACTGTGTATTCAGCATGGTCACTAGGCAATTTTTATACAGACTAAAGCTTGAAAAGCACTGGTCTCATGCATTCCTCTCACATAATTAGTGAGGAAACTGAGGCCCAGCCAGGTTGGAGTGGCAAACTTGTGACCCTTACTTGGGTCTCTGTGCAGAAGCAGACTAGAACCAGCCTATCTGAAGTGTTTCCTTCATCCCATGCTCTAATAACAGCAATTCACAGCCTCCAGGAGACCTGTCCATCACAGCAGGAGTGGGCAGGACTCAATGGCACCAGACTTCAGATCCTACTCCCAAATCCACGTGCTTCTGTAGTTTCATAAACAAAACAAAAGTAGACTGGACTTTACAGGTTTTCAGCCATTCATACTTTTAACACATTATAGCCCATAAGTTATGATTAATTCTGCATTCCATAACTGGTTTTAAGTGTTTCAGAGATAGTTTCTTACAGACAAATGCTAGTAAGAGAAAGTGCAATGAAAAGAACTTAGATGGTAAAACAGTTTGTTTCCTTCTGGGTCACTTAGCCATGGCACGAGACTGAGCAGAGACATCCTGCAAACTTTAAATGGGATTTAAAGAGAAGGAGCTGCCTGAGTTCAGGAGGTTCCCTGGAGTCACTGAAACCCACATTGTCTTCCCAGAGACGGTGATGAGAACATCAGCCTTCAGCCCTGCATTGCAGAAGAAATAGACGACTGTAAACATATGTGTCATAAGAACAGGCTGTGGCAGGAAGGTTGAGAAAGAGAGAAAACATAGCGAGAATAGCAGGGTCATAAGGAGAATGAGTAGCTGTGTGGAGGGAAAGGAAGCCTGTGATTGGAGGTAGTTTAGAGTAGGTGGGAGGTAAGAAGGGCTGGGATGCTACTAGCATGGACTTTGAAATGTATAATAGGTACTAGTGATACTCAAGGAGCCTGGGTTCACAGGTAGCCGTGAGAATGACTCCTTTTGATTGATGGGAACTGCTGTCTTTTATCTAACTGTCAGAAATCCTCCTACAGTCCAGGTTGAGCTCATTTCTAGAGATTTGGACTGCCTTCTGGAGTTTGGGGAATTGGAGTTTCCTTTTTTTTTTTTTAAAGATTTATTTATTTATTATGTATACAGAGGGTGCCAGATCTCATTACAGATGGTTGTGAGCCACCATGTGGGTGCTGGGAATTGAACTCAGGACCTCTGGAGGAGCAGTCGGTGTTCTTAACCTCTGAGCCATCTCTCCAGCGCCCTGGAGTTTCCTTTTGATCTGACAAAAGTTGCATAACAAGACCCTGTCTCAAAAATAAACAAAATCAGACATAAGAAAACAGAAGAGGGTTGGGGATTTAGCTCAGTGATAGAGCGCTTGCCTAGCAAGCGCAAGGCCCTGGGTTTGATCCTCAGGTCAAAAAAAAAAAAAAAAAGAAAACAGAAGAAGCTGGGTAGTGGTGGCACACACCTTTAATCCCAGCACTCGGGAGGCAGAGCAAGGTGGATCTCTGTGAGTGTGAGGCCAGGCTGGTCTACAGAGTGAGATCCAGGACAGGCACCAAAACTACACAGAGGAACCCTGTCTCGGAAAAAAAAACAAAAAAAGAAAACAGAAGAAATGCAGTTGCATTAGCCCTTTCTTTTTTTTTTTTTTTTGGTTTTTCGAGACAGGGTTTCTCTGTGTAGCTTTGCGCCTTTCCTGGAACTCGCTTTGGAGACCAGGCTGGCCTCGAACTCACAGAGATCCGCCTGGCTCTGCCTCCCGAGTGCTGGGATTAAAGGCATGCGCCACCACCGCCCGGCGCATTAGCCCTTTCTAACACTGTCCTTTTGTTACCATCCTCTCTTTCCCCAACTTTTCTAGCTCTGACAGTGCGGAATGGAGGAAACGTGTTGGTTCCCTGCTACCCATCGGGTGTGATCTATGACCTCCTGGAGTGCTTGTATCAGTACATCGACTCCGCTGGCCTCTCCAACATCCCTTTCTACTTCATCTCCCCAGTGGCCAATAGTTCACTGGAGTTTTCCCAGATTTTTGCTGAGTGGTATGTCAGTGTCCTGTCTCTGAGTTCTACTTCAGTGTATTCAGTCAGTAAGAATGAAAATAATTGTGATTTCTATATCTGATAAGAAAAGCTAGATTTTTATTTCCATAGCCTGTTTATCAAAGTCATGTTTTATTATATAGGGAATTTGATCAAATCCTAGGCCAGATACATAGCCATCATGAGGTTACTGAACCCTGATCATGTACGGTGAGTTTGAGTCTTAACTCCTTGGCATAAAAGAGGGAGATGGAAGTAAATGTTAACTGTTACAATGTACTTACTATTTCTAAACATTCCGGAGCCATGAGACACACACTAGAGTTGTCCAATCATGTTTAGTAAGATGGCGGCCTAATGGATATAAGTTACTCACTGAAAACGGAATTACTTTCTGGTTTAGTTTGGTTTGGGTTTGGGTTTGGGTTTTTCAAGACGGGGTTTCTCTGTATAGCCCTGGATCTCTCTCTGTAGACCAGGCTGGCCTCAAACTCACAGAGATCTGCCTGCCTCTGCTTCCCAAGTGCTGGGATTAAAGCATGCGCCACCACTGCTGGCTAAGAACAGAATTTTTACATTCCTCTGTCATAACATCCCAGTGTTATGCCCCTTGCCCCACCCCTGGCTTTGGTATGGGGATTTTCCTTCCCACTGAATTGTGGGCTTCTTCCTGAATTGAGACTGCTCATCTTGGTGAGTAAGACGATTCCTTGTTGTTAGTCCTTTACACACAGGCATCTTCCCCACATAGGCTGCCCGAAGCATTATTTGTAGATTGAATCAGGATGCTAGAACTTTGTTTTCATCCAGATCCTCCATAAAAATATTGGAACACACTCCTGGGTCCAGCCCTGTAAACCCAATAGACAGTGCAGCCACCTCTCTAAGTCTGTGGCTGCAAGTGTGGCTGTCACCCAGAACAGAGGGATGAGTGCCAGAGGGTTCCTGTGGTTTTCTTAGCACAGTGGGTAATCTGTTTACTCTAGAAAAAAAAAAAAATTAGAGAAAACAATAAAGACCCTGAGCCTACAACCCCACTGTCAGACTAAACTCCCCTGTTAACTTCTGACCTGGAAATCTGTTGGATAGTTTTGAGACAACACCTTGCCAAGTGTGACTGTATAATGCTGGTTTTGTTTTCCTAAGGAGGTTGTAGCTCAGTAGTGCAGTGCTTGTGTAGCAGAAAACATTTAATTATATTAAACCATTCCCAGCACTCTGGAGGCTGAAGCAAGAGGATCACAGGTTCAAGGCCAGACTCAGTTATAAGCCAGACCTTGTCTCAGAAAAATGAGAACACATGACTGCAATATGTCTCCTTTTTACATCACTCGAATCTGTATAATTTAGCTTATTATCTTGTTATTGGCTGGCAGGGCTTTTCCTTTTAGGAATAAATCATAAATTGATACTATTCTATATATGTATGATGATAGCATTTGCCTTAGGTAAGTTTCAAAAAGTGGAATTACTGGAATAAAGGGTAGAAATATTTTTTAATGTTCATTATCTGACACTAAGCTACATGCCAGAAAAATTTTTATGTAAATTATTCCTTTTTCTTGTCCATTTACTTCTTAGAGGTTTTATATCTCTTATGTATTTGAACTCTATATATATATTAAAGATATTAACTTTTTGATAACATTCTCTAGCCATTTTTCTCATTTTGATACTTTTTGAATTTTATCTTGAATTTTTTTCTGTTTAATAACTTTGTACGTTAGAATAATTTTAGATTTACGGGAAAGCATAATGATAATAGAGTTCCCGTACACCTTTCACCCAATTTTCCCTGATGTTAATGTCACTTGTGAGCAAACATATTTATCAAAACTGAAATGTCAGGGGCGCTGAAGAACTGTTTTGGTGGTTGAGAGCACTGGATGCTCTTCCAGAAGACCTGGGTTCAAGTCCCAGGACCACATGGCAGCTCCCGAGTATCTGAAACTCCATTCCCAAGGGTAGATCCTAGGCCCTCTTCAGCCTATGCGGGTACTGCACACATGCGAAGCACAAACATACATGCAAGCAAAACACCCAGACACATGAAATAAAAATGAGTAAATCTTCAAAAGAGGGAAAGTGCAAGAACTAATAATGGAGCCAGTGGGTAGTGGCACATGCTTGTAATCTCAGCAGTTAGGAGCCTGGAGGAAGGAAAATCCAGAGTTCAAAGCTAGCCTCAGCTGTGGAGTGAGTTTGAAACAAGCCTCAGCAACATAAAACCGTTTTCAAAAGAAAGTAGTGTGTCTGAGTATGTGAAACACTACCAGTCTAGAGATCTGGGAGCCAGGGCAGGCATTACAGTTTGGGATGTCCTTGGTGTGAGGGTGGCAGAAGCCACAGAGGGAGTGCGCTTGCCTAGGGAGAGGAGTAATGTTCAGCAAGCAGCTGGTGAGGGATGGAATGCTAGCTCCTCTAGGGGTGATGCGGGACGTTAGGAAAAGAGGGAGAAGGAATGGTGTAAAGAGGAGTAAAGTTAGGACACAGGTTCTTTCCTGTGATTTATGAATCATGGGTTACCAAAAAGAGAGCACAGAGTAAAAGTTTCTGTAAGCTCTCCCAGCATTAGATCACTGCCCTCCCTCCTGCCCAACTGCCATTCTCATCCTGAGCTACTGTGGGAGTCCTCTAGGTAACCATCTGAAAGCCGCAAGGTACTGGGATTTTGAAAATGTCACCATTCCGGTGTGGCCTGGAGCCCAACAACCACTGCTCCAGAGCCTTTTCCCAGGCAGGATCACAGTCCCCACAACCACTGCTCCAGGGCCTTTTCCCAGGCAGGGTCACAGTCCCCACAACCACTGCTCCAGGGCCTTTTCCCAGGCAGGGTCACAGTCCCCACAACCACTGCTCCAGGGCCTTTTCCCAGGCAGGATCACAGTCCCCACAACCACTGCTCCAGGGCCTTTTCCTAGGCAGGGTCACAGTCCCCACTTGCTCTCAACTGCCTGTTTGGCTTTGCCAGCCCCCTCTGTGCAGCCTGCCTGCAAAGCACTTCTCTAATAGGAACTCAGTTGTTTACATGGACAAGTGCTAGCTCTGGAGCTCTAGACTGGAATAACTCAGCAAGGCATTGTGGTGGGACCAAGTTAGGCCTGGTCATCCCAAGCCAGGGCCGCCATCCATCCACTTGGGCTTGCTGCCTCCCCTCTTTCTTGATTGGAAAGGTGCTCTAGGGGACAACCCCAGGCCCAACTGCTTACTTGGGTCTGCTAGAAGCCACTCCGTGGTTCCTGATCTCAGGCTTCTGCAGTAGCCTGCAAAAGCCCCAGCTCCAGACTGAGTCCATTGGTTTGCTTGGTTATCGGGTTTGTTTTCTTTTTAGAGGAGAGAGTGGAAGGGAAAGTCCCAGAGACTCTTCCAGAGCCACAGTGCCTTCCAGAGTGCAGGCCTCCTGCATGGGGTGGGGGGCAGCAGCAGGGGTATTATAGACTCACAGACCTGATTCTGAAAGCGGCTGTTGTTCCTTTCCCTGACAACCCGGTAAACATGGGTTATCCTTTGAGCTCCGGCTGCTGCAGCCCCCAGAAGAAGCAAACCCTTTAGCCTCAGCAGGGTGTGGAAGTCTATCTGCTGTTGTGCTTACGTGAAGATCCTCCAACTGATGAGGGGAGGGCGTGTCTCAGCAGAAATGGCCGCAAGTGCTTTCCTGCTGCTTCCCAGTCCCTAATCAGACTGTGACTTCTGAACTAAGCTCTCAGATTTCTCTCTCCTGAGTCTGAAATGAGGGCAGAGCTAGTGTCCATTTAGAGGTATGAGGTGGTTTCCTAAAAGCATTTTCCATGTTTTTGTCTTCCCACAAGGAGCGATATTTGTAAAAGAAGGTTAAAGAAACTGGATAAGGAAACCTCAGTACATTGTGGAGACAGTATAAAACCTTACCCCTGAACTCCTTGTTTTACAGTATTTTCACAGGGTTCTTAAAAGAGAGTTCCTAGAACATATGGAATGGTGCCTGTGCATGCATGTGTGCATGCGTGTGTGTTGACCAGCCTGGTCACTTCTGGTCAATTGATCAGTTTTAAGGGGTTTTTTTTTGTTTTGTTTGTCACATTGCAGTTGTCCAGGCTCCTCTGTAATTTTTTGTTTGAGCCAAAGCCAAAGTCTTACTATGTAACCCACTCTGGCCTTAAACTCAAATCCTCCTGTCTCAGTTCCCTTACAACTGGGATGAGCAATGCTGCTGTAGTGGATAGGGCATGTGTATCAGCAGCAAGCCATGTCTCAGAAAAGGCAACTCTTCTCCCCAAACACTGCTAACGTAACGTGGTGTCTTAGACTGGATCCTGGATCAGGTAAAGGACCCTGAGTGGAAAACAGCTGAATCCAAATCTAGTCTGGGCCATCGTGCAGTGGCAGAGTTCTTGTCCACCATGCATAAAGCAAACATCAAAACAGTTCTAATAATGATAGCTCCAAAACCCGAGTGTCTTAATGTGCTCACCTGGGCATCGCAGTGTAGACCTGTCACACGAGCCCTTGAGAGTTCCAGGGCACATAGGAGCTGGGTACAGAGAATGCATCACAAGTGTGTAAATTGTTAAATTGTACTCTCAACTTTTTTATGAATCGAAGATGTTTCCAAACAAGTAGTCTGTTTCTTTAGAAAAACAGTGCTTGCAAGAGACAGTGTCCTGAATGAGCCGTAGG
This sequence comes from Peromyscus californicus insignis, assembly GCF_007827085.1. Classification (NCBI taxonomy): domain Eukaryota; kingdom Metazoa; phylum Chordata; class Mammalia; order Rodentia; family Cricetidae; genus Peromyscus; species Peromyscus californicus. The sequence continues at coordinate 58,597,996 of NW_026294413.1, read as the reverse complement.
CCTGGCTTTTTTTCACTTGAGTCAGTGCCAAGAAGCTTTTTAAATCAGTGGTTCTCAACCTTCCTAATTCTGTGACCCCTTAAAACAGTTCCTCATATTGTGCTGACCCCCAACCATAAAATTCTTTTCCTTGCTACTTCATAACTTTAATTTTGCTACTATTATGAATCATAATGTAAACATCTGTGTTTTCCGATGGTCTTAGGTGACCCCTGTGAGAGGGTCACCTCCCAAAGGGTCCTGACCGGCAAGTTCAGAACCACTGCTTTAAAAGAACTTGTGTATTTGGTGTTTATACTGCTGCCACTAGGTGGCAGTAGATGCCAGTGCACTGCTAACACATTGCCATGTCTTCCTCTTTAAAGGCTTTGTCACAACAAACAGAGCAAGGTGTACCTCCCAGAACCACCTTTCCCGCATGCAGAGGTAAGACAATGAAGCCAGTGAGCTAGGGCACAGAAGTAATGTGGATGATGGGATGACTCGGGATATCAAGCTTTATATCTAAAATATCCCTACATGGAGCCAGGTACAATGACGCACACGCACATCTGTAAACCCAGCACTACAGAAGCAGACAGGTTCTGAGTTCCAAGCCAGCCTGGGCACCAACAAGACTAAGTCTTAAGACACACACACACACACACACACACACACACACACACACCACTGATAGGGACTGAGTTTGATAGTGTAGGCCTTTAATCCCAGCACTTGGGAGGTAGAGATAGGTAGGTCTCTGAGTTCCAGGCCAGCCAGGGATACACAATGAGATGCTGTTTCAAAAACAAACAAAAATTTTTTAAAAGATAATAAGTACTCCAGCTCACAATTCATTTGCTTCCTCTAATTAAAACATCATATTATAAAGTCTGGACAGTTCACAGCCCATTTCTGTTATAGTCTGTGTGAAGGACTTTCATTCTGATATCTATTCCCAACATTTTAAGGAGCAGATCTATTATCAAAATGTTCTTTCTAGTCTTGTCAATCACATATGTAAAATTTCTTTCATTTTTAAATTATTTGTCTATGTGTCCATGTGTGTGCACCACTTATCAACCTTAATTGCCCCCCACACACCCCTTATTTTTTTGAGACAGGTTCTCTTACTGAACCTGGAGCTTATTAGTCAGCCAGGCTGCCTGGCTTTCAAGCCTCAGGAGTCGTCCTGACTCCACCTCCCCAGCACTGGACACATGTAGGCACACCAGCTTTTTATGTGGATGCCGGATCCAAACTCAGGTCCTCGTGCTTATACAGCAAACACTTTACCAACTGAGTATCCCCTGGTCCACGTGGAAAGTTCCAGTAGTGAAGATACCATGGCAGTTAGCAAGATGGGAAGTCCCTTCCTCACAGACCCGACGGGTGTCTGTGTGCCCTGTTTGACTTCCACCATCTGCTCCCCGAGTGGCATGGCATGCACGTTTCTGTGTGATCTCGTGGTATCATTACTATGCTATTGCTGCCTGACCAGCTATACCACACCACGAGTACACTACAGTGAATTTGGACAGTTCTCCTGTCATTGGACAGGTTCTTCCTCAATTTTGGTTACGTTTTTTTGTTAAAGAATTCTCAACTGATCGCCACTTCAGAAACAGCAATGGCTGGCACAGCTGCAAGCACACTTGGTGCCTTTGTTCCTGTAGACCATATTACATGAGAGTATTGCCAAAAATGCACAAGAACCCTGGGTGATAGCCCTGCTCCGCACTCAAAGGCCTGTCCAGACTCAAGTGGACTTGTGCACAGCCGCTGCCTCTACACGTTGTCTTTTCCAGAATGCCGTAGAGTTCAAGTAAAGAAGTTCACAGCCTTTTCGTAGTTCCGTCTTTTGCTTAGTAATACATTCATCACCATCTTCTCATAACTTCTTCAGCCCTGAATTAATATTCCATTGTCTTGATGTACCCGTTTATCTATTTACCAACTGTAGGACATTTTAGTTGTTTTCAAGTTTTGGCAATTATGAGTAAAACTGCTGAAGATGTCTGTGGGCAGGATTTTGTGGACCTTAAGCTTTGAGCTCCTTTAAGTTAAACACCAAAGGAGCATGATTACTAAGTCCTCTGGTGAGTGTGTATATACATTTGTTTAACAAACAATAACAAAGTCTCCCACAGTGGCTGTGCCATTTCCCATCCAGCAAGGAGGGTGGGCACCTCTATACCACGCTCTTTTTTCACCAGCCAGATATGGTGGATCTAGCCTCTGGCCATTGCACTGGATAAGGAGCAGGGTCTGATGCTTTGATTGGCATTTCCCTGGTGGTGCCGGATGCTAGCGTCTCCAGATGCTCACTGGCATCCTCTTTGGGGAGTTACATCCGCAGACCTTTGGCATTAGCCAGGTTGTTCAGTGTTAACAGCAGTCCTCAGGCAGGTGTGGCTTCTGTATGTCTCTTTCCTAGTCTGGGGCCTGTCATCCTCAACTGTATTTTTCAGTCATTTCTGCAGCACAGCTGGGTTCTTCAGCTGACAGCTCTTGGGTTTTGTACCTGTTCTAGCTCATTCAGACCAATAAGCTGAAGCACTACCCCAGCATCCATGGAGACTTCAGCAATGACTTCAGACAGCCGTGTGTGGTGTTCACTGGGCATCCTTCCCTCCGGTTTGGGGACGTTGTCCACTTCATGGAGCTCTGGGGGAAGTCTAGTCTCAACACTGTCATATTCACAGGTAAGAGTAAGCAGGTTCCTATCCTTTCTGTTGGGCTGGCAGTGTATGAGCCTCCAGGATAGAGAGGAAAGCCTAAATGTGACCCATCAACCTTGCACACACGTAATCTCAGCACTGAACAGGCTGAGTCAGGAGGGTGAAATTCCAGGGTAACCGGTCTCCAAAACTAAAATAAACAGGAATAAAATAGATAGGAAGGAATAGGAGTAAAGGTGTGTTGGATAACTGTGTCAAGCACAACTTTTGTTTCTGCTCTTTTTGATTCTTTGTTTTTTAATTCTGAAATCTGCTGAGCTGCTTTTTGATGGAATTTTGTAAGGTGTTGAGAACCTCAATGATTCTAGTAGTTGGTCTGGTTTCACCAGCTGGGGATTGTTTGCTTAGCTGGATCTTGGGTCTTTTGACTCTGGTCTGTTCTGACGTATAGCTGCTCTTCTGTAAACAGAGCCCTCAGGAAGGAGCAAGCCTTTAGTGAGATGAGGCCAGGCAGAGGTGATATGGGAATCTCCCTATGTTATCAACTATGGTCTCCCCACTGCCTTGAAGTGTAGAAATCTCACAAGCTGTGAAGTCAGACTCTTGAAAGCTTGTCGTTCCTCAGCCGTGCCCACCTGTATTAGTCAGGGCTCTAGAGCAGCAGAACTTATATTCATTCATTCATATAGGATCTATATGATGGGATTTATTGGAGTGACTGAATATATATTCATTCATTCATTCATATAGGATCTGTATGATGGGATTTATTGGAGTGACTGAATATATATTCATTCATTCATTCATTCATATAGGATCTGTATGATGGGATTTATTGGCATGCCCTTACAGGCTGCAGTCTAGCTACTCCAATAATGGCTGCCTGTGAATGGGAAGCCTAAGGATCCAGTAGCTCCTTAGTCCACAAAGCTGGATGTCTCAGCTTCAGTATATGTCTTCAGTATATGCTGAAGTCCCAAAACATTCGGCTCTAATGCCAGGAATCAATGTGATAGCAGATCAAGGGCAATCCGGCAAAGAACAAAAGCTTCCTTCTGTGTCATTATTTAGACTTCCAGCAGAAGGTATGGCCCAGATTAAAGGTGTGCCTTCCTGCCTAAAAGGTCCAGACTAGAAGTAGATTCACCCACTTCGAAACAAACACAAATAATCTCTCACAGGTGTGCCCTCCAGTTCTGGATTGTAATTCATTTCAGCTGTAGTCAAGCTGACATCCAAGAACAGCCATCACACCATCCCTAGCCTCACGTTCTTCACAGTACATGGATCATTGGTAACCCCTGTCTGGGTAGCTTCAGGCCTTAAGGAAAAGTAGATTGGCACCTCAGAGTAGCGCTGGCCCACAGTGGCTGTCCACACAGTGTCCTTCAACCTCTTCTTTCTTTATAACTTCATAATTCCTTTGAAGAACTGGATTGTTGCTAGCAAGATGGCTGACTGGGTAATAGAGCTGCTGAGCATGAAGGTCTGAGGTAGCAGCTCTCTGGTGGAAGGAGACACGCCCACAAGTTGTCCTCTGACCTCCACACACATGCCATGGTACATGCACACACCAGAAAATAAAAATAGCCTATTAAGAATGATTTTTAAGACTTGGGTTTGGGGTTAGAGAGTGTAATTACACCAACAGTGTCTGGGTCAGAGCACATGAGCCCTGCCTTGTGCTCGGCCTCAGAACTATCAGCAGCCCCAGACAGGGACCACCAGGAACTTGGCTGTTGGATTCCTTACAACCGTTGCACGAAGGTACACACATGGGGTGGAAGCATGGGGAAAAGCTTCTTGCAAGATCTCAGCAGGGACAGGGTGACAGACTGATGCATACATGTTGGGCTCCTTTTGCATCGGGTGCCCTCACAAGAATTCCAGTTAGTCACCTCAGTGTCCTGTGTAGAAGGCAAGAAGATAGCCAGACTAGAGTAATGGTTACTCACGTTAGGCTTGGTACAGTGTTGAGTTTTGTGTCTGTGCTGGATATTTGAAGGTTTCCCTGGATTTTTTGGTCCCTGAATAGCCGTGTCTCACATTGGTGCTCTGTGCAGTATACATCCAACAGGAAGACACAGTGGCTCAGCTGTACCAGGAGCACTCGCGACCCTCAAGGATCACTTTGCTGTTCTCAGACCACCCTAGAACAAAAACATTGATCCACAAAGCCTAAAGCTTGCCTATCACCAGGATTTTGCTGCTGAGGTTGTCAAGACAACACTGTAGTGAGGCAGGAGCTTGTCTCCTCTGCTCTCTGATGAACTGTGACTGACGTGACAGTAGTTACAGGGTTCCCTGGGCACCGTGAGAGAGGCCAGCTAAGAAATCAGAGGCTGTGAGATGCCCCGTTGCACTGGGCATCGTGCTGACGTTTATCCTGGCTTGTTAAGTTTCTGATTCCCACTCAATTGAGGGGGAGTTTTGTCCACCTTTCCTGCTTATATTATGACTACTGTATAGTTTTCCTTCCTGGGTGGCCATGTTACCAGAGTTTTAGAATGAAAGCCTGGGCTCTGGCAACCCTAAGAAGCTAGGCATAGCCACCCAACCCTGATAGGCCAATTAAAGACAAAATATAGTGAAAAGCAGCGAAAGATTTACTCAGTGTGGCCGTATTATGAAGAACAGGTACAGGGATCCAGTGACCACCCCTAGACCTTATGTTGGGTAGCAACATGAGATTTGAATAGAGATCTAGCGGTATGCCTTGTCAGCAATCCTGGTCAGGATGTGGGTCTGGCTACTGCTGACCCATCATAGTCCTCTGTAAAGTGGTCCTGTAAGCACACTGTTGGACTGTGAACTCTCTTCCTGGGAGCTGGGGCGGGCTCCTCCTCTGGCCGGTGCTAGCATTTCAGCCCTTTTCTGCCCCCAGCATGGGGCTCCTGGGGAAGTTTTAATTCTTTGAGGACCCTTGCTTCAGTAGCTGGATAAGCTGAGAGGAGGGGCTCAGTGTCCTAGCCTGTACTTGTCCCCTTGGGTATCACACATCTGGGTGGGGTGAGCATGATATACTGTTCTCTTGATGAGCAGCTCATTTGGTATGCACAATCCCTGCCAAGCAAACACTGGTGGCCCTTGAGAGAAAAACTGGGGCCTGGGCTCCTGGTGGGAGAGTGACAGTCTCAGCAGGAGCCTGTTGACAGGGCCTCAGGGATTGTGCAGCCTGTGAGATGTGTGATGTCAGGTAGGCACCGGTAGTGCTTTGTCTCCACCTGGGTGTTAATTTTGAGCAGCTGATTGGTATTCCTAGGACTTTACCAGGTATTGCCACTGGGAACTTACCATTTGTTTCTTAGAGGGGACACAAGAGAACATAGATCTCATTAGATCTCAGCTTTTTATCTGGAACTTTAGCATTGATTCCAGGCTGAATAAACTATCACTGTGATGCTTGCCAAACGGCAAGTTCATTTACTTTTCTTTTTTTTTCTTCTTTTTGGGACAGGGTCTCACTATGTAGCTCAGGCTGGCCTTAATCTAGCAGTCTCCTGCCTCAGTCTTCAGGGTGCTGACGTTACAGTGTGTACTGCCACACATGGTTCCTTTTCCGTTCTGTTTGTGAGCTAGCGTTCTGTTTAGAGAAAAGCTCATTGACTTATTTACCCTGTACTTGTCTCATCGGCTCTGTTTTGTAAGCTGTAGAGCCTACACCCATGCCTCCGGGTCCAAGGAGTCATCAGAGGGGGTCTACCCAGCCTCTCCCCTTCCTCCCATGGCCCATATCCTGTGTCCCTGCTCATTCTTCCCCCAGAGGACTGGCTGCTTAACCCTGACCATCTCGGATGCCAACTGGCTTGGCGGTGTCTGTCAACTGTGTGTTAAAGTCCAGTTTACACTTTCCAGAGCCTGATTTCTCCTACCTCGAGGCCCTGGCTCCTTACCAACCGCTGGCCATGAAGTGCATCTACTGCCCGATTGACACTCGCCTGAACTTCATCCAGGTGGCGAAGCTGCTTAAAGAAGTGCAGGTCTGTCTCCTCTGTGGCCAGGCTTTGGTTGTGGCTCTTCGTGAATCAGCTCTGCACAGCCCCAATGTGAAGATGCCTGTCCTCGGCTCTATAGAGTGCTGCCTGTTCCCCTTCAGACTTAAGGAAATGATCTTTATTCCCTGAAAGTTTCCGCTCCAAAGAAACGGAGGAAAGAAGGCATAAACAGGTCCTTTTGAAGAGGACCAGTTGTGGCCACTGAGAAGCACATGGTTGCCCCTCTCCTCCAAGTCAGTCACTCAGCTAAATCTCGGGTTGAGTGACATGGTGGGTTCATGGTTAGTCCATTGTGCAGAAAGGGAAAGTATTTCCAGTAAAGGGAGGATTTCTGCTCAGGGTGGCAGGGAATGAGCCAAGGCCTTGGGATGGCGAGTGGGAGTGGGGGTGTGGGGGGAGGCCATTAGAGCCAGCGAGGAAGACAGACAGTGAGAGGAAGGGTTCTGAGGCCTTGACCAGACTCTCCAAGGCTTGGGTGCCTGCTGAGGGACCTGCTCCTTCACCTGGTCATTCTCGGGTATGGTTGCTTCCTTCATCTCCTAGCTTAGCTCTTTCATCCTCTTCACAGACCCTGCCATCATGATGAGGTGCCCTTTTACAAAAGGCCAGGGCAGGGTTACGAGAGACAGGAAGCCGAAGAACCCCCAGAGGGTCAAGAAAGATTGATGCCAGTGCCCCAGCTTGTCACCTTGGATGGACACAGAGCATCCTGTGTGCTTATCAGCATGCAGAGGGAATTATTAGGGACCTTGTGCTTTTCATCACTGAGCCACTTAAGTCCAGGGCCCTAAGCCAGCTTCACACTCCTGTGTCACGTGCTAATATTAGAAATCAGAGCTGTCTGGTCCCTACCTTCAGTGAGTAACATTCCGGAGGAGGCTCAGACTGAGGCAGGGGACACAGAGCTGTCAGATGTTAGCCAGGTTAGAAACAACACAAGGCCCTGGGAGAAGTACTGGCTCAAAGGAACAGCGTATTAGATCCAGCCAGGCCTCACTGCTGGAAACCTTTATTCTTAAAAGGATTTTGGCGTGATCCACACTCTTAAGTCAGAGCAGGGACAATTCACTGACCTATGGATTGCCAGCATTAGTGTTCAGCTGGTGATGTTTGTACAGACATTTCATCCCCAGTTTGCTGTCAAACTCAGGCATGTGACCTGCAAGTTTCCACTGACCTGGGGATAACCCAAGATACGCCAAACCCAGAATACTGGGCTAGCACAAAGCTGCAGTTCCTGCTAGTCAAGGGCTTGTAATAGCTGATAGAGCAAGGATTACAGAAAGACTGCCCTTGAGGAGCTGAGCTCAGTTAGCTTAGGGAGTAAGACACAATGGACGTCACCACAGAAGTTACTTAGATGTAGTGAAAGGTGAAAGCAGGCGCAGAGAGGTTGCAGATCTTTCCTTCAACCTAGGTTCCTCACACAGTACTACTCATCTCCCATCAGGGTTAGCTAGGTTTGAGAGAACTCGCTCTAGTGGCCTGATTTAGTGGGCTTGGGCATTCAGGATGCTACACGGGTTATGAAGAGGCCTGGGGGTGCTGCTCTGCACCCAGCTCTGCCCTTTCTTGTGACAACCTTGTCCCATTGCTCCTCAGCCCCTGCACGTGGTCTGTCCTGAGCAGTACACCCAGCCACCCCCAGCCCAGTCCCACAGGATGGACCTCATGATCGACTGCCAGCCACCACCCATGTCCTATCACCGGGCTGAGGTCCTTGCCCTGCCCTTCAAACGACGCTACGAGAAAATTGAAATCATGCCAGAGGTGAGCTGCTGTCCTTTCGCCCTTAAAGTTTGTGCCGGAGTGCCCTCAGGGACCCGGCCTGTCTGTCAGAAATGGAGGAAAGAACACAGACCCTCAGGCACGTGAGCTTCAGATGGGGTCAAGGTTGCTGTCACACAGTACAATGTAAGACAGAATCCGAAGTGTCGTTTAGCCTCAGGCATGGAAAGTGCCTGTGCAAGATAAAAGGGTTAAAATCTACTGCAATTAGGAATGTCTCTCCCCAGACAGCAGCATGTCTGCAGCCTCTTTGATCTAGTCTTATAGGAAGGAGGATTTACACACTGAGCTGTCAGTCCTCAGGCCTGTTATCCAAGAAGACCCACTTACGGGGCATCGGACTGTCGCCCTCCTAGAGTGCTGGCCTAAGTGGTTGTGGTTTGGGGCTCTAGGCTGACTCTCTGGGAGGCAGAGCTGTGGCTGGTCACTTGTCCTCTCTGAGAAGCCCCACCTTGAGGCCTTGGAGGTAGCTTACCAGGGAACCTCTCACCAACTTGGTCCCTGTGATGCCATCCTCAGGCCTCCCATGCCAGCCTGACCTTGGCAGAGTGTTTGCGAACAGGGCAGAGTCAGGTGTTGGTAACTGCACTGCGCCAGTGGCACACCTCCCACTCCTCATGCTTTCTTAGTTCCTGGGAAGGCTCTCCCACCTTGTTTGTTGATGTTTAATGCTATAAGCGACTCCTCTACCCAACTGATACCGAATGCCAGCGCTTATGTAATGGCATCTTGCACCTTTACTTGTGTTTTTAATGAAGGCGCCCTGGCTTTGTGGAGATGTGTACAGCTGAGGACAGCACATAGCCAGGCTGAGCACCAGGACCCTGGCGGTCCAAGCTCACTGCAGTATGCGCTATAGCTGCACAGGAGAGGCACCCCTTCGCTTCAGTCATTGGAAAAGACAGTCCCTCGGGAGGAGCCACTTGTCCTGCCAGAGATCAGAAAGGCACTGAGTCCACTCGCCCTGGGCCACTGTCCCCCCTGAATCTTCCCTCCCCCTCAGGGAACCCATCTGAACCCTGCGTTTGCTTTCAGCTGGCAGACTCCCTGGTGCCCATGGAGATCAAGCCTGGCATCTCTCTGGCAACTGTCTCGGCTGTGCTGCACACGAAGGACAACAAACACGTTCTTCAGGTACTGAGGGCATGTGGGAGCCCAGGAGAGACCCCTCCCCTCAGGAAAGCTCTGGCCCCCAGCCAGCTCCCAGTTCCCCATATCCCAGTCACTGAAGGTCAGGGTGAGTGAGACGTGTGTGTTCTTGAAACACAGAAGGCATTTTAGACAAATTCTTAGCCACGTGCCTCAAACCGCACAAGCCATCCTGAGGAGTGTCCCGTTGCCCCACTCTGGAAGTCATGGGCACATTCCTGGGGATCCCCAAACCCGAGCACTACGGGATGAGGCCTGGGAACAAGCTCAGCATGAGCCTACGCGTGTGGGCAGCACTCACCGCTGAAGAACCCCTTCCCCACTTGGACCGAGTGGCCTGTGTGCCCCTGCAGCTAGCGCTGAGTCCCAGGCACTGTGCTGGTGCTACCTACCGTGCCTTCTCCCTGCTAACCCTCAGAGCCCCGAGCCCAGGCTTTCTCTGCCCCCAGTGTCCTGATGTTTCCACAGCTGTCTGCTTTACCTGCTAGACGCTACAGTGTGTTCTTGGCCAATGGCTGGCTGTGGCTGCCACTGTGTTAGGAGGGACCTCATCAGCAGGTAGTGGGATCCCTCGAGGTGTAAACATGGCTCTGGTTGAAGGGCAGATAAGATGTGCCCGAGCACATGGTTTGCATTAACCCCCGTGGAACCCAGGTGATGATGAGCCTGGCTTCATGCCACAGGGGACTCCAGACCAGCAGGGTCAGGATCTCAAGTCAGTGAAGAGGCTCTCACTGAAAGCCGCACTTTCACTCTGCCTAGCCCCCTCCCAGGCCCCCCCAGCCCACCAGCAGTAAGAAGAGGAAGCGGGTGAGTGAGGACGTTCCTGACTGCAAAGTGCTGAAGCCGCTGCTGAGCGGCTCCATCCCGGTAGAGCAGTTTGTGCAGACCCTGGAAAAGGTGAGCTTGCTGGCCTGACCTCCTCCTAATGAGAATAGCCTAATACTAGCGTGTCACAGAAGAAGGGGAGGCTCAAAATAGGCTAAGCCAAAGGACGACTTCCTTCCCGGGCTCTCCCCAAGACAGTGTACAGACTCAGCACCAGCCTTACCTTCAGTTTAGGACTAGGGAGCAGAACTCCAGAAACAGGTGTGGCACATTAAAGACTGCCTGTCCTCACTGGAGCCAGGAGGGCTAGAATCAGCATGGCTGGGTGGGTCAGTGATTCAGTCAGAAACATGATGGGGACAGTCAGTCCTGTCTTGGTGCCCCAGGCCCTAATGGCTGCTTCTCCCAAAGGAGAGGTTGTTTTGTGTATGGGTATTCTGCCTGCATATCTTTGTATCATGTACATGCCTGGTGCCCAAGGAAACCAGAAGAAGAGGTTGGATCCCCTGAAACTAGAGTTACAGTTATGAGCTGCCATTGGGTGCTAGGAATTGAACCAGGGCTCAGGTTCTTTGAAAGAACAGCCAGTGCTCTTAACCATGGAGCCATCTCCCAGCCCTGAAAGGGGAGATTTCTTGACTGCGCTGGTGCTGGGAACAGGCGGCGGGTAGCACACTACCTTAAAGATTTTTGTAATTCTGTCCTCAGTCACAGGATTGGAATGGTCACTGTTTCCACATTATCACTCTTGCTAGGAAGAGGGGGATGGGTTGAAGATGGCAGGGGGCATGCTTCTGGGAGAACTGGGCTAGCTCCAGTACATGATAGCAGGGAGGGACATTCTGCTACTAAGCTATTAATAACCACAGTGTCTCAGCTGCCGACTTCTTTCAAGTCTCAAAAGCACGGCTTCCTGTCTCAGTAGGCTTGGTCCTCATCTTTTGATTTTCCCAAACTGCTCTCAGGATTTCTCACAGTCCTGCAGATGAGCAAAGGACCCCATCTCCCTTGTGGCCCGATAGGGCTCCTAGTTCTTATCTGAGTTTTTAAATGATTATTCCTCAAAATAACTTGCTTTTCCACAGTGACCTTACCTTTTCTCCTGCCTGGCTCGTCCAGGAGCAAGCCTCTTTGTGCGAGCCCTGCGTACCTCACCTGCTTCCTTCCCAAAGCCGAGCGGGTGTTGTCTGCAGCCAGGGACAAGCAGTCCCCCCTGCACTGGGCCCTTCGCCTGTTTGATGTCCCACCCGGGGAACTCTACTTAGTGGTCCTGGTTTCTAAGGAGATGCTACAGTTAGCAGTAATGGTGGCTAGAGAGATGCTGCCAGACCCCCAGGTTAGCGGTACCTTGCTGTGAGGAGTGGTTTTCCCTAGGGCTCAGAACTGTGGAGACCGAACGTGGGCAGGGGCCAAGATCAACAACCTGGTGTTCCCCCCGAACCTCAGAAGAGTCTGGATGTGCTCAATCCCTCGTACACTCCTAAACGGTGGGGGATTCAGCTGTTTTCCTGACTTTGTATGTTTGGGGTCTTCTATAAATATGAAACTCCGGGTGGATCCTGACCCCGGTAGTCCAAAGAGCTGTGTTGGGAGTAATGCCAATCTCGAGTGCTCAGTCAGGCCTTGCTTTCAGAGTAACCATCCTCCTCTTTTCTCTTGAACAGCATGGCTTCAGTGACATTAAGGTGGAAGACACAGCCAAGGGCCATATTGTCCTGCTGCAGGAAGCCGAGACACTCATCCAGATTGAAGACGACTCAACTCACATCATCTGTGACAATGATGAGACTCTGAGGGTACGATTGCGGGACCTCGTCCTCAGGTTCCTACAGAAGTTCTGAGTGGGGCATCCATGACCTCCAAGGCCTTTCACCTCAGACAGTCTGGTGGTGTCCTCTGACTTTCAGAGAAGAGAGGTGTCTCTGGGCCAGGACCTGCATGTCCTTGTACTGCTGAAGCTAAGAACTTTGGGAATCCTGTCCTTTGCAGTTCCGGAGCTCTTGAGCAGCTTGGGCTTCAGTATGACAGACATCCTTTCCTAAGGGAAGTGTAAAAATGACTGACCTGTGTTTCAGGGTTCGCAGGGGGCAACTCTTGACCTCCCTGCCTACTGTACTACACCAGATAAAGGACTGTCCCCCAAACCAGAAAGCAAGCCTACAGCTCTGTTCTGTGGCCCATTCTGCTAAAATAAACATTATTTTTATAGAAGTACCTTGTTCTGTTGAACCACAGTCTAAATAATGATTTAATATCTGGGGGCAGGGGTCTGAAAGGACACCCAACAGTGAAAATGCCACAGCACATCTGTCTAACCTCTGCCTTAATCATAACCCAGCCCGGTTTACAAAAATGCAGCTATAATCCCAGTGCTGGAGAATTCAGTCATCCTCTGATAAACAGCAAATTCAAGGCCAGCCTGGGCTCTTCAGACTCTGTCTCAAGAAGCAGAAACAAGCCAGATATGGTGGTGCATGCCCTTAGTTCTAGCACCTGCCTCCTGAGTTCAAAGACAGCCTGGTCTACAGAGTGATTTCCAGGACAGTCGGGGCTACACAGAGAAACCCTGTCTTGAAAAACAAAAGAGAGGAGGAGGGGGCAGCAATAATGAATTCAGATATATTTTAATTCTGTGAAAAGGTACTTTAAAAAAAAAAGATTTATTTATTATGTATACAGCATGTATGACTGCATGCCAGAAGAGGGCACCAGATCTCATTAAAGGTGGCTATGAGCCACCATGTGGTTGCTGGGAATTGAACTCAGGACCTCTGGAAGAACTGTCAGTGCTCTTAACCATGAGCCATCTCTCCAGCCCGAAAAGGTACTTCTTACACAAATAGGTGACGACCTTGTAGGGAGACCCCTGAGCAGTACAATCCAAGAATTCAGTGAAGCCTTCTTTAATGACACTGGCAGAACAGCCTAACAACATGCATCTCTTAGAGTGCGTATCCGGTTTGGTGGTGCGTGGCTGCTGCTCCACCCCACTAGCTGACAGACATGCTGCTTTCCAGCCCCTGCTCACAATGCAGGAGGAAGGATGGTTTCAGAAGGACCCTTCAGAGATGGATGCTTGTGGATCACACTGGGCCCGACCACATCTACGAAAGCCAGCTTTGCAAGTAAATGGCAATGCCTTGGACCTGGGTAGCACGGGTGGGAGGACAGCTGGAAGTCTGTCAGCCATGGTGGTGCAGGCCAGGATGCTCAGTTTCTCTAGAGATGGGAAGATCCCAAGTCCAAGGCCAGCCTAAGCAATTTAATGAGATCCCGTCTCAAAAAGAGGGCTGGGGGGGTGGGCAGCTAGCATGTATCCTAGCATGTGTGAGGCCCTGGGTTAGGTCCCAACCATGAGGAAATAAAATTGGTCTAACAGCTGAATGTCACAAGGGGTTTAGTGACATGGGAGCTAAAGGAAGTGCTGTAGAGGGGATGGCACAGGCTCTGGGGGGACTGGTGATCTCTCCTGGAACTGTATCTGGGGTGAGCTCTTGGTTGGCAGACGAAAGGGATTTCACTTTCCCATCTTCACCGTGGGCACATTTTGCCGAGGATCCTGGAATGTACCTCAGACTCCACTACGTGAGCCCATCTGGGAGGGGCAGGACTGGGGGCCTGCTCTGCAAGCTGGGTGCTGTTTCAGGAGATTATGTAGGTGCATCACCTTCTCTCTCGTGAAACTTCTGAGAGATCAAACTAAACTTTAAACATCTTGGAAAAATGAAAACGTATTATAAAGCTCAAAAGACCCACACATGCATTTAAATACACTGTCTACCAGGTATGCATCCAGAAAGAAGTGCCTTGGGGACAGTCAGTCTGACTTTGTGAAGTCTGATCAGAGGGCCTGGAGGCATTGATCCTCCAAAAGACTGATGCCTGGCAGGTGGGATGACTTGGAAGTTATGGAGGGTAATTAAGTCATCAGCACCCACTTGGCCACAGAAGCTAGATGGAGACAAGGCATTCTTCCAGCAGAGTGTGGTGCTGCTGTCCCAGGTACAGGGAGAGAGCCAGGTGACTGACTAGGGTTAGATATTTAGAAGCCACAATCGGTTGGTTAGTAGAACCCACAGGACTAACGAAAGCTGCTTGTGACTGGCCCTGGCTCAGGAAGTACCCACTGACACTCAAGAACTCCATCCAATGGGCTGGGGATTTAGCTCAGTGGTAGAGCACTTGCCTAGCAAGCACAAGGCCCTGGGTTCGGTCCTCAGCTCCAGAAAAAAAAAAAAAAAAACTCTACCCAAGCCTAGTGGGTATCGATGACTAAATGGAGCCTGAGGAACCCGCTTTTGTCTGTTTTCTGTAGTCTCAGAGGGAGCCCACCGAGTTAAGATAGCCTGGTGCTCCAGGCGCAGCCCAGAGAATAGGTCACGGAGCCACTGCTCACCTGTGATCTGGGCCTTCCCAGTGTGGAGCAGTGAGTGCCCCATCTTCTAGTCTCCCTCCGTCCACTCACACTGCGCCACAGGAGCAGAAGTGCCGGGCAGCGCTTCAGGAGCTGAGCACAACCTGAGTGACAGACTGTCCTTGCTAGAGTAAACAAGTCCATTTATTTTGCACAGTCTCTGTAACTCATTGTCTGCCTGTTTCAAGACAGGGTCCTGACATAAGTAGCCCAGGCTGACCTCACCACCATGTCTGTCCGTCTGTCTGTCTTTTAACAAGTCTTTCCCCAAAGGATTAAAGCATGGATCTACTGCTATAACAAGTGACCTCAAACCTAGCAGCTTCCAAACAGCAGACGTTTCTTCCCTCGCAGTTCTGTGGCTCAGGGACCTGTTGTGGCTTAGGCAGAGCTCGTGGCCCCACTCCGCTGGAGTTCCCAGCCCAGCTTCTTTTTCCTCACAGCCACAGTCCAGTGCTGGACGTGGGGCCTGAAATACAGAGTTTCAGTGAGTGTCCCAAAAATGGCCAGTTTGTGGCTCCTGCCTTCTACATCTGCCAAGGAGACAGGACTCCTGGTCCATTCCTCTCAGGCAAGGGCACGCCGTTCTCCATCTCACTCCACAGCTTCCAGCCCACAGCCCTCACAATATCCTGGAAAGGCAGGAGTTGGCTTTTCCAGATGACGTAGAAGGACCAACAGGAACTGTCCCTATGTGATGGTGCACTGAAGAGCTAGGAAACTAGGACCAAAACGGGCTGCTTCTCCCTCCCCAACACAGGCACCGGGACAACAGGCTGCCACTGCAGGGAGGTAGATGGTACCTGTTTTCAGGCCCTCCACAGTAGGATGACACATCGATGCGTTACTTTGAACCTGGGGTAGGGTGTAAGTAACCAGCTCTGGTTCAGGAGGAGAACAGCTGAACCTGGAGACAGACGATAGAGAAGTGAGCCAAAGATGGCTGGTGCCATGGGCTCCAGCCAGGTCATGAGCTTAAATCCTGGGGCTTTTCTACCAGTCCCCACAGCTTCGCGTGCCCCAGGCTTCAGTCCCGCCGTCACATGGTTTCATGTGTATTTCAGCATTTGCAGCTTAGCCCCATGGTGTCTGAGCGGGGTCTTTATGCAGGTCTTGTCATTAGGTGTCAGGGGGTCCTGTGGGTCCTGTGCCATGTGGGTCGGTCCAAGAAAGGTCACTCCAGGATGAAATTGTAAGGCCTGTGTGGCAGAGGAAGGTCCAGCCTCTGGTGAACTGAACCCTAAAGAGCCTTACAAAAGGCATATTTATTGACTGTGACACCAAGTTTTTTTGGGGGTGAAGTATTTCCTCATACAAAGGTCCTATCTAACCTCTATGTCTCTCCAGAGGAAAACATCACATGCCCTCATGACTTTAGTCCTCCTGTACTGTGTAAATACACAATAATCCAAGAGCCTTAGGTGTCTTGTGACCAAAGTCATGCAAAGGCTGCAGTACCCCCCACCCCCACAGAAAAACAATTCTACAAATCACAGAAAACAATCAGTGTTTTCCACAATGATTCTTCAAGGTCAAAGTGCTTCTAGAAAACAGCTTCAGTCCTTGGGAAGCTCATGGTAGGTGGAGGAAACCAGTTCCCGGAAGCTGACCTCTGACCTCCACGTGTGCGTGTGGCATGTGTCCTCCCACCATAAGTAAACATGTGTAACTTCTTTAAAGAATTACAGGCCCAGCCTACCTTGTTTTGGTTTTGGTTTATTTGAGACAGGGTTTCACTGTGTAGTCCTGGCTGTTCTGGAACTCGCTTTGTAGACCAGGCTGGCCTCGAACTCAGAACTGCCTGCCTCTGCCTCCTGGGATTCCTGGTGGTCAGTTTCTTAAATACAGTTTCATAAGTACCAACACTGTTAAACTCACTGTCCTTCACCTTTGCTCTGAAATGACTTCCTGATTCAGTAGAGGCCTTCCTGATCAGATGGAAGAGGTTGGTAAGTTGCCTACAAACAAAAACTGGCCATGAACTAAAAACAGTTTACAATTTAGAGAGATCACATGACCTGCAAAGCTTGAGCTTTGTGATACATTTAAAAAAAAAAAATCAGTGCTTGTTCATGTGCTGTGTTGTTGGACTATCTGTGATTCCTCATGCTGGGCAAGAATAAACAGCGAGATGCCCCCAATAGCTCCCACCAGACACAACCTCATGTTTAAACTTCACACAAAGTATGTAGGGACGAGTGGCATAAGATGATAGACTGGTATAGAGGTAGATTGAATAGTAACCACACACACTCAAAACTCAGAGGAATTGGAGAGTGAGGAAAGGGCGGCCCACCGGAGGAAACACTCCGCTGGCAGGGAGGGATGGCAAGGTTCCATCGTGGGTGGACGGTGGTGTGCAGGGCGGCAAGCCCCGGGAGAGCTGAAAGGGAGAAATTGTTATGGCCAATTTCAACAGTGAAAACAACTAGCCAGGCAGTGGTGGCGCACACCTTTAATCCCAGCACTCAGGAGGCAGAGTCAGGCAGATCTCTGTGAGTTCGAGGCCAGCCTGGTCTACAAAACAAGTTCCAGGACAGCCAGGGCTATACAGAGAAACCCTGTCTTGGAAAAAGAAAAACAAAACAAAAAACTTATATCCTGCCTCCAAGTGCACATTAAGAACAAGATTAAAATTGTTGGCAGTGGGGAGGACACACCATGTGGACAGCCGTGTACCAGCTAAATAGACTGGAGGGCAGTGTTGCCAGAGGTGACAGTTTATCAGGGGGATGTGCTGTGGGATATTCTGTATGGCAAATGTGTTGATTAGTCAATAAATAAAACACTGATTGGCCATTGACTAGGCAGGAAGTGTAGGCGGGACAAGGAGGAGAATAAAGCTGGGAAGTGGAAGGCTGAGTCAGAGAGACACTGCCAGCCGCCATGATGACAAACAGCATGTGAAGATGCCGGTAAGCCACGAGCCATGTGGCAAGGTATAGATTAATGGAAATGGATTAATTTAAGCTGTAAGAACAGTTAGCAAGAAGCCTGCCACAGCCATACAGTTTGTAACCAATATAAGTCTCTGTGTTTACTTGGTCAGGTCTGAGCATTTGTGGGACTGGCAGGTGAGAGAGATTTGTCCTGACTGTGGGCCAGGCAGGAAAACTCTAGCTACAGGGATGTGACCACAGCTGTGTATCAGCAGTGCCGAGGGGCAAGCTGCAGAGCTGGAAATCTGATGACACCAATTGTGAAAACAGCCAAAGCAGTACGTTTATAAATGAGCTAGACAGAACTCAACAGCCTTCACCCAAGCTGCACCTCTTGGGCACAGAGGTGCTGCACTCCAGCTGCAGACCACACAGTCTGCAGTAAGAGCATGTGGTGTCTTTCTTATGGAGACCATGTGCCAGGCGATAGAGCAAGTCTTACTATATTTAACTACTGTATCGTCCAGCCCTGGTTAAACTCAGCTGGATCACAAAACAAAACAAGGTATGGGGAGTGAACAGGCATACACAGGGAAAAGGGGGTTGGCAGGAGTGGGACAGGTGTGAGTGGCAGATAAGTGATCAGATGAATTATACATGTGCACGAAAGTGTCAGCAAGTGTAGTAAGGACGGCAGCATGTTAAGTTTAGACAACGCTTCCCATCATCAGTCCCTAGGAAATGTGGCCTGAACTTCGAACCCAAGACTGGCAGCGCCACAGGCTGCTGAGCATGCGGCACTGAACACACCCAGCATCACTGCAAGTACAAAAGGCAGCGATCGCTTCAGGAAACTGTACAAGTGTGCATAGCCTGACACCCCTGCTCACAGGTACCCACTGCAGGGAGAAAGGTGGGTCCACCGTGGGCTTGCTCGTCAGCATTCACAGCAGCTTAATTCCGAACAGCTCAACTCGGGAAATGGCCCAAGTGCCCAAGATGCCTCCAGCTCCAGGCAATCCTCCTGCCTCTTGAGCACTTGGACTACAGGTCTGCACCATCACACCTGGCTCACTCATCATTGCAATGCACGAATGACGGCTAGCAAGACAGCTACCCCCTTTCCACCCTTCCTGCCGCCTCCCCCAGCAGAGAGTCTAAACCCCACCCTACAAATATCCCCAAGGTCATTCAATGCCTGGGTACCTTGGAAGCAATCCAGCTCACTCTGCCGTGGGTTCAGCCTGCCCCGCTCTCCCATCGGGAGCCCACTAATGGCTTGGTGCTTTCCTTGGTGGGTGCTCCTTCCTCAGTGGCTGATGCAGAGCACACAGGAGGCCACGGCCAGCCAGCAGGGCTGCTCTGCCAGGAGACAGGACAGCAGCCACTTCTCAGCACACACCCCAAGGGCAGCTGCAGCAGGTGAGCAAGGCCTCCACACTTGAAACACATGAAGAGCCAAGCAAGCAGTTGGCTTTATTTCAGTCCATCGCGTTTGCTCATGTGCGCCAAAGCCGACTTTCCGTCTTACGGAAGGCCTACGCCTGGCAGTTTTTGCCACTTTCTGAGACTACACCTCTAGCCAATGGCTGTGACCCCACCAGTGCTGTGGGCTGACACCCCAGTGTCTGAGCACATATACTCCACAGCAGTGCCCACACCCCAGCTCACCATCTGTAACCAGCCCTAACACGTGAGTGACAGCGCCACAGACAGACCCCGCTGACACTCTGGATTCCACAGGTGGGCCTGAGGCAGAACTAAGCCAGAAATTCTAAATAGGCATTCTCTGTGGATGCAGTGAGATTGTTTACATCACAGCCTCCTTCACCCTCCTCAGTATTCTGGGCAAGAAGTCTAACTATGGCATGAGTCCCCCACTGTTGGCCCCAGCAGGGGGACACGTTTAAGTCCTATCAATCTTCAATGTCAGAGCCCTGGGCTCCCACCTGCAGAGCCAGAAGAGGGCCTGCCACTTGAGGCCTTCCCAGGGTTCCATCTTCGACAGCCCAGGACAGCACTTGCTCTCAACCCCTGTAGAAATTCTCAGATGCAGACACCGAAGGCCTATGATCTGATGTGCAGTGACACCCAGAGGCCACCCCTACCAGGTCAGCAGAGGACATCACAGCACATTTTTAAAGGCTGGTGGGAGGGGCCAGAGATGGCTCTTGTGGTTAAAAGACCCGTTGCTCTTGCCCAGGGCTGGACCTCCATTAGCACACACATTGGGTGGCTCACAGCTGTCCCTAACTCTTTTGGCCTCAGCAGGCAGCTGCACAAGTGTGCTTATATAAACACACACACAGTCACACACACGTGCACACGAGAGAAATAAATCTTTTCAAATTCCCACAGTAAAAAAGCTTGGCTGGTGTGCAAACCGGACACTGGCTGATCGTCTGGGCTCACGCTTGTCCGGCTCCCCTACGGCTCCCCGGCTAAAGTCGGAGTGCTCCCATCTGGCCATGCAGAGGCCGCTTTGATGAGGCAGGCGGCACCTTGGCTCAGGTAACTCTTCTATCCCTGCTGAGAATAACCAATAACCTCCAAGCTTGAGTTAAAGTCTCCATTTATTTCGTTTTTTACAAAAATCCAACGTAAGACCTTTGTGCTCACGGTTTGAAAGGGGCAGACAGATGGACAAATTATGTTATCAGAGCTGCCCCAGGCAGCCCCACCCTCCAGCTCCATGTTCCCTCACAAGGCCACCCCAGACAGGAGCATTGTAGGTGGTCCACTGGCCTGAGGCACCCTGGGGGACTGTCACTCTGTGGGTGGCCCTTGCCCTCAAGATAAAGAGCAACTGAAAAACAAAGCTGTCCTGGCCCTGGAAGCTGAAACTAGGTAGCCAGGTGCACCCCTGTTAGGAGTCTACACTAGGGGGTGACCCATGGGGAGCTGCACCGAACACCAGGCAGGCTCCCGACACTTGTGACGGGAAAATCGTTTCCAAGCATGTCCCCTAGCTCCCCAACCCAAATGACAAGCAGTGTCCAACCTCTTTGTCTCTGCCTCTTGCCTCTGAAAGAGTCCCTCAGATACACAGTCACTGTCCATACTTGCTGCTGGGGTCCATCAGTTAGTGTTCCCACCAGGCCCAGGGATGCCATCCCATAGGATGCTCTGACATCACTATCCCTGAAAGACACTCCGATGATACCCACGAGTGACCAAAACAGCTTTCAGTGCCCTACAAAGGGGTTCTACCATAGAGACTGACTTTCTCATCAGGTGCCACAGCATCATTTTACAAGTTCTCACATCAAAAGAAACAAGGCGGACAGGGATGGGGCTCATGGCAATACTGGGAAGTAAAAAATAAGAGAAAAAATAGCAGCCACATATTTAGCAAAGAAACACCACACTCTTTGGCTCCCCTGAGGGAAGAGGGCTACTGCTACAAGGACTAGTAAGAGGGCAGAAAGTTGGGGTAAGGAGTCTGGACACCTTTGCTGAGTTGCCAAGAACTCAATGTCCCAGGCGGCCCTTGGTGTCAGGTTCGAGAAGACACCAGTAGAAGCTCTGCAGCAGCCTGGTCCTGCTGGCCAGAGGGACTCCTAGGGCCCACGCCAGCCCTACAGCAGAAGGATCTACAGAGAAGTCAGGACAGCAGGCAGGAAAGGACCCCAAACAGCAGCACTCAGTCAGGGCTGAGGAAGACGGGACTGGCTTAAGGCAGGTGCATGACCAGGACAGACCTGAGCTCTGGTTCAGCTGCTGGAAACACTCGGTCCCACTTCAACCACGTGGGGCTGGGGCGACAAGTCACAGGCTGAATCCCTGACACAACACAACACTTCCAGTTTCAGGCTGCCACCACACCCAAAATTAGCTTATTTCACTTTCGGCCCTGGGAACAGAACCATAACAAGGAGTGGAGAGTGGTAAAGTAGGGGTGAATGCCTGTTAACTTCCAAGACCAGACTAGAACTCTCCTAGCAAATCCCAGCCTCCAGGTTCTAGGACATCCCAGACTTTGAAAGAGGGGGCTTCCTACAACCAACACGGCATCAGGGATCTAAACCCCATGGGTACAGGATGGAGTCCAGATGGAAGTGGGAAGGTGAGCTCACCTGGGTGTTCATTCCAAGTCACATGCCCTGCCATGAGACTCTGGAATCCTCAAAAGGACACAGGCTAGTTCTACACCACACAAGCTCCCAGCCGAGGCCTTCCAGCCTGCCAATTTCCTGTTGTCTCCTCCAGAGAAGCAAGTACTACGGGAACCCGCCACCAGCGCCCTGCACCAGTGTCACCAGGAGGGTGAGCTAAAGAGCCACTGGGCAGGCCTCCTCCTGCCTCAGGGCCCCTTATTCTCTCTCAAACACAGGAAGGAATGGGAGAAGAGCAGTAAGCCCAGTGACAGGAAGTGCCGCCTGGCACCAGCCCCCAAAGCCCGGGATCACGGCTCCTGGTCCCCACTGTGCAGCCTCCAGCAGAAGCAGCAGCTGTAGTAGCATCACTGAGGCAACAGAAAGGGGTCAGAACAGGAGATCTTGCCTAGGCCAAGTCCATCCTGCTTCTTTCCGCAGCTAGTTCCACTGGGAGGATGGGGCTGCAGTGACAGTCCAGGTAACAGGGTCAGGACCCTCTCCACCAAATACAGAGCCAGCTAGGTCCCTCCCTTGGAGAGATTGGCAGAAATTTCAGGTGTACCCTCACCCCACCAAATTGTGTGTGTGTGTGTGTGTGTGTGTGTGTGTGTGTGTGTGTGTGTACATATGTGTGTACATATACGCACACATATAAATAAGTCTTGAATGGCAGATGTGAAAACTCTTTAAATAATAACAGTTGTTACTGAATTTAAAAAACCACGAACCAGCCGTCCTGGGCTTATGAACTAGTGACTCTCCACAGAGTCCCCACAGTCCTCAGTGTTCACTATCAGTCAGTGCCCTGTGCAGAAGCCCTGAGTCTGCTGACCAGGATTCTGGGCCCAGTGTGGCTGACTTCAGGATAAAGACAGCTACCCTTTCCACTCTTCCTGCTGCCTCCCCCAGCAAAGGGTCTGGGCCCCGCGCCACAGATGTCCCCAAGGTCCTTCCGTGCCTGGGAACCCTGGGAGCGGCTCCCCTCACTCTGCTCCTGTCTCTTCAGAACTGGCAAGGCCCTAGATGAACTTGAAGCACTTGGTCTTGTCATGGGGCAGGCGGGTCTTGAAGAGCACAGAGTCCACCCTGAACTGCGTGTACAAGAGGGGCATGTAGCCGTACACCTTGACAAAGAAGTTGATACACTTGTGCCGTTCGTGAAAGTGAGAGTCATCATGGGATAGGGCCTGAGGGCACCCTGGGCATCGGAAAGTCCACCTCGATGTCACCTGGAGACAGGAGAAAGAGCAGGGTGAGAACAGGGCATGACTGCTGACAGAACCCTACAGCGAGGCCAAGCCAACGCCATGTCCACAGTGAAGCCGCTGGGCCAACACCTACATCCACACAGCCCACATGTGCGTAACCAAAACACTCATGGGGTCTTTCCATGTCCCCATACTTAACAGACACAAAGTCTTAGTATGCCCATGTTACCGGTTCAAACAAGTCTACCTGCAGTATTTATCTGGGTGGCAGAGCAAGATGTTGGTTCACAGTTATTTGTTTCAACATTGGTTTTCAGAGCAAAATACTGGAAAACCAGTCAAAACAGAAACAAATCATTCTAAAATATGACATAGCCATTAAAAAGATAGTTAAGAAAATGACCTTTCAAAACATGAGAAAATAGTCTATATTATTGAGATTTCCAACAATTAGAAAAATGTAACATGACGGTGTCACACACCACATGGTCACCATTAACATAGGTAACTGGTGGTTTGAGTAGGTATGGCCCCGTGGTCTCAAATATTTGAGTGCTTGGACTCTAGGGAGTGGCAGTATTAGGAGGTATGGACTTGTTGGAGGAGTGTGTCACTGTGGGGGCAGGCTTTAAGGTCTCCTATGCTCAAGCTATGTCCAGCATGGAACACAGTTCACTTCCTGTTACCTGTGGATCAAGATATAGAGTTCTCAGCTCCTTCTCCAGCACCATGTCTGCCTGCACGCTGCCATGCTTCTTGGAACCATGATAATAACGGACTGAACCTCTGGAACTGTAAGCCAGCCTTAATTAAATGTTTTCCTTTATAAGAGTTGCCATTGGCTGGGCAGTGGTGGCACATACCTTTAATCCCAGCACCCAGGAGGCAGAGGCAGGAGGATCTCTGTGAGTTCAAGGCTAGTCTGGTCTATGGAGCTAGTTCTAGGACAGCCAAGGCTACACAGAAAAACCCTGTCTCAAAAAGCCAAAAAAAAAAAAAAAAAAAAAAAGAATTGCCATGGTCACAGTGTCTCTTTACAGCAATAGAAAGCAAGAGAGCAACCCTTCACAAAGTTCTGCTAGAGACTTGAGCCTGGGACCCAGCAGGATGAGCCCTGGGTGGAGGAGACCAACAAAGATGCTGGACAAAGGTTTTCTTCTCAAGCTCAGCTCTAATCGAAGGAGAATGGCCCACCTCTAGTTGCATCTGAAGACCTCTCCTGTGGGACTGAGGCAGGAATTTAAGCTACTTGTGTGCCCTGCACACCCCCAAGATCCTCATGAAGCCTACACTGGTCTTAAACAGGCTATGAGTCTGGACACAGGAGGAAGGGCAATGCAAACAAAGAAAGCCCTGTGCAGCATCCAAACAAGTCATCCTCAGGAGCGAGCGCAGGAGGAGGGAGACCTACAGAAACCGAAGGCAGAGGCAGCAGGGTGACGGGCGGCTGTGATGTGTGTGCACAAGGAACTTTCCAGAGACACTCAGAAATCATACAGACATTCAATCGGTGAGCAGGAAGAGAAACATCAGCAAGTGAAGGGTACCGAAATTAGAACCGAGAATGGGAAACAAGAAAATGAAACTATGTCAGCAAGGTGATTATGATTAAGTGACATGGAGAAAAGGTGGAAGGTCATTCATGGAAGCTCAGAACAGGCAACCCTGGTCCTGGAACAGAAACAGGACAGACTAACTCGGGGCAGTTAGTCTGTGTGCCCCTGCTGCCTCTGCCTTCGGTTTCTGTAGGTCTCCCTCCTCCTGCGCTCGCTCCTGAGGATGACTTGTTTGGATGCTGCACAGGGCTTTGTTTGTTTGCATTGCCCTTCCTCCTGTGTCCGGACTCACAGCCTGTTTAAGACCAGTGTAGGCTTCATGAGGATCTTGGGGGTGTGCAGGGCACACACTCGGAGGCCTTCCAGTGTACCTGCCTCAGTACAGGCTCACACTAACATGTCTGCACAGGAGAACGGAGCGAGGTGGGTGTTTATACACTCTCACAAATGAGATAGTTTAAAAGAGACATTTTAAGAGTAAGCTGCAATGTTTAGGGTACACACACAGAGACACAGCCCTATCAGCCCAGCCTCTTCACTCCACTCACCCACGGCTCCACCAACTCTCACTGAAGCCACAAGCCCACACCACACACCTGCATCATATAATCACGGTTTTCACCGAAGCAGTGGTTTCTTTACATTTTTACTTGTAATTATGTGCACAGATGTGTGTCTGTCTGTGTGTGGATGTGCACATGAGTGCAATGCTTGCAGAGTCCAGAAGACAGGAACTGGAGTTACAGGAGGGCGTGAGCCCCCCAACATGCATGCTGGGAACTGAACTGGGACAAAAAAGAAGCTGTGACCACCACTTCACAGCAGGGACTAGCAACACTGTTTCAATATGCACGGCTACCATAAGGTTGATAGAGAAGATTCCTTTCCGTAACAAAGCAGTTAATGCCTCTACCCTTGGCAGCCGCAGCCTGCTTCAGAGGTGAAGGAGAGACGGGAGTGAAGCTGTCCCATCCCTCACACCCCACAAGTCCCAACTCCCTCAGCTCTATCCAGTGGCCTCGGTGCGAGGCCCTGCTTACAGCCTACTATCGGTTATGTGAGGGATGTCCTTGTGCCCTTTACAGAAATGTTGTGAGGTGTGGCACTGTCACAAGCTGCATTAGAACAGAACGGAAGAGTGAAGTGCGCATGCACACACCTTCCACAGGTAACGGGCCTACCTTGATGGGGGGCTTCCGTGTGATGTGGGAGACCAGGAAGTTCATAGCAATATCCTCACAGTTGATGTACTCATCCACCATGTCTCGGATGGCCTGGGGCATCACATAAGAATACAGGTAGGCATAATACTGTCAGGGAAGAAAGGATCATAACACTGTTAGAAGTTCTTTCACTTTCAGCAAAAATATGCATGGCTCTAGGGGCTGTTGGGGCATGTGTGGGAAGGTGCCCAGGAGGTAGTCACCGTGGGGACACACTATCGGAATTTAGGGACTGAGAGCAGGAATGATGAGCATTTTGCTAGGCAGATCTTCACTGTGAGACCATCTCATGTATCAGTGCGTCTTTACAGTCTACAACAAAGTACCAAATGGAAGGCAGTACCCTCACCGAAGCTGGTTCAATGGGTGGAGGAGCTGGCAACACCACCTCCAGAACAGGGATTCTTCAGAACCCACCTGAAGACTTCAAAAGGGAAAGTATATGCTGGCATCACTAAAAAGAAATGGGATACAGGGGCTGGGGTAATGACTCAGTGGTTAAAAGCGCTTGCTTTGCAAAGCTAAGAACTCGAGTTTGGCTCCCCAGAACCCACATAAATGCCAGATGGGTGTGGTAGCCCGCCTGTAATTACTGCCTGGGAAGGTGGAGACAGATGACCTCCAGAGCAAGCTGGCTACCAAGACCAGACATATCTGCAAGCTCTGGGGTTCACTGAGACCCTGCCTCAATGAATAAGGTAGAAGATGATCAGGGATGACCCCTGACATCAACCTTGAGCCTGCACATAGACATGCAAACAAATCCTACATACATACCACACACACACACACACACACACACACACACACACACACACACACACACACATCTGGAAGAAAATTACAAAGTTTAAATTTTTTAAAAATAAATGTAGTGTGAGGCATTTTAAATGTCCTTATAGCCATAATCTTAAAACTCAAAAACAACTGGATTGTCGTTTAGCAGCAGAACACTGTGCACACTCCAGCTTAGCTTTGATCCTGAGTAGCCCCACAAAAGAAAAAGCCAGTGGTGGCGAACGCCTTTAGTTCCAGCACTTGGGAGGCAGAGGCTGGCAGATCTCCTAGTTCGGGTTGAGGCCACCCTGGTCTACAGAGTGAATTCCAGGACAGCCAAGGCTATGTAGAGACCCTGTCTCAAAAAAAAAAAAAAAAAAAAGGAAAAATAAAAGTAGAATACCTTCCTTACCCCCATTATCCAAAATGACTGCATTTCAACAAGTAAACATAAAAATCTAAGGTATTGTATAATTTCTCTCATGCAGGTTTTCAATACTTTGGTGTTCTTTATATATCCCAGCACACTGCAGCTCTGACCAGACACCCATTAAAATCTCAGAAGCCACAAGAGGCCAATGGATATGTTGCAGATCAGAAGAAATGTAGGAAAGGAGCAAAAAGCAGCATGACAGAGAGCTAACAGTGCAGGAGAGCCGTGACGGCCAAAGGTACCTCACTGCAGGTATTGAGCGAGTCAAAACCCTAATGTGAAAACATCTCTGGGCAGAAGTGGCAGAGCCCTTGGACAGAGGCCCACAGTGAACCTTGTACACTGGCAATCAGTCTGAGCCAGAAGAGTGCCAGGCTCCGGCCTGACTGAGCCACACCTGGGGTGGCCGTGCTGGAAGGAACTTGGATATCCAACAGGTCTTTTGGTCTAGTGCCCTCAGCTGTCCATAGTGAGAGCCAATGGTCTACGGGCAGTCCTCGTGATCCGCAGTCCTGGTCCTGACCAGGTGTGTGGTATGTATGTAGGATTTGTTTGCATGTCTATGTGCAGGCTCAAGGTTGATGTCAGGGGTCATGACTTTACATGACTTTCAGTTACTGTATGCATGATTTTGTTTTGTTTTCTTGTCTTGAGGAGATGGGGTCTCACTGTACAACCTAGCCTAGCCTCAAACCTGTGATCCTCCTACTTCGCTATAGACCACTGGGATCCCGGGCGTGGGCCACCATGCTCAGCTTGCTTCTCTAAGCACATCACTCAGTTTCTTCAAAGGCAGGAATAGCTGGCCTCTGGCCCAGAAGGGTCACATGAGCAGAAAGGCTGGTGGGAAGGCAGCACTCATTCTCACACAAGCTCACCCTTGCTAAGCGCAGACCTCCGAACCCAGCATTTGCTCACCTTGTGAAAGAAGGCAGCACCCGTCAGCACCATGGACAGCTCACAGGAGTAGTTGGAGTTGTAGAGCCAGGATTGGTGAGGGATGTCCCACGCATGGTACCGGCCAGGGAAACCCACAATTCGATCACGTGCCTCTCTCCACACCCTTGAAAACACACACACTTAAAATAAGAGCTCTTATCTGGCCTGCTTTGACCCTTAGACTTTTGCATTTTTCCTTTTATTTCAGTTTCTTCTTTTTTTCCTTCCTTTTTTAAAAAATATCAGACACGCAAATCAGATTAAAAACTATGCCGGGCGGTGGTGGCGCACGCCTTTAATCCCAGCACTCGGGAGGCAGAGCCAGGAGGATCTCTGTGAGTTTGAGGCCAGCCTGGGCTACCAAGCGAGTCCCAGGAAAGGCGCAAAGCTACACAGAGAAACCCTGTCTCAAAAAACCCAAAAAAAAAAAAAAAAAAAAACTACACAGTGTCATCAATAATATCTGTTTATCAACCCACAAGTGTCTCTCCAGTGTTTAGTGGGAAGGTCAAGTGGTAGGGCATGCCAGAAGGTGACAATCTGCTAAGAAATGGGAGACACCAATTCCTGTTTAATTCTTTAAAGGTTTGTTTTTAATGAACATGACACCTTAGTTCCACAGAACATGTACGTAATTTCTCTACCCTGAGTTTCTGTTCTTCCTGCTCCAGAGGGCACATGGGAGAAGCACTCAGCTACCACAGGTAATCACTGTGGTGAGGAGAACCCATTTCCTAAACTGAGCAGGGCCTAGAGAGAAACTACTGTGTAAAGCTGTCCACAGACCATCAAATGGGGGCATCTGTTAAATGCAAAAAATGAGAGACACAGAGAGAGCCCAGCTTTGAAAGATCTGAAGAAACGTGTGTGTATGTGTGAGTGTGTGTGTGTGTGTGTGTGTGCGCACATGCGTGTGTGCATGCATGTGTGCGTGCGTGTGTTCGTAATGGACATGTAGAGGTCAGAGGATAGCTTTATGGCATTGGTTCTACCTTTACGTGGGGTCCAGATCAAACTCAGGTCACTAGGCTTAGCAGGCAAGCACCTTTACCTGCTGCTGAGCCACCCTGCTGACCCAGGAGAAACTTTTACATCATCCCCAAACCTCTGGCTAAGTCAAAACAATCAGTTGGCAGTTTCACTGGCTGAAATGGAGCTGGCAGCCACTAAAAGGCCTCAGAGACTGCAGCGCCTGAGAACTCCTGAGCCGCTTCAGGGCATTTCACTCCCTGAAACAGAGTTGCGATCTAACAACTTCCACCACAAAATAGGGCCTTACAAGGGTTCCTTTTTCAAACAATGGGATTTTTTATTGTGGCAGAATACCATCTTCATCTTTCTGAAGGGTCTACTCTCCAGTGGCATTAGAGACACACCAGCTGTGTCACTGTCACCAACACCCGCCTCCAGGACTGCCAACCCTCCTGCACCGGAAATCTAAGCTGCTGCTTGTCTTCCTGGGCCTGGCTCGCACTGCCCTTACTGTCCCTATGAACAGGACTTCCAGCTGCCCAGTGTGAGGGAAGCACACAGCAGCTCTCTGCTCTACTGTTTACACTTTTGACGGTTACCAGTGAGTCTGCTTCCAATACAAAAGCTCCACACAGAAGGAGCAGCGAGGGCAGGGACAGGGAGGGACAGAAGCTCTGCCTGGTACACTCCCAACAGGGAGCCGACAACTACAATATAAAGACCTCAACAACTTCAACAACGAAAAGGGGCAAAGGAAGAATGGTCAATAAACGCATGAAAAACTGTTCAGCGCCCTTTGTTACCAGGAAAATGCAATCGAAATTACCTTGAGAGTCATGTCCCCAGTAAGAATGGCTGTCACCAAGGAAACAAACAGAAATTCTAGGAAGGAGGTATGGATACACAGGGCTCTGACACACAGGCAGGGGTCTAAATTCGTCCAGCCACTTGGAAAATCAGTGTGGAGGCCCCCACGGAGATAAAGTACAACCTCTACCACAAAGAATCCAAGTCAGCTTCCTACAGAGACACGTTTACTGTGGTATTCCACAGTGGACCAGGTGCCCATCCATTCATAAGTCGATAAAAACAGGGTGGCACACAGACACGGGTCCAAAGAATGAAATCATGTCCCTTTTGGGAACATGGATGGAGCTGAAGGTCATCGTGTGATGTGAAACAAGCTGGACTCAGGCAGACAAATGTTTTCTAGTATGTGCAGAAGCTAAGGAGGAAAGGCCATGAAATTATAAGAAGTAAACGGGAAGAAAGGAGAAGGACGTGGAAAGGATGAGTACACAAATTACAACCTATGGAGGCACAGAAATGTCACAATCAAGTCCACAGCCTCACACACCTGATATAAGCTAAAAAACCTATACAGGGCACACTGTGTTGAGAGCACGTGTCTTCCACGCTGTGTGTCCCCCTTCCCTGCCTACAGATGTTGGTTGGGATCTACCCCTAGAGACAATGTGCCAGTTCAGTTCTTGAGGCTAAACCCCACGTTCTGAATGACTGCTAGGAGATACACTGAAAGGAATTCCCCACTTTCTCACCATTCAGAAAAGGTCAAAAGGCCGCAAGGCCGCAGGTGACCAAGGAGGCCGCCACCTTCAGCTTCTGTGAGTTCAAACTCCTCAGAGCTGGGACTGCTTATCTCAGTCATCCTTGGGAGGGAACCTCGGAGTGACTGAAGCTCTCTTAACACCTCACGGTGGCATCCACAGCGCCCAGCCCGTCAGCCCGTCATGCCAACACCAACACCTGCAGTGGCAAAGACCATTCCTGGAGCTCTTCTAGCTTTTCTCCTTTCCTGACAGGGAGAGCGACAGCTGTTGATGACCATGGACAACAGCCCAGTCAGCAGGACGTTCCTTTTTCAATCTCAGCTAGCAAACAGACTTGCTTCAGTAATCCGCCACAGATTGGGAGGGGGAGGGAGGAGGCAGACTGTCTGTCAGAAGTAAAGATGCTATTTCTGTCACCTGTCACTTCTGTGGCCTCAGAAGCAAAAGGAAGCCTAAGATCCAGGTGGGTCGGGGTACAGAATGGAAGTGAGAGGACGCCAAGGCAGTGGACTCCTGTGCTTCTCACAGTGAACTGACCAAGATAAACTACTTTTTCCCCAATTTATATGGACTAAAACTGACAAAATACAGTAAAAATGGTTTTGTAAATGCTACTAAAACAGAAAGTGAACAGATAAATTAGAATTCATCAACATTTAAAATGTTGTGCTTCAAAGAATGCCACAAGGAAATGCAAAGACAGCTCCCTGAGTGGGAGAGTCTCTGCTCACCTCTCTGACATGCAACACGTACACACTTATATCTAGAATAAAGAACTTGGATAACTCAGCAATAAAGAGATAGATATCTGTGGTGGTCATTCTTGGTTGCCAATATGATTACATCTGGAACTAACCAAAATCCAAAAATGGAGGGGAATACCTGTGAGGGATTTTTGCTTAATTTGAAGCGGGAAGATCCACTTCTGATCTGAATCTTAAAGACACACCTTTAATCTGGATCTTTTGAGCAGGGAAACCCCACCTCTAACCCAGACCACACCTTCTACTGGCAGCCTATATAAGGACCTGGAAGAAGAAAGCTTTGCTCCATGCGTGCTGGCTCTCTCCTCGCTAGCAAGTCCATTCCTTCACTGGCATTAGAGCTTACTTCTTTGGGATTTCAGTGTCTCCTGAATCGTGACTGAACTACTGGATTCTTGGACCTTCTGTTGATAGGTAGCCATTGTTGGACTAGCTGGACCACAGCCTGTCAGTCATTCTAATAAATCCCCTTTCTATACATATAGGAATTCATTCTATAAATTATGTTTCTCTGGAGAATGCTAATAAACAAAAATTGGCTAGCCGGGCGGTGGTGGCGCACGCCTTTAATCCCAGCACTCGGGAGGCAGAGGCCGGCGGATCTCTGTGAGTTCGAGGCCAGTCTGGGCTACCAAGTGAGTTCCAGGAAAGGCACAAAGCTACACAGAGAAACCCTGTCTCGAAAAACCAAAAAAAAAAAAAAAAATTGGCAAAATATCTGAATCATCTGAATCAACATTTCTCCAATAAAGGTATGCAAATGGTCAACTAATTCATAAACACTTGAAAAGATGCCTATAGCACGAATCTTTAAGAGGTCTTATTAATAAAAAAAAAAAAAAAAAAACTCAGGTGGTACTGGGGTGAATTCTGAAGATCAGAGAAGCGGAACAAGCCACAGCCAACCTCGACAATTCCTCAGCTGATCTTGTTTCCTCAGACTGAAAGCCTCTGAGTCCTCATCCAAATGGATCTCAGCTGAACTGCTGCTAAAAGCCAAAAGCTTAAAAAGCCTCTAGTTCCTGGTCCTCATGCCTTATATACCTTTCTGCTTCCTGCCATCACTTCCTGGGATTAAAGGCGTGCGTCACCATGCCTGGCTATTTCCAGTGTGGCTTTGAACTCACAGAGATCCAGATGGATCTCACCTCTGGAATGCTAGAATTAAAGGTGTGAGTTCCACCATTTTCTGGCCTCTATGTCTATCTAGTGGCTGTTCTGTTCTCTGACTCCAGATAAGTTTATTAGGGTGCACAATATATTGGGGGACACAGTATCACCACAGATGCCCAACATCACAGTCATTAGAGAAAACAAAACTGTAAAGGGGAACTGGGGAGGTGGCTCAGTCCATAAAGTCAAAGCTGGCTTCTGGCCTCCAACGTGTATATACATGCATACACATGCACACGCGCGCGCACACACACATACACACACACACCCCTGATGTGCACACACACAAATCTATCTTGAACTACACTACTTCACAGCCACTTAGGGCAGCCATAAAATAAAAAAGTACACATAAGCATTGACAAGGATATAGGTAAATAAAGTGGCATGCTCACTAACTGCTGGAATGTAAAATGGTGCAGCTACTTTGAAAAGTCATTTAGCAGGTCCTCAAAACATCTACGCTCTGGCCCAGTCACCCCACAGCTAGCTATGTACCAAGAGAAATGTTCCTGCCCAGACATGCACATGAACAGGCACAGTATAGCACTGTGCTTCACTGCCAAGTAGTAGAGACCCAAATGTCCATTAGTACAATTAAGAAAGACAACACAGGCCTGGTGGTATGCACCTTTAATCCCTGCACTCAGGAGGCAGAGGCAGGCAAATCACTGAGTTCAAGACCAACCAGGTCTACACTGCAAGTTTCAGGCCAACCAGAGCTACATAGTGAGGAGCCCTCCCCCACCCCCACCCCCGGCTTTTTTAAATGATTTATGTGCATGTATGTCTGAGTGTCAGATCCCCTGGAACTGGAGCTAGAGACAGTTGTGAGCGCCATGTGGGTGCAAGGACTTGAACCCAAGTCTTAACCATTGAGCCATCTCTCCAGCCAGCCCCGAGATTCTGTCTTTAAATAAATAAAAGAGGAAAGAAAACGTGGCACACCCATACGAAGGGAATGAAGCGCTGTTGCGTGCTAAAGAGACAGATGGCCCTAGAAAAATAAGGCAGAGTGGAGAAGCCAGCCACAGGAGGCCACTTATGTCCACAATAGGAAACTCTTCAGAGACGTGATGTTTGGTGGTTGCCTAGGACTTACCGGGCTGGAAGATGACAGAGGGTGGTCGATGGATACTGTTTCTTTTGGTGATAATGTTTTTCTAAAATGGACTGTGGTAACTGTATAAAAATCTACCCAACTCTATACCTGGATGTGTGAATGGGACTGTACATAAATTATGTTCAGTAAATGTCACTGAAAACTTAATTTCAAGCAAATGTTCACCCTTGGGTGTTACCACTGAGGCAAGTCTAAAGGAACACTCCAACTAATCCATTAACTCACATACACTGTAACTGACATTGTTCTCTGGGATGGAACAGGAATTAATGATACATTTTCCACAGTGACCCTTGGGTGCCAGGGTAAATGCCAACTTCTTGAAAGGGTTCTAAATGCTCAGTGAGGTGTTTTACTGACCTGAGCCCACACACCAGTGATGGCCCACTCAGAACCCCCAATCCACTTCATTCCCTTACAGGCAGTGTGACTCACTAGGCCCCCTAAGCCCCCGGAGCACCTGCACGGTGAATTTGAGAGAGCAGCCCAGCACAATACGGAGGGAGAGTTAAAGAGGCCTGCAAATTCATCAGCCACCTGCCACTGCTTACACTTTGCTCGCTGGTATCTCAACTTCAACTACAACTTCCACCATTAGGCCCTCGGGCTGACTGGCTCACTCTGTTCATTAATTCGATGAGACAGAGCCCTGGGTTGTGTATGTGACTGCTCTGACCTCATAAGGGGAGACTCATCCCTGGATGGATTTGTAATGTGATGGCTTTACTGGGAGATGGTGGAATCCTAGTTGGAAGGGCAAGCATACTGGGGGCATGTCTCTAGGGGGACACCCTGCCCTGGTCCCTTCCCACAGTCATCCATTCTCTGCTTCCTGTCTGCCATGACAGAGAACCTCCTCGGCACACGTCCTCCTTGCCATGCTGTTGTGTCCCTGTGCGTGGAGCCGAGCACCCACGGAAGGAGCCGAGCACCCACGGAAGGAGCCGAGCACCCACCGAAGGAGCCGAGCACCAACTGACAGGATACTTCAAAACCCAAGTCCGATCAATCTCCCCTGCGCCGCTTCTGTCAGATATGTCGTCAGAGCAGAAATTAACCGGGGTTCTCAGGTAGTCCCCAGCACACAGCATGCACTTAACAGATGGTAGTGTCCCCACCGCCACTCCACCTCCTTCTCCTCCCCGCTTTCCTGTCGGACCCTTGTTCTCCACCCCACTTACATCTTGGGGACCAATACTCTGGCACTGTCCTATTCCTCAAAAAACACTCCTTTGTTCCCACGCTTCCTATAACACAAACCCAATTTCCTCACTTCTATTCTCAGCAAAGAAGGTTGGGTTTAAGGACGAAAGACCTGCAGGTCTGAGAGAGGCAAGGAACCCCGGTCCAGCTAATACAGACTCCCATCTCCCTGGCCCCAGAAGAAGAGCCTGCTGGGATCAGAGGAGCCCCAGAGAGGATCAGTAAGAGTCAGCCAAACCACTGAGACCTGGGACCAACCCCACCCTACGATGCCCTGACAGCCTCCTAGAGTTTCTCCTCTGCTGTTCAATTGGTTTTTTATCACTTTCACATTGAAGTGTTTGAAAAATCTGTCCCTCACCGAAACCCAAACATGATTTCATCATGGCGGAGGTGAGCATCGTCATCAATAGACAGTATGGCCTCTGTCTCAATCTCATTCCAGGGCAAGAATCGATTGTTCAAACTGTTTTTCTCAGTACGGACAACCTGAAATGAGAGAAAAACACGAGAAATCAATGCTACATTAAAGAATTCTCAAAGTGACTTTAGTCCAAATCTTACCGACAAACTGGCCTGGTGGCCTGCCACTTGCTTGTGACATTAGCACGTGCCTCTCCACGAAGCTGCCTCCCATTGAAGAGGATCTCACACTAACCGTCAGTCATTGTAAACTCACTTTCTCATGAAACAAACACTGAGGATTATTTTAGACGAATAGTCTAGAAGATTAAGCATGTTTCCCAAGAGAACACAAAGTGGCAGTGCACACTGAGCCTAGGTCTGAGCTGGAACCCACCCAACTGCTCGCAAACTTTAAAACGACACTTAGAAACACTTTTGAGTTTACCTCATTTCTGGCCACACACACACACACACACACACACACACACACACACACACACACACACAATTTTAAAACCTTTGGGAAATAAACCTTTTGAGAAAGGTGTCATCGGTTCATCTCTGCGGAGCCCACCCACAGTGTTGACATCCGCCATCTACAGGGATCACCACGCATAAAAAGCCTTTCCTTCCTTCGCTGGGTGTGTGTGCACAGGGTTAATTTGCTTTGATGATCAGGGAGGCATCTGTGCCGGGTCTTCCGAGGAAGAGTAACTTTGTGAGAAGGATAGAGAGAAGATGTTTTCAGCCAGGCCTTGGCTGACATCACGGGTATGTAGACTTCTGGACCTGGGATACACTTGATACTTGGTGTCAGGAGGAGGTTATCCTCAGTGCAGGGCAGATGGGGATGGAAGTGAGACGACCTTTCTGGCTTTGTGACGCCCCGTGAGATCCTCTTTGCTTTCTTAGAGTAAAATGATGCTTCCTCATTAGTTGGACTAGTAGATAAGGAACCTGTGGTTTGAATGAGATGCCCGCACAGGTCTGATTCCCGGTTGGTGGTTGGTTGAGAAGTTTAGGAGGTGTGCTTGGCTAGAGGAAGTGTGTCATTGGCACGTGCTTGAAGAGTTTAGACTTGATGAGCATGGTGACACACGTCTTTCATCCCAACACTCAAGAGGCAAAGGCAGGCGAATCTCTGAGTTCAAGGCCAGCCTGGGCTACAAAGTAAGTTACAGGACAGCCAAGGTTGTTACAAAGAGAAACCCTGCCTTGAGAAACCACATAAAAAAAAGTTTAGACTTGAGCCATTTTGAGTTTACTCTCTGCTTCCTGCTTGTGGACCAGTATGTGATCGCTCGGCTTCTCCCCGGCTGCCATGCCTGCTCCTGTCTGGCTTCCCTGCCATGACAGACTCTTGTCCCTCTGGAACCATAAAGCCCAGGTAAACCCTTCATTCTGTAAACTGCTTGGCCATACTGTTTATCACAGCAACAGAAAAGTAAGTACTACAAACAAAGGGAATTATCAAAGTACCAACAGGGACATCACTGTGACCTGCTCCCAGCCATGCCAAAGGTGGACTGTGGACCTGAGGGGAGGGGTTAAGGTAGTTCTGTGGGGACACTGCTGTCAGTTCTGGAGAGGACACTGCTTTGCACATCTGCATATTTAGGAGATGCTCTTCGAGTCGGGATTAGCTGAAGACCCAGCTCTTCACTTTCCCGGTCTCTTGTCTGCTAAACTGCTGCTTACTTTGCAAATGTCTTCCAACCAAAGCCACCGTGGAAAATGTATCATTAATTCCTGTTGCATCACAGAAAATGACGTCAATCACAAATGTACATGAACTGACAGATTAGCTGGAGGCTGCTTTAGACAGGCCACAATCAACAGGCGGTTCAGCCCCATCAACACAAAGAAGGATCCTAACTACACTACCCCAGATGTCAGAGCCCAGAAACAGCAATCTGCCTTGCGCTGAGCATATTTAACCAGTTAAACAACAACAACAAAGCAGCCCGGTTTGTAGCCAGGGATCTCCTAAGCTCAGGTTCAGTGGTAACAGAACCAAGAGGCCAGGTTCTAGGTCAGGAAACAGAATGGCTATTTAACAGGCAGAGATTGTCAAACTGGGTTACAGAAAAGCAAAGAGAGACCAAACTACACTCAGGGAGGGAGAACACAACACTTGCCTAGACTGGGATGCCCTGGATTGGGTCCTTAGTCACATCAACGGGGACACACACAGCCAGGAGGGAACCCACCACCACCCTATAGTTCAGCAGCCTTTGTTCCCCAGGGAGCGGGAAGGTGGCCAGAAGTGGCAGGTCCCAAACGCAAGTTTAGTGACGTAAAATCCCATCCATGTTAAGTTGTTATAAGGTAAGATCATGTGACCACCTGAGAGGACGGAACGGGGTGACTGTTCACTCAAACTAACCCATCATTCATTCGCTTTCCGAACATACTTGGCATCCACTCACAGCACTGTAGTTCAGCCAGTCCTGCAGAACACAGCCCAGAAGATATACACACAGAAATTTTAATCTTCAAGCTGCTCTTTAGGACTATCAGTTCTCTGAATTAATTTCCAGCAAAATTATCTACACGGCCTGAGCACTTGGTGGGACTCCAAGCCTAGCTGCCAGGACACTGCCTGGGCTATTGGAAATAGACAACCAAGCCACGAGCCAAAGACGCACTTCCCAAGAGTGCCAGGAGATGGCGCTGCACGGTGCAAAGAAAGCTATGGAGCCTATCTGAAAGCAGAGCAATCCAGTCAACCTCTGATAGTGTGAACCTAGGCATTCCTCTGTTGAATCACTACAACACCGCGTTGTCTGCAGAAGCTGGGGTCAATTACCCGGCAAACAGCCAATCTGAGTCCAAAAACAAGAACAAGGGAAACTGAGGTGTGGAGCGAAGACTGAAGGATTCATTTGTAAACTGCAGTTCACAGGGGGCTCCTTGTTCTCCCTTCCCCACCCCACCTGAGACAGGGTCTCTCTACGTTGTCCTGGAACTCAGAGCTTGACCTGCCTCACCTCCCAAATGCCGGGATTAAAGGCGTGTGCTATCACACCTAGCTCCCTCCTACTCCTTAAAAGACCTGAGCAGGGCAGACCGCAAAGCTGGGACTCCAACAGCAAACAAGATCTGACCCGGATTCACAAGCAGGCTTGTGCATAAAAGTTCCCTGAAGTCCAACCCTGGGATGTCGGTCAAGAAGCCCGAAGAGGAAGAAAGGGGGAAGTTCTGATTCAGAAGCCGAAGGGTTCTCCCCAGCACATGGGAGGTGGGAGCGGGAGGAATGTAAATTCAAGGCTACCTAGCAAGTCCGAGGCCAGCCAGCAGGCCAGCCAGCAGACCATGTGAGACCCTGCCTCAAAACCCAACGGATTCTGGCTCCAAAGCTACAGTGCTTCCTCACTAGACTGCTGCTCAGCAACCACCCATTGTCGGCCTGGGCAACAAAACCCTGACAGAAAGACCCAGTCCTTCCTCAAGCCATGTGCATACAGATGAGCACTGGCCTCTAGCAAATGTAAAACAGGCAACTAGGAGGACTTAGTAACATTCCCACTTCTGTTGATGTTTGGTTTCAATTACAACAGTAATCCTCCACTTTGAACCCCCCCCACCAAAAAAAAAAAAAAAACAAACGGCTGGCTGTTTCCTCGTGCTGTGCCAGGAAGGTGTGTTCCAGACTCTGTGTTTACACTTGGGTAACTCCGGAGACTACCTAAGTTACCGCTTTAATCCCGAAGCCCGCACTGAGCTGCAGGACTAGCACATAGTGCCAGCCCAGAAATGGCCGGCACAGAAATGGCCAGCCCGTGTCACACAAACATGTGGATGACTAAGTGGGTAAGGGGAATGGGAACGGGAACAAGCCAGCCCTGCCGTTTCCGGAATATGGAATAAGATTTGTCAAATTTACAGATCGAACACTCAACATAATAAATAATACTAAAGAACGACAATGAGACGAATTAGGAGGATCCCCCCCTTAGTATTTGTTCTGTTGAATTTTTTTCTTCTCGATATGTTGTTCAGGCAGGCCTTGAACTCAATATGTAGTCCAGTCTGGCCCTCAACTTGCAGTCCCCTGCCCCACCTCTCGACACTGCTGGGATTCCTTGTCTGTGCCACCACATTTGACTTCTAATCTTGCTTTCCAAAGCAAAGCAAAGCAAACAAACAAAAAACCCTACTGACCTACATCAGTCAAGTTGAGCAAGTCTCAGTAACATCTGCGTGTTTCACACAGCGCACTCCCAGGTCATCTGATACCATCCCTCACAGAAGTCTCGACTCCTCCATCACCTTTCTTCTCAACACAGAGCAGTGGGCCAAGCCGGCACTCCCACTCCGAGCCTAGACCCTGCCACCGCATGTGACAGTTGTCTTTACGTCATTAAGCTTACCCTGGCTCAGCCCGGCCTAACGGCCTCCAGCCTCTACCAATGTCGCATGCGCAGCGCATTTCTGTAGCCAACTTCATCTCAGCCATCATACAGAGGAGAGATGGGAAGAGCAGCTGCTTCCTCTAACTTACAGCAAACCACAGAGCTCAGGAATGAAAAGCATGAGGCCTAGGAGGCTGCAGCCATCATGTCGCTAACAGGTGAGCACCAACATCAAAGAACTCGAGGCCATAGGGGCACTGGCTTGCTCACTCACTCACTGAACCAATGGGAGGAGCCAAAAGGAAGAAAGGCAGGGGGTGGGAGTTAAGGGTAACAGTGAACTAGTTTTCATTCATAACTTTAACTGAGGCTAATGCGGCACAAAAGCGGCACGTTTCACTTCATGAGACAAGTCTGTTTGAACTTTTAAAAGTGTGTCCACGAGCCCTAGTGAAACAGCACAAATTAGAGGTTAGCCTCCAGGGAGATGATGCACACAAAGACCACACACAGCACCGAGAAAGCGCTGAACAGTTAACGAGCTGGGCTTGGTGTGCATCTCTATCCCGGTATGCAGAAGACTTGGTGTGCATCTCTATCCCGGTATGCAGAAGACTTGGTGTGCATCTCTATCCCGGTATGCAGAAGACTTGGTGTGCATCTCTATCCCGGCATGCAGAAGGCTTGGTGTGCATCTCTATCCCGGTATGCAGAAGGCTTGGTGTGCATCTCTATCCTGGTATGCAGAAGACTTGGTGTGCATCTCTATCCCGGCATGCAGAAGGCTTGGTGTGCATCTCTATCCCGGCATGCAGAAGACTTGGTGTGCATCTCTATCCCGGTGCGCAGAAGGCTTGGTGTGCATCTCTATCCCGGCGTGCAGAAGACTTGGTGTGCATCTCTATCCCGGTATGCAGAAGACTTGGTGTGCATCTCTATCCCGGTATGCAGAAGACTTGGTGTGCATCTCTATCCCGGCATGCAGAAGGCTTGGTGTGCATCTCTATCCCGGTATGCAGAAGACTTGGTGTGCATCTCTATTCCGGCATGCAGAAGGCTTGGTGTGTATCTCTATCCCGGCATGCAGAAGACTTGGTGTGCATCTCTATCCCGGTATGCAGAAGACTTGGTGTGCATCTCTATCCCGGCGTGCAGAAGGCTTGGTGTGCATCTCTATCCCGGTGTGCAGAAGACTTGGTGTGCATCTCTATCCTGGTGTGCAGAAGACTTGGTGTGCATCTTTATCCCGGCATGCAGAAGACTTGGTGTGCATCTCTATCCCGGCATGCAGAAGACGGAGGCAGGAGGAACACAGACTCAGGACCAGCCTGGGTTACAAATGGCAAGTTCCAGCCCTAACAGGAAGCCTCTGCTTTCCAACCAGTAATACTGCTCAGAGGCACCGCATCCTGAGACCAGCGCAGCCTGGCCTAGCTTGCTACATGCTTTACACATAGTTACTTTACAGTTTCAACCTTATGCATTATATATTTATACCATTTACTCATAAGCAATCTTATGCCTTTCCAGGAAATTTGGGCTTGGTACAAAAGAAAGGCTATGCATTAAATTACAGCTGGAAATCCTAACACCTACTTCTACTTTGAGAAGCATTATCAACAGAGCCCTTGATGACCCTGACACCTGCCTCCATCATGAGGGTCAGCCATTCCAACTGCTGCTCTAAATACCTGCTTCCCTCAAGCAGGAAGCACAGTCAAAATATTCAGCCAACTAGACTGAAATCCTCTAACTTGAAATTCTTTCTTTTTAAACTAACTAGGAAAGACTGCATGCTACTACAGACAGTGTGTTCGAATGGCCCATTTGGAGAGTTTCTGGCACTTCCAGCTAGGTTTCGTATTACTGCAATGGGCTGCCCAGAAATCACAGGGGACTAACTCATTTCCCACCAGATTAAAGAAAAGATTAGTTCTGGCAAGTTCTCTGCTGGATTTCAGTCATCGCTTACTGGAAGTAGGAAGCCGTGTGAGGAAATGTGTCTTACAAAACAGCACACTTTAGAACAACTCAACAACACCCATCTCAGTCACTGCTCTTCTGCTGTAAAAAGACACCATGACCAAAGCAACTGTTATAAGAGAAAGTGTGTCACTGGGAACTGCTTAAAGTTGCACAGGGTTAAAGCCATTGGCGTCGTGGTAGGGGGCATGGTGGTGGGCAGGCAGGTATGGTGCTAGAGAAGGAGCTGAGAGTTATATCCTGATCCACAGGCAAAGAACAAGACACTGGGCCTGGTGTGGGCTTTGAAACCTCAAAGTCCAACCCCGAGACACACCTCCTCCAAAAAGGCTTCATCTCTAAATCCTTCCCAAACAGTTCATCAATTGGGGACTAAGCATACAAATGTATAAACCTACAGGGACCATTCTCATTCAAAGCACCACAGCCTATAACTAAAGAACTGAGAGAAAATGCAAACTTTACTTGGTGAAGTCTCTCAGAGAAACCTCCCCATTTAAAGAACATACACTTGGTTTTTTAATCACATCATGCTACTGCTGCTCTGAAAACACTGCAAAAGTAGTGAGGCACACCTTTAACCTCAGCACTCGGAGGCAGAGGCAGGTAGATCTCTGTGAGTTCAAGGCCAGCCTGGTCTACAGAGTGAGTTCCAGGTCAGCCAGAGCAAACTATAGTGAGACATGTCAGAAAAAAAAGAAAACCCTTTTAAAAGAATGACTTTTCCAATGACATAAACTTTTAAAAATTGGACTAGATCCAGACCCCTTTCTAGACAAATCATCCCCAAAAAACTCGAATTTTCTCAAGCAAGCATCTAGTAATGCACAGCCCACCAGACCTTTTGTCCTTCTTTGTTCGTTTTTCTAGAGAGTAATCACAGTGCAGCCAAGTGCTTGGTGGTCTTAAGACAAAAGAAATGGAGTGCATCCCTCTCCTAGATGGCTAAGTGTAGTACTATAGGCAGACATGCAGAGTCCTGAGAAACCACACTCTCTCCTACACACTAATGTGTCCCCTGTATTCAGGACTCGGACACAGTAAAGCATTAGTACAGCTGGCAAAATACTCTAGAAAAGAAGGTTCAAAGTCTTCAACTCTCAAATATCAAAAACCCCAACGCCAGCCTTCCAGAAGCTTCCACTGTACCCTGCAAGAAGACCTGTGTCATTTCCCAGTCCTTTTGGGAGCACTGAAATGGAAGGTTCTGGACTGGAACATGCTTAAGCACAGTTCCTGTTACTCCTCAGTCTTGGCAAGAGCTGGAGAAGGGAGATGGAGACACTAAACACAGTGCCTACTGGGCCCTGAGAGCTTCTTCTGACTTCTCTCATCAATAGGGAAGATGCCTGAAGGGTAACTGAGGGAGGGAGCTTTGTGAACCTGCATGGCTCCAGCATCACTTTCTATTGTGGAGGCACCAGGGAGTCTTAGGACATGCTGGGCAGTAATGGAACCAGCAAAGCCTGAAAGGCAGCAAGCAGAAACTTCACAGGGAAAGGAACCTATAAGGGTTTAT
The DNA here is from genome assembly GCF_007827085.1 of Peromyscus californicus insignis. NCBI lineage: Eukaryota > Metazoa > Chordata > Mammalia > Rodentia > Cricetidae > Peromyscus > Peromyscus californicus. The sequence continues at coordinate 58,554,982 of NW_026294413.1, read as the reverse complement.
AAATAAATAGATAAATGCGCTATACCAGCATGTAAAAGGCCCTGGGCTCAATCCCCAGCACCAGGAGCAAGTGTGTGTGCACGAGCATGTGCATGTGCATGTGCATGTGCATGCATGCATGCATACATACATACACGCGCGCGTGCGCGCGGACACATACACACACACACACACACACACACACACACACACACACACACACACACACAGAGGTACATGTATATTCACCTCTGCTACTAGTGAGGGAGCAAAACTGATAAAAGCTAGAAAAGGCATTTAAGAGTGTGGTACTAGTCCGCGCAGTAAAACGTACTGCTCATTTCTATTACCATGATGGGGACACCAATGTCTGGCCACAAAAGGTCCTCCGAGGGCAGCTTGGGAGAGTTCCACACCACCACTACCTTGTTCAGGTAGGGGAGGCCGTTGAGTCTCTCCAGGGAGTTCATGAGCACTTCCTCTCGCTCATAGGTCAGCATCACAACTGTGAACTGCTCCCTCGGGACATTGCCTCCAAGTGCTGCCTGGAACTCCTTGCCAGAGCCCCCAGCCCCGCCACCGATGGGCCGAAATCCAGTCCCTGAGCCCAGGAATTTGGCCTCAGAGGGCAACACAGGGTCAAAGGGTGTGTGTGGGAAAAGATGGAAAGGCCCGGGTGCAGAGTTCCAGCTACGGTAACAGTCTGTAACAGTCAGAGTAAAGTTTCGGAGGTATTTAGGTGAGGCATAGGGCGGTTCTGTCTCTACCGGCCCCAGGTCCAGGTCCCCATTGTCAGCCATGTTGGGGTCAGTTCCTGCTGCTTTTCCTGAACGATGGGGGATCTCAGCTGCTACCTCTTCCCGGATGGGAGCAGCTGGGATCTGGATGCGAGTCCTAATCATGGCCAGCACGGTATTAAAAATACTGTCAGCCGTGGAGAAGTAGGTCTCCCAGAGAAAGCGGCCTTGCCGCCTCATGGCCAACAGATCACTGTCCGAAAGACTTCGTAACAGGAAGTGAACCTCTGTAACTCGCGGCTTGGGCACCACCAGGGCAGCCTCATTCCACTCCAGCATGTCATGGTATGGGAGCTGTACCTGCTCCCCCAGTACAACCGGCACAGCTCCCACTTCCAGGGCCTCGAAGAGCCGTGTTGCACACCCGGATGAGATAACCAAGTGCGGGTCCCCAGGAGTAATGATGAGGGCGAAGGTAGAGAGCTTCAGTAACTCCAGGCGGTCTTCCCGCTCCCCACAGAGCGCCCACTCAGTGGGCAGGCTGGCCTTCGGCTGGTTTTTGCAGGTAAATTCCACCAGCACCTGATCTAACTTGCTGTCCTGCACAGCCTTCAGGGTGGCAATGATCCGGTCGTCATAGTCAGCTGGCGGGTCGCCCTCCATCTCTTCCTCAAAGGAACGGGCCTCCTGAAGGCTAGACCTCAGGGACTCAATCTTCTCACCCTGGAAAGTGAAGAGATACTTGCGCTTAACCGGCACCTGCGGTGGGATTTCCATGAAGTTGGGTTCAGACATGGCATGGACAAGTGGTGACACTACCAAGTCAAAGCCAGGCCTGTACTGGGCAGCATAGAACGTGGATTGGGCCACCATGGCCCGGCCTGTACTGATGTTGTACAGTAAATTCTGTGTGTCCGACTTCCGGGACAGGTTGATGATGACATGGTTGTGCCCATCCGTCCTCCAGTGTGGCAGAGCATACAACTGCTTCTCGAGGTCGGCGGGCCGCAGCACGGCAGGCTCCTGCATCTCTCCCACTAACACCACATACAGGCAGGCAATGGCTGCGTTTTCTGTGACATACACATTGGCTCTCGCTGTAGCCTGAAAGGCCTGCTTGACCAAAGGGTCCAGGTAGCTCCCAAAGGCAAACTGGTCACTGTCATAGACATAGACAGGAAAGCCAGAGGTCAGAGGACAGCGAGAGTAATCAAAGCAGTTGTGTAGCCGGCAACCCCGAGTGACCTTGGGGGGCGGGAGGCCAGCATCATCCTTCTCGGGGAGCAGTCGGATGGGCAGGGACAGTTTGGGCTGGTTCTGGGCCATCAGCTCCTTGTAGGAGTGCTCTGTCTGGCTAATGACGTTCTTGAGCTGCAGCAGGTCCTGCTTGGCATTCTCTATGCTCTTCTTACAGGCTTCAATCTTGAGGTTTAGTTTGGCGATTTCACTGTTCAGCTCTTGCCGCTTGGCTTCTAGCTGTAGGAGCTCTTCGCTCACAGACTCACGAATCCGACAAAGATCTAGAACATGCTTTACCTCACAGAGCTCGTTGCCAGCCCGAGGCCCAAAGATGCGCTTGCCGGCTTCATCTGCCTCATCGAGAGTGGTGAGGTAATAGTGAGCGATGAGGGGGAAGAAGACCAGGATGATGAAGAGTGTAAAACTCAGCCACGTCAGCCGGATGCGATTGGACCAGCGCAGCATACAGGTCTGACCACCATTCCCCACTCCCCCATTCCGCAACATGGTATAGCCTGTCATGAGTTCTCCGTGGCTCTTGCCCACTCTGATCACGTTGGATCACTCGCCATAACCATGAGTTTGTTTGTCAAAACTCAACCTCTTTTTCACTCACAAGTTCCTGGAAGAGTCAGTGTGCTTCCTGCACAAGGCACCAAATAAAATGGAAATTTCATTTTCCTCGGCTGTGACTCAGAAGGTCTCGAACCCTAGTCAGGCAGATCCTAAGTACTTGCTGTTGTCATCAAATAGAAAAAGGTACCACATGGCTGATGGGATGGAAAGGAAGAGATCCATGGTGTTAAAATCCAGGGAAAAGGCCCCGGGCTCGGAGGGACCATTCTAACTGCCATAACGTTTATTCCTTGGCTTTGCTGCCCAGCCAGTAGGCATAGCTTCTATTCAAGTCATGCAGTGACTGGTAAAAAGAGCTGGCAGTTGGAAATGCCAGCCCTGTCCTCCATGTCACTACCAACAATCAGGCCTGCAAAGGAAGGAGAATCTTGTCAGTCTTGAGAAGATTATATTCAAAGCTCCATTCCCATCCCACACGCCAGTCCCTGCACAGTGGTTACTACCTGAGACCTGGGCACCTCAGGAGATGAGGGGAAGCAACGTCCATCTAACCTTGGTCCTTGCCTGACATGAAAGTCTCCTTGTGAACTTCTCAACACAAACAGCCCTGAGAAGCTCAGTTTGTTAAATTTAGACTTGAAAAGCGTTGAGGGCTCTTTGAACTTCACCAGGAATAGATAAAAGGTATTCCCCAGTTTGCTCTATTTACCTCCCATTAGCAGACATCAGGCACTCCTTAAAATAGAAACAGTGACGTGGTCTTTCAGAGAGAACAGTATACTTAGAAACGAGAGGCATCGTCCTTCACCCTTCAGGAATGGACCTGCTGTCGGCCCTCATATTCAGTGACCTAATCATGCAAAATCAAGATGAGTGCATGCAGAGAACAAGGTATTATCGTGCTATGAAATTAAGTAGAGACTCTGCATTCTGACCCAGCACCCCAGTTCCCTCACCAGCTCTACAAGCCCAACATATAGAAGCTTCCTACCTACCTTCCCTTCAAACTGGCATACCCAGAAGTCAAGTCATACTACTCTGTGCCAAAAAATACTCCAATTCATTCTGTCACTTCTTCATACACACAAAAACACATTCACAGCCAGGGAGGGTGTATGTAGGTAGCATTCGGGATGAGGCAGGAGAATCTTGAGTTTAAGGCTAGCTTGGGCCTTAAAGGAAGCCTTAAGGAAGACCCTGCCTCAAAAAAGAAAACAAAAGTGTATGTGGTACAATGTACTCTTGACATACCTAACATATGTCAAGAAGAATTGCCTAGCATGTGTAATAACCCTTGACTTCATCAAACTTTACAGAGTCTAAGAGACAGTCTAAGGAATAAACAGCTGCAGAGCATCTGTCTATCTTGTCAAATCTGTGAATTCAATGCCTGGAAGGGGGATGGGAAGAGACAACCACAGCAGGAGCACATCTGCAAGGCAGTGCACTGTCTCACAGAGGCTCAGCCACCCCAGCCCCCATCTTTGCTCCAGATGTGCAGCTGCTAAAGTCTGATAAGGTCTTTTCTACTCTTAGGTTAAAACAGAAAGTTGACAACAGTCTTACTAAGGTTTAAGGAGAACAATTGATCAGGATGACCAAGAGTAAAACAAAATCTACCCTTGAAATACGAAACTTGGAAATGTTAAACTTGATAAACGGGCTGAAACGACGGCTCAGCAGTTAAGAGTGCTTCCAGCTCTTGCAGAGGATCCCAGCTTGGTTTGCAGCACTCACATGGAGTGGCTCACAACCGCCTGCAACTCCAGCTCCCAGGGATGCAAAGCCTCTGGCCTCCACAAGCACCCATACTTGTGTGCACAAATCCACACACAAATACATAATTTAAAAATAAAAATAAATCTTTAGGGCTGGGTGGTAGCATACACCTTTAATACTAGTGTTCAGGAGGCAGAGGCAGGCAGATCTCTCTGACCTTGAAACTATCCTGGTCCATATAGTGAGTTTTAGGCCAGACAGGGCTATATAGTAAGACCCTGTCTCAAAAAAGAAAAATGAAAACAAATCTTCAAACTCACATAAATAACATCTAGTCAAACATCCCACATCAAGACCTGCATTTCTTGTTTGTTTTGAAGACAGAGATTCACTATGTTGCCCTGGCTGTCCTAGAACTTGCTCTGTAAACCAGGCTGGCCTCAAACTCACAGAGATCCACCTGCCTCTGCCTCCTGAGTGATGGGATTAAAGGCATGCACCACTATGCCCACCCAACTCATGATCCCAATTTCCGAAGCACCCACATTATCCTTTTACTTAAATGTTTGTGCTCCTGCTGTAATGCTGAGTAAGGAAGAACAGAACAGAGAAGACAAGACAGAATCCAGGCCCTGCAGCCAGTCCTTCCCTGCTCACCTTATTCGGTTCTTCCTTTCTCTGCTTTATGTAGTAGCATTATGCTGCCATACACGATTCTTGAAATAGTTGACAGCAGAGCTTGCTCTCCTGATTTAAAGAGAAAATAGAAAGTGACTGTAAAGGACTTTCTTTAGTCTTTCTGAAAGGGCTTCCCCTGCAGATTCAGCAGTCACAGAGCAGACTACCAGGCAGAGCTCTTCGGAGTGAGCAGGTACTACCTACCCCAACAAACACCAAGACAATGGGGAAGTTTTTCACAGGCAAACTACTTGGGCAGTTGTTGCTTGCTGACATGCTAGAGAGTATAAAGCAGACTGCTATAAAAGGTAGGCAGGGGTTGGGGATTTAGCTCAGTGGTAGAGCGCTTGCCTAGCAAATGCAAGGCCCTGGGTTCGACCCTCAGCTCAAAAAAAAAAAAAAAAAAAAAAAAAAAGGTAGGCAGTATACAAGGACTTTCAGAAGCTTGCACTGAGCTCTTTGTAGGTGAGATGATGTTTGCTCCTAGAATAGAGTTCAGGACAAACAGGAGGCAGGAGACGAGCATCTCGAGGCATAAATGAACCAGCATCAGCCGTGAGCCAGGCGTGCTGGCCCACCTGCCATCCCACACGGGATAAGCAAAGGCGGGAGAACCCCGGGTCCCATGCATGGACGACAGTACTCCCAGTGCGCCCAATGTATAAGCAGAGCTGACAATGGAAACAAATGTTTGAATGGAAACCAACGCTGATTCTAAAGAATTTCATCCACTAAGTTCTATCTCATCCACCAGCATGAGCCAAACGAGCAATCAATGGCCAATGGCATGGACTCTGCCTCCTAAACATCGACTTACAGTTTTCTAGAAGAAAAAGAAAAGAAACGCTTTTTTTTTTTTAACTTTCTTCTGTTACTCGCTCATCCAGAAGTAAATGCCAACACAACACTAAGGCAGAGTGATTTCCAGCGGTTCTCAGTGCAAATACACCGTGCATCCTCCTTATCCTCGCCCGCCACGGCCCTAGTGCCCACCTGCCCACTTCCCCATCCCTGCCTGCCCCGCTCCACCCCACACTGCAAACTCGTCAGTTTCTCCCCCTTAGGGATGCTGTGTGGCCTCTCACTGCACTGCCCCCAATACCCAGTTTAGCCATCACCCCACCCCCACAGCCACCCCCTCACCCCCCACTCCCCCACTCCCCACTCAAACTGAGCTACACTGCCACCTTTCAGTTCACCCACACCATGTTCTGTACTACCCGACCACCCCATCCCTGCTGGTCTCTGAAATACTTCTCCTGGTTGCCTCCCACGCCTCGGGCCCACTTTCTTGACACTCTCACTTTAGAGTGCCTTTCTTAGCCCCGGACACTTTCCCGCATTGGTTAACTTTTCGACTTTCTCTTTTTCTTCTTTCTCCTTCCTCCTCTCCCCTCCTCCTTTCCTTTCCTCCCCTCCCTTTCTTCTTTCCCACCTCCCACACTAAACCCTACTCCCTGAGAGCAGGATCCTAGTCTGCTCAGGCCTTGCCATGTCACCACTGTGTCCACTGGGAGTTAATGAATGAACTGTGTCACTGATCACTTCCTCAGTCTCTTTCCCTAACTTCTACGGAAGGACAATTTTAGTATCCCGCCCACATCTTTGACTCATGTTCTTTTTCTGTCTTGGGGACATCCAGTCTTCCTCCTACCTCATACTTGAAAGTATTTTGGAAGGCTCTGAGCATCATCTGTTAATGAATCCATCTGCTTTCATGATGTCAAGTATCACCTATGCTCAGATCTTCCTAGAAGCTACACCTTCAACACCTGCCTTGCTGCTCGGTACCCTGCCTCTCCTGAGGTCATCAGTCACTTCCAGGACTTCATTTTCCAAGTATCTTTTAGTTCCGCCAGCCAGAAACAATGTGCTATATTCAGGAAAGACAGAGACCTCTGGGCAGCCAGCCCTGGATGGAACTCCACAGTTAGGTGCCCATTTTACCATCGGAGAGACAGTGTTCCCATCAGAAAAGCGACAGTGCTTTTGGTAGAAGTGTTACAAAACCCAGAGACAGCCTGTAAACACTACCCTTCGGAGTGTGCCACATAAAAGGTTACAGACTGGCTACAAGCCTCAGTTACTTTTCGGTCTCCAGCTCCTATGTCTACATCTGGTCTCCTGCCAACCTTGCCATTTTTATTGCGATCATAATACATCTGCAACAGCGATTTGCAATACTTTTTGCACTTTCCCCCTTTTAATTATTATTCTGCCTTCACCCTAGTTTAGCCCACAACAACCATAGTCTACCAACTTATCCTGTGTATTAACGAATTCGGTATTTTAAAATCTCACTTAGCGTGCTGTAGCTTGAATGTCCCTGGCCCATCCTTCAATTCTCCAATCCCCTCTTCTACTACATCCAGTCTACTGATGACTGCAGCTCATGCACTGATTTCAGAAACAGGATTTTTTTTAAGGCCATGTCACTCTCTTACTTAGTATATTTGTAAGAATTAAACTATTAGCCTGGAATGACGGCAGGTGCCTGCTACTTGGGAGGCAGAGGAAGGAGGACCACTTGGGAGTTCAAGACCAACATGGACAATGTATGCACACTCTCATCTAAAGATAAAAGTAGCTAGGCACACAAGCACGCACACGCCTTTAATCCCAGCACTCAGGAGACAGAGCCAGGCGAATCTCTGTGAGTTCAAGGTCAGCCTGGTCTACAGAGTGAGATCCAGGACAGGCACCAAAGCTACACAGAGAAACCCTGTCTCGAAATACCAAAAAAAAAAAAAGATAACAGTAATTAAAATTTTAATATGATAATCCCAACTAAACCACCTGTAATCTTAATTTCCACCATGAAGGCAACACAGCCAAAGGGCATTTGCCAAAGCCAGCACTATGTTTTTTGAATGTTCAACCTCAAAAACTATGAGTGAGATCAAGCCGTTCAAAACTCCAGGAGGACCAGCAAGGACCTCATGAAGCCCCGCCCCTCTCAGAGGTGCTTGGGCTGCTGGGATAGAGATCAGGAAAATGGCCCTGTGAAGCGGCCATGCTTTGGTGGCTGGCCTATGCACAAGGGGACAGCACTGACTGGGCTCTGGGATGAAGAGAAGACATGAAGCCGGAAGGATGTGGAGGCTGGTAAGATCAAACACACTGTATTTATGTGTGAAATTCCCAATGAACAAAAAACTGTGAGCTAACTAAACCTCTATTTTCTACATTACTCAACCGCAAGTACTTTGTGTCAACGTCAGGAAAGAGACTGATATGGTATTGTGAGTAACCTAAAGATGGTTTAAAGCATATAGCACAGGAGTTCTCAGCCTGTGGATTGAGACCCCTTTGAGAGTCAAATGACCCTTTCACAGGGGTAACCTAAGACCATCGGAAACCACAGGTATTTATATTACCGTTCATAACAGTAGCAAAATTACAGTTACGAAATAGCAAATGAAAATAATTTTATGGTGAGGTCACCACAGCACGAGGAACTGTATTAAAGGGTCTCGGCATCAGGAGGTTGAGAACCACTGATATAGCAGGATGTGCCAGTATATGCAAATGCTATACCATTTTATGTAAGGAACTACAGAATCTAGCACAGTCCCCCCTCTCACACTAAGACCAACTGTATTCTATCTGTCTTCCTTCGTGGTTACCCTTAAAATGTAGAGCATCATCTTGCCCTAACCAAGCTGAAGCTTCCTCCACTCAGAGCACTGCCTGAGTTAACCTGCATCAGGCATCGGGCGGCCCACTTCAGTTCTAGCCTCACAGTCCTCAACAGAGCTCACGCTGGTTTGGGTTCCCTCACATCCATCCTTTCCAGTTTCTGTGCTCACATTTTCCGGTCCTCTTCGGGCTTCACCTTCCTTCCGGTTGTTGCTTTCTTCCTGACACACCATTTTCCTTCCCCACCACACTGTGGAGAACCCTCTGGATTTATCACTGTCATTACAAAGTGAGAGGTCAGTCCATGTGTATGTGTACCTCGTGGTCTGGTTGGGTTGGGTTGGGTTGGGTTCTGTATGTGGGTTTTTTCTGCATGGGGTGTGGGGTGCAGTACACATGCACATTCAGGGGCCACAAGTTGACCTTGGGCGTATTCCTCAAGCTGACCTTACTTTTGGGTTTTTTTTTGGGGGGGGGGGTTGTTTTGTTTGTTTGTTTTTGAGACAGGGTTTCTCTGTATAACAGTCCTGGCTATCCTAGGACTTGTTCTGTAGACCAGGCTGGCCTCCAACTCACAGAGATATCTGCCTGCCTCTGCCTCCGAGTGCTGGGATATAGGCATGCGCCACCACCGCCCAGCTCTGATCTTACTTTCTAAGAGAAGGTTTCTTACCAAACCTGAAGCTTACCATTAAACTATACTGGCTGACCAGCAAGCGCCCAAGGCCCCTCAAACCTCTGCCTCCCCAGCATGGATACATGTCAGCATGCCACTGCACCTGGCTTTCCATGAGTGCTGGGGATCAAACACAGGCTCTCCTGCTTGTATCGAACTACGTCACCAACTGAGCATTCTCCCCAGCCCCATGCTCTGCTGTTTACGAGTGGGAGTTTTATTAACATTCTGAATCTGGGAGCTCCTGCCGCTCACTAACCCAGAAATCTATTACCCACAGTCTCTGAATATAGCCCGCCTCTCCTCCCTCTCTCCCACTTGAGTTTCTATCTGACACCTGTCAGAGCCTATTCCGGCCTCCACACCTTCTCATCTCTTTCATAACTTTGCCCTTTGTGCTGCCTTCTGGCAGTTTCTCCACGTCTGTCTAGTTTAGGAATTGGGAAACTTTCAGCAGAGGGCCAGACAACTAATATTTTAGTATGTGTGGGGGTCACATAAAATATCTGCATCATATTTTAGTCTTTTAAAAAGGGGGAAGGATCTGGGGAAATGCTCAGTGGTTAAGAGCACTTGTTGCTCTTGCAGAGGACCCAGGTTCAGTTCCTAGTACCACACAGTGGCTCAAAACCATCTGTAACTCCGGTTCCAAGGATCTGATGCCTTCTTTTACCCTCCATGACACCAGCTGTGCGTGCATGTGGTACACACATACGTAGAAGCAAAATACTCATATCCATAAAGTAAAACAAAGCTTTAAAAAATTTAAGACAGGGCTGGAGAGATGGCTCAGAGGTTAAGAGCACTGGCTGCTCTTCCAAAGGTCCTGAGTTCAATTCCCAGCAAACACGTGATGGTTCACAACCATCTATAATGGGATCTGATGCCCTCTTCTGAAGTGCAGACATAAATGCAGACAGAACACTGTATACATAATAAATAAATGTTTAAAAAAAATTTAAGACAACCCTTTTAAAATGTTGTTCATTCTTACACTGTAAACTATGAAAATCAGACACTCCCTAAGCACAGTGATATACACCATTAATCCCAGGACTCGAGAGACAGGGACAGGTGGATCTCCATAAATTCAAGGCCAGCAAGGCCAGCCTGGTCTATAGTAAGCTCCTATCTCAAAAAAAAAAAAGCAAGCCGGGAGCCAGATGCAGCCCACAGGCCACAGTCTGCAGCTCTAAGTAGTCAGCTGCCCCCTGCCAGCGTCACTACTCAGCCTACCTCTGGGCTTTCGTTCTGACAACTATTTCAAGTCTCCAGAAGCCCCATTCCTTCCCTTTGTAACAGTACCTACTCCTTGTCTTCCTGGCTCACCTTGTTCTAGCTGCTGATTCTTGCTCATTGGATGGTAGATGCTTCCTTTGTAATCCTGTACTCAGTCTCTTTGGGGGTGTTTCTTTCTGAGGAAACTCCATGCACCCCTCTAGAACAGTCTGTTGGATAGCCCGGCCTTATTATCAGCCTTCAGTTTTATGTCAATTTCTCAACCTAGAGATTCTCCCCACCACACAGCAATGATAAACGTGAACACAAAATCCACAGACAGGAAACCACAGCCATGCTTTCTCGGTGGCTATTTCCTCTTCTTGACAACCCACAGTCTAGGCTAAGAGGGGCATCTGTGTGCCTGTGGCATGGGCGCTCTGTCCCCCTACTGCTGCCCTGGATACTCGGCCCTTTGAAGATCTATCCTCTTACACGGAGTCTCAATCCTCCTGCTCACAAACTCGACGGCGACACCTCCGGTGTGGTTGCCCCAGCATACTGGCCAGATTCTTAGAGTCCAAGCCCCTGCTTCCTACCCTTCACTTGTCTGTTTTAAGGAGAAGTTAGCTCTCCTTCTTGACTACATAATATGCATTCTGGAGGGAAAGACAAATGCTATTTGGCCAAAGGCAGAGAGGCTCCTTTATCCACGCATACATGCTTACAAAACTAGGGCACCGTATGTTCTCTTTTGCAACCTGATTTCTTTTTTTTTTTTTTCACTTATATTAAGAGCTGTTAAGTCAGACATGGTGGCACATGCCTCTACTCCAGAGGTGGAAGCAGAAGATAAAGAATTCCAGGTCGGGTCTGAAGACAAGCTCAGTGGAGGACCTGAGCTTGGTTCCCGTGTCAGTGGCTCACGATGGCCTCTAACTCTAGGTCCACAGGATCTGATGTCCTCTTCTTGCACTCTGAGGGCACTGCATTCACAGGCACTCGCATGTACGTGGACACACAATTTAAAAAGAGTTTAAGGTCACCCTTAGCTACAAAGGCAGTTTAAGGTCAGTAAGGGTTTTTTTAAAAAATGAAAACAAAAACCCCTCTGCTCTCCAACCATGACATCCTACCACAAAGGCACTAGTAGTTGAATACCATCCATATACAGACATCAGTAGCTGAATACCATCCATACACAGACATCAGCAGTTGAATACCATCCATACACAGACATCAGCAGTTGAATACCATCCATACACAGACATCAGTAGTTGAATACCATCCATACACAGACATCAGTAGTTGAATACCACCCATACACAGACATCAGTAGTTGAATACCACCCAACAGGCCACCGTTCATCCCTGGGCTGTTTACCAGAACTCTCTGCAGCCACACTGCTCTGTCCCCGTGCCAACAGTCCAGTGTGCCTAGTCTGAGACCGCTTTTCACCAGGTCTGTCCACTGCTCAGGGTCATGCATGGTGCTCTACCTAGTCTCCCTGTTCACTGCCCCTCAGGGTCTCCTTCAGGACTCTCACCGTCCCACCCCACATGGAGAAGAGGGGCTCAAGCTGTGTTCTCTCTCAAGTCTCACTCCCCAGAGGACAGTCCTCCTGCCACCAACCCAAAACCTATAGCCACTACCCTTGGTGGCCACTTTAAGTCTTAACAGCTTCCATAAAGTTTCTCAAACTACAAGGGACCGCCAAATCCCTAAGATCCCACTGGACTCAATTTAGTATCACATGGTTCAAAACTTAGTTCATTTCAACTGTTTCTTTTTCAACCAGATTATAAACTCCATAGAGAAACAATTCTTTTTCTCTAGTTGTTAAATCTCCCTTAGAGATGGTAGCTGCCACTAAAAGACTACTCAAACTCTCAGCCGACATTTTCATCTCCAGACAATTCTGAAATTTATATCCTACTCCCTCTCACTTCCTTCCGTCAACTCCTGCTCCTCTTCCTCCCCCATCACCTCCTCCCCTGTCACCTCATCCTCCTGTCACCTCATCCTCCTGTCACCTCTTTCTCCCCCATCACCTCCATCCCTGTCACCTCTTCCTCCCCCCATCACCTCCTCCCCTCTGTCACCTCCCTGTTTCCTCCTCCCCCTTCACCTCCTCCTCCCCTGTCACCTCTCCTCCCCTCTGTCACCTCCTCCTCTCCCCTGTCACCTCCTCCTCTCCCCTGTCACCTCCTCCCCCCTCTATCACCTCCTCTGTCAGTCATCTCCTCCTCTGTGGCTACCTTCTCTAGCAGTCCTTAACACACAGCCAACTGCTAAATTGGCAGCAATGTATTCTGCTCTCTCAGACCTTGCTTTCAAGAGTTTATTGATATATTCACATCATAACCATTCTACTTAACTTTTCTTCCTGTAAGAATAAAGCTCTGAGGCTGGGCATGGGCTGGTGGCGCATGCCTTTAATCCCAGCACTCGGGAGGCAGAGGCAGGTGGATCTCTGTGAGTTCGAGGCCAGTCTGGTCTACAGAGTAAGTTCCAGGAAAGGCTCCAAAGTTACACAGAGAAATCCTGTCTCAAAAAACAAAAAACAAAATAAAATAAAATAAAACAAAACAAAAAGAATAAGCTCTGAGATTCCTCACCATAAATTTGGAATGCCTGTTTACTTAGGGCTTCTTTAGTGTCTTTCAATGGTTATATCCAAAGAAGTTGGAGAGAGAGGAGGCAAGGAGGAAGTAAAGAAAATTATGCCAAAATACTCAGAGATAGAGAAGCACAAAGGAATGGCTGGTTCCACTTGGGCTCCCATCTAATCAAGGCCCTTTCCAGGTGCTTCCAACTGAAATCCTCTGTGTGCTTAATATGGCTCTCAATTTAATTGTGAGCCAACATTTATTGAATGCTCACTATGTGCCAGGTTAGGTCTATGACATTCCTCAATACACCACCCCAATCTTCCAGCAACCTTACAGGTAGATGCCACCTCACTGTACATGACAAAACCAAAGCCCATGTCCACTATGGCTATGGAATGGTAGCACTTAAACTCACGTTCAAAAGGGAGTGTCCCACGTCCACACGCATACACACAGGATGATTTCTACATCTCCATGACTGTACTACACTATAACCACAATAATTAAAGCCAACACTCCCTTCATATTTAAAGTGTTTCTTTAAAAAAGAGAAAATGATCCACCGGTGTATCTTTGTCTGCACACTCAAAACCTGCCTACTACCCATCCATGCATATAGTACTATTTTCTTTTTCCCATTTCAGCCAAAATTGCCTCATCAAGTGGCAAAATTCTATCAGAACCCAAGCATGGGCTCTCTACACGTCATGGTTACCACCATCGCCAAGAGGCCTGACTTGTTCTGGAGGCCCATGACAATCAGGTATATGATTCAATCTAATCAAAGCTACCTAAGGAGACATCACTGCACCCAGGCTGACGCAGAAAGCCGGCAGCCACACCGCACCGGCAGTAGTTTTTACCTGTGCAGGCCAGGCACAGCGTACTCCAGACAACACAGTTCACACTGCTGAGCATTTCAGGAGCCACTTGGGGGGCGTGGGGGCGTGTTATTTCTGCTTGGCAGACAGAGAAGGGAGAAGTGGTGACTGGTGGAGGTTAGGAAAGCTGCTTCCAAAAATACAGCAAATAAGCTGAGGAGCCAGACACAAGCTCAGGTCTGTGTGGCCAGCACCCTGTGCACAGCTTCTCACCTGTCTACTATCTGTTTACTGACAAGAACCGCTTTGTCTCAGCTCCTTTTAGTAAATATGTTCTGTCTTCGAAATGGAAAAGAAAAACAAAACCTAAACAGGGCATGGCAGTGCGCTCCTGGAATCCTAGCACTCAGGAAGCAGAGCAAAAGGATGGCCAGTGTGAGGTCAGCCTGAGCCACTTAACAAATAAGGAAGGAGGAAGGTGGAGAGAGGGGAAATATGGTGTTGCAGTCTTTTGAAGTACATGCTTGATAATTCAGTAAATAATGTGATAATTACTTATTGGCAGGGATGGGGGGCTGGGAGGGGGGAGATTTCTATGATAAGTCAGAATAAAAAGTCCCAGAGATTAAAAAATTGTCACAAATGAACCATAAGAAGAAAAGGAAAACATGCAAGTCACTTCAGTTCACCACTGGGTGATCAAGAGGCAAAGACATTAAGGGTAGCCAAAAGATAAAGACAAGAAGTTACTGAAAGGGCTGAGAGAATCAAATAAGCATGTTCCAATGTGTGCCTTCCAGGCAAAGAAACACACAAAATACAGTGGTGCTTTCCACCAATGAATCGGTCAAGGTCTGTAATAGCTGGTGGTTATCGGAATCCAAGGTCACACACCTTTCTGAAATACAGGTAGACAAATGGAGGCTGTCCCAACCTTCAGCTCCACTTCCAGAAAGCCAGAATCACCAATAGGAAGAAAATGACCTGCAAGAACGTTCACACTACAACATTTAGGACAGGTGGCGAAGTTCAGTACACTCTGGGCCGCGCAGGCAGCAGGTATGGCCGGTACCTTTATGCTGTGTAAATGGAGATCATCTGTGATGAAAGTCTTAGCTTTTCCTCTCTTTGACTTAGAATATAGTCCTAGAAAATGAAATTGCTATTGATAAAGACCTACACACAAGATGTAAATGTCTCAGCATTCTTTCTACAATATATACAACAAAACACCCAAGAAGTTAAGTATGGCTAAATGTAAAACATGATGTTACTTATATGGACATCCGGCTGCAAACTTTTCAATAATTTTAAATAAGATGGAAACAGGTTACAATGATATATTAGTGGTAAAATAACATTCAAATCCATGTATCTGGGTAGAAAAAGACACATAAACAAAACACCAACTGTGGCTCTTTTATATTACAAAGTTATACAGGATTTTTTTTCATTCTTCCTATTTTTTTTCCCTCTCTCTCTAATATTCCAGCACTCGGGGGGCAGAAACAGACAGATCTCTGTGAGTTTGAGGCCAGCCTGGTCTACATAGTGAGTTCCAGGACAGCCAGACTTACATAGTAAGACCCTGTCTCAAAAAATGTTAAAAAAAAGAATGCTTTTTTGAAAATGCTATGTGAACCAGGCTAGCCCCAAACTCGTGACAGTCCTCCTGCCTCTGCCTTTACCTCCTGAACAATGGAATTACAGACTACTTATGGCTGGCTTTTTTTGCCAAGCATATTTCTGAAGCGAGGGAAGTGTGGGAAACAGTTTAACAAGGTCTCCAGGCACATCTTCCTAGTGCATTTTCTGGAACAATCAAGCTGTGGTGTGACAGAGATGGAACTGGTCTTCCTCAGGCTTCCATTTCTCAGGACTACAGGACCTTTCCTTTGTTCTGTGGCCTGGGTAACTGGTAGCATTAGCACCCCGGGCCTCTCTCTGGATGAGACGCAGGGCTAAAGCAAAAGCTGGCTGGCCAGTTTGTAAAGCAGCCTGTGACTACGGAGAACAGAGTTCTACCCTGGCTTTACAGCTGCCACCTTCTGATTCACCAACCCTTCACAACGCCTCTCCTTCCCGACTCACAAGCTCTGGGCACTTTCTGTTTTTTTGAGGCAGAGTCTATGTAACCCAGGCTAGCCTCAAACTCCTGATGATTCTGGGATCAAGTCAGGGGCCACCGCACCCTGCTTAGTCCCTTTTGAACGCCTAAAAGGAAGAGGCTAGAGCAACTGGCCTCAAAGACCCTCAGGACTCTAGGACTTTACTGACCTACAAGCACCTTGTCCAGGAAATGCCCGGATGCTGATGTGTTTTTTATAGGAAGGACAAACACCACTGTGTCAGGCCAAGGCTTCGATGCTCCAGACCTCCCTCCACTCCAAGCCCTGTGCATGGCACTTACCTTGAAGCACCCCTCCCCCAACCCAGCCCCCCTCCATTTTCCAGAGAGTCCATTAACAACAACTTTGGGGCCTTATCAACAGTTCATTCAAAGCCACAGTGCTTTCAGTATTTTACAACTAAGAAATAAAGGAAGTCACCATGGGAGGAGTCAGTCAAGACTGGGAGAAAACCCAAGACACAAAAAGCTATCAGCTGGATTTCTGCAGAGGAAATCCAATAGAGATAAGGACAAAGCAAACACTTTGATCTCAAACCGTGTGAGAACGACTGCCCTTAACTGAGCACAGGCCTGGGCACTGGCAGGGCTGGGATTCCAGCTACTGTGATCAGTGCGGCAAGGAAATACAACTGTTTAGGAAAAGCCCATCACCTTGAATTTGGTCTTGCTCCGCGGCTCCCCCCAGCCCCCGCCCGCCTGCCCAGCCCGCCCAGCCCCAACAAAGTGGAGGCTGAAAAGCAAAGGCAGCAGCTGTGTCCTGAGCACTGTGTGCGGAGTTCTGTGATCTGTGCTGAGAACCACGCTGAAGAAGGTCATTAACACGGCAAATGGAGGGCAGAGGACGCAAGAGCTGGCGAAGGGATTGAAAACCGCCAAATAAGAAACAGCTGGTGGGAACGGGAATACTCTGAGGACAGCAGAGGCCTCCAGAGCCACACAGACAAATGAAGCTGGCCAGTAAGGACAGCAAAATGCAGTCTGTCAACACCTGACCCATTCACGGTCCTCAATATGTAGCACAGACCCTGCAATATTTTCCTCACAAGACGACCAAAGTAGTGATTTTTAACATGTAATCTCCCTATTTCTAAACGTCTCTAAGTTGGGCAAGCCTTATCTGATTCAAACAAACACCAGTGTGCAGCCTGTGTCAAAGTGAAGAAGGAATCATGGCGACTGTCTGCCCACATGTGGAATTTCTCTACGTCTACGCAGTCCAAAGTGGTGACACTTGGAGACAAAACCACAGCTAAGGAAATCCCTTGAGGACTGAGGCGACAAGCTGGGGTACTGTAAGGCTTCAGTGGGGGCAGATCAGTAAACACTGCTGACCAGTTTAAGAACCCTACCACTTACCATGTCCAGCTTCAGTCAGGTCTCCCAGGCTCTCAGTCTTCTCCGCTACATATCCCCCTCCTCACCTCACCCCCACCCAGCAATCTGTTAACATTTAGCCTCTAATCTATCAGTAACTTGTCTTTTAGACAAGTTTTTTTTTAATGTGTATGAGTGTTTTGCCTGAAAGTATGTATGTGCAGCACATGCATGCCCGGTGCTTGTGGAGGTCAGAAGAGGGCATCAGATCCCCTGAAAGTGGAGTGACGAATGGTTGTGAGCCAGCATGTGGGTGCTGAGAACCAAGCCCAGGTTCTCTGCAAGAGCAACAAGTACTCTTAGCCGAGTCACCTCTCCAGCCCCTCGGTGACTTTGGAGAATAAATTCTTAACCTGGTGGTGATGGCAGTGGTGGCGAGTTCGGTGATGGTGGCAATGGCGTATGCCTTTAACTCCAGCACTCAGGAGGCAGAGACATGCGGATCTCTCAGTTCAAGGCCAGCCTGGTCTACAGAATGAGTTCCAGGACAGCCAGGGTTAAGAATAAATTCTTTTTGTTTTTTTCTTTTAATGATTTTTACTTATTTTTATTGTATGTGCATTGGTGTTTTGCCTGTATGTACATCTGTGTGAGGGTCTCAGATCCCCTGGAACTAGAGTTACAGACAGTTGTGAGCTGTGATGTAGATGATGGGAACTGAATCTGGGTCCTCTGGAAGAGCAGCCAGTACTCTTAACAACTGAGCCATCTCTCCATCCCCTAAAGAATAAATTCTATGGAAGAAAAAAAAAAGAAAAAAACTCCACAAAGACGGCAAAGAACTTATACAGCAATTAAAGACACTATTATAATCCACCATCACATTGTACTTACATTTTTTAATTTATTTTTAAACATTTACTATCTGTGTGTGTGTGTGTGCGTGCGTGCGTGCGTGCGTGCGTGCGTGCGTGCGTGCGTGCGTGTGTGTGTGTGTGTGTGTGTGTGTTCGCGCCTATGTATGTGCCCAAGGAGGTCAGAGGGGTGTTGACTCCCTGAACCTGGAGATCCAGGCAGTTGTGAGCTGCCTGATGTGGGTGCTGGAATCGAACTTCAGGTCCTCTACAAAACAATGTGCTCTTAAACACAGAGCCATTTCCCCAGCCCCATGAGTTTACATATTTTAACTGTCTTGTTACATATGCTGAGGGCATATTCCCAACCTATTTCTATTTTATATTCCTCCCTCGGGATACGTAATATTTCTGTTGGAAAGGAAAATATTTAAAAGGGGTTGAAAACACTGAAAATGATGACATGTGAGGTAATGGGGATAACAGGGTAAAGCGTCCACAAAACAACCGTCGGGGTGTTAATCATTAACATCATGGCCAATCTCAAAGGTACTGGGCCAGCCAAACAGAGGAACATACAAAAGCCATAGTGACTAATCAGCGGTGATAGTTTACGGCAGGCACAGGAGTTGACTAGACCCCCTGCTCTTCCACACATTACTGCTAACACAGCTTTGCTCACTGGCCGATGGACCCACGCAGGTATTAATTACTGGATACATTCGATTCTGCTCTATATCATGTAGGCGCTGGTCTCCTTCTTCAATAGACTCTACCATTCTCCTTTCTCCATCCCTGGGATTTTAATGGGTCATGTGGATGCCTCTGAGCAATACTCTGCACCACACATTATGGCCTATGTAGAGGAACACGATACTAAATGAGTTTCTGTGTCCCTCTGTACTTCAAGGTTACAGGTTTGTGTGTTCGTTTTTGTTTTTTAGATCCTGCTTCTCTTACACCTACCTACAAGACTCCTGAAAGACTGCAAATGTGAAAAGAGCATGTGACCGGTTCAGGCAGGAGAGGACGGTGCTCAAAGGTGAGCTGACCTCTGCCCTTAAGTTCTCCATTTCATCTGCCCACGATTTGCTACTTCATGGAACCTACATGTCAGCTGCCTCGTTACTACAGATTTTCAAAGGAAACAGATACCAACAGTAAACAAAAATAAATAAAATATATGTTGGTTTGCTTGTTTTTGTTTTTTTTTTCTGACACAGGTAGTCCAGGTTGGCCCCAAACTCCCTTATGTAGCTAAGGATGACCTGTGGGCTCCTGATGCTCCTGACCACCCAGCAAGAGCTTGCTTCAGATGTGTGTTACCACAAGCTGCCTGGAGAGAACAGCTTACCCCAAACTTTCTCAACTACACTTAGTTCTCCAGCAAAGATTAGTGAGTAACTTTCGAAGGTTTAATTAAAGGCCCTTGGTTCTCAGCCCTTGCTTCACTACACTCTACACAAAGACAGTTACAGCCTCCCCAAGGCTACATCCCGGGAGATGCTCTTATGTCTAATCCCTGATTCTACTTCCAACAATACTTTGAACCCCTCCCCAGAGTCACCACCAAAGCCAGGGCTGTAGCTCGATGGTACACTGCTTGCCACTATGGCATGTGGGAAGCCCTGGGTTCTATGGGTAAAAAACAAACTTAGTCACTTCTCAGGTGACAGGAACAGCTTTGCTCCTAACTCCAGTACCACCTCTTCTACTAACCTTCCTTGACCCCGAGGCTAGAGCTCACAACCTATACCAGGTTGGTCTGGAACTCATTCCTGGTGAGCCTCTTGTCCCAGCCTTCCCAGCGCTGGGATTATAGGTGCAGACCACCACACCCTAGCCTAGCACCTTTACACCCCACACAGCCTCTTCCAGCCAGCACACTTTCTTCTCAAAGTTTCTAGCATAGTTTGGACCCTTCCCTTCTCCTCGAACCCGTTTCTCTCTCCTATCTGGTCACTGAGTCTTTGCACTCACAGGCAGAAACTCTCAGACCTAGTCACTAAGAGATCCCAACATACACCAAATATTTAATAATGGGTTTTCTTCTAGAAAAATGAGGGCTGAGAGAATTAAGAGACACACACACACACACACACACACACACACACACACACACACACACACCACAAACTGTTAGTTCTACCCCTCACCTCTGGTGACCAAACACTCGTCTCAAGAATTCTGAAGATGCAAGGTCTGAGTGCCATGGCTACAGCCTGCAATCCCACACTACAGAGGCTGAAGCAACAGGCTCGACCAAGAACTCCGGGCCAGCCTGGGCTACACTGGGTCACCCTGTCTCAAACAACCAAGCAAAACAAAAAGCCGCACAATTCTGAAGCTCCACAATCTGAAGTCTCCAGAAAGCAATAATTCGCTAACTTCAACCCTCAGGCTCCCCACAGGCAAAGGGCAGGAAATTCTCACAGGAAAGGGTATGTTTAACCCACCAAATAAGAGTTTAAGAAAGTGGCTTTTCTTTCATCACAAATTACTTCAAAGTCCTACTCTGGAGTAAGTTGTTGAGAAAGCCTCGTTTCACTCAAGGTTATCAATTCCCCAGGGGGAACCACCCTCCAGATTCTACAGAGTTATCGTCATTGGGCCAGAGGGGAAGACTAACTGATAAGCAATAGTCAGCAAACTCCGTGGTTGGAACATTGGGTGGATGGATAGATGGACGGATGGATGGACGGACGGACCGGGAGATGAGGGGGATCAGGGAGACCAGCGTTGAAACGCCAGACTCTCCACACTGAAAGAACAAGACAAAGTGAAAAGAAGCAACACTACAGCCACCTCTTAAATCACACATTGCGTTTCCTCCTCCCCCCAAAAGAACAGGACCTGACAAAGGCCTTGCGAATTTAAAGAGCAACAATCCAGGCTGGGAGGAGCTGACACCCACTGAGTTTCAATGGGCTGAGGGCCATGGGTATATCAACAGGGGCTAAGCAGCAGGCATGGCTGTGGGGCTAGGGAAAGCACCCGGTGCTGCCCGGCTCATCCCTAAGGCTCTGATCTAGAGCTGCCGACTGCAGAGCAGACACCCCATTCGGGGCGCACAGACCTGCATCCCTCAGCCCTGTGCTGCGGCACACCCAGGCCCCGGGCGGACACAGAGCACAGCAGCACCTGGACCCCTGGCAGGAAGTGGCCACCTGGAGAGAAGAGCCCGATGGGCAGCGGCGCGCAGCTGTGCCGGGAGAGCCGGCCAGATGTGGGAATGAGCACGGGGAGGTGGGGGCCGCGCTTCCACGGGAGATGCTCCCGCAGGTCACTAGTGCCCGGCCCCAGCGGAGCGAGGCCCCCGGCGCGGGGCAGGCCTACTCGGCTGCGCCGCCACAACAGCTTCCAGGCACAGCCACTCTCGCTCCTGCCCGCCACGGCCGCGCGCTCCAGGCTGCCGGGTCCTTCCCGCCAGCCCTTCCTGCCCTGTCCGGGTCCTCAGGCTCCCACGCCACCCGGACTCTTACCAGCTTCCAGGCAGAGACCAGCCACCGCCGTCTCCTGCACAAAACTCCGCTTCCCACAAGCCGCTCCGGCTGCGGGCTGCGCGCCTCCCAGGCCGCGCCGGATCCTCCGCTCCCCCTGCCGGCCGGCGGCCATTTCCGACCGGCAACGGCGGAACTTGCCGAAGCCCAGGGACGGAAATGGCCGAACCTGCGTTTGCCTGGGAGAGAAGAATGCAGAGGTGTTCGTGACTTTCCGGAGTCACCCGGAGGTGGAGGCGGAGGAGGTGGTGGGCTCTGCCCTCCCCGGTCCTAGGCGCAGGCTGGGTGCTGGTGATTGTTAGAAGGGCCAGGCATGTGGGCTTGAGGAGGGGCCCCACTAATCCGAGTAACTCCTCAGCCTAAAAATAAACTCATGCCCGCGCTAGCTATGACCCACAGTTCTGAAACACTTTTAAATATTTAGCTGCAAATAAAGGGCAGGGCTGATGCCAAGGAAACAAAAATAAACAAAAACCCGGGGCTTTGCAAAAACAGCAGGTTAATCTATTGAGAACTGAAGACTAAAAAGAATGTCTTTTAATTACTTTAAAGCCAGCCCCCATAATTTGGGAATTGGCAAGATCCCCTCAAATACCCAAAAGAAAGAGATGGAGGATGGGGGTAGCAATCCTAAAAGAAGCACGGGGTCACCAGAACTAATTTAGAAAATAGTTTTAAATCTTCTTTCCCCCTTTTTTTTTTGGGGGGGGGCGGGGGTAGAGGGGTGTTGAGACAGGGTTTCTCTGGGGACCCCTGTCTGTCTTGGAACTCACTCTGTAGACCAGGCTGGACTCGAACTCACACAGAGATCCACCTGCCTCTGCCTCCCAAGTGTTCGGATTAAGGGCATGCACTACCACTGCCTGGCTTAAAATTGTCTTTTAAAATTCACAGTTGCAGTATAATCTAAAATCAGACTTCTTCAACATATTTATTTTAATCCCCTGAAACAAAGCTATTATTACCCCAGGCCTTCCTCAGCGGAACCCAGACACACCCAGCCAGGTTGGCTCCTAGCCATCGCCGTGTTTGGGTGGTCTGTTCCGTTAAGGAGAACTGCCTCCCAGAGATGGCTTCACAGCTGCTGACCCTTCCACCTGCCCCTCTTGGGAGAGCCCGTGCCCACTGCTCAGAGCAGGGAGGACGAGAAAACAGGATTCCACTCCCACGCTGGACAGTTTGAATTAACCATTCTTTTTCCAAAACAACTTTTAAAAACTCCAGCAACCTATTTTCTGGAATCCTTTCCTCATCCTCCTGGTCTCTCCATGCGTCTCCAAGTCAGGCTCAGCTCTTTCCCTTGTGCCCTATTTTACTTTTCTGTCACTGTGATAAAACACCATGACCAAAAGCAGCTCGGGGAGGAGAGGGTTTATTAGCTTATACATCCCAATCGTCTTTTTCTTCCTATCACTGAGAGGAACTAAAGCAGACACGTAAAAGCAGGGCAGGACCCTGCAAGGTAGAAACTGAAGCAGAGGCCATGGGGGAATGCTGTTTACTGCCTTGCCCCCTCCCCGCCCCCATGGCTGGCTCAGTTTGTTTTTAATACAACTAGAGACCACCTACCCAAGGGTGGCACCGCCCACAATGGGCTGGGCCCTCTCACATCAATCCTTAACCAAGAAAATGCCCCCCCACGTGCTGACTGACAGAGGAGTTTCTCCCCCCACTTCCCTTTCTCCCCCTCTCCCCCTCTCTCTTCCTCCCCTCCTTCCCCCTGTCCCTCTCTCTCCACTTGAGGGGAGAGCATTTTAAGAAAGGCTCTCTCTCTACATAGCCATGACTGTTCTAGAACTCACTATGTAGACCAGGCAGACCTGAAACTCAGAGATCTGCCTGCTTCTGCTGGGATTAAAGGCATGGGCCACCACAGCCACACCTGAGGTTCCCTCTTCTCAGAGGACTCTAGCTTGTGTCAAGTTGACAAAAAAAAAAAAAAAAAAACAAAAAAAAAAACCCTAACCAATGCACCATCCTTCTCCCTTTCCTTGCTAAGGACATGTTACTCTCCTCTCTCTTATGGTTGAGAACAGGAGGTAGAAACTGACTAGTGGGGACAGTGACCACCAGCTCCTTTCTTGTCATAACTTTGTCCTTGCCAGAGGCCAAAGATGCCACAAGTGCCTAAGCCTAGTGTCCATGGCCTGAGGCTAAAGATGCCAGGAAGGGGGTCTCTATTTCTCTCCCCACCAAAAGAGTACCCTTTCCTGGAAACCATAGTGAGGCTGTGACCCAAACTGCAAGGATCTTGACACCTGTAATGAAAACTGGACTGACCAATTCATCTTCTACCCTTCCTCCATCCACTAAAGCCCCATTAGGTCCCAGGCAGGGAAGCTCAATGGGACCCCACTCCATCTTCAGGACCCCTGCCACTGCCTTGGAGCTCAGCCTCCTTTCGCTCCCTTCAGGCTCCTATAATACTTACCACCCCCTCAAAAAAAAACAAAAAACAAAAAACAAAAAAAAAAAACTAACCCTCTGTGGTCCATGAATTTTATTCTTTGAATTTGAGAGACAAGAATTGGAATGCCTCTGCCTTGCAGGTGACTTGTTTTGTTTTATTGTTGTTTTTGAGACAGGGTTTCTCCGTGTAGCTTTGGTGCCTGTCTTGGATCTCGCTCTCTAGACCAGGTTGGCCTCAAACTCACAGTATCCGCCTGGCTCTGCCTCCTGAGTGCTGGGATTAAAGGCTTGTGCCACCACCACCACCCGGCTGCAGGTGACTTCTGATGGCCACTGGGTTTCCAGGGCCCTAACCTCTTGAGCTAAGCACAACAGAGCTGAGAAAGGCTCCACCACCACCGAAGATGCCAAGATATTCCTGTATCACTATTTTCTTTGTCATGAACACCAGCCTCTTCCTTTTACTAGAAACAAATATACACATCCCAAAGCCTCACCTCACGACCACTGCTGACATATCAAAATAGAACTTCTTCCCATTTGTTGAGGAAAGTCGGGGAAGCAGGAGCAGAGTTTATAAACGGAAGAACTGAAAACGGGGAAAGCTTTGTCCGCTTGGAAGTTCCTTTAACCGTTCATCTACTTGGCTTCCTTCCAGAGGGAGATCTGTATCTGCAGCAGGCAGGAAGTGCCCAGTGTGCAATGGGACAGGATAGGAGACAAGGTAAGAATTTCCAGGGGTTGGTTCATCTCCATATTGGCAAGAGCTGACTTGCAGATACCAGCTGCCCGGAGGACTTAGTCATCCTGTGGATTTGAATACATAACACATTGCTGTTTCTCACTCTGACTTACTTGATTGTAACTGTACCTAAGCTTTAGAGAGAGAGAAAAAAGAAAAGATTCACCTGAAACTGGACATTAGGCTTGGCGGCTGCTCCCAGCACACCTCTCATCCTCAGGAGTCAGTCAGCCTGCTCTTGCCTGCTCCTCCCTGCTCCTCCTCCTCCTCCAACCCGTCAATCTCCTGCCCCAGCTCCTGCTCCTTCTAAAAGGTGTGCCAAACCAGCCCTGTGACTCTGGCTTTTCCTAACACCTCCTTTCTTGCCGCTTTAAGCGGTGGCTTGAGTATCAGTTGCAACAGCAACAGTTTCCTCGCTGCGGGACTCCGGCTCCTTGTTTGGCGGTGGTGCCCTAGATTCCTCCACAGCCGCAACATCCCGTGAATGCATATTTTATGAATACTTAATTGCCAGGCAGTAGGTTACACCCTTTCCATGCCTGCTGTCTCTCTCTTTTTTTAGTCTGGCTAGGAGATACCACCCTATGGAGGGGAAGTGAAACTTCAGGAAGTTCCAGGAAGCAGGTGCTTGGGCCACAGAGTACAGGGCAGAGCCCAGACTCCAAGCTGTCCTAACTCCGAACCCCACTTTCTTGACCAGAACAATCTAGTTTATGTCACCACGATATTAAGTTTACCATTTCCCGCAGTGAATTCATCTCTATCCCTTCCTCCTTGCTCTCCCGGAATGCCCTAGTTTATAATGACTTCACCTCCATCTTTCTTTCCTAAGACAGAAACCACAAAATGGGCATAATCTTCAATGTCTCTCTTTATACCTACATTCAGTCAGTCTCTAAGACCTAAAGCCTTGTGTGGCAGTTTGAATGTAATTGGCCCCCATTATCTCTTAGGGAGTGGCACTATGAGGAGGTGCGGCTTTGTTTGAGTGGGTATGGCCTTACTGGAGGAAGTGTGTCACTGTGGGGGCAGGTTTTGAGGTTTCCTGTGCTCAGGACACCACCCAGAGTCTCAGTCGACTTCCTGCAGCCTGCAAGATGTAGGACTGTCAGCTACTCTTCCAGCACCATGTCTGTCTGCATGCCGCCATGCTCCCCACCATGATGATAATGGACTGAACCTCTAAAACTATAAGCAAGTTCCCAATTAAATGTTTTCCTTATAAGAGTTGCCATGTTCATGGTGTCTCTTCACAGCCATAGAAACCCTAACTAAGACACCTTGATCCCAGGGTCTCCACCACCATCTTTTGAAATTCTAATACCTTTCCTGGATCAAGTCCCCTTTATTCCTCCCATGGACTTGTTGTCTCATTACCAAAATTTCTGGCTCAAAAAACTTTATCATAATCACAGTGTAGTCTTTCTTCTAGAAAGGAGCTGAAGTTACAATACACACAACAAAACTAACCTTCACTAGCCTCACCATGGATGGAGCTTTTACAGCACGTATTGTCTCTACTTTACATTATGGAACTTATTCAGAAATAGGTTTACACTGTGATTTAACAACCACGTAAAGAGATCCCTGTCTGTCTTAAGGGATTAGGATAGGAAATTAGGAATCAGGGAAAAGAGGACCGATCCATTATGCCTCTGGTCCCCAACAGTGATCCAGAAGACAAATGTGATTGCTTCCATTTGGATCATATGTCCACCCCTAGATCAACTCAACTTAGCCAAAGCAACAGATCACCCCAGACCTACCTATAAATAGAACATATGTTCAAAGGACAGAGGCAAGTTGAACAGGTGAGCACCTATCAGAGTTACCCAGTGTTGACGACACCACTGTGCCCTCACACCATGACAGTCACCTGAAGAAGAGAAGACTCCCAGAGAAAGTCAAACAGTGTTCTCATAGAAGAGTATCAGTTCAACTACACAGGATGAAGATGAAGAGAATTAAACACATACTCCATAAGCTGCTGGTGGTAAACAGTCAACATCAACAAGTACAAGTTCAACAGAAGTTCACAGTGTCACTATAAAAGAATGGCGCACACCTTTAATCCCAGCACTTGGGAGGCAGAGGCAGGCGGATCTCTGAGTTCAAGGTCAGGCTGGTCTACAGAGCGAGTTCCAGGACAGCCAGGGCTACACAGAAAAAACCCTGTCTTAGCAAAAAACAACAACAAAAAGAATAGACAAAAGGGGCTTACAGGGCTGGGGAGGCAGCTCAGCTGGCAGAGCGCTTGTCTAGCACATATAGACTGTGTGGTGGTGCAGGACTGTAATCGCAAAATGGAGGGTTGGAGGCAGGAGGATCTACAGTTGAAGGGCTTCCTCAGCTATAACCTGGGATATACGATTCCATGTTTTTTTTAAAAAAAAAGATTTAACAAAACTGAAAACTTACGCAAATGGCCAGCAGCAGAGGACCAGCTAAAAGCATGGTGTAGTCACACAGAATATGAGTGAGCGCTATGCAGCTCTGCATCAGACACTGCTGTGAATTCTGTGCTTCACACAATGCTCAGGCAAAGGAATCGGGCCTGGAGAGATGACTCAGCAGGTGTGAGCACTGGCTGCTCTTGCAGAGGACCTGGGTTCAGCTCCTGGTACCCACATGGCTGCGAGTCACAACCATCCCTGGGTAACTCGGGTTCCAGAGGAATCCCCCCACTCTCCTGACCTCCTCAGGCACTAGGCAAGCACATAGAGCACAAACACATATGCAGGTCAAACATTCAGGCTCATACAATAAAAATCTACTTTCCAAAGAAGAAAAGGGATCCAGATACAAAATAAGGATATAGTCTATAATTCCCAAATTTGAGGTATAAGAACATACAAAAACTAATCCGATTGTTCAGAGTGGAGAGGGGAGTAGGCATGCAGCTACAGGTTTGGGTTTTTAGGTTACCCTCTGAACATAGATGTGTTCAATTTGTCAAAATTCATCCAGATGCCCTTTTATTAACATATATCATCCTTTTAATATATAATTGGGGTACTGCCATGTGGTTACCCCAGAGCTGCCAGTGGCCAGCCTGTTCCAGCAGTCCTAAGAGAAGGCTGACATACTGCATGCACAACCTCATCCCATCTGGCTTGGAAATGTGGCAGCAGCATGCTGGGAAGCAGTCACATGACAAGGACTGCTCAACTAATATTTTACATAGACTTGGGGGTGTTTCTAGACACATACAGGGGTGGTACACCAAAAAAGCTGGTCTACAGAAAGCAAAATAGAGCCAACCCTTGGAGGGAAGTGGGCACCACCAGGAGAGATGGAGTAAGCAGCCTGCAAGGCTGCCGACATTTAGTTCTGAGATTTTCCACCTTCCCCAGCTGTCATGGGGGCTGGGGGCTGGATGCAATTGCTTGAGTCATTACCAAGAAAACCTTGAAGTCATTTGCATTAACACGAAGAGCCTTCTGTTCCTGGCAACCAAGCACACCTCGCCTGACGTCATTAATAAGCTGAAATAACTGAGTGGTAGTTACATGCTGACACGTCTCTGAGCGCTTATCATGAATCATCTCATTTAATACTTGAACAACACAGCACAGTCAGCATTGTGATTATTCCTACCTCCCCAGAAGAGGAAAACGGAAGCCCAGAGGGGTTAACTTACTTGTTCAAACCTCATAACCTGGGAAGTGGTATCGCCAGGTGTGAGACTCAGGCAGCCCCGTCCAAAGCCTGACATCTTAGCATGAAGAAGAATGCTAAGGACCGCAAGGCAAATTGTGGCCTGCATCTGTGGATTGGACTAAGTCGTCTGGTTTATTAAAGTGAGTTCAAGTGCAGAAGAAGTCGGTAAGCATCTCTTTCCTTCACAAGGGGTTGATAGTTTGAGTTAGAGAAACGGGAAGGGCTATACAGCACAGCTATATGAAACAAAACTGAATGCCGGAGGGATGCCTCTCGCAAAGGACCTAGGTTCATTTCCTAGCACCCACATGTCAGCTCACAGCCATCCAGTTACAGGAAATCCAATGTCCTCTTCTGACCTGCCTGGGCAGCAAGCACATGATGCATATCCATACATGCAGACAAAATGCTCATGCACATGAAATAAGTAAACCTAAAAAATAATTTTAAGACACAAAAAAACCAAGCTGTGTTCGTTCACCAAGAAAAGTATTTACAGATCTCATCAAACATGTTCCCTCAGGGAGGAAGTCCCTGCTGGTGACTTATTCTTCCCAACTGGTGACTACCCAAGAGAAACCTGGATGTCAGTCCAATGGATGAGAAATTAATGTCAGAATGCCTCAAGTTTTAGGGAAGGGGGCACCCATAGTCACTTCCCCAGGACAGCTGCCAGACCCATAAGCCACTCAGCAAAGATGCCACTGGTGACCTCACCAACCTTCAAAAGTGGAGATTCAGGAGCTGTCCGTGAGTTTTAGTGAGACAAGCACTTGTTCAATCTGTAATACTCAGATTTAAAAAAAAAAAAAATTGCTGAAAACCGCTGTTGAAGATCTTTTCTATATATAAGTGACTGAGCAATGTTGTGGCTTATAATTAGAACAATGTATGACAATTTCTAGATTATGGCTCAAGGTCACTCTTCCCATTCCCCGACTGTCAGAGCCAAAAGAGAGAAAGGTTGGTCCCCAGGCTCTATGGGCAGCGCTCAGTCCACGGCTAAATGGCTCATTTTCAAAGTCCTGGCTTTGATGTTACCTTTTAAAAGCGGCTGGCTTTTCTCTGCCAAAATTGGCGGAGCATTTGGGGTGGTGAGCAGATAATTTATGGCAAGGAACACCAAGTTAACATCAGCTTCAAGCCAAAGCACATTTTATTGTTTAAAGAAAAAAAAAACAAACCCATTTGTAGATGGGGGTGGGGGCGTGGCTAGTAAAACACTTTGCCAAGGGAAGTAGGAGGCCCCCGGGTTTGGTCCTCAGCACTGCAACACACACACACACACCACACACACACACACACACACACACACACACACACACACACACACACACACAAAAAAAAAAAAAAAAAAAAACACTATTTTGTTAAGTCATTAACACCATGTCATAGCATTGCCTTATGGCTATGAAAAACAAATTGTGTTCTAGCTTCCTTCCAGGAACCTTAGCCTAATTCAATCCTGTTATCTGCCTTGAGACAGCTAACCTGAGCTGGACAAGTAGTCCTAATACTGGAGCTGAACATGTAGCTCAGTGGTGGAGGACTTTGCCTAACATGGGCAAGATCCTACGTTTCATTCTCAGCACCTCAAATAAGAAAAAAAAAAAATCCCATTAGCAAGGACCAGTAGTAGATATCAAAATGTCACTAACATTTTCTAAGCCTGGTCCTGGGGAGTTCTGTCTGATGACACAAAGCTCCCCCACCCCCACCCCTCAGCAAACACGAAGGCACTGAAAACTCATCCTAAGTTAAATCATTGAGTAGCAAAGATGATCAGACCAAACACACCACAACATCCTCCGTTTGAGGGACTTAGTGTCATGACAGCCATAACCAGAGAAAAGCCGTAAAATTAGGCAAGGTGGTGGCTGCGCTCCAGAGTCACATTTGTATGCAGCTCTAAGCCTGTCCTCACCCCAGGAAGTCATCCAGAGATTGAAAAAAGTCAGCTGCTGATACCTTTCACCTACAAACATCTTCTGTGGAGAAGGCCTTCCAGCTGGCAAAATGTCACAGAGGTTTTGTTTTTAATTGAAAAAATAATTTTTTTTCATACAATATATTCTGATCATACTTTTTTCCTGCCCCAACTCTTCCCAGATCCTACCCACCCACTCAACTGCACATCCTCTCTCTCTCTCTTTAAAACACAAGCAAATGACAAAAACAAAGCAAAAATGCACACAATGAGAGTGTGAGCACACAGAGAAAACAAACGATACAGGCAGGCAAGACCAAAAAGACACAACATGCCCAAACAAAGCAATTTGAGACCAAGTCTACAAAGACACCCTGGGGTTCATTTTGTGTTGGCCATCTATTGCCAGGCATGGGGTCTGCTCTGAAGTGAGGTTAATATACCCCCAGTGAGACTCCATTGAAGAAAATTAGTTTTTCCTTTGCAAGCAAGTATCATTTGCACCTAGGTTCTTGGTTAGGGGTGGAACCCCACCTGGCTTGAACCTCTGAGGGCCCTATGCATGCTACTATACAGTCCCTGTGAATTCATATTTGCATCTGTCCTGCTGTGTTTGGAGGGTACCAGTTCCTGGGAGTCATCCATCCGCTCTGGTTCTTACAATCTTTCTGCCTCCTCTTCTAAATAGCTCCCTGAGCCCTGAGGGGAAGGTTTTAAAGAAGACATCCCATTTAGGACTGAGTGCTCCAACACAGAGGTTCTTAAGGAACATCAATGAAGCTGGACCTGGTGAATCTTGCCTATATTCCCAGCACTTGGGAGTAAAGGGAGGAGGATCAGAAAGTCAAAGCTAGCCCCCAGCTACCTAGCAAGTTTGAGGCCAGTCTGGAACACAAAAGACCTTGTCTTTAACAAATACATACATATATAAACTTAGTTAATTTTTATTTATGGGTATATTTGTATGTGTTTGTGCGAGCATATGCCCCATGTGTGAAGATGCCCATAGAGGTCAGAAGAAGAGGGCACGGGATCCCTAGAGTTGGAGTCACAGATGGTTGTGAGCCACCTGGTACTGGGAACTGAACTAAGTCCTCTGCAAGAGCACCAAGTACTCATAACCACTGAGCATCTCTCCAGCCACATCAATGTTTTTCTTAACCAATATGGCTAGAAAAATCAAAGTTCAATGCATGACTTCCAAAAGTACTCACACTGCACACTATCAAAAGATGAGTTGCAGCCGGGCGGTGGTGGCCCACGCCTTTAATCCCAGCACTCGGGAGGCAGAGCCAGGCGGATCTCTGTGAGTTCGAGGCCAGCCTGAGCTACCAAGTGAGTTCCAGGAAAGGCGCAAAGCTACACAGAGAAACCCTGTCTCGAAAAACCAAAAAAAAAAAGATGAGTTGCTTGTTAACATCTGGAGCTTCTATATGGGGTGAAAAAACCAGTCGTTCCTACCAACCAGAACTTCAAAAAGAAAAAACAATGTGTAGGTATTAAACTAGTTCATAAAGGCTTGCAGCAGGACTCTGTTGGAGAAAATTTCCATTTTCATTAATATCACTAACATTAATTCTCAATCTCAGTACTGGGAACATAACTACGTAAGGAGCCAAGTAACTCTCAGAACAAAATAATCCTCATCCCTCCCCCAACCCAAGGCACCAGCCAGAAATATGGTCACATTTTCATGGCTACATCTGAACCATATGTGACCGTATTTCTACAAATCCACCAGTTTGAGGAACAAAAATTCAATTATCCAAAGTCCATCTCTTATGGGGAATGTTCACTCATGGACATGCGTAATTACATCATGTTATAGACATTCATGATTACATCATATTAAGAGAAGCTTATCCCTAAGGTGATGAGGTGACCACTCAGAACACTTGACAGAAATGACACACCAAAAAATGCATCAGAAATACATCAACTTCACGTGATATATAAAGTACATATGGAAATTCTGTTAAA